>NC_086242.1:21836000-23267500 GCF_036321145.2 Pelmatolapia mariae | reverse complement strand
CAAGAAGAGCCAAAAACCCAACAGGAAGCGCTTCAGGTACATGTCCACTCAGAGACAGCTGCTCTAATAGTAGCTCGTCATCCTCAGAGGGTCTACAGCCAAATCAGTTCTGATTTTAAGTAAGTAAGTAAGTAAAATTTATTTATATAGCACATTTCACAGATAAAAATCACAAAGTGCTTCACAATAAGATCAGACACACAAGTTAAAATTAATTAAAAGCCCGTTTGTATAAAAATGTCTTCAGCTGCTTTTTAAAGGAGTCAGTAGAGTCTAGACAGCTTAAAGACAACGGCAGGGAGTTCCACAGCCTAGGTGCCAGTGCCTGAAAAGCCCGATCCCCACGTGTTTTAAACCTAGTACGTGGGACCACCAGTAGCCTCTGACCTGAAGACCTAAGTGCTCGGGATGAAGCATGAGGTTTCAACAGGTCAGAGATATACTGGGGAGCTTCACCGTGCAGAGCTCTAAAAGTTACAACTAAAATTTTAAAATGAACCCTAAAATTTACTGGCAACCAATGAAGATAAGCCAAAACTGGAGTAATGTGAGACCTCTTGTTTGTACCAGTTAAAAGTCTTGCCGCTGCATTCTGTACAGACTGAAGGCGATCCAGAGCAGATTTGTTGAGACACGTAAAAAGACCGTTACAATAATCCAAACGAGAAGAAATAAAAGCATGAATAATCATCTCAAGTTCTGTCTTTGACACCAGCAGTCTGAGTTTAGAAATGTTTCTTAAATGATAAAAACAGTTCCGGACAAGTTGTTTAGAGTGTTTCTCAAGAGACATTGAACTGTCAAATATAACACCTAAGTTTCTGAGATTCGACTGAAATGAAGGGTCTAAAAAACTGATATGCTGCTGAATTTCTGAGAGCATGTGATCAGGTGCAATAATCAAGGTTTCTGTTTTATCTGCATTTAACTGAAGGAAATTGTCATTTAACCATTGTTTGATTTCTGACAGACAATTATTTAAACAAGACAATTTGTAAAACTCAGAAGCTTTGAAAGAACAGTATAACTGAATGTCATCAGCATAGAGATGATAAGAAATATTACTGTAACGTTTGATAATTTGGCCTAGAGGGAGTATATACAGCAAAAAGAGAATAGGACCTAAAACAGATCCTTGAGGTACCCCAGAAGGCAGAACTGACGTTTCAGACAACACATGATTGATACAGACAGTAAAGGAATCTCTCAGACAGATACGACATAAACCATTTTAAAACAACACCAGTGATCCCAAACAAGTCCTTCAGCCTATTTTAAAGCCTTTCCTCTGCCATGCTGAGGACCTTAGTTTAATTCTGATAATACTGGACGTGTAAAAGTCTCACTTAGGCTGAAGTTCGCCATTCGCTCATTGTATATCACTTCGTAGCTGATGATTGGTCGTTCCAGGGAAGCTTTTGATGTATTTACTGCCCACTTATCAACCAGTAGTGTCCTTTTCCTGCTCTTATAGTGGCTTCAGTCAGTTTAACTCGGTACCCCTCACGCTGTGATGCTGTCATCGCTGCATCGTGACTTTCCTCTGTTCACTCCTCGGATGCTGGCTCTTCCTGTGCGGAGGCCTCTGTTTTAGCCCAACCCCTGGTTTTTCAGTATTATAAAGCTAACAGCTAACACCTGCTAACAGCACAGCAGCATGCTGACCAGAAGGATCTTCTCAGGCAAGATGCTGCTGCTGCCTGTGTGAGAGGGTTAACGCTGGAGTTGAGCCTTGAGGTTTTCCAGCATTTTGCCTTTTTTAATGGAGCAGATTTGATTCTCAAACCTAACCAAACATCAAAAGATAAAAGGCGTTTGAAGGCACACAGACTGTGAAACCCACTAAAGCTCATTTGAGAGGCTGAAATGAGATAAAAAAGATTTTGCTAAAGGGTTAGACGGCAGCCTGTGACAGCAAGGCCGCTCTCACTCGTACAAATGTGGTGCTTCTGTGATGCTTCTGCAGATTTTATTGCGCTCTGACTGCAGGGAGTCACACGCTGATGAGCAAACCGAACTAAATGAAGTCAAACGGGTAGAAAACCTCCTCGCAGGAGGGGGAAGATGAGGGGGTTTCCACGGCGACAGCAGCATCCCTCAGGCTCACCGTGATTACCCTGCAATGCAATCAGCCTCCACTTCCTCGGCCCAAATTAGGAAGCAAATGCAATAAAGTATGTAGAACATGAAGAAGAAGACGGAGAGTGTGATTAGAAAGCTGCAGATCTGTTTCCTGCCTGGATCTCTCATTTCTGCGGCTGGAGGAGCCTCGAGACATGGCAATCTGTCGGCACAGCAGAAAAAGCTTTATAGCAGGTTTCTGCTGTCAGAGGCGGATCTGAGGACAGTTTATCAGACACACAGCTCTGTGCTTTTATCTGTTTTTATCTGTTCAAGCACGGAGACAAACAACCGCCTGACACGCACTTTCACAAAACAAAGTATTTTAGTGTACCTGTAGGAATTTAACTGCAGTACCTCTGAGGCACTGCCTGTGTACCCATGACAGGGGATTTATTTGGACTTTTGTGGGTTGGAGCTTACAGATGCCACTCTCTGACTGCTGCTGACAGTATTGCACCATGCTGCTTCTACAGTCAAGGGTTTTTATACAGCGCTTCCTAAGAGTGCTTTATACAACACATCTCATTCACACAAACATTCCTATGTACCATTCACAGCCCTGTGGACACATTGGGACAAACTCAGGGT
The DNA here is from genome assembly GCF_036321145.2 of Pelmatolapia mariae. Lineage (NCBI taxonomy): Eukaryota > Metazoa > Chordata > Actinopteri > Cichliformes > Cichlidae > Pelmatolapia > Pelmatolapia mariae. The sequence goes on along the minus strand of NC_086242.1, from coordinate 23,264,788 downwards.
CTTGCTCAAGGATACTGAGGTACACAGACTAAAGCAGCCAAGGATCAAACTACCAACCTTCTGATCAGTAGATGGCCTGCTTGAGCCACAGCCACCCCACAGCTGAGTGTGTCCAGATTAAAGGTTGTTGCACACAGCTCCATGTTTTTATGAATTATTAGAGGTCTATCTTGAATGATGTTTTAATAAATGGATTGCTGTCAGTTTGACGTGGAGATGTTGACAGAGCGCTTTGTTTCTGCTGTTCCCAGCATCCTCTCCCTCCTTCTGTAACCCTGTTAATGACTTTTTGATTTTACATGCTGCTTTGTTGTCACTTCATTAATTTTCAACAGTTTTCATGTTCCATTTTTTTTTCTCTCAACTCTTTTCCTTTTTGAATTAATCAAATCTGAGCATAACTAGTTGAACCCTGCAGAATGGTATTTTCAGCATGACCTGGGCATCCAGCTCTTATTTATTTCCCTCCAAAAATTCATATGCAGGTAAAAACTGATCAATATAACATGGACATATTACATAATGAGTCAATATAACATGTCAGATCCTGTAGGATCAGCTGAAGGCTGGGTCAGGGGTCAGTGCTGTGGAGATCTGCTCTAATCGCAGAGAGACGACTGCTGGTTTGAGAGGAAGCTGTGAATGATGGAGATGTTGGACCGTGTGGAGACCGTACATGTTCAGTTTATTTGAAAGAGATTGAAAGAGAGATCACACATGAAGTAGCACAATATTAACCATATAAAGAAAGTAATGAAACTGCAGATGTAAAAAGAGACATGTTGAGAGTTTTTCCTTGTAAATCAGCAACCTCTCAGATTTTGGTATTTTCTGTTGGTATTTGCAGAAGTAATCCTGAAAAATCCTGTTCAGTGCAGCTTTATTTATACAGCACCAATTCGTACCATGAGTCATTGGAAGGCGCTTTAATGAAGTGAAAGCAGAATTTGAGCCAAACTCTACAGACACATGTTAATGGAGCTCCCTTCAGGAGTCTCTTTGTTTCCATCTGCTCTCCATAAAAACCCCACAGTGAAGCTGAAACATTCAAATCTGTTCGCCTTCCTGCTGAGCCTCCTCCACAGCTCGCAGCTTATTGCTCATGTTAGACTGTCACATTCATGCTTTTCAGACCCTGAATCAGTCTGGCTCCCAACCACCCAGGGATGAGCGGAATCATGCTTCACTCACCTGTTCACCTGAGCTCCTACCTGTTCTGCTCTCAGAGTGAGAGAGCATACTCTGTTTCATACTCTGGACTCCCGTCAGAAACCACAGTCTAATAACACGGATGTGTCGGAAATTTGCACCACTTATGTGGAAATTCAGCTGACCCCACATCCTCCATAGTAACAGTGGTCCGAATCCCGGACGAGCACCTGGTGGTTACCCCCGGTTCATTTAGGCCCGGGCCGTAACAAAGCAATAAGATCCAGGATTCACAGAGCGATGGATCATTTTCACTCATTAGTATAACTTCCTGTAGGTTATGGGGTTTGCTGTTCTCTCTCACTAAAGGTTTGTTTGTTTTATTCCACCTTCTGCTGATGTACCCACCCTCACTCTCTTCTGGACGGAGTGTACGTGTGTCCCTGCTGTGGGTGTTTCTTTACCTGTGCTCTGGTAAATGTGGTTTTCTATTTTTTCAGAGCAATACTTTCTGTTTTTACCAAGGGCTAAAATTAAAGATCTCTCAGATTTCTTTTTGTCTGCTGACCTCAGCGCTCATGAACTTTCCCTGGAACGTGACAGCTAATTAGCCTCTCTGTCTCAGATTGTTGCAGTTTGGCTGCCAGCAGTACACCAGTCAGTTCCACTCATTTCATCTCTGCAGCAGATTCATCTCCTGGTTTCAGGCTGTCAAATCTACACAAGATCCAGTATATTTAGTGGAAACAGCTTACTCACCAAGAACTACCCCCTGTTAACTGATACCCTGATGATACATTGGCTCTGTGTATTTACTGGAAACACCTAAAACAACATGTGCACTTTTGTATATGAAACATTTAATTTCACACTAAATCCACATCCTAACACAGTAACACGGTTCAGTGTATTTTGTGGAAACACTGAAAGAAAACCATTCCCTGGGCTCTGGGTATTTGTTGGAAACACCTGCGTGTCAGCAACTCGTAAGCCTCCAGACTGTCCACAGTTTAGTGGAAATGATCACGTTTCCTGTGGCTCAAACAATACAGTGTGCTTCTGTTTATTTCCTGGGAACAGTGCATCATCCTGGGGGGAGGGGCAGGTCTTCAAAGACTGCGACTGAAGCATGTTTCCATCTGCACGTATCAGGCTAAGTGTAACTAAAGCGAATTAAAGCAGTTTTTATGTGTGCTGTGTCGTTTGCAGTGCAGTGTGGAGCGTGCTCTGAGGGAACAGGGGGAAAAGGTTTATTTGCTAAGAGCAGAAAGCGACAGACATCTCACTGTGATTTTCTCCTCCAGCAGTTTGTATATGTCGCTGTTCTGACAGTTTAATGAGTGCAGAGCAGCTGATGCTGCACTCTCAGCCGCTCTCACTTCGTCTTTGTTCTGTTACGGAACAAAAAGAGCTCCAAGTTTCCCGATCGCTGACTTCTGTCAGACACTTAGATGTTATCACAACACAAAGACATAAAGACTTTATTTTAGTTTCTCCTTGTGCTTTTATGACTCTGACTTTGTGTGTGTAGTGATTGAGTCCCACTGTAGCACTCTTTCACACCAACTCTGAGCTGCTTCCTCATCATCACCGATCCTTAACTCATGTTAATGTATTTAATGTCAGCTGATGAGCTGATGTGGGGGTGCCACACGTGCACAAAGTTGTCTCTGTGAGACGAGCTGCTACAGCAAGCCCCTGCAAACAATGATGAAGATGAAGATTTAAAAGTAATATCACAGAAATATTGTTAGCATGAGAATCACTAGCTGCTCTATGTTCCGCTGCTGGTTTTACCTGTAGTTATACCTGTCAGTGAGACTTTCGTTAGATCAGGAAATCATCTGACAGTTTGAGATTTCTTACATAAGGGCATGAATCATGCATCAGTCATGCTGGTTTGTTTGTCCCTGCAGACTCGAGGTGGACGTGAGTGAACATTTAAACGTTTTAAAGATGTAAACGACGTAAATATTGAACGGCAAACATCACCTACTTCATGTGAGTCTGTGGTCACCTTCACCTGAAGTTATTTCATCTTTTCATGTTAGTAAAACTGAAGCTAACTCACACACTCTGGTTGAATTATGTAATTTTCTTGTTCCTGGGTTTTCTCACTGACATTTTGGGAAAAATGGGCCATTTTCACTGCTTATGTCATTGCTTCCACATGTGAGATAGCGGTTGGATGACTGTATTTCCCAGTGGAACAGTCAGCCCATCAGGGAAGCAGAGGGCTCAACACTGAATCCCCAGGTGGCCGAGAGTATAACACTATGCGTGTGAGGTGTGTTTCCAAATGCTCATTGTTATTGTGGATCTGATGAGATTTAGTGAGTGAGTACAGAGCTGTGCAGGGGTGTGTGAACGTGTTGATGCTGCTGTTGTGAATCCTTTGTGATAGCCGAGCTTATACAGGTGCTGATAGTGTGCTGCCCTGGGGGCCTCTGCATCCTTGGCCCCCTGAAGCTCTAGGCTGTTGTCTGAAAAATAATCTGCAGTTGTAGTCGGCAACGTCGGCAAGCTGAGGTTCAAAGAACCAATGGGGCTGTGCATGTGAGACATTTGGGAGGATTTTGAAATTCAATAACTCTCCCTTTGCTCGTCGTTGTCCAGAGAGTGATCTGAAAAGTACTGACAGTCTGACTTCCACAGATTGAGATAACTGTCATGAAACAACAAGTCGCTGACAGGGAGGATATTGAAGCTGCGGCCCAAATGTGTCTAATGCAGCAGAAGTGAAGGCTGGGTAAGGTCCAGGCATTCAAACGAATAACTTTTATATTTCAGCCTTAAAAATAAAACGGTGCTGATGCGTTCCTATTTTATTAACATGTGAATAAAGTCTGCTGCTGTCGGTCAGGTTCAGTCCAGGTGGGTCGAGTGAGGTGCTGGACTCTCACACTCTTACAGCTGTAGACGCAGGTCTGTGAGTCCTGCTGCACTGTTCTGACTTCTTCTTTGGTTTCCTCTCTGAGTCTCCAATCTCTTACACAAATGACCTGAACCACAGAACTAACTCAGCAGGTATAATAAACCAGACTAACTGACACCAGATCTTCTGTCAGTCGATACTCAGTGTCCATCTTCTTCTGCTGGATGTGAGCCAGGACTGTGCAGCTCCTTTCATCTGTCCCAGCTCAGATGTTCAACATCTTATGTTTCCAGAGTTAGAGCACTTCCTGGGTTCAGACTGAATCTGCTTGAGGTGCCCATTGAAAAACTGTAGATGGGCTTAAAAAAAATAGGACAGTGTTTTTCAAATAACAGCTGAAACACTGTGATCCCCATGGCATAGTCTTGTTTATCCCTTAAACCTTAAAAGAAGCAAACACCTTGAACCTGAATGTGACCCGCTCATCTGATGGCGATGGTCATTTTAAAGGAAAAGCAGAATGAAGCTCCAACGATAGCTGAAGGTTTGGATTTGAATCAGTTCCCTTTTGACCTCAGACTGACCGTTCAGCGCCCGGAAAGATCCAAAAGTCATCAAGATCTCTTTTTCCAGAGAAACCAGTGTTCAAAAACTGAGAATAATGTAACAATTCTTTATATAATGTGTAGAAATGTTAGGAGTCCGTGTTTGCTGTGATAACAAGCAGATCTATCTAACTTAGCCTAGACCAACTGATTGGCTCACTCCTTGGGTTTCCTTCTCTGGGACTCGGTCGGTCCCTGGGCTGTAAATATCGGGACGGTGTGTGCATTGGCATCAAACTCCTGTCAGACGTCTCTGTGAGAGGCCTGCGATGCTGCAAGCAGGCGTCCTGATGTGTGATGTACGGCCCTGCAGCAGCTTCAGAGTCTCTGGCCTGAGCGCTGGTCTCTAAAACTTTCACACGGCCATGGATGCACTTGGCATCATAGTCTCCATGGAAACCAGTCTGCTCCACGATGACCGACCCTGCTCATCCGCTTCCTCGCTGCGGGTTTTTCAGCTTTAACCTGCAGGAATCATGTGACCCGCCCGCCTCTGTCGGTTCATTTAGCGATGCTGCACCTGAACTATTTATCACGCTAACTGAGCCGAGGCTCTGCTCTCATTACTCCTTCACTTTACTAGAGACAGATGAGTCCCATCAGGTCGTTTTTTACTGCCGCTTGTTCAGCCCCTTTAATGAAACTCTCCTCTTATTGCTCCTCGCCTTCACTTCCTTCCTGCCTCCCGTTTCGTCTCTGGCCTCTGAAACCAGCACCGGACCTCCCGGCTCTAACAGCTGATCTCTGCAGCACATCCTGGTGTCTGAGGGCTGTTTGAGGCTTTCACAGCTTCTGCTCTAAACACAGCTGCCTGCTGCTGTGAGAACGCTGAAAGCTTTAACAGACTTGGAAACAATGGGCCTCTTTGCACACACCTGTAAAGGTCCCTCTCTGCTCGCCTGCATACACAAAACAAAACAAAACACACAGTGACTAAACAGCATGGCCTGTTTGTGCCTCTGAGGTCAGGTTTTGTCTCCTCTGAGTGTGTCACGGTCTGTGTGGCAGACCGTGGGGAAAGTAGGAGATAGGACCCAAACGCTGGACTTAGTGGAACGAGCAGTGCATTTATTTACAGTGAGGTAAATGTACACCACACAATAAATCTCCAGAGTGCTCCCTTGACTCCCGTGACGTGTCTTCTCCCAAGTGCTGGTATCCCGTGCTCTCTGCCCCTGTGCCTACGCACACCCCTGTGCGTCCTGCAGTCCTGAGTTCCGCTCTCCTCCTGAGGAAAAACACAGATGCAGCCGTTATGGCACCAACTCCAGCAGGCATACACTAAACAGCACTATAAACACTGACATGGAGTCTAACTCAACGATCCTGCGCCGGAGGAAGCCCCATCGCTCTGTTATGTAGCTCCCCCGACGAGCCTGATCAGAAGCAGGTGTGTGAGAACCTGGGCGTGACCGGCAGCTGGCAGGGCCACACCCATCAGGCCTGCAGGTGGCTGTCCTTCGTCCTACAGCCACACCCGCAGACACACCCGCACACATACACCCACCAGCATGGAACACCAGAGCACAGTGCAGAAAACATACATCCAATACAATAACAACAATAATAATAATAATAATAATAATACTAGAGGTCCACACTGCTCACGGACCCCAAATCCCTGGAGCTGGGTCCGTGACAGTACCCCCCCTCCAAGGGTCGACTCCCGACGACCCGAAAACAAAAACACAAAAACCAAAAACCACAGTACAGCCAACCCCGGGCGGGCGGCGGGGGGTCCAGGACGGAGGGCCCCAAAACCACTCCAACAACTCCACTAAACAACAAGAAGGAACACGTCAGTTCATTAGTCCAACCCCAGCCCTAATGGCAGCGGACATAGTTCTGGCAACCGACCCGGTGGGCGGCAAAACAGGTGAGATCTACTGTGGGCAGGCAGAGGCAGAAAACAGTTCCGGAGGCCTACCTCTAGTCCATCGGAGGGAACGCTGGACCTCCGGCAGACGGCCATGGGTCCGGTAGCAACGACAAAACAGTTCAGGGGGCCTGCCACTGATCCAGTGGCGGTGAAGCTTCAGCTCAGGCGGCCTGCCGCAGGTCCGGTAGCAGCGGCGAAACGGTTCCGGTGGCCTTCTCCGGGTCCAGTGACGGCGGCGGCGGCGCTGCTGTCCCTCTGGCGGCTTGCCCCGGGTCCAGTGGCGGCGGCGAAACGGTTCCGGTGGCCTTCTCCGGGTCCAGTGACGGCGGCGGCGGCGCTGCTGCTCCTCTGGCGGCTTGCCCCGGGTCCAGTGGCGGCGGCGAAACGGTTTCGGTGGCCTTCTCCGGGTCCAGTGACGGCGGCGGCGGCGCTGCTGTCCCTCTGGCGGCTTGCCCCGGGTCCAGTGGCGGCGGCGAAACGGTTCCGGTGGCCTTCTCCGGGTCCAGTGACGGCGGCGGCGGCACTGCTGCTCCTCTGGCGGCTTGCCCCGGGTCCAGTGGCGGCGGCGAAACGGTTTCGGTGGCCTTCTCCGGGTCCAGTGACGGCGGCGGCGGCGCTGCTGCTCCTCTGGCGGCTTGCACCGGGTCCAGTGGCGGCGGCGAAACGGTTCCGGTGGCCTTCTCCGGGTCCCGTGACGGCGGCAGCGGCGCTGCTGCTCCTCTGGCGGCTTGCCCCGGGTCCAGTGGCGGCGGCGGCGCTCCAGTGAGCAACAGCGAGGTGTGGCACATGGGCGATGACGCGGACGCGCTGGACGTGGATGGTGTGGAGGGCATGCCGGACGTGGACGGCGTGGACCCTGCACACTGACCCCCCGCGTAGGCTGATCGGATTCCTCCCGCCCGCCGACCTCCGATGGCTGTGCGCGCTCCTCCGGCCTGCCGAGCCCCTCTCTCGATGGCGGGCACTCCTCTCGCTCTCCGAGCTCCTGCTCCTGCTGCAGCTCCGGCCCCTGCAGCTCCAGCTCAGGCAGTGCGCGCTTCTCCGGCCCGCCGGGCCCCTCTCTTGACGGTAGCCGCTCCTCCCGCTCGCCGAATTCCGGCTCTGGCTCACAGAGCTCCTCCTCAGGTGGTGCGGGCTCCCTCCGCTCGCTGAGCTCCACAGTCGGCTCGCTGAGCTCCACAGTCGGCTCGCTGAGCTCCACAGTCGGCGAGGCGGGCTCCTCCGGCTCGCTGCGCTGCCCCTCCGGCTGCGACGCGGGCTCCTCCCGCTCGCTGAGCTGCCCCTCCGGCTGCGACGCGGGCTCCTCCCGCTCGCTGAGCTGCTCCTCCGGCTGCGACGCGGGCTCCTCCCGCTCGCTGAGCTGCTCCTCCGGCTGCGACGCGGGCTCCTCCCGCTCGCTGAGCTGCTCCTCCGGCTGCGACGCGGGCTCCTCCCGCTCGCTGAGCTGCTCCTCCGGCTGCGACGCGGGCTCCTCCCGCTCGCTGAGCTGCTCCTCGGCTGGCAGCGCGAGCTTCTCCCGCTCAGGTTCGCTGAGCTGCAGCGGCGCTGGCTCCTCAGCTGGTGGCTCATTGAGCTGCTCCAGCTCGCTGAGCTCCTCCGGCAGCGGCGCTGCTACAGACGGTTGATCCGGAGGTGAAGTCGGTGAAGCGGTGGCTGTAGGTGGTGAAGATGATGGTCGAGTAGGTGATGAGGATGGTGACGCCGAGAGTGCTGCGGTCGCTGCAGTCTGATGGGACGCTGGTGGAGAAGTAGCTGCAGAGGGTGGAGGTGATGATGGTGTGGCAGCTACTCGTGGTAAACTGGACAGTGATGCAGGAACAACAGACGGGTGAAATGATGGCAGAGTTGGTCCAGCAGGCATATCGACCTCCAACTGAGGACGAGGATGAGAGGCTGACAGGACTAAAAACTGAGTTACGTGCTGGGCAGCAGACTGAGTTACGTGCTGGGCAGCAGACTGGGCTACGTGCTGGGCAGCAGACTGGGCTACGTGCTGGGCAGCAGACTGGGCTACGTGCTGGGCAGCAGACTGGGCTACGTGCTGGGCAGCAGACTGGGCTACGTGCTGGGCAGCAGACGGAGCTGAAGGTGGCTGCTGATCAGCTGACGGAGCTACAGGCTGGGCAGCTAACTGTGCTACGGCTACAGGCTGGGCAGCTAACTGTGCTACGGCTACAGGCTGGGCAGCTAACTGTGCTACGGCTACAGGCTGGGCAGCTAACTGTGCTACGGCTACAGGCTGGGCAGCTAACTGTGCTACGGCTACAGGCTGGGCAGCTAACTGTGCTACGGCTACAGGCTGGGCAGCTAGCTGTGCTACAGCTACAGGCTGTTCTACGAGGTTAGCGTTCACACAGTCCAGTGAATAAACAGATGAAGTGAGTGGAGATGAATTGTCCATATGACTCACCACAGCCGGCTGTAGGAAAGTCCGAGAATCTGGCTGCAGTGAGGCGCGCCGGCGGCGTGAGCGTCGCTTCTTAAACGATGCCGGGGCCGGCGTGTCAGGCTGAAGAACCTCAGGCTGGCCGAGTGTGGGGGCAGCCTGGATCGGAGGGTGGAGGTGAAGGGTGTTGAGCAGGAAATCCGCCACCATTGGAAAAAGATTGTCCAACACCCAGGGAAAACAAGTCAGTGTTTCCTGCAACCGCTTCTCTACAGCGCAACGTAAATCCTCTGCGTGCGCTTCCAGCCACAGGTCACACAGACGATTTACTTTGTCTGTCACCTCCCACCTGAACCTCTCCGAAAAGTCCGCTGGGTCCATCTGGCAGGATCGTTCTGTCACGGTCTGTGTGGCAGACCGTGGGGAAAGTAGGAGATAGGACCCAAACGCTGGACTTAGTGGAACGAGCAGTGCATTTATTTACAGTGAGGTAAATGTACACCACACAATAAATCTCCAGAGTGCTCCCTTGACTCCCGTGACGTGTCTTCTCCCAAGTGCTGGTATCCCGTGCTCTCTGCCCCTGTGCCTACGCACACCCCTGTGCGTCCTGCAGTCCTGAGTTCCGCTCTCCTCCTGAGGAAAAACACAGATGCAGCCGTTATGGCACCAACTCCAGCAGGCATACACTAAACAGCACTATAAACACTGACATGGAGTCTAACTCAACGATCCTGCGCCGGAGGAAGCCCCATCGCTCTGTTATGTAGCTCCCCCGACGAGCCTGATCAGAAGCAGGTGTGTGAGAACCTGGGCGTGACCGGCAGCTGGCAGGGCCACACCCATCAGGCCTGCAGGTGGCTGTCCTTCGTCCTACAGCCACACCTGCAGACACACCCGCACACATACACCCACCAGCATGGAACACCAGAGCACAGTGCAGAAAACATACATCCAATACAATAACAACAATAATAATAATAATAATAATAATACTAGAGGTCCACACTGCTCACGGACCCCAAATCCCTGGAGCTGGGTCCGTGACAGAGTGCTTTCTCTGTCTAGCTTTTTACTGCACTGCAGTTTTAATACACAATCAATATGATAACCATGATTAATTTGTGGTAAACTGCTAGTTGATTACACTTTTGGACATTATTATTTACTACAGTTAAAATAGTATAATTATGATTAATCATGTGAACTCCTGGGCTGGTGGTTGGAGGTTATATTGGTGGTTCTGTCACAGCTGGGACTTGTGCTTTGGAAAAAGTGACAAAAACTGTGCCGTGCATCTAATTTATAACCGTGATGTGGATCTGAAATCCAGTCTGATGAAATTCATTTTCATAAGTGAATAAACAGGCAGCGTGATATAAATACCTGTCCGCTCATGAAGACGTCCCGTGGGCATCCCTGACTCTCCCGCAGCTTCATCTAATCGATCAGTGAGGAAAGGCTCACTGATCAGGAAAAACGGCAACATCTGGCAATAAATCCATAGTAACGCTGATAAAATTACAGAATGAAACCAAATGTAATGCTGGTTTCTTATCATCTGTGATACAGCGTGTAATGTAATATATGATTTGATTAACTTTTAATTTGGAATTTGTAAGCGATTATTCTCCGACAGTCACACTGAGCTGCTTCATCCTGTGGAGTCTGCACTGCAGAGAGAAAACCCAACCATCAGAGCATGCCTGCGAGCAGCAGCTGGTGACAGCAGCAAGGAAGAACTCCCTCTGAACAGGAAGAACCCTCTAACAGATCCAAGATAAGGGAGGGGCAACTGTGACCGACTGGGGGCTGAAGGGAAGGATTCTGTCATACACAACCTTTCTGTGTTTCATTAATGATTTATTAGTCTGATTCATTCTAGTTTTGATCTCCCCTTCCTCAACTGAGCAGGTGGGTCGATGAGTTACCCGCACCTCCACCTCAGCAGGCTGTCGTATTCCACCCAGAATGGTTATAAAGATGCTTTTAAATGAATGTTTCAGATATGAGACAGATGTTTGAGTTACAGAGAGACGGTGCTATGAGCTGCATGGAAACAGGCGCCGCTCTCATGACAATTGAGTGGCTGCGCTGATGTCAGTCAGAACGAAAGGTGAGAAGTTTCACCAGCGTCGCGCACGGGTGAGGTCACGTTTAGATTTCGCAGGAGATTTCTGGATTCGGTTCCTGCCCTTCATGTTTGCCTGAAGGTTGAGACGTTCTCTTGTTGTTAATGTTTGTCTGCTGGTCTCATTATTTTTGAAGATGTTGTGTGACACAGGCAGCTATGATTGGCTGTCAGGTTATGGATGGTCAGCGTCTCCTTTGAGCCTCTGCAGAGACATGCAGAATGTTAGATGCTCTGATAGTGAGCTGTCACATTAACAGAGACCTCTCAGCACATCACAGCTAATCTCCTCGCTCTCTAATAGCTCTGTGATGAGGCGGCGCGCTGTCATTGGCTGACTTAAGTCCTGATAAATAGCAGAGTGGCTGCGGAGCGCAGAGACGTTAATCTGGTGCAGCTGAAAGCTTCATCGTCCCCGCATCTCTGCCTCCGTACTCCTCTACTCCTCCTGATTGCAGGCTAATTTGTGGCAGGGGTCAGAGCCGGGTTCAGAGAAGAAGAATAACGAGCGCAGAGATTGCATGTCGTCGCGATGAAATCTGCTCACAGATCACCGTTTGTGATTCACAGAGCTAACGAGAACCCAGCAACAGCTTCACGGTTCAAACCTGACACAGACTCAGAGTAATAACGCAGAAATTATGTAAATCCACTTCACTTTCCTCAGAGTTTCAGCACACAGCCGAAGTAGGAAGATAAGCTTTTCCCTGTGTTAGGAAAATAAAGATTTATTGTATCGGTCCAGTTTTCCCTGCTAGCCCTGCCGGCTTCCACTTTGATAAACAGTGTTGTGACAGATCTGGGATGAATCAGGCTGAGCGTGGCTGGTCATCATCCCGAGTCATCAAACTAGTCCTGACTCTGCGCATTAATGGAAGAAATCCATTTTTTTATGTGCTGATATTTTCACTCAGGAGTTTCCACAGGTGCAGATCATCTGTGATTTAAAGCTGCAACAGGTTAAAGGAGGAGCGCGAGCGCACACTCGTAGCCGTCAGCCCACTCACAAACACCCTAAACCTCCTGAAACCCACCCGGCCTTTCTGAAGGTGGCTCTCACTGCAGCATTGTTGGTAAACTCAGCCAGTGAGATGCTGCCAGCTGGACACACCTCAGAGCACCAAAGACTGTTTGAAGCAGAGCCTGTCTGCAATGGGTGGAATCAGGACTTTTAATTAAAAAGAGGACATAAAGAGGCAGAATTTTCTCGAAGATTTCTCAGTTTACCAAATTAAACAAAAAACATTTTAACTGTTTAACGGACTGAAGTAATCAAACAGTCAGCTATGTAAACGAATCTATGTCAGTCTACGTCAGGACTTTCTCCCAGGAGGCTGTCCAGCATCTCCTCCACACGGTGAACAGGGTTTAACCCACATCGAGGTCGTTCTGTGACACTAACACACCTGCAGTGTGTCAGAACTGACAGCGCCCTTTATAGGCAAGGACTGGGATTCCACCAGCTGTGCTGCAGACGTCTCTCTCTGCTCCATGTGTCTAAAAAATACTTTAATACAAAAAATACTTAAAACATAAAACACAAACAAAAGGCTGAAGCATGATTTGATGATTTGAAGTAGAGGACCAAACTGCACAGACGACTCCAACTCCGTCTTTCTGCAAACACTCGTCAGCAGTTATGAGGACGTGGTGCTTTCACTTGAATTATCATCACCTTCTGCTTTCTGACATGCTGTCGATGGGCCTGTTCTGGGTTTTTTCAGTTTTGTTCGTCACCACTCGTGCAGTCAGATCAGAGCCGTGAGTGTGCATTACCTCGTTACACAATTTTTTTTAAGAAGTAAAGTGAACTCTGAGAAGCTATGGAGAAGTCATGCACACCATGCTGAGAACAGTGACTGGCATCAAAAAGAATGTGTGCATTTTTATTAGGAGCTGTGGCTCCTGTCCTCCTGCTCCCCCCCCACTCCTCCGTCTTTTATTCTCTCTGAAATGCACACAAGGTCCCAGCTTAGTGTAAAACAAACCCTGCACTCAGGCTTAGTGAAATCTGCAGCAGTGCGAAGCACCGAGAGACGAACACAGATAAACACTGCGGATTAAAGCAGCTCCTGTCCTGACAGCGTCAGACTGCGGAGTTCATTACAGCCGCAGTATGAATGAGGAGTCCGAGCAGACTACCATCACATAGAGGAGGATCAGGATCTGGGACTGGTTCCCCGTTTCACTCTGGTTTACTGGAACACAAACTGGTTCAATCTGGAGTGTTTGTCCAGCAGCTGCTCGTCCTCCACAGAGACCACACATCCTGCTGACACATCCTCAGGTGTGCACAGGTGTGCAGGTGTACCTTTTCGCTCGGTTAGAGATGTGAGCTTACAAACGATCAGCGATGCAGCCAGAACCAGGAAACCAGTCTCTGTGTTTCTACTTGAATGATTCTTTTCAGTTCCAGATTTTTAAAGCTATTTTTATCGAATTAGGACAAATAAAAAATCTGACGTGGACCCAGAAGGACACGCGATGAATGCAGACCACCATCATGAATAGTATTTCAAACATTGTGCCTGAATATTTCTCCAGAAGGCTCTAAACCTGCAGATCTGTTGTGAAAGGCTTTACCCACGCCCAGTCTCTCCTCCAAGGCCCATGACATGTGACCTGCTGGTTTTTGCATCATCTTGCTGATTTCACAGTGCTGAAAACATTTCTCTGCTTCCACTCTCGCTTTGTTAGAGGAATAAACATACAGATGTTTGGTCAGGTCTCTGGATTTGGAGCCTCTAGCTTCACTTTAGTGTGCACTATTAAAGTGAAACAGGCAGTTTCAGTGACTGAAAATTACACTTGCTTTATTAAATAATAGAAACCAAAGTCCAACTTGCTGTGACTCTGAGTAATCTGACCCGCCTACCTCCTAACTCTCTGCTGCTTTCCCAAACAGGAAACACCCATTATCACATTCGCCATAGCCACTCCCACTGAAAAATACCGCATGCATATCACAGTGACATGAGCAGTTTTCAGGGAAGGAGCACTCTGAGGATGACAAAGGGTTAAATGACTGCAGGTTATGTAGATGAATACACAATGAATAACAGCACGTTTGCGGCATTCCCCACCCTACTTCTCTGAAGGAGCTCCGCAGATCTTCAGGTGTTTTAGCCACGTATAAAGATGATACTGCTTTGGTTACAGAGTGGTCCCTGTTCACAGGAGATTCTGGCACCAGTTGAGACCCATTTAATCGTTCCTGTCTGAGGACGTGTTATTACTGCAGCCATCAGTGTCCATAACAAATGCATTCTGTTTGCAGGAGCTCAGAAAGTATGAAAGTGTCCTGTTTCTGCTCTTACAGCAGTGTGCATGCTGTTTTTCTAACATAATAAGGTTAAATCTGTGCTTAAGAGCACTGTGAGTCGCTGGGAGACAGAAGCAACATAACATGGAAGCCTCCCAGGATGATTTGCGGTAAGCACAGCAGCAGATTTCAAACTGGAGTCTCCTGGCAGCTAATTAAGAAGCTGAATATTCACCTGCAAAGATCCTCCAACAGCTTCTCCTGAGAGCGAGCAGGATGGGCTGTAAGTGAAATCTTTGAGGCCCCTCATGATGAAAATAAAGACTTCTGGAGGGTAAAGAAGTCCAGTGTCAGCAGCGTCAGATGATAACGCTCCGCTTCCACTGAGCTACAGCGCTGATGCTGGATCAGTTTAATAAGAACCCCCTGACGCTCATCTGAGAGTCACATCGTCACTACAAACCGCCGCACAGTGAAACCACATCTCCCAGAAGGCCATGCCATTATCTGATTAAAGACAGCCGTGGTCGTGCCAGCTGATTCTTTATTCACAGTTCTGTGGTAATGTAGCCTGCAGCGCTGATTGAATTATTCAGCACGTCAGAGCCACAGGCTGACATCACACTGCTCACACGGGTTAAAGGCCTCATGAAAGACTGCAGCTCCGCCATCATACGTGTTTTATACTACTACAAACACCGACAGTGTGAAAAATGTCCAAGTCTCAGGCATGGCAGCACTCAGGAGTGGATGTTTGGACGCCTCTAGCATCTAGTTCTGGTTCAGATCCAGGAACGATGCTGGCTTCAGCTCAGCCCCAGTCTGCAAACACAAAGACCTCCATCCTCCCTGCATGGATCCAAACCCCATCGCATGCATTCTTTTAACATGTTCTCATTAGATAGGCAAATAAATAGACATCATGCTGGCAGCTTTACACGCCTTTCAGAAGACATGTGCCACGCATTAGCAGTACACAGCATCATCGCAGGGACTCGAAGGGTCGGTGAAAAATAGATCAAAGTGTGGCTCGGTCGGTGAGTGAGTCTGAAGGATGTTAGAAGCCTTTGATAAAGAGAGAGTTATAGCCTTATAATGATAGAGACATTTGTTTATACAGTTTCTGTATTAGCGGTTGTTCATCTGTCATTACACACAACTCTGTTTTTTTAATGTTTCTCAGGAGAAGAATGCAGTAGAAGGAAAAGTGAGATATTGTGCTTGGATAGGGTCAGGGTGAGGGTTTGACCCTGGAGATTTGGGCATCACTTCCAATTAAAGACAAAATGTTGTGCACAGATCTATTTATAGTTAATAACACAAAATTAAGCAGCAGCCAGTGAAATCCAGAAACAACAGCAGAAGCACTGAAACAGATCAGACTAAAAGGTCTCCTTCAGGAGATACCCCACAGTCATTAAAAAACTGAGAATCTGAGTGGAATAAAAGCACAGAAGATTGAGATTCTTTTTTTTAAAATCACACCATCGACATGTTTCGGCCAGGTCATTACAGACAGGTGCAGACTGTGTGATCATAGTTGATGCTGTAAAGATGCTCTCTTTTATAAGCCATGTTTGGACGTACAGTTTTGGACCACTGAACGGGTCGTTTTGTAACACCAGGCGATGTGTTTCTTTTCTACGCCTACTGAACGTCTAGTATTCACATCCGTAGGACCTCTGCGTACGTCTCATGTTTCCAGAGGGTGGACGCCTCCAAGATGGGATGGGCTCCTGAGCTAAAACAAAAGTGAGCAGCTGTTTGGTGGATTTGGAGCAAAAATGTCCCCAGTTTCTCGCAGACAGTTTCAAAATGTGAGCATTGACAAAGGACGTCGAGCAGATAGTCCAGTTCATACACTGACACAAACGTCTCTCAGTCCGGCTACCGGTCACAAACACAACCACTTCCTCTTTCACAGCTCTTCACAATAAAACAGGATACTTTTAAAAATGAACCCCATATAATGCAGTTGTTAAACACATTGTGCTCCTTTTAAAAGGAATTCCACATTTTTTCTAAATACTTTGACCATTATTATTTTACATTTTAACATTTTTAATATTTCAAAATATTTTAATAAATGACAGTTTTAACCTAGTTACAAAAATAAGAAACAGGAAACTGTAAATATAAAAAGACAAAAAAAGCCTAATTTCTGCTGTTCAATACAGAAGAAATTTAAACTTAAAAATGATGCAAAATTGCAAAACGCTTAGCTGTGTCTCTAATAAAACCTCTGTAACTTTGCTCTGCTTCAGTTCAGCAGGATCAGGTAATGTTCATATGTTGATTCTTGGTTTTCTTCCATTTTTGATCTACTGCAGAATATTTTTAAGGTTATCTGCTATAAAAAGCCAAGCCAGCAAAATCTCCTTCATGTTTTTCTGTTTTATCCTGAGTGACTTTGACACAAAGGCATCTGCTGTGACGCTTACACCTCTGATGAAGTCTCACAAATGTCAGCTGTTTTTATACATAGATATAAAAATATGGATATGTACTGATAAATGATCAGAATTATAACATTTCTGACTGCCTGAGTCAAAATTGAATCGAATCGATTATAGAATTTGAAATTGATACCCAGCCCTAATTCATATGTATCGTGTTGACAACAAAGTTGATATTTGTAAATAAAAAAATATTACATTTATTAATCATGTAAATTTCCTGCTCCTGTCATAGATGTCCACATGACACAGCCCAAAGATCAAATGTTGAATGTTATACTGATGTCCAGGCTGGCTCATGGTTGGACTTCTAAATTGTGGAAGCAGTTTGGACGTCGTGTAGATGTTCAGAATTGGTCATGGATCATGATAGACATGATCTGCACGTCCATCTGACGTCTAGTGTTAAGTGCAACTTTGCAAGGCTACAACTTTGCTTTGACATATGAACACAACCAGCTGAATCCCGCCCCACGTTGTAGACGAGCTGCGCTCTTTGGCGCAGTGAGACTCAGACTGATTGTTGCCAATGGTGGAAATTTGTCTGTTCATAAATTTGACAGACGTTAGTTAGTTAGTCAGTCAGACTGTGATTGGTTGGAGACAGGTTGCCTACCACTAGGTGACCTGTGCAATTACCTTTAGATTGAAAGTGGTCCAGCTGATCACCACGACTATGTGCCATCTCTTTTCTAAATGTAAGTAAAATCAGTGCGATCACCAGGAAACTGCAGATTTTTCCCCGTCGCAGGAAGGTCACTGTCCTGTTTTTACTGTATTGTGACTGAACCTTCACCGAGCACAAGTCAAGAAGCTTTTCTTAATCTGGATATTTCATTATAAGTGAAATCATTTCTTTTTGTTGGGTTTTTGATTGGAAGGCTCAAACCTGGTCCAGCCCTCCTCTCTCCATCTTCCTCTGATTGTTCTGAACAAAACACTGACTTCACACGGCGTAAAAAACCTCCTCGTCTGACGCTCAGTGAACATCTCAGCTGAGAATCTCTGCTACTTACTGCAAACACAATTACAGCAGGAGTTTCTCTGAAATGGCCTTAAATTACTTCATTTTTCAGTTGATTGGTGGAGCTGCTGGTGATTTGGAAAAGAGTTTCAGCCTAAACTCCTCGGGAGAAAGATAAATGAATCGATTTAAAGTGCGGAGAGGATGATTAACACAGTGCAGATAAAAATGCTGCGTGTGTGTGCGAGCTTGTGTTCGTGATGTTTGCTTGTTTGTTATCAAGATTTTTTCTTTCTGTAAGGAGCACGAGCCTTTTCTTCTTTTCTTCAACACAATACATGTGAACACGCATGCAAATGGAGCCAGATATAGATTGGATGTGGGACGGAGGGAATGCAGTCAGTGTGTGTGTGTGTGTGTGTGTGTGTGTGTGTGTGTGTGTGAGTGTGCGCGCAGCAGAGGGATGAGTAGAAATCCTTGGGGGCGACAAAGTTAATTAAACAGAACACACAAACACAGAATTATCATCAGCTTCCATTTTCTTATAAATAATATAAATTTTTTGCTTTATTATAAATAAAGCTCACTGCCTCCAAACTGCTATTGTATAACATAGACATAGTACATATGTACACAGTATCAGTACACACTAGTACAAACATGTGTGTGTACTCCTGTCCAGACGCCTCTCACCTCAGACTAGAATTGATTTCTGAGCGTCTGTGTTTAGTTTCATTGTAGCTTTTAGGGACGAATAAGAGGACCGTCAGAAAGTGCAGCTCTGCTGATCGTCATGAGATGGAGGAGGAGGAGGAGAGAATGGGTGACAAAGAGAAACAAGAAAATGTCTTTTTTGGTTTTTCATGAGCCGACACAATGCAGAGAACAACAGGATGAGGCACAGCAGAGACAAGAATGATTATTTTTTAAAAATTTATAATAAAATACAAGAAAATACATGACACTTTATTAGGTACACCTGCTAGTACAGTGCTGGACCACATTCTTCTTTCAGAGCTGCTTTTTTCTTGATCAGATTCAATAAGGTACCTCTGAGGTTTTGGTCCATGTTGACATGACTGCATCACACAGTTTCTGCAGATGTGCCAGCTGCATCAGTGTTGAGCATCTTCCATTTCCCCACATCCCAAAGGTACTCTGTTGAAGGCCATCTGAGTACAGCGAACGCATCGTCATGTTCAGGCAACCAGTCTGTGTTGATCTGAAGGCGAGAGGCGTGGAGTTTCACTGAGGGGCCCAAAGTGTGCCAAGAAAATCTCCTCCACACCAGCCAGAACATTAATATAAGGCAGGATCCATGATTTCATGAAGTTTACTCTAAACTCTGACCGACTCTGATTTATCAGAGCAGAGCATTTCTCCATCTCCTGGTGTTCAGTTTTGTGAGTTTATGGAGTTGCATCAGTGTGTTCTTCTGCTGCTGGAGCCCTGCGTGTGCTTCTGCTGCACTAGCCTATTGGCTTTAAGGTACAGAGATATTCTTCTGCAGACTTTGGTTGTAATGAGTGGTTATCTGAGGTCTCTTCTCCTCTGTGAGGTATTTTGTCGCAGAGAGTTGCTGCTCGCTGGGTATTTTCTCTGTTTCAGACCATTCTCTGAACTGGAAAGTAGACCACCCATCATCTGCTGTTATTTGAGCAATGAATGCTTGAAGTCATCAAATATAATTCACTTCCTGTGTTCTCTGGTCACCATGCCACTGTAACTCACTTCCTGTGTGGATGTAGCTTCACTGTAAAACATCGCAGCGGTGTGCTTTTACCATAACTTCACAGTTTTTATTACTTAAATTATACAGCTCCCATCCCCTCACACACTTACCTGATAGTCACCTGATGGTAGCGCTCAGGGTCAGAGGTGAACGGTAACCTATGTCCTGCACCATGATCATGTTCTTTCATCACACTTTGGCCTTAACCCGGTCGCATGTTTGTAGAGTGTCTCTTCAGCAGTTTGCTGCAGTGGACAGTAAAGTAGTCTGAAACAAGTTATAAATAATTTCAAATGAAGACTTGTGACATTTAGAGAAATAATTACAAAGCAAAGGAAAAATGAAATGTCATACGCTATAATCGGCTCCTTCAGATTTGATTACACAGCTGCCATCAGAGTTCATCCTCATCCCCCATCACACCGCAGGCTTTTCTAAAAATTCAAACTTTATTCTCATCACTGTTTGGACTTTATTACTTTATTACTGACTCTTTGAACTTTTTCATCAGCTGAGTGAGGGCTGTAAATGATTTGCACATCAGTTCTTTTTGCTATTATCATCCTCCACTTTAACCTGTGTGCTAATAATAAATGCAGTTCTTGGTGAAAAACAGCAGCCTTGTTGTAACTTTAAAGCGCTGTTAGTTTTGCAGGATCGGCTGCGTCCTTTCTTTGATCACCTGGAATAAAAAGGAGTTCACTTTTTACTCTCTGCTGCTGTGACAACCTATCGTTGGCGTTCTGTCTGTAAAAGGCTGATTTACCGTCTCCTCGGCAGATCGTAACCCGAGTGTTTTACAGCTCCACCAGCTGATGATAAGCTCTCTGCTTTATGGACGTCCCTCCTCTTCTTCTGATGTGCTTTACGCTCTTATTCAGACTAACATCTCGGCCGTTTCAAGGCTACACTTTTACTCTGGCTCAACATAAATCTGCTGTGCAGCTGATTGAAGAGAAAAGAGAGCAGTAAAAGGAAAAAATGGCACACAGGGGAATAAACTGACCTGCTTTCTTTTCCCTTTTGCATACAGAGAGAGCGGTTTTGAGCTATCTGGGTTTTATGCGTCTTGTATCCTTTTCTCTCACTGATTGTTGCTGGCGGTCGGCTGATTTTCTCAACCTTGGGCTCCTTGGCTTTTACCACACCGAGGCTTTCTTTTTATCTTCCTTTAAAGCTTTAGAAGAAGAGGAAGCAGAGGACGGGGTCAGCGTATAAAACCATCTTTATCTCGATATTCAAGTACATCTCCTCTCGCTGCCTCGCGTCTCTCCCTCTCCTACTCCGCTGAGCTCTGATGCTAATGTGCTGTCACGCTCAGCCCGAGGATGTTCGCTGTAGGGAGGCCATCAGGTCTCAGGGGACCAGCAGATCCTGTTCCTCTCATATATAACCCTGCTCATTTATACGCAGCAGCGTATTTTTAGGGAGGCGTTCCCTGACTTTGTCCACATACAGCTCAGAATCAGCCGGCACCCTCTGACCCCGGCACCTCGTCATTGTCCTACAGTTCAGTTCAGACATGTTCTTCATCTCCTTCATGGCCACTGCGTCAGGTCCCATCAGCAGATGGTCATGGTGTCATCTGGGGCGTATTTTGCATTTTCTCACCTGGTGAACAGATGAAGGTACTGGTGCTCAGTGAATAGCCGAGCACACTCTTTCTTCTTCAGCTCTGTGCTTGGAGCTATGCTGTGCTGTGGATGGTTGTATAAATAAAAGCTCTCCTATGTTCTGTGCGAGGTGACCTCGGTTTGTGTTAGATTCCTCCAGAGTCCATCAGCTTGTCATTGTTGAGGTTTAAAACAGCGTGACCTTCACTGGCCGCACACTTGGTGGTTTCATTCCAGGTCCTCACTCTGCATTGAGAGCAGTACACCCACAAACGTCCGGCCGTGTCATCAGTTTACTCCCACTAGAGCTGTTACATCACAGCAGGGTCTTTAGCTTTGTCACCGTTACAGAGATGCTGCTGATTACTGTCTTACCACCGACCCTCCAAAAATACAAAATTGCTTGTCTAATGTTTGTATGTTCAATTGTTGCTGTGAATCCAGTGGAACTGACAAATTCTCCTGAAGTTCATCACATCAGATGTCTCTCTATCACCTGAGTGGAATATTTGAGCACCACATGTCTCTGGTGAGATATTCATAGTAAAGCAGCAAATGTTTTTATGCTGTAAACGAACCCAGGTGGGTTTGAACCCAGGTGGTAATCAGTAACAGTAAGCATCAAGTCTAAAAAGAGGTGATTAACTCATCGGGCACAAGTATGAGTCATGTGGTGTCAGCCCACCTCTGTTTAGGGGGGGGGGGGGGGGGGGGGGGTGTGTGCTGGGAAACACCCGGTGCATGGAGGCCCTTCCCCACAGCTTCTTGGCCTAAGCACAGGGCGGACCTGTACAGCGTTCAGCTGTTTCACTGCTGCGCCACCTTTCCTATGATAACATAATGTACATGTGAGAACACACTGTATATCGATATTGATTCAGTATTTGGTTAAATAGCTGGAAACGTGCTGGAGTGTGTGGTGGTCCATTTTCCTTCTCCTGGTGACCTCTGACCTTTGAGCTGTGGTTCGTTGCTGTGGTTGAGTTGGTAGATTTTGAGTTTTGCACTGTGTTTGGTTGTCACTGCAGCGTCTCGGAGCTGATCTGACTGTGTAAAACCCGTTTACAGTCATTAGCAGCCCTGGAAGAGCCGAGCTCATTAGGAGGATTTTCACGCTTTGAAACCCAGCGGCCGCCTGCAGGGGTCAAAGGTCAGCGCTGCAGCACAGGGCAGACACATAATCGGGCTTTTCAATTAGTCACATTTGAAGTGTTTCACAGCCTCTGAGGTCGAGACACCAAATTAGATTTATTATCCTGCGGGGTGAGACTGAGCTCCACACTCCTCCTTCTCCCCTCAGGACTCCATCTAGTCTCTCATCCTCGCTCCATCTCCTCCTCCTCCTCTGACAGGAGGATGAGTAAGACGACAGATTAATGAAGAAGGAAAACAGCTCTGATATTTTCAGATGCTGCGTCTCCATCATTCTCTTTATGAAATCCTTTCAGATCCACGATCACGTTGCCTGCCCTCAGAAACTGGAACCATTACACAGCAGTGCACTTAATTTCCTTTAGCCAGGAGTGAGATGTCTCAGCCACTGATGGTCACATTTCCATCCTGTTATTGTGGATCTTCACGGCCCCTGTGGTCTCTCGTCTTTTTATAGCGACATTACTACACAAGTGCGGACATGGTGCTGTGCTGGACCCTGTGGATGTGTGCATTAATTAAAAAAAATGTTGGGTCCATAAGCATCTGGATTTGAAGATGTTTTTGTCAGA
Source organism: Pelmatolapia mariae (assembly GCF_036321145.2). Classification (NCBI taxonomy): domain Eukaryota; kingdom Metazoa; phylum Chordata; class Actinopteri; order Cichliformes; family Cichlidae; genus Pelmatolapia; species Pelmatolapia mariae. The sequence goes on along the minus strand of NC_086242.1, from coordinate 23,242,012 downwards.
CCTCAATCGTGAAGCATGTTTTAGATCCATGCTGGTTGTGCTCAAAGGCAGCATGATACTGTAATCACTTTCACTGACAGGTGGTGGCACCTGTCTGCTAGCTTCACCTGAACTGGACCTCTGGACATGTTTGTGCTGTATTTTTAATGACATCATCTGACCAATAACATGTCCGCTGTGAGGTTCCTGTAGTAACAGAGCACCCCAATAGGGCGGAGCTTCAGTTTCAGGATTTCATTTGGAATCATTAAGTAATAAAGGGCAGGTATCTGTGTCTGAGTGATGCTCCGATACAGTTGGTGATGCAGGCTGACAACCAGGCTAGCTACAACCAGCAGATGACTCAGAGCTCCAGCCTCTCATCCAAATATGGTTCCTTCTGTTCAGTGCTTAATGCAACACTTCAGAAGTCCAAACCAGTGACGGCAAATCTGGAAATCCGTTCATTCAGTTTCATGACTCGCACACATTTTTGAAAATGCTGGTCACAGGGTTCCATAGGAAAATAGAGGCATGAAGATGTTTCCTGTGGCTCATCATGTTTTCATGTTTTTTCATTGTTTCACTCGCTCAAACTGAACCTGAGTTTCACAGTTACAGGACTCTGTTATTCGCTCTGTTTCGGTCTTCAAGACATATTTTTCTCTTCCCTCAAAATCATAACTGAACGTGGGACGTGATAATTTGATCAGTGTCTCACATCTCTCATCTTTAACTGAACATCATTGTGAGATGAGTGCAGACAGCAGCCTGAATGTTGACGCTGCAGCACAGCCCGTGTCCAGATGTTCCCCCAGAGAACGGATTGTCAGGCCTGCACCGAGGCCGCGGCGTGCAGGGTCTCCATCTCACCCACCATCAGCCCCACATCGCCACTCCAATGCGAGAATATCCAAATGTAAACGACAATTTGTGGTGAATTTGCAGCGCGCTCTCACACTGACTGAGACGCCTGTGACAGGATGTAATTTACTGCAAATTAAACCCTGAAAATCATTCTGGCTGCTCCTAGCACCACTCGAACGCACCGCAGATGGCTGCTGGCTGAGGCTCCGTCTTCTTCTGCCTCTTCTCCTGCTCAGCTCTCAGATAAACAGACTGCACACACACACACACACACACACACACACACGCACACACACACTTTTACCAACTCTTTACTGCTAACCACAGACAATATGAGGCAAGCATTCAGACATGACCACAGGAGGAGGCTCTGAGGTATTTGCAGCTCGTTTGTGTCCGTTTACGGTAAAACAGTTGCAGTGAGGGAGCCGCGCTCAGCTGCCATCACTCACAAATCCACGGTGTGAATGAAACGCAAACCATAACACTCCCAGTGAGTTAAGGAAATCAATGTGTTGTTCATGGCTGTATTTTATGATTGTGTGTCGACAGGGTGACCAATTTCCATCAAGCACTCGTAAAACCCAAAATATGACCAAACATCAGAGTGGGGCATAAAAACCTCGCCATCCCTGCCCTCAGCTGCAGGCTGGGAGGCAGGACGGCCTCACATACTGCTGAATGCCTGTGCTTCGTCTAACCTTTGACACCATCAGTGTGTGGTCATCAGCATCCGTTTACCTGTATGTGTAAAGTTCCTGTTTATCTGATGGGCGTGTGGTTCTGGTTCAGCTCGTGCCTTTCCCGATCGCTGCTGCTTTGGACTTTTCTGCCTCCTCTTCCAGCTGTGAAAATGTACAGGTTTTATTTTTCTGCAATAATATCCATAATCACATACTGTGTATGCTACCATCATATATAGCAGGGGTCGGCAACCCTAGGCACGCGTGCCACAGTTGGCACGCGAAGGGTTAACTGATGGCACGACCATAGCTGGACTGGCCATCGGGCATACCGGGCATTTGCTCGGTGGCCCGATGATTTTTTTTTTTTTTTTTTTGTAACGGTATAAACAATGAAAGGTGGTGGATTGGCCAGATGTTGGCCGGTGTGTAAAAATAACTCAATTGTTTGGTGATGGCTATGGCGGAGCTTCCACAGATTCAGTAACATTAGCAAGTGGTGGAGGCCAGCAGGTGGATGAGGGAGAAGGGAGGCAGGAGGAGGAGAGACCCGAGGCGGGGCCGGTCCGAGTATCAGGTGAACTGAACTTCAGGTAAGAAGTTATGACCTGCAGTCTATCTGGGTCAGATATAAACCAAGTTTAGGTGGAGTTTATTTTCGTTGTGCTGACTTTTTACAGTCAGTTACAATAACTCGTACTGCGTGCTAGCTAGCATGACGGAGTTTCTATACAGCTGGGTGGGTGCTATGATGTTACTGATAGTAATTGATAGTTATTTTATTCATAAGGTTAGTTAGTAGAGTTGCCAACTGTCCCGTAAAAAGACGGAATCGTCTCGTATTCAGAGAAATTATTACGCCTTTCGTGTTGAGCTGAGAAGGGACGCAGTTTGGCCCGGACTTCAGCTAGGATGGAAAAAGACAAAAAGGTGGAGTTATTCTGTCGTTACGCTGCACAGCTGCCTCTTCTTCTCTCATTCTCTCCCCTCTCTCTCCTGTTGCTACTTCAATCATGAAACTGATCAATGATCAGCTGATTGGCTTTTCTCTCTTGTTTGTTTATCGCCCACTTTGCGCCAGAAAGAGGAAACCAGTGGATGTCGCACTAAACAACAGCAGCACGTTTAAGCTTGATCAGCTGTTGTTAGAATTTATTTAATATTAATTTCTAGTATCAGCTGATGTTTGCTGGAGCCACAGCTGTAAAGCTGCTGGTCATGATATCGGTTTGTATATCTGGTGAGAGGGAAACATGAAGATGAAACCAGGAGATGTCCTTACTGAATCATCAGAGCTGAACAGGTGATGGAGGAACAGGTTTACCTTTTAGGTGACATGAATGAGTTGAAGGGAAGTTATGAACTGTTTCTGAGAGACAGATAACACCAGGATCCTTTTCTAAGTAGCTGACAGCTGGTAACTGTGCAGGGGCGGGTCTAGCAAAGTTTTGCCAGGGGGGCAGGTAGGGCATTAACAGGGAAAGGGGGGCACAAAGAAATACTTTCTTATTCTCATTTAAAATGTCTGGCTGTTATTAAATAATTATCTGAAGCTTACAACCAAAGTTTTTATCTGATGTCAAATGTATAGAAATCATACATATACCAACAAGACAGTGTACATCACTGTCACAACAGCGTTTGTTTTCATTCAAAGGCTTTATGGCTTTAATACCTGGTGGGCCAGTCTTTAGTCAAAATGCTGGCTGAGTTAATGCCAGTTAATGCAACATCGAAGCAGCTGGAATCCACAGCTGTGTGTGTTCATAGAGCTGCATTTTCACCTGCTGGACATCACTACCTGACAAGTTCAACTGTCTTCAGAACATTGCAGAGGCCTTATTGACAGTATTTGGCTCTACACATCTGTGTGAGCAGATTTTCTCTCACATGAGTGTTCTCAGGTAGCCGTCTGAATGCTGGACACTCGGAGACCTGTGTCTCTGAGTGGGAGACCAGTGATCACATTAACATGTGTGTCTCTGTATTAACAGACGTGCCATATTGGCTGAGTTTATTTTTCTTATCATTGTTGTGAGGAGACCATAAATAGCATTTACATTTTCTGTTGTTACGGAGTTCTTGTTATGGATAAAAAGTGTCTTTTTTTTGTTTCAAAATAGCTGATAACTATTTGCTGATAGCTGCCAACATCTGCAAACAAATATAATTCTATAAAGTGGTTCTATATAGTGTGTAACTGTTCATATAGAGCGTTATTAAATTTATTGCTAATGCAATCATATGGGACACTGACTTCTGAGGAAATTTTAAATGGCACTCGCCATCAGAACGGTTGCCTACCCCTGGTATATAGTGTATCATCTTACTTTTTTTTTCATTGATTGTACTTATTTGTTTTTTGTATTTCCTTCTGATATCTGTACCTGAGCTGAGGTAACGCAAAAAATTTCCCCGTCGTGGGATCAATAAAGTCTTATCTTATCTTATCTTATCTTATCTTATCTTATCTTATCTTATCTTATCTTATCTTAATGACTGAATATTATGAGAAAACAAGAAATCTGAGGATGCCAGCTGAGTGTTTCTGTCTGATCTCGCAGTTATTGGTGTCGGCAGCTGAAACGACCTTCAGCCGGAGCGCTCTCGATGCAAACACAGATCTGTCTGTCTTTGACAGTGAATGCATCGTTATGAATCCAGCAGTACAGCCGCAGGTATCCAGCTGAAAGCTCCCATAAATCCAGGTTCCCGTCACCTTCCTGTCAGCTGCTATCAGTACGAAGACATGACGCTGTCAGGTGTAATTACCGCCGCTTTCACTCGCTCGGTTTGTGGGCTCTGATTGGCTGCTGAAGCTGAAGGCGAGTCGATCTAAAGTGAGTCACAGCAGATCGCTGGAGTCATGCCTCAACCGGCTGATCGACGCCTGATGCTGACCTGATGACAGCTGACACACACGCACACACACTGTGTTCTTATTATGGATGTTCAGTTCTGAAGGTTACATGCAGAAAAACTACAAAACTGAAACCTCCTAACTTTTCCGTGCACGACAACATGTAAAGGTATTTCCAGCTTCATGCCTCGTCCTCTTTCAGCTGAGTCACAAATATCATCTAACATACTGTTTTCCGTTGGACATAAAGCAAATCAAATCTCAAATTTGCAAAGTTCAGCGTCCATCTGAGAAGTCTTGGGTTCTTCGGTTCGACCTTCAGCCTCACAGCTTGGCTGCTCGCTGATGTTTTCAGGATTTTAACCGACACTTTTCATTAGCGTAGTTATGATCTCAGGGTTTGTCCTTTGCAGTGAGTCTGAGGCAAACAGCGCAGGACTCTCGAAAAGGAGAGGAATAAAGTAAGTGTGTCTTTTTCAAAGAATATATTCTTCTGGTCTGATCAGACAGTGAACTCACCACATGCAGTGGGCTCACCCTGCTGGGTCAGATCTGGATGTTCTGGTTGCAGATGTCAGTGGGATTCTGAGAGAGGACCAGAAAATTGAAATCTTCCTTCAGGTCTCTGCTGGCTGATAGATTTTCATCATATCCAATCAGCAGAGCCTCCTGGGAGCCGTAGTTAATTATTAATACTCATGTAACTTAAAGTATTGATAAAAAGAAGATCCAGTATGAAACCACTGAGGCAGAGAAAAGGAAGAGGCTCGTCTAATTATCTCCATGTCAGCCTTTATAGTGAGTTCTAACCCTCGAATGTGAGGCAGCACTCTGTGCTCCAGATGAGATGTGAATAAACACCATCCCGATGGCTCCTGCAGTCTGACACTCACTGCAACATGAACTGCTTCAGCGAACGCTGCGGAGCAGCGGGTTACCTCGTTCCTCCCAGCGGGCTGACCTCTCTACAGCTGCACAGAGCACATGCAAAAAACAGCCAAAGTTATTATTTTCAATCTGTAATGGAACCTCTGAACCATTTTTCAGCCTGTTCATGCAAAATCCAACATCATTATCTTCTCCCACAAATGGATTTCCACTCCCATTTATCATCATAATTTCCTCATCGGCACAAAACTTTCCTGCTTCAAGCAAGCATGGAAACTTTTCTGCAATCGGGGGAAAGATTCTTTTCTTCCAATTATTAAATCCAGTTTATTTTTAATTTCATTCATCATTCATGTTGATGAGCTGCTGTGCATAAGCGCTCACATCTTCTCCTGACCAGCTTCACCAGAATTGCACAGAGCTGCTCTATATTTAGACTCTGCAGGTGTGTGCATGTGTACCTGTGTGTGCGTGCGTGTGTGTGTGTCAATGACTGATAACAGCAGACGTCAGCTCAGAGGATTTTTCTGATTCTGTTAGTGTTTAAGTGAATATTTGCTCTCTGTGTGCTGAAACCATTAATGAGCTTTAATACAATTAATGTAAACCTCATTTACCGCTTACCAACATACTGATTACACACACACACACACAGTTGCTGCTGGTCCCAGAGGAGTCGGTTTCTGGAATTCAGGGAGGAATGTTCTGCTGTTCCTGATGTAATGGCACAAACAGTGGAGACTATTCCCCGGCCACAGCTCGTTCAGTCCTGGATGGCCTTGAACACACTGTACAGCAGCTGTACAGATGTTTTTCCACTTCATTTGACTTTTTAGCACACGCCCCTCGTACACCTGTGTGTTTAACGAGTGGTGATGTACTACCACATAGCCATTAGCCATAGCCATTTTATCCTATAAACACCGATATTTGCATCCTTCTGTTCCCCCTGCTGACCCTGTTTTGCTGCAGAGCTCTGCTTCTCTGTCTCTGTGATTTTTACCCTTCCAGCATTTGTGGATCACACAGTTAGAAACCCATAGACAAGCTAATCAGACTACCTAACTAGCTTACTCCTAACTTTGTTTAGTTCGGTCTAACTACGTGCATGTGTCGGATGGTCAACTTGAACACCAGGAAGAAGAGCCACACCGACAACTGTGTATGAACAGTGATCAGTGCCTCATAGAGAAATATGAGCGTGATGTTGAGCAGACAGATGTTGTTCTGCCACACTGATGTCTACAGATATGAATCACTCTGCAACAGGAGTGAGGCTATGGTCTGAAGAAGTTTACAGGTGAACCTTCACAGTGGAATTAGTGATGAGCACTGATAAGGTGAGCTTTTAGTGAAGGCTGGCAACCAAAATAGCTTGTTTCAGTCAGATGATGAACTGATGGGCTGTGTGAAGCGAATGTATCGGATAAATGGAGAAGTCATGTTCAGGCCTTAAACATAGCAGACAGGCTCACCTTTCACAGTCGGGCCTGTTTCTCTAAATAAGGCGACAGGATCCATCTTTTAAACCTGTGTCCTAAACATCACCTAAATAAGGCGTTTAATGGCGGTTCATGGCGAGGTGAAGGTAAATATAATAAAGTACTAGGTCTCCATCAAGTACACAGGAATGCTTCTTTTATATACAGAAAGGACAGAATCAGATCTATCAGCATTTCTTATTTAATCAGTTTGTCAAATGTTTGAATGAACACTTAGTTCTTGTTTTCTGAGCATCTCAGCCTGCACTGTCTCCTCGTCATAGCAGACCCCCACACTCGTCATGGTCTGTAAACTATCTGTGGGGATGGGAAGCATTAACAGTAAACGTGACCGTGGTGGTGTCAGTGTCGTGGCGGGAGCGTAAACACGAAGGCCACAGACTAATGGGCGTGGGTTTCTTCTTCTACACCCGTGTGCGTCTTTTAGACGCTACGAAGCTGCCTGCTGTCAGCGTTTTAAATGAACCAGTCAGCGTGGCAGACTCATGGCTGAGAGTCTGGAGAGCAGTCTGAGGTTGTCACTAGCGGCATTCAGATTGGTCACAACAGAGGTGTTAATCCTGACCAAACACTCTCTATTTACAGCTGTTTGTTTGATTTTGGCCTGACTAATTCATTAATTTCAGACTGTAGGAGTGACATACTCACTTAACACAAACAGAGCTGATGGAGACTGCAGAGGAGCCTCAGAGCTGCTCGTGTGTCATTATATTTACCTGGAAGATAGCAGGTGTTAACCTGAGAGAATCCCTGGCCCTCCCTCGCCATCCTGCAGCGCCACTGCTGCTGCTGAACTCGTTTTCAGAGGGAAAAATATCTGCAGAAATATCAGCAGCAAATTTGAAACGCTCCTATCACTTTCATACTCGGAGCTGTTATCAGCAGAATCACGGGATTTGTCAGTCGCTTCTGCTGCGCTGAATCCCGGCAGCTTCCTCTGTGCTGCTTCTTTTCTGCTCCAACTTGGACACGTATTAACAGACCAACACATCCAGGTTTCTATCTGCCGACTGCAGCTGCTTGGTTGCGGTTCAGAAATTATGCTGAGTTATATGTCTAACTGTGGACTGAAGCTGAACCTAAGTGTGAACAAACAAACAGCAGGTGAATCTCAGAGATGGAGAAGGTAAAGACCATGCCACAGGTCAGCGGAAGCAGCTTCAGTATGAATTTAAGCTGATCTTTATTATCAGTTACCCGAGGCTGGAACGCTGCAATGTGTATATTACATAATGTTGCTAGTCCTCAGAGCTGCACTGGTCAGCTGATCTTAATGAGAAAACAGTGACTCAGTCCGGGAGTCATTTCCTGTTCAACCACTGGGTCTCAGCGTAGCCAGTTCTTCAGATATTCCACTTGTAGAACTTCTTTCAAAAGAAGGCTAGCAACCTGTCAATCATACGTTGTTAGCCAATGAGTGAGCAGTTTCACAGTCAGCCACACCCCTTGTTGAGGAGATGGCAACCTTAGATACGCTGATCTCGAGACTTTATAACGGGACTTGACAAACGATCGTTTAAACCGTCTGTGGAGGCGTCACGCTGTAGCGCCCCGTGGCTGCAGCAGTCAGATAAAACTACCTCTGAAATCGACAGTGAGACCGTTTAAAGGAGCGTCCACCTCCCTGAACTGAGCTGCATGAGTCGAATAACCTCCGACAGTCCAACAGTCATGCAGGCGGAGGAGAAAGTAAAACCTCACATAAACATCACATGATGACGAGAGGAGCAGAACAAGTTCCAGTGAAAAATCCACACTGAAATATGAAACTCCACAATACTGGACACAGTTCATCTGTGTCTGCCTCTGTGTGTGTGTGTGTGTGTGTGTGTGTGTGCGTGTGTGTGTGTTAAACTGGATTATCATGTATTGTGTTGGCTCGAGGGTTAGAGGATTAGACATGATGATTAAACTGCCACTGAAGGCCTTTTGGCTCTTTAATCTATTGAACAGAGAACAGGCTGAACAAACAGCCAAAACACACACACACACACACACACACACACACACACACACACACACACACACACACACACACACACACACACACACACACACACACACACACACACGTATTATAGAGCATATAATGTGTGTTTGTGTCTGATCTTCATGTTGTCAGAGGTTTGGGGCGACGAGCATTCAGATTAGAGGAAAGTTAATCGTGTCTGTTTCAAAGTTCCAGTGGCCGATTGTGGAGCAGTGACATCACAGCACGCTGTGTGAGCACCTGTGCGAGGCTCGGGGTTTCCTGACTGTCGGGACACTGCACAGCTGTGACTCCGGCCTGACTCGAGTTGTAGTAACCCAGAGGGAGATACTTCCCTGCAGAACATGTTTCTGACAGCTTTGTTTCTACACATAAGGATATCACAAAGAGATGCTATGAGCTGATTACAGGAGGAAACTTTCTCGAGCACCTCGAGCAGCTCCAGCAGTCACACTCTGCCTCCTCATTAATCCATCCTAATTTAACAGCAGCACTCGCAGGCATCGTGTTCCTGAGTGTCTTCTCAAACACTTACTGGGCTGATCTTTTGTAAGCTGCCTCATTTTGTTTGCATCTGCTGGTGGTTGTGCTCTGGCGTGTTTTTATCTGTGTGACATACTCTTTTGTGTATGTCACACACTAAAGTTTGTGGCACCTTCATTCAGCTAGTTTCATATTAAAGGTGTTTTACCTTTCACCTGCACAGTCTGGACCTGCTGCAGGACCTGGCCTCCTGTCCTGGTGTGTAAAGAGACCGCCTTAAGCAGTGGAGGTGCAGGGGGAGGTTAGGCTAAAAACAAGCCCGTGCCTTCTCACTCTGACACTAATGATGCTCTGTCTGTAATCCCTGACAGAGTCATGAACCAGGGCATCCACAGGTGTAAACAATTTACAGCTTTTAAAATGGTTTCAGATTCACTTTAAGACACAAAGCACTCCAGACATGAGTGACCAAAAATCATCAGCTTTTTTCAGGCTGAACTTCCATTTTTACATTTCTGGAAACTGAGAGCGGACTGCTAATGTGCAGTCTGCATCATGCTCAGAGCTCCTGCTGTTGCATTACAAGTACTGACCCTTTGCTGAGCCTAAGCTTAAACCTAAGCTACTACTGTTAAGATGTCTAAAGTATTGTATTGCCCTCCGATTACCACTAAGTTTTTATCCATATGAAAGGGGCCTGAAGTTGTTCCTGGAACTGTAAAGTTTTCAAAAGGTAAAGAAGAATCCTGCAAAGTTCCCGACTCTCACAGAGAGTGAAACCAAGTGCAGGAAACCAACCTGAGGTACGAATAAGATATGAAGAGCGATAGTTTAGGATGTGACGATTTTTAAACTGTGGACTGTGAAAATGAGAAATAGATTCTCTGTCTCGCCGATTACCAGTCATGACTCACCTGTCAGTGGAGCCAGAATCCAGGAAAAGGTCACCAACATGTAGCCACACATCTGAAAGCATATTGATTTGCTCTCCTGATATTTAGACTGTAGTATTGATATTTTAACCTTTGCTGTAAGTGTCATCCTGCACTTACAGCAAACGACGCTGCAGAGATGCACTACTGCCCCTTATGATGAATATTGGTATTACAAGGACGGGCTGTGGCTTGCTGGTTATCTTGCTAACGTCAGTAGATATTTGGTAGATTTATTTCTATCCGTTTCTGATCATTCTAGGTCAGGTTTTAATATTTGAATCGCAGACTATATGTGGGATAGACGTGAAGCCAGTGCAGGCGTCTGTAGGTTGGTTTCATCACAGTGACCATCCTTAGTTATGAGGAAAGACCAGGAAGACCTTCCAGGTGTCGAAGGTCAGCAGTCAGCTCTCAGCCCCTGCTACGAATAACAAGAGAGAAAATGCAATACACACACACACACACACACACACACACACACACACACACACACACACACACACACACACACACACAGGTAGCTTAGGAGCTCAGGTGTGTAGGTGAGGAAGCAAGCTGCGACGGGGTAATTAGCAACAGTCGAGTCCCATAGAGAGACTTCACAGAGAGGGAGGGAGGGGGTTGTTACGGTGACAGGTGAGATAAATCAGGATGGATGGAGGCGGAGTCTCCTCTTATTACCTGTCAGCAGCAAATTAATTGCCACTAAAAACATCCCGGCCCTCTGTGTGTGATGCAGCTGTTTGTGAAAAGTCACACTGAATTATTCAGTGGGTTTGAGGGAGGTGACGGCGAGCCGGGTGCATCCTAGCATGCACTGCAGAGCCGAGCACAGCTGCAAGGTTATAGGCTGATGTGTCGTTGATTTTATTCAGGTGTCAGTGCCAACTGAACGTGTTTACTCGCTTTCAGTCCTCATCGACTGCAGTTGCAGGTGTAACCTGAGGTGTGCTCCAGGTGGGTTTTGTGTCCATCACAGGAACCTTACCCAGGAAGGACTTGAGCTTCAGAACCTTTCCAGTGACACTGTGATGGCCCTGAATCTGCTTCTGTTGTGTTGGAGTTCAGTTCTTTTAGGGTGGAACTCAGTAAAGCATCTCACTGTACCTTCAGTGGTGATGAAGGAGTGCCGCTGGGCCCTTTCATGAGTACTGATTTGTACCTCACTCCAGTAGCGGTTTTTGATACGGGCGACACGGGCGGTTGCCCGGGGCGGCATCGTGGTGGAGGGCGGCATCACGGGCATCGGCAAAAAATAATAATAATAATTGCTCGTACTCATGCTGCCCCGACATCAGCCAGCGCATAGTGGGAATGTCATAGGCACCGATCGGTTTTCTACCACCCATTTGCTGGGAGTAAGGGCGCCCTCCATTTGCAAGGTGAGCCTGCTGCTTGCTGCACAGGGAGAAGAGGGCGGGGCGGCGGGGGATTCTCTGGCTGTCTGGAGCGGCGTCTAATAACCAACTCGCAAAATAAAACAAAATAAAAACAAAACAACAAACACGAAAACACCAGACATCATGATACAGACTTATAATTTGCACCGATGTTTTTTCGAAATTCTATATGCGAAAAGTGAGCGCGAGAGCCCTCGGTGCGCCTGCTCGCTGCTGAAGTCAAAGTAAACTTTATTGTCATCTCCGCTACATACAGTGCAGTATATAGAGAGACGAGACGACGAGGCTCCAGTTACAGCAGTGCAAGTAAACAAACAATAAATATAAGAAGAGTAAGAAAATAAATATACACTTTAGGACCAGGGGTAAAGGGATCAATAACAATTTAAAATTTATAATTTACAGTTTGATGATTTAAAGTCTCACACACAACCCGTCGAAAGGGGAGGGGGGCCGGCTGCTTCCAAATAGAGCACATTTCATTCATAATGATGTAAATCCAAGCTCATTATGTATTCATGATTTGAATCCTGGGTTGTGTGAAAGCCAGAGGGAGTGTTCGCCCGGGGCGCCAAACAGGCTAGGACCGCCACTGCCTCACTCAGACCATCTGGTGACAGTTTTGACCTATTAGATCACCTACAGCTTTCCATGCAGGGATATTCATTCACACATTTGTACATTTTGGCCCTTGAAAGGAGATCCAAGAATTACTCCTACGGGGTACACTGTGGTACACAGCAATGGACTTTTACTGTAACCCAGTTTCTGAGAGTACAGGTATTTGTTCCCCACACTGGTGACGTGAACAGAGCGGTGATCATGTCTGTCAGCCTTTGTAGAAACCATCAGACTCTGCATTCCATGATCTGCCGTGAGCAGCAGCGGAGGAAGCTGAGCCCCTGTGCTGGGCTGTGGTGATGATGTCTGTGTACAGACTGCTACTCATACATCGCATCAAAACTGCATTTATTATTTATTACTGCTGTCATCACAGAGTTTAACCACCTGACACTTTGGAGTAGAAACTATTTTCTCAGCTGAGAACAGCATTGGAAGAAGCCGCACGTTGACTGATGGTATTAAGTAATTTCTTCTCAGTTTGACACCCGTCATTGTCGAAAACCTGCACTTACAGTTTTTAGCTTTGGCAGCGCAGCAGCAGGAAACCAGCAGACGAATTCACACACAGCTGCACAAGACCTCTCAAGAATTTAAGCTGTGCTCAGCAGCGAGGGGTCCATCTGAGGGTTAAACATTTCCCAATAGATTACATTTGTCTTTAAGAGATTTTAGATCATGGTGGAAATAACAAAGTTTTTGTTCCTCTTACCCTGCTAGCACCAGAACCTGGTCGCTCAGTCACCAGTGTTTACCCACTGAGCATTAGAGTGTCAACAGACTTTTAGTAGTCTTTGTTTTTACATGAAGAGAGTCATTAGCAAACAGCTAAATGTTCCACAGGCTGGTGTAACTGCACAGCTGATGAACGTTTACTACAGTTTTAGATGTATTCATGTCTGATTATGAGCATCACAAGTTTATCCTCAGAGCAGAGGAAACGGTTCTCTCAATGAGAAGGTCTGCATCTGAACCAGTCTGCAGACGGCTGAGGAGGAGAAGACTACCTTTCACCTTTCAGAGCTTAATGTTGTTTAGACAGCTGGCCCATTCATCATTTTCAACAGGTCTTTGGGTGGATGTGTTATAAAGGGTTAGAACCAAACTAAACACTGGTGCTGTATGTTTACTGGGACAGATCATCTCATGTTGTTTCACCTACTGGAGTAAAAAGTGAAAGTGTGATTGAATTAAACGGACTCGTGTAAGAGGAAAGTTTCTGGTTTCGACTGGTTGAAGTTTAATGAGACGTTTTGTTGACAAAGTGAAAAATGTTTCATCGTTTAATAAAAATATCAGCAACAATGCGGCCGTCGTTCTTCATCCAAACTCTGTGCTGATTGTGCCGTTAAATAAACACTCCATCACTGACAGCGGTGGCCATTTTGTCCCTGGTCCCAGGTGGCGGTGGTGTTAGAGTGATCTTCGATCAACAGAATGAGAGATGAAGGGTTCAGCGCTGCGCCCTCCTCCGTGTCAGCTGCTGCAGGACTCACAGTGCACTTAGTTCAGGCCAATAGATCAATGGGTCAATAGAGCTCCACCTGTGATGTCATCGATTGTTCAGTGTTCCCGCAGAGACGATCAGCAGGACCAATCAGAGGTTAAAGCTGAAGGCAGAGGCTCAGCGAGAGCTCATGGATTAGTTGTCTGTTTTTATAAATGGCTGCACATCGGCACATTGATGCATCTTTCTTCAGATTCACAGCTCCTCCGCGGTGATTGATAGTTTTTATTTTCACATCAATATCTGTTCTCGCGCGCTGATGGCTTATCATTTTTAAGTTTTCCCTGAAAATACAGCACATTTTATTTAAGGAGGAGATCAATCTGAGCTGAACTGAACCTGTCTGCCAGTTTCTGCTCTCTCCTCTGTCAGGACTTTAAGCCTACAGCTAAAAAACAGAAGTGTTCTCAGAGCTGATCTTCCACCAGGGTCAGTGCTGGATTTTGCCACTTTAAAGAAACTAATCACATCCAGCATCTTCATTTTCTCATCTCTCCACCAATAAGACAAACTGCACTGATCTTCAACTCCACTCGCCTCAGCGGAGGAATACTTACATCTGATTGGCTGGAAAAATATCAAAAGCAAAACATGAGCAGAGATAACTCATGGGTGAAGACATAAAAACACATGTGATGAAGACTCACACAGGGAGCACTGATGTTGTTTTTTCACATAGTGCCTCCTGCAGGGTTAACTCTGAAAGTACAGTTTGTTCTTTATCATGTCGCTCCATGTTCTCTGCGGATCTGTTTAGACCAGGGGTCTCAAACTCCAGGCCTCGAGGGCCGGTGTCCTGCAGGTTTTAGATATCACCCTGGGTCAACACACCTGAATCAGATGATTAGTTCATTACCAGGCCTCTGGAGAACTTCAAGACATGTTGAGGAGATAAGTTAGCCATTTTAATCAGCTTTGTTGGATCAAGGACACATCTAAAACCTGCAGGACACCGGCTCTCGAGGCCTGGAGTTCGAGACCTCTGGTTTAGACCTTCCAGTCAGAGGAAGCTGGAGTCAGCATGGTTTGTGTGTTTGTGGTCTTTGTTTCAGCTTCTTCTTTTTATAGAGAGCAATGGAAACACCCCAAAACATTCAGACCTCTTTAAAGACCTTCTAATCATTTCGCTGGGAAAAAGGTTTCAGAGGCTCATTAAATTTTTTTCCTGCAGACCTGAGCACCAATGAAAGGTTAACATTTTACAGAAATTTAAATGAACTAACAGCTTCCACCTTAAAACTACAGTTCGAGCTTTCGGTTAGTGATTGGTTGGGGGTTTTAAGCCCCAGTTGCCTCTGAGTGAGGCCCTGCTGCCTGTGGCCTCTGCCCACAGAGGAAACAAATTCAGTCTGCTGTAGTGTCTCCGTGATAAATAATGCTGTCTTCTTCTTAATAAATGTTCCAAATCTTGCTGCTGGTTGTTCCAACGTAGATGTTCAAGATGCATAATCACTCAACCTGACGGAGGTTGTGAGGCGAGAGTCTGTAATGAAGGTGTGACGTGAGATAAGCAGAGCTTATCTCTCTGTAGGATGAGGGATTCATAATGTAGCAATGGACGAGGAGGAATCTCTTTAACGAGGTTCTGGAAGGCTGAAACAACTGTTGGACCAATGTTTTTATTGGCATGATTATGTCGATGTCTCTTCAGCAGTCACTTTCTCTATCTTGTTGTATGCTTTCCTGGACTGTCAGGAAGCGGGAAACTTAAAACCTGCAGGAACACGAAGATAAAATACAAAAATAAAATGAAGGATTAAAAAAATGACAAAAAATTTAAAATATTAATACAGAAAAAAATACTTTAGTTTGATGGAGAAAAACTCCCGTATACAATTTTAGGCGACTGAATAAAGATAATTGTAATGAGACTGTAATCACGTGAGGATCCTGCTGGAGATAATGATTTCATTTTAAAAGGAGGTGCAGATTATTTTCTGTTGTTGATCAGTTCACTTATTAAGATCTGAAAGCTTAAAAAAAGTAATGTTCTCGCCCAGCGTGTTCCATATCTAATCAGTGGATCATTACTGACGATTATGGCTCTTCAGGTAAACATCAGGACTTAATTCATTGCCGTCCATGTTTTTTTCTTTAATTATCTGATCATTCGTGTAATTTCTACTCTCCTCTGTGCTTTGTGTCTGAAGGCCACAGTTAATTGAAGTTTCTCCTCCGTGTGGTTAAATGAGCGTGCTGCTTAAAGTCAGAGAGCTGCTAATGGCTGCTCTTTGAGTCGTCATTAGTTCGAGGTCCGCAGCTGCTTTACACACACCAATTATTCCACATTATCAGAGAAGAGCACAGAGAGAGGACTAACAGAAACAATCCTGGAGACAGACCGGACAACAAAACGGTGAATACCAAACATCAGACCCAAACAAACATGATAGGTGGACAGGACGTTTGATTCAAACAGTAATAAGATCATTCAGCTGGTCCCCTGCGTCCTTTTGAAGGATCTCGTGGTCTTTTTAACATCCACTCTGGGCAGTTTGCTTCACAGAGCAACAAAAGCCAACAGCAAACCATCAACCAATCTCACAGCCGTCCCAATGGTAGCATCTGGAGCCATAGTGAAGTTATAGTGCAGAAACAAACATGTTTTAAATGTCTGATATTTGTGCTCCTCTAGAGATGCTTTAAGGTTTCAAGCTCTGACCTAAGCTTCTGACCTAAAATACAACCAAGAACCAGGTACAGCAGCAGTAGTTCCAGAAGCATTGGAACTACAGTGGAACCCCGACTTACGAAATTAATTCGTTCCCGAGGGTCTTTCGTAAGTCGAAAATTTTCGTAAGTCGAAGCACCCATCGCGCCTTTTGAGTGAACGATAGGCTATAGGCTAATTGCTAACTGCAACAACAATACGTCGTTCAAGTGGAACAGCGAAGCGCAAGTACGAAAGTCAAGGGGTTGTAACATGATTCGGAAGGCATTGTGGGCTCACCAATCAGAGCCAGCGGATTTGGTTACACGGGCATTTTGCCGTACCACGGGCAGAAATATTGCCGTAAGTCGGGGTTCCACTGTACTACACCTTGGGAAGTGATTTTCTACGTAACACCAGCACCACGCACACTGGATCTCTAAAGACACCAGTGCAGGTGATCTCTCTTGTTCCCAAATGAGACTCTTACCCAAGTCTCATTTGGACTGTAAGTGACAGACAATATATCATAAAGTCTAAGTTCAAATACTGGGATGGTGAAAAGCATGAATAATCAGCAGATGAATGGTTGAATAACTTCAAATATTTAACTGTGGGTATTATCTCTTCACTGTAACTGAACTGTAACTTAATACGATAAAAGGCCAACTCTAATCTTCTCTTGCATCTTTTTTTCACATGATTCAGGTTTGAACACGTGTGACTAAACTTGGCATTGAGTAACAAAAGTATTAAAGGGGCGGCAATTAATTTAAATATGAACATGCATAATAGAGAAAAGAAAGGTGTGGAGTACATCAGCAAAACTTCATCTTAAACATTTAAACGTTTCATTTTAATTAACAGTTAAAATAACTGTGATGGACTCCCTGTACCTTCATCCAACAGAGTGACCCTGTCCTGGATGGTGTGGCGGCGCAGGTCCTTATTGACGCTGTTCTGATTCAGGTCAGCAGTCTGAGCTGTTTACAGGAGAATCTGTGTCAGTATTCAGATGTAAAGGGAACTCGGGCTGAGTCACTGCAGGCGAGCGTGAGCCTCAAGAGGAGCTGCTGCTGGTCAAAAGCAGCGTTTCAACAATGTGACAGAGACTGATGGACTCTGCCTGTGGATCTATTTTCAGGGCTTATTAATGCAAAACAGTGACAGCTGGGGAATACATTTGCATCCTCTCTGCCTTCTTCCTCTCTGCATTTGCTCATCCTCCTCGCTTCTTCCTCTGCTCTACAGACTCCACAGCTGCCACCTAATTGGTGTTTGTGTGTGGATGAAATGTGAGCGGCTGAAATAAAATTCCATCTGAAACCACCGGATCGTTCTGATAATAAAGTAAATGAAGGAGACGGAAAGCCGAGGTCAGGTAAACGTGAAGGACAAAATGCTGTGTGCAAATTAAAACAGCAGCAGAAGAAGAAGAATGATGACGCTGAGGCTGGATGGGTTTCCAGTTGCAGAAATGAGTGATGGAGGTGTGTGCCGTCATCAGAGCTGAATGATGAGCATTTATTTACTGTAAGGTCCTCACTTCGAACTAACCACACACGTGTGTGTAGGTGTGTGTAGGTGTAGGTGTGTGTGTTGAAGAAGATGGATGTTGACCCTGACAGCTTCAATCTGTCACAGTGACGAGTTTAAAAATAGAGAGATGAATAAAAGTGTCTGCTGCGACCTTTAGCTTCTCTCGTCTTCGCTCTCTCTTTGTTTGGACTCTTCAGCCTCCTTTTCCTCCGCCTTCATCATCTTTCACTCCTCACTCCACAGAAAGCAGCTGCACAACCAACAGAGGAGGTTTTCAGTTGTTTTTGTGCTAGCATTAGTCAAAATGCATAAAAGAGCCTCAGAGGAGGAAAATATTTTCAGACTGAGGTCACATTAGCATGTTTCACCACAAGGTGATGTGAGCTGCTGGTGCAGATGGAGGCAAGAACAATTAAACAGATGAAAGTGATAAGGTGGGAAAATACTGTTAGAGTGAATTGTTAAATGTTGTCATTTTTGTACTTAAATTTGTAAACCTTGTCTTAACCTGTTCCTTCCCTACATCTAGCTGGGGGAGGCAATTAGCTATAGATAATGTTTAACTGCAGGCGCATTCTATGTGAAGGTTCTGTTTTCTTATTTAGAGAGGATGTTTTACTTCCTGCCCTTTATGGCCTCACCTGTGCTTGTGTATGGTGAGACTGTTAAAAAGTGGTTGAGCCATATACAGGGTTAGGGGAGATGACCCTTTGTGATCAGCAGGAAGTCACACAAAAACACCCACATCCACACACACACTCACACATGCTCGCACATGCATGCACACACACACTCAGTGCCTTAGTTTTATGACGCAACACAAGGGGGTTTTACAGTGGGTATTTGTGAAACTGTGTCTCACAGAATAAAAGGCTGCAGGGGAGGCTGGTTTTTTGGAGTCATCTGAGACCGAGGGCAGAGGTGCTGCCGAACGCTCTCGCCTTGCTAGCACGTTAAAACCGGTTGAGCTGTTTGTCTTGCTTTCTTCGTGGGTGATAAGTCTTTGAACCAGCAGGGCCTGCAAGGTGCAGACCCAACACATACAGTCATGTAAGTAACCAACGTGAAGACGTCTCCTGATTGTAGACTTCACAATGATCCTACTGCTTAGAGAGAGACTTCCTGGTTAGATGCTGTGAGGTTGTTCTTTCCATTGTGTCGTGATACTCATGCTTGCAGAAAGCATCTCAGCTGATGTTCTTCTGACAGACCTGCTGTAAATCAAATCACATTAGAGTCAGACTCTGTGCGCTAAACATGAAGCTGCTGGTAATCCTGCTGAATCGGAGTGCTGATGCTGCAGGTGGACAGCCGAACAGTGAGCTGAACATCACTGCAGAGCTGCTTAAGGCTGAGCTGACAGTATGAGGATTCTCTGGAGGTTCACAACTGTTAGCCTGTCAGCTCAGACTCAGGGATCATGGGAACATGTGTTACTGTATTGAAGCCCAGAGGTCCAGGTTCGGGCTGGTCACAGTCCAGCGGTCCTGCCTTGGGTCGATCGGGTCCTGGTCTGTGTGGTTAGCATTACGGTGAAGAAGAACGTGCTGCTGTTAATAAAACCTGTTCAAAGCCTCCATCATGTCACCGCATTAATAACGCACACAGGCGCACAGAGAACGCTCATCCATAATGAAGCAGGCCTCTCATTAAGCCAGAAACATTTTACTCTGACATGAGCAGGAGTGTGTGTGTGTGTGTGTGTGGCCTGTTTGTCCTGTTAATGGGAGAGCAGCAGTGAGGCGCCGTTTGTCCAGATAGCAGCATAAATAATTTAGACGTAGCGAGGCAAGCGCAACGTGAATTCACTTTATGAAACGTTAAACATGCTGCCAGCAGCCAGCGTGTTAAAGCTCTCTGCAGGACGCACACACATTTACTTCCTGCACACTAAACCACGTTTTCCAACATCACCTTCTCCCAGTGCGACCGCTCAGTGCCACATTTTAACTCACCTGTTACCTTTAGGGTCTACATGCAGGTCGAACGACTGCCTTACTGCTGTAGAGTCTCATGGAGTCAGAAGGAACTCTAAGCTCTCCTGTTAAGGTGCAGGGGTCCATTTAAGATACGTAAGAGCCAAACAAGTGTGAAGAAATCAAAGCGAACCACAGATTAGAAAAGATCTCTCTGTTAAAGCAGAATCTGTAACTCACAGTGTACAACACCTCTCAGTGTGATAACACACTAGCAGGAACACGTTTCCTCTCATGTGTGCAGCAGCTCAGGTCCAGACTGGGCCGCTCCGGCGCTGTGACCTGAATCTGCAGCTCCTCTCGGGCCTCAGTGTGGTGATGGATCGTTGTTGTTCTGAAACTTTCAGTGGTTCATCTTCTGTTAAAAACTGGACTTCATTACTTAGAAACTGCTCCAGCTGTAGATTCAGGCTCTGCTAGTGGCTCTGGGCTCCAGCTGTGAGAACTCCTCCTTGCCACCGTTGAAGTGCAGCCATATTTTTCTGTCCGCTGTTTCTGCAGCAGAATCTGGGTCGGCCAGTCTGCGGGCAGACTCCTCCTAAGGGAGTTGTGTCTGGTTTCCTGGCTCGCCGTGCTGTGTGATCAACCCTTTCTGTTATTGGTTTCATTATTTTACAACCTGCTGCAGACTGATTCCCCCACCAGGATGTTGATTAACTGATTGATTGGTTGTGGAAGCGTGGCTGATAGAGCGCTCTGGCTTCAGGATGGAGGGATTAACGGTAAACTCTGAGGAGCTCAAACCTGAAGATTTCAGTGGATCTGACAAAGTGCTGACTGCAGCATCAATATCTGCTTTTTGTTATCACACACACTCACAGACACGTGAAGGACGATGATGTGATGCAGTGTGATGGTATGTGATGAAGTTCACCTTCTCTCAGCAGCACACATGCTCTGAATGACATTTCACACTAAACTCCCATGAGCCTCAAGTGTTGCAGTGGGCAAGCTGCCAATCAGAGAAGTGAACCTGAATGCTTCATGTCTGCAGAAACTAATATCAACTCAAGTCTTGCGTTTACATTGAAATAAAATTGGGATATGAGTCTGAGGGAACCTGCTCTGATCTACTCAAATTTATCATGTCGTGTGCTCTGTGCGACTTTTCTATTAGTCAGAAGATTTTTATTGTTACTGAATGAACCGATTCTATCTTAACCTAAACAAACAGGCCTCCTTGATTCCTTCAGGAGCCGTCAGTGGCCCATGGACTGATTTCTGCTTTCTCTGTGAAGGACTTGGACATCCTAACCCTCCCTGCACCTCCTGCTCTCTCCCCTCACAGCTCGAGACTGTCACAAAATGAAAAAGTCAAAAATAAGCTGAGAAAAAAAATATAATCGTCCTGTAGGTCATCAAATGATATTCAATCATTTTATCATCACCTTCATCATGAGGAGCCTGATGATCATTCAGAGACAGGCAGGAAACAGTTTGTGTTGAATCATTAAAGTGTAAGTGCATCAAACTGACTCTCCTCACTGAGCATGCTCCATCATTAAGGCCATCATCTTTATTCATCACTAAAGCCGTTTCATCAGGATCATTATCAAACCCTCAGCTCTGAGCGTCAGCGCTCGACTCTCACACTGTCTGAAGAGATTATGGTGCTTTTACTCTGAAGGAGCAGAGGAGATCCTCTCAGAGCTCTGGGTTACTGAGAGATCAGCAAAGTAAAACCGCAGAAGAAGAGAGTGAGTTTGGGAAAGCTCTCAAAGACTTTGCTGTTGATGCAGAAGGAGTTTGATGGAGCAGATATTTTATTGCCTGACTTTCTTGAATTTACCTCTCTACTAAAGTTGAGCTGAGGGCGTTTCCTCCAAATTAAAATATTAATGATGAATGACAGGATGAATGTTGGTATTCAGCCTCCAAATCCTGCTCAACTCTCACTTTCCTTTCAGCTTAGCCGTAAGGATCTCCAACCACGCAGACTCTGAGCATTTGCACTGTTCACATTTGTGACCTCAGTGCGCATCTGAAAGCATATCGATCACCCGGGGAGTCCGGCCATCAGAGGAAACATGGTCATCCACACAGTACCTCAAAGCTGAGGCAGTGACATCACATTAAAGACGCTCAACAGTTTGATTTAGAGTATTTCAGTAGGGTCCATGTTTATGTGGTTTTCTACCATAATAACACTCAGAGACCGTCAGTGCTGAAACATTTTGTCCTTGTTCCCATTGTTTTTAAAAATTTGGTTCAAAAACAGTGCAATATTCCTATTTGTGTAAAAAAAAAAATATTTGTGCTGCAATGAACCAGTGAACCAAAGGTGGGCGCTGTGTCTTATTATCCTCAACTGATGTCAGTTACTCCACTGAGGTCAAAGTCATTACTGGTGGAACACCTGACCGTACACTAACGCCAATATATGATCGAACACACAAGTTTGTGTGTGCGTCTTTGCTATAAAGAGGTGAACACACAGCATAGTCAACACACACACCCTCCTTGATGAAGGACGTAGTCACATGACTGACACAACCATACACAGCCACACACACACACCTGTACTCTGAGTGTGTTTCTAATTGGGAGAAACACACTGAGACAAGGTCGCAGCCTCTGATTGGCTGCCTGTGAGACGCGGTGGCTCGAGCTTTGAAGGTTTGCAGGAGGAGACGAAGCGATCCGTCACTGACTCAAACTTCACCTTGAGCGAAACATGAAACTCGACAGGAAGACAAAGAGGACAGAAGTTTACAGAAGTGACTTCCTCTTGGAACCCGAAGAATGGAACCTGAACCGCTTGATGTGGATCATGTTTATGAGGGTGATATTAATCAGTGCTGCATTTAGCAGCTGACATTTAGTCAGCAGCTGACACACCAGTTGTCGATATCTAAACAGCTTGGTTTATATCTTCATGTTGATATTTTGAAGTTTGAGTATTTGTTAGTCTGATTAATGTTTTCTACACTTCACAATTCAAATGAGTTTTTTCTGAAGGTCTTTACAGACCAGGTATTAGTTAGAAATATTTTAGGATTCCACATCCAGCCATTCACACTTTGAGGTATTTTTTTTTTTTCTGAACCAAGCTTGACTTTTCAGATTTTTCACATGCAAATAAACAGATCTGACCAATCAGAACACTGCATTTGGCAACCAGTGCACTGTAGCTCAAAATGCAGCACTGAATATACAACAATATGGAAATGATAAAGTAATCCTGTTTAACGTCAGACACGCAGCGAGACCCAGATTTCTCTGCCTCCTCTGATGTGGTCCCAGTAGTTTTTAGTTTTTATTATGTTGTTTTTATCACTACTGTAGATGAATATACCAAAGCCGTGCCATCTTCCTTTGGTTGTTGTCTACAGATCAGTTTGAGCTAGACAAAAATATCATTTCCACATGTGAAAATATTTGTTTTATATCTTACATTTTGAGGTTTCTGTTGGTGTAAACTTAATCAGAGCGACCGATTTATTACTGAAAGCAATGATAATAGAAACTAAACATCTCCTTTGAAAAATCAGTAATTAGAAACCGAACAGTTACTGACATGTTCTGAGTGTTTTTGAGCCTCAGGGTGAATAAAGCTCGTGACTTTAGCCTGATGGACACACTCTCCTCTGTCCTAGCGTCTGAGCACTGAGTATGCTGGAAATGCCGCTGCTGTCTTACTGTTTGAAAGTGGGGCAGAATTATTTGGGTGTTTTAAAGTTTTGATGAACGTGTTGACGTGTGGTGGTGGTAATGCAGAGCTCTAGCGCCTCCATGTGTACGCTGACTGAACTGCAGTTTCATTCATGAAACTGAAGGTAAAACGCTGCATCAGCTCCATTTTCTGCCGAGTCTTTGAAAAAGCTGCATTTAGTTTAGTCATTGAGTATCTGTCACACCAAACTGACTGATCATAAATGAAGAGGAAACTGTTGAGTGTGGTGTTCAGCTTACAGGAAAACAAATGTTTAACCACAGCTCGATGATCATACAGGATTACTGATTCCGTCTGACTGTTTGAGAGCTTCACCTTTAGTCCTCCAAACCTAGCTCTTATCATTGTAGTCAAACAGCTCAATCTCTGTCTTTCTGATCATCAAACTTGTGTTTGGTTTGTTCAGGTGGGCAGCTTCAAATTTCAGTCAAGCTTGAAGGTGTCAGTTTTGGATCAGGGTCTTCTTTCTTTATCACCACCTCTCAGTCCTCTCAGCTGGATTCAACCCTGGACCTTCTTACTGTAAGGGGACAGAGCTAACAGTTCACCGCTACACCACCTGGAGTCAGAACCAAAGGATTCAAACTAGTTTATAAAGTGGGTCCACATCAGAAATGCTCCAACTTCACAGTCACAGACTGTTCTGTCTGCTCTTTATGCTCTGTGTTGTAACAGCACATATCAGGCCACATTTTATTCTCACTTGAATCACAGTAATGCAAACATTTTGTGAAATAATTGTTGTACTGCATGAAGACCAAAGATCTTAACACCATCTAACACCATCACGTTTGCTTCTTTACTGCCGTGCAAAGAAAAGAGACCCAGCATGCTTTTCCTTTTGTATGACATCACAGAGATGTTTGGGAAAATGGCCTATCAGAGGCTGAAATACATCAGCAGAGGTGCGCTCATTTCACTGTAGCTTATGCTCAGCATAGCTCATGATTGTCTCCTCCAGTATAAATGACTCAAAACACAGTGTATATACTGTGTCCCAGTCTTTCATTTACATTTAACTTTGGTATCTTCATCATAAACACACTGAATTTCTTCTTTAAGCATTTACACCTTTACAGGAATAAGCTTCATAGTGTGGGATGTTTGATGTATTCAGATTTATTTGTCTTCAGGTTTTTCTGAGTGGGTGAAAGCTGAAGAATCAATGATGCTCCACGTTGCTGTGCGAAAGAACAAAAACCCAGATATACCTGCTGTTGTTCAGACCCTCTGAAAATGGCAAATCTCAGTTTACACAAACTGCTGCTGACCTCACAGCCGGGCTGACCTCTGACTCTCTGCTCTCTTAGATATGGTGACATGGTACCAAAGACCATTATGGGGAAGATCTTTGGTTCCATCTGCTCTTTGAGTGGCGTGTTGGTCATCGCCCTGCCGGTCCCCGTCATCGTGTCCAACTTCAGCCGAATCTACCACCAGAGCCAGCGAGCCGAGAAGAGAAGAGCGCAAAAGGTGAGGACACCATATTATCCATTCATCCATCCATTGACACAAACTGTCTTCAGAGTGTAATGGGAGGACAGCAGTGAGATGGGATTTAGATGCAGGACTTCAGTGTTTTTATGAAGAACTTTTTGTTTCTAACGAGTTTAAAACTTTAACAGAAATTAACAGAATGTGAAGAAATAGTTATGAC
Source organism: Pelmatolapia mariae (assembly GCF_036321145.2). Classification (NCBI taxonomy): domain Eukaryota; kingdom Metazoa; phylum Chordata; class Actinopteri; order Cichliformes; family Cichlidae; genus Pelmatolapia; species Pelmatolapia mariae. The sequence continues at coordinate 23,216,802 of NC_086242.1, read as the reverse complement.
GTTATGTTCATTAATCAGTGCGGGCAGCACTCATGTAATCCCACACTGAACCACAAGACTCTGGAAGCCTCCAGCCTGCCCTGAGGCACGCTAACATTATTGTTATATTAGTGTTAGATGAACATCTGTACAGACATGATGTTCCTGGAATACATACCTGATTAATTTTAGCAGCTGAAAGCGCTCAGACTGCAGCTTTAAAAACTAACACAGAAACTTTAGAAGTCTGCAGTCATTTCAGATCTACAGACCAGAATGTAATGCTGGTCATTACACTGAACCTTTCTGGTAAGATGCTGCCACCGTGTGGTGAAGGTGTTCATTGCATATTTGCCAAGGTGTTTACAGAGAGCAGCTGTGGATGTGGGTGTGTTTACAGCTGTGAGTGTTCAGAGAGAAATCCAGAGTATCTCTGAGAGGAAGCAGGGCACTTCTGAAGTAAGAGGGCCGGCTGCTGCAGAAGGACACTCACACATCAGTGTGGTGACAGCAGTTTGTCCTAATTTAGAAATCTGAGTTTGTGCACAACCCACAGGAGAAAAGAGAGGAAGACACAGAGAGCAGGAAGCTGTCCAGGCTTTACTTCCTCCCAGCATCAACAAATGAGTTTTCTGTTTGTGCTGGAGACCTTTGTTTACCCCGCTGGGAGTCAGAGAGGAACACCATGTTGGAAAATTACAGAGAAGCAGCTGAATTGTGTTTCTCTATGCAATCCGAACCCTGCAGAGGATCTCTGAAGAATAAATATTGGGTTCATACAACACATCATCTACTGAGCAAAGCTTTTATGTTCTCTCATGCACATCATCAGTCACTCAGTTTCTGTCTGCAGAAACCATCAGCATCACATACAAAAACTTATTATCTGTGCAAATTAGAGTTGATGCTTCAAACTGAACCTGAAGAAACTTTGGGAAAGCTCATTTTACACCTACATATTCACACCACTTGTGCTCACTTACCTTTAACCGGTAAATAAAACACCCTTTGCTCAATTTATGTTGGGATAATCTGTCAGAGATCATGAAGATCCTGCTGACCACATCAGTGTCAGCTGTGAGGATGCAGTTCAAATTTGACATTTACACAAAGTTTGGATAGATTTTGATTGATTAGGAAATGAGTGGCTGCAGACACCCTGATGTTCTTCCATAGATTCTTGAAAGATTTAAAGACACTTGTTGCTGCACAGATGTGTCATCTAAATGGAGGTGATGCTCAAAGTGTTTATCCAAATTTTTAAAGGTTCACACAGCTCACTGAGCTCAGCTGGCTGCTCACCAGGTCATATTGCCCTCTGGTGGTGTTTTTCTCCAATACATTAGAACAGCGGTCCACACCCCCGGGTGTGAAATTTATGGTTTTCAGGGTTTTATCTGTAACTCGGTTTCCCTGCATCTTTTCCCGCTTTGTAGTTGTGTCTTATTTTTGAAAGAACTATTTAAGCGTTACCATAGCTACCAGAGAGCATTACAGGGCAGAGAGGAGGATATTACTCTCAATGTTGTTGTTGCATTTCAGGAGGACGCTGCTAATGAAGTTACACAATTACACAGTGAATTCGCGTTTATTATGATATTTACAAAATACCACAGTTTTTGTCTTGGTCTCTTCATTTTATTTTGTTGTTCTTATCCACGACACCTTTAAGGTCGGTCCGTGAAAATATTGTCTGACATTAAACCGGTCCGTGGCACAAAAAAGGTTGGGGACCGCTGTCAATCTGAAAATCATGTTATCTGGATAAATTGATATGATTATACTTCCCCAAACCCACAAACCTAATTTAGCGTTGGTGTCTGTCTTGCGGTTTCTGTGTAATAGTTCCTGAGACTGACTGACATTAATCAGGATTACATTACAATGTAAACATGGACAAACCAGGCCAAGAGTCAGGTGATCAGTAATAAACCTTTGATCAGATGTTATCTTGCATTTAGCCAGTAGGGGTGCTATTTTTATAACTTACGTTGAAGCTTGCTGCACGCCTTTTTCATTTTTTGCTTTGTTTATATGCACTGCTTCATCAGCTGCTCTTCACACAAACCAACACTTTGTTTGCATGATTTAAGATTAGTCTACAAGCAGAAGTTATTAAAAAGGACAGCTTGTGTCCAGATATTGACATCTTTGATATTTTGATATTTTCTTCACTGAAGTGACTTTCTGAATGCAGAAGATATGATTTGCTCACATTAGTTACCTTGTTAGTTTGGTCCTGGGTGTTTTGTTGGATTATCAGACTCAGTTTTCATGGATGTCAAAGGCTGAGATAAACATGAGCAGATGAAGGACGGCAGCAAATGGGATCTGAATCTTTGCAGCTTCTGTTTTCATGTTCACATCTAATCCTCCTGCAAGTTTGTTTTAGTGACCATGGTGTTGAGCCTGTGTTTGTGGTCCCACTTACAGTTGATCGCTCACAAACCTATGTGTGTTCACAAACAGAAAACCAGGCTTGCTAGAATTCGAGCAGTGAAGAGTGGAGGCGCTAACGCTTATTTGCAGTACAAACGCAGCCGGCTGATTATTGACCCTGAGGAGGAGGTAACCGTGGACGTGCAGTGTTGGTCCGGTGGTGCTGATGTTTGTTCTCTTGGTTTCTCTCATCTTTTCTGTCTCATATCCAGCTGTGAGGAGCATGCTGAGGGCTGCTGCATGATGGACACCTGCAGTGAGCTGGAGGGAGATTGGCTGTTTCTCTCCAAATGCTGCTTTTCCCCCTTACTCGGGATGTTTCTCTTTCATTGTGCTTTCATCTGTGTGTGTGTGTGCGCTTCAGCAGTGACATGTTTTTGGATCAATGTAATGATAAAGCTGTGTTCTCATTTCAAAACTCCAGCCTTTTACATTAGTTTCTCTTTACTTGCCAAACAAGAGCGCTGAAGGTTCAGGTGGTTCCAGCTCCCAGATACCTGACAAACAGCAAACTCTGATGGACCCTTTCTTCTTCGCTGTTAAAGTGATCCACCTCTAAGTTCACAGCTCAGCACAGATATGGTAGAAGACCTGACTGACTATGGCTACATCCTGATATCCACACGACATGTCCACAAGACTCTGGAGGGTCTAGAATCTAAAGCGGAGTAACATAGGCAGATATACCGTGACTCTTTGCAAAGCAAAAACCTAAATTTCTTTGGTTTATTTTTGTGATCAATGAGGCCAAATTACAAGCCAAATTCGGATGACTGGAGCATCATTTTCAGGGGCTTTGTGGGGTTTTATACAGCACCACATATCAGTAGAATTAAAATCAAAAATAAAGATAAGAATCTAAGTGGTAGAATGAAATGGTTTGGAGCAGAAAGTACAATCTTTACATACAAATTACATAAAAATTTAACATAGAAACACTTGGACCAGTCCAAGGACATTAAAACTGTACTTCAGTGAAGTACATAAGTAACTCTGCTGAGTTACATCTCACTGGTTCTATCCCTGCTGTTGGAATATAAGAGGGCTCTAGGCCATTGGCAGTGGTGGGAGGGGAACAAGCTATGCCCTTCTAATTCCTCAAAACTCCAAACTTCCTCAACACAAGCAGAAAGTGGCAGCCTTGCTACTTAACCTACATTTACCCTGCAAAGTCTGGACTTTCTATTTAAAACAGTCTCATATCAGCACTAAATAGAGTAAAGGTAATATGATCTTTGGCTTTAGACCGGATGTTTGGAGATCATTTCTGATCCAGTGTCTGGACAGAGTTTGCTCTTCTTTTTTAAATGAAAGTGTTTTAGTGTGAATTTAGCCTGTTTTAGCTGGTCCTCATCTGGTCCTTGCTCATGTGTTTAGCTGACTGAAGTGTTGATGCTGAAGTGCCCATGATGAATTCATCTTCATCCTGTTTCTATCACTGCCTGTCTGTAGTGTTCTGTCTTCTCACATCCTTCTTAGCTTTGCTCACAGTCTGAAAAACGAAATACTCGTCAGTCACTAACTAACTCACATGTGCATGATCCGGTCCTTTGCTGTGTGGGGGTGCCTTACCTGACCAACAGGAAGTTCTCTACACCTCCACGTCTCAGTGTCTCTCCTACTCACTGCTCTGTCTTCTTCCTCTTTTGTTTTGTTCCTTTGACTTGAGCCCTACCATGCAGCTCTGCTGTTATGAGATGATTGGCCTGCGCTATTCATGACATCATCAGTAATAGTGTTGGACTTCATTGACTTGTGGAGGAATGAAATTGGGCTGAGCTGCATGTCAATCACCCAGCCAATCCGCATGCAACTGGGCAGAGTCAATGTAAAGCAAAACTTTGGAATGAAGTCTTGTTAATATTTCAAAAGCTGTGTTTCTTCTGCCCAACATAGGGGCTCATGATTTTGCCCCAGGGAGGGTCTTAATGACTTATTAACTTAGAGTGAAAATCATGACGTTCTTTAAGGTCACAAAGTGAGTTTCTGGAGTTTTGTTAATGCCTTGCCCTGATAATGAGCTGCTTTGCAGCATTTAGAGTCCACAGGAGTCGAATGGGTTTTGTCCTCTAAGATTTTTGGCAGGTTCCCTGAGAGGCAGGTTTATGACTCCTTGGGTTATTGGTTTCTTTTGGGATCTACAGGAATGGGGGTCACAACTTCAGACAAGAATATTTTCTTTAAAATACCAAGATTTCAGGTGCATCGCTCCCTTTTGGACTATCTGTGGCATGCATGGCATCTCCAGGAATTAGGACTTTGTTTAGTCCTGGAGATCAAAATACCTGAAGGAAGTAATTTGTGGGCATTGCTCCAAGTTTATCATGCATAGCTGAATGTCGTATCTTTAACTTACCTTTTTGAGGATCCTAAAAGCAGGTAAAAACAGGTAAAGTTCTTAAAGGAAACAAAGCACCTCTTCCTTGAAGGTGTTAAGGCAGAACTCTAGAACCCATAAGGAAAATGACACCAGTCGTACATGGAGCCCTAAACACTCAAACAATCTATCTAAAATGTTGGACTCTTCCTTTGGCAGCAGCTGAGCTTCTGAGCTCCACGTGATTGGTTACTCTTCTGCCCACCTGGGTCACATTCAGTCTGAACTCCAGAGTTATGCAAGCTCTGGAGGCTCTCTTGGGTTAAATGAGGCTGGAGTCAAACCACAGAAGTAAAACAGAAGCTGCTGAACGGCTGCTGTTGGTGGCCTTGGTTTGATCCAGTGAGTGAGCCATCATTTTCACACTAACTTGAGAACAGGAAGGAAGCTAAAATAGTAAATGCTGAGATTTGGCAGATTTTGGTGGAAATATTAGCCTTGCTCAGGCGTGTCTCTGTAAATGATGGGGTGGCTGAGGTCATGTGTTTTGTGTTTATGTCCTGAAGGCATCCAAAGAAGCAGGACAGGCGCTGGTGTGTAAGGCCAACCCTAACTTCGAGGTGCATCATCATCATCTCTTGAACTGCCTGGAAAAGACCACGGTGAGGACACACACACACACACACACACACACACACACACACACACACACACACACACACACACACACACACTTTCACTTTATTTGACCAACTGATTAACAGTTTACTCCTTTACATGTTTTCCCAGATTTTATAGATTTAACACTTAAAAAATTCTCAATGAAACTTCTAAAACTTCAAAGAGCCTAAATTGAAGAAAACACATCATTATATTTTTAATTAATGAGAATGACTATCATTTACCTTACTTGGAGATTAATTTTTTTCCAATTTTTCAGCGGTAAACAAAAAATATTCAGTTTGATTGTTTACTATTTGAATTTGGACATCTATCTAGTTCATAGTAGATTCTCTATGTCCATGGTCGAGTTTTAACCCTTTACCTGCCATCCTGTAAAACTGAAGCTTTGCTTTTTCTCAGAATCACGAGTTTGTAGATGAGAAGACGTACGAGGCGAGCTGCAAGGATGTTACACTGCTGAAGCAGGTTTCTTGCTCTTCCTCCATCTCATCCTCTTCAACTCATGGCCTCAGCTCCTGCTGTGGCCGCAGGAAGAGGAAGACCTTCAACGTCCCAAACTCCAACATGTCTGTGGGTCTGCAGGGCAGTCTGCAGGAGCTGAGCACCATCCAGATCAGGGAGCGACCGCTAACCAACAGGTAGGTTAGACAGCACTGCAACTCTGTTTTTTACAGTCATACGGTTACATCCAACATTTACATCTCTTTGTTCACTTATAGTCATATTTGATCTCCATAAAGAAATAAAATCACCCAGAAGAGATGACTGTGAAGATTACAGGGGGTCCTACTGATTTTAAGGATATTCCAGAAGGTTACAAAGGTTCTTCTGAAGGGTCTTAAGTTCCTAATGAGCTTCCAGTAGTCTGCGTGGACTTTGCAAAAGTCATTAAGAAGAAAAGAAAAATTCTTAAGAACATTTACAGCGCATGATCCTTGAAGAAAGATCTACCAGGAGCTACCAGAGATTTCACAAGCCCTTTAACCTGATCGGCCCTAGGCCCCAGGTACCGGGGGCAAAAGGAATGAGATCACGTTTAATCGGTTATAACACGGGGTCAGAAATATAAGTCCCGAAATGTGTGATATCCACAGAAACCTCTGAATCTCAGCTAAACTTTCATATAAACGATTTCATTTAATACAACTAAAACAAGCCATGATTTTAAAGAGCAGTTACGTAAATGCGCAAAAGTCCGCTAAACAAACAAAACCGAACCAGAAATTCTTCAGACGTCATGTAACTGGCTAAAGATAGGCTGGTTATCTTCCAGAGCTATCACCGATTCCAAACACCAAGTTTCACCACGCTCTGACCAAAATTCACTGAATGAGCCGCAAAAGAAGACCACAAAAACGCATACCGTCCCGATTTCCTCTGTTATTTTCACCAGTAGCCGGTAGCCTCATGTTTATCAGCAGTTTCCACGGCTAACTAGCCACATCAGAGCCATTTTCCGCCAACAACCTCCATTTTAGACCCACCTATAGACATGTGACTGGACAGACGCCACATGCAGTAAATTTGGGACCACGTGGGGTTTGGCCTTGTAACTTCTGAGTGGTTGAAGTGACGTGAGTGTGGCATCGTTACTGTGATCCTATTGGCTCAAACGATTAAAAAGAGGTGTCAATCATGCAAATTGGCCAAAAGAAACCAAAGTTACAGCCCCTCAGAGTTTAAAGGGCCAGAGGCCACTTAAACGCTCCATGCCCACGGCAGAAAAGGCCCATTGCCGTGTAAATGTGTGGTTAAAAAATATTCAAAAATAAGCATTTTTAGGCCTGTTAATAAAATTTAATCATTTCTGCTCTTTAATACCTACAAAATTCAACTAACATGGTGTCCAATGTGTGCCAAAATTGGACATTTTTGTACAACGTCTGGATATTTATGTATTGACAGTGCTGTAATTTTTCACTGTTTCACTTTAGAAACATAAATCTTTGCACATATGATGTTTATATGTTGGTTACTGAATTTCTGGAATGAAATATGAACTGAGGCATATTTTAAAAGGGTTATATGCTTAGGCGAGGATAAAATCTACTTACTTTTTCTGTGTTCCAGTCTCAGTAACTTTGACACAGTAATATCTGCTGCAATATTACACCTCTGATGAAATTTCACAAGTGTCAGCTTTATTTTGATACCAAGATTGTATACACAGAGTGTGTAATTGCAGAGAAATACTCAATTAATTGTGGGCATTTCATTTTCGAACAGGAAACTCAGAAAACCCTTTGGGGTCCATCAGGTTAATGGAAAAAAAAAAACAGACACTCTTGAGAAGGTTCTAGATGTCTGGAAGTGGATTTAATTGGAGATAAAGTATCGGAATTTCAGGAGCAGGACCACGCCTCCAAACACGCTCCTTCCGATTCTTATCTATATATGTTCCCCTAGTTCTACAAGCTGTTCATTCTCATTTACATGCCCCAGCCTCCCTCCCCTTTTCAATTCTTTAACTTCACTTCTATTTAGTACATGGGGACCTGCTAGGCCTGGGAGCCGCCGTCCCCTTCGAGGCCTTCCCCAAACCGCAGCTCAATTCACGTCCAAGCCATTCACCTTTATCTACTAAAACGCTGTCACACCTAAAATAAGGACGTGGGCTCAGCTAGTGAAATTATTTTGTAGGATTTGCTCCTGCTAGAGATACCAAAAGTACTTTTAGAAAAGGTCATTTTAGAGTTAAATATTTTTATAGATTTTAAAGTGGTCTTTATGCAAGTTTCAGGATTCCAAGTATTAGAGGTTGAGGTTATTTTGGAAATTTTGGTGTGTTTGAGGAGTTTTCAGGAATGAGGGCATTTTAGAGCTGTCAGTACAGACATGTCAGCTATCTTTACTGGAAGTATTGGATGATGTAGAGGAGGCTCTAACCTTTCTTTTAGAGCTTCTGGAATTAGGTTTACATGATCTGCGCTTTTACACTAAGGTCGTGCTCATCAATCATTTGAGTAAAACTTCAAGTATAAAAAGCCAGTACTGACTTTTCAAGATCAAAACCTTTTTGTATACCTCAGTAGTAAAATTGGTATAAATGACTTAAAATTGGAGCAGAAAAAAACAGAACTGAGCAAGAGATGTAATTCTGGCGAACGTGGATCAAGAGTTGGCAGTTCGTCTTGTAATCGGAAGGTTGCCGGTTCGAGCCCCGGCTCGGACAGTCTCGGTCGTTGTGTCCTTGGGCAAGACACTTCACCTACTGCCTACTGGTGTTGGCCAGAGGGGCCGATGGCGCGATATGGCAGCCTTGCTTCTGTCAGTCTGCCCCAGGGCAGCTGTGGCTACAACTGTAGTTTGCCTCCACCAGTGTGTGAATGTGAGAGTGAATGAATAGTGGAATTGTAAAGCGCTTTGAGGGTCTCGAAAAGCGCTATATAAATGCAATCCATTATTATTATTCTTTAACCTTGATTTAGATAAAAAAAAAAATATAATTCAGATGATAAAATACAATTTGAATTTTAATGTAAAATCATTTACATTTACATTCTTATAAACCCAAATGTTCTTCACAACAGAACATAAAAAACATATTAAATGTTTAAACTGAGACTGAGAAGCATGGGATGGGCCAACATAGGAGTGGAGAAGTCAGCAGTACTAAAAAGGAACTGAGATGAGTTGATGTGTTTACAACTGAAACACATGACAGGAAGTTGAACTAAAGTCCATTTGAACTGCTCAAAATTCACCTTTGCTTGTGAAGACGTACTAAGTATCTCTCCTTTGCCTCTCTCTAGTCGTTCCAGTCGATCCAGTCTCAATGCCAAATTTGAGGAGACGGTTCCTCTAAACTGTGACCAACCCTACATCACCTCCGCTATCATCAGCATGCCCACGCCACCTGGCACCACCCCTGAAGGTGATGAATCTACCAGCTCCACTGACTACTCCCAGGCCAACATTGTGCGGGTGTCTGCACTTTAGGCCCCAAAAAGACTCTCCCACACTGCCACCCACTGCGCTGGAAGATGGCAGGCGTTGGCGGTCTACAGCTTGAACCACAACAGACTCAGAGTAGGCTTTGGTAGCTGCATCATGTGTCCACAATGGAAGTGACGGGTTAGCTTAAATGCTTCAGACCTGCCGTGGAGAAGCAGGTCTACAGGTCACACTAAAACTGACTTTGATTTGGACTGTAGTTGTTTATTGTTCTCTCTTTTTCTTCTGGGAGGATTTTTTCGCTGGTAAAATAGCAGCCGCCTGACTGAAGGTGGATCTCTGCTTCTTTCTGAGAGGTCATCACCACCACCAACGTATCTTTGTCCTGAATGGTGGCTTAGCGAGCCAGCGCTAAGACACCACTGGATCATTCTGAAATATGTTTAGCACAGACTGGCAGCTGGGGTCAACGCTTCACATTCATTATATGTTGAATCCTCTTAGTCAGTTATTAGTCCATTTAGCTGCATTTGACTGTCTGGAGCTGGACTTTAGGACCAGAAGCTCAATCTGAGCTAACCAGACTTGTGTTTTAATCAAGCTTTAACCTTTTAAATTACCTGCATTACTTTCATATTAGGTCTACCGTACTCCTTTGAAAGATAATGTAGAAAATACATAAAGCATCAGACACATTTTTAGCTTTTAGTTTAGGCTCAGAGATCCTCAGCTGATTTTAACTTTATCTCCAATCACTGGAATTCACTTAGCTGGGCTTGCAGTCTTTGTGCTAAGTTAGACTAAACCTGTCCCAGTAGAAACCAGGATGAGACGGATGGTGACGGAGGGTTTTTCATCACACTGTCACACTTCTGAACCTGACAGACCCTCTGTGTTTGTAGAAAATGTTCTGAGGACATGTTGAAGGTTGGGACGCGCCATTTGTTTTGCAGTCTTCTGAGTCTCTTTTATAAGTACATATTTGTCCTGGGTGGAGGCTGTTTGTCGCTAAAGACTTCAGCGTTTGTCCTATCATGGGTGGGACAGCAGATATTTACAGCCTGCACCCAGTGATGAAATATATCATGTAATGCATTATTATCATTATTATTTTCACGTTATTTTCTTTCAGTCATCATATTTTTTGTTATTATTATTTATTAGTGGTGGTGAATGGGAAAGTTTATCTTGAGGTGTAAGTGCTACAACAGGGAAATTATCTTTTTTAAAAAAAAAATTCATTTCATGGATTTTATTTGTTCGATTTTTAATTATCTTTTTATTCTTGTTTTCATTTTTTGAAATAATGATATATTTCCTTTTACCCCACATCAGTAGTTTGTGATCTGCTGGCTACAGCCCTGAACATGTGAGTGCCCCACGGTGTGTTAGCCACAGACAGTGGGTGGGGCATTTCTTCTAAAAAGATGTGGACGATTTGTATTTGCAGCTGTCATGAAGAAGAAGAGGATGAGGAAAACAGTGAGCATGCTCAGTATCTGTGCGTTCCTGTCCACGGACCCGTGTGTTTCCATGTAAGCCAGGACGCTCCTCTGCATGCACATCTGGCTGGTGGTGTGAGCAGTTCGGGTTCTAGTACTTATTCTGTAAATATGAGTTTTCTAGCTGACCTTTCTGACTGCCTTCCTCTCTGATGTACAGAAACACCAAACCGCCATCGTGCAAATGTTGATGTCAATTTGTGATAAGAGAATCTTTCTGTTGTTGCACTGGGTCTGGCAGTGATGTGTATTGTAATGCTTGCAGACTGATTTGATGCACTTGTTGCCTGATGTTTTGTTTCTCAGTGTTCACCTGTGTGTTGGGTTAGGTGACAGGATGCAGATTTACAGCACTGACTCTGAGCTGACAGCTGGAACCATAGTTTAAACAGAAAACGGGCAAACTACAGTTACCCATAAAAACAACCACAACAACAAAAAAGTGCTTTGTTTTTTGCTGATGGCAACTTTTTTGTTAAAGATTTTAATAAGTATTATTTATCTAAAGTACAAACTAACAGATCCCATTGTTTGATGTAAAAATTACCAAAAATGTGATTTTGTAGTTTGGAAAGAAGAGCAATGAGTATAAAATCCAGTGTTAGCTGCCTGTGTAGCTTTCACATGCCTATCTCACAGAAACACGTGAAATGATCAAGCTTTTTCAACTCAGCCAAGTAAATTTGTTGCCTGAATCACATTAAATGGAGACTGAAGTAAAAAATTCAACCAAACATCCAGAAATAATCTATGATCAGTCTTTTGGTCTCCCTCTTCTGAGTGCTGGCATGGCCACACTGACAGCCTGAAAGCTGCATTTCCTGAAATGTCCAGCAGGCAGCGGTGAGTCAGTACCCACAGACTCGCATGTTAAAACTTTACAGCAGAAATAAACATGTTTACAGTTTACAACTGTTTGTCTCTGTAGATATTTCCCCCTTCATTACACCTGTATGTGGGGAAAATGTTTTCATAACTCACCTGATTAAACTGTATTAAACAGGTGAGTTATAGACTGTATAATTAGGGGTGTGGTCTCGCTCACTGACATGCAGATGGCAACACACATGTATACTAGGTATTACCTCAGCTAACTGGAGTCCCTGAACTGGACCTCTGGACAGTGTTTGTGCTGTTGGAGCCTTTTGGAGCATTTTTAATGACATCATGCGACTAATAACAGGGCTTCTATGAGGTTACTGTACTAACAAACGGTCCAGGAAGGTGGAGCTCCAGTTCTGGTAAAATTCTAGGATTTTATTTGGAATGTTCTGAGAACTACTTAACAGGTATCCGTGTCTGTGTAATGCTCCTCTACAGTCTGTGGATGCAGACGTATCATTAGTTGATAACTTAGAACCAACATAGTGACCAAATACAATCACTCCTGGAACCAAACAACAACAACAACATGACAGCAGCTAAAATGCTAACGTGATATGTCAGTCCACTGATGGGTGATCTCATACTTTCATGGCAGTCTTTGGGTTTTCTTGTATCGTCACATCAGCAACATCAAAGCTCACATGTGCTGTCAACATAGCAACATCTTTAAGGTTTTAAAAAATTATTTTCACATGTTTCTGTGAGGTCAAGTTGGCTTAAGTTTATTTCTCAAAAATGCTGAATCAATTAGAAAAAAAGGGAGAATAAGAAAACATTTCCTGTCTTCTGGAATATTTTTAGAGCACTCCAGATTTTTTTATTTGTCTGTCTCTATCAATAATAATTTATTGTTATTATCTACTCCAAAAACCTTCATGATGTCACACTGTGTGGTTTTAAAGGTTTAAAAAGGGTTTAGGGTTCATTTCATTAATGAGTTCTTAGGTTCAGAGTGGTGTTGATGCTGTCTGCTGGGACCCTGATGAATGTTGAATATCTGCTTGTAGATTTTGGTATATAAAAAAAAAAAAAAGTTCTTTGACTCTATGTGACTCATCATGATGTGCCGTACACACCAAGTCTTAAAGCCTCATCATTGCAGAGGTGAAAGACCATCAGTTTGTTCCCATTTTGATACAAAGAAAACAATTTTCTTACGAAACAAACTGAAACCTCTCATCCTTCTTCGGGGAAAAAATTCTCTCTCTGGCTGAATTTTAGGGATGTGTTGACATGTTGGATTTTTCATTTCTACGCCATGTATGGAATAAAAAAATATATAGAAGTAAGAGCACAGAAGACAACATTTTTTTCTTGCTCCTCCAGCAGTAAAGAGCAGCTGGTTTCGGGTTCTTACTGTCAAAGCTTGACTTGTTTGACTCGTCAGAATGAGGATCCAAACGGCCAACCCTGCTAGCAGCACCTTTACAACTTAACTCATCCATGTCTGCGCGAGTTTAATGTGACTTATGCAAGTGACTTCTCTATGCTTTGTTTTGTAAGGACAACCTCTGCTTTGTATTTAGGGTGCAGGGGACGGGCTGAGGGGGAAAGGATGAACATATTTTTGAGGAATTTATTATTATAAGTGTTAATAGTGCACATGTGTTGTAATTGTTCGTGTAATTTCTTATTTTTAAAATTATTTCCATGAGAGTTTGTAGTGTTGTATGTTCAATTAACATCCCATGATATTTTTCTAAAGTCGTTAGAACATGCATGCATTTGGAGCAGAGATGAAGTGATAAAAGAAAGTGTAAAAATTAGAGACATTTATGACAACTATCACTTTTGTTTGTTACAGCTTGTGTTCATTGAAGATAATATCTAAAAGAAAAAGAAGCTCATGGTTTTAGTCCGGTGCCGTGTCTGAGTAAACAGAATAAAAACATTGTCCTATTCAAACATTTCCCAGAGTCTGGACGTCTCTTTTCAGAGGTGGGATTGAGAGATCGAAGTCACCCAAGCTTACCTCTCACTATTAAAGAACTTGACATTCAGCCTGTTATGATTAAAGTGATACAGAGTGCTACCTTGATGCGTCTGTGCTAATAGTAAAGCTTTTTTAGGTAACACTTTATAATACAACTTGAAACTAAGGGCATAAGTACCCTGTAATTACATGTAAATTCAACATATTTTATCTGAAATTACAGTATAATGTTATACTACAATAGGGGGAAAACAAGTCAGGTTTTTAGAGGAAACAATGAAAAAATTTACACTAAGTAATTTTACATACTTTGTAATTACATGGTAATTATCCAGAAGAACATACAATATTTACCCTTTTTACACTGTACCTTGTGCATTCCAAGGTCCGGCCATTTTATGAAGTCATTTAACATTGCCTTACTTCCAGGTATTTTACAGGGAATGAGATGCAGACTTTATTTCAAAATCATTTTAAATGTTATCTAATTAATTTTAAGTACTGTGCAATTCCATGGTAATTTTCTAGAAGAAAAATTTCCATGTATTTTTCAGGGAATGATAACGATAGACCCAAGTTTATTTTTCTCTGTTTTTCCTTCACAGACACTGTTCACCAGAAACCAGTCAAACTTACTGCCACCTGTGCGGACCAAGCTCTTGCAATGCTTGTAGCCCTGATATGGGCTACCACAGCAATCTGCTAGAAACCAAAGCAATCACAAGGTTTTCAGTGCAGATTTTCAGTGTCTTCCAGTGGTTGTATAAGGATGGCTCATAGCAACGGGCTAGACACCCCATACTCCCGAAGCACCTACCACTCCACCTACGCTTCCTCCTCACCGTGCAGCCATCTTGCATACCCGGCTGCTTGGGACAATCTGCCAGGGGAGAACTAATGGCCTATGCTACCTTTGGCTACACTGGCTACAGGGGCCTGGCTAGCTATGGGTTTTTCAAGGGTGCAAAGCCAAGTGCCTAATTCAATGATCTTGGCCTCCAGAGCTGCAAACAAGCTACATTTATTACAAGTATCATTACTGCTAAAGGAGGCCAAGGAGTAAGTAAACATCTGACACAATACGAAGGAAAGTGTAGAAGGGCCAGGTAAAGAGGCCGTGCTGCTAGCGAGTCGGCTACAAACTAAGCTAAGCTGGCAAATCCCTAAAGGCAGTGCATGAAAATAACCAATGATCTTCTTATGGCAGCTGACTCCGGTTTACTTTCCATTCTTATTCTTCTCGATCTGAGTGCTGCTTTCGACACTATCTCTCACTCCATTGTCCTTAGTAGGTTAATCTCATCGGTCTCTCTCATACTCCACTAGCCTGGTTTAAATCATACTTATCTGATCGCACTCAGTTTATTCGACTTAAATCCTTTACTTTTAAGCCCTTTACTGGGGCCCATTGTTTTCATTATCTACCTTCTTTGTGTGGACACATTTTTCGTAAATATAATATTCAGTTTCACTGTTATGCTGATGTCACCCAGCTTATCTGTCCACTAAACCTGATTCTGCTCTTCCCCCATCCTCCCTCACCCTCTGTTTAAATGAACTCAACTCATGGTTCTCTTCTTTCTTAAACTCAACAGTGACAAATCAGAGCTTCTTTTGGTAGGCTCTAAATCAACATTATCCAGAACTAATAGCTTTTCTATTACTATCAATACCTCGCCGGTCTCCGTTTCTCCATGTGTGAAAAGTTTTGGTGTTATCCTCGACAGTACTTTATCTTTTAATTCGCATATCAATAATGTCACTCAGTCTGCATATTTCTAATTGTGTAACATTAATTGTCTCTTTCCTTTTCTCACTCCACATGCTACTGCCATTCTTGTTCATAACCTTGTTACTTCTCGGATTGATTACTGCAATTCACTCCTTTTCCATCCATAAGCTTCAACGTGTCCAGAACTCCGCTGCCCGTATTATAACCAGGACCCCTTCTATTCACCATATCACCCGTCCTGCAGCAGCTTCAATGGGTCCCGGTCAAATATTGCATCAATTTTAAAATACTTTTGTATACATTTAAAGCTATTCATCAGCTCTCCCCTCTGATTTGGTTCAGATCACCATCCCATCTCAGTGTCTTAGATCCTCTTCTTCTCTTTCTCTCTCTGTCCCCTCTCCCCGTCTTGCCACTATGGGGAGCAGGACTTTCAACTGCTCTGCTCCTCGACTTTGGAATTCCCTACTTCCTGATATAAGAAATATCACTTGCTTTTCTCTCTTTAAGTCTAGACTCAAAACTCACCTGTTCAAAATAGCTTATCCCACATAACCTTCTCCATTCTGCTATTTTAAATCTGTTTTATCCTTTATGCTTTATGATTTTGTAAACCGCCTGCTTTTATGCTTGCTTCTTATTTCTTTGATGTGTACACTGTCCTTGAGTGTTCTGAAAGGCGCTTTCAAATAAAATGTATTATTATTATTATTTTATTATTATGAATAAACAGAGAGTGTGCTTTGGATACAGCACATAATGATATGAAATAAGGCGTTATCTATTAGTTTTAATTAAATTGGCTTCACACAAACACCTCTGTGTATTGTAACAGGCACAGGAAGTGATACTCTACTGCAGAGAGATCATACACGTCACTACCAAGCACTTACACACGCACACACCTTCATACACCAAGTGACTTTTTGCACATTTCTATTGTACTGTTGTGTCTTGTATCTGCACTGTCTTGTATCTGTATTGTTCTCTTCTGTCTGGTGTTGAACTGTCTTTGTTTTGTTTTTTTTTGCCATTTTTGCACATTGCACTTTATGTAGTTCTGTGTTGATTGTCTGTTATATGCCATATGTAGCACAACGGTCTTGGAGGAACGTTGTCTCGTTTCCCTGTGTACTGTACCAGTGCACATGTTTGTAATGACAATAAAGCCACTTGACTTGACTTGACTTGAACATTAGCTGATAAACTTGAGAACGGTCAGTAAAATGCATTCAGCTTTGTTGCTATGATTCTTTGGCCGAATGGGTTTAGGCATCTTGGCAGAAACTCTCCAAAAGAATATCATGACTTTTAAATATAGCTTTGCAGGTCTCACTATGCCATTGGTTGGTTTTCAACATACCAACAAGTATTTATAGAAAGTTTCACAACTGTTACAGAACAAGTTATTGGAGAGTTTAAATAAGTGTTATTCTTTTGATTTATGCTGGTGAAAATAGGCTGTGAGTTAATACAGGTGGAATTTAACCCTTTTTTGTTCTGTTGGTGCTTCCTGTTTGCAACAGGAAGAAAAGCTCCCACCTGATCCTGTCAAAATCAGCTGATGTGTTTCTAGAGTAATATAATATTTAATGAAGGCATGTAATATTTTATCTTTTCAGAGTCACAGGCAATCCAAGTACAAAAGGAGGGGTCTAAATTTGGTACTTCGTTTTTATTCTTACATTTTTGAGCCGTCATAGCTTTAAGACTACAGCAGACATCCATCTGAAGATTTCAGGGCTTAAAACAGATTTAAGCTTACAACTTTAAAATCGCAACAAAATTAATTTTACACTACAAGTGTAAAGACACAATTTGGCCTTTGGTTAACACAATTTTCCCCCTTATAATTACTTCTAAGTGTCAGTATCCTAGAATATATGGCAGTTTAAATAATCTGCATCAATTTAATTAATTTGATACAGAGGAGAAATAAACACTGGTATAATTTAAAGATTAAAATGTTGCATTTCAGTGTAAATTTTAGTTTTTCAATTACTTTTTTCTTTAAAAAAACCCAGAACTTTTGTGTCTCTATTGGAGCAGAAGGATTGGAGTCCCAATGTGTTGGCAAAAAGTATGTAAAAGACAGAGGAGTCCAGATCCACAAATGATGCTCTGTCAGATCCAGAGGACACACAGGGATGATAGTGTACTGTGAATTGTTTCTGACAGTGGAACTGTTTGGGCAAAGGAGAGCACAGTAACATGCCCTGTCAGACTGTCTCTACACACAAGCTTCTGGAGTCTCAGCTTCTCGGTATCATCAGAAAATAACTTATCCTCTCTCAGCATACACCCCATCATGTTTACCATCACTTCCATCTGTAGAGAGAAGAAAAAAGAAAAGAAATAATACCCAAGTCAGTGATTTAGCACATCCAGTAAAAAGCGAGGCAGTGGAACAGCTGTGTAACGCAGTTGTCTTCCTCTCGTGCCCTATGTTAACATGTTGGAGTCAACCTGCTAATCCCGAAGCTCACACACTTCAGAGTCTCACTACAGAGACCTTTAGCATGAAGTCTGTTTCCACTGTAGATTTCACACAAGTCCACAGTGAAAATGAAATGCTGAATCCTGAAAGCTTCATTGTGGAACAAGCACTTTAGTGATGGATTTCTTGCTCTTTCACTGAAACAAAGAATCTTTTTATGTTGATGAGGATCTCTGTTTCTGAAATATTAGCTAACTAATAAACATGGAGACTGTCATTGAAGATATATGGATGTAACCACTGACAGAAGAACACATACTCATACAATAATCATGCACATTGATGACTGAGGACCGTTGTCTACACATCTGAAAACATTGTCAGCTGGAATCCAGCTTTATATCCTGTACACATGAACACTACAGCAGCAGTCCTCTTCACTTTCTGTGACGCATGGTCACAGGAAGCTTCTGCCTGATCTGATGGTTGACTTTTTGTCTTTCATCTTTCTCCTTTCACAGCTTTATTGAGAAACAGCTACTGACAAGGCTTCAGGTTCACAGGAAACTCTGATTCTTTGCTTTCACAGAGACTGTAGCTGCAAGCACTGCATCCTTCGAAGGCCACATTTGAAGACTGATTACATCACAGTGAGGCTACGAAGGCTGTTCCAGTTCAAAGACTCCTCCAAATGCAGCCCACAAAGGCATCCTCTTTTTTCCTGGATTTGAAGGACATGCCAGGTGCATCCTTCAAAGTCTATCCTATCCCATGATTTATAGAGTGATGGCAGCAGTAATTAACTTTTTTCCAAAAAATGGCAGACAGCTCAAGCGAAGAGGCCAAAGTGTCATGGTCCGGAGTCTGGTGACTCCATGTTTGTGTTTTTTGATTATTAATATGCTTAGTTTCAGTTAGTGTCTGGTTATATTTCGGTGATTGATTTCTGGCTCTTAGGTTTTGTTCCTGTGCCTCCCATGTTTAGTGTGTAATGTCTTTAGTGTAGGTTTGATTCTCTTTATTGTTCCCTGCTTGTGTTATATTTATAGTGTCTAATTTTCTGTCACTATGCCTTCCCTGTGTCCCATGTTTAGTTTCTCTAGTTTCCGTGTTTCATGTTCCCTCTGTTCCCCTAGTCCAGGGGTGGGAGAACTCCAGGCCTCAAGGGCCGGTGTCCTGCAGGTTTTAGATGTGTCCATCATCTAACACAGTTGATTTGAATGGCTAAATTACCTCCTCAACATGTCTTGAGTTCTCCAGAGGCCTGGTAATGAATTAATCATTTGATTCAGGTGTGTTGACCCAGGGTGATATCTAAAACCTGCAGGACACCAGCCCTTAAGGCCATTCATGTCTCCAGGTCACAGTGTCAAGTCTTCATCTTTGTGACTGTCTCTTGGTTCCTGTTTTACTTTGAACACGGGATGCAACACTATCAGTGTTTTGATTTTTTGCTTCCCCTTTGTCTCCTCATGTCAGATTAGTTCCAGCTGTGTCTCCCTCCTTGTGTGTATTCCCTCGTTACCCTCTGTGTATATATTGTGTGTTGTCCTTTGTTCCTCGTTGGGTTGTCTCTTTATCACTCTCTGTGGTTCCACTGCTGTTGTTCCGGCTGAGTTTCCAGGTTTCTGGTTCTTCCAGTTCTATGTCTATGTTAATTATGGAGAGAAATTTGGTGTAAAAGTTTTGCAAATACTAACAATATGATCTAAGATGTACAAATGTGTGCAGTGATTTGTGTGTAACTTCTGGGGATTCCCACATGCATGCTTCAATCCACAAATAAATAAGAAGCAAACTGACCTCAGGTAAAACTATTTTACAAATTCGTATGGCCAAACCTGAATAAATACTTATAATTTATACACAAATTTATGAAGTTCAGCTTCATGAGTCTGATCATTTTCTCTTTCAAAAACCATTATGTGTATACAAGTGTCCACTATATTTGAAATAAACCAAACCAAATAAACAAACCAAGAAAACTAAATCAAAATGCAGGTCAACAGTGGAAGCTCAGATATCACAATTTTCCAAGTAAGAAATGTTGAGACTTCAAGATAAATTTGATTTGTGTGCAAATGATCAATATTTATTCAGTCTTAGATATATGCATTTGTAAAATATTTATGCGTGTGGTGAGATTATTTCTTATTTGTGTATGGATTGAACCACTCTTGCGAGCCCTCAAACGTTTCACACAACTTACTCATTTGTAAATCTTAGTTTATGCTTGTGGATCATATCGTGCACATTTGTAACACTTTTGAGGACAATTTCTCTCCATATTTAATCAACACCCCCTCTTTTCTGCTCAGTGAGTGAATTGAGCTCTAGCTTGTCCTTCCAGGATTTTAAACCTGGGGCTTAAATGGAGTCAGGGCCATCCTCATACATATGTGGAGGTGCTCACTGATGGGAATGATATTTATTTGTGATTGGGGCTGGACTGGGACAAAAAAATCAGCCCGGTATTGACTAGAGACTGGCCCACCAGGTATTATAGGAAAACAGTAATGTACACTGTCTTGTTGGTAAATATTAGGGGTGCAACAATACTCGTATCGATATTGAACCGTTCGATACAGTGCTTTCGGTTCGGTACGCATATGTATCGAACAATACAATTTTTTTTAAATTTATTTTATCAACTTTTCTTCTGACGATGCTGTCTGTGTTGAGTGCTCAGTGGATCTGCGTTCGACTACTCCGCCTAGGCTGCACTGTCAAGTGCAGATCCACTGAGCGCAGCGCAAGCTAGCAAGACAGAAGCTAAGCTCGTTGCAACATGGCAACTACCTCAACGCTAGCCGAAATTGAACCTCCCCCACCCTCATTCAGATCTGGCGTTTGGAACTATCTTGGTTTTCATGTGAAGCATGACCCTGATGGTAAGCACGTCATGGACAAAAGTAAAACAGTATGTCGGATGTGCCACACAATGCTCAATTGGTGGGAACTAGCGCGTTAGCGCAGTTAGCTTGCTTGTTAACGTGTTGACGCCGTCCAGCCCCACGCACAGGTCGATCCGCGGTAACTCGTTAACGGAGATTTGCCGCCTTATGGCGCTAATGTCATTTTAACGAGATTAACGCTGACAGCACTAGTGGGAACACAACGAATATGACTGCACATTGCACCGACATCATCCTAGTGCAAAGACAAGTGGAAGCAGACAAAAACAACAAGCACACATGCTACAAACTTTACCCGAGTCATTTAGACAGCCGTTAGCACATGATTCTCCTTATGGTGACCTGATATGTTTAATATGCTGCTGAGAATATAGCCCAGAAGAAGCGTATAGTATAGCTTTTATTTTGGAAAGAGCCATTTCTCTGTAATAAACTCTCTTTTTCAAAGAGTGATTTCTCGATCAGATAGATTTTTTTTTTTTAATTATTTTGTTGTTTCAGCAACATTAAATTTAAAAACTGTACTTTTGAGTTAAAATATATATTTATAATTTTAATAAATGACAAATTAAAAAGGCATGAAGATTTTTTTTGTATCGAAAAAATATTGAACCGTGACACCAAAGTATCGAACCGAACCGAACCGTGAATTTTGTGTATCGTTGCACCCCTAGTAAATATGTATGACTTCTATACAGCTTACATCAGATGACCACTTAAGGACATGTCCTGGTTTCACCTTCATGTTTCCCTCTCACCAGATACCAGATATCAGCTGATACTAGAAATTAATATTAAATAAATTCTAACAACAGCTTATCAAGCTTAAATATGCTGCTGTTGTTTAGCGCGACATCCACTGGTTTCCTCTTTCTGGCACCAAGTGGGCGATAATCAAACAAGAGAGACAGGACTTGCGTCAGAAAAGCCGATCAGCTGATCATTGATCAGTTTCATGATTGAAGTAGCAACAGGAGAGGGAGGGAGAGAGAATGAGAGAAGAAGAGGCAGCTGTGCAGCAAAAACACAGAATAACTCCAGCTTTGCGTCTTTTTTTCATTCTAGCGGTACTAGTACGGGACAAATCGCATTCCTTTTCACCTCAATATGGATGTATTGTAATTAGTCCAGCCCAGAGTCTATCATGACCAGTTGGCCAATCCGCCACCTTTGATTGTTTATAAGTTACAAAAACAAACAAACAAACATAAAAAGTAAAAATCACCATCGACCCACTGGGCAAAGGCCTGGTATTCCCGATGGCCAGTGCAGCTGTGGTTGTGATTATGTTCTCTGTGGAGTTAACTGTCTAGCTTTTGACTGTGGAGCCAAACTTGGTAAAGATGCACAGGGCTACTTTCCTTATACCTGAGAAACTTGTCTCAGTGGAAAAATAGAAGGGTCAGTTCTTACAAACTGCCCTTTTGGGTCCACATCGCCTTAGAGATCAACAAATGGCATCTGGAGAGGTCAAGTATTCACCCATTGTTCTTTTTTTCACGTTCCATTTTTTCCATTTTTCACCCCACCAGGTGTTTAATCATAAACTTCTGTTTTGGCTGTAGGTCCTGGCCTGTATGGGACACCTTGTGGGTCTGGATCTGGACCGCGGTCCGCCTGTTAGTGACCTCTGTTTTATAAGGATGCTATATGTTTGTATCTTCTCTGTCCTGTTAGACCCATGTAGCAAAAATCAGCCTGTTTTAACGTTTTTTCTATTTGACTTAAGGCAGTTATGATATGGCATGTTTGGGCGAAGGAGAATCAGCCTCTGATACACCACATACTTTTACTGAGATGTTTCATAGGTAAGTCAAATTAAATAAAATTAAGATTATGCTGTCATTTCTGTATGACAATGAAGTACAAAATGCTTCTAGTGGCTAGTGTCATGGTTGAAAGGGAACCTGAGCAGCACTTTATAGGCTAAATCATCATTTAATAGCTGCTCACTTCTGGCTTTCACAGTGGTTGCGGTGTTTGAAGCACCCAGCTTACATAGACTGGGTCCTTCAAAGAAAGCAACCTTGAATTGAAACGGTACTGCTGAAAGCAAATGGACCGAAACCTCTACCTACCTCAGATCCTCCAGTCTGGAGTGTGGACTCTTCACAAGATCAGACAGCTCTTTCATGGCTGAATCCTCCAGGTTGTTTTCCCTTAAGTCCAGATGTTTCAGATGGGATGAGTTGGACTTCAGAGCAGAGACCAAAGCAGCACAGCTGATTTCCGACAAACTGCAGTTACTCAAGCTGCATAAAGAATAAAAGAAGAAACTCCATGTTTCTTTCTGTGTGTCTGTGTTCTGAAGAATCAATATCAATGTTTAAACAGTTTTGTGAAGTCAAACACTATTAAATATTAGTAAGGCATTAGCAAGTGCCTAATTCAGTTTTAAAGCATTACTTCTCCTTAGTATGTCATTTATAAATACAGATATAAATGTTTACTTTTGATTAATAAGCTTATATATAATGTGTTGGTGTTATCATTTAGAACGTCTCAATAAGTGATTAACAAAGTACACACACACACACACACACACACACACCCCATTAGAGTGCTCTAATGTGGTGATATGGTAATATAGGGTCATTAAGATATGATGGAGTCTGTTTATTCTAGCCCTTGTATGTCATGAGAAGGATTTTAAATTTAGATTTAACAGGGAGTAAATGAAGAGAAGCCAATATAGGAATAATGTGCTCTCTCTTTAGAAAAGAATTTAAAAATGAAAATTAAAGTACTTTAAGACTCAAACAAGTCTAAGCTATCTCCACGACAGGAAAATGACACAGACAAAGCACAAAGAGATACAGAACATAGAAATACTTATTCTCAGCTGCAAACATAGGTTTTTAGAAAACCGAAATGTGTGTGTGTGTGTGTGTGTGTGTGTGCATCTAAATACTTTGTTAATCACTTATGATACCATGAACATATTATATATAAGTTCATTAATCAAGAATAAACATTTATATATGTGTTTATAAAATACATCCTAAGGAGAACTAATGCTTTATAAATGATGAGTTAAGCACTTACTACTTACTGAAGCTTAATAGTGTGACATTGTTAAGTGTTAAAGGGCAAATCAAAAGAAATACTTCTCCATTAAAATTACCCCAAAAAAAAAAAAAAAAAAACACAACCCAAAAATAAACAATTTAACATCTTTTGGACATCCTAAATTCAGAAAAAGACAAAAAAAGACAAAAAGAAAATATTATCAAAAGAAAACTTTTTTTTAAATTAATGTAGACCGATCAGGCATAGCATTATCACTTTCTACCTAATTTTCTCACGCTAGTCCCCGTTTTTTTGCTGCCAAAACAGCCCAGGACTGTTCAAGGCATGGACTCCACTCAAAGGTGTGCTATGGTATCTAACACCAAAATGTTAGCAAAAGATCTTTTAAGTCAGGGATGTCAAACTAATTTACATCATGGGCCACATACAGGCCACTTTGATCTTAAGTGTTCAAATTTTCCAAAGCTATCCAGTAGGTCACATTAGTTTTTGCCAGGCTGATTCTAGCCCCCAGGCCTTATGTTTGACACCCCTGCTTTAAGTGCTGTACGCTGTGAGGTGGGGCATCCGTGGATCAGACTTGTTTGTCCGCACATCCCACAGATTTGGGGAATTTGGAGGCCAAACCAACACCTCAAGTTCATTGTTGTGCTCCTCAAACCATTTGCTTTGTGTGGATCAATGAGCCTTAGCGCCTGATGACCCTGTCGCTTGATCATTAGTGTTTCTTCCTTGGACCACGGATCCATAGTTACCACTGCAGTAATATAACCCACCCACTTTGAAGAGATTATCAGTGTTATTCCCTTAACCTGTCAGTGATCATAATGTTATACCTGATCAGTGTATATGAATAAAGTATAATATTCAAGTAGTAACAGACAATGGACTGACTTCAGGGTCTCCACTCTACAGTCTGGACTCTCCAGAAAACCACACAGCAGTTTTACTTCTGAATCCTGTAGATTATTTCTACTCAAGTCCAGATGTTTCAGATGGGAGGGATTGGACTTCAGAGCAGAAACAAGAGCAGCACAGCTGATTGCCGACAATCCGCACCGCACTAATCTGAGTAAAGATTAAAACGTGTAAATAAAATAATAACTGATAATTCAATTAGATGTGTTCAGATTTGACACGTGCAGCTGATTAATGAGCCTCTACTATTGTGGATCATCATCACATCAGCCTTCTGTTCAGCACAAGATTCAACACCTATTCATGTTAACACTGATCAATAGCTTGCTGCTGACCTAAGTTTTTACATTTTGAACCATAAAGTGTTCGTCATATCATAAATTACAGGAATGGCATGAGGATCTAAGAAAGTTAGGTTGTTGGCTGTAGCTCAGTAAGTAGAACAGGCTGTCTACTAATTAAAAAGTTTGTGGTTTGATCTCTACTTGCCCAAGTCTGCATGCAAAAATATCCTTGGGCAAGATAGTGAATCCCAATTTCACATTCATATTCCGATAAACACTACAAAGTGTGTGAATATTAGAGTTAGAGTGTGTAGTCTGAAAAAACAACAGTTTCAATTTTGACACTGGGCAATAGAATCAACAATAGTTGCCAAATTTTTGCTCATATTTTGTCATGGAGTAGGTACAAAAAATCATCTTTTAGATGCCACTATCTTATTTTTAATCATTTTAATGCATCAATGCATTATAAGTACTGAATTAACATTACTCATCCAGTACTGAATATCCTGCATTGAAATTAAAGACCTGGACACACAGACCAAAGGTATTGTATTGGAACTGGAAAAAACTTGAGCCGTGTGTCCCTAGCCTCCATCTTATAATACTGCAGTCAGATTATAAGGGGATTACTTCATATTTCACTACTGACATATCTATAGCAATAACAATCTGAGTGTTACTGACCTTAGTGTCTCCAGTTTACAGTTTGAACTCTCCAGGCCAGCACAGAGCTGTTTCATTTCTGAATCCTGCATGTTGTTGTTTTTAATCAGGTGCAGCTCTCTCACATGGGAAGGACTGGACTTCAGAGCTGAGGCCATGATTTCACTATGACCCTCTGGGAGTCCATGATGTGAACAGCCAGAAAGTCTGTGACAGCAGATACCACTGTGGTCACAAGTTTACATACTCTCATTTGGACATTAATATCATGGCAATGTTGGGCTTTTAATGATTCCAGAGTGGAATGATTGCACAGCATAAATCTTTAATGACTTTAAAAAACAAGAATTTGGTGCACAAGGAGTGTGTTTCATTACAGATGCAACAGTTGGAGTCCCGGCATGTCTGTGTGCTTCACCCTAGACTTTTGTCCCTCACCCCCTTCTTTTCTCTCTCTCTTACTGTCCCTTTTCATTTTCTATTTCTCCACCTTCTTCTCCCATTTTCCCAAACCTAGCCTTAACCCTCTATCTGCTCCTGCAAAATACCCACTCTGATAATAACGTGACTAATAAAATAAAATAAAGGTTTGGGCTAAATGTTGAAGTAAGAAAATTCAGTGTTATTCCTTAAGTCAGTGGTGGAAAATTGGTAAAGTTCGATTAGGGTGTTCTGTCATGTGCATACTGCCTATTTATCCAGAGTCAGAGCAGTAGCCCAGCCATGTAGTGGGTAGCTGGACCAGTGTGGGGCTTTATGTTGCCAGCATTGCAGCTTTTGTTCACTCCTTTTCTTTTGCCTCTCCTTCTGGCCCTGCAGTTGGGTGGGCCTGAAAGAGAGGCTTTGGAAAAATATATCAGATAGCTGTTAGCACCAGGAATCATTCACGTCTTCCTCACCATCAGGGGCTATTTTTATAATGTTCATAAGAAAGCCAAGACACTGCTGTCATGTATAGACTATCAAGGTTTAAACTCTACAATGGACAGTAAAAAAATCCTTGCCTCTAATTACGGTAGTTTTCAAGCTATTGTAGGAGGCCAAGAAGCTTGAATAACTGTGAGGCTTGTGTTGCTAATTCAGTTACACTGGGTCGCCATCAACTCCAGAGTCCACTTTAAACTTCTGGTTTTGTCTTTTAGAGCTCTGCATGGACAAGTACTAATGTACTTCTGAAAATTTTTACATCCATACATCTTCAGGGTCATGTGATTAGGGCCTGCTTGCTGTGCAGCATACAAGATTGAAAACTAAAGAACACAAAGCTTTTGCAACAGTGATCGTCAGACTCGGGAACTTTCTCCCTCTCAGCTAGATCCTATGACTCGGTAGTCTCTTTCAAAAAACAGCCAAAACTGGCTTTTCTAAACTTGGTTTTAGGTGATTTCTTGTTTTAATTTCTTAGAATTTTTGTTGTGAAACACTTTCTGATATTTATTTTGTAAGGTGCTGTATAAGTTGCAATTTCTTCCCTGTTGCTTGATTTCCTGATGGAAATTTCCCTTTCAGACTCAATTGGTGTTGTACTTTGAAATTATTCATTACTTATCTAGAAGTACATACTTAGCTACTTATCTATAATAGTCTTACGTGCTTGTTCCATTGTTTGAACATTTGTACTATGACAGATGAGAAAGCCATCTTACTGGGAGTGGAGCATTGAAGTCTCCCAGTAAGATGACAGAGTCATGACAGATGACAGAGTCATCTTACTGGAAGACTTCAATCGTCCATGTGGACAATGATAGTGAGACGTGGAGGGGCATAATTGGGAGGAAAGTCTCGCCAGATCTGAACCCCAACAGTGTTCTGTTACTGGACTTCCGTACAAATTACAGTTTGCCCATAACAAACACCATGTTCGAAAATAAGTGTATAAGGCGGCACCAGGACACCCTAGGCCAGCGGTCCCCAACCCCCGGGCCTCGGACCGGTACCGGTCCGTGAGTCGTTTGGTACCGGGCCGCGAGAGTTGAGGCTTGGGTGTGAAATGTATGGTTTTCAAGGTTTTTATCGGTTTTCAGCGTTATTTTGTTATCGTTTTTATCGTTAACACAGTTTTCCTGGGTCTTTTCACGTGTGTTATGAATAAATCTTCTTTTTTCGGTACCGGTACTAGTTTTATTTTGTTGTATTTATCCGCGACACCTTAAAGGCCGGTCCGTGAAAATATTGTCGGGCATAAAACGGTCCGTGGCGCAAAAAAGGTTGGGGAACGCTGCCCTAGGCCACAGGTCGCAAGTTGATGATTGATTTTGTAATTGTATCATCAAATCTGAGGCCGTATGTTCTGGACACTCGGGTGAAGAGAGGTGCCAAGCTGTCAACTGATCACCACCTGGTGGTAATTTGGATCAGGTGGTGGGGGAGGATGCTGGAAAAAGGGAGACTGGGGACACTGAGTCTGAATGGTGTGAGGGTGTGAGAGAAGCTTGGTGAAGTGCTCTACCTGCACTGTGTATAGTGTGGGTAGAGCACTGCTGGCTTCACCGATTCTCTTCATAATTTTTATGGACAGAATTTCTAGGTGTAGTTAAGTGGCTCCAAGTCTGAGGCTATGGTCCTCAGCTGGAAAAGGGTGGAGTCCCCACTCTGGGTCAGGGACAAGTTCCTGCCCCAAGTAGAGGAGTTTAAGTATCTCAGGGTCTTGTTCACAAGTGGGGGGAGAGGTGAGATGGATTGAAAGACAGATTGGTGCTGTGGCTGCGGTGATGTGGACGCTGTACCAGTCCGTCATGGTGAATAGAGAGCGAAGCATAAAAGTGATGCTCCCAATTTACAGGTCGATATACAGTACTGTGCAAAAGTTTTAGGCAGGTTTGAAAAATGCTGTAAACAAATGCTTTCAGAAATATAAATGATTGTTTATTGGCCCCAAATGTATTTTGCAGCAGGACAACAACCCCAAACATACAGCCAAAGTCATTAAAAACCATCTTCAGCGTAAAGAAGAACAAGAAGTACTGAAAATGATGGTATGGCCCCACGGCGCCCTGATCTCAACGTCATCGAGTGTGTCTGGGATTACATGAAGAGACAGAAGGATGTGAGGAAGCCAACATCCACAGAAGATCTGTGGTTAGTTCTCCAAGATGTTTGGAACAACCTACCAGCCGAGGTCCGTTGAAAACTGTGTGCAAGTGTACCTAGAAATATTGATGCTGTTTTGAAGGCAAAGGCTGGTCACACCAAATGTTGATTTGATTTAGATTTCTCTTTTGTTCATTCACTGCATTTTGTTGATTGATGAAAATAAATGATTAACACTTCCATTTTTGAAAGCATTATTTGTTTACAGCATTTTTTCTCACCTGCCTAAAATGTTTGCACAGTACTGTACGTCCCTACCCTCACCTATCATCACAAACTTTGGGTAGTGACCGAAAGAATGAAATTACGGCTAGAAGCAGCGGAAATGAGGTTTCACTGAAGGGTGGCTGGGTTCAGAAGAGAGCCACTACTCCACCTCATTGAAAGGAACCAAGTAAAGTAATTCGGATATCTGACAAGGATGCCTCCTGGGTGAGGAGGCGCTCTCCAGAACATGCTGGAAAGATAATATCTCTGGAAATCTCCTGGGCATACTTTGGTATTCCCATGGATAAGCTGGAGGAGGTGGCCAGGGAGAGGGAAGTCTGAGCTTCTCTGCTTAGGCTGCTGCCCATGTGAGCCGGCCCTGGATAAGCGAAGGAAGATAGGATAATCATATCTGGACTCACCGAACTTTTCTGCAATTCCTCACAGCTGGAATCAGTCTCCGCCGTCCCTCTGCTGATGTGTTGTACTTCTTCAGGTCCAACTCATCCAGAACTTCCTCTGACATCTGCAGCATGTAGGCTAGAGCTGAACACTGGATCTCAGAGAGTTTCCTTTCTGATCTGTTTTCTGACTCCAGGAACTCTTGTATCTCCTGATATACTGAGAGGTCATTCATTTCTATCAAACAGTGGAAGATGTTAATGCTTCTGTCAGGAGAGACATTGCTAGATGTCATCTGCTTCAAGATATTAATGACTCGTTGGATCATTTCTGGGCAGATCTCTGTCTGACCCAGCAGGCCTCCTAAGAGTTTCTGGTTGGACTCCAGACAGAGGCCATGAAGGAAGCGAACAAACAGATCCAGGTGGCCATTCTTACTTTGGAGAGATTTCTCCATGACTTTGCTGAGAAACACATCTAGAGATGAGATGTCCTTTCCAAGGAGGTCATCCAGCACCTCTTCCTTGCTGTTACTGTAACAGTGGAACATGTAGACTGCAGCAAGAAACTCCTGAATGCTCAGATGAACAAAGCAAAAGACTGGTTTCTGGAAGATCACACACTCTCTTTTGAAGATCTCTGTACAAACTCCTGAGTACACTAAGGCCTCTGTGACATCGAGACCACACTGCTCCAGGTCTTCTTGGTGGAACATGATGTTTCCTTTCTCCAGATGTTCAAAGGCCAGCCTCCCCAGCTTCAGAAGAACTTCCCTGTCAGCTGCTGTCAGCTCCTGTGGACTTGTCTCATGTTCCTTTTGGTACTTGTGCTGCTTCTTTTTTATCAGGACAAGCAGGAAGTGTGAGTACATGTCAGTCAGGGTCTTGGGCAGCTCTCCTCTCTGCTCTGTAGTCAACATGTGCTCCAGAACCGTAGCAGTGATCCAGCAGAAGACTGGGATTCTACACATGATGTGGAGGCTCCTGGATGTCTTCATGTGGGAGATGATTCTGCTGGACAGCTCTTCATCACTGAATCTCCTCCTGAAGTACTCCTCCTTCTGGGCGTCAGTGAAGCCTCGTACTTCTGTCATCCTGTTAATATATGCAGGAGGGATCTGATTGGCTGCTGCAGGTCGGGAAGTTATCCAGATGAGAGCAGAGGGAAGCAGATTCCCCTCTATGAGGTTTGTCAGCAGGAAACTGACTGATGACTTCTGTGTGATATCAGACACAAGCTTCCGGTTGGTGAAATCCAATGAAAGTCTGCTTTCATCCAGGCCATCAAAGATGAACAAAAGTTTACAGACAGCGAGCTTCTCTGCTGTGACCTTCTGTAATGTTGGATGGAAAACATGGAGCAGCTCTAGAAGACTGTACTGCTCATCTCTGATCAGGTTCAGCTCCCTGAATGAAAGCAGAATCACCACACTGATGTCTTGGTTTTCCAAACCCTCTGCCCAGTCCAGAGTGAACTTCTGTACTGAGAAGGTTTTTCCAACACCAGCGACACCATTTGTCAGAACCACTCTAATTGGTCTCTGATGGTTAGGTAAGGCTTTAAAGATGTCATGGCACCTAATTGGTGTGTCATGGAGGGTTTTTATCTTGGAAGCTGTCTCCAGCTGTGTCACCTCATGTTGTATATGAACCTCTTCACGCTGTCCCTCTGTGATGTAGAGCTCAGTGTAGATCCTGTTGAGGAGGATGCTACTTCCCGTTTCATAAGTTCCTTCAAGCACATGTTCACACCTCCGCCTCAAACTAATTTTATGTTCATCTAAAACCTCCTGCAGATCAACATCTTCTGAAAGAAAGGAAAACAATTAAACTTAAGTGAAAGAAAACGTTTTAAAAGAAACGAGTCTATCAACAGACAGATTTTCATTCTTACTTTGTAGACAGCTGCTCTGAATGACTGTCTGCAGTCCAGCTTTAGTTCTGGATCTTTTTCCACACTGGGGACAGGAGGAGTCTTCTGATGAAGCAGACTGGTCCCAGTAAGAGGTGATGCACTGTCTGCAGAACCAGTGTCCACAGCTGGTAGAGACGGGGTCTTTCAGGACGTTCTGACATAAAACACAGCTTAACAGCTTCTCGTCCACATGAACATGACTCTTCTCTCTGTGAGCATTAAGGAAATAAAATTGACCTCATAAACACAGTAATATTAGAAATACGTATATCAGAAATACATACATAGCGATAGCTGTGAGAAAAATCTATATTTATTTGATATGTTTGTGAAGGACAACTGCTGCCTAAGCAAAAACCCTTAGTGATCCTGTAAATGTCAGGAGTATTGGAATAGTTGAGACACATTATTTTCTAAACACTAGGTCTATGTGGCTTTTAAAAACCCCAAAACATGCTCTGTCAAAAATTGGTCCACCCCAAGGATTGGGTCCCACACAAACAAAGTAATATAGTCCCAAAACGTTGATTCTGTTCATCTGGATGTAGTGTTTTCAGTGGGAGAAATGTTTCGTCACTCATCCAAGTGACTTCTTTAGTCTCAACTGACTTCGGGTTTCCCCAACCTTATAAGTACCTTTGCACACCCACTGAATGAACAATGGGCTGTGAGGTCAGTTCCTTGATCATAAATATGCAAATTGTCATTACCAGTGACCATTGATCAATGGCGAGGAGTACCATTCACAGGGAGATAGGGAATGGCTGCAATCACAGCATTTTAAGATGGCGAAAGATGTACCCTTAGGCCCCCTCTTGAGTGGTCCTGTTGCTGAGAGTGATCCTCAGAAACAGGATTACTCTCAGCACTGACCACATGTGTTTGCTCTTGGGACTGTGTCTTAAGTCTACCTATTTCACATACAAGGGCCAGTACTACAGGCAGAAACATGGGTGTGCCATGGGTTCCCCAGTTTCACCCATTGTGGTCAACGTTCAAATGGAAGAAGTGGAAAAGAGGACTTTGCTATCCTACCCTGGAACACTAGCAAGTCATTGTTTCAGGTATGTGGATGACAGCCTTCTAAGACTTAAAATTTCCATCAGTAATGGGGGAGATTTAAAAGCTTATGTGGAAGCAGAAAATCATTATATCAAGAAAGCCCTGAGTAAATGTGGTTATCCCAGCTGGAAATTTGTCAAAGCTGGGAAGGTGCCTAAAGTAAGCTCCGGGCAATCCAGGAAAGAAGGGCAACTGCTGCCTAAGCAAAAACAGTTGAGACGCACCAGCGTGTAAACACAGCGTCTCTGTGGCTTTGAGGGATTGCCACCTTAAAATGGTCAGGGGGTTCGCATGCCTCAGTGACACTAAGAGTTAAGTTGGTCAGGTTTTAGGGTAGAGGCCTGACCACCCCTTTCCTGCCTCTGTTGCCACCATTTACCCCCTTTACATTTCTGTCTGACCCCTCATAAATGCCTGTCTAGAGCCGGCCCTGCTCGTCAGGCCAGGACTCCACAGTCTATTTACACCTAGTGTCAGTGGACACTCTTCAATAATAAGGAGGTACACATCCTGGACAGGGAGGAACGCTGGTGTGAGCGGGGAGTCAAGGAGGCCATTTACGTGAAAAGGGAAAGACCATCTCTGAGTTGAGGAGGGTACCTAACCTTACCATTTTAACATGAGTGATGAAATGTTTTTCCCACTGAAAATGTTACGTCCAGATGAACAGAATCAACTTTTTGAGGTGTTTCTGGGCACTTAAAAGTTTCTCTCCTTCACATTTTTTTATTTCTGATCTTTCTGACCTGAAGTCCAGAAACACAACTCCAGATACTGCGCAATGACAGTAATCTGGAACATAATCTTCTGCAATTGTTCATCACAATTAATTTATGAGACCCTCAAACACCCTGAAGTCACATCAAAGGACTTCAGGGTGTCCCTTGTCAAAGGACAAGGGACAAGTAAAATCATCTTCAGCAAAAGATGATTTTGAGGATAAATTTTACAGTAATTTTACAACAATGTCTTAACAGTCTCAGAGAGACTGTTAAAATTAAACAGGAAACACATTGAGATGCAGACTAACACACACAAGTTTGACACTGGGACTGGGGGAGAAACAGACATGGGAACGAGACATGCAGAAACAGATGGAGCGATACACACATAGGAAAGCAAACATGAGATGGAATAAACAGAGACATGACTGAGGAAACATTCAAAGAGGACATGACAAACTCTCACAGGAGACACAGGGATCAGACAGAGACAAGAAAATGTGAACCAGAAATACAAATAAACTCAGACACATAAAAACAACTAAACTCAAGACTAAACTCTGTTCCCTGGCTTAGGGGTCAACAGTATCTTAAAGGACTGGTGACACTGCTTTCTATCAAATGTTTCATCCTTAGGTGGCGATTTGATACCTATTGATCTCTAATCTGGAAAAAATCCTTACTTTGTGTCTGAGGGTCCAAGTTCTTGACTGAAGACTGGAGGATAATTTCTGGAATGGTCACTCTTCACAGACAGACTACTGGATCCTGGAGACTCTACTCTGTGTCTGTGCTGCTGACCTCTAGAAACACAAAGACAGAATAAATCACACATTATTCTTGTCCACACGTTGTTCCTGTTCTTGGACACTGAGCTGCTTCCCTCTCTGAGCTGGGTTAACCAGCAGCATTAAACACAAAATTAAATTAATATTTAAACATGCATAATCCATTTTTAGTGTTTATCCTTTCAGCTGTAGCCTTTATGATGCTTAATATTAATATTAATTCATTCATTTGATCATTTGTAATAAAAATTACTAAATATCTTTTGCTTGCAGCTGATTCTGGATTCTTCAATATCTTTATTCTTCATAAAGATAGATTATTCCATTATTATTCCCACCCACATCCATTTCTGATTGTTTACATGAAATCAAAGTTTGGTTTACTCATAAATTTCTTAAACTTAATGGTAGTAAAACTGAATTTATCCTCAAGGTCACTAAATCTCAACTGTCTAAATCCAAGGGTTTTTCGTTAACTATTGATAACTAACATAAATCATATCACTTGATCTGCTTATTTTCATCTTTGTAATATTAATCATCTTTGTCTTTCACTTACTCCAAAGAGTACCGCTAATAGCACCTCTTGTCACATCTCATTTAGATTATTGCAGTTCTCTTGTCTGTGGTCTACCTCATTAAGCTCTTGAAAAACTGCAGTTAGTTCAGAATTCAGCTGCACATATCATATCCTGAACTGGATCCACTGAACATTTTCAATTCAATTCAGTTTTATTTACACAGCGCCACATCAAAACAACAGTTGCCCCAATGTGCTTTATATTAAGGTAAATATACATATAAGGTAAATACACTACAATAATACAACATATAACACCTATACTTAAACAGTTCACCTATGTATCAATTTTAGATCTTGCGTCTTACATTCATAGCCTTGCTCCTTCATATTCATCTGATCTTTTCCTTGTACATACTCACCCTCTTGTACACTCAGCTTTTCTTCAGCTTCTATCTGCTCGCCTGACTACCATGGGACTCAGAGCTTTTACTTGTTTTGCCCCAAGACTTTGGAATGCACTTTCAGCAGATCTCTGGACTACAAACTCTCTTTCTACTTTTAAATCACGTCTCAAAACTTTTAAATTTTACAGTAATTTTACAACAATGTCTTACTTTGTGTCTGAGGGTCCAAGTTCCTGACTGAAGACTGGAGGATAATTTCTGGAATGGTCACTCTCCACAGATGGACAGCTGGATCCTGGAGACTCTACTCTGTGTCGGTGCTGCTGACCTCTGGAAACACAAACATAAAATAAAACCCCAAATTAACTTGTACATCTTTCCGTTGTTTGGCACTGAGCTGCTTCTTTTTTCAACTGATTTACAGGGCTGAAGCTCTGGAATTTTCCATCCATCCATCCATCCATTCGCTTCCGCTTATCTTTTTCAGGGTCGCGGGGGGCGCTGGAGCCTATCCCAGCTGTCATAGGGCGAGAGGCGGGGTACACCCTGGACAGGTTGCCAGTCTGTCGCAGGGCCAACACACAGGGACAGACTCACACTCACATTCACTCACACATTCACACCTAGTGGCAATTTGGATTATCCAATTAACCTATTCCCACAAGCTGCATGTCTTTGGACGGTGGGAGGAAGCCGGAGTACCCGGAGGGAACCCACGCAAACACGGGGAGAACATGCAAACTCCACACAGAAAGACCCCGGCCTGATGTTGGAATTGAACTCAGGACCTTCTTGCTGTGCGGCAACAGTGCTAACCACCGTGCCACCGTGCTGCCCCTCTGGAATTTTCACTATATTAAATTAATACTTGCATTTCAATAATACAGTTTTGAATTCTGTTATGTTTATTGGGCCACAAATTTAAGGACTAAATATAAAAACAGAATTGAAAATTGAAGTCCACAAGTACAAATACAAGTCCTGTTTTAGGATCAGATACTAATGCTTATAGTGCAATAAAATTGCCATAAACTTATTTTCAGCCAACAGCTCGTCTAGGAATCTAGATTTTTTATTGACATTAATCAGGGAATGTTATATATGCTCAAGGAAGACGAGGGAAGTGGAACCACATGGGAACACAGCAGGAAACCCATCTATTCAGAACCCTTAGTTACTAAATTATAACTTTAGTAACTAACTTTATAACTTTTAGTTTATTGTTACCTTGTTTAGTTTTACCTTTGTGATTTTATGTGTTTACTTTATTTTATTGTCTATATGTTTTTTATTTTACTTCACTAATGTTAAGGATCTTTAAAGGCACCAATAAATAAAATGTATTGTTATTATTATTACATAAAACAGACATGGAACATATATTTGTACTTCACAAGGACAAATATATGTCCTGTTTTAGATTTAGATATTAAATCTTGTAGAGCAATAAAAGTGGCATGAACCTACTCTTAGACAACATGAAGTTGAGAAATAAAGTTGCACCTAAGAATCTATATTTATCACTGGAATTCATCAGGGAAACACAAAGACATTAGATACATTCAAACTCTCCTGCTGACTGCATACTGAGGTCAGAGGTATCTTACAAGAATGGTCATGCTACTTTCTGCAGAACTGATTGGTCAATATGTCTTACCTGCATTTTCAGCACAATTCACTTGCTCATCCACTTGCTCAAAAACAATTTTGAAACATTATCAAATAACTGCAACAACCAAAATCAACTTTAGTTCATTTTACAACAGAAACGGTCTCTTACTTTGTCCTTGATGGTCCAGGTTCATGACCAGAGACTGGAGGATAATCCCTGGAGTGATCTCTCTTCAGAGACAGACAGTTTGATCTTGGAGACTCGGCTCGGTCCTCCTCTGACCCCAAACCACTCATCTTCAGTCAGCCTGAGAACGAAACCAGCAAACTGACTGTGAGAGCAAAACAAGAATCATGACAATGACGTTAATGCAAGAGCCAAACTGGCAGAACAGGAAATGCAGTGGTCCCTCGTTTATGCGGGAGTTACGTTCCAAAAATAAAACGCGATAGGTAAAATCCGCGAAGTAGCCAACTTTTTTACAATTATTATAGATGTTTTAAGGCTTTAAAATCCCCTCACCACACACTTTATACACTTTTCTCAGACAGACATGAACATTTTTACATTTCTCTCTTGTTTAAACACCCTCAAAGTTAAAAAAAAAAACTTCGTAGAAATAAAGGCCAGTATTACAGAATTAAACCAAAGGCAAGTTGCCTTTGACGGTGCAAAACGTTTCGTCGACACTGTTTTGTTTGTCGGGGAGAAAACCTACAAAAATACAGTACAGCACTTCAGAGTCACACTGCTAGCGATCGAAGATTTGTGTAAATTTGACAAGCTGAACGCATCTTGTACTGTACAGCAGACAAGGCACGAGATTGATTGACACTGGTGTACAGCCAATCAGGGCGCAGAACACAATGCGCCGTAAAAACAAAAACAAAACAAAAAAACCAACATGCAAAATTGCGCAAAAATAAATAAATAAATAAATCTGCGAAACAGCGAAACTAAAAGTGAGGGCGAGGGACAACTGTACAACTGCATGTAATAAAAGACCCTCCATCTCAGAAATTCAGTCCATAGAGAACCTGTTAATTCAGCACAAGAAAAATGTTTGACTGACTATCAACCAAACACTTACTTTCTGCCACCATATATTGTTTTGTATGACGTCACAAACTCGGGTATCAAAATGTGCCAAAACAACTTTTGGAGTTTTTGTTCCAACCTGTCAGAAACAGTCATGTTACTTTTTCCAGCCAAAAACGAACTTTTCTGATTATTCTGACGATACTTACATGCACATTAACACTCACCTTGTTTTCCTCCTTCTGCTCTGTGACTGTAAAATGGAGTCTGAATTCACTTTATGCTTCCTCCGCACCTGAGAAGAGTAGCCCCTCCTCTCTCCAGTCACAGAAAGTTGCATGACCTCATTCCAGGTGTCTTAGACAGTAATCAGAATCTTTCTGAATACTGTACTCATATAGGACACAATTAAAATCCCCATTAACAAGTCTGACATTACCAGTTCATGCAGAAACCAATCAACAAGGAACAGCGTGAACCATCATCAATGGAGAATGTTTACCATGATTCAGAGCAGGGCCTGCTTTTTAATCCAGTAGAGCAAGGAATATGAATGCATGTCAGTGCAAACTGTGTCGTTTATCTTAAATAGCAGGAGGAGAGCAAAGAGTCATTTAATCAGCTTGGTCCATTTTATCATTGTCACCATAGACATAAAGTTTATTTTAAAATATATATAATCAAAGGTTTTTATACTTTCAGTCATAACCATTTACTCAACTTTCCCCCCAGTTTATGTTTGACATTTAAATCAAATTATTCAATTAAATTCAAATGAAGATGGAAACCTGGAAAAACAGATCAGACAGCTCCACCCTCAAGTCAGTTGATCAAATAAAATAAAGAAACATTTAATGCTAATTGAATTAAATGAAATGGAAGTGAACATCTAATGTACTGATGGGTTATAAAAACCTCATTTTTAAATTTTAGGATTAGAAAATGAGGTTTTGAATTCTAAAATTCTAAATGAATCTTTGATTTTTATTTGAATTCTTTAATTTTCCCCAATCTAACATCTATAATTTGATCTAATATCAGTCTTCGCTGGAGGGTCTTTTACAGCCACAGGGGAGATGTTTTACCGAGTTACTGTTAGTAGTCTCGTAGAGTTCAGCCAAGGAAACTGTTTCACATGGATGTGAAAAAAATGCAGCGCAGCTTTCCAAGTCTTTAATAAATGGGTAAGTTTGAAAATGTCTCAATTTTTATAGAACTGTCTATATGCTGGTTAGGTAGATTTTAGATATTTCCATATAGTTTTGAAAGGAATAGCCATTTTAAATAAGGGATTGTAAGGATTTGCATTCACAGTGTGATCAATGATCCATCATTTGTCAGTGTGTTTTGTGCCTAAATTTTTATACGTATCAATGTGATGTAAACAGTGAAATGCAGTAAAGCTTAAGGGGAACTGACTGGCGAAAGCTACATTACTATCCACAAAGTCTCCTGGTTACAATGATGGAGACAAGATTCGATTCTGTGCTGATAATATGTGATGTAATCGCTGTTTCCATCCTTATAAATGATGACTGAATGACTGTAAAAGCTCTCACTTTCAACTACAAAAAATAGCAAACAAATGTCTAACTGGGATTTCAGCGTTTGTAAAAATGTAAACTTCCACATATTAATTTGATACCCAATGAGCTTTGACAACAACTTTTGTGAATGAGAAAATTAATTGGGGTATTACACAACTGTTACAGGTGAAGCAGGAGGGGAGATGTCAGAGGGAAACTTAAGCTGTGTCCCAAAAGTAGGCTGCATCCTTTGGAGGACCCGGCCTTCGCGGTCTATGTGGGCCGGGTCCTTCGAAGTCCGAGAAGGCCGGAAGTGCGAGGCTGTGAAATGGGACGGTCTAGCCTTCAGATTTGCTTCACCGCTGTGTCGGTGGAGTTTAATAAACTCAGCCGTCTGCTCCTTGCTGTCTAAAATATAACAGGACACTGCCGTAAATCCGACTGTCTCACACTTCTGTTTAATCATTTTCTGTTTGACGTTTATTCAGCTGTGTGAAAATTCCGGAGGAACCCACCCGATGGATTAATAAAGTTTTATTTAATCTAATAATCTAATAACTTTGATCTCAGCCAAACCGATTTACTCCAGAACAAATAAAACACCGAAAAAAGCCAAACAATTACATTTTTAAGTTATCTGAGTGACTTATATATCATGTTTAACCTGAGTAGCAAAAGACAGTGGGGTCTGAAAACGATGAAGCCGGGAGTCCGCTGCTCTCGCCGGCTCGAGTGACCATTGAACCCCCCGGCTAGCTATCGAGCGGGTGGGTAACAGACGTCTCTGAAAACGTCGGCGCACTTTTGCAAATATGCGATGTCTTGATAAACCAAGCAGATATTTGAAGTTTACACAGCTACTTTCTCTGAAAATGTGTTAAAAGTTTATTTTGTGACCCAGAAATAGTAATAAGAGTAATTTTAAAACTTAGTAGCGGCCACCATTGTTGGCAGCTGAAATTTGGCTGGGCCGCACTATGAATTCTGGGATAAGGTGGGCCACGAAGGACACACCCGACCCATCCTTCAAATTCGGGGAAATGAAGGACGCATTTGTCGACTGCATTTGAAGTAGTCGACGAATTGGGACAGCCTTCGTCGCCTGGCTGTGACGTAGTGATGGTAAATTCGATTCTTTTTACTGAATCGAGTTTTAATGAGTCACTCACCAAAGTGAATCGGGTTTTTTGAGTCACTGAGTCAGTTGACCAGAGAGTGCAAAAAATGTACATTTTCACTCAGACTTAATTTGTTTCTCTTTTCATGTATATCCTACTGCTAAGATGAGTGATTGTAAAAGAAAAAAACTATTTTATAGAGCAAAAAAGAGCAAAAAAATTTCTAAAAGGAACATTTATTTTATTTATTTTTATTTTATATTATCAGTATTTTCCTTAAATGTGTCAAATATATATTTTCTCATCTAAATGTCCACTGAGCTGTGAGCCAGGGGGCGGTAATGCTCCTTAACATTGGTTGCCAACCAAGAAGAAGAAGAAGAAGCTGAGAGCCAGGACGGAGGGGGTGAGTGAGTCCTGAGTGATGTGCTGGTGGTGTGCATCCTGCCCAGAATGTGCCCCAAGACCTCCACAGGATTTTGTCCCTTTGAACTGCGCTGGGGGGTGTTAAAGCTAATTAAATCCAACTGTAAGGAAGGTCCAAGCATGAGTAAACATGAGATTCACTATCCACTGGACTTGAGAGCAAAACTACACATGCTGGGTCAGGTGTCAGGGAAAAATTTACTCCAGTTCCATAAGCATCAGTTGTACAACTGGGGGCAAGACTTAGACAATTTACACCGGGAGGACTCATAATATTTCTGTGTTCCAGCAAAGTTACTCGCCAAGTGGCAAGGACCTTTCATGCTCACACGGCGAGTGTGGGACGTATACTATGAAGTGATGCATTCAGGCAGGTGTGAAGCCACACAAATGCACAGAGAGAGGTGGAATCTCTCAGTCTGGTGAACCTGGTTAAAGAGAGAGATGAGTTGAGATCTGGTCCAGTGGATGAAACAGTTCCTGGTGGCTGGGTAAAAGAGGGTCTCTGTGGGGAACCCCTGTTCCACTCTTCTAACTTCTCCCTTCCAACTCCAAACACACCTCCAAAAAGACCAGTGCCTTGCTAAATAAACTGAGGGTAAAGGTACTTGACTGGTCAAGCATGTCTCCAGGCTTAAACCCTATTTGAGGATGCCCCAGCATCTGTGGAGCATACTCAAATGGAAGGTGGAGGAGCCCAAGGTCTCTAACATCTACCAGCTCCATTATGTCATTATGGAGGAGTGGAAGAGGATTGCAGTGGCACCCTGTGAAGCTCTAGTGAACTCCATGCCCAACAGAGATGAGGCAGTGTTGGAAAATAATGGTTGCCACACAAAATATTGACACTTTGGGCACAGTTTGGACATTTTCACCTAGGGGTGTACTTTTGTTGCCAGGGGTTTAGACGTTAATGGCTGTGTGTTGAGTTATTTTGAGGTGACAGCAAATTTACACTGTTATACAAGCTGTACACTGACTACTTTACATTGTATCTATGTGTCATATCTTCAGTGTTGTCCCGTGAAAAGATATAATAAAATATTTACACAAATGTGAGGGGTGTACTCACTTTTGTGAGATACTGTATGTATAAAAACAAAGCTGACACTTGTGAGACTTCATCAAAGGTGTAAGTATCACGGCAGATGCATTTAGTGTCAAAGTAGCAAAGGACAAAACAGAAAAAGATGAAGGAGATTTTCCTGTTCTGGCTTTTTATAGCAGATAATCACCTTAAAAATATTCCTCAGTAGTTAAAAAAACTGAAGAAAACAATGAATCAGCATATGAACATTACCTGATGCTGCTGAAGTGAAGCAGAGCAAAGTTACAGAGGTTTTATTAGAGACATAGCAAAGCGTTTTGCAATTTGGCAGAAGTTTAAATTGCTTCAGTACTGAACAGCAGAAATGAGGCTTTCTTTCTTGGAGGTCATTTAAAAAAATAACAGCGTCTGACAACACTGAACACAATGGTAGACTGGTGCAGAACAAGCATGAAAGCACAATAAGCAAGTGAAAAATGCAGAAAATAGAAATTTTTGAAGTAAAAGAAAAAGTGGGAATACTTAACGATGTTTTTCAAAGATGAAGTGTAATTTTGATCTTACTTGCTGCTGGTTCAGGGAATTTTGGTCCGAAACCTGCAGCTTCAGAATCTGTGAGATGTTGGCTTTCAGCACCTGTCGGCATGTCCACATATACATACATATTTGTGCGGAATACGTTTACCTGCTCTCATTTGCTGGGTGTGTGGTTGATGGAAGCAGGCTGGCAGTGAAAAGAGTGTAGCAGGAGGCCTCACAACAGAACTGCACTGGGAAGCAAAAGCAAGAGCTGCAGAAGCAGCATGTGTGACACAAAACACTGAGAATAAAGTCTGTCTGAATGAATAACAGGTGACAATGTGCGTGCTAGGTCCTTTAGTAACAGCAAGCGTTACAAGCCTAAAGAAAGCTCCAGGTGATTCAGGGGAGAAGGGCAACTGCTGCTTAAGCAAAAACCCTTAGTGATTCCTTATGTGTCAGGAGTATTGAAAAAACTGAGACACATTTTCTCAAAACACTGCGTCTTTATGTATCATGTGATGTGTGCAGCAGGAGAGGAGGACCCAATGTGCAGACTCCAGGAGGCGAAACGTGCATTCCAAAAACAGCTTTATTGCTGAGACCCAGTTTAACTAAACTGAAAATACAAAGAACTAAACTGGCAGGCATGGCTGGCACACAGTGTAAAGTGAGAACAAACATGAGGGTAGATCGCAATGCCAAGCAAAGGAACACTAAATACGAGAGGTAAACTAGGGAATTAGGACCAGGAGGGAAACACAGCTGGCCATAATCAGGCGAGAATGGGTAAAAAGCAAAACAGAACATGATGCACGCAGACAGGAAACTACCAATGTAAAACAGGAAGTGACAGGAACACACACGGAGACCAGACCCATACAGATGAGAGACAAGAATACAGAAGGGAACTGTAACCAAACTAAGAACTAAACAATAGTACCTAATAAATAAATTAGAAGTACGAGAAAACTAGACTACAAAACAAAGACACAGAACATAAAGAAACCAAAAAACACAAAACTCTGGGTCAACAACCCAGGCCTCCTAACGCTATGGCTTTTAAAGACCAAAACACACTGCTTCAACAATTGGTCCACCCCAAGGATCGGATCCTCTGGCACAAACAGATTAATATAGTGTACGTTGTTAAGTGCCAGGAGGATTGTCATGAGTTATACATCGGGGAAACCAAACAACCTCTGGTACAACACAGAAGAGTTAACTCATCAGGCCAGGACTCAGCAGGACATAACAGACACAGGGCTCACAAAAGGGAAATAAGATTAACTGAAGTAAGGGCTGAGGGCATGAATAACAAAAAGGAGCCAGAAATTCCTGACTTTAGTGCAGTGCTAGGTAACACTGTCAGTAGTGGAGTCAGTGTGGAGACAATGCGTCTACATATCAAACCCTCTAAATCCTATTTTGTGCAACTTTACACCTAAGTATATAAGTGTTGAGTTTGTTCTTTTATTTTTACTGAAATTCTAATTATATATTTCATTAAAAAATCTAATTATTGGCACAATATTACTCACTTATTTTAAGAAGAATTAGCAACTCTTTATAAACAAAATGATCCTGAGCAGTCTTTTGAAAAAATAATGTTTGTGTAGAACTATAGCTATAGAAGTATGGCTTCTTGCTGCAACAATACATAGTTTAAAAAAGTAGATAAACACTTCACTTGTCGGAGCCCATTTAAATCTTCAAGAGGGTCAAATTGTGCATTTTTGAGAAGAATTCAGAAATTACTGCGAAGTTTCTTTTTTGTTTGCTAACAGCCTGAGGGCCCAATTACATGAAGCACATGGTACGTGTGACAAAACTGACATTAAATTGACATTGCATGCACTGTTCTAAGTTGCTGTTCCTGCTGTTTGTGCACCTCTAAATTTATGTCTTGGCGTATTGTGCTGCTGCCGTCGCAGCTGGATTTGAGACATGAGTATACAATTGTACTGGTTTTTACCAACATTTTAATTATACACCAGTAAAGAAGCTCATACAGAGAGGGATCTTGCAAAAGTTTGACAACTGAGACTTTGGGGAAAAAACTGAAAAAAATCTCAGATAGGTGAGGTGAGTGGGCAGGGTGGGCTATGGGGGGATGGTGTTTGTTAACAGTCCAAATGGCCCAGAGGAAAAAGCTGTTGTTAAGTCTGGAGGTGTGGGACCTGATTGACCTTGGGCGCTAATTAGAGGAGAGCTGGTCAAACAGGTGGTGGGTGGGGTGCATGGGGTCACCTGTGATACCCCTGGATTTCTTGACACAGGAAGATCTGATGATGCCCTCCACGGGTGGCAGAGGGCAGCCAGTGATTTTTTTGGCCGGTGTTATTTACCCTCTATGCAGCCTGCCTGTTCTCAGTGCCAAACACCCAGGCAGGAGGAGGGCACGCTCTCCACTGAGGAGCAGTAGAAGGCCAACAGCAGCTTCTGCTCCAGGTTATTCTTCCTTAGGACACAGAGGAAATGCAACCGCTGCTGGGCCTACTTTTCCACGGCGATGGTGTTGTGAGTCCAGGTGAGATAAGCGGAGATGTGAGTGCCCAGATGATGATGTC
The DNA here is from genome assembly GCF_036321145.2 of Pelmatolapia mariae. Lineage (NCBI taxonomy): Eukaryota > Metazoa > Chordata > Actinopteri > Cichliformes > Cichlidae > Pelmatolapia > Pelmatolapia mariae. The sequence goes on along the minus strand of NC_086242.1, from coordinate 23,172,218 downwards.
ACTGATGGCATGCAAAGTGACCTGTGTGGCTTTAATTGTAAGTAGTAGTAAAGAGAACACCTATCATTGGTTAATGTGATTAACCAATGAGGAGTGGCTGCTGGCACTTCAGAGAAACCTGTCAGTCAAAGACAATGAAGCAAGAAGAACATGATGATTTTAGAATTATTCTTTATTTTCCTGCTGCAGTCTCACATCAACCTCTGAGGTATGAAGTCAACTTTAACTGCAGTTCTTTGTCATTCCACAAAGTGGAGCTACAACAGAAAACAACACATAACCTCCGACTTTGCACTTTTTCACAGTCATTGAAACACTATGTTTTTTTACTCTAAATATGACTCTAAATATTGTTGTATCATAAACAGAAATAATCTGCATAGTCTTTCTGTCTTCAGAATATGTGCATGAATAAAAAGATTAAATACAATTCAGAACATCTCTACACATAAGCTGCTGCTTCTTCAGCCTCTCTGGATCACCAGGACACAGCCCATGCTCTTTCAGCACATACTATCCTGTTTACCATCATTCCCACCTGGAGAGAAAGGATGAAAGAATAGAAGTCACAGCTGAGTTTTTACAGAAATTCTCTTCAGTGGCTGTCAAGAAGTGATTCAATATGAAGAGCAGAAGGAACTTAAGCCATTTTTCAGGGCATTGGTTGAGAAGCTGTGTAGTGTGTAGCGGTAGTGGTCGGGCCACCCATAGCGGCAACGACTGCAATCAAGCATTTGTGATAACTGGCAGCGAGTCTTTCACAGCACTGTATACGAGTTCCTGCGGAGGCTCGCTCACCTTTGCAGAATTGTTGTAATTCAGCAACACTAGAGGGTTTTTGAGCATGAACCGTCTTTTTAAGGTCATGTCACAGCATCTCAATTGGATTCAGGTCAGATATTTGACTAGACCCCTCCAAAGTCTTCATTTTGTTTTTCTTAAGTCATTCAGGTGGACTTGCTGGTGTGTTTTCGCTCATTGTTCTTCTGCAGAACCCAAATACACTTTAGTTTGAAGTCAGAAACAAGTGGCCGGACCTGGACCTGGATGACTTGCTGTGGTAAATGGAACCATGAATTCTCCTTCAGGATGTTTTGGTAGACAGCAAAATTCATGGTTCCATTTACTACAGCAAGTCTTCCAGGTCCTGAGGCAGCAAAAGAGCCTCAGACCATCACACCACCACCATATTTTACTGTGCGTAATGATGTTCCTTTTCTGAAATACTGTGTTTGTTTTATGCCAGATTCTAACATTCCAAAACGTTCAGCTTTTGTCTCACAGAATATTTTCACAGATGCCTTGAGGGTCATCAAGGTGTGAGAGGAGCCTTTGTGATCTTTTTGATCAGCTGTGATTTTCTCCTTGAACTCTCCCATGGATGCCATTTTTGCTCAGTCACTTTCTTATTGTTGAATCATGACTCTGACCTTAACTGAGACATGTGAAGCCTATGGTTCTTTAATGTTTTATGGATTCTCCTGTCCTCCTGGATGAGTCTTTCATGTGCTCTTAGGATAATTTTGGGAAGGCCGTTAACCCCTGTTTTCTCCATTTATGTACAATGTTTCTCACTGTGGTTCACTGGAGTCCCAAACTCTTAGAAATAGTTTGGTAGCCCTTTCCAGACTGATAGATGTCAGTGACTGTATTGGTCAGGTGTTTCTTTAGATTGTGGCATGTTGTGTTTCGTTTTGAGATCTTTTAGGCTGTTTCACTTTGTCATACAGGCTCTATTTTAGTGATTTCTTGATTCAAAAGGTGTTCCAGTAAACAGGCCTGAGTGTATTTAGTGAAACTGAACTCAGCTTTCCAAAAAATGTGGTTAATCAAAGTTAATTCATGATTTAACAAGAGAGGTGGTTACTTTTTCACACAGGACCAGGTAGATTTAGTTAGCTTTTCTCCCTTAATTAATGAAATTATCATTTAAAAAATGTCAAGGTACTAGGTCACAGACCCAGTGTTTTGTGTTTATTGGTTAACTTATATTCTTGGATTATTGTCATTCATCGTTCTCTGCTTGTGTTTAATTCTTAGTCCTCAGTTTTTAGGTTCCTGTTTCTTTGCATTCCCTGTGTTCCACATTTCATGTCTTGTCTCCATGTTCCCTCTGTCTCCCCTGTCAGTCATGTCTCTGTCTCAGTGTCAAGTCTGCGTCTTTGTGAATGTCTCATGTTTCCTGTTTTACTCTTACGGTCCCATGTCCTGTATTCAGTGTTTTGAGTTTTGCTTCTCCCTTTGTCTCGTCATGTTTGATTGCTCCAGCTGTGCTCTGTGTGTCACTCCCTCGTTACTCCCTGTGTATTTAAGCCCTGTGTTTTCCTTTGCCCTTTGTTGCATTGTACACCCTCACTGCTGTGTGTTTCCCTTGTGCTCCTGTTTAGATTCCTAGCTTTTCAGTTCCAGGTTTGTTTTTTGTGTGATCTAGCTTAAGTTCTAGTTTTTCAGTGTTTCAGTCCTTAGTTCCCAAGTTCATGGTTTTTGTTTGTTTTTTGTGAGTTTACGTTATGGTGGATTTCCCAACAATAAAGCTGCTTTTTCAAGTTAACCTCCCATGTTGTGAGTCCTGCGTTTGGGTCCTACATCCTTCCCACCACAGCACCAAACTCTGACAAAAACTGTATTTTGTAGTTACCCGGGTTATCTTTCTCTGATATCAAAATCTGTTTGATGATTTCAAACATGTAACATTTAGTATTGAGATTTAATTAAACTTCTTCACTTTTCAAAACAATTTTAAAAAAACCATGATTGCCTCATTGCAGATTAACTAAAAGAGGGTTCAGCAATTCCTGATACAGCCCTACCTACAAGCTTAAGTCAGTCACTGATGTTTTAAACCTAATATTAAAAGTAAAGAGTGTTTTTGAAAACAAACTGGGAGTTGGTTCCACAGTAGAGGGTCCTGATAGCTGAAGGCTTTCTCTCCCATTCTCCCATTTTGCAATTCTAGCAACCAAAAGTGAGTCTGCAACCTCAGAGCAAGGTGCTGTTATGATAATGATGTACTATGAGTTCCTTAAAATCTGATAGGTCCAAGTTATTCAAGATTTTATATGTGAGGAGAAGGATTTTAAATTAAATTTTGAATTTAAAAAGGAACCAATGAACAGACACTAATATGGAAGAAATATGGGCTCTCACCCTAGAACCTGTCAGTAATCTTAGAAGTAAAAAAGGCATTAACTAAATTTTCAGCATCACTCATTGCTGTGTTTCAAATTTTAAAGGTATTGCAGAAATGAACGAAGGCACTAATACATATTTGCTATATGTGCTCACTGAAGTACAGATTCTGGTGAAAAATTACTCCAAGATTCCTTGTAGTGTTATTGGACGCTAAGGTAATACCATCTAAAGTAAGTATCTGGTAAGATATTATGTTTCTAAATTTATGCCAGAGTATAATTGCCTAAGTTTTGTTAGGATTTACAAATAGGAAAATAGAGGTCATTCAAGTATTCAAGTCCCAACCCAAACACATAATCACAACAAGCTTCTGGATGATCCAATTGACTGCCTGTCACCATTCTCCTCTCTCAGCTTCATTAAGAAAAGCAGCCACCAGGAAGGATGCAGGTTAACAGGAAACACTGAATCTTTGCTCTCATTCCAAATTCATTTAATACAGGACTTCTGAAAGCAACACAGATTGATTCCAACCTTCTACTGACCTCAGGTCCTCCAGTCTGCAATTTGGACTCTTCACAAGAGTAGACAGATGGTTCACATCTGAAACCTCCAGGTTGTTTCCTCTCAGGTCTAAATATTTCAGATAGGATGGGTTGGACTTTAGTGTAGAGAACAGAGCAGTACAGCTGGTTGTTGATAAATTGCAGTCCTCCAATCTGAAATGACAATAATTCATAGATAAAATAACTAATAATTCAATCAAGTGTCTTCAGCTTGTAAATGTGCAACTTGCCATCACACTGTCCTAATTAATAAGCTTTTTTTAATCTTCTGTTACTGTGGACCATCATGATGTCTGCTATTCCCGTCAGTGGCCTCATTTAATAATATTTGGTTGGAAATGTTGGAAATGTTTTAACCTGCTGAAAAATTTTGTTACCATGCAAAATTACTGTTGGATCATTGAAACCTGTGTATTGGCCTGTTTTGTTCTTGCCACATTTGTATATTGGGAAATCAGAATTGTTTGATTTCATTCAATTCAATTTTATTCATTTTTTTCCTTTGAAGAGTGGTCATTCCTTTAGTGATTGTATGGAGGCATGTGACACACGACACAGGAGCTCTGGTTTTACATTCCAACTTTTTTCACCTCCAAACATGAACTGAGCATATTGCGCCCAAAAACAGCAGAACCCTTCCTCTCAGCTTGGGTGTGAGTGGAGCCCTCTAGTGGGTCGCCACACATGCACCACAGGAGAATCCTGCAGAACGTGTGCAGGCTTAAGGCGGTCCACTGAAACTACCTCCTGCCGGCCCCCAAAATCCAAAGCAAAATGCTTGGGACCTGGTGCAATAACCCAAAACGGGCCGTCATAAAGCGGACGCAAGGGGGGTTGATGGGCGTCATGCCGAACAAAAACGAAAGGAGAAAATTCCAACGACCGCGGAACAAAAACATCTGGCAGGCAGTAGTGCACGGGGCCAGGGACAGAAAAGGGGCCTCCAGGGGAGCGGAGAGCCAGCACTGAGACATCAAAACACGGGAGGGGGCTCTCAGGCAAAAATTCCCTGGGGACGCGGAGGGGTTGCCCAAGGACTAGTTCAGCAGGAGAAACCCCGAGGTCCTCCTTAACCGCGCTGCTGAACCCCAACAAAACCCAAGGCAGACGTGCGACCCAGTTACCACTCGTTAAGGAAGCACGGAGCGCGGCCTTGAGCAACCGGTGAAACCGCGCGCACATCCCGTTAGCCTGTGGGTGGTATGCTGTGGTGCGGTGGACCTTGACCCCCAGGCCGTCAAGCCATGGCGGACCAAAGTTCCGACACGAGGTAATGTCAGCGGGGGGACCAAAACGCAAAACGCACGTGGACATGAATGCCCTGGCCACTACCTCAGCCGTCGTGGAAGCCAGGGGAACCGCCTCCGTCCACCTGGTGGTGCGATCCACCACAGTCAAAAGGTGTGTGAAACCCTGCGACTGTGGGTGCCGCTGTGTAGCGGTTCCTGCCATCAGCACCAGCTCGTCCGCTCCAGAGAAGGCTGCTGGGGGTGCCGCCGGCGGATCCACGGCCAGTTTGTGCACTCCGAACGTGCGAGAGACCAGCAGGATGCGATTTGCCTCTTTAGCCAGGGAGCGGTACTCCTGCGCCTCTAGAAAAGGGGAGTTGGCGAGGCCGGTTCTCACAGCGACAGGCAGTTGTCTGAGAAAGAGATGGACGAAAAGGAATCCCCCGTTGTCCGAACCGAGCAAGGACAACATGTTTTCCATGAGATCAAGAGCTGTGCCTCCACCCAGCCCGGAGAGGGAGAGAAGTTTCTCGGCTCGCTCCGCACTGGAGAGGGTGTATCGCCGCAGTAGTAGGTCCTTAAGGGCGACGTATTTCCCTTGCACAGGCGGGTTTCGGAGGAGCGCCATCGCATGGCGGGTGGCTAGCAGGTCGAGCGATGCCACCCCATGATGAAATTTTGTGTCGTCAGCCAAGATGCTGTGGAGAGCAAACTGAGCCTCCACGTGGACGAACCATGACGAGGGGTCATGGAGCCAGAAGTCTGGCAACTGGAGCGCCACAGCAAACGTAGCCGCAGCAGGAGGCAGAGGGCCGGCGGTAGCTGGCGCGTCCAGGGCGAACTCCATGGTTCGCTGCATGTTCAAGGTAGGGTCACCAATATGGAGGCATGTGACACACGACACAGGAGCTCTGGTTTTACACTCCAACTTTATTCACCTCCAAACTTGAACTGAGCATATTGCGCCCAAACACAGCAGAACCCTTCCTCTCAGCTTGGGTGTAAGTGGAGCCCTCTAGTGGGTCGCCACAATTGCATTTTATTTTCTTTACATTCCTTTTATTTTTCATTTGATGGCATATGGTGTTTTGGAAAACAGTAAACAATGACCAAAGGGAATAAAAATAATAATTGTAATCATTGTTGTTATTATTAGTAACAGTAGTGATAGGCTCGTTCATTTTAAAGACTCATGTTTAAATTGAAAAAGCAGTAAGGCTGTCATTTGTTCATATGCAAGGTCAGAGGGACTATTTTCCTAAAGAACAAACCAATTAAACTTTGAAAATATTGATAAATTACAGATTTGTGCATGAAACATTCGTATCCATGTTTGTTCACTTTGTGGCAGGGAGATTTAGGTCCCAATATGCAAGACTCCAGAGACAACAAGCAAACTCAAAAGACAGGTCAATTGCTGGAACTCATAGAAAACCAAAACTAGAGACTAAAGGGACCCAACAGAAAACAGGAATACACAGCATGTGGGAGAATGAAACAAGGATCTGAGGAAAACTAGGTGTTTAAATAAACACAAGACATAGTTAGCGAGAAAGGACACAGCTGGGGAAAATAAGACACAGGTGAACAGAATCTAAATGATGAGACAAGGGGAAGCAAAACTGAACACAAAGCACATGAGATGAGGGACTCACAAAATAAGACAAGAAATAAGAAAACACAGGAACAGAAAGAGAAAGACAGAAAGGGAAAACAAATATGGAGACAAAACTGACTTCACACAGAAGATGCTAAGGACAAAACACAAAGATAAAACTAGGAGAGATTACACATGAAAGGAAACTATTATAATCATACAAGGAAATAAGAGCTAGAAACATGGAAAACAAAATTCAGAAGGAGTGGAAAATAATACTATACCCAAAAGACTAAACGATATACTCCTAGAATAGAAACAACTTCATATTAATCATAAATTATAAGAGAATGCTAACAGGCAACTGACCTCAGAGTCTCCAGTTTACAGTGTGGACTCTCCAAAAAACCACAAATGTGTTTCACTCCTAAATCCTGCACATCATTTTTGCTCAGGTCCAGATTTCTCAGATGGGATGGGTTGGACTTTAGAGCAGAGACCAGAGCAGCACATGCAGTCTCTGTCAACCTGCAGCACTTCAGTCTGAATAAAGAATAACAAAATTTCCTTAATCACAAGACTTTGCAATAATTTGAGACAAATCACTTTTAGCACTAGGTAAAAGAACCAGCAATAATAACAGAGTTACTGGGGGATGTGAAAGCTTTTAAAGTCGTATCTGGCTTCAATCAGTGCCTCTTGTCACCAAAAAGCACTGATTGGGTGCCTCTCACTGCAGTAGAATAAATGCATGTGTTCATAGCAGAAACTAGATATGCTCCAGGAGAAGGAGTTGGGACTCCCAGTGGTTGAGATCTGGCTAGTGGCTGCGCATTATGTGTGGCAATACCTGCAGCAGCTATATGATTGTTTTGAAAGTCTGAGGACCAGCAGTATCAATATCTATAATCCTTTTTTCTAAGATCTACACGGTTAATGTGCACAGAGGCCGACTCTCTCCAAAATACAAAAGCTGTGGGTCTCTCTCTCTGTGTTATTAATAATAATTCTATAACCAGTACATGCAGTAGCAGCAGGATATAATTCACTACAAAAATAAAACAGACGAAATAAAAGTTTTCTCAGTAAAGGTCAATGTAAGTAGCTCATTCAACACAGTTCTACTATAAAACTACAGAAGAATAGTAGCAGTAAAAGTTTTACCAATATATATCTAATAAAATTGTTACTTGTGTTTAGTTCCTCTACAGCGAAGGATTCAAGTACAGCAAAATATAAAGATTTAGCAAAGGTAAGAACAGTTTTAACTGACCAAAACATGTCAGTGATGCTTTAGAAATGCATTAAACAAGTTAGCGTCTACCTAAACACGACTGCACACTGTGACAAAGTGTTCTCCTTCTTTGGACTATTGCTTAACCTTAAAGGGCACTGAAACACTACACATATATAGGCTAGTTTACACCATTGAGCCCTGCTCTCAAAAGCTGACATAGATGTTACACTGTCTGTGAAGCTGGATTTAAGAGTGCTTAAAGTTAAAGTGCTCGAAACATATTTAGCGCCATCTTCAGTCAGTACAGAATGTTACATCACTGGGTTGGTTGGTTGGTTGAGGCTAACAGACTTAGACTAATTTATGTTATAATGGGATTATTTAATAGTTCCAGCAACTTTAATATCCTAGAAAGAAAAGTCTAACTGAACAGACCTCAAAGTCTCCAGTCTACAGTGTGGACTCTCAGACCAGCAAGCAATGGTTTCACTGCTGAATACTGCAAAGAGTTGTTTCCACTCAAAATATGCAGGGGGGTGAAGCTCAGGTCCAGCTCTGTCAGATGGGAGGGGTTGGACATCAGAGCTGAGCCCAAAATTTCAAAGTGAGTCTCTGAGAGCCAAGCTTTACAAAGTCTGTGATGTAGAGGAGAAAACACGTTATTATAAAGAAGACACTTTAGATTACTCCCTAAATTTAATAAGAAGCAGTTTCTGTTTGGCATTTTGCTTATGACACCAGCGGTTCAGCTAACCTGATCTGACTGACATTAAACTATAGTTAGCCAGATGTTTCTTGGGCAGCCTCTCTTTTGCTTGCCTTGGGGGTTCCACCTGAGAGCCTGCTTTATGATGTTGGTTGGAGGTTTGCGTAGAGTGTGCCCTACCCAGCCAAGCCAGAGATTTCCCATTCATTCATAATCTGCATATGAATGGGATAAGCACTCACCCACTGCTTCAGCTTCAAATCCACAATTGAAACATTTAGAATCTGTTGTCGCGTGGTATAGGAATAAAACTAATAACTCAGCAGTATCAGACCTGAACTTCATTAAATATAAACATAATGAAATATTTGGAAGTGGATGACATATGACTGTGCTTACTTCCTTAAATAATGCTTCCCAGCATTATTTTTAACTTCTGAAAAATTTGTTCAGCACAAACACAATTAATAATTTAGTAGGGCTGAATATTTTTCAACATAATGTAATCAGAAAGATGTTGTTAGATCATGAACTACTGATCTCACATGATCAGTAGTTCATGTGAGATCAGTAGATAGATGCTGGTTTTAACAAGTTTTATAAAAATATTGCTCTTGAGCTGATTTTACTGAATAACTTCACTGATTTCATTTATATTACTGAGACCAAATAACTGTGACACTCAGTAGCGGCTTCAAAAATTTTAAGCTACTGACAAAATGAAATAATTAGAATAATCTCTCATTAGAAATAAACATTTTCACAGTTTTTGAATCAGCTCCAGATGTGTGAGAAGATAAAACTGAAATGTAATGTATGGAAAGTAAGAAGAAAAGTATAAAAGTATAAGAATAACATTGGGAATATTGTAGTGAGAATATCTGATAAACTATACTACTAATGTAAACTGATTTACAATCACATCTGGACTCACAGAGCCTTTCTGCAGTTTCTCACAGCTGGAACCAGTCTTAAATGTCCCTCCTTTGTTGTGTTGTACTTCTCCAGGTCCAACTCATCCAGAACCTCATCTGACATCTGCAGCATGTAGGCCAGAGCTGAGCAGTGAATCTCAGAGAGGTTCTCTGATCTGTTCTCAGACCTCAGGAACTTTTGGATTTCTTGATATACTAAGACATCATTCATCTCTATCAGACAGTGGAAGATGTTGATGCTTCTGTCAGGAGAGACATTAAGTATGTTCATCTTCTTCAAGTTAATGATGATTAGCTCAATGTGTTCTGGAATATTGTCTGTCTGACCCATTAGACCTTTTAAAAGTTGTTGGTTGGACTCCAAACACAGGCCATGAAGGAAGCGAACAAACAGGTCCAGGTGGCCAGTTTCACTTTTAAGAGATTTCTCCATGATTCTATTCAAAAAGACATCCAAAGATGAGATGTCTTTTTCCAGGAAGTCCTGCAGCACCTCTGTCTTTTTGTTGTTGTAACAGTGGAACATGTAGACAGCAGCCAGAAACTCCTGAATGCTCAGATGAACAAAGCAAAAGACTGGTTTCTGGAGGATCACACACTCTCTTTTGAAGATCTCTGTACAAACTCCTGAGTACACTGAGGCCTCTGTGACATTCAGACCACACTGCTCCAGGTCTTCTTGGTAGAACATGATGTTTCCTTTCTCCATTTGTTCAAAGGCCAGCCTCCCCAGCTTCAGGAGAACTTCCCTGTCAGCCTCCATCAGCTCCTGTAGACTTGTCTCATGTCCATCGAGGTACTTGTTCTTCTTCCTCTTTGTCTGGACCAGCAGGAAATGTGAGTACATGTCAGTCAGGGTCTTGGGCAGCTCTCCTCTCTGCTCTGTAGTCAACATGTGCTCCAGAACCGTAGCAGTGATCCAGCAGAAGACTGGGATTCTACACATGATGTGGAGGCTCCTGGATGTTTTCATGTGGGAGATGATTCTGCTGGACAGCTCTTCATCACTGAATCTCCTCCTGAAGTACTCCTCCTTCTGGGCGTCAGTGAAGCCTCGTACTTCTGTCATCCTGTTAATATATGCAGGAGGGATCTGACTGGCTGCTGCAGGTCGGGAAGTTATCCAGATGAGAGCAGAGGGAAGCAGATTCCCCTCTATGAGATTTGTCAGCAGGAAACTGACTGATGACTTCTGTGTGACATCAGACACAAGCTTTCTGTTGATGAAATCAAATGAAAGTCTGCTTTCATCCAGGCCATCAAAGATGAACAAAAGTTTACAGACAGCGAGCTTCTCTGCTGTGACCTTCTGTAATGTTGGATGGAAAACATGGAGCAGCTCTAGAAGACTGTACTGCTCATCTCTGATCAGGTTCAGCTCCCTGAATGAAAGTAGAATCGCCACACTGATGTCTTGGTTTTCCAAACCCTCTGCCCAGTCCAGAGTGAACTTCTGCACTAAGAAGGTTTTTCCAGTGCCAGCTACGCCATTTGTCAGAACCACTCTAATTGGTCTCTGTTGGTCAGATACGGCTTCAAAAATGTCTTGGCACCTGATTGGAGTGTCATCAAGAGTCTTCTTTTTGGAAGCTATCTCCAGCTGCCTCTCCTCGTGTTGGTTATGAATCTCTTCACACTGTCCTTCTGTGATGTAGAGCTCAGTGTAGATGTTGTTGAGAAGAATTCCATTTCGTTTTTCATCAGTTCCTTCACTCACATGTTCATATCTCCTCTTCAAACTGATCTTATGTTCATCTAAAACCTCCTGCAAACCTGCAATTGCTGGAAAAAAGAAAAAACTGTGAAACTAAAGAGAATAAAAATATCTCTAATACTTAAACAAATCAACAAGAAATCCAGTTTTCAGAAATTAGTCCAACAGCACACAGAGGTTCAGTCTTACTTTGTTCACAGCTACTCTGACTGGTAGTCTGGAGTCGAGCTCTGATACTGGATTTTTATCCACAATGGGGACAGGGGGAGTCTCCTGATGAAGCAGCCTGGTCCCAGTATGAGGTGAAGCACTGTCTGCAGAACCAGTGTCCACAGCTGGTAGAGACTGGATCCTTCAGGACATCCTGACACAAAACACAGCAGCACAGCTGCTCCTCCACACAAGCATGACTCCCCTTCTCTCTGTGAATGACAATGAAAAATTATTCTGACCAATACAAACCACTGTCATGAAAGAAATACTAAGGTTTAAAATCAGCACTGGCTTCTAGAAAAATATCTCTGGCATGTTTGTAGTTCTGAGCACCTAGTAGTCTCTCCTTCAGCATCTTTTATTTCTGGTCTTTTTTGACTCCAAACAAAATTACTTTGTTGTATTTTATTTTCTTGAAATCATTTTTGTACCAAAAAAAAGAAATTCCAGAATCTGAGAGGGCTTAACATCTTAAAGATTTTAAACTGTAACCAGTAACACCACTGTTTCATGGGTGTATTCATTGAAAATTTCTGTCAGGGTTAATGATGTGGCAGGCAGGATGTGGACCCAAGTGTAGGACTCAAGACACACATGAGGATAAACTCAAACAGGCTGTTTTATTTGCTGTAAACATCCAAGCGACGAAAATACAAAACATAACCTAAATGGGAAACAAAAACTAGGGAGCTAGAAAAACAATAAACAGAGAAATTTGGAGCCGGTTAACTAGAATGATTAACACGGGAGTGAAACAGAGCAACATGAGGGTACAATACAACAACGAACAGAGCAAAACACAGGGCTTAAATACACAAGGTCGAAATGAGGGAATGGGAAACAGGAGGGAAACACAGCTGGGCTAATCTGAAATAACGAGTTACGGAGGAAGCAAAACTGAATACACTGAACACAGGACAAGGAACTATCAAAATAAAAAGAGAACCACACAGACCAAAACTCAGACTTAAGACCGAAGCTTAACAAAGTGACTGGGGAGACAGGGAATATAGAGACAAGAGTGACTAGACATGAAACACGGGACACAGGAAAGGCACAGAGTAGACACAGGAACAGAGACTATACACAGGTGAGATAAACACTAAGGGACGGAAAACTAAGATCACGGAGAACTTAAGAAATAAAGAAAACCAAAATCATGAATAACAATAATCAAAGAATACTAAACCAAAAACACAAACACTGGGTCACCAGACCCAGGATTGTGACAGTTACACCTGACAATTTCTGAATTTATGGAATCGACCATCATCTGTCCACTAATAGTTGCCCTTCATGAAAACATTGGTATTTCTTTTTGAGTGTTTGAAGCTAAAATTAAGCGTTACAATGACCATCACTGGTGCAGCTGACAGTTATCAAGTGGTGGGTATATCACTATTCACTATCCTTTTTTTTTTTTTTTTTTTTTTTAAAGCGTGTGTGTGGGAGAAATTTTAATATTGTATGCCTGGAGTAGATTTTAGTAGTTTTTGCTGTATGACTGTGAGCATTGAGCCTAGTGCCAAGTGTCCTATTATTCTTTCGTGATTTTTTTTATTTTCTTGTTTTGTTTTTATTTTTGTGTTTTTTTTCACGCTACTTTTGTTTTACAGCACCTTGGGCGTATTTTCAAACTTTTGCCGCCTTTTGGTAAGTTTGTTTAAACACATAATTATATTTCATAATTATATTTCCTCGAGGTTAAACTCCTCTGGGTGTCATTGTCTCAAATTTAATCATAACTCCTCTGACCACCACACCACAAGTGAGACATTTCTTCTTTTGCATGTTACCGTTTTTGGGCACTGACCTGTAACTCTGTCAGGGTTGGTTTTATGGGGCTGAATGCTGTTATTCTGGCACCGGGAACACACTGTGGCACAATGTTTAGGTCTGTTGCCTCACAGCAAGAAGGTACTGTGTTCAATTCCACCATCAGGCTGGGATGTATGGAGTTTGCATGCTCTCCCAAAGACACACAGTTAGTCTTGTTTTCATGATAGAGCTTTAACCTAAATTTGTAGAGACCCGCTGCCGTCTGGTCAGCGCCTCAGGTCAATCAGGTACCACACCTCCAGACTCACAAACAGTTTCTTCCCCTGAAACAATGTTAAGACTGAGTGTTGAAGAGAGAGGTGAGGCCCTACTTTCACACTCTGTGGGTAGTATCTGAGGAAGTCCTTAAACCACATACGATGTGGATTAATATGTGGGAGGCCGAGGTTAATTAGTTCTGCTATCAGTCTTTTACTGATGATTGTTTTGAATGCCGAGCTGAAGTGTATAAAAAGAAACTTGGTATAACTGTGCTTGAAGCCAATATAGGAGAAATATGTTCTCTCTTTCTAGTCCGTGCCAGTACTTTCACTACAGCCTTTTGGATTAACCGAAGACTTTTCCTGGAGTTTTTAGGACAGCCCAGTAATAATGAGTTACAATAGTCCAGCCTACATGTAATAAATGCATAAACTAGTTTTTCACCATCACTCTGAGACAGGATGTTTCTAATTTTAGAGATATTGTGCAAATGGAAGAAAGCAGTCCTACAAATTTGTAAACTGAAAGACATATTTTGAGCAAAAATGACTTTGTTCAGATTTTCCACAGTGTTAGGGAAGCCCAAGGCAATGACATTAAAAGAAGATATCATTACCTGTTTCTAAAGCTTTTAGGGCCAGGTACAGTAACCCTAGTTTAGTCTGAATTTAGAAACATGAAATTAGAGGTGATCCAAATTTTTATGTCTGCATCTGGATCGATGTATTGGCGTGGAGAACAACTCAGTATTAGTATCTTGCCCAAGGATATTTGGCATCCAGACTGAAGCAGCAGAGATTGATCCACCAACCTTCCAAAGGTGGTGGATCAAGGTGACTTCTGCTACCTTCTGAGCTATAGCTGCCACCGTGTTATAGCTCAGTGGCAAGTCCTAAGTATTTACCTCTAAAGTTGTGTTGATTTCATGTTAAACAATTAAGTTTTTCCTGTCAAAAGTGATTGTTCCATTACGTTTCCTCAAAAAATGTAACAATAGATATATTTAATTACTTGTGTAAGATTTTTATATCAACTTTACTTCTTCTGAACATTACAATTTTTGAATATCTGTTTGTTACATGATTTTATCTGATGAAACAAAGTATTCTGTTTATCACAGGCTACTTTAGGTCAGAGTTCACAAGAACATTTATTTTGAAACATCTAAAATTTTATAGAGTCACACAAAGTAACACCTTGCTTCTGACACAGCTCAGCTTTTGCTTCTGAGACCTTTTTTGGACTTGTTATTCATTCATCAGAATTATGAGATACTTATGTTCATGTAATGTTCAGGTTTTGAGAGCCTCCGAGTTTTGTTGCTTATGTTTCCAGGTTTTGGTTCTTGTTTGTTTTCATGTCTGTTCCCTTTTTTTGCTGTCCACTCTGTCTCTGTGTTTTGTCCTTTTGTTGTCTCAGTCTCTAATGTCTCCATCTCTGTTTACTGTCCCATCCCAGTGTCAAGCTTATGTCTGCTTCTTAGTTTGCATTACTTCCTGTTTTATTTTGTTCAACGCCTGTCTCATGTATGTTCAGATTTGCTTCCACTGTCTCATAACCCCGATTAGTTCCTGTGTTCCCTGGTGTATTCCATCACATCACTTATTACCTCATGTGTATTTAAGCCCTTGGTTTTCTTCAATTGGTGATCCCCCCTCATATTACTGTATGTGTTCTCTCATCTATCTGGCAGTGTTAGTTTTCAGTCAGTTTGCTCCAGTTTAAATGCCTTATGTGTTGTCATATTTGCCTTGGCCAGCTAATAAAGCTGCGTATTGATTTTGCTTTGTCTGAGTCCTGCGTTTGGGTTCACTCTGCCTTCCATACAACCATCCCATGACAAGTTTTTTTTATTTCAACTGCAAAACAGCTAAAAACAGTTTTGTATGTACATTTATCCTACGTATGAATTTTACATCCCCAAGCATAAATAGATTTCTTGTTTTAGGATGAGCTACTAATGCTTATACAGCAATCCTAAACTTGTTTGTATGCAAAAAACAGTGAAGGAATAAAATTACATGCTAATATCTATCACTAATGCATTTGAAGACTTTAGACACTCTTAAAAAACTTCAGACACTCATTCGATCTGCAGACAGAGGTCTGATTGATCTTCCAGGAATGTTGATTCAACTTTCTGCAGAACTGATTGATCCATAGATGGTTATATCATACCTGTTGACCTATATTATGGAAAATAACCTTCTCCAGAGTAGATTCAGCCCAATTAACTTACTCAATTCTTACAAATGCTTCTGAAATAATATAAAAAGACTGAAACAACCAAAATCATATTCAGCTCAATCCACAGCAGAAGCAGTCTCTTACATTGTGTCTGAGGGTCCAGGTTCATGACTGAAGACTGGAGGAAAATTTTTGGAATGGTCACTCTTCATAGACAGACAGCTGGGTGCTGGAGACTCTGCTCTGATCTCCTTTTCCTCCAAACCACTTATCTTCAGTCAGCCTGAGAGCAAAACCAGCAACACTGACTGCAATGGAAATAAAAGAATCATAGCAATCGTGTTTACACAACAGCCAAAGTGGCAGAACAGGAAATATAACAAACTCTCTCCCTCCCTTCTCAGTCACTCTCTCACAAACACACTCCAGCCTGTAGTGATCCTAGATGATCCTCTATCTCACTAATTCATAAATCCTTATTTTCTCTAACAGCTGACTCAGCAGAAGAAGACTGTTGAACTGATCATCAACCAAACTTTCATCCTCCATCTTTATGTCCATATGACACCAGAACCTTCATTAAAAAATTTAACATAATGACTTTCAGAGTTGCTGTTCGATCTTGAGGAAGAGCCACATGACTTTTTGAGACAGAAATTAGTTTTCCTGATTATTCTGACAGCACATAAATGCACAATAACACTCACCTTGTTTTCTTTCTTGCACTCTGTGACTGCAAAACTGAGTCTGAACTCACTGATTATTTTCTGCTTCCTTCTCACCTGAATAGAACAGCTCCTCCCCTTCTGTCGTGTTTATATTGCATGACTACATTTCAAGTGTGTGACAGAGCTGATGATCCTGATATACCACATTTTTGCACTTCTCTGGTGTTTGTTCTATATGTGAATGTGTAGGTGAGTCGAGTTGGTTTCACATTTTTAGTTTCACTTCTGCACAGTGATCAGCACATAATGAACACAAGGGCAAATACTTTAGAGATGAAATGTTCTAATGTGATACAGAACACACTGAAATGTAAAAAGGAGCATTTGATGGGACTCAGACATGTGTAAAATAAGATCAAAATCATATGAATTCACCTTCAGCTGTATCTCATTAATCTGAGCTTTACTAAATCCCGAAAACAGCAGCAACCCCAAAAAGGGTTTTTCTCAGGTTCAGCTCCCTGAATGAAAGTAGAATCACCACACTGACATGTTGGTTCTCCAAGCCCTCTGCCCAGTCCAGAGTGAACTTCTGCACTTAGAATGCTTTTCCAGTGCCAGAAGCATCATTTGTCAAAACTATTTTAATATGTTGGTCTGTTGAGGCTTTAGAAATGTCGTGTAAAGTGGAGCGTCATAGTCAAATTACAAATGTCAAATGAAAAAGAAACAACACAGACAGAAGTCCAGTTTTCAGAAATTATTTCATCAGCAGACACATGTTTAGTCTTACTTTCCACACATGTAACTCCCTCCAAGTTGAAAAACGGACATGAGGCGTTCTTGATTTTTACTGGCATGTATTGGACACAGGTGCCACAACCAATGCTGTGAGAACTGTACAAACAACATAAAATAATCAGTTTTCAAAGTAAGTCGTTCTCATAGACAGTAAACAATAAAGTATATTATTCAACAACACAAAAACATTCACAATTTGACCTTTACAAAATGTTGACACATTCTGTATTACACGTGACTAACATAAAGTCAACAGTTCTGTGACACATAAGCATCTTATTTTTCTACCAACACATAAAATACAAATTGCATATTTCATTGGCCGGATTAACTTGAAGGGGTTAACGAAAACATAGCTTGCAGCGCACACTCTGTACCCACAGCTGAAAAACTTCACTTCACTGCTTCTCCAAATCCTTCCACCTACTGAGAAAGGAAAGCATGCTGCCCTCTACCGAGTGTGGCGTGTAACTGGAATTATCATCAACCCTGAACAACAGACTGAACATTGGTTCCACCCTGGAAACATTTTGTAGAACCTTTAAATGTGTTGTTTAAGACCAACAATGTATACATTACAATTGATTTATTAAAAATAAAATATTTTTAATGTATTTATTGTAACTTAAAACCATGAAATTACCTTAAACTGAATAACAGCTGCTGATGGCAGCCACAACACAGCTACTAAGTCTCCTGATGAAGTGCACTGTATGAGGAGATGCACTGTTTGCAGAACCAGTGTCCACAAATGGCAGAGACCGGATCCTTTAAGACATCCTAAAACAAAGGCCACCTGCTTCTCCAGACAAACATTACTCCTCTTCGTATCTCTATGGGTATCAACCAAAAACATTTCAGATTATTACAAACACGCTAATGTCCCAAATCAAAATGTTTAATACCAGTTCTGACCTCCAGAAAAATCTATATTTCTGTGCTATGTTTGTGGTTCTGAGTTCTTAGTAGTTTGTGTTCTGTCTTTCATTTCTGGTCTTCTTTGAGCTACAGCAGCAAATTCCCTTTGTGACAGTTTATTTTCTGAAAATAGGTTTTGTGCCAAATACAAAACTTCCAACATCTAGAAGGTGCTAACATTATTATAATCTATAATTACAATTATATTATATTATATTATATTATATTATATTATATTATATTATATTATATTATATTATATTATATTATAATTAATATAATCACATATTAATCAGTGAAATAGAAACACCCATGTTCATGTTGGCAAGTCAGGATGAATTAATTTATTTATCCTGAGAATCTATAAACCCAAAAACCCTAAATCTCCATCTTCAGCTCAATTTACAGTAAAAAACAATCTCTTACCTCGTGTCTGAGGATCCAAATATATACCTGAAGACTGGGGGATAATGTCTGGAGTGATCACTTTTTATAGACAGAAAGCTGGATCCTGCAGACTGTGCTCTGTCTGTGTGCTGCTGACCTCTGAAAACAAAATGATATACATATTCCACAATGTTCCTGTTGTTGGAAGCTGGGTTTCTTATCTCTCACAGTCGAAGTCCCAGAGCTAAAGATCTGAACGTGTTTACAGCAGGAATCTTGCAACTATTTTGTATAAAAGATTGATTGACTGACTGATCATTTATTTCAAGCACAAAAAATCTTTCCTAGTAGTTCTCACCACATGCACTTGAAAATTTTCATTCCCCCTCAAACTGTAGCCCCCATCTCTCTGGTTGAAAAGATTTTGAATATTGACAGGTAAATTATTATTTCTAGCTCTAAAAATGATCTGTGCTGTATTGTAACTAACTAAGTCATGAAGTCACCATGGTTTCCTCTTTTACCACAGTTGTTCACATTAGCAATCAAATCATGGCCAAATATTTATAGAATAACAATAAGAAGACTGAGATAATGCATTTCATATCCTACTGTATTATATGGATGTGAAAAGATAAGAAATATGTCTCTGGCCCCTCATTATATATTTAATCTGAATAAAAGATATAAGATATTAAGTATGTTGTAGTTTTTAAAACAGAATCATAATTTATATGTGATTTTGCCAATGGTTAATTATGCTTAAATGCTTAATACTGATCAGAATATAATCAGGTATAGGTTTAATCAATATAAATTTGTTTTATAACTTTGGACTTTTTCTCTGCTCATTTTTAACATGTTAGACTATAAATTTAATCAAATTTATGTGATATGATTATTTGATTAGTAATATTATTCTTTGATTTGACTTTTGCTTAAAAAGTCAAATCAAGTAGTGATATAGTGGGATGCCTGACAGCTACATGCCATGTCAGGAGAATACAGAATACACTACCTCAGGACAATCCAGTCTCTCCCACAGTTTTACATAATTCAATATCAGCATTATCCACGAGTGACCTTTAATGAACTGCAGTGGTCACTCCCATCATAAAAACTCTGCCTTTATATTATCACTAAGTTATTATTTTTATTAAAGAAATAAATGCAAAAAAACATGAATGAGACAACAAGATCATATTTGTCTACTAAATTTAAAATAATCCTTGTTGAGGAAAATGCTGCATCTCTTGCATTTATAGGCAAATAGGACGCTTATTGTTTATTTTATTATCATTTATGTAGGTTTCAATTTCTTGTGTTAACCCCAGATCTTTAATTTAAATCTTAGATTCATGAATTTAACCCATTTTCTTCTTAAACCGTAACAGACTGACATGCCGCCACGGATCATCTAAAAAGTGTGAACTTCTACCCCATTATAGTTTTATAAAATATTACCCCAGAGAAATCTTCAATAAGCACCCAAAAATGGCTTTAATGTGCACTTTTCTAGATGTCATGGTGTTACAGTGCACTTACACAGAGGCACTGTGTGCTTTAACTGCACAGTGATTTAATATTATCCCTTATTAATAAATCAGACGTGTTGCTGCAGCAGAAATAAGATTAAGAGGTAATTTCATGAAACAAATGAGTGGTACAGATCCAAAATGCACTCTGCCTAAAATGTTAGCAATCAAAAGTTCCAATTCTTCTGATAATGCAGGGTCATTAATTTGACTAAAGTGTCCACTTATGTACATTTTCTCTCTGAACAGCATCAAATAGATAACATTAGTGTTATGATTTGAGGGCTGAACTCCTGTAAAGTTTTGATCCTAGATTCACCCCTAGGAGTGAATAATAGCACAGCTTCTCAAAAATCTGACACCTGACCTGTGGCTTAAATCAAGTGTGCTACACTGACAGTAAATGGTATCTGGAAGCAAAACAGCCATTTATATTAAGTTGATGAGGTCTGAAAGTGTGATATGTGTATTAATTTTATTCATTCTTCATTGAAAATGAAATCAGCCCTGTAGTGTACAGTTTGGTGGCTCTTAAAAGAGCCTTTTGAGCTTCTTAAGCATCTTCTCCGAGCTAACGCTTTCTTCTTGAACGCTGATTCAGAGGAACCAGCGGCCTACTTGGCTTAGCGGAGGGCACTTCTTCCAGTGCAGTTTCCCTTAACACCTACTTGGGCTTTTTTTTTGGGCACCTTAAATGACCCAGAAACCCCAGATCCTTTGGTCTGGATCAGAGCCCCTTTCTTTACCAGCATATTAATGGCGCGTTTGATGAGGAAGCCGTGCTGATCCACATCGTAGCCCTGGAAGCTCAGCGCCTGCTTTATGGCGTAGTAGGAAAGACCTTTGCGGTCCTGGGAGGCGGCCACGGTTCTGTACACCAGTTCGCTCACAACGGGTCCTCCTTTCTTCTTCTTCCCTGAAGCTTTGGCCTGGGCGGCAGAGTCACTGGGCGCTTGTGAAGCTCCCCCTGTCATCGTGTTGTCACCCCACTGACTTAGTAATAATGACAATAATATAATTACACAGTCAAAGTGGAATTTCCGAAAGAAACAGGAACCTAAACGCATCATGAGAACCATGGAGACTCAACCCAGCCTGCTGCTCGTGTCCGCGGCGGGAGGGCGCAGATAGTTGTGTTTTTTCGTCACCAAAAACGGCTTTAAAATCACATTTAAATGAGAAACTGAAGCATGAACTTAAACCGATCCGATAGCGGAGAACTTGCTCTTTACAAAGAAGCTTTGTAGGAGTTTACTGTTCATCTACAGTTTGCTTGAGGCGGACTTAAACCTCTCTTCGAGGCACTGCTCCGTCTGTTTGCCCTGCAATTTCTTATTGTAAATGCTTTAAAAATACACAAACACCACAAACAATGAGGTTAAACAGCGAGATAACATGTTTCTGCAGACATCTCATGCATAAACACCTAGTTTCTGCGGATATGTTTTCATTAGCCCGAGGTTTTCTCAGTGTCTGCAAACACACTAGAGCTGATGGAAGAAACTGTCCAGGCACGAAGTCCCACAGGGTTTTCCTAAATTTAGTACAGTTTAACTTCTTAGTTACTGATTCAGATACTCCTGTATTATAAATATTACTATGTGAAATAGAAAGAAAGCTATGACTTCAACTAGTTGTTTTAAACTAAGCTCTACATTGCTTTAATAAACTGCATCCTTGTTCACTGACCTTTATCGAACATTAGTTGAATCAAAATAATAATTATTCAACTTACCTTCACTGTTTCAGTACTTAAAATAAAAATATTTAACAATTAAACATGTGAGCTACAGATATATACATTTTAGTATGAAATATAGGTTAGACACGCCCAGTATAAAAGGGCTCAATACTTTGAATGTTAGTACAATACTTGAGCGGTTTTTTTTGTGTTTGAAGCACAAAAAACTGCACCTAATAAAATCTGATGCAGTATGATTGAACAGGCCTGAAGTAAATCTACCTTATACAGGTTTTTTGTTTTGTGCTGGACAACAGTGGCTTATACAAAAAGGCACATTATAAACACCCCTGGCCTTACTTTCACGGATATAACAGAAGAATCTCATAAATTTTTGATTAAATATTTTAATAATAACTATTTGTTTGAAGTTTCTCAGGGTCACATATTTTAGAATACGAAACATGGAAGCAGCTCAGGGACCTGGAAGGCCGGTGACTTTCACCCGTTTAGAAAAGAGAAATGCTCTCTCCCCTCTCTCTGTAACCTAGTTGACAATTTTAGGTATATGTAATACAATATATACATAATGGTCACTTTTTAAACTATGCATATTATTAGAGCCACTAGATATGGCTATTATTCAGCACAGGCTCTATAGCTAAAACCTTGTGATTGGCAAGTTTTGAATTATTTGAACTCGTAGTCAAAGATAATGCTGTTTTTCCAGTTTCAAGTCAGATCCCTGCCCTGCTAATTAAGCATCTGCTAGCTGATAAAGTGAAAATGTATAGCTAACTTTTCTTTTTCAGCTTACTAAGATTAGCTAGATAGCTGTACATTAGTAGCACTGCGCAATTCTGGCTTGGATAGTTTGTAATATGGCCAGCCGATAGCTAATATATATATATATATATATATATATATATATATATATAAAAAAGACCAGCCAGCTTGTTTTACCAACCACTGTTTGAATGGCTTAGATGCTTATCTACTCAGTGCACTATGGAAATGTTACATAGCAGTAATTTTTAAGCTAATGTAGACCCAACAGACATACTGACTCAGATACATATATAGTACGATAACAACAGGTTAGCCATAATTTAGCAGCATAAATTTTACTTACATTATTTGTAATTAGTTTAATAATTATGCAGAATTTTATCACTCAAATTGTCATAATTTAAAATATTTATATATTTGTGTCAGATAAGGGGTAATAGATCAATAGCTTTACTCCATGAGGACTGATTGTGCTTTTATGTTACTCCTAAAGGCCAATTCTGAAACAGAAAAACAGCATTTAGACAGTTTTTGAGCTAAAATTAACAAGAGGAAAGAAAGCAAAGGTTTGGGTCTAATCCCCAAAACAAATAAAGTCCCCATATGCACTGAATTCCCTGCTCATATTTATCTCCATTACCACTACAACCATCTTAGGCTTTTTCATTCCACACAAAACAGGAAGTGTGATTTTTTTTTTCCTGAAATTTTTACAAACCTACAGAAGATGGTTACCTAAACTGGTAAAGAGAGTAGCTCAGTCCTGGATAGTCCCCTAGATAGATCCCACAGAGAAGGCAGTTGTTGGCTAAGCTAATGTCGATTATGGACAACACCTGCTACCCGCTGCATGAGACTGTGGAGGACCTGAGTCCTTCAACAGCAGGACGGAGTGCTATTGCAGGTCGTTATCTTTAGCAGTCAAACTGTACAATATCCAAACAGGATAAACACTGTCTAAAAATACATGTTCATCACTTCCACTGTTTGTTCTGTAGATAATCAAATATTATTGTTAACAATTATAATTCTACTCAACATTTTAACCATTCGTATATAGCATATTATTGTGGATTTAAAAAAAATTCTAATGATTTTATTAATCTATTTTTTCTTTCTACTTTTATTTTTCCAACATATCTCTAGTTTCACTATTCTTCCTTCGTAAAAACATATCCGACGGAGATCTGTTCCTGTTGTACCAGTGTGGGATTAAATAAAGTTTAATGATGTAATCTAATTTTAAACTGATGAAATGATCAATACACAAATTCAAAGTAACTTAATTATAAAACGTATAGTAGAAATGTAGTAGAAATGAGTAGAAATGTATATTTAATTGTATTGTTTAACAAGAAAATGTCAGTTTAAAACATTTAAAAAAATCCAACTAAAATCAGTAACTAAATATAAACTTTTACTTTGTTTTCAGTATTTAAGTTTGGCTGAGCATTTCTAACTTTGAACCACCAATACTGAGTCAAATTGGTGAGTTCAAACTCAGAGAAGGTACCCACACCCACAAAAGGCTTAATATTCAAATGAACTAACTGCTTGCCAACCATGAGTCATCATTCAAAGCAAATCAAGAATATATATATATATATATATATATATATATATATATATATATATATATATATATATATATATATATATATATATATATATATATACACACACACATACATATACACACACACATCATCCACAACACTAGAGTCAAGCAGTGAAAGTACTGAAACACTTAATTTTAGGAGTTCCAGCTTACAGCCACTGACATTTGGCCAAAAAGCAGCTATGGTTAAGGAAGTGGAGAGAGTTTCCTGCCAGAACTTTCCAGACTAACTGTTTAATCTATTCCTGTTTATATGAACATTATCAGCTCTGGATATTTACTTGTAATTTTCTTTTGATGGGTGTTATTAGCGATGATTAGCGTTTTGGCTGCACTGGGATGCAGTAGCCAGTGAACTGGGATGCAATATGATGAGCTGATGCTAAGCCTGGTGGAGCTTTAGTCTGTTTGCCTGTCTAAGAGCTGTAGTGCTGTTAAACTGTTAGATTTATCCATATTACACATTTCACGGGGCCATAGCTATCATTCGTGTATCATTAATTAATGAAAATCTACAGTAAATTGAGGGCACAGAGTGTGTGGAGTTAACGAGTCACACTGTTTCCTCCACCAACTCATGTGTGTTTGCAGGCACCGAAATAACCTCAGTTTTATGAAAAGGTATCCGACGGGGATCATTGTTTTGACATAGCATGTGTGGACAAACATGTTGCCTCGCTGTTTACCTCGTTTTTGAGGGGTTATTTTAGATTTTAACGCATTTAGAAGAAAAATGTCGGAGAAAAGACAGGAATCGGTGCCTCACGCCGCGGCGGACAGGGCAGGTTTAAAGGCTTCCAAAACAAATTGCAGAAAACTAATAAAGTTTATAAAGCTTCCCTATAAAGAGAAAGTTCTTCCCTGTCGATTCGAATTGAAATTTTTATCTACTTTTACCTTCAGATGTTGTTTTAACGTAGTTTATGAAGAGGAGAAAACACAAGAGCCAAGGTCTTCTCGCTGCAGCTGTGAGCTGCAGGCAGGGTTGAGTCTCCACGGTTCTCATGTTGTATTTAAGTTCCAGTCACTGTGCGGAGATTTCTATCGTCTCATCGACAAACACCACTCTGTTAACGCCATGGCAGAAGTCGCTCCCGCAGCAGCCCCAGCCCCGGCCGCCGAGGCGGCTCCAGCAAAGGCCCCTGCCAAGAAGAAGAAGGCAGCAGCGAGCAAGACTACCAAGAAGTCTGGCCCGTCCGCTAGCGAGCTCATCGTGAAAGCTGTGAAAGAGTCCAAAGAACGTAAAGGACTCTCTCTGGCCGCCATTAAGAAGGATCTCGTCGCTCGCGGTTACGACGTTGAGCACAACTCTGCTCACGTCAGACGCGCTTTAAAAAGCCTGGTGCAGAAAGGCGCTCTGGTCCACACCACCGGAACCGGGGCATCCGGTTCTTTCAAGGCAGCCAAGCCAGCCGAGAAGCCCAAAAAGGCAGCCAAAAAGCCCGCTGCTAAAGTAAAGAAGCCGGCGGCAAAGAAGGCACCTGCAGCTAAGAAACCAGCCACCGCCAAGAAGCCCAAAGCAGCAAAAGCCACCCCGAAGAAGGCAAAGAAGCCCGCGGCAGCTGCAAAGAAGGCTGTGGCCAAGAAGGCAAAGAGCCCCAAGGCGAAGAAGACAGCAGCGCCCAAGAAAGCAGCGACCCCCAAAAAGCCTGCGAAGAAGGCTGCAAAGCCCAAAGCTGCCAAGGCCAAGAAGGCTACACCAAAGAAGAAGTAAACCCTTTGCTTTTTCACAACAAAAGGCTCTTTTCAGAGCCACCAGCTGTTTCTCTGAGAGCTCCTCCGGTTGCTCATCGGACTCCTTTGTGCTTCATGTTGGCTTTATTACAGACTGTAATTGGACTGGTTCCTGTCCCACCCGCCTCCGGACTGTAAATATCCACGAAGAGTTTCCCTTTTAAAATTAAAAAAAAAAAAAAAAAATCTTGTAAATATGCTTTCTGATGTGCTGTGAACGTGTAGTGTTTGCACTTTTTATTCGAAAGTCTGTTCATGAATAAAACTTATTTTTACATCAATATTGCTATTGTTCCTGTCATGGCACAGCCTTAGAAGTCTGTTTAACTCAGGTTGAGCGTGATGAACATGATGTAAATTATTTATACCAAGTTTCCTTGTCGCAGGCGAAATTTTAAAGGGTTTAATGTTAAAAACCGGGTACTAATAATGCAAGGAGAAATGACGTTAAACCAATCAGCTCAGCAAAGCCAGAAATAATTAACTGGAGCAGCACTATGAGCTGTCAGGAGGTTTTTTTTTTTTTTTTTTTTTTTTAATCTTTTTTTCTTTTAATTAGTCGGTGTCCAATTTCACAGCCGCTCACTTCCGGCCTTTGAAGGACCCGGCCCATGTAGACCAATGCAATCTCTGAATTTGTGACTGGTTTTACACGTCCATAAGTCTCTTTATATCAGCCAAAAACATTAAACAAAAATTAAAACGGGGCTTAAACAAGTAAAAGACATAAAATACCTGGTGAGTTCAGTTAAATTGAAAATAAAATATCCTCTAAAATCTTCGATCTTAGATAGTCTGAGTAAAATATAGATGTTTTATTTGGTTATATTTTTTAATGTGTTCACCAACTCGTGTTTACAGGCTGTAGTAGCTTTTTTGTCTGCAGACAATTTAATGGTGTCGGAAAAATAAATGTTTTTGATAAAAGTTGTTTTCCATTAAGCTCTGCGTTTTGGGGTGTGTTTCGTTCAGCTCTGGTTTGAATCACTGCTCCTAATCTATCGCTTCACTTCCTTATCGGGACTTTTGATTTTCCCGCTTCAACAGACGAGCCGTTGATCACGCGTACAGATTGGACCAATTAGCGCTGCCCACACGCCGGCCCTGGCTTTATAAGAGTGGTGACGGCACTGAAGAAAGGAAGCCGATAGTCACTAAACATGGCTAGAACGAAGCAGACAGCACGTAAATCCACCGGAGGAAAGGCTCCCAGAAAGCAGCTAGCTACCAAGGCTGCCCGTAAGAGTGCCCCGGCCACCGGTGGCGTGAAAAAGCCTCACCGCTACAGGCCCGGTACCGTGGCTCTGAGGGAGATCCGCCGTTACCAAAAATCTACTGAGTTGCTGATCCGCAAGCTGCCCTTCCAGCGCCTGGTCCGGGAGATCGCTCAGGACTTTAAAACCGACCTGCGCTTCCAGAGCTCTGCCGTTATGGCTTTGCAGGAGGCAAGCGAGGCGTACCTGGTCGGCTTATTCGAGGACACCAACCTGTGCGCCATTCACGCCAAGAGGGTCACTATCATGCCCAAAGATATCCAGTTAGCCCGCCGCATCCGCGGAGAGAGGGCTTAAGCTGATCTGAGACCAGTTTATACACAACAACGGCTCTTTTAAGAGCCACACAAGTACATCTGAAGAGCTAAACCTCTGTCACATTTCACAAGTCAATAGTCACTGATTATGAAAATCTTAAATTCTGTGTTACAAACTGTTCGTGAGAGAGCACGGGAAAATGCTGTCTGCTGCAAATGCAGACAGGAGCTCTAAGGCAAATACTACAGGTTATTAGTTTAATAAAGTTATAGGGGTTATACTTTAACTATGAACATTTTTTTTTAGCTACTCTGCCATATTTTTCTTATATTTGGCTCTGTGGTGAAAGAACATTACAGTTGCGTTGTACTGTAAATAACTTCACACTAAATTTTATGTTAAATTACAGTAAACTTTTTTTTTTTAAATTAAACCCAGAATGGTTATTTCAGATGTTGAAGGGTTCCATCCTCACTGTAAAACACTGCTTTGTGATAGGAGACTGAAAAAATTAAATTAGAAACATCAAAACTGTGCAGTAAAGTATGTCATCTTAGACAATGTTTCACAGGAGATTAAAAACTGTCACTGTGTCTGTGAAGTTGCATTTTTTTTTTGTACTTTTCTGATATCACTCTAAATAGAAAATGTTCACCGTCAAGCACAAACACAGCGCAGCTCTGTGGAGCTACCGGTGTAGAAGCCATTTCTAGAAACTTTACATGGCATCCTCCATTTTGTTTAAAAAAAAAAAAAAAAAAGGTTATGTCCTAAGACAACTAATCAGTAGAATGTTAGGTTTTACAGGGAAATGGAGTTTCACTGAGAAAAGAACAAGAGTCATTTTAAAGGTTAGGAATGGTGGATATTGGTTTCTATGAAAGCTAGGTGAAATGAGTTAACATTGTTAACTTCGCATCAGCGGCGCCGCCATTTTGGTTTGGGGCACGAAGCCAGCCCGACGATTTACTTACAGCCACAACGGCCGTTTCATTAAGAAGCCCACAAGACTTATGTATCACGTTGCAAGGTTTAAGAGTCTCATTAGCACTCTAACAGCTTCACAAAGTTCTGTGTACCCAAGCCACTAACTAAAGTTGGAACACTTATTTCTTAGGACGAGTTGTGTGGCTCTTAAAAGAGCCGTTGTGTTGGAATCAAGACAGTAGAGTTAACCTCCGAAACCGTATAGAGTACGGCCCTGCCTTTTGAGAGCATACACCACATCCATTGCGGTCACAGTCTTTCTCTTGGCGTGCTCAGTGTAGGTGACTGCGTCACGGATCACATTCTCCAGGAACACCTTAAGTACACCGCGGGTCTCTTCGTAAATCAGGCCGGAGATACGCTTCACACCGCCGCGACGAGCCAGGCGGCGAATGGCGGGCTTAGTAATGCCTTGGATGTTATCACGAAGAACTTTACGGTGACGCTTAGCGCCTCCTTTCCCAAGTCCCTTTCCTCCTTTTCCGCGTCCACTCATTTTGCCAGCTTAAGTGATACTGATGAAAAGTCACCGCACGGGTGCGACTTTAAGTCAGTACAACGGACGTAATTGAAAACTCCCAGCGCCAACATGATTTGAGGACGTAATAGGAAACAGGGACCTGCCCCTTCGAGTATGGTTGTTCTCGTTGTGTCTGAAGATGAACTGTAACATGAATTAAAACATTTAAAACAGTTTTTAATATCAGCGACATATTTACAAATAATCAAATTTGAATCAAAGAGGCACATGCTTTTCAATTTTAACAATTTATTGGCATTTAAACGTCTTGATGCATGCTCAATCATCCAGGTAAGTAAATCTCCAAAAGTTCATTCTGTTTTTATCTGGACGTAGCGTTTTCCAGATGAACAGAATCAACTTTTGGAGATTATTGGCGTTTAATTTTATTTAAACGTTTAATTTTATTTTGATGGTTTGATGGTTATCTGATGATGTTGGACTAGAAATATTTACTCCCATTATTTTTTATTCTATCACAGACTACTAGCAACCATCGTGATGCCCCGGCCAGCTACCGGCTCCTTTCGCCAACCTACACAGCTATGCAACCTCCCCATCAAATAGTCTGTGTTCAGTGCCTTCTCTCACGACGGTATGCTTTGAAACAATGAGCTGCATCACAATTTCATTGTAATCTTAACTTCAAAACACTAATTTATGCTGCTGAATATCATCATATTTTGCTTTTTTAGATTCCAGAGACTCTGAGGCAAGTTCTAAAATGTTGTGCTTTGACATTTTACATAGGATTTCATTTATATGTTAAAAGGCTAAAATGTAACCAGTTTTAACAGATTCAACTACTTAAACCTGAATGCAAAATGTGAAGCCATCACTTATGGATATCGTTGTTTTTCTCATCACAATGCTTATCCAGTTTATCACAAGCCAGTATTCTTTGTGTTATTGTTCTTTTCAACAGATGTGGCCTTCCAAAAACTTATAACCATGGCGACAGAGCCGATCAGAGAAGTCGGGGACCTCCGTGAGGAGTTTGGAGCCTTCCGTTAATCCTGCAGCACTGAACCTGTTGATGCTGGGGTATTGCCTCTGGATTAGCCGTTTAATAACATAGATGAGATGAACAACTCTGCAATGACCGGAGGCAAATGAAGCAATGGTAAGTTCTTAAAGGTTATATGACTTTTGTAACCCAGAACTTTAAAAATTGTCAAATTCGGTTAAACTGCTTAAAAATGGTAAATGGCCTGTATTTGTATAGCGCTTTACTTAGTCCCTAAGGACCCCAAAGTGCTTTACACTACATTCAGTCATCCACCCATTCACACACTGGTGATGGCAAGCTACATTGTAGCCACAGCTGCCCTGGGGCGCACTGACAGAGGTGAGGCTGCCGGACACTGGCGCCATCGGGCCCTCTGACCACCACCAGAAGGCAACGGGTGAAGTGTCTTCCCCAAGGACACAACCACTGAGTCTGTTGGAGCCGGGGCTCGAACCGGCAACCTTCCGATTACAAGACTTTCATATTAATCAGCCTAGTTAGATGCTTTTTCCCTGCTGAAGACAATTGACAAGAGGTTATTCATATTTAAGCTCTAATTTGGCCTTTTTTCTCCTTTTTGTGTTTGTTTGTGTCCTAGATGGCCTGACTAGAGGTTAGAGGTTTTCCAATCTGGTTTTAAACCCTTTCATAGCACTGAATCAGCCCTTTTAAAAGTTTTTAATGACATATTTTTAGCAACTGATGCTGGGGACTGTGTTGTTCTTGTGCTTTTAGATTTGACAGCTGCGTTTGATACTGTGGATCATGCCATTTTATTCTCTCATTTGGAGCACTGGGTGGGCATTAGGGGCACAGCACTGGAGTGGTTCAGGTCCTACTTGGCGGGGCGGACTTTTTGTGTCAGTCTCGGTGACTATGTGTCGTCCTCCGCTCCCCTCTTGTGTGGTGTCCCACAGGGCTCAGTTCTAGGCCCCCTCGTCTTCTCTTTATATCTGCTTCCTCTTGGTTCTGTACTGAGAAAGCACGGCATTGCTTTCCACTTTTATGCTGATGACTGTCAGATCTATGTCCCTCTAAAGAAAAAAGGCAGATACCTTACACAGCCATTACTTCAGTGTCTCGACGACATTAAGGCTTGGATGTCTGTTAACTTTTTAAAATTCAATGATAAAAAGACAGAGGTAATGGCTTTTGGTAGCCCCACTGAGACCCCCAATGTGTATGTAGATTCCTTGGCCCAGTATGTTAAGCCAACTGTCACAAACCTGGGGGTCAAAGTGGACTGTGATCTGAGGTTTGTCAGATTAAGGCAGTGGTAAAATCTAGCTTCTTTCACCTCAGGCAGCTGGCAAAAATAAAGCCAATTCTTTCACGGCAGCACTTTGAGACAGTGATCCACGCCTTTGTTAGCACTCGGCTGGATTACTGTAATGCACTTTATATTGGGGTCAGTGCATCATATATTAGTCATCTACAGAGGGTGCAAAATGCCGCAGCTCGTCTTTTAACTGGCACTCGAAAGTTTGAGCACATTTCCCCTGTTTTAGCTTCACTTCACTGGCTGCCTATTTCTTTTAGGATTCATTTTAAAATTCTTTTATTTGCTTTTGAGGCTCTCCATGGCCTCGCCCCATCTTATCTCTCTGAGCTGCTACAGCCTTATACACCCACCCGCTCTCTCAGGTCAGCTGATCAGCTGCTCCTGAATGTACCCAGGACTGGGCGTAAACTTAGAGGAGATCGTGCTTTTGCTGTAGCAGCTCCAAAACTGTGGAACGAGCTTCCTTTAGAGTATTTTTATTTCAGTTGTTTTTAGGTGATTCTATGCTGTTTTATCTTGTTTTTGTTTTAATATAGGGCTGTTTTAATTTTATGTATTATGTGTTTTATTTATTTATCTTTGCTGTTTTCTGTTATTCTATTGTTTTAATGTATTTTCTGTACAGCACTTTGTTCCTGTGCTGGGTATTTTAAAGTGCTTTATAAATAAAACTGGATTGGATTGGATTGGACTCAGCAGGTGGGGGTAAACGCTGTTACTGAGTTTCTCTATGCCCAAGCAGTGCAGAAATGTCTCCGCTACGCTACAGGATTGGGGCACAAGAGACCGAACCACATGTTCGCACTTTTCTGTACACTTCTTTATTGAGGCTGTCGACTTTTCTGCTACAGCCTACGCACATCAACTTCAACAACATGACCCAGTTCATTCTGTTTTAAGCCAGGAAGACGTAATTGGGAAAACAGGCTCACTGCAGCCACTAAGAGTGAATAGTATTAAACTCTCACTAAATTATATATTTTTCATCTCTGTTCACAAGTTTCTGTATTTCTTTTTCTTTCTTTTTTTCTTTTTTTACAATACTAGGACTGAATTTTATTTTTCAATGTCTGGTAATGTTTACATTCTCTTTAACTTGTTGCTTTATTGAAGAAGTGCTGCAGCCTAGTGAAGCAGTCTATTGTCAAAGGTTATCAATAGTTGTTTGAAATGAAAATGGTTTGTTTAAAACAAAAAATACTGAAGGATTCATTGTGAATGAGTTTATTTTCTAAATAAAGCAGCTAGGCTTTTCTGTCATTGTTTTGTTTAGATGGGGCGTTGACAGGGGATTTCTTTAAATCACCCTGCCGTTCTTCAGCTGAGACGTCTGAGTCAGAAAACACAACTCTGCAGAAGTTTTTCACTCGCGAGGGGCAGTCATGGAACGCACGAATCTGTGCCCCACGACTGTCTGCGACCTTTATTTATACAAGATTGATCTGTGTGTGTGTGTGTGTGTGTTACATAGATAACAACATCACTCCAGTAGCGGGACTTCCCCTTTTCTATATCTGTATGTTCTTTTCTCTAAATGTTCAGAACGACAGGAAATTGTTAGTTTCTGCATAAGTTCAGTACACAAGTTACTAGGTAAAAAGTCATGTAGAAATATGCTTAATGATAACTGAAAGAATACATTTCATGTAGCTGATCACATATATATAATTTTCTCTTGACAGGCGTGAAAATATTTCTTCCTGCCATGTGGGCAATGATGTAAAAAGTTTGAGAACCACTGGTTTACAGCGTCCTGTCATGCGATTGCATTTGAGTTTGCAACTCAGATTCAGCAAAGAAGTCACTTCTGTCTTTACTCTACTATTTTTCACTTTTGGGGCACATTTCATAACTTCCACATCCTCAGTGAGTTTGTTTTTCAGTTGCACAAATGACTAAAGCAGAGACAACAGATTGTTGTCCACACACAGGAAGAGTCTGTTAGTACAATAAATTCACAGCAGCCATATTATTGGTCAGATAATGTCATTAAAAATGCTCCACAAGATTCCAACAGCACGAACATGGTCCAGAGGTCCAGTTCAGGGACTCCAGTTAGCTGAGGTGAAGCCTAGCAAACAGTTAGCAGCCACAGCCACCTGTGTCGCCATCCACCTGCCAGTCAAAGAGGCCACGTCTATGGGCAGAAATCTGTGCCATCAGAAACTGAATATGAATAAGTTAAATTTGAATTTGAATTGCTCGGATTGAATCTGAATTGTAACTTGAATAAATGCTTTTAAAAACTGAATATGAATTAGCCTAATTTGAAATTCAATTTATTGGTTTGAAAATGATCATCACTAAATTGAAATTGAATTTTATATTTTGAAAATGAATTCATTTGCTTTGAAACCGTATTTTATCCTTTAAAAATTTAGCTCTCGAATAATTTCAGTTTCACTTCTCACCATTCAGTTTCAGTTCTACAATTTAATTTCAGTTCCAAAATTCAGTTTTTTGGGACTTACATCCGGTTCCGGTTCAAGAGTAATCAAGCGCAGATTAATAGAACAATGTTTTACTAGCGGACCGAAAGTGTTACTGACGGGAATCTACAGCATCTTGAGCTGAATTAAGACTTCAGAAGTCATTCGTCATGTCGAATGACCAGCGGATAAACTCTCAGGTTGGTAATAAATGTATTACATGTATAAGATCAAGCGTCATGTTAACAAATGATAGCCGTACAGTAAGTTTTATGCTTATTGTAGCTGTTAGCTAAAAACGCTAATTTAGCGTAGTTTGCCCTGAATTCAGCTTTGACAAACAAATATGATCGACTGTTTCTAGTAGAATTCCAAAGTTGTCATCTTGTACCCCGTCAGAGCCCTGTATGCTTGCAGACACCTCTACAGTAGGGAAACATGCAAAACTGTGTCCAAACCTTTGTATTTTAGCTTTATCTATGTCTTACACAGCATCACAACTCTTTAGCTAACTTAATAACTTTAGCTAAAGTGAATAGTTAGTCTAATTCATTAGTGCAGCATTACTGGATCACCTCTGTTTGAAGTGATATAATATGATATACAACTATCACTGAAGCAGCAAACTTTGTAAATAAACAAACAACACTTCTCATTCTCTAAATGTTTGGCCACAGCTGTAGACTACACTATCAGTGCTTGTTCACTCTTGACAAGAATTATTTTCTAAATTTACTTTGTGCATTTACAGGTAAACAATATCTAATATTTTATCTAAATGACTGCTTTGTCTTTGAAAAGGTGAAGAGCCTGAGGCCGGTGACGGTCCAGTTCTACTCCAAGTACATCCTTACGGTGGCTCACAGGACAAGGCCACATTCTTGTCCTGCCAGAAGAGAAGAGAAACTTCAGAGTCTTCACGCAGTTCAACCACACCTGTCATATTCTGTATGACAGGGGTCTCAAACTCCAGTCCTCGAGGGCCGGTGTCATGAAACTTTTCCATGTGTCCCTGGTGCAACACACCTGAATACAATTAGTAGGTTATTAGCAAGAGCATAGAACTTGACTGCATGCTAACCCTACTCAAGTAAATTTAACCTCTTAAGCCCCAAGCCTAACTGATCTCCTGCCTTTTGCCCCCGTATCAGGGGGCGTTGGGGCTTAAGAGGTTAAGTAAATGTATGTATTTGGAAACATATACTTCTAAAAATACTTTTATTGCACCATGTTCATTCACTCATGAGCTGCTGTAACATGAATCAAATGGCTGAATTGCCAACTCAGCATGCAGTCAAGTTCTATAGTCTTGCTAATGACCTACTAGGTGTGTTGCAACAGGGACACATGGAAAAGTTGCAGGACAGCGGCCCTCGAGGACTGGCGTTTGAGACCCCTGCCGTATGGTGTTCATGCAGTTTGCCTCCGTTTGCGAGGTGCGCCTGCTGCTTGCCGCACAGGGAGGAGAGGGCGGGGCGGCGGGGGATTCTCTTTCTGGCTGGAGCAGCGTCTAATAACTAACTCGCAAAACAAAACAAAATAAAAACAAACCAACAAACACGAAAACACCAGACATCATGATACAGACTTATAATTTGCACCGATGTTTTTTCAAACGTCTATACGCGAAAAGTGAGCGCGAGAGCCCTCGGTGCACCTGCTCGCTGCTGAAGTCAAAGTAAACTTTATTGTCATCTCCGCTACATACAGTCCAGTACACAGAGAGACGAGACGACGAGGCTCCAGTTACAGCAGTGCAAGTAAACAAACAATAAATATAAGAAGAGTAAGAAAATACATATACACTTTAGGACCAGGAGTAAAGGGATCAATAACAATTTAAAATGTATATTTTATATTTTGTTGCTTTAAAGTCTCACACACAACCCGTTTTTAAAGTTTAAAAAAAAGAGAAAAGAAGAGGAGGAGTGTAGCGACTTCCACAGTTGCTAGAGGCCGGGGATTGAGCCTGCCTATTTGCCTGACGCGCTGTCAACTTTACGCAATAATGCGAGAGGTGGAATTGCTTGCTTGTTTATTAAAGTGCTTGAAAAGTTTACAGAGCAATGTGATCGGCTCGCGATTCAAACTCTTAAAACATCACAGGCTCTAATGCAACAAGGAGAAACTCGTTGTGCTGCGGTCAACAAAAACTACGGCTACCCAGCCCTCCTCTCTGTCAAAATCAAACCAGTGAAAGACAGACTGACAACGGCCTCTTAATGTCACCGCTAGCACCCACGTGACTCCCGTTACACATCACCATAGCAACCAAACAAATGAAAACCCAGTGATCATTAAAATTCAATACATTTAATTCTGGCTCCTACAAGGAGAAACGAGCAAAAGATACAGGTAAGCAGATGTGTCATTGGATAATGGCAGGTCATGTATCCTAAAACATTAAGAATCAGAATACTTTCTTAATCCCTAAGGAAATTATGTTGGTTACAGTTCCTCCAAGAAGAAATGGTAAAAATAGTAACAGTAAGAGACTAAACTCCAAACAATATATACAATAATATAATATTAATTAGTCAGTTTGTTGATTGTTGATTTGTCCTGTTCTCATTGTATGACGAATTATGATGTCTGTTTAGTAGCCGTTTGCATACTATGCATACTCTCTCTCTCTCTCTTTATATGTGTGTGTTTGTGTGGGGGGGGTGTTCGCCCAGGGCGCCAAACAGGCTAGGACCGCCACTGAGTTTAAGCATGTGATGAGGAAGGTCTTCCATTATGGTGTTTGTCATCACATGTCACAGACATCTGGATGATCATCTGGAATAAACAAGAAACTAAAAACTTGTTACTTCATCTTTTATCTTTATTATTATTATTGTTCTTATTTTACATTTTTCATTGTTAGGCATTAGGTTTATTTGTAGTAGTCCTTTCCAACTTCTTTCCCTTTTCCATGTTACTGTGTCAGCATGTCAGCATCTATTAGGGGTTGGGAGTGGAACAGAAAGTAAGGAAATCCAAAGTGCCATTAAAACCAGGAGAGGTTCTTATATTTCAGAAGAAGGGATTAATTCAAAAGAAATGACCTCAATGCCATATTTTATTTAGGAACCTTAGAGAGCACTTTGCAAAATAACACATTCTTATAATTTCACCCTCAGATGAGCCAAGCTACGACTGTCAGGGAAGGTGATGTACACTGTAAAAACTGTGATTTGGGTTCATTAATATCTAATAGGAAAGTAATAGTAAGTATTACTCAGTAAAAAACATGTATGTGTTGTTTTAATTAAATCTAAACAAAATTAAACATTTTTGAGATGTTCAGTTATTTAAATTTACACAATTTTGTTTGGGGTAAATTAAGCAATAGTTTGTTGAGCAGATTTAACAAAAATGTATGAGTACCATGAAAAATTAAGAAATCTAATAGATTTAACTATTGAAAGCATTTTCATTTCAATCATTCTACACTTCCACCCGTAGTCCATTGTGCCATGTGCAGGACACACACGGTTCAGCAGTGGATGATCTCCATTTTGTCCGAGGTAAGATTATCTTAATTTGTTCGAATATACAACACGTTTTAAACAATAACGTATAGCAGTTTTAAGTAAAAGTTCTAAACAGTACACTGTAAACCCGAATAAGTTACCAGAACTCAAAAAAATTGAGCCAATCGATTGCCTCAATTTTTTAAAGTTGATCAACTTAAAAGTCAAATTTTTCCAGAACATAAAAGTTTGGATTACATGGTACTTGTATCTTTTGAGAACGGTCAACTCAAATATTTGCCGTTAATATGACTTAAAGTTTCAAGTTTACAAATTTCAAAGGAATAAGTTCACAGAACTTATAAAAAATAAGTACACAACCACAACATTTTTATGTTAACAAAACTCAAATGTTTATTAGTTTGTGTTGTCATTATTTTAAGTACACGTTAGTCAAATATGTTGAATACTTGATACTTAAAAACGTGACTCAAAACTTAAAATTTTTGAGGCAATTGATTGCCTCAATTACACTGAGTATCGGTAACTTAATATGCAAAAGTCATAAAGATCTGCCATTGAACAGTATCTTGCCTGCTCCCTTTTAGCACATTATGTTGAAATTAAATACATTTTTTTTTAAAAAATTAAATAAATTAAAAATAATTAACAAAAACATTTATAAATTAAAATAAGTAGACCAAAAATTGTTTAGTCAGGAAAACTGTCAGAGTAATAAAAAATAATGCCAAATAATAATAAATAATATCAAAATGTGCTTTTGGCTCTCTGGCTAATATCTGAATAAGGCAACAGGGCAGCAATTTGAGTGAATTACAATGCTATTTGTTTTACATTAACCAGTATCAAACAGTGAAATTTAGGTCATCTTGCGCAGCCCACAATGTTTTAGAAATAGTATTACGAAAAACATTAAAACATACAAAACATTAGTGTTGCTTTGCATTATGTTAATGAGAACAAAGGCACGTTGTATAGTTTGGACCTATTGGCTGAACACCTGTAGAGTAATGCAATAACGTTTTGAGGCATTATTTAGATAAAAGGAGAGAACTTTGAACTAGCCTTTTATAATGCTTTACCCTGCATCCTTCTTTCAGATGAGTTCCTACATAACCAAGTCATTCTTGAGGGTCTGTAACCTGGGTGACAGTTTACCACTTTGTAGACCAAGTAAAATCTTTTGAGTAAATTCTAAAGTGTTGGTCAGGGCTTTGGGGTAGCTGAGGTGAAGTGCATCAGTCCAAACATTACCAGGAAGGCTTCACCAAATCTGGGGAGACTGACCACGGCATCACTTTCAATGACGACAGAGATTTTCACAGGTTGGTAGTGAACTGGACTTGTCGTGTCATGGTCACTGATGACAGTGAAGAGGGCCACTTCAACACCATCAAGCTCCAACTCATCAGATTCGTCCTGAATGAATGAAAAAGAGATACTAATCACAATCTAACCCAAGAAATACAACAGACGACATATAATTTCTCATTTTACCAACTCCCGTTGAGATCCAATACCTCTTTTACAAGGGAGACCTGGGTCTCACTGTAAGAGGTGAAAAACAGAAGATCCATGTTCTGCACACATAAATCAGCTAATTCACCAGAGAATCAAGTGGTGTGAGATAGACTGAAACTAAGCTAAAGGAAATACACAGGAAAATGTTTTACTAAACATCTTATCACTTTCAACAAAACACCAATTCAGTTCATTCGTAGTGAGGAGACAGAAAAGACCATACATGGAAACCGTATGGGTAGACTAAACAAAGGTAAGTCCAAACAGTGCATCAAAATACATGTTTGTACTTTGATGCACTGTTTATATACACAGTAGTATCTGTTAGATACTTAAGGACACTCACAGTGCAGGTTCTGAAAAATCCAGAGACATCCTCACGCAGATAGACAGGAAGGGCGTGGAGAACGGTAGTGCGCTTGGTGTGGATATCATGGATTTCCTATTGCCAGATAAAAACAGAATTGTATATACTGGTGAGTTTACTGAACAACAACAACAACAGTCAAATCAGAACATATGTCCACAAATAACCTGTTCACATCTTTAATACAGTCAGACAAATAGCAAACACAAAGTGGACTAATAGCAAAATTCAAAAAGCTCATTTAAATCATTGAACCTGTCCAATGTTCCACTGGTTCAACCTATGAAATGTGTAACAATCTATTATTACCTGTTCATCGTGAATTCTTAGAATTTCAGCCAGGGCATCTGCTGTCTTCCCAGTTTTTGATGCCTTCTGTCTGAATAAGGTCATCAGTCGAGGAAGATGGCGGTCAAGTTCAGCGTAGAATGTATTGGGCAGGTTCTGATTTGTAATCCGCTGAAACTCTGCATACAACTACAGCAAAAGGACAATACAGTTCAATTTGAAGAATCTCGCACACCTTTATAAAGCAGCAAAAAGCTGCCACATGAGTAAGAATTACAATTTTCATTTTAAAGAGAGCTGATCCACATTACCTCAGACTCCATTTTTAGAGCAGGCCAGAGGTCCAAGAGCTCCTTCACTGGTGGGCAGGACATCACTATGGTTTGTCTGTGCAGGGGAAATGTGGTCTCCATCAACTTTCTAATGAGGGGCAGGTTCTTCTCAGCCTTCTTGACTTCTTCAACAATTGCTTGCCTCAACTGGTCAAGGCTTGAAGGATCCTTTCCTTGGGGAAAGTTTGGTAGGAAGTTGACTTCTGCTCGCTTGGGTCTTTTAATGTTGGAATGTGAAGGTTCATTATCAGGATTACTTCTACTTCTTTTTCCAGCATTAACAGTGACCTCCTGACATCCAGCCCGTCTCATCTTGGTCCTATAATTGCCCATCTTAAACTTGATGCTATTTTTCCATCCATTCCAGCCAGTCTCAGATCCTGCTTCCTTCAAGCAGGGATGTTTGGCTACAAGAGCCTCAGCAGCTTTTGCAATCTCTTTATCACTTGGGTAAGCCTTAAAACTATACATAGTAGATGCAAGCTTTTCTAAAATGTCGTGCTTGAGGTCTCTAGTCAGCTTAAGGTGTCTGTTGCTCCTCTCATATTCGGCATTTCCATGTTGAAGTTTCAGTTCAACATCAAATGCAAATGTGGGAACTGGAAAAGGACCTTGAGGCCACCTACTGAGACGTTCTGGAGATGACACATCTGAAAGTAGATCAGTAGATGCAGTAGAGCTGGAGTCTTCTGAAAGTGAGATGTGCACAACAGCTTTTTCTGGCAATTCCTCAATGTCTGCAAGGGAAGTAAGTTTCCCGTCAAAGTCTGGATCTTCATAAAGCAAACTGAAGTCAAGGTCGATTTCCAGCTGTTCTTTTCATCTGATTGGTCAATGTCATGTCAATCACAAATGTAATAATCCAATCAGAGAACAGATGGGTTTGGCTGTCGGAGGGGCGCTTTTTTGAACTGCAGGTCCTTGAAGGGTAATACAGCTTGAAGCTGGAGGATCTCTATATAAATATCCGATAGCAGCTAGGTCCGCTAACTTTCAGCAGCTGTTGAAAGGATAAAGTTGTGGTATATCAGTGGTTAGAAATACCATTATTACTTTAGGATTAGTTTAACACAAAGTCAGGGCTGACCCGGGACCATTGCTGTGAGTCACAGTGCGCAGCATAAAAGTCCTTTCACATCAGACGCAGGATGTGCTACTAATGCTAACTAAAAGCTAAGGATCCAGAATTTGTTGCGCTGGCTGCTGAGCTCTGTGGGTTTTTGCAGCAGCTCTACCTGTACTAGATGCACCTGCTCCTTGTCGTTTCTATATCTGACTTTATGTCCTCTACAAGAGTTTCTGGGTTTTTTTGCTAGTTCTTCAAATGTTCAATAAAAACCTGTATGCTAATTCATAACGAAGAAAGCTTTGTAATGAAGACTGTCATTTCCAAAACACTGCCCGCCCCCCCGCGGTCCGCAGCGCTGTTGAAAAGGCTGTGGAAGTCCCTGTATTAAACACGTAGACCTGTGACACAAAAATCACCAAACTCAGACGACCACAGACTGTTTTCCTTCGTGGTGATGAAGGGAAACGCTGGGTTGGCATGTAAAAGGGCATTTATTCCCTTCAAAGACCTGCAGTTCAAAAAAAAAGCACCCCTCCGACAGGCAAACCCATCTGTTCTCTGATTGGATTGTTACATTTGTGATTGACATGACATTGACCAATCAGATGAAAGGAAGAAAAATAGGGTCAAAATTCGTACGTGTAACTTGCAGGGTTTTTTTGGCTAAGTCCACACACAAATCTTTTTTACACATACAAATCTTTTTTACGCACACACAAATTCTTTTTACACATACAAATCCTGATTTACAAGCACAAAACTGATTTACAAGTACAAAATATTTATGACCACATTTTGAACCCATACTGAGGTCTATCCAATTTATCGGTGTGCTGATATGGGAATGATGTAATCTTGTGATTCAAATACTCCAAAGTGAAGTACTTCAGCCGGATCATCTCTTTAACACAAAGAGAAAGCTCCATGGGAACAATACCTTCCAGAAGATCATGGAGTATATCTGGAGGAAACCCCGTGATTGTGTGGAAGTAATTCAGGGACTCACGCAAAACACAGCCACCTTTAACACCAAAGTGGCTGCTCAAAGTGTCACTTTCTTGAACGGTTTGTACATGTAGGTCATGGCTGGCTTCGGTTCTCTAAGGAAACCTTCTCTCTCTGACTTCAATTACTTGAAACTGTTCAATTGAGCCCATACATAATCTGCAAACATGGCCTGCTCTAAATGACTCTACAAAGCCACCTAATCCATGAGCAGCCAAATTGTCAGCAGAAACACAAAAGATGGTGCCTCTGACATTCTGGCCAACTCTTTCAATGAAGACACCGTCTTGTTCCAGAGTACGAACATCACGCAGCAATGGAGCAAGTACAGCTGCATATCCATACTTACGGAGGTCTGTCACTTTTACCAGTATTGCTAGCTGTATAGCATGTAATGCTGATCGGTATTTTGGTGGTACATTAGCGAGGACCCAATATACAGCGCAAAGTTTGTGAATTTTGCGTGATGTGCCAAGTGGATTGGCAATTTCAAGCTCATCAATATATAGCTGGAGTGGTAGGATGAGATCCCCTGTTGACAGTAAGTCATTTTCAAGGAAATGAGAGCCATCAGAGCATGATGCATATTGATCAGATGCAGTATTTGGTTCAGTAATCTTCTTAAGAATGTCTGTGTTTTTAAACAACTCTTGAATCATTGAAAGGATAGGAACATACATGCTGGTATGTCCAGGTTGATCCAGCTGATACTCCACTGGCATTACACAAGGGTAGTTGCACTCAATAAAGGTTTTTCTGCACTTGGTTGAACTCAACTCAGCACCTTTAGAGGTTGATGTAGACAGAACATTGCAGTCCATGACAGTGGCAACAACTTCACTCAGTGTAGGTTCTGCAATACTGTGACCGTTTCTCTGCAATATGTCACTAACTGCCTCTTTGATCAACGGCTCAGATAAGGAGAAGATCTGATTCAAGTGTTCTACTATTTCTTGAGTAGCCGTGTTTGAGACATGGAGGATAGCCTGCATCTTTAGGAATAAGGAAGACACATTTTTTTTAAGTTGATTTCTTAGACTGTCAGTGTCACACTGATCATCATTCCCCACTTCCGTGCTCTGGCCTGGGCATTCTTCATGCAAGTCACTAGCTACTTCAGAAATACTGGCTTGGAGATTATGGGGATCCTCACTGACAATATCACTTTGAAAGTCTGTTACAAGACTTGCTTGGTGTGCTCTACTTTTATGGGAATTGAATGAAGAGTACACATTTGTGCTATACCTACAATCCTTATATGGGCATGTCACTGTTTCATGATTTTTCAAATGCTTTCTGAGATGACTGAAAAGGCCTGTTTCAGAAAAGGGTTGCTGAAATGTGCATAAAGGGCATTTAAATAACACAGGCCTCTGACTCTGCTCTGCACAACTGCTAAGTTGTGCTGTATGATATCTTGACAAATGAGTACTCAGTGCATTAAGTGTCTGAAATGTACAAATGCAATCAGTGTAGAGGCATGGAAGAGGGCTGATTCGGGAATAGTGGCTGTGCTGCAGCCTGTAGTGTCTAAATAACTGTATTCTGGAGGTGAAGGAAGCTGCGCACAACTTACACTGCCAGATCATGTTGGAAACAAAACAGAACTCCTTATACTTACAACTTAATATAACAGTTAAGTTATATTAATAAGTGATAAATAATAACAATAAGTGAATTACTATTAGCTCACAAAAACATGGTCATGGACTACAGCTAACACTGCTTTAAAATGGCAACCTGTTTTCCTCAAAACAATTTGTTTTATATAAGAATCTATAGGTGGAAAATAGCATAAGTAAAGTTGGTTTAGTAGTTAGTTTAACATATTTTTAAGACAACTCGAGAGCGAGAGCGAGAGAGGTAATTGGTAGAAGAATTCACAAACAAAATGAATTACCTGGTATCTTTATCACATCTCCAGTTCTCTTCCTTGACTCTGTCTTAATTCTTGAAGCTGGAACAGAGAGATCCAAAGGCATAAACTGATGAACAATTAAAAAGCATCCAAACGGTGACAAATTATAAATACTTCCATTTATAATTTTTCCCTGTTAATGATCTTTTCATTTAATCCCCAAAGTGTGAATGCATCTCTAGTCAAGATACTAAAGCCATCGAGCAAATATTACAATACTGAAGAAAAGCAGCAGCACTTGAACTTTAACGGCATGGTTAAATCAACAACAACGCCATTTCTACAAACTAAAGCCTTACTGATGAGAGGTTCCCCCAAACATATGTTATTTGAAATTATTTAATGTGCATACACAGTTAATGTCAAAAATGTCA
This sequence comes from Pelmatolapia mariae, assembly GCF_036321145.2. Classification (NCBI taxonomy): domain Eukaryota; kingdom Metazoa; phylum Chordata; class Actinopteri; order Cichliformes; family Cichlidae; genus Pelmatolapia; species Pelmatolapia mariae. Next base: position 23,128,419 of record NC_086242.1, on the reverse strand, counting down.
GGCTCCTCATCACTGCTTCTCTCTCCGAACGATTCTGGTTGTTTTGATTGACAGGTTTGTTTTTTAGGACCTTAGTGATCCAAGAGTGCCAATTGGTTGGCAGAAGTTGATTGACAAGTGATTCCACTAATTAGGCAAAGTGAGAGGAGACGATGCGTGCGCCGTGCTCTTTCATTGGCCCTCTAACTCTGGCTTGTGAACAACGTGGCTCGTCAGAGCAGGTGTATTAGAAGGATGAGTTTCCCGATCATTCTACGGCGTAAAGTGACTGATATATATAAAAAACACCTATCGAGACCGTCGCTCAAACGCCTAATACACCTGCACCACTTATTCGCACATATAGTTTAAAATATAGCGTTTCTAACAAGAAAACGGCTTGAAAGCACTCTCACTGCAGACAGGTATCTCCGCTGTGTAACTGCAGGGACAACGGGCTTGTTTGGACCCAACTATTCTGAGTCCTGAGAGGGGGTTTCAAAATTTAGAGAGATTAAAACACTTTGTTTCATACTAGGCGACCGGGCGCCACCTCTAGAACAAGTAGTGTCTAACTTTTTAAACAGCCTGCGACCCTCATTACAACAACTTAATGCTAGCTCTGCAAGCACAAAGTTTCCTTCGGGGAGAGCAGCAAAGCACATAAAAAACACGGACCCGACATTTCTGCTATTCTTTTCGACACGCACCCAAAATACAACTAAATATTCGTATTTTAACAATAAACTAATATCAACATTGAAAACTTACTGTAAGTCCAGTGATGCTAGTTGCTGCCGTTAGGTCCAACTTTCTCCAGTCGTCCGTGTTGCCTCTTTGGTGCTGTTTCCCGCCCATATACCTTTACTTCTTCTGTGTTTCGTATTTTTTTCCAAATAGCGGTAAACGATCAGTGTATAATGCTCATTAGCGCCGCCTTCCGCTTCGGAGGGTGAATCAGAGATTAACTCGGAATAAAAATTGATTCCTGCAGCTGCTCAACACTTACGGAAAAAATTAAAAAAAGATATATAGGATACATTGATAAGACAATGAATATTAAAATAAATACATTTTGTCTTCCACTAATGCATTTAAGACAATTTGATTTTACTTATTTGGTGAAACACTTTGAGATTTTATTGTATTTTAGCATGTGCTACATAAATTAAGTTTATTATTAAATCCTACCTACTTGAAACAACAAAAATAACAGGACTTATCATTCTTATATGTCCTAACTTAACTGTGTTACGTTGTGCTTAAGTTATGATTTTAAGTGATGCTTACTTAATATAGAAATAGTTCAATTCAATCAAAAATTATTAGTTTCATTTACTCAAAAAGGAAGAACATGTTACACGAACTTGACATATTTAAGTTAACAGAACTTTTTAAAGACTTTGAGTATACACTACTTAATCTATTTAATTACTTTGAACATTCGGGTTTACAGTGTATGATACGTCAAAATTAGATTAATAATGACCACTGTAATGACAGTATCGTATTTTTACGCAAAATGGCATGAAGTGGATTGCTAGCATAAGGTCACTTTCCAAGCCTTCACATCTTTGTTACTTCACAGCTTTCACTAACCACATGTTTTACCATATAAAAAAATATATATCAATGATATATTTCGATGGGCTGTAACCTCCCTCATTTACTTTTAAAATTTTATGAAAAAGTTTCGCACTCAGTGGTGAGTGATGTAGTTAAAATCATTTGTGCGGGATTTTGTCAGTCACAGTTTTTCGAAGCTTTTGTCTCCACGCAGTTTTTCAGTTGTGGTAATTAAGCTAAAGTGGCTCAGTCCAGCGACATAACTGGTTTTCATTTTCATGCTGTCAGAGCCCTGTGACTTTAGTGCAGGCACAGCTCACATAGAGGGATGATGCGAGTTTTCAGTTAAACTTGGTCGTGTATCAGTGAGACCCATGCTCAGTCACGATGTTTATGTTTCTGTAGAACGATCTTCAAGACAAAGGTACATTCAGGAAATAATATAGTAATGCGTGTTTAATCTGACATAAGTCTTTCATAATTTCTATGTTTAACACCCAATGGTGTTTGGATACAGAGATGACATTGTGTAGATTAAAGGACCTCTTTTCAAGTATGGGAAGATATATACAGTATATAAATACATAAATAGTGTTATTTCATGTCATGATCTGTCACCAAATTGGTACAGAAAATAGGGTCTATCCCCTTTTTAATCTAATAAAGAGTTTCATTGTTTTATATGTGAGCCTCACCTTTAAAAATGTTAGTATTAATTCAAATTTGTCTTTAACAATTTGTGTTTGTAAAATTTTTACTTCGGAGAGTGCGATTGTTATTAATGTTGTGTTCTTTTCAGTTGTTTACGGTGGCTGGGAAGTGCAAATCACATTTACAACATCAACAACAAAATAACATTTCCGAAAACACTTTTACATAAAAAAAAAACAAATTAAAAAAATTGACAACAAAATAACATTTCCGAAAACACTTTTACATTAAAAAAAAAAAACAAATAAAAAAATTGACAACAAAATAACATTTCCGAAAACACTTTTACATTAAAAAAAAAACCAAATAAAAAAATTGACAACAAAATAACATTTCCGAAAACACTTTTACATAAAAAAAAACAAATAAAAAAATTGACAACAAAATAACATTTCCGAAAACACTTTTACATTAAAAAAAAACCAAATAAAAAAATTGACAACAAAATAACATTTCCGAAAACACTTTTACATTAAAAAAAAACCAAATAAAAAATTGACAACAAAATAACATTTCCGAAAACACTTTTACATAAAAAAAAACAAATTAAAAAAATTGACAACAAAATAACATTTCCGAAAAGACTTTTACTTTAAAAAAAAACAAATAAAAAAATTGACAACAAAATAACATTTCAGAAAACACTGAAAACACAAGTCCGCAACAAATTAACAAGTCCGCAACAAATTAACAAATCCACAACAAATTAACAAGTGGCTCTTGACGGAACTGATTGTCTGAAATACCGGAAGTGACTCAACGATTAGGCTTACTCCATATTTGTAGCACAGAAAAGTGATTTGTAGTCAGCTAAACGCGGGATGTCAACAAACGTCGAGAAACTAACTCCTCACAGCGCTTCCTTATTACCCTGACGGTGCTCGCTGCACTACATAAGAACTGGAAAATGTTTTGCCCGTTTTGTGGCGTTAGCTTCAGCCTCTTCACTCCTTTTTGTGCTTCCTGTGGACGGTCTCTGGAGCTTTTGCGGGACACAGACCAGGCTGAAGGATCAGACAACCTACAGTACTGCATTCAATATTTCAACGAAGGTCACTCATATAGTGTTATCATGGACATGATGTTAAGTTTGCATGGTGTAAAGATGAGTTTAAGGAGTCTTAAAAGTAAACTCAATAATGCTGGACTTTACCGAAGAAAACATTTTCACTCCAGAACAACGATCATTAACACAATCAGAGCGGAGCTTCAAGGACCTGGGCGATTGTTTGGGTATCGAACAATGTGGCAGGTACTTAAACAAAAGCATCATCTTAAAGTGAAGAGGGATGATGTGATGAAAATACTCCAGGAGCTTAATCCTCATGGATGCCAGATGAGAACACGCAGAAGATTCATTAGGAGAACCTATCATTCGCTGGGACCCAACTACATGTGGCATGCTGATGGTTATGACAAGCTGAAACTAGAGCTGGGCGATATAAGATTTTTTCATATCACGATATGTTTTTTTCATTTCTGGCGATAACGATATATATCACGATATAAGCCAAATAACTATATTTGTAAGATTTAAATGTGCCGTTGCTCACAAGTAAAATGTGAAATAATTAGCAGCTTGTTTTAATTTAAATATTTATTTCCCATAATAAGTTTAACAGGGTAGATGTACTTAAGGAACATGAGACTTCAGTTTCAGATAAATAAAGGCAAATATTGCAAACTACACAAAACACAGCTGCTAAAGCGTTTAAGTTTCAAAATAGAACAAACAAAACAGACTACTAAATTGTCAATTCCACTTAGAAACAAAATTTTAATTCTAAAAATAAATCTTAGTTCGTTTTACAGAAGAACAGACAAAATTGACTAACTTTTGTCAATATCAAATAAACTGAGAACTAAAAGGAAATTCTCAATCTCTCCTTGTTGTATAGCTTAGCTTTTCAAACAGTTTTAACAGTTACTTTAGTCTGACAAAAGCCGAATGACGAATTAACGCTTTCAGTCAGAGATTGAGCATGCACCGGTTTATTGTATTTCCAGACCTGCTTTCGGCACAATTTACAGTGCGCGCTACTCTGTTTTTTGTCAGATTTGAAATAGCCGAAATACCTTCACACTACGGAACTTCTATGGCCCTTCCGTTCGACAATCTCTCCGGCATTGGAACCATCATTGTTTTTTTCTCCGATAACCTTCGCTCACGCTCTCGGTTGATTTTTCTCTAGTCAGCAAACTCATTTCTTTCATTACCCGGGCGGCCCGGCCGCAAAAACAAATACACATGTGCGCCTTGGCACTTGTGCTGTACGTAACAAGTCATGTGACGTTGCGGCTGTGATTGGTTAGGCTCTGCGCTACTTAATTTGGATTGGCTGTTCTTTTTTTTTTTTTTAAGAGGACAAGAGAGATGAGGCCTATCGCAATAGTTACATTTTTCTATCGAGAAAAAGGTATTTTGCAATACATATCGTTATCGTTCTATCGCCCAGCTCTAGCTGAAACCATTCGGTTTGGCCATTTCAGGGTGCATTGATGGATTTTCACGCAAGGTTTGGTGGCTAGAATGTGGACCAACAAATAATAATCCAGCGGTTATAGTTTACTATTACTTGTCATGTGTTGAGAACCTTGGTGTTGTACCGATGAGACTGAGAACTGACTGTGGGACAGAAAACGGCATTATGGCTGCAGTTCAGTGCGCACTACGTCACCATCATGATGACCACTTCAGCGGAGAGTCCAGTCACATGTTTGGTTCATCAACGAATAACCAGCGAAGTTAGAGTCCTGGTGGTCCATATATAGAAAAGGAAGGTAAATATAACATTTGATTTGCCTGATATTTAAAGGTGTAACAAATTTGAATGTTGTGCAAAAGGGCAGCTGTGGCTACAACTGTAGCTTGCCTCCACCAGTGTGTGAATGTGAGAGTGAGTGAATAGTGGAATTGTAAAGCGCTTTGAGGGCCTCGAAAAGCGCTATATAAATGCAATCCATTATTATTATTATTATTATTATAATTACTATTATTATTTCAGTAATTCAACTTAAAAAGTAAAACCGATATTAAATACTCATTACATGCCAAACTAGACATTTTTAGCCCATTTAGTAATTATGATGATTATGATTTGGAACTTAAGAAAAACCCAACTTCAAAATTAGAATATTGTGAAAAGGTTCAATATTTTAGACTCAAAGTGCCACTCTACTATGAGCTAATTAATTCAAATCATCTGCAAAGGGTTCCTGAGCCTTTAAATGGTCTTTCTAATTCAGGAGGACTCACAGGATGGACATGACTGCTGACAGCTATGGGAAAAAAAACATAATTGACACCCTCCATAAGGAGCACCTTAAAAGAAGTTGGATGTTCCCAGAGACTGTCAAAGCACATTAATAGAAAGTTTTGTCTAATGTAAGTGTGGATGAAAGGGGTGTCACATAGTGTAGTGGCTAAGAGCTGAAGGCTGCTACTGAAGCATCCTGGTCTTCCATAAAACCTCAACAGAGCCACAGACTGATAGCATCCACACTGTAAAATCTAATATTGTGTTTAATTAAAAATATTAAGTAGGCTGAACTCAATTTTGATCAATTTGTTATTAGAACTCAATTTAAATAAGTTACCAGTACTTTTTATGCAAAAACGCTGATCAACTCAATTTATTTGAGTTGTCTTAACTTAGAAAAACTAAGTAAGTGGGGAATTTTGCTTCTCAGTGCGGAAGGATGAAAGATGTTTTGAAAATGCCACATCACTACTAGCATGGATCAGTCCGCATGTTCACGGTGCCAGCATTTTTTTCTGTAATATGTTGAGCAAACCTGGAGAAGCTTCAGCTCAAGATATTATTGTTGTCATTGCTGTGGATCTTTACCTGATACACTGGCTTGGTGAGTAAATGTTTACTCTTATTCAAATTGATTTTGTGGCTTCTCTTAGTTTAGCACCAGGTTTATAATCTTGCTAGCTAGTTAGTGTTAGCCTAGCGTTGCTGCTGCCGCTGGGCTCATGTTACTTAAAAATTAACACCACAGCCTTAAAAACCTTATATAAAAATATGTCTGTGAAATTTTCTGTTGATTGTTTGAAATAAAAAAGTGAGATAAGAGCCCAGACAAATTTTTTCGGGAGGTGCAGCTGTTAGGGGTGGGGGTGTGGGGGGTATTTTCAATCCATAGCCCTAACTAACTGTCACGGTATGGCATGGCGGACCGTGGGGGTGTAGGGAATGAGGAGGACCCAGGCGCGGTGCTCTGTGTATAAACAGTGCGTTTATTTACAGTGGTGGAAATAACAACAATAAATCCCCGTGTTTTCCCCGGACTCCCGTGTCGTGTTCTCCTAGTGCTCTCTGCTCCCGTGTCTGCACTCCCAGTGCTCGCTGCTCCTCAGACCTTCCACGCTCCTCCTGCGGGAAACAATAGTGGCAGCTGTCAGGACACTCAACAATGGCAGGCATGCACTTAACAACTGGACCTAAACTGGGTGACTAACATGGAGTCTCACGAAATGATCCCGCGTCGGTGGGAGCTCCAAGACTCTCTTAAGTAGCTCCCCCGACGAGGCCTGATCAGCAGCAGGTGTGTGGCTTTGGGTGTGGCCAGTCCGCCAGCAGGGCCACACCCACCTGGCCTGAAGGCGCCCACAGAGACACATACACACACAGACACATATGCACAAACAGAGAAGGGGGAGCAACACCAAAAATACATAATAATATAATAGGTCCATGACTGCCCAGGGGTCCTGGGTCGCCCAGTCCCAGGACCCTGACACTAACTAACTAACTATATATATCATGTTTAACCTGAGTAGCAAAAGACCGCAGGAGGGTTGAAAACGATACGCCAGGAATTAGCTGTGCTCGCCGGCTCTATCGAGTGTTGACCTCCCGGTCAGCTATCGCGCTGGCGGATAACAAAGCTCTCCAAAAACATCGAAGCACTTTTGCAAATATGTGATATTTTGATACATTAAGTAGATATTTGAGCATTGCACAGCTACATTCTCAGCTGAAAATATTTTAAAAGTGTATTTTGTGACCCAGAAAGGGTAATCTGGGGAAAAGGAGGATCGCATTTGGCCACAGTTGTCGGAGCCTGTGTATGCTTACTTGTGTGTACTTGTGGTCTCGTGGACTTGTGATACGTCGAAGACCAAGTACTGTTCCAATTCAAAGTACACATGAAGCTGAGAACACGAAAAATTCCGGGATGTGTTTTCGCTCCTCCCGTTTTATCGAGCATGTGTCGGTGGTGACTTGTGTGGACTTTGAGGGACTCGGTACAGATAAATATGAAGAATGCATTTCCTCCAAAACTGAAACGCAGCAATGGCGGAGGAGCGCAGCTAGAATAAATATTAAAATATTACTTTTTCTGGGTCACAAAATAAAATTTTAAGATATTTTCAGGCGAGAATGTAGCTGTGTAAAGTTCAAATATCTGCTCGATTTATCAAGACATCACATATTTGCAAAAATGCTCTGACATTTTCGGAGACGTCTATTTTTTTAATGCTTTGTGGCAGCTTTTGAACATCTGTGGCATCTATTAATGTCAAATCTAGCCTTTCTTTAACAACATAAGCAAACTGCTTTGATATTTAACCGACTTTTCTGTTTAATTATATTTTAAATAATAATAATAACAATAGTATTTGTTTTGTTAAAAAATGTGTTTAAAAGCAAGTTTTGTTGTGAAAGCTATAATCCAGATTAGTGGCCTGTTAAATGGTTAAAGTCCATGTTGGCTTTATAATTGAGAATAAAGTAATACAGCTTGTCCTTCTAAAGAATTAAGCTAAATTCCACAGTTGAATCATAAGAAACATTATGTTACATATAAACCCTGCCATATGTTAGATCTGGTCATTTTGCTTATTAGAAAGTTTATATATTGGAAGTTAGCTTTTAACAAGCATGTAATGATTATATTTAAATTTGGTGGTCTTGTTTTAAACACATATCACTTTAGGCCTAAACTGACAGTGCCAATACCACACATTCAGACACAGTAGTAGATGATGTTTTTAATACTATATGTGTTAGTCTAATTTGGTTGTAGGGGGTCTACATTGACCTTCTGTGTTGTAAGTTATAATGATTGCACAGCCATTAAGGATCAGATCAGCTTCTAAAAAAATGTTCTGTTTTTTCTCCCTCTGCTTGCTTCTTACTGTCTTTGAGACTCGGAACCAGCACTCCTGCTGTTGGACAGAAGGACATCAACTCAGTGGTAAGTATTTTGGTTTTCCAATATATTAGCAATTGTCAGTGACATTTATATTAATCAGGCTGAACTTTAATCATACTTTAGATCAGCTTTTTTTACTTATTGTTTTATTTGTGCTTTGGTTTGGGGAAGTTGTTTCTTTACTGATCTTTTCCTGTCTTCTGTTATTAGACTTGAGATATGACTGCACTATGCTGTTGCTGATGACTCCATTTAATTCTACAAGACATGCTGTGTAAGTAAAGAAACAACAACAGTTTGGTCTGCATTTCTTGAAAGATCACATCCCCTAAACTTAGTTTAGAGGGTCTACACTGTATATAGTGAAGTCTGCAAGTTTTTGAACAGCAAAATTTGTTTTGTGCCCAAATCATTTTGCAGATCATTAGAATGAAAGTTATAGGCCATGTTTGCATATCCCTTTTTAAAATGATGCTTTCATGACAATATTGTATGTTGGGTGGTGGTCAGGGCTAACCAGACTGACAAGTGGGACATTGAATGTCACCTCTCCGGTGGGGAGGGAGTCTGAGATTGTCTAAATTGGAGTCTGTTCTATACCAAATGCAGAAAAAAATGTTTTAAGAAAGCAATTAAGTTCATGTTCCAAAAAATATGATTGTTTGCTTGCAGGACACCAGGAGAGAGGAGTCCTCCGTCACAGATGGTGTGGTCAGTGAAGATGGTCGCCTGCAGGTTCAAGCTCATTGCATCTCCAACCCACATCCACTGCCACTGTACTTAAGGGAAGTTAAAGACTTTCTTCTGCACTTACATTTGGATCACCTAAATCCATGACAGTCATTCAGGCAGTAATGCCTGAACTGGAAACAAGCCATCCTTAAAATATTACAACATTCCAGCTCCTGTGTTGGAATGAAAAACAAATGTGTTGTTTATATTAGAGACTGCACTTGTGACAGAACAATAAATATTTTATTTTGATTATATAAGTAATGTAAGTACAAAACAAAGTTGTGGTAGGCATAAACTTCGTTTCAGAATAATTAAATCTGAGACTTTGTTTCATTGTAAGATTATTACGGAGCCCCGCAAGTGACATGGGAGAAAAAAAAATTACGATGAACTTTTGTGAGATCTCGCAAAAGTTTATCGTTTTAGCCGCATTTGGAGGCCGCCAGCTCGAAGCCGACTGGGAGGTCGAGGCACGATGTGCCGGGAGAGCGGTGTTCCCCCCGGCTGTAGTAGGTCTCGACCTCCCGTTAGCTTCGAGATGGTGGGTGTCAGACATCTCCAAAAATGTCGGAGCACTTTTGCAAATATGTGATGTCTTGTAAACTGAGCAGATATTCGACGTTTACACAGCTACATTCACGCCTCAAAATATCTTAAAAGTATATTTTGTGACCCAGAAAGAGTAATATTACAAGTAGCTGCCGCCATTGTTGGAATTCAACTTTTGCGAGATCTCGCAAAAGTTTTGCGAGATCCCGAGTTTGTTTTGTGAGATCTCGAGTTTGTTTTGCGAGATCTTGCAAAAGTTTTGCGAGATCCCGAGTTAGTTTTGCGAGATCTCGCAAAAGTTCATCTTAATTTGTTTTTTTCTCCCATGTCACTTGCGGGGCTCCGTAGATTATAACAGTGATGGCAGTATAATTGTTTGTTGTTCAGCGCAACAGTGTCCAGTATGTTGGCTGTTATACTTTGTTGCGTTTGAAAATAAAAGTTGGGCTGATTTTAACATCATTACAAAAAGTGTTGTTAATTATTTTTAATCATATTCAGGTTACCACAAATTGTTTTTTCATTTAGTTGAACTTGAAATTTTTGTCAGTAGGTAAACAATTAGTATTGTACAGTCGGAAATATCAAGTTATTCTTAATACTGCATACTTGCAATGAATAAGTTGTCCTAACAGTCGTCTTAAGTAAGCTTTACTTAGTTTTTTTGAGGCAACGAGTTTGCATATTTTTTTTGAGTTCTGGAAACTAAATAGGTTTTTACTCTGTACTCATAGTGAATAAATTGCCTTAACTTAGTCATCTTAAGTAAACTTTACTCAATTTTTTTGAGGCAACGAGTTTGCATAGTTTTTTGAGTTCTGGGAACTAACGAGGTTGTACAGTGTACTCAAAATGAGTAAGTTGCCCTAACTTAATCATCTTAAGTAAAACTTAACTCAATTTTTTTGAGGTAACGAGTTTGCATAGTTTTTTTGAGTTCTGTGAACTAATTAGATTTTACAGTGCATGCCACGCTGCATGGAGGCAGTAATTTATGCAAAAAGGACCCAAACAAATAGAACATACAAATTGTTAGACTTTGAATTTGGGTTTTTCATAAGTTCTACATCTTAATCATTAACATTATAACAAATACTTGAAATACCTCACTTTGTATGTAATGAGTCAATATCGTTAATTTCACATTTAATTGGAATTACTAAAATAAATTAACTTTTGCACATTACTCAAATGTTTTAGGGTTTTGCCTGTATGCAATCCCTTTCGATAGAAAACATTTAAACTGACTGGAGTCTATATATGATTCAGTTAAAATGAACTGTAAAGTGCCATGCGATGACGTGTTGTGAAATGATGCCATGTAAACAAACAAAACTATTTCTAAACTTTTTTTTTTTTTTTACCAATTTCTGTAGGGCTCAGTTTTGGATGGAGCTGTTTGCGGATCTTAGAGACGCTGGACACTTCAATGGAAGTCACGAGCACCAGTGCCTTTTGAGATTTTACTTCACTGACATTGTTCAGAAGGATCTTGATGAATGTGTGAAGCTGTGGAACACTCATCGGATTTGTCCCTCAAGAACAGCTTCATGTCCAGGAGGTGTACCAAATGAACTGTACTACCTACCCCACAGGTAATGGATAATAATGATCAAATAATTACTTTATGTGTAAACCTATATTAATGCAATTGTCTTCCATTGACCACAGATACGGCTCCAGGGACTGTGGATTCCTGATTCAACAGTCTGAACTGGACGCTTTTCCTGAGTCTAGGCTGTCAGTAGTTGTATGTGGGGACTCAAACATACAGGAGTATCTGAATTTTGTAATGGAGCAAAATCATTTTCAAAAGCCAGTCTGCTGGGAGTCTGCCACTGAACTTTACATGAAGTTATTAGAAATTGCACATTTCTAAATAAATTGCTTTTTGTTGTTTTTACCAAAACCTAGAGCATATGCTGTATTTGTGGACTAGGCTACATGAGTTGGCTGAAGATGCCAAAAGTTTAAGTTTGTGTTTGTAAAAGCACATTCTTACTGCAATGTCTTGCTAATTCTGGTCCCTGTTTAGCTGATGGAAGTTGAGATACAGTCCTGAACATTTAGATAAATAATAAATAAAACCAAAATCAAATCTTGCACTGTATTGTGTGTTTATTACAACTTTTAAGAGTAGAACACAGTACACTGTTGGGGTGCCTGGGTCGTCGACCCAGAGTTCTGAGTGTTCATTTTTATTGTACTTTGATTTTTGCCTTTATTTATCATTTCTAGTCTTTTGGTTTCTTTGTCAGAGTTGTGCTTTCTGGTTTCTGTTCTGTTCCATAGTTGCTGTATCCCTGTGTCAGTCTACGTCTCTGTTCCCTCTGTTGCAGTGCTTGCCTGTGAGTCTGTGTCTGTAAGTTCAGTCTGTGTTATGTTTCCTGTTTTACTTTGAAAGTCCGTGTCTCATGTTAATGTGTCTGATTGTGCTTCCTTTGTCTCGTTAGGCCCGAGTTGCCCCAGCTTTGTTTCCCTTCTGTTACCCATTCCCTGATTGCTCCCCCTGTGTATTTAAGCCCTGTGTTTCTCTGTGTCCGTGTCGCAATCTACTGTCTACTATGCTGTGTGTTCTGTCTGCCAGCCTGCCAAGTTAGTTCATTTTGTATTCTAGTTCAGCCAGTTTTCTGTTTGCTGTCCAGCATTAAAGCTGTATTTAAGTTCACCTTTTGTTTCTGTGAGTCTGCATTTTGGGTCCTTTTCCTGCCTGCACACAGGCTTCCCATGACATACACCTTTAAATGCCTTTACTTTTAGCAGCACTGTCAAACCTTTGAACAAATCAAGTCAAGCCACTGTATTTTAAATCTCCTTTGAACAGATGTACCTACATTTTAGAATAAAAAACATGCTCAAATAGATAACTGATTACTGGGTAAGTCCCGTAGCAAAAAACCTACAGAATCTACAATGTAATGCCAAGAAGAAGCAGCTGTAAGTGACTGGGTTATCTAATAAAACTACAATAAACTACCGGTAAACTATAATTGATTTGTGCTGTACCACCAGCATGTGCCACCTTCTCCTATTCATAACGGGCGTTTATCAATATGCGTACTTGTGCGTACTTGCGTTCTCGTGTACTCGTGATACGTCATCAGTCGGAGACCAAGTACTGTTCCAATTCGAAGTACGCATCACGCCGAGAACGCGAAAAAGTCCCGGATGTGTTCTCGATCCGCCCATTTTATCGAGCATGCATCGGTGTAGACTTGGGACAGCTATATATCCCAGAATGCATTTCGTCCAAAACTCAACAGCGGACTCCCGGCACATCGTCCCCCCCCCGGTCTTCTCACTACTCAGGTTAAAGAAACTCCAGCAGCTGTCTATAGTATTAAGTGTCCACTAGAATAGAAATAAAAGCGTTCTAACATCTCACCTGCTTGTATATATTAAGGTATGTACACGTATGTACATGTACACTATTTTTATTAATAGAGGTTTCACTACTGAGGTTAAAAATGATATATAAGTCACTTAGATCACTTCTAAATGTTAATGTTTGGTTTATTTCAGTGTTTTATTTGTTCCTGAGTAAACCGGTTTGGCTGTGATTAAAGTTAAGCTTCATAACATGTTACTTACAGTTAAATTAAGAGGGGACGGCAGTAAAAACTCCGGACCTGTGACATCATCACGTACGCTGGTGTTCCGACTGTACAAATCACGAGTCCGTGCTCGCGTACTTGAGAATTGAGAAACGGCCCACGAGTCCGTGCTCGCGTTCTCGGCAGGTACGTACTCCCGTGCGTTCTCGGCGAGTACGTACTCACCGAGCACGCGAGTACGTACTCGCGTACTTGGGCATTGATAAACGGCCAACATCTTGGAAAAAAAAATCTTGTCTTAAAAACTTCAGAAACAAATCAAACAGCAGGTTTGAACTACAAGGCCAGACATCCTAGAAACAACCAAATCATAGGGAGTTCTGAATTCCAAAATCCATGTTGGACTTAAACACGGAATATGAGGTTATCATTGGTAGTTTCAATAAGTTTAAGCATGTATTTGCCATCGGGAACAAAGAGTCATCCAGGAACTGTAGGCTTGGTAGTGGATCTAATCCAGAAGGGGGCAGTGATGTTAGCCCAGTTGCAAACATCAGAACATCGCCCACCGACACAGCAGTTTGTGATTCTGCAAAAAAAAAAAAAATTATATATATATATATATATATATATATATATATATATATATAAAAAATTCAACACATTGTCTTGTAATGAGTACTAAAAGAAATACTGGTATAAACCTTCACAGTCAAGCAGATAGTCTGACCAGTAGCCCACAGTTTGACTCTCCAGATGTCTCCTGTTACTTCCAGATGGGCTGAAGTCAGGTTTGAAAAGTCTCTCAAGTTCAAGAGCTGTGAGTTTCTTTTTCATGTGACACAGGACCGGGGAAAGCAAAGTAGGGTGTTGCTGGAGTGCACTCAGGAAATTAAGTGCTGAAAGACCCTCTTTAAATCTTAAGAATGAGGAGAACTTTGTGTCATTTACCAGTTCATAATACATGCACAAACTCTGGAGAAACTTTGAACTTTGGAAACCTTGGAGAATGTGAAACATTTCAGTCGGAAATTATGCACAACACCGTCATAACAATAATTCTATATTCTCACCTGTCAATTACAGATGAGTTTCGAGCAATTATATACCACCGGAGATAGTCAGGCACAATGTCTTTCTTTTCCTCAACTGTGGAAACATGCCTTAGACAACCAGCCACCTGTTCATAGTACTGTGTTTTATGACAGTGTCACGCAGGACATCCACTGAACCAGCACTGTCGATCTGAAAAACCCATAAAAATGGACATACACAATGTAAGCTTACGTGTCTGATTTTCATTCCTGTTTTTTCCCTACACAAAGAAAGAATATTTTAATTTCATACAGATGAAGAAGCTATAGTTCTATCCTGCATTCAAATCCTGCGCTGTCCTCACCTCTTGTAAAGCTTTCCCTATTTCGTCATCTGTGACTGAGGCAACTGTTGCTTTTACTGAAGTCTGGCCTGCAAGATAATGTACCAGATCTTCTGACAGGAAATGGGGCCCTGGACCTCCATGCACAACTGACACGGCTATCATCTTTCCTGCTAGGTAGTATTCATCCTCCCTTACAGCTGTGAATAAATACAGTAAATGATAAAATCTCTCACACACACCTCTCTCTCTCTCTCTCTCTCTCTCTCTCTCTCTATCGATCAGATCCGATCGATGTCAGATCCGATCGATGTCAGATCGATCGAAATAATCCAAAAAATTATTATGAGTTGCTTCTGATAATAATTCAAAACAAATTGATTTACAAGTCCAAAAAAGTCTTTCAATTAAGTTTATCAAACATCTGACCATTGCATACCCTTTGCATTGTAGACGAGGAATCGATGTCCTTCTGGTCCATCAAAAATGGGACAATCTTTCAGGTGTTTCATTAGCAGACTCAAAAACTCTCGTTTTGGGCCACCTGCATCAAGTCCTTCTAGAATTCCAGCATCATCAGTAAATTTAACCAGCATGTCATTGGTTTCAGCAGTAGCGGTTTTAGATACGGGCGACACGGGCGGTTGCCCGGGGCGGCATCGTGGTGGGGGGCGGCATCACGAGCATCGGCAAAAAAAATAAATAAATAAAATTGCTGCCCCGACATCATGCCAGCGCATATTGGGGATGGCATAGGCACCGATCGGTTTTCTATCGTCCATTTGCTGGGAGTAAGGGCGCCCTCCGTTTGCGGGGTGCGCCTGCTGCTTGCGGCACAGGGAGGAGAGGGCGGGGCGGCGGGGGATTCTCTGGCTGGCTGGAGCGGCATCTAATATCCAACTCGCAAAATAAAACAAAATAAAAACAAACCAACAAACACGAAAACACCAGACATTATGATACAGACTTATAATTTGCGCCGACGTTTTTCTATACACGAAAAGTGAGCGCGAGAGCCCTCGGTGCGCCTGCTCGCTGCTGAAGTCAAAGTAAACTTTATTGTCATCTCCGCTACATACAGTCCAGTATATAAAGAGACGAGACGACGAGGCTCCAGTTACAGCAGTGCAAGTAAACGAACAATAAATATTTCAGAGTAAAAAAAATAATATACACTTTAGGACTAGGGGTAAAGGGATCAATAACAATTTAAAATGTATATTTTATATTTTGTTGATTTAAAGTCTCACACACAACCCGCTTTTTTTTAAAGTTTAAATAAAGAGAAAAAAGAGGAGGAGTGTAGCGACTTCCACAGTCGCTAGAGGCCGGGGATGGAGCCTGCCTATTTGCCTGAGCGCTGTCAACTTTACGCAATAATGCGAGAGGTGGAATTGCTTGCTTGTTTATTAAAGTGCTTGAAAAGTTTACAGAGCAATGTGATCGGCTCGCGATTCAAACTCTTAAAACATCACAGGCTCTAATGCAACAAGGGGAAACTCGTTGTGCTGCGGTCAACAAACACTACGGCTACCCAGCCCTCCTCTCTGTCAAAATCAAACCAGTGAAAGACAGACTGACAACGGCCTCTTAATGTCACCGCTAGCACCCACGTGACTCCCGTTACACATCACCATAGCAACCAAACAAATGAAAACCCAGTGATCATTAAAATTCAATACATTTAATTATGGCTCCTACAAGGAGAAACGAGCAAAAGAAACAGGTAAGCAGATGTGTCATTGGATAATGGCAGGTCATGTATCCTAAAACATTAAGAATCAGAATACTTTATTAATCCCTAAGGAAATTATGTGGGTTACAGTTCCTCCAAGAAGAAATGTTAAAAATAGTAACAGTAAGAGACTAAACTCCAAACAATATATACAATAATATAATATTAATTAGTCAGTGTCAATTGTTGATTTGTCCTGTTCTCATTGTATGACGAATTATGATGTCTGTTTAGTAGCCGTTTGCATACTATGCATACTCTCTCTCTCTCTTCATATGTGTGTGTGTGTGTGTGTGTCTGTGGGGGGGGGCGCGCCAGAGGGAGTGTTCGCCCAGGGCGCCAAACAGGCTAGGACCGCCACTGGGTTTCAGAGTATGACAACCGCCTGAAACCCCTGACTGCTCCATCCCAGGCATTTGCTCTTGAGATGTTGAATCTGCTGACACTTCCATGATGAATAGCACAGGATAAGTTTGCAATGATGTCAGGTAGAGTAATGTTAACGTCTTCCCTGTAATCTCAAAAATGAAAGACAGAATGCAGGACTACACAATTTAGCGTTGTTATTTTAAGTAGTATTTGATATTTTACATTGCTCTGTAATCAATCGGTGAAGCAACTTCAACCAGCTCTTCATCCTCGTCCTCAATGCAGGGGGCACACAGGTCTGCATATTTACTGTGGAGAAATTATAATTCCAACATTAGAACAACTTCTATTCACCCTTTGATTATCTTCACCCATTTCACAAACCCAAACGTGTACTGTAGTTACAGGTTTAAAATTACATATAAGACACAATTTTATTTACCTATAGAGACTCATGACTGGATTTGTTTCTTTTTGGTGATCAAGATCCTCTGTATCAGATATTACAATCTGAAAAACACAACAACAACAAAAATTGCATACTGTACATAAACATACATAGCATTGTATTAGTTCAACAATAGCAAAAACCTCATGCTGACATAAATTGCCCAAGTACCTGACATGGCTGTATGGTAGATGAAGGTCCTGGAGCATGTCTGAAACAGAATACAAGTATTGGAATTAAAATGTCCAGATAAGTAGCTCATACAGTTTAATATTATTTATGATACCAACATTATAAAAAGGCTATGAAACCAATAAATATTTATATTAGGGCGGGGCAATAAAACAACAACAATATGTATTGCAATATACATTTTTCTCAATAGAAACATGAGACTATTGCAATAGAGCTATCCATCCATCCATCCATTTTATATGCCGCTTATTCCTCTAATCCCTCTTTTTTTCATAGACATCAGAATAGTCAATCCTTATCAAGTAGCGCAGTGCCGACCCAATCGCTCTGGGAACAGCGTCATGTCCAGTTACCTGCAGCACAGTGAAGTAGCAGCACCACACGTGGAGATGTTCGGGCACCATTTACATCTAAACCAACCATTAAAATAAATATACAAGGAGAGATTAGGAGAATTTGCTTTTAGTTCTAAGCTTATTCATTTGATATTGACAAAAAGTTTGTCAATTTTATGTCTGTTCTCCTGTAAAACTTACTGTGAACTAAGATTTATTTTTAGAATCGTTTTTTTTTGTTTTTAAATGGAATTGACCAAGCAATTGAGTGATCTGCTGTTTGTCTTTTGAAACTAGAAAGCTTTAGCCCTGACATTTTATTTAGTTTTTAACATGTACCTTTTTTTAGTTATCTGAAACGGATGTAATATGTTAGTACATCCGTCTGTCTGAACTTATGACAGGAAATAAATATTTAAATCAAAACAAGCTTCTGAGGATTTCACATCTTACTTACGAGCAACGGCACATTTAATTTGTACAAATCTAGCGGTTTATATCGTGATGTATATCAATATCCCCTGAAATAAAATAAAAAAATATTGTGACATGAGAAAATATTATATTGCCCAACTCTAATATATAGCAGAAAAAGCTCTGAAATAACTTACTCCTTCTCTGCATGTTTATCATTAGGAGTACTCTGGTCTTGTGGTTTGAAAAACTAAGATGAAAAATATGCACTTTTCAAAGCTTTTACCAACTTCGTATCACATTTAGATAGTTCATCAATACTTTAAAAAAAAATAAAAAAATTTTTTAAAGAACATATAATCACACAATGAAAATAATCCACCCATGGAGGTTACAGAATTATGATTATTATAGAGAAAAAAAAATAGAGCACTCAGAGGCCATGCACCTCTGCCAGGGCCACTCACAGGCCTCTGGCATATGGAGGACCACAAGAGCCACGCGCATCGAAATAAAAAATTCTGTGCTTAATTTTAATAAACTGATTTTTAAAATGCTTCTCAGTCTTCATTTCAAAAAACATTTTCGAATTGCACTTTAATAAACTGCATTTCAAAATCCTTTTTCGAATTCCACTTTAATAAAAACATTTTCGAATTGCACTTTAATAAACTGCATTTCAAAATCCTTTTTCGAATTCCACTTTAATAAAAACATTTTCGAATTGCACTTTAATAAACTGCATTTCAAAAAACATTTTCGAATTCCACTTTAATAAACTGCATTTCAAAAACCTTTTTCGAATTGCACTTTAATAAACTGCATTTCAAAAAACATTTTCGAATTGCACTTTAATAAACTGCATTTCAAAAACCTTTTTCGAATTGCACTTTAATAAACTGCATTTCAAAATCCATTTCCCTTTCCTGTTCGCTCAGGGATTAACATGTGGATTAGCAGTTGGATTAGCAGTTGGATTAACAACTTCATTTTAAAAATCCTGCTGCTATTCAAATTAGCCACACCGTGGGATGTAAGGAGCTCTCTGATTGGTTGGTCAGACACAGGCTGTCTGCCAGCCTGGATTTTTCTAGCTCATAGCTTCTCCCTGCTACGAAGCGTGTGTGCTTGTACAAAGGCCGTTCAGCCTCGGGATTTACACTCGGCTCGACACGGATATGTGAAGAATGAAGGGACCCTGCAGCGAAACGGAGAGCGCAACCTCTGACTGAGTGCCTGTTTTCGCAGTCTGACCACCTGTTGAAGGTAACGTGCTAACATGGCTAACGCTAGCATCACCACACGTAGCTCCGTTATTTTAAGGTCATTTTAGCGTATGAAAGTTTTACGTCGCAGCTATATGAGCTCGCTACGTGTTTTGTAAGCTGCTGTGCTCTTCACAAATAAAGCTGGAAGCAGCTCAGACTATTAGAACCTGCTCTGAGACCTGTTACATTTATATAGTGTTAGAGCAATGGCTGCAACCTACAGCCTTTAAACTAGCGATTACAATGCTGACAGTAAACTCGTCAGTCCAGATGTTACCACATTACTTTGTGATACTTAGAGTTAAAACAACTGAGACAGGCTGATTAAAATAACAGCTGTCAGTTCTCTCATTCCTTATATCAAGACTGGAGATCACACTACTGATTTCAGTTCATTTAATATGTGAGTGCACAGATTCATTCTCAGCTGGACATAAATGATGATCAAAGGTTGTATATATGATGAATTCATCAAATCCCAGCCTCTAACACAGTGTGCTGAATCTTAGCTTTGAATGTCCAGTATATTCTAATCAGTGCAATTTAAGCATTCACTGAACCTACAGTATCTACACCTGTGTGGTACATGTTGTAAAGATACAGATAATGAAATTTAATTATTAATACAATATACATCATGAGAAACAAAAGCTGAAATTGATTCAGTTTAGTACTTTTCTCTGTATGCTCTGTGATTATAAAGGCCTTAAATTCTGTGATATATACTATAAATGATTTTCACAGAGGTCTTAAAGTACTTAAATCACTGCTGATAGTCTGGTTGTTTATATTTTCACGTTTTTGTGTCTGTAGGGCTGTTTGATGACGATTTGGACTCCTCTGGGAGATGAGGACACACCCACATCTGTTCCATACTGCAGCCATGGATGGTGTTACGGCTCTGAGTCAGCTTTCTCAGCATTAAATAAGAGCTGAGAAAATAAACACATTATTAGTTGTTGTATATGTAAACATGTAATATACACATCAAAATATAAAATTAACAAACCTCGTTTGAAGTGGCTCTCCGGGCAAATGAAAAGAGAAATCCTGTTGTAGTTCTTTCCTATTTCCTTTTTGTAGTCTGCCAGTCGGAATGGCCTTTCTTTCCCAGGCACATTTATCACCTCTGTGCAGTCGGGATACAAAAGGACATATGATCCCTCCACCAAATCTTTGTTGAATGTTCTCATTTTTCGTACAGCCTGCTTCAGGAGGTCAGGGGCTGTAATTTCGGGGCTAATAAATAAGGGCAGTGTTTTCCCTCTTAGTGGTTTTAAGTCCGTTTGTTGTGACACCATAAATCCTATATTAATCTAGAAACAAATAATAAAAGCCAGATCACTTTAAAAATAATTGCCAAATCCTCGTTTATAAAGTTACCTGTGATGGCTTACCTTGACAGGTTTACTCTGTTGCTTGAGTTTTAATTTTGCTCCACAGCTGAAGGCCTGACGCTCTTTGGATTTTGATTTTTTGTACTCCATGAACTGCTTGTATGACGGACATGTTTGTTCTGGTTGAATGAAAAACGTTTAACATCAAAACGGGGTTATAAGCACTCTCCATTACTAAACGTAGATGAGAATACAGTATAAGCAAACATAAAAAGAAACCGGAGCCAAAATGGTAAATAAACGTGCTATTTAACTGAAATAGCATAGACTGTATGAAGAGAACAAAAAGTGAGTAATATATCAAAATTACTTTGTTCAGAATTTTCTGTCTGTTTTGATGTCTCTGGGGTGTCTGATCCTTCAGCCTGGTCTGTGTCCCGCAAAAGCTCCAGAGACCGTCCACAGGAAGCACAAAAAGGAGTGAAGAGGCTGAAGCTAACGCCACAAAACGGGCAAAACATTTTCCAGTTCTCTATGTAGTGCAGCGAGCACCGTCAGGGTAATAAGGAAGCGCTGTGAGGAGTTAGTTTCTCGACGTTTGTTGACATCCCGCGTTTAGCTGACTACAAATCACTTTTCTGTGCTACAAATATGGAGTAAGCCTAATCGTTGAGTCACTTCCGGTATTTCAGACAACCCCTTTCCGTGAAGAGCCACTTGTTAATTTGTTGCGGATTTGTTAATTTGTTGCGGACTTATGTTTTCAGTGTTTTCTGAAATGTTATTTTGTTGTCAATTTTTTTATTTGTTTTTTTTTTTTAATGTAAAAGTGTTTTCGGAAATGTTATTTTGTTGTTGATGTTGTAAATGTGATTTGCACTTCCCAGCCACTGTAGTTGTTGGAAGGTCCCTCAACTTAAATTCAGTTGATCAGTATGTAGACTATGCATTTTAAATAGGTTGTGATGGATGATTGTATTAAATTAAACTACTAGTTTTGAAAGCAGCAGAAAATGACCAAGTTGACCCTACTTAATCTAACTTAACTCTGCCCATTTACATTTTATTGTAGGTTGAACGAGATGGAGTCAAAGTTCTGTGTAATTATTGATGACCAAATCGAGAAGTTGGTTCTTCCATCAGGGATCCCACCAACAGTAGAGGAGCTGCAAAGTGTTGTGAAGAATACCTTTGGGATTTCAAACGACTTCAGTCTTCACTATTTTGACCCAGAATTTCAGGACTACTTCACTATTCGCAGAAGTGACCAGATAAAACACAAAGTCGCTGTGAAGGTTGTTGGCATCACCCTGGTCATTCTGCCATTTTTTGGTAGCCCCTCTGATCAACTGTCAACTGACTATGACTCATCATCCAATCCAGTTGTATCCAATGCAGACTCTGCTGCAACCACATCTTCTCAGGACACCATTATTCTCAAAAGGCAGAAGTTCACAGAACGTTGTGAGCCCTGGCCGAAGCTGTTTCCCATTCCACAGTCTGCATACGAAACTGAAATGTAACTGGACAGAGCCACTGAGAGTATAAAAAGAATGGAAATCTTCTGCCCACCTCCAAAGTAAAGACTGACATTCTCGAGAAGTTGGCTGAAACTGTATTTTCAATTATGGCCTATTCTTCCTATTATTTTGGGGCAAGCACTAGTGAAGAATTTCAGTGCATACAACGTAAATTAAGCAGAAAAATATTATATTATACATTTTTTATACGTTTTATATTCCACAATAAAAACAATTGCTGTTTGAATGTTCTCTTTGTGAAATTGATTCATTTTACTCAGAAAAGAAGTTAAATTAATTTGATTTTCTCTTATAATTCATTCATTATTTATAAAGATAATAAAAAAAATTCATTTCTTTGTAATGGATATTTTAGTAATTTTTTACTAAACCTTTGCCAGATTGTTAGTAAATTCAAAGTAATTTTTCAAATGAATTTATTTTTTGTTACAATTAGGCAATTTTAACCTTCAATTTGAGATTTTGTCCCTAAATCCAACAAATATTTACAATTGAATTTTATTAATATCTACTTTTGTTTTTTGTTGAAATTTAATTAACATTTTATATACATTTTACATAAATTGCTTGAAATTAAAATCTACTTAAGTAAATTAAGTGTCACTTTGTTGCCATAGGTTTTTTAAGTAACCTCTAGTCACAGTTTTTACAGTGTAGGTACAGAGCATGTGAGAGTGGTTAAGTTAATGTCTCTTGTCTAGATGAAGGCACAAGAGGGATCAATGGCAAGGCGTAGAGATTCAGTAGCTTCAGTCTTCAGTGGACACTCCATTTCTGGCACAAAACACCTGTAAAAGATGGTCGATTTAGGAGGTGACCCGACAACTTCAGCCTGTCAAACATAGCAATGGAGCATTATGTTAAAAAAACGAATTAAGCATGCACTCAGTACCCTAAGAATTATTATGGTAGTTAAACACAGTGATAGTCACATATCATATCACTTCAAACAGAGGTGATCCAGTAATGCTGCACTAATGAATTAGACTAACTATTCACTTTAGCTAAAGTTATTAAGTTATTTAAAGAGTTGGGATGCTGTGTAAGACATAAATAAAGCTAAAATACACAGGTTTGGACACCGTTTTGCATGTTTCCCTACTGTAGGGGTCTCTGCAAGCATACAGGGCTCTGACAGGGTACAAGATGATAACTTTGGAATTCTACTAGAAACAGTCGATCATATTTGTTTGTCAAAGCTGAATTCAGGGCAAACTACGCTAAATTAGTGTTTTTAGCTAACAGCTACAATAAGCATAAAAGTTACTGTACGGCTATCATTTGTTAACATGACGCTTGTTCTTATACATGTAATACATTTATTACCAACCTGAGAGTTTATCCGCTGGTCATTCGACATGACGAATGACTTCTGAAGTCTTAATTCAGCTCAAGATGCTGTAGATTCCCGTCAGTAACACTTTCGGTCCGCTAGTAAAACATTGTTCTATTAATCTGCGCTTGATTACTCTTGAACCGGAACCGGATGTAAGTCCCAAAAAACTGAATTTTGGAACTGAAATTGAATGGTGAGAAGTGAATCTGAAATTATTCGAGAGCTAAATTTCTAAAGGATAAAATACGGTTTCAAAGCAAATGAATTCATTTTCAAAATATAAAATTCAATTTCAATTTAGTGACAATCATTTTCAAACCAATAAATTGAATTTCAAATTAGGCTAATTCATATTCAGTTTTTAAAAGCATTTATTCAAGTTACAATTCAGATTCAATCTGAGCAATTCAAATTCGAATTTAACTTATTCAAATTCAGTTTCTGATGGCACAGATTTCTGCCCATACACGTCCCCTAACAGTGTTGGGGAGTAACGGAATACATGTACCGCCGTTACGTATTTAAAATACAAAATATGAGTAACTGTATTCCGTTACAGTTACCGTTTAAAAAGGTGGTATTTAGAATACAGTTACTTTGTTGAAATAAATGGATTACACGGCGGTACTTTTCTGTTTCATGTTGTGGCGGGTCAGGACTGTTTGGGTTTTGTTTGACAGCTGTGTTCTGTTGTTCCAGGCGGCAGCGTTATGGTTGCCATGGTTACAGGGTGACGCTCTCTCTCTGCGTGTTTCCTGGGTGAGAGAGCGCCTTTTTGTTGTTGTGCTAAGCTAATAGGCAGAATGCTACAGGTATAGCTCTAAAGAATGTAGCATCGTGGGCAGTGTAGTCCGTGCTGCAGTGTCTGTGAGCGCGAAAAGGGAGAAAAAGGCGAGTGGAAAAGTACGAGTTGTCATCGAGCAAAAACGGGAGCTGGAAGCATGTAAATATAATAATAACCACTGCAGCCAAGAAGAGTGCCTGACGAGCCCAGTTGTAAGTACGCTATTAAGACTCGACTGTACGCTGTGTTAGTGTTTTCCTCCGAAACAATAAGTTCCGTTGGAGCAGCCTTTCAACGCCTCTCTTTGTCTCTCGCAAGCAAACTTGACCCAGACAACAAAGTAAAGCTATTTTTCAGCTACGAGCACGACACGGAACCCGCCGTATTAGCCAGAGGTCCCTTTACTATGGTTCGGAGCCGCGGACCTTCAGTAACAGTAATAAGTCACAGCAATAGTACATTCACGTAGTTGTAAAAAGCATGATAATATATTAAGTAATCCAAAGTATTCAGAATACGTTACTCTCATTGAGTAACGTAACGGAATACGTTACAGAATACATTTTGGGGCATGTATTCTGTAATCTGTAATGGAATACATTTTAAAAGTAACCTTCCCAACACTGTCCCCTAATAATGAAAACTAAACCTTAATATAGCTTAAACTGGTGAATTAAAAAAAAAAAATCAGGTGCAATGAAGGAGGAAATATCTACAGAGACCAAAACAATTTGTTTGTCATGCAGTAAACATGTTTATTTCTGCTGTAAAGTCTTAACATGGGAGTTTATGAGGACTGACTCACTGCTGCCTCTGCTGGACGCTAGAAGAACTGCAGGGGTGATGGTTCTGTTGGAGTAGAAACTTCTGATTAGACAGGATAACAAAGAGTTGGGCACACAGTCTCAGTGGTATACTTTAGTAGGATATTATGCTTCATTTTCTAACAGTCTGCACAACATGCTGCACAGTCAGCCTCAGAGCTTGTTCTAATTTTTTACGCAGCCATGTTCTACACCTCTTTTCAACATGTGTTTGTGAATTTTCTCAAATATAAATTATAATATTTTACAGAATGAACCACTGTGGCAAAACACTAATGAGGTCACATGACATGACCAATGTCATGTTCTGTCCTTAAATGAAAGGCTGATAGAGGTCCTGGCTCCTCAGCTATGGTATTTAACATGTTCAGTTTGCTATGACGTCTTTTATAGGCTCAGTGGTTTACAGACAAACAGCTCGGTGTTTGTTTGTGTGGATCCTGTGCCTGATAAAAGTCTGCAGACAGTTAGTTTGCCCTCCAAACATAAAGGACAGAAGCTGCTCTCAGCCTGAAGCTGGATGGAATAAACACAGCTCGTCCTGCTTCATGTTTGTGCTTCTGTTCGGACTCTTCGTATGAATGAATTTAAACTCACTGAAGTGTCAATCTGTTTTTTATCAGTGTATGAAGTCCAGCTCCTGCCAAAGGTGGCAAAAGTACAGACGTTGTGTACTTAAGTAGAAGTACAGATACTACTGTTAAAAAATACTCCAGTAAAAGTTGACGAACTGATACAAATTCTTAACTTAAGTAAAAGTAAGAAAAGTACAGGCTGTCAAATGTACTCAAAGTAAGAAAATAAAAATACCTCTTTGGAGGATGCTTTCATTTTTGTGCAAAGCTAACTGAACCTTGTGCTATATTAATGTAATAATAAAACAATGTCAGTAGTTGGTAATACAAAGTTTAGTCTAATTTTTAATTCTAATTGTACTCAGCTTGATTCTGAAGAAAAAGAAGCAAAATAAAAAATGTATCTCTATTTCCTGTTGCCTATATTGTAGAGGGTGACTTTGCTCTAAACAGGAAAATTAAAGTGGGATTAAAGAGGACTCAGCAGGTGGGGGAACCCTAAAATTGGTTTTAGTGGCTCAGTGTAGGGAAAAGAATCATAACTCACAATAGGTCAGTTTGTTTTGGAGCATGTTTGACAACATGAAAATAAAATGATAAACATATCATTTCACATGTACAGACCTATTATCTGATTTAAAAACATGAAGACTTACATTTAAATGAGTAGTCCTTACCTTTAAATCTAAGCTCTCTTCTTCATAAACCTGTCCTCTTTCTAATCTTTCTCCATCTCTGAGTGAAGTTAGCTCTCTTTCTTTTCTCTCCCTGTGAAATACAGCAGCTGGACATTTAGCTAGCAACGCACTGTGTGACAAACTGAACACAAGCAGTTTGTGTGTTTGCTGATGTTTTGTTGAGCTGATAGAAACGCTGCATTTCAAATTACCTAACACAAAACATTACTCCCTTTAAGCTTGCTCCTCTTCAGTAGCCAGCTAGATGCTGAATTACCGCAATTTACGGACACCTGCAGTCATTCCGGTCTTGTGCCATAAACATAAATAAATAAATAATAAATATAAACAGTGTTCCACTTTAGCCCCAGACTTTGGCACACGCCATCTCATTTATGTCACATCCTCTGGTGATTAATAAAAGAACAGGTTTTCCTTTTATGTGTTTCTGTTTTGGCTTAAATCGGTTTGATGTTTGGAGGCTCACAATAATGAAATAATAACTCCACTCAAATGTCAAAGAAAAAGTAACAAGCCTGTTTTGAAGATGTAAAGAGTAGAAAGTAAAGATATTTGTTTAAACATGTACTGAGTAAAAGTAAACAGTAGTCGGATAAAAAAAAGTCAAGTCCAGATACCTGAAAATTCTACTTTAGAACAGTAACAAAGCCATTGTACTTCGTTACTTCCCACCTCTGGCTCCTGCATGATTTTCTGCAGAGGATGATGGGGGTGATGAAGGTAGCAACAAACTTCAGCAACCATCACTGCTCTGCCCTGAGCTAAGCAACCAGACAGAGCACAGGAAGTTCAAAACAGGAGCCAGGATCATGTCTTAGCTTGAGACGAAACAGGCGAAAATATTCTTTCCTCCTAAATTTAACAGGACTTTAAAAGTGGAAAAGCTTCACTTTGTGATGAAACTGAGCGGTTCATATACAACAAGAAGCCATTATCATAAAATCATGAATGTTTTTATTTGTCTATTGAAACAAAAGTCACAGTTAGTGAAATGTGATGAATAGACGCATAAAGACAGAGAATGTGAGCATATTTAAATACTTATTTTTAATAATAATGTGGTTAATTTAATCAGAACAGTCTCACCGCAGATCTCTGAGGGTCAATAACTCTCACTTGTGTCACTGAGGTTTAGCTTCCCTGAACTGTATTAGTAATAAAGTCCTGAGTCACGTGATTATCTGACCATGTTAGCTGTGTCCCAAAACGTAGGCTGCATCCTTCGGAGGACCCGGCCTTTGCGGTCTATGTGGGCCGGGTCCTTCGAAGACCGAGAAGGCCGGAAGTGTGAGGCTGTGAAATGGGACAGTCTAGCCTTCAGATTTGCGTCATCGCTGTCTCAGTGGAGTTTAATAAACTCAGCCGTCTGCTCCTTGCTATCTAAAATATACCAGGACACTGGTGTAAATTCTCGACAGTCTCACACTTCTGTTTAATCAGTTTTCTGTTTGACGTTTATCCAGCTATGTGAAAATCCCGGAGGAATCCACCCGATGGATTAATAAAGTTTTATTCAATCTAATCTAATCTAATAAATTTGATCTCAGCCAAACCGATTTACTCCGGAACAAATAACACACCGAAAAAAGCCAAACAATTACATGTTTAAGTTATCCGAGTGACTTATATATCATGTTTAACCTGAGTAGAGAAAAACAGCAGGGTCTGAAAACGATGAAGCCGGGAGTCCGCTGCTCTCGCCGGCTCGAGTGACCATTGAACCCCTCGGCTAGCTATCTATTTAGTGGGTGGGTAACAGATGTCTCCGAAAATGTCGGAGCACTTTTGCAAATATGCAATGTCTTGATAAACCAAGCAGATATTTGAAGTTTACACAGCTACTTTCTCACCTGAAAATATGTTAAAAGTTTATTTTGTGACCCAGAAAGATTAATATGAGCAATATTAAAACTTAGTAGCGGCCGCCATTGTTGGAAACTGAAATTGGCTGGGCCGCGCTATGAATTCTGGGATATGGTGGGCCACGAAGGACACACCCGACCCATCCTTCAAATTCGGGGAAATGAAGGACGCATTTGTCGGCCGCATTTGACCGATTACGTCACAGCCAGGCGACGAAGGCTGTCCCAATTCGTCGCCTGGCTGTGACATAATCGGTCTTCAAATGCGGCCTCCGAAGGATGCAGCCTACGTTTGGGACACAGCTAATGATCACCAGTGAACGAACGAGCGCCTTCATGTGTTCACATTTTTGTGTACAATAAAGTTTTGTCCTCACAGTCCCCGCCGGTTTTTCACTTGGAGCTGGTGCACGGCCTTGGTGCCCTCAGACACGGCGTGCTTGGCCAACTCTCCGGGCAGCAGCAGCCTCACGGCGGTCTGGATCTTCCGGGAGCTGCTGGTGGAGCGGCCGTTGTACTGAGCCAGGCGGGATGCCTCCGCCGCGAGGCGTTCAAAGACGTCGTTCACGAAGCAGTTCATGATGCTCATGGCCTTGGAGGAGATGCCGGTGTCCGGGTGCACCTGCTTCAGCACCTTGTACACGTAGATGGTGTAGCTTTCCTTCCTCGTCTTCTTCTTCTTCTTTTGGAAGCTCGAGCCTTCTTACTGCCTTTCATTCCCGCGGCCATGTTTACAGCCTGAGAGTTACGAGCCCGTGCTGTCCGATTGTTTTAAAGCACTCACACTGGAATGCAAATGCTGCTGCTCTGATCCCGCTCGGCTATAGAGATTGACAGACCACGTGACTTTCGTGCATTGCATGCCGGGAACTCGTGGCAAAACAATCCAAGTACTGCATCAAATGCAAGCATTTGCAGCACCGCAAAACGTTCATTCTCCGGTTCCAATACCTTCTTGCTTTTTCTTTGCCCCCCCAAAAAGGTATGTGCAAAACGAAACGAAAAGATACGAGGAAAAAATCAAAGGAGTGAAAGGGTTAGACCCTTACGAGCACACAGAGTGGACAAAAGACGTTAGCGTGCTGCCCAACTTTCACCACACTCATATTTATAATTATACAGTTCTTGGAGTGAGTGCATACACTCATGAAGTTTTTAGTAACTTCAGGTCACTGCAACAAGCCCAGGTACAGTTTACCGACGGATGGGTACAGGACCTTGAAATGCACCGTGTAGAACGAAAGACCATTGTACGAACAAAGGTAAGTTTATCAGTCTCACAAATCGTCTTCATAAATACACATTCGTTAACCGTTTATTAATAGGACCTTTGAGCTCAACGGTAATTAATTAGTAGTGGAAATAATTTCTGGTACGCATTACAGAAATGTAGCAGTGACAATAATATTGTATGCTGTAATCGTACTGTGCAATTAGTGATACAAAAAAACAGTTTTATCCTGTGAATAAAAGTATATGTTTTTGTCAATGTGCCGTGGTAATAACAGAAGCGAAATGCAATATTCTGTCAGGACAATTCACTATTTATGCACAATAAACAAAGGAGCATAGCGCGACAATTTCTGTTCAGCGCCAGACTTGCTTGTAACCTATATCACCAATTATGTTAAGAAAAATGACGTATTAACTACTACAAAACACTGACCTTTGTGGAAATGCTTGGAGCAGACTAACATGTGAGCTGGAGTGTTCTGGGACGTTATATTTGGTATATCCAGACCATCCGTCGCCTCTTTGTTACTTCGGAAACATGGCTTGAACAATTTCTCTTCAACGACGTAATCCGATAACAACCGATCTCTTTACCCGTCGGCTTCCTGTGGCTGTCATGCGACCGGCTATTGCAGTTAATAATACAACAGCTTCTTGCCATTTTTTGTGTTTCTTTTTATCGCTGTGTAACTGATTTCAATTGAAAGCCTGCGTGCGCTAGTACCTCTTGCCACAAGTTCCCAGAATCCTTTGCGGTTTTACCCCTGAATGACATCACATTTTCAATCTCTATAGGCTGACTGTACACACATCAAGGGATGTGGGCTTGGTCTGTGGTTGGTAAAGTGACTTTTGAACATTACCATAACATCTGCCCATGTGATGATCAACAAAACACCACTGTTACAGAAAAATAATTTGAAATTTCCCAGAAAAAGTCAAACTACAAGGAAAATAAAAAAATTTTTCACAAGAACCAGTAAAATTTACCAACAAAAATATTTAAATTTAAAAGAATACATGGCAAATGTTGAATTTTTTTAAAAAAACATTTAGGAAAAAAGCATCCTTTTGTAAGGAATAAAATGGTAAATACAGGAGAGAGGTAAAAAAAAAAATCTCCCATCTCAGTGTGGAGGGGAGGCCAAAACGGAGAGAAAACAATGCGTTTTTAAACGAAAACGTATTATTTCGGACATAGCCTAAAAGGATGCTAAACTGTTTAGTACAGACAGCATGTTGAAAAGAGAGAACAGAGAGGAGACAGAAAAGATGTCTGCTTAGTACAGGCAAACAGTCAACAGGCCAAAGCAAGCATAGGCGTTCTTCCAAGGGTGTGGAATATTCCATATGTTTTAATGTTTAAATGCAATTCAAAGACATTAAAACAACCTTACATTTTTATATTATTAAATGAAAATGATCTTTAAAATAATGGAACTTATTTTAAATGTCTCTTTTTTTACTTTGGAATTGAACTGGCCCATTTTACTTGAATACTGCTGATCTAAATAAAATGTGGGACAGTTGACGTTTCCAAAGCTGTAGGACTGGAACAGTTTTACTTTATTAGACCAAATCAACACAAAACATTTAAAAAGTTTCTAGTATGCATAGTAATACTGTTCAGTTCAATGCTATTTTATTTATATAGCATTAAATCACAACAGCAGTCGCCTCAAGGTGCTTTATATTGTAAAACCCTACAATAATACAGAGAAAAACCCAAATCAGATGACCTACTATGATCTAGTAATTTGTGACAGCGGGAAGGAAAAACAAATTTTTGAAGGTCATATGAAAGTTATTCATAGTTGATCATATGAGATGGTGCCAGTGTGCTTGGCAGGCCGTCTTCGCCTCTCCTTTCGACCCCTCTTTTTTGACTTTTGCATTGTACTCCTCATTCTCTTGGTAATATGCTCATCAGGTGGTAATGCACTAAGTACTTATGATTGACAAACACTTTTAAATCTTCGATTCTCTCACTCCTATGGTTTGGTGACATGCTGGACTCTGGGAGACGCCACCCTGTCAAGATCAGACCCCTCCACCAGCATATCCTGCCTGCCCCTACCCACCCTGTACAAGAAACGCTATAGCAGGGGTCCCCAATCCCAG
The DNA here is from genome assembly GCF_036321145.2 of Pelmatolapia mariae. Classification (NCBI taxonomy): domain Eukaryota; kingdom Metazoa; phylum Chordata; class Actinopteri; order Cichliformes; family Cichlidae; genus Pelmatolapia; species Pelmatolapia mariae. Next base: position 23,096,704 of record NC_086242.1, on the reverse strand, counting down.
TCCGCGAGGGCCGGTGTCCCTGCAGGTTTTAGATCTCACCCTGGGTCAACACACCTGAATCACATAATTAGTTCATTACCAGGCCTCTGGAGAACTTCAAGACATGCTGAGAAGGTAATTTGTCCATTTAAATAAGCTGTGATGGATCAAGGACACATCTAAAACCTGCAGGGACACCGGCCCTCGTGGACTGGAATTAGGGACCCATGCGCTATAGGAAGCTGGCCAAATGGAGTGGCATTCGCGTCTGTCTTTAGGCTTACCTTTAAGCACAGGCTATGTGTTGGAAAGGCTGTCAACTGTGTGGGGGAGCCCCCTTGTGGTAAGAGGACGCAGTTGCACTATTGAGCACATGGTCCAGAGCACAGAGTTGGAACTAACATATAGCAAGAGCCACCTGGCAAACTGACTCAGCAGTGGATGTCTACACACGGTGTGAGTTGTGTGCGTCGCTAAAGAACTGTGAGTAGACATGGAGCCCTGCCTGGAAAGGACAGTTTTAGTCTTTTATGCCATTTAGGCGTTTAGTGGATGTGCAATGTGTATTGACCTGTTCGCTGTGTGGCTAGTTTATGCTGCTAATGCTAGCTGTTATGCTACATACTTGTTAGCTGTAAGCTAAAACGATTTAATGTCTTGTGATACAGTATTGTTGGGTGTATTGGCAATTAATGTCATGTACTGTAAGGTTTTGTGAGTAGTGTATAAAACTTGTGCATGGAGATGTTCATATAGGAATTCCCATTTGTAGTTCTGGTTAGATTGGAAGAAAGCTAATGAATCATAATTTATGATGTAAATGTTTATTATATTCAGTTTTTTGTATATGTTCTGTTCGCAGACCACACACACTCACTCCACTTCCCTACCTACGAGTTCTTGTACATCGCTCTGTAAGCCTGTGGTTGCATTACTGTGCTGCTGTACTGTGCTGTTAAGCTAAAGAATCATAGTAAAGATGGAATGACATTATTTGTGCGTCCTGTGTGTTCTGACCGACACCCCAAGGTAAACACCACTGCTATTCAGTCAACGCCTATACAGTCCTGGGTTAAACCCAAATTAACACTATGGCTAATCCACATGCTAGCATGGATATTCTATGTCCTCTCTCCTCCTCCCGTGACTGCCTTCTTGCCAGATCGCTTAGCCATCGGTGGATCTGCTCCGTCGGAAAGCAAGTCTACCCAGCCCTCCCAGTGGCATGCCTGCCTATTCGCACCTGGATAACGTCTTCCAGAGGTGGCATGCATCACTGCAACCTAAGCCGTTTGCGACGCACTACGAGTAGGGACATGGCGCCCATGACACGGATGGCTCTACTAAATGTAAGGTCGCTGGTGAATAAGACTTTTGTTTTAAATGACATTTTCCTCGGCTTGGGGCTGGACGTTTTGTTCCTGACGGAGACTTGGATTCGCCCTGGTGAGTCGTTCTCCTTCTCGGAGCTTCTCCCCCCAGACTGTGCCTTCTTCAGCTCACCTAGGCTTACGGGCAGAGGTGGTGGCTTAGCCTCGGTTTTTAAAAATAAATCTAAAATTCGGCAGCTCCCCTCCCCTAACTTTGAAGTTCAATTACTGGAGTTGGCCGATTCTTCTAAAACTCTGTGTGTTGTGGTCTACCGACCGCCGAAATACAGCAAGGCTTTTATACGTGACTTTGTTGATCTATTAGGATCTGTTCTTTTTAAATATAACTGTGTTCTTATCACTGGTGATTTTAATATTCATATCTGTTTTAAGGATGATCCTTTAGTCAAAGACTTTCTTGCTCTAACTGACTCTCTTAACCTTGTTCAGTGGTTAACCCACTTTAAAGGCCATACCCTTGAGCTGTTTTTTTCATATGGCCTGGACATTTGTATTAAGAACATTGACAATGTTGGGATTTCTGATCACTTCCCAGTTATTTTTGATGTTGATTTATGCAATACAGAACTGCACCCTGAGGGCCTATGGGTGCAGTTCTCTACACGTGCCCTAAGACATGTGTGTCGCCGAGCCGAGAGGAGGTGGAAAAAAGATAAGCTCCAGGTATCCTTTGATATCTTACGTACCAGCCGCATGAAGTTTCAAAATGCTACTGAAATGGCTAAAGCGACTTTCTTTTCTGAAATTATTGAGACCAATGGCATAATCCTCGAATGCTGTTTAAAATCTTTAATTCAGTGGTCAATTCCTTTAATTAAATGCAGACGGTGTCTTCTCCAGCTCTCTGCGAACAATTTTTAAATTACTTCACAGATAAAATTTTATCTCTCAAGTCTTCACACCCTTTGGTTGTGAGCCCTGCTTTCACCCCAGGATGTTTATCAACCTTTCATCAGTTTGAGTCGGTGTCACTCACTGCCCTTAAGCAAATAGTTGAACAACTGAAAAATGCAAATTCTGGATGGTTTTGATGCAATTGGGCCCAATATTTTAACTCTAATGAATTCATCATTGCTTTCCGACCATGTTCCGTCAGCCTTTAAACATGCTTTTAGTGCAGCCTGTTCTCAAATAAAGGAGCCTCGATCATAATGACTTTGTGAACTACAGGCCGATTTGCAAACTCCTGTTCCTGTCCAAAATCTTGGAAAAGATAGGCCTGGAGTTGTGAGAGAACTATCTGGATGCGAACAACATCAGTGATAAATTTCAGTCTGGCTTTAAACCACATCATAGCACTGAAACAGCTCTGCTGAGAGTCCTTAATGATCTTCTCCTAATATCCGATTCAGGTCGTTCTGCGGTCTTAGTCTTACTGGACTTGTCCTCAGCCTTTGATATGGTGGACCATAATATTCTACTAATGAGGTTAGAACATACAGTTGGCATTAGAGGTGACACCCTTAAATGGTTTAAATCATATCTTTCGAACAGGTCCTCCTCTATCACTCTGGGTACCTATTCTTCTTCTGCTGCATCCTTCTGCTGTGACGTGCCTCAAGGCTCTGTGTTGGGCCCAATGTTATTCTCACTCTATATGCTACCTCTAGGCTTAATCTTTGAAAAATACAACATGCACTGCTTCCTAGAGCGCATGACAGAAGTCAAAGAATGGCTTTTGGGCAACTCTCTTATCTTAAATGAAAAGAAAACCGAAATTGTGGTGTTTGACAGTCATTTCCCCCGGGGCCAACTAGTTGTTACCTTTGGATCCCTTGCCACTTTTCTCTCTGACACTGTTAGTAATCTAGGTGTGCTGCTGGACAGCTCTTTCAAATTTGACAAACAAGTGCCCTCTGTAGTCAAATCTAGCTTCTACCAACTGTGTTATTTCGAAGGCTAAGCATTACGTACTACATAAGGATCTTGAAAAGCTTATTCATGCCTTTGTGACCTCTAGATTAGATTACTGTGATTCCCTTTACTTTGGTCTCCATGCTGCTCTTCTCTATAGATTACAGCTTGTCCAAAATGCTGCGGCACGCCTTTTGACTGGTACCGGAAGGTTTACCTCTATCACCCCGTCCTTACTGATTTGCATTGGCTTCCCATCAAATACCGCATCAAATTTAAAATATTGCTGCTTACCTTCAAAATCATAAATAATACAGCACCTAGGTATCTCGTCAAACTTCTTAGACCATACACCCCTGGGAGAGCCCTCAGATCATCCAACCAATTACTCTTGGTACAGCCTAGATCTCGGCTTAAGACCAGAGGTGACCGTGCGTTTGCTCTGGTTGCACCTAACCTGTGGAACAACCTTCCCATTGCTATTCGCGCATCTGACTCCATCCAATCATTTAAACTCACTTATTTAATCTTTCTTTCCTGGTTAATTAACGCCTGTATTTTATACTTAATTCCAATTTTATCTTTCTATATACCTTTTTCTATTTAAAACCTGTGTGTTTTTTAGCAAGTTTGATTTGATATTCACTTTTATTCTTGTGTAATTAGTGCCATTGACCTGTTAGCACATTCAGTACTTTGTTAAGGGTCTTATATTATTCATGTTTTAACCTGCTGTTTTATTGTGAAGCACTTTGGTATACCGTTGGTTTTTAAATGTGCTATATAAATAAAGTTGTATTGTATTGCATTAAAATAAGGGATTCTTTTGTGTATCGTGATTTATTCTGCTTTGTCATACTCACGATTGTAAACAGGTCACTGTGGGTTGGCTGTAACTCCATAAGCAGAAGTAATTATTTTGTCTGACTACATATGATTATGGCAGGTGACTGTTTTAAACGACCCTTTGTTGTGGGCTTATGAAGGATCTTCAACAACAGGCTGTAATCCAGAAATGTCATTAACCTGTACATGTGTAGCCCTTTGATTAACTGACTTTGAACCTGCTGATGGAAACCATTTAACAAGACCCACCATTACACCAACAGCAGCTGATTATGCTGTTAATAATAAGAATGAGAATAAGAATGTGTACCCAGCAAAGTGGCTTCTGGCATCTTTTTGTTCATGTAAATGGAGAGTCCTCTTCACACTAGGTTATTTATAAATTTCCACAGTGTTCCATGATAGGACTAGTTCTGTTTACATTATACATGTTTCCTTTAGGCAGTATCACTGGAAGGCATACCATACATTTTCACTGCTATGCAGATGATACCCAACTTGGTCTGTGTTATCTGGCTTCATGGACAGATAAACTGCGGGACTGTCTTAAAGATATAAAGACCTGGATGACCTCTAATTTTCTGCTTTTAAATTCAGATACAACTGAGGTTATTTTACTCAGCCCTAAAAATCTTAGAAATACAGTATCTAAGTGTGATGCTGAAAACTAGTTCATACATTTATTAATTCTAGGCTGGACTACTGTAATTCGTCATTATCAGGATGTGCTAAAAACTCCCTGAAAAGCCTACAGTTGATCCAAAATGCTGCAGCAAGAGTACTGACAGGGACTAGAAAGAGAGCACTTATTTCTCGTATATTGGCTTCTCTTCATTGTCTCCCTGTTAAATCCAGAATCAAGATTAAAATTATGCTCCTCAAATAAAAGGCCTTGAATAACCAGGCCCCATCTTATCTTAATGACCTCATAGTACCATATCACCCCATTAGAGCTCTTCACTCTCGCACTGCAGGCTTACTTGTTGTTCCTAGACTATTTAAAAGTAGAATGGGAGGCAGAGCCTTCTTCTTTTCAGCCCCTCTTCTGTAGAATGATCTTCCAGTTTGGACTGAGAAGACAGACACTATCTCTACTTTTAAGATTAGGCTTAAAACTATCCTTTTTGCTAAAGCATTTAGGTAGGGCTGGATCAGGTGACCCTGAGTCCTCCCTTAGTTATGATTGCAATAGGTCTAGGCTGCTGAGGGATTTCCATGATGCACTGAGTGTCTCTTCTCTACTCATTTTTTCACTCATTATGTGTTTATACATGGGGCATTTGATTGTTGGAGTTTTCTCTGTATTATTGTAGGGTCTTTACCTTACAACATGAAGCACCTTGAGTTGATTGTTGTTGTACTTTGAGGCTATATAATTAAAATAGAACTGAATTAAATTAAATTACTTTCTGTGTGCTGTGCAGGGTCCAAAAACTAACTTCAAAGAATGGGTACAATGGTATTAAATAAGTAACTACTGTGATGTGGCCGCTCTACATTAAGAGACTTTTGTACAGGCAAGTTTGTTTGAAATGCAGAAAATTCATTAACAGCGCCACCAAGTGGAAGAACAGTGAAAAGCAGCCAAGCAGCAGTTTCCAGTTAGTTTCTGTTTATTTCATAACTCTTCTGCATATATTATCAACAGTTTAACAAACAGGATTCTTTTAGTTAAAAACACGATGTAACATTGATGGGTGGAGGTCTAACATGTGAAACACTTAAACCACTTCTACACACAGAAACTTTTGGCTTATTCAGACCAGTTTGGCAGCGCTGTTTTTGGGAGAAGTGTCAGTAAAGGTTCTCGATGGAGGGCAGCAGCTTCACACTCACACAGACGGAAACTAATTCCACTACTGCCAGTACAACACAACATCCCCAGGTTTGTACGACTGCTGGGCTAATGCAGTCAAAGTCATGCACTAAGAAAACTTTGCAGGTTTCCAACAAAAAGTCACTTTTTCAGACGTGTTGGAAAATGTCCAAAATGCTGCAAAATGTGCGAGCCACAAGCATCAGTTTGTGCCTCTGAGGGGTTTTATCACGAGTGCAGATAAAAAGCTTGCCATTCAAATTTAAAAAAAGATTCCTATAAATGTCTTTATGCTAACTCTAACTTAAACAAAAAGCAGATGAAACCATAAAGTTATTGTTACAAAACATCACCCAAACTGAAAGCTTTATGCTGGGAAATCTTTAAATTTAGTTTAGTTTAAGATTGATTCATGATTTTACAGACACTGGCATTTTCAGGTTAATGGGAAGTGGTGTGAAATATATGTTTCAGATGGCTTTGGTTTGATTGTAATTTTTTAATCTCTGCATGCAACACATTAAAAAAGATACTCAAAGAAAACAGCTGAGATAAGTTGTTTAACCAAATGTTGCATTTTGCATGTAAAACCGTGAATAAAAAGCATTTTTATTTAATTTTCACAAAAATGGACAGTAGGCCTTATAATTCGGTGCACCATATGTATGAATTTTGGTTGTGCTTACTGACCTTGAACTGATTTTATGTGGTGCTCGGCGCTCAAAAATTGGTCAAAAAAATGTTTTACTACGACTTTGGTCAGCTACGAAGCCGCACCAGAGCATTACGGCTACTGTAGTCAGGAGCCTTGCAGAATAATCTGGGTCCAAAACTCCGTCTGCTTCAGGTCCCAAAGTCAAACGAGCACTGCGGCATCACTGAGATTTAAAAACTGTCTAAATTCTCTCATCTTTAATAAAATGATCAGCGTTGCTGCTTTACCAGGTGTAACAATTAAGGCATCCATGATGACAGAATTTATTAAATTTAATGGAGTTAGAAGTTAGCTGGAAGTTAGCTCGCTAGTTTCCATCTAAACATGATATAGCATGTTCTGACTGAGAGATTTCTGAAACAAATTAAAACATACAGCTCTGCTATCACTTCCAACATAAATGAAGACAGAAAAGTAAACAGCAGTGACTTTTGTAGGGTTACTGAAGTTGGGCTAGCTGATATATAATGATGTGCTACGTGATCGCTAGCGACACAGTTATGTTAGCATAACATAAAATCAGTGAAGCTGGAGGATGAACACTAACTTTTTTCCACTCAATAAAAGTTAACGTAAGGGTTCCTGATGATTTCGACAAATGCAATCGCATGTCAGGATGCTGTAAACGGACCAAACATTAGTCAGGAGAACAACTGAGATAATCCATCGACAATACGAGGTTAGTCATTAATATACTGAAACAACATGGGAATAGAGCAGCTGCAAAAGGATTCAGCATTAATGAATCAATGGTACGGAAGTTGAGGGAGCAAGAAGAATGAGTTGCATAAAGTTTGACTTATCTGACTGTTTTGTTTCGCTTAGTGCACCTTATAATCCAGTGCGCCTTATGGTCCGAAAAATACAGTAATAATTTTAGCAGCTAAAATAGTTTGAATTACTGTGAATAAAAGATTGATGCAGCTTCATCTCTGGAAATCAGATCTCCCGGAGAAAAATCTCTGTGGTCCTAATAAAACACCATTATCAGATCCTAAATGGAAATAATGATGATTACTGAAGGTAACAATTACTTATGATGTCAGCATAAAGCGAAATTTACAAAACTGGAGCAGGTATGTGCAAAAGTTATAAAATACAGGTGCCTATCAGTCCTCACATGTACACCATCTGATTAAACCTATAGAGGACTGTCTGCACCACCTCTATCCGTCAACGCCTGTTTGGTGAATTAAAGCAGGAATATCATGTGACACAAGTAAGATTGTTCAGTTCGGCAGTCAGAGAATAAAAATTCCTTGAGAGGCACAAACTGAATCAAACTGAATAAGATAAATCGCTAACTGATTCTAATAATGAGCAGTGTGTGTTTGTGTGTGAAAGAGGTATAAGGAGAGCTAATGCAGGATGCTTGTAGGACTTAAGGGTAAGGTTGGACATCTCCGACATCTCCGATCTACACAGTACAGGGTTAGCAGCTTCAAGGGTTGATGGAGCACAGTTCACAGCTACAGAGAGCAGGGCAGAGACAATAAAACAATAAGTACTGTAAAATCTCAAACAGGCCTGTTTTTCTCATGGTTTCTTCATCCTTGTTCACTCATGGTTATTGTTTATTTGTAAAAACTAAGGAATTCCTCTAGTGTTTCACAATAAAAGCAGACACATGTACCCAGATTTTGTGTCCTAGCTCATCTGAGTCAATAATGGCAAAAGTACCAAAATGTTAAAGATGGCTTTCACTTCCAGCCTTGGAGGCAACTTGTTTACAACAGAAAATCAAATTTACAGTTTCAACTCATCTTAATTTTCTAGCATTTGGACATAAAAATCAGAAAAGAAATAACAGTTTGGTCCAAATTAGTGTCCAAGTTACAGACAGGGCCACATTTAGCCGAGAGATCTGACTCCTCCAACTAAGAGATCCAAACCCACAACATGGTGCCATAGCCTGGACTGTACCACCAGCTATGACTCCCATCTTTTATATACAATATGAAGATGTTTCTGAGTAATTTCAGGCTTTTATCTTCAATAGAAGATTAATAACCATCATCTTTCAAGAAATGATATTTTTATCCACTGGTGACAGGTTTCACTGGTACATGAAGTTATCTGCTGCATTGTCAGGCTGTAGTTTTCCTATATATTTTTACCTTTTTCCACTTTCCACTTCTAAACATATTTATTATTCCACATTGCCTTTCTTAAATATTTGAAAGTCTACACCTTATTTTACCTTTAATTGAACCTGCCAGAGTATAACGTTCAATCTCAAGACTGCTTTTTTCAAATGGAAATATTCTAGATTTCTACTCAAGTGTCAGCTTCACATGTTTAGTACAAATGGGTTCCCTGAGAGCCAGATCCAGCACACCTAAATAGGGCTCAATGGATAACTTTACAGAGTGCAAAAACATGTGAAGAAGAGTGGTGTAAGTTTGGGACTTTTCATTGCACCAGTATGCAGCATGTTGCAAGTTGTCAAAAATGACTAATAATCATCATTACTGATCCTCCTCAGTGGTGCAGCCTTCTAAGTGACAAAGACATCACTCATGGCCCGCCACTGTAAGCCAAACTAAGGTGGTTAAACACAAGAACCTGCTGATGAGTTCCTTTGATTCATCACAGCAGGATTTTTCTGTGATGACATTTTACCAGTTTTATGTGGAAACACAGAGACACATTCCTTCTATTAAACATCTGAGGCGGTTCCTCAGTTTTATAAATGGATGCTTTATTAAATGTAAATATTTTCAGTATGTATTTAAACTTCTTCACACTAAAATAAAGGAACCTTCTGGGTCTTAAAAATGAAGACTGTGAGGAAGAACCTCAAACAAAGACGCCCTGTTGTACAGAAATCTGTTGAAACCAGCCCTTTAGCTCCTGTCACCTCTAGCCCGGTAAACATCTGCTCTCTGGTCAAGCATGAGCACGCTCAGCTGGAGGCTTCATATCAGGATTTCATATCTATCTTTTAGATGCAAACTATAAACCACTGTACAGCACATTTGTAAGGATTGATATACAACAAGCTAATAGAATCTTAGAGTTTATAAACCATATATCACATCTCTGCAGTATCTTCTTTCCAAAAGTGCTGAGTGAAAATCTGTGCTCATATTTTGATTATTCTCTCAGTCGGCTGTGGTGGTTGGCCAATGTTAGCTGACCTGTTGTGCCTGTGGAATGACTTATGGATCAAATCAAAGTTAAAGTGAGAAGAGGCACAAGTTCTTATTGTTATATGGGACAGAACACCTTTAAATCCAGTAACTGGAGATGGTGTTATAAATGATGTTTAAAACTGGATTTATTAAAGCTTTCCCAGTTAAGTTTCAAGTTTTCTGGCTCGTAGTCTTTACAGACAGAGCTTATTTTCTGTAAAACTTTTAGAAATCTTTGAATCTTAGCTTATATAGTAGCATGGCTGAGAACTAAGGGAGACATAACTTTTGCCACTGTGGCCCCCAGACTCTGGAACTCTCCACCTTTGACCTTGAGATCTGTGGACACTGTAGTCTCTGTAGTCTCTTTTAAAAAAACAACTAAAAACTAATCTTTGTGTTTGGTTAACTTCTTTTTGTCTTTTTTGTTGTAAATGCTCTGGCATTTCTTTATGAAGCACTTTGTGATCTCTGTCTTGAAAGGTGCTATATAAATAAAATTCTACTTACTTAATTTTGAGGTTTCGGTTTTCAAAGATGGCTTTAAATGGTTCGTCTCACAAAATATAAGTCTAACTTCAACAAAGCATCTTAAAAAGAAACTATTTATATAAGTTGAGTTGTTGTTATACTCAACAAGTCACCTCAGTTATCACTGTTATCAGACAGAAGTTTTCTTCACTAACACATTGACTCGTGTCTGACTTCTTTCACAAAGTTTTTCAGCCTCTAGATGTGGATGCTTCTCACCCGGCATTGACAGCTGAGGTAAACAGTGGACTGACAAAGATGGGGGAAAAAAATCTAGGGCTGATCTGGTCTGGAGTGACTTTGCTTTCTGAGTACACTCACTACAGATGAACAGCAACTAAAGCTTTGAGGTGTCTCAGGGATAAAAACATAAAATATTTAAGTGAAGCATTTTTTTAAATTTTCTGATTTATTGCTAAGTGTTAATATTATTCAAACATGTTAAAAATAGTTTGGATATTATTTTATTATATAATATATTAGTTACAGTGTTTTAACTACAGCCATTATGTGATGTTTTAGATATCTCTTGGCTGATTAAAATTTGTTTGTCCTACAGTGGCCACCGTCGCTAGGTATGTACTTGAATTGGGAGATGCAAAAAAAAACAGAACTCAGTTGACTGCAGTCTGCAATCTGCTGACATCTGGTGGTGATATTTCACACTCTGGAACTTTAATGTTACAGAAAGCCTTTTTTAAATAAAATTAAATAGGTCAGAAAATGAAGATTTGCTTGATAAAATATTGAACTGGATGTCAATTTGTGCTGCCCTGTCACAGCTTCTGGCAATGGTCATTTACACACAAAGTGTTGTTTTGGTGTGTGTGCTGTTATGTGAGGTATCTGACAAAATGACATTTTAGAATCCTTTAGGATGCCAGTTTAATACAACATCAACATTTCAGTCTCCAAAAAGCAGCAGGACCCTTGTTTTCCCGTTGTTCTGCAAATTCACTTGAAATCCAGAGATATTTCAGATTTATCACATTTATAAAGCATCCAAAGGAGACGAACACACTTAACTGAGATGTTTAGGGTGTGGACAGACAGTTTTATAGGAATTACCAGCTCCAATCCTTTGCTTAGTTCACTTGGCTGCCCTGTAGAGGTACTACATGAGGACTCATTTATATAATTTTAAAAATAAATATATAATAGTAAATAATAAATATATAATCGATAAGCTGTCATGTAACCCTTGAAATCTGTAATTGCTGGTAAAGTTATTTCTTTTTTTCATTTTTTATAAAGCTCATAGAAAAGTTACAGTTTGAATGGGTGGTTTTTTTGAGTATGCTTCCAAATAAAGGGTTATTCTAGAAAAAGCATTTGTATTTTAGACACTTAACTAATTGACTCCACATTTTTTAAACCACTAGATCCCTGTTTCATGGATTTGTTATCCAGCCATTATTCTCTGACATATTTGAAAGTTTACGGTACTTTATGTCCAATTTGTGAAGAAGACACTCATTCATGTCTCTCTCTACAGGCACACATAATCATGCCACTTAAAGTTGCTTGACTGATATGTAGGAGGAAGTACAAAATAACAGCAAGAAAAACAGGCCACACAAAGGTAGAGAGTACTAAATACTTCGGATTCAAGGCCCTGAAAAAAAACAGGAAACAAACAGCTAAGATGAGCTGACACGTGAGAATGTGAGACCCTGAATGCATCTTGCTGTTAGGGACACTGGTCATTTGAAATGCTTCGTCCATTGTTATCTGAGATAGGCTATGGCTTTGGCCCTGGTCACAGCAGGAAGGGGAGGATTTAAGGAAAACTAAACACCCTTTTTACCTACAAGTGAAGGTCCCGTCTTTGTTAAAATTTGTTTTTTGTTTGTATCCCCTCATCTCTCTTACACCGTTTTAGAAAAATAGAAATCAGGAAAACATCATTACAAAAATAAACCAAAAAGTTCATCCAAAGTCTACATCCACATAACAGCTTCACGTAAATATCGATGATATTGCACAGCAAGGGATTTCTTCCGATATGAAGTAAATCACTGACACAGTTGGTTGATTAAAAAAAGAACACAGTGGGATGTTAAAATGATTGAAACGTTGCATGTCGGGTTTGATTGTTTTTTTTTTCTTCAGAGAGACAGCAGCAGGATCCCGGGCCCTCCCTCATCAGGCAGATATGTCCTCTGAGTCCTGCTTGAAAAAAGAAAAAAAGTAAAAAAAAAGAAAAGAAAAAAGAAAGCTTCAGAAGTATCACTGGTGAGTTTTGGTTGAAGGCACAGAGTTCTAAAAAGGGTGGATGATGCTGATTTTCAAAGCACAGCAGCAGGTTTTTAGTTGTTGGCGTTTCCTGATGTAGGGGATTTCTGTGGTCGGATCGACTCTCCTGATGGTTGGAGGGCAGGGCTTAAACTCTCTGTGGAGACATAAACAAGAATATGGGATGTGTTAGTGCGGGGAGAATAGAAAAACTAGAAAATATCCATAAAGCATATTCCACTAAAGATCCACAACTTTGATGCCAAAATAAACACTCTGCTGTGTCTCAGTCAGCAGACACATTCGGGCCTAATCCAGGCTGCTTATGGCACTGTTGGCCAAGTTATAGCAAATGAGCCAGATGTGACACAACAAACATGATATCTGGCTGAAATAAAGAGGTTATGTGCATGAGTTGATGCCGCTAAATCCACCCATCAATGAGGCCAAATGTTGCGCAAAATCAGCTGTTGATACCGGGCCACATCTGGGCCAAACAGGTGGTTCTTACTTATGCTGCTGTGGCAACAACAGAGAAAAAAAGCTAATCCTCCTGGATGCATTCAGAGTTGAAGTGCTTGTTTCTATGGGTGTTTTGACACATACATTTTGGGCATCATGTGACCCAAAGAAACCTGCACATTTGGGCCAAACAGTGCTAATCAGGACGATCGGAGAAAGGCAGCCGTCATTACTGGACCTGAAAAACTCCAATATAAACCAGATGATTGTACTTCTCATAGATCAAAAGAAAAGTTGTAGTTCTTCCAATGACCAGGCAATATGTAGGTTTAGGTGAGATTTTTGGGAGGGTGGGGTGGTGGTGGGGGTCTTTGTATAACTGCAAAAGTTGTTTTATTAGCTGTAGCAAACTGAGCTGAGTCGACACAACTGTCAAATTTAAAGGATCAAATTTATCATTTTGCCACCACTGTCCCCTCACAGGAAAAAGGTTGCTGGTTCAAACCCCAGCTGGGTTCATTCTTTGACTTTGCTTGTTTTCCCTGTAGCTTAGTGGGTCATCTCCAGGTCCACAGTCCAAAGACCTGCATGTTGGGTTAATTGGGGATAATAAATTGACTGCAGATGTGGATATGTTATCCTGTACCTTAATGCAGAATTTAGCATCACAGTAACTGATCCTGCAGACCCAACCTGCTCCAGAGCAGGCTATTCTCCAGATCAGAGACCAACAGGCAGGAAATCACTGACCAATCAGATTCCTGCACAATGAGGTCACCATCCCTGAAGATTCCTGAGAGCTCAGAATGCAGACAGTCAGAGGGTCTGAAGGTTTTTTACTGGGTTTTAAAGACTTTGTCAGAACAGCTTCAGTTAGAAATTTAGATCCTGAGAGAAACTTTATTCCTGATGTTTCGTTTTGGCCACAAACAATATTTACTATTCTACAAAAATCAACATCTGATCCTAAATCACAGCATCTGCTTGTATTTGGACTTTATATCAAATTTGCACACAGTCTGCTTGTCTTTATCTTTACTCTCAGACTGTGGTAACTGGCACCTTCCTTCTTGCTTCAAATAAACTTTATTAATACAGCAGCTCTTTCAGATTCAGGGCTTTTACTGTTTTCACATTCACACACACACACATAGATGAATGGTTAGTTTTATCACATTGATAACCCCTGCATGTGATTGCAGATTAGCAGTTAGTTTAAGTGAATCCAGATAAGGAAAAGAGATCCTGGGTATTTTGAACCTGCTTCATGGTCAGTGTTGGGGAGTTACGGAATACATGTACCAGTGTTATATATTTAAAATTCAAAATATGAGTATTCCGTTACAGTTACCGCCTAAATGCGCATGATTATTTGCAGGTAGCAGGTACTTAATGCTATCCATCAAGTCTAACAGTCTGCAATCTATGAACTAACTTCAGCTAATGCCAGCTAACAATGTTAGCTTGGTGGCGAGCTAGTTTCCTCTTTGTGTTGTATCTTCTGTGTGTCCTTGATTGTGCATGAAAGTTTAAACCGGGAGGGAGAAATGGAACTTTGTCAGATTTTTTACTCCACAGATTATAAACCAGCGTGTGAGGGTTTGTGTGGATAGGAAAGAAGCTGAGAGTAAGAGGGCTTCTGCAGGGTGGTCGACAGCTCAGGGTCTGCATGTGCCTCCACCCCCACCTTACACCATCTTCCTCGAAGTTAATCCCCCAGCGGTGGCAGCAGATGGTGCTGCGAGCGTCCACGGCTGTGCCCTCAGCAGCTCCTGTAGTTATGATTGCACGTCTGAGGCATTAAGTTGGATCAGTGTAATCCACTGCAGCATATGCAGCAGCCAAATCCAGCAGGCAGGAAAACCTTCCTCCTACACTTTCCCTCAACAAATGCTCTCCAAGAGGGTCACGAGGTGTTACCACGACCGACAACACCCCCCACCCCCAACCAGCTGCCAAATAAACACATCAGTCCTGAATTCGAAGCGTGTGAAGTCTTCACTACGAATACACTCTGAAAGGAAACTGCAGGTTTAAATAAAAGGCTAAACTGAGATTTGAAAGGACAGTTTAATCTCATCCCACTAACCTCACACTCACAGAGCTGAGACGCCACAGCACAGTGTGAATCCCACCAAAGCAGATGGCCAACCACATAGGCTCTGAGACCACTGTCCTTTGCAGACATGTGTTACGTAACAATAACAACATTCTGCCATTCAGAGTGAACACTTCTCACAGCTTCATCCTTAGTTTCTTTAAAATACCAGTAATCCTCGGGATCTCAGCTCTGAATATGCAGGAAGAGGATTCAGTGAAAAGTTAGAGGGTCGAGACAAAGTTTACTGTGGTCTAAGGAGCTTGGAAAGAAAAGCGTCTGGACTTCTTTAAGTTGCTTGAAGACGTTTCGCCTCTCATCCGAGAAGCTTCTTCAGTTCTAGGGTCAAATGGTGGAGAGTCCCAGATTAAAGCTCTGTGGGAGTAACCCACCAAGAGGGACAATGGACCCCCTAATGATCCTCTACCTAATCACATGTGCCAAGGTGTGAAGACGGGTGTAGGTCACAATCAACCAAGTTTTCGGGTGCGCTCATTGTGAAACCTATCCGCCCCCTATCATGTGATTTCCTGAGGTCAGATGGCCCAGGATGTGAGTGGGCGTTAAGGCGTCTGGGAAGGGATCTCAAAACTGGATTATAGATGGCAGACAGTTGGTGTCGTAAACCACGGCCTCTGTTCAAAGATGGTCGCATTTGGATGGGCCTGGACTCCCTTGCCTTGGTGGGTGCCAGAGGACGGGGGTGCCTACTGGGGTCAGCGGGGGAGCTGGCCCTAGGGAGGAGCATCTTGCCCCTCCTTTCTTTTCCTCCCCATCCCCGGCTGCCTCCCTCTTCCCGCTCCACCACACCCACCCACACAGGTAGGGCCTTGGGGTGTGGGTGTGTCACCAGGGTGCAGGGGAGACATCCCCCCCCTCTGTCCCCTTCTGGCCACCTGTGCCTCAATTTTATTCCACAACTTAGACATCCACATTATTCACACTGTCATAACACACACATATATATAGGGCCTTGAGGGTGACCACGCCAACGGCGTCCAGTGAATGGTCTGAGTATTCAACCCTACCTCTGGCGCCGGTGCCCACCTCTCAATTTTAAATCCATGTAGACATTGAGGGTTCTCGGGAGGGGCCGTGCTAACACCTGCTGCTCTCCGGCAGCAGCACCATGCCCTCCCCTGTTTTAAATGCACTTTAGAACAACACGCAGCAACACTACACATGAGCGGGAGGAGGGAGGTATGGGGTCTTCACACACCCCTGTTCTCTGCCAGCCATCGGGGCGGGGGGCTGGGAGGAGGTGTTGGCTGACAGATTGGCCTCCCTGCTTCTGCGAGGCCTGGGGCGGTCTGCTTGCCTCCACCCCGGGGGGAAAGGGTCACATCTCTTGGGTCTGGGTGCCGTTTCCCCCTCTGGGGGCGAGGGTACCTGGACCCGGGGTATAGAGTATGTTTGGGGAGTGCGATTGTGTGTACATGTGCATATATGTCTATTCCTACGTTGGATGAGTGCTGAGTGTTTGTATATGTGTGCATGAGGGTGGGAATGCATGTTTGTGTCTGTGTGTGCCTGTTTGTCTGTGTTTATATGTCAGGTCAGGTCTTAGACTCCACCTCCCTGGGAACACCCAGGCCCTCCAAAGTGTGGAGGCCTATCTCCCCTCACCACACTCCCTGCCGGTAACTGATGCACTCAGGGGTCGGTGCATTGGTGGTTCTTGGTGTCCGGGGCTGGGCGCTCAGGTATACACCAGCTCACTCCCGGTGGCTACTTGGCGGGGCCTGGTGCCTGTCGCTCGGTCAGGCCTCTTCCGGGGCAAAGGGGGCCCTCGAACCTCCGGCCTCGGGGCCTGCAGCTCGGTTCACTCTGGCACAGCTGGCTGCCGGCAGAGCCGGCGGGCGCGCCACTGCAGCCCCCTCTGGCTTCTGCTCCGTGGCTACTGGGTGACCCCTCGTCTGGGGATCTCCTCAGCCCTTCCCAGGAGGGTGGCACGGATGCCCCTCCGGTGGTACTCCTTGGGCTCTCGCACTCTGGGGTCCCTGGATGTCTGGAGCCTGGATCTCCTCCATGCCTGCTTCATGCCCTGGGGGACGGGGCTATGGCCCTCCACACCCTCTAGCAGACCGTTACATGGGGAAACCTTCTGTATACAAGCGCGCTGATCCACACGGGTGTGCACATGGGTGTTCACTGTTCGTAGACATAAACTACACCTTTCTTAGCTGCTACTTCAAAGCACATTGTGCGCTGTCTGTGCTGCACAACAACATTCAATATTTAGTATTTATTGCTGTTTACACTTAGCTAGATTAACATGATGGTGTTGTGTTTAGTATGTTGCTTTGTTTTTTTTTTTGCTTGTTTTCTATTCTTTTTCTCTCAACAGGTGATCCAGGAGATTTTTTTTTCTCTTTGTCTTTGTAAGTGCCCTTTCTCACTGTCCCTCTTCCCTTCTGTTTTTCTTTTCCTTCCTCTCTTTCTTTCTCCCTTTCCTATCCCCCAATCATGTCTGTCTCATCTGTAACTACTGAAAATAAAATAAATAATAACAACAAAAGTTGATCAAATGGACCAATACGGCAATGCCATGATGATCCATTTGGCAAAATAAATCCATTTGGTATCCTTGTTGGTCTTCAGACAACAATTCTGACGGCTAAAGAACCAAATGGGACAGACAAAAAAAAAAAAAAAAAAAAAAAAAAAAAAGATGGTCGCATTTATGTCCACTATGAGCGGCCATCTTTGATTCACAGTTTAAAATAATCCTTTATATGTAGGTATGGGTATTGATAAGATTTTCACGATTCCGATTCCATTTTCGATTCTGTTTAATGATTCGATTCTTTATCGATTCTCTTATCGATTCCTTTTAAAAAAGGAGAACACTAAGGTCGACTAGCTTAGAACTTTGTTTTATATCTTCTCTTTGAACAATATAGAAATTTAGGAGTAACATGGCCTTACAAACCCAACAGTGAGATCTTAAGAGATCCACAGCCTATGGCTCTTCAATGGGGTGTCACAGGGTCCCCCGGGAAAAAATTGTAAATGTAAAATAATAAAATAAATATTCTTCTGTAGCAATAACAAAGTATAACATAAATTATTCTGTAGCAATTACACAAGAATATCCAGTAATCTCCCTGCCTACAATTAAACACATTCACTTACCGAAAATCGGGGGCATCTGGTGTGGCAAATGCCTTTTACCACAAACTTAGTCACTGCTCGGTGACATTATGGCCTGAAAGGAGACGCTACCAGTAGACTGCAGCGAAAACTGCCAGCATCTGAGCCAGCCAGACTCTGTCGGTCTCTCTCATCATGGTCACCTAAATGCACAGTAATGGCAGGTTTTGTAATAAGGCAGATCGCGCTAACATAATATGCACTGTTAGTTGATTATTTACCTGCCGCATTAACGGGAGAGGACGTGCAAACGTTACCGCTGCTGCTGGGTTGAGATTCATGAGTCCGGAGTGGAATTAAAAACACGACATTCATTTAAGGTTATCGCGTGTTTTGTGAGCAAATGCTTTTGCATATTCGTAGTGTTTCCTCCCTTAAATGAAATATCTACTTTGCAAGTATTGCAAGTTGCCCTGTTGTCATCCGTTCTCGTAAAGTATGACCAAACTTTTTAGTGTTTGAGCCGCCATGTTTCCTGCCAGGTAAATGACGCTCCGCAACGCGGTGACGTCATTTGGGGCGACTGGAATCGATAAGGGAATCGTTTGCAAAAATGCCAAACAATTCCAAGGAATTGAAACAGTGGGAACCGGTTCTCAACAAGAACCGGTTTTCGATACCCATCCCTATTTATATGATTGCCAAAAAGTTGATTCTGTTCATTTGGACGTAGCATTTTCAGTGGGAGAAACTGTGACTGCAGGTTTCCCCAACCTTATAAACAGCACATTTGCAAAATGACTGAAACTAGCACCACTGACTAACAATAGGCTGTGAGGTCAGTTTCATGATTATTAATATGCAAATTGTCATGACGATTGATTGACAACCACTGATCAAAGACCATCAAAGGCCTCTTTAAGCAATGTAGAGCCCCTAGCATCCAACATGAGCATAAAGGAGAGGAAGGCACTCACATCACTTAGTAATGACAACATTATCATCTTTCTGCCACACAAGGGTAGGTGCACAGTTTTGCTAAACCAGAAAGACTATCATGAGAAATACTTATGAGCCCCTGAAATGAGACCCAGGAAGTACTTACAGGAAGAGAGTGGTTGTCTGAAGCAGTTAGAACAAGACAAAGCTATTGACTGGACCACATACCACAGGCTATATCCAGGGGAAGCTACACCAAGTCTGTATGGTTTACCAAAGATACATAATCAGGGTGTACCTTTAAGACCAATTGTCTGTATGATCAACTCGGTCACCTATAACATCTCAAAGTTTCTGGCTTTGATTTTCAACTCGTTGGTAGGCAGCTGTGAACACCAAGTCCAGAACACCTTGGATTTTGTTGACAAGGTAAGAGATGTCATTATGGAGGGAGATGAAACAATGGTCTTGTACAATGTTACATCTCTCTTCACTTGTGTTCCAGTCACTGAAGCAGTGTCAGTAGTCCGTAAGAGATTGCAGGATGATCCCAACCTCAGTAACAGGACCACCACTACTAACTCATTGGTTCAGGTATGCAGATGACATCTGGGTGAAAATCAAATCTCAGGTTGTACCACAATTTATTGATGACATTAACTTGGTGGACCAACATATTGAGTTCACCATGCAGGATATGAAAAGTAGCAGGTTAGCCTTCTTAGACTGTGAAATGTCAATCAGTAATGGGGTAAAGTTAAAGGTTTATTTTTACCGTAAAGCTACGCATACGGATCAGAATTTAAGGTTTGAGTCTCATTATCCACTGGGGTACAAATTGGGTGTCATCAGGATGCTACAACACAGGGCAAACACCATCCCCACAGACACAGCAGCCAGGGAATAAGAAAAACATATCAAGAAGGCCCTGAGTAAATGTGCTTACCCTAGCTGGACATTTGTCAAAGCTGGGAAGGCACCTAAAGAAAGCTCCAGTAGTCTGCAGCTGAGCGTTTGGCTCACATGAACGAGTGTTTTAAAACCTCTGACTGAAACTGTGCCAACAATTTAATCCTATATTTAATAGTGACTAACGGAGCAATTTATGCACACTAACACGAAGACAGGAGGTCGAGCTGAAGATGTTCAGAGTGAGGAGTGAGCAGGATGGACAGGATTAGAAATAAGTCCATCAGAGGGACAGTTTAAAGGTACAATTGCTGTCTTTAGATTTAGCCACAAACTATCTTGTTTGTAATAATCCCATAAAAACTGTTCCAGAAAAGGGTTAAATGATTGATAAAAACCCAAATATTTCTGAATCAGCAGCTATTTTATTCACAATGAAATAAACAATAATACAATAATTTTAAAATGTTGTGAAAAATTTGAAAACATGGTGAAAAGGCTTTTCATCTGGGCTTTGTTGGTGCTCTGGTCGATCTCACTATTCTCCACTAGGAGGAGCTGGAGGATTTGCTTCTCTCCTGTTAGGAGGAGTGTGGGTTGTGTTTTTCTTTGGTTGGTTTTTGGTGTCAGGGCACCCAGCCTGTCCTGTTTTGTTGATGCTTTGCTTTGAAATTCAGTGAAATGATCATGGATTGGTTCGAGTCGGTTAAGGCTCTGCTGTTTCTGAGGATTTATGTCTGGAAAGGTTTAAAATGAAATGAAGGAAATGATTTGATGCCACTTCCCTCCCCATCTCACACAGGCTCAACTCTACACGTGAAATTTTACATTAAGATGAGAACAATGACATTTGGGCGCTCGCTCTTAACGCTCCAGCAGCTTCATTGCCCTCTGGACTATTTAAAGCTGGGATGTGTTGTTTCATTTGTGTGTGTGTGTGTGTGTGTGTGTGTGTGTATTTGTGTATTCATGAGTCCTGTGTGTCTGGCGTTACTCAGTAGGAGTAATGCACAGAGAGAAGAGGCTGGAGTTGTGAAACATCCTGCTAACCTGGAGGGCTTCTTCATCCACCACTAATTTGAAATTATCCATGGTTGCCATAGTTACCGCATCTCACAGTGAAAAAGCTGAGCTAAGAGACTAAAAATGCCTGAAAAAAAATCTGACAGGCACATGTACGGAGGCCCAGGAATGACAAATTTCTCTGTAGGTTATTAAACATAAAAATACCTATTTAATTAGTAGATGGACAAAGTATGGATTTTATATTAGCAGGACTGTAAAATCTATTTTATATGAATATATTTGAATGAAAGTACAGTGAAATACACAGTAAAGGTAGTCAAACAGCTGAAGCTAGCAATATGTTGCTTCTATTTTTGTTTTTCCCATATTACCTTATCACATAACCCTTTTATTTTATTTTTTTTTCTTAGAGTTGTTTGTTGTGGTCAATTTATGTATTTATTTGGTCCTTTATTTATATTAGAGATGGACCGATCCAATATTACGTATTGGTATCGGTCCGATACTGACCTAAATTACTGTATCGGATATCGGAGAGAAATAAAAAATGTAATCTCATCCATTAAATATCACAAAAGCACCTCACAAAACTTGCGACATGGCATAACTCAGCTCATAACCTTAGCACGCCAGAGCAGTATGCGTCATGTGATAGAGCGGCTGTGGTGTGCAAGACCTGTCGGCGGTCTGGTTGAGCATTTGGAGCCTCGTTACCAAACCGGCATTTCATCTCCAAGAACGTTATCCCAGAGAGAAGTAAAGCAAGTGTGTAAGTTCATCTCTGAATGTTTGTAAAGGATTCCCACATTAAGCTTAACAACCGATATATGGAGCGACTGCCTCTTCTCTCTCCCTCCCTCTCCTGTTGCTTCAATCAAATGTGCTTCAATCATGAAACTGATCAATGATCAGCTGATCGGCTTTTCTGTCGCGAGTCCGTCTCTCTTGTTTGTTTTTGGCCCACTTTGCACCAGAAAGAGGAAACCAGCGGCTAAACAACAGCAGCACGTTTAAGCTTGATAAGCTGTTTTTCAGAATTGATTTAATATTACTTTCTACACCAGGATCCTTTTCTACGTAGCTGACGGCTGGTAACTGTGCAGGGGCGGGTCTAGCAAAGCTTTGCCAGGGGGGCAGGTAGGGTATTAACAGGGAAAAGGGGGCACAAAGACATACTTTTCTTTCTTATTCTCATTTAAATTGTCTAGCTTTTAATAAATAATTATCTGAATCTTACACCCAAAGTTTTAATTGGATGTAAAATGTATAGAAGTCCATTACTGTATATAGTAACTATTAAGTCTAATATACCCTAGTAAGCTATAGTACTTTTTCCTTTGGGAAGGTACCATCTGTGCAGTCTGTAATTCTGTTGAAAAAAGATATTGAATCCAATCAAATATTGTAGAAAAATAATTGATTTCTGTGCATTTTTTTTTTTTACACGTGCATTAAATTAAAGTTGATTACGTCATCACAAGGTGGAGGGTGGGGGGTGGTTCCCTGTTTTTTTCGCTGGGAGTTGCCAACCTTATTAGTTAGGTTGTTTAGTATTTCTGCTAAGTACTCTTTAAAATACCAGAATAGGGAGGATGGTGTAGGTTTAAGTAAATTAGATTGATCAGTATTGCTGAACTATGAAATATTTTGGGTGCAGTGTATTTTTTGCATACAGGTATAACAGAATAGCTTCAGTGTTTTGTTTCGTTTTTTTAAACTTGAGTATGAAGTTATACAAAATGCAGCAAGATATTAAAAAAACACTTTTATTGATTAAAAAATACACTATATCGGATTCGGCAGATATCCAAATTTATGATATCGGTATCCGTATCGGACATAAAAAAGTGGCATTGTGCCATCTCTAATTTATATTATGACAAAACATTATTTAGTTGTTATATGTATATTTGTTTACTATTACTTTTATAAAACAATTCTTTTAAATTTAATTGATTCACAAATTTTAATTTCTACTTTCAATTGCAACATTTTTTTTATTCCTGATAAGTAATCATTTAACTCAAGTAATATGTGATCATATATAACCTTTTTACTTTATCTTAATTTTTTTTCTTTTTTTGGAGATTATTTAGTAGACATTTATTTCATTATTAAAATCATTTAATGTTGTTTTTATGTATTCGAACTTACAACATAAAAAAATTATTTGCCCTTCATTGAAAAACAAACAGCAACAAAAAACAAAGAGTGAATACTTTTATTTCTTAACATTTTCTATTTATTTTAATATATTATTTTATTTCAAAACGTGAGATTTTTATAATTTTGTAATTTTATTTAAGGGTCAAATATCGTTGTTGTTTCTGTGACTTCATACATGCTGCCCTTTAATTATGGTATAACTATTTTGGATTTTATTTGGATTTCAACATCAAATACTTTGTTTTTCAATAATAAAAAAAACATTCAAAAATATATTTTC
Source organism: Pelmatolapia mariae (assembly GCF_036321145.2). Taxonomy (NCBI): domain Eukaryota; kingdom Metazoa; phylum Chordata; class Actinopteri; order Cichliformes; family Cichlidae; genus Pelmatolapia; species Pelmatolapia mariae. Next base: position 23,073,230 of record NC_086242.1, on the reverse strand, counting down.
AAATTTTATTTATTTATTTTTTACAAATTTTAAGCTTTTATTGGAGAACTTAACTGGAAGCATTTTATAATTATTTCATGATTATTTATTTAAAATCTAACAGTAAGCAAATAAATTATAAGTAAGTGAATAAACGGATTCGCTAAACATTGTATTATAAAGAGATGAATTATCTGCAATTCTTCCACTGCTATAACAAAGTAAATTCAAACAAATTTTTCTAAAGATTCATCTATCTTTCAATCAATCTATCATTATCTATGTTGTTCTAAGTTATATTCAATATCAAGATAAATTTATGGTCTTCAAATTAAGCTCACATTTAGAGTTAAAAAACAGGAAAAGCAGTAAAACTAAAACTAATAACTATATTTATTAAAAACATTAAAGAATCATTTAAAAAACATACTCGAAGACCTTAGTTCAGGAAGTGTTTCTGCAACCAAAAAGGATCTGCACAGATTTCAGCCTCAGTACAGAGAGAGAGAAATCACACACACACACACACACACACACACACACACACACACACACACACACACACACACACACACACACACACACACCTCACAGCTCAATGCATAAATTGACTGTATCCAAATGTGTTTTCACACCCAGAGATGGTCTGGCTGCTTGTTGCTTTGGAATCATGGGAAATCTGATGGTGACGGGCAGTCGAGAAGAGGACTGCAGCTGTCACAGTATCCTTACAAAATTTTATCAGCATTGCTTTCAAAGATAAAAACAGGAATCAGGAAAGCAGATAAAGTAGTTTCAACCCAATTGGCTTCAAATCAGTGATAAGCAGCTCCTGATCATAATGTATCCACCTCTGCATTACTTTAATGATCATGCATGACTATGCGTGATCTGATATCTGTATATTTATGGAGATTTCTAGCTGACTGGACCTGGAGTTATCCCCCCTGAGAAGGATTTTTGACTCCGATTTCACAGGGAGATGATTTTAATCCCATCCGAATGCAACGATAGATGTATTTCTGATGGAGCTCCATCTCTGGAAAAAAAAAAATCAGGGTAAACTGTTAATCCTATCTTCTTAATATCTCCTATGCCTTTATATCTCTCGGTTGTTTTAGCCTGCAGTCTCCCTCAGATAGTGGGTCAAACTGCAAAGCACCAGAAGACTTCCCTGCAGTCATAGAGATGCTTTCATGGGGTTTATCTCTCATGCTTGTGTATGAACGTGAGTAGAGTCGCTCAGAGCCCCGTCAACAAGTTCAAAAAGTGTACACTACTACTAGCAAGCTAAAGAGCACCACTGCAAAACCTATTCATGGATTCAGTCACAAAAACAAATCAAAATTACTCCAAAAACATAAAAACCATCACTTCAAACATGCTTAGCCGCACATATAGCAACAAACACAAGATTAAGATTTGCACTCTTGTTTTAGGTGATGCCCTAATGATAGCATGCTAACATAATTATAATGACAATAGTCAAAATGAACCGTTTACACATAAACAGGGTGTCTGCAGGTATAAGAGACTTTTTAAATGCTACTTTAAAAAATATTTATAACCAACTTGCAGCTGAGATAGTTACCCATGAAAAGTAAATAAATACTATGAATCATAATTTTCAAGCCATTTGTGATTAAATTTCCATCTTCCAATTTCAGCATTCACAAATGAGTACACCTGCTAGCAAGACCTTCTCCCACTAAACTGAAGCCTAAACACTGGAGCCTTCTCAAGTGACAACCTTCATGACTGAGATGTGAAGCCAACACCGCAGCTCCAACACCTGCAGTTCCTCTAATGTCCAGCAGAGACAGCAGTGAGTCGGTCCCCATAGACTCCCATGTAAAAAATCAAAATATCCAACAAGATGGGGGCCAAAAAATTTTTTCACAGATATTGTCCAAGAAATCTGTGATACAAAAAAAGCAGCGCTTTCAAAACCACAGATGTAAAGCTCATGAACAAAGGTGAATGGATCCATACGAGTTATCTTCTGGACACAATAAAGATTCATGGAAAACCATCCAACAGGTCCTAAGAAATTCTAGTCTAACCCAACCAACTAAATTAGTGCTGCGCAAACATTGAAAAAAAAAAGGTTTTATTTTTTTGTTTGTATTTTTTTTTCAAGAAACTGTCTGAACTGAAATACCATCAGTGTCATTGATATCAGTACTTTACTGTTTGTCAGAAACATGGGGCTATAATACACGGTGGCATTTCTAATGTCCTATTGAGTCAGCTGCTGAAGCTAAAACTGTTCATGTAAAAAGTACAGTTACAGGTGAACATGATCTCTCATTTGGTTTGTAAAATGTTCCTGTTCAGTGAGCAGAAGTGTGTTTCTTTCTGCTCCAGTTCATTCTCTGGTTATTCAACGGCCTAAGATGAATGAAGGAACATGCGGCGATGCTCGGCGTCGACACGGCCCACGACTTCACACCCTCGTCCTCTGTGAGAGAGAAGAGCGATGAAGATGAGCTGCAGTGAGACTGACTGCAGACGTGTTCAACAGAGTCATGAACTGATTTAATCCAACATGCTGCTGAACTCCTTTACATGAACGCTCGGATTCTGCAAGGGCCTGGACAGATCCAAAGGGACCAGATCAGTCCTGATTTTTCATTTTTATTCAACATATCACTTAACAAGAACAAAAGGGAGTAAGTGATCAGCAGGAGATATTTAACTGGAACTTGAACTTAATGAACAGAATTTCTTCTTTGGCAATATTGTAGATAACGTTAAACTTCGGGCTCCTCTGATGACCTGTTTGCTGCTGCCTGCCACTGAAAGGCTGTGAGGAGAGGGGACACTTGGGTAGTGCATTTATCGTGGCATATAATGATCAGGCAAAATGTCTAATTTTGTTGGGGATACCTACTTTGGCACAACACCTGCACTTTCAAATGTACACACATGTAGGCCTACAGTAATATCTAGACCAATCAAAGAGGTCCTGACCTTGACTAACTCTGATTGGTTTAGACCACAATATGGGCATAATGTTGCTCACCACATGGAGACTTTCAGAGTTGCAGAGACTTTTTTTCTTTTTTTTACTCAAACAGCTGGTCACACCTGTGCGACCTAGGATTTATTTTTTAGTCGCATCATTGAGAAACTAGGTTGCGTGTGCGGGGCAAATTGTTCGCACTCTAGAGCCCTGTTTTTATGTGGAAACTCGATCCGCACGTAAAAGTGAAAGTACAAACGAGTGAAAAGGAAAGAACAAACTGCCTTGGGTTAATACAGTTGTACATTAGGGATCTGCATACAGTAAAGTGAAGCGGTTTTACATAATTTAAGACAAATTTATGCATTTTCTGTCATGAACGGGCTGTGTGCAGGCAGGTGAGGACCCAAACGCAAAACTCATGGAAACAGAACTCAACTCAAAATCACTGCTTTATTGCAGGCTTAACACTGATACAGAACTATACTGGGAATGATAAACTGATGACTAAGGAAACACAGGGAAAATCACACAGCTTCAGGGATGAGACATTGACGATGCGACACAGAACTGAGGGAGACGTGGACATACATAAACAGAGGATTAATGAGGGAAGCACACGGGGAACACAGGTGACACTGATAATCATAACGAGACACAGCAGGAGCAAACACAACACTGATGCACACTGATGGGAGACTATCAAAGTAAAACAGAAAGTACACAGAGACGCAGACCAGAGGGGGAGGGCGAACACGGACATAGCGGGCTGGGGAAAGCATGAAATAAAACACGAGGAGAAACGAGGACTCACAGATACACAGAGGGGGCACACAGGGGGTAAAGTCACAAGGGGAAATCTAATAAGCAACATCTTAACAGAACAACCTAGGAACCATGGAATAAATAAAGAACAAAATACAAAAACACAAGAAAACTAAGAACGCTGGGTCAAAATGACCCAGTACCATGACATTTTCCAGTTATTTCTGCCCAAACAAAAATATATACTGTGCTTCAATACCTGCAACCTTAATCAATAAAACCAGCCTTAGCTCTGACTAAAATCAGAATCAAATCATGATGGTAAAGACCAAAGCAGAATGAATATTATACTAAAATCTGTTCATATTTCACATTTTTAGCTCGTCATGAATTTCTTCTGCCCATCAAACCACAAAATACAGCTTTAATGAAAGCCAGCATGCTGCCACGAGGCCCAACCCCCAAATATTCCACAGGAAACTAAAAAATAATAAGGTAATAATAAGCTTGCATAAGGGCACTTCTAGGAGAAGGAAGTCTGATTTGGCTTTTTGTAGTGTTTGTGGAATCTCACACTGCACAGTGTCCTCCTATTGCTCAGCAGATTTATCCATCTGCTCACAGTAACGTCATGTGATGTCAGCACATCTGAACAGAAACAGCTATGAACTTGAATTATCTTCACATTCTCCTGGTAATCAAACGATAAAGCAGAAACTGGCCAAGACCAGCAGCGAACATGCGAGCAGCAGCCGTCATTAATGAAGAGTAAACCAATCAAATGAAAGTATTCAGCGGTAGTCTTCAGTGGAGTCCTCCTCGTTAATGTCAGATGAAGGATGTTTACAGAGAGAGCTCAGAGGAGGTAAAAATCAAAAACGGAAGATGAGCCTGAGTCTTCGTCAGCTGCTGGAGGGATTAGAGAAGGAGGTGGAGGCTCCCGCCTCGTCAACCTCCATCAGCGCTGACACACATCTGTGACAGCGTCCTCAGCGGGTCGCCTCGAGGTTAATTGGAAGCCGCATCATTAAAGATGGCTGGCCTATGAAACTCAATCAAGCGAGACCCATTGTGACTGGCTGCTGAGAGACCCCGCCTCCTGCGCCTGCCATTGGTGAGCCGTGACACCAACAGCAGCTCAACCCCGGATACTACAAACACACACACACACACACACACACACACACACACACACACACACACACACACACACGCACACACGCACGCACACACTCTCTGTGTCTATTTATATCCGGGGTTAGACATGGTGAATATTATTACTGAGTAATTAAATCTGTGTGTTCATGCACGACTGATGCGGCACATGGAGTCAAACGTGCTGCTGTGGCCCGTCAGCTGAAAAAACAGAAAAAATAAAAACACAGTGGCGTGACGCAGTTGTGCCACCTCGTCTGTGGATAATGAAACAGGATTTTCCCTCTTTGAGCCCCTAAAAATAGCTGCTTCATCCAGGAAGGGGGTCCAGCTCTGTCCAGAGCCACTGAACCAGGTCTTTATGCCATCACATTTTATTACTACAGCACTACATTGTGTTGCTCCACACTGATATCTTTGGTATAATCAGCAGAAGCCTGAAGTGCTGTTTTGAGTTAATATCATCCATGGTTAGATTTTGCACATAAATATGACGCTGTGTTATAGTCACAGGGAGAAATAACTATTCTGTCTTGTTAGAGGAAAACATGTTAATTCAGCAGATGTCCCACAGAAAAGGAAAGTGAGGCCCTTCGTGTGTGACCTCGGATGTTTGACGGTGATCAGGACAGACTGTGGCTGGAAAAGATCCGCCTCACTTTGACAACTGTACATCCAGTCCTCAGTAAACTGCTGATCCGGGTGGACGGCGGAGCCTCCACGGGCCTCACACAGGCCTCCTTCACTGACATGGAAAAGGCCTCAGGGCCTTCCTTGTGTCTGTGACAAACATCCTTGTCTCCATTCTCTGAGGCTGAAGGTGACGCACTGAAAACTGTGGCGAAGGCGTCAGCTTATTGAAAGCTTTATTTATAACTGTGGGCTCCTCATTTTGTGTCTGTACTATATATTTGCAGTTACTCCAGAGATTAAATATCAGAGCATGCATGCATCAGAATTTATTGACCACACGTGTATAGACACGCTTGGTTGGAAGGTGAGTTTAGGTTAACTCATGGATTAAAGTCTTCCTTCTGTCAACAAAATCCAAATCAGCAGCTTGTTTGTCTTTCTTTTAATACTTCCTTACTTTGTGTCTATGAGTTAGTGCCAAGACCACCCCTTCCTGTTGCAGACACACATCTTTGATCAGATCAGCTGCTCTGGCTTCCTCCCACAGTCCAAAGCCAGGTTTTAAATTGGTCTCAGGTATGAACGTGAATTACTGACTTTGTCCACGTGAGCAGACTAGCAACCAAGACACCTCTTCACCCACAACATGGATACACAGTGAAGTAAGTAGAGAGGAATGAGGCTCAGAAATGTCCTCACACAGCTGGGCACTGTGATGACCTTTATCTTGGAACTATTTTCAGCAACGGATTAACCCAAATTCAGTGCTGTAGTGAAAGATTTTGGAAAAACACAATAATGCTTTAAATCCTGTAAACAAAACTATGAAATGTTAATAACGCTTCAGCACTAGTGAAGAAAACAAACACAAAGTGCTGCTGCTGAATGTAAAGGAGAAGACGTGGGCTTCATTACACTTCCTACAAACACGCTCACTCATGAAAACCATGAAATATTGTAAGGTGACGGGTCACTCCCAAACTCTTTTGTGCTGAATAAAATAAGTTAGAGTGTGAACAGAGCAGAGAGGAAATAACAGCTTATCACCGAAACCGGAGCCAAAATTAGAGTCCTAATAAACATGCAGAGATATCATTTGATTGCCAGGATATTTTGTTAGAGTTGCAGCCTGTTTTTCATGTGCCTGTGTCCATTTTACTGGAAGTCAACCACAGCTTCTCTGGTTTGAGACCTTAACCTGTGACAGGTGAAATTTGTGGTAATATATTGAATGTAGACCCACTCAGCCCAGGTCCCAAGACAACGACAGCAACTGTCTACAGAGAGACCAAACAAGAGAGGTGGGCGGACTGACCCAAATATCAATAGTATCGATGTCAACACTAGCATTGGTATTGAATTTATACTAGTGTGATAGGACCAACACTTTGATCCTCTGTGCAGCTCACTGAATTTTGTTAAATAAACTTTTTTTTTTAAATATACCTTAAACATGCAAAATGAAAGATGTCTGAAGCTATTTTATTTATAGCCTGTAACACATTTAAACAGCAGACACTCACTGCTTTAGACACAGGTCCCAAACACCCAGGTTCAAGTCAGCTGAAACGCTTTGTTGTGTAACTCGGTAACTTGGTATTGGTATACCACAATTTGCAGTATTGCACAGAAAGACCATATATATATATATATATATATATATATATATATATATATATATATATATATATATATATATATATATATATATATATATATATATATATATATATATGGTTGATCTATATATAGATCAGAAAAGAGAACCTAAGCAACTATTAAAAGGCACAAAACAGTTGCCACAAAGAGATAAAGACTGACCACATCAATTCACAAACATGAGGCACAAAGTATCACAAAGCAGCATATAAATGAAGTGCCAAAGGATTACAAGGGCACAACAAAATACCACAAGTAGAAATTTTCCAAATTGTAATTTCTTGGTCTACAGAGAAAAACGTAACGGTGTTATATGATAAAACCCAAAATAGCTCCAGTATTTCAACCCTCGCTAAATGAAATAAGAGAAAAACAGCCGAGGGTTAAAAGTTAAGCAGCTCGAAACAGCATCATGAAGGCATCTGACATTTTGTAAATGTAGGTGTTGTGCGCTTATGTAACTGCATTAGACACATCACTAGCCTCTGCTTCCAAAGACAGCATTGCCACTGGGAAAATAAGGTAGGCCTTTATGAAACCGTGGCTTCTGTAGGCTGGATATCTGATTGGCTGTGAGCACCATCCTCATCATCACTTTGAGCAGCAGTGTAGGTGCCACAGAGCCCTGTGGCAGACAGTTATGGCGCTGCACTCAGAGCAGATGATGCAGAAGTGATGGCAGAAGCCGCTCATCTGGAAACGTTGCATTAAGTCAGTCTGGTTAGATAACGCTGGACTGATGCCTCTTTGTTTGCTTGTTTTCTGCTTATTTGATCTTTCTCTCCCAGCTTGCAGAGGAACAACTGTCAAACTGCTGAAACGAATCACAAACCAAAAATAATCTGCAGTTAAAAGGTTTGGATGGATTTTTTATACCTGTCATTTTGACCCTCTGTGATATTTGATGGCTCATTTTATCACCGATGGTGTCCACATTTGTTGCACCTGAGCATTTAGACTATTAGGTTTTATATTTACATTTTCGCCTTTGTCCATTTTATTTATAAAGCTACGTTTTAAAATTGCTTAATTGCCTTCAAATATAAACTAATGCTGTATGACTACATTATGTAACATCTGGCAAATGTCAAAAGGATGGCAGGTGCATCGAGGCAGGACACGTTTATGTTCTGGATGCAAAGCCAATATAAGACATGCAAACAGAATGAGCCCAAAATCTAAACTTTTGCTTTAAGAATCAACTTCATAAATGTGCTGAAACATAACTGCACAGCTGAAACATGGTTTCATGCTGCAGAAGCCTTAAAGCGAATTATTCTATTTGCAGAAAAAGATTGAAAATCATAAATAATGACATCATAACAGTTGAGAATATCTGCCATCAATAAAGGAAACAGTAGAGGAATAAAAAACACAAAGAGAAAGATTATAAAAAGTTTTCATACTGTGCTAAAACAGTTTGGTTAATGGAGAGTTAATTAAGACCAAAAATAAGTTTGGTACATGCACCATTACAGATCTGAGTCAGATGTGAACTTCATGCTTTCTCTAACTGGTTTTTGGTTTCAAAGGTTTCCTACTTATTATTTTTACAGCTCGATAAAGACAATCCTGGTCTCTCTTCTGTGCTCTAACCCGTTCTGAGCAGACACCTATCCCATCTGCTGACATGAGCCTGAAAGTTTACCCAGAATGCACTTTGGTTTCTGCTCCTCTATGACACAGACAGTTTATTCAGATTCTGATCGATCCACCGCACTGATGCTCACTGTCACTCAGAGAACTAAAACCAGATTTTTTCTTTGGTCTGTGATGCCTGCAGTGGGTGTAAAACTGATCCTGTTGCAGTTTATATCAGAGCTTAAACCAATTTGTCAGCCCTGAAAGTTTCATATGGAGCTCTGCTCTGCTGCACTTATGAAGTAATGAGAGATCGAAAGACTGGAAAACAGCGTGCTGTTTGTGGGCCAAAAGCCTTTACGGCCTCATTAAATATACTGAAAATATGCTAGAGCATGAGCTGATGTGAGTAGGCCAGAGGAGAACTTCTCTTTGATAATCTATTAGGTTCTCATCCCTCCGGCTGAGTCCGGTTGACAGCAAATAAAAGACATAAATGGCATCTTTGTCCTCCTGTCCCATCAACAGGTTACAGCATGAACCTTTAAGTGCAGCGGGCCTCACAGAGACTGACTCTGTTCAACAGATCAAACTTCCCCTCCGAATGTTCTGCTTCCACGTCCCTCTGAGCACCACTGGAAACCTGTTTATTTGCATTTCATATGTTAATTACTCTCAGAGACTGTTTGTCAGGGAGGTGACGCTATCGTGATAGTGAAGTGAAATTACGAGGCAATCCCCCCCCCCCCCCCCTTCTGGCTTGTCTGATGATCAGGAAACGGCAGCAGAGTTTATCCAGGAAGGTCCTGGCACGCAGGGCGGAGACACCGAGAGGGATTAATTAGCATTCTCAGCAGAGTTTACATATATTTGATTAATTCAAGCCCTCACAATGCTTTCCATTTTAAAGTTAACTGCTCTTCTCCAGGGCTAAACAATTAGGTTGCATAAGCTCATCTGAGTCTTACATTTCCATGTCACAGACCTCGAGCCAGCTGAGCAGCTCAGCTGAAAACCTTTAATTATCACACGCCAATGAGGCAATCATTTTCTATTTACTCATGAACTCTCTGCTACGCTCACGGCTCCAGTTAATGACCCGGTACAGCCCAGGTTTAAAATAACCTGTGTCAACTCCACGCCGGCATCCGATCCATCTTTTTTACATAATTGCAGGTGTGCATCCACTCTGCAGCAGTGCGGCGCTCTCAGATAATATGCTACTGGTTTAGTAATGCAAAGCCTATTAGGATCCAAGTGGAGACACACAAAGCAGGAGGCAGACATGATGAACAAAAGGTGAGCTTTACTTCTGAGGTGCGAAGAATGGATTTGGTTCAAACTCAAGAAACGACCAAAGATGGCAAACGCAAAACCGCAAGCAGGCCAACAACCAACAAAGAGCCAGGTAAATGCAGTGAGGGAGGGGTGGCCAATCACAGATCTGGGCCATCGAGGCTTTCCCCAAACCGCAGCTCATTTCTTGATTAAGCCATTCACCTTTATCTGCTAAAAATGCTACCAAACCTAAAATGAGGATGTGGGCCCAGCTATTGAATAGCATATGAATGCCAACCTTTTTTCAGTGTGCAGCATAATCATAAAGACTTCAGTCCCTCACAGCAGTGACTGCTGCAGGACTCGTCAGTGATCACTGAGGGAGTCCACAATAAACCAAACATGTCATCATCTCTGAAACATTTGTTTCCTAAACTGAACTGAACTGTGAGCCGGAGACTCTCGTGCATGAGCGTAGCTCCAGAAGGACATCTGGGTCCAGATTATTTGGATTAGTTCTTATCTTGAGATCATCCTGATGATTGCTTCACACTCAGCAATGATGCTCAAGAGGCAGTGAGTCAGGAGAGTGAGAATAAACACGTCTACAAATGTAATCAATGAGAGAGCAGTGCCACCGCTCACGACTGTTTCAAACTTCACGGCTCACCTGTGCACTGACACTCCACGGCTGCTCCTCAAGCACTTTGAATGATTTAATGTCTTTGCTTCAAAAAATGTTACTGCTTTAATAAAATTACTTTAGTAGTTCACATTAAAGTGACACTACAGCGTCTTTAAGTGTGTCAACTTCTATATTTTGTCATATCCACTCAACTTTAACAGCTTTCAGTTTCATTTGAAGCTGACAGGATTCACCTTCAGCTATCACTCCAGCTCTGACTGACAGCTCAGCCTCAGCTGGCATGTTGATGATGTTCAGTGTGTTAACTCATTTCAAAGCTTCATCTTTAGCTTGTCTTAAACTTCTGTGAGGACTTCAAATATACCACAGCTCACTGTTCAACTCTAACACAAAGCATTAACCTCAGCTGCAGCACCTGTTTATCATCGAACTGGGCTCCTGGTCATACCTGAGATGCTGCAGAGCTTTTGTTCTTGTTTAACATTTACATAACATTAAGATAACTTTCAGCCAGAAGCACGCATATTTGCTCATCAATCTGAGTCACAGGTGACTGAGTAGCTTCATTGGCAGGTGAATTTAAAGTCTGCCCGTGGACACCTGTGCTCCTCTGCCTACGACTGCTCTTCCATACAGGAGCTTGGTTCTTATGCAACGAGTGGCTTAATAAATCCTCCACATCAGCGCAGAGATTACTGTCAGCAGAAGAAGTAATGGACAAAGCAGCTGAAATGTGAGGAAGAGAGCAGATTTCTGCACTCAGCTGAACTGTATGTGAAAAAACACATTTCTGCCCCTCAAAGATGGATTCATCAGTGATGCAGTTTTTTAATCACACCATGAGTCCGTCCAATCAGGAATCATACAGCACGACATGATTCGGACTAAAGTAAACAGTTCGTAATGTTGGTGCAACGTGGAAGTATTTCATGATATGTGGTGACCAGTTTGCGTCCCCATCGCATGTTCAGACTGTGCTGGGGTCACAAATGTGAACAGGTGGACAACAACCCATCCACCCTGGGAAGTTGACGGGGGAAAAGTGGAATCTCATGATTCTTATCAATGCAGGGAACTTTTTTTTTCACTCCCTGACTAATCAGTCACACTAATCTTTAGAAATGGCACTCACTGGTTAGCTTTAAATTCAAACAGACTCCCTCAGAGTCAGTCAGAAGCCATGCAGAGTTTCCCCCTCCTATTGATGTTTTCAGTCACACAGCCTCCAGGTGTTGGTTCTGTTTAATATTTTTCCTTCATAACTTACATATAGCCAACATCCAAATGAAAGTTTCAGGGCTGAAAAACACATTTAAGCTCTGTTAAAAACTGAAACTCAATTAGTTTGACTCCCACTGCAAGCTGTGACGGATTTGTCTGAATGACTACAGATCTCCTCTCTCATTTTCTGTGCATTTTAGAGAGCGTTTAAGTGGTCACTGGCAAATTGTAAACTACAGAGTGAACAAAATGTTACAGTGAGTGAAGTAGTTTGTTTTCTCAGTCTCTTCTGCAAGGTCTTCACCTATAGCTCTTACAGGTGTTCTGATTTAAAGGAAGCTTCCTGTCCCCACACAGGGGTTAAAGGTCAAACCTGAATGAAGCTCCAAAGGCTCTGAAAACACAGAGGCCACAGAAATGACTCTTTTCCTCCAGAGTCATCGCCTTCACTCGAAGGATGAGCTCAACCCCATCTTTGCTCTCTCACTGCTCTCACACTTTTTTCAGGCAGTGGCCGAGGTTGCAGCTGAGCACTGAGTGTGTGTGTGTGTGTGTGTGTGTGTGTGTGTGTGTGTGTGTGTGTGTGTGTGTGTGTGTGTGTGTGTGTGTGTGTGAAATATATTTATATGAGTGTACATGTTATGTAACTTTCTCATTGCATTGTCTCTCCTGCTCCCAGCGTTTTCCTGGCCTGTGCACAGCAGAGCAGAGGGGATCAGAGTCCTGTTGGGGGGCTGCACAGCTCATTTAATCACCTCAGCCGATTCAGAGCAGGCTCCGCAGCCTTCCTGCCTTTTTGCTGTTAGTTTTAGTGCCAAAAGCTTCAGTCATGTGTCCACAGCTGAGCCTCACGGTCACATATTTGCTTCTGATGGTCGTGTTGTAATTGTGCTAATCACGGAGCGCTGTAATTAGCTGTGCTGCTACAGCAACTCTAATACTTCCTGTGTTGCTTTTCTGTCATGCAAAGTCTTAGACGTCCGCGGATTTCGTACATTTATTAAAAATAGAAACAGGATAATGTAAATACTGCATATCACACAGTATGTGTGTTATCTGAATTTGTGGGACAGTGGCTCAGATTAGTCAGGGGTGTCTTTTTAGCATCTCTCGGCGCTCAGTGAAATGAGATGTCAGTCAATCTGACAGCTGCGGATGGGTATTTTTGCCGGCATGCAAAGTTTTTTTAATCTCCTCCAAGTTTTTGAGGGCACAGCTTAAACTTCAGGCTCAAATCCTGGGAAAATGTTCAAGGTCAGACAAAAGATGGAAGAAAAAAGAGTGCAGTGACGGCTGCTTCCTCACATCGAGTCATCTGAATCCACGTGTCTAATTTTCTGTGCCAACAAAATCCTTCAAGAAGAATATCTGTTCATAGTAAATAAGGCTGGAGTACATGTGTTATATAAGACACTTTCCATCTGATTTTCAATTCTCCACCCAATATGATCACATAAAAATATAAATAAAAAGTCACGATGGACAAACACAGATACCGCTGTCTCCATGCTTTTATTCCTGGACATTATTACAGCAGCTTTGCATATTCAGTGTTCATAAAAATCCTTCTCTCACACTGTCCGAAACAAGCTGCTATAGCTCCTCTTCCTTGACTTTCTTCTTATTGGCTGCACTTGTAAACAGGTTTGGACTGCAGGTGGGTGGGGCTTCTGTGCCTGAGATGATCGTAATAGGGATAACCTGTCTCTGTGACATAATTCAGAGCAAAGAGTAGAAAAGGCTGTGCGAAACTGAGTATTCAGAGCGCTCTGCAGCATGAACTTTTGTTCACAGGTTTTACTGTCTCTGCACTGAGCTCATTATTAGAAACTTTGGAGGCTGAATATATGACAGGAAGTAAGGAGAAGCAGGATAGGTCCCACATAATTGTCACTGCAACTAAAACAGTTTGTGTTATTCCTGCAGTTTTCTAGCATTATCGTGTATTGATGATTCTTTCTAACATCCAGCAGGGGGCAAGGCCTCGGCCTGTACTAGGAAGTCTATGAGGAAACAAGGCTCCTGCTCACTTGACCTCTAAACTCAGTGAACTCTGTCCTGGTGATGCTGGTCAGGTTTGAATTTATGATAATCATTAGAGTCACAAGGGAGCAGGATGCAGCAAAGGATTTACCATAAGGTTCCCATATGGTTTCTTCCACAATTAAAGCATTAATTTCAAAATCAAATCAACAGGACAAGCTCGAAATGACTGTAAGAAAACATCCATAAAATAAAGAAATGTGAAAATGGGAATGATCATTATGGTTAATTATGGTGATTCACTGCAGTATCTACTGTTCTCATGACTAGAAAACCATTTTTTATCTGCTAGATTTGCCCAGAATAAATCTGTTAATGCTTCTCTCACTTATAGTAATGGATTTGGTTCAGTAATGCCTAACATCGAGGACTTCACAGCAAAAAGCGCAGATTACTTTTCATTGAAACTATCCAGCAGGAAACTGAAGCCTGTATCAGACTTTCAGGGCTGTTTTCATGGATCTGTGGATGACACTAAGCCCCCTCCTCGACACTGTTTATTCAGCTGCCAGCAGCAGACGGCTTCCCCTAATTGGGAGATCGGCCGCCAGTTCACCAGATTACAGGATGACGGCGGTGCTGCCAGAGTTTATGACGCTTGGACGTCGTCCCGGTGCTCCGGTTATATCTGGCTAATTGATGCGTCCAGCAGAGCAGTTTAGCCCAATAACAGCAAACAGCACAGGAAAGATGGGAGTGTAGATCAGAAGTTTGTGATCACCTGAGAATCAGTAGATTGAAATTTTGTCCATTTTAATTGTGTTTTACCACCTTTAAATATATTTTTATGTCTGTCAAGTCTGGTCCCTTTAAATAGAGTCAATTGTGTCTTTCTCTATGAAAAACAATTTAATATTGTTTATTCACACCTTTATTTAAATATCAGTGGATGTAGAAGTATTAGGCTGACCTTCGTTGAAATCAGTGATGAATTGATGATGGATATTGATATTGATATTAATATTAAAGTGGAGTTTGGCATCTATTTCTCTTTTATTCCATTTTCATAAAAGGTTTTTCTGTGACATATAAACTGAGTTTCAACAACAGCTTTAAGGTCATCAGGCCCACCCCAACTCAGAACAATCAGATAAACCAGAACTGGATCTCACCTGGGCCAGCGTTCATAACTCAGGTCCAGACCTGGCCCACAAGTTGGGGAGCGATACTACTTGGGCTGCCTCTGAATAAAATGTATTCATGTAAACCAACTGAAAAAACAGGGCCTAATCCTAATTTACTGTGAGCCTGTGCCACTTTGCACACCTATCTCCCTCACACACTGTTTAAACTGATGACACTTGTTGGTTCACTCCTGTTTGCAGTGAAGGATGTCATCAGTGCCACATCAGTGTGAGAAGCTGACCCACATCTGCATGAGGTCTCAGCCTTTAAAGCAGAGACAGAGAGAGATTTTCAAAGTGTTCAGGCAAATATGTATATTTCATGCTGGCTGATGAAAGTTACATCATACCACTGAAAGCTTCAGAACAGGTACTAAAAACATTATGTGCAGAGCTTTGAGTACTTTCTACTTTTCTACTATTCACAGTCAAATTAGTGTCTCAAAGCATATTACACCAATCTGGCAAATCCTGTTATTCTGTCTTTGAACAAAGTGAGACATAAAGATGTGTTAGTTTCAGAAAATACTGTCCAACTTCTATAAAAGCATGAAACATACAATATCCAGCAGCTCTAAAGCAGTATAGTATTGAAGGTGTTTATTAGCCTAGAGCCAAATTATTAAAAGACGTCTGATCTACAGTGCTGTCAGGCTTTGGAGAAAGAGAGAGGACCCAGATGGAGGAAAACTAGACCAGTAAAGCTCATTATGAGTAAAATGTTAACAAACTGAGCTGCACAAAACCTTCATCACCATCACCAACGATTACCAAAACCCCCAAAATATGAAGACTACTGTGACAGCTCCAGGACATGTTTGCCTCAGCTTAGCACGTCTTAATGTTATCACAAAATGCAAACGTTAAGACTTTAAACGGTGGAGTCCAGAAAATAGTGGGTGACAGCAAGGTGGTTACAGCCATCTTTTATATACAGTCTGTGATTTCATGCCATATTTTGTTGGTGGACATCTGGCTTGTCTTACATTTATATTTCCTTGAGCTACAGAAATGTTCATGTCTATTATTGATTATAAACAGACTTTAAAAAGATCAAATAAACAAACAATTAACCTCTAGAAGAAGTGTTCAAAGATATTTAGCCATCATTCAGAGCCTTTCTTTAACAAGCACCCAGGAGTGCACAGAGGAGATGGTGATGAAGGCTGTAATTACCCAGTGAAATCAGATGAAAGTAATAAAGGATGCGGGCTAGCATGTGCATTGGCTTCTGGTCGACTGCATCCAGATGCTGCACTGTTGGCGGCGTGTCGGTGTAGGTGAGGCCATGTGGATCTGCAGGACAGATTTTTGTCCTGCAGCTTTCTGGTTGGTGAAAGGCTCGCACAGCAGAAATGATGCTAAATGATTGTTTTCTCTATGAAAAAGGCAACTGTCATCATGGCTACAGAGGCCTCAAACGATGGCGAGTGGAGAGAAAAATGGATAAACAGAAAAGTTACATAATCTAACTGGATTCAGGCAGCGAGGGGACCTGGATCATTCACAAAGGTCAGCAGAAGAGCCCCTGAAATGATTAAAGGCAGGAGGGGGCAGCTGATGGATGATGAGGTTTGGAAAGTTGAGCCAAGATGATTAGGTAGAAAAAAATGTCTGCATATCAGTGACTCAGGGAACATCTCCTTGATTCTTTTATCCTCTGGATAAATATTCTTTATCCTGTTATTGAACCCAGTGAGCCTGAAAAAGAAGGTCACTGAGTCACAGCATCCATTTATGCTATGAAAACAAGTTGACTGTAAAATCAATCAATCAATCAATCAATCAATCAATCAATCAATCAATCAATCAATCAATCAATCAATTCAACATTTAAGGCCGACCTGTTCTGCTTCTCTTTATTTCCTGTATCTCCTGCAGTAAGCAGGAAAGCACAGGAGCCCCACCAACCTGCTTTTCTGTTTACTGTCACCATCATCTGTACCATAACACACACTGAGCATGTGTGAAAAGGGCTTCCTGCTCCTACCTTTCACAATAAAAGCCCTCAGCATGTATACAGCATGTAGGTTTGCAGAAGTGAAGAAGGTTTTTGCTGATAAGCAGATGAGTAAAATGAGTTACAGAAGGATGGTGAAGCAATTTACTGCAGAGCCAAGATTAAAGTAATATTAACTTTAGTTTTACCAGCTATGAAATACAGGATTTAATATTTTCTTATAGGAATTATATTTTCCAGATAAAATCATATTTATTTAAGTTCTTGGAAGCTAATTTCTAATAGCCCAAAAATGATCAAAGAACCTCAGTATCAGATATTGATATTAATTATTCAAAGCTGCTGTGGAGTCAAAAACACACAGCTGGAAATAATCAGAATAATTCAGCTTTACATTCAGTGTAAAGTAAGTAAGTAAGTAAGTAAAGTTTATTTATTAAGCGCTTTTCATAGACAGGTAGTCACAAAGCGCTGTACACAAAGATTAAAATAAACAGTACGATAAATAGCAAAATGCACAATATACACAATATAAGAGGTTAAATGTAAATTAAAAATGTAAAAAGCGTTGGTCAACCGAAGGCTTGTTTAAACAGTAAAGTTTTTAACTACTTTTTAAAGGATTCCACAGAGTCAAACAAACGTAGTTGTAGAGGTAGACTGTTCCACAGCCTTGGTGCCACAGACTGAAAGGCTCTGTCCCCTTTCATCTTCAGTTGTGTTCGGCGAGCGACCAACAAACTCTGAGTCTGTGAGCGGAGACAACGAGCAGCAGTGTATTTTGTGAGAAGCTTGGATAAATAATCTGGGGCCTGGCCATGTACTGCTCTGTACGTTAAAACAATAATTTTAAAACAAGTTCTAAAATATATTGGGAGCCAGTGTACAGAATATAAAATAGGAGTAATGTGAGCTCGCTTGCTAGAGCGAGTTAGTAGTCTGGCTGCTGCATTTTGTATAGCTTGGAGGCGGGAAAGAGATGATTTATCCAAGCTGGTAAACAGGGAATTACAATAATCTAAACGCGATGACACAAATGCATGGACAATTTTTTCCAGTTCAGCTAAGGAGACCATATGTCGCAGTTTAGAAATGTTCCTTAATTGAAAGAAACAGGAACGAGACAGAGATTTTACGTGTGAGTCAAGGCCCAGAGAAGAGTCAAATATAGCTCCAAGATTTCGAATATTTGGCTTAGCAGAAGGACAGAAAGGGGCAAGAACCTGACTGATTTTAGAATATAGATCAGGAGGAGCTATGATCATGGTCTCTGTCTTGTTCTTGTTTAAAACAAGGTAATTGTTAGAAAGCCAGTCAGAAACCTGAGTTAAGCACTGGACTAGGGTGGACAGCCTATCCAGCTGATGAGGCTTAAAGGACATATATACAGCTGAATGTCATCGGCATAGAAATGATAAGACAGGTCACTAAAAGACTGAATAATGCCAGCTAAAGGAAACATATAAAAAGAAAATAATAATGGACCCAAAAATGAACCCTGTGGAACCCCGCAGGTTAGGGCAGCAATGTTAGAGGAGAACCTGTCAGTCCTAACAGAAAAGGTCCTACCTGATAAATAGGAAGAAAACCAGTCTAAGGCGGTGCCAGATATACCAGCCAGAACTTTCAGCCTGTTAAGTAGGAAAGGTCACTTCATTCACTCGCACTGTTAACAAGAAGAACATCGAAACACTAAATTTAAAGGCTAATTTTATCCAAAGAAAACAGACTTTCACAGTCCTTCATTCCAGCAGAAGGATGATCTCAGACAGCTCTAAGATCACAGTAACACCCCACACACCCCAGCTCCACAGTTTGATTTTGTCTCCTTCCTGTTTCTACATGACGACTGTCGAGCACAAAGCCGGCTCTGAAGAAATGGTTCCTATGTTTGCTGTGGACGACCCTCACTGCAAATCCATGACTGTGAGCCAAACGTTCTCACCCAACATCAGCAGCCAACATTAGGTATAAACGGTGACAGCGTTGTTTTAAGCAGTAAGTAAAGAAGGGTTTCTCCTCCAGCTGCTTATCAGGCTGTCTCTCACAGACAGACAGTTGTTATGATGTGCCAATGATCATAAGGCCTCATAAATTGGAAGTTATTACAAAGGAAATGGAGAAAGTGATAATGCAGCCATTAATACTCATTTAGATGCTCATTGTGCAATGGTGGAGCTTGAATCTTAAATAATGTACCTTTTTATTCTGATGCCAGAAGCAGAAAGTTCACTTCTGGATTCTCTCTATAAAATCGCCTCCTGAAAAGCTCGGGTAACTGATTGGTTAGCTGAACTGTCAGAACTGACGTTTACCTTATATGGTCTCATATTGAATTCATAATATGTGGGGCTTAATATGCTTAGAATGAAATGCTATTTTCACATGTACAGCAACCAACATGCAGTTCCTGAGTTCCTCAGTCCCCAATCCCACGTTAAAGCTTCACAGCCGAAATAAACATTATTACAGCCTGATACACAAATGGTTTTCTCTCTGTGGATAATTTCTCCCTTCATAACAACAGTTTTAAGATAAAATTGTATTAAAGCTTAAAGTTTGCATTATTAGGGGCTTGGCCTCTTTGACTGACCGGTAGATGGCGATGCCGGTGGCATGAGCTGCTAGCTGTCTTTAACTGGACCTCTGGACCGTGTTTGTGCTGTTGGAGCCTTTTGGAGCATTTTTAATGACATCATGTGACCAATAACATGGCTGCTGTGAGGTTTCTGTAAGTTCCAGTTTTGGTTCACAGTGAAGTTCTACCTTAAAGTCGTGAACTCTGGGTAGTGACTGATAGAATGAAACCAACCTGGGTTACGTCAGATTCACATGTACTCATCTGTAAGAAAGACCTGACTAAACACGTAGGATCTTCTTCTTTCTGGAACTCTGCTTCTTCAGCGTGTGGATCAAATAAGCAGACAACACGCTTTCAATCCCAAAGCGTAAAATTTTACGCTAGGTGACAAATTGTCTGTATATTACACTTTCAGCCACCCAACAGGTCCCTATATTACGAGTTCAGAAAAATGAGGAAACATGAGAACCGTTTGGAATGAATCTACACATGTACATTTATTTTACTTAAATCACTTTGGAAAACACTATCTAACATGATTAAGGTGGTGGTTAACAGTTATGGTTAAGGTTAGCGATAAGGTTAGGGTTAGGGCTGGAATACAGGGTTGGAACATGTGTTATCGCAGGAGCATCATTCTGTTTGATTTCATGCACAATCCAGCACGTAGCATAAGAACACAAACCATCACCTTTCGCGTTCCCATGGAACGCCTCGGGGCGTGACAAATCATCAGTATATTCCGCGTCAGGAGTGAGAATGGGCTGGAGCAGACTGTGAAATTGAACTCGAATGTTCAGTGGTCAGCTACAGAAATGAGGAGCTTTGGATTTAAACTGCTCTCGATATTTGAGGTAACAGACGCAGCTACTAATAGAAGGCAAGATATTGCTGACTAAACTAAAGGTTGTGTGGGAAATGTAATCGAGTATTATGTAAGCATCCATCAGCCACAAACTGATGCATGAACAGCCAGTAGTTCTTTCAGTTGAATGTGCTTTAGGACATCCACACGGATCTCGTAGTGTTGCTTCTTTGTGCTGGAAGCAGCTGAGGTGGTTCAGATGTGATGAAGAGCCTTTCTGTGCTCTCCCAGCCGGGAGGAGACCCCGGGGTAGACCCAAAACTCTCAGGAGAGATTATATTTAACTCCTCTGGTCTGAGAACACCTCGGGATCCCAAAGGAGAAACTGGAAGGTGTTGCTGGGGAATGCGACATCTGAAATATCCTGTTTAGCCTCCTGCTGCTACCCGACTTCAGACAAGCTGAATATAACTGACCGATTCAGACCATATTCTCCTTCAAACTAAACGATGTGGTGGTTTCTTTGTGTGCTGTTTTTGTTTGCTGGACAGGATCAGGCCAAAGGAGGAGGCTGCTTTATAATTAGGGATGCAGATTTTGTGATGTGCAGGCATGCTCCTCTATTTTCGTGACGTGAAAACAAAAAACGACCCGTGAGCCAAATCCCACATAAAAAAAGGAAAGCAAAGTCTCTCCTAATGTTGACAAAACCTCTATAAATATCTAAAGTGGACTTGTTTGGTGCATTAAGATGCCCCCATCGAACCTCCAGCGCTCCCCGGTCTCCCAGGACAAATGTGCAGGAAGCTCCCAGCTGCTTCAGAGATAACACCCAAAGTGACAGCTGACGGCTTCTCGCCTGCAGACTCCATCTGTGCACTGCCACTTTTACCCAAACTAAAAATAAAAGATAACAAATCCCCACCTTCCACTGAGGGAGGTGGGAGCTTGAGTCCAACTGAACGACAGGAAGGCAGAGCATGAATGAAACAAGTGAAAGTGCTTTTCGTTTAATGTTTGCCTTCATCTTTAAATATTCAATATTAATATTCATCTTTAAATACCGGTCTTAGTACATGAAGACAGTGATGTGTCTTTTCATCATTTGGAAGCTGTAAGTCTGACAAACTGTTGGAGTGATTTTAATTTTAAATCTATCTGGACACTGGCTCAACAGTTAATTTGTCCAAAAAGTCATGATTTTAGTTACCGTGTTCAGTCTGCCCCATATCTGCACAAAGACATCCCTCCTCTGCGGTAACTCTCACACTAATCTGCTCTGAAACAGCTCCAACTTGTCCTTCCAGCAGGTCAAAGGCAGCATTTTTGTTTTCCCAGCATGAGTCTTCTGTTTTTAACACATCAGAGGTTACATGTCATAGGCTTTGTGCTCCATAGCCTGAAACCTAACGAAGCCTGCGAGGTGAGGATTAGCGACTTCAGTCACCAGTGGGTTAGTTAGAGTTCGCAGCCCTCCAGGAGATATTGTGAAAGTGATTCATCAAACAGATGTCCAGACTTTAAGGTTAATTAGGAGATGTGTGATTGTTAAAGACGCTGCCACTTTAAAGCTTGCTGGATTTAGAAATATTGAAGAAAAGCCACCAGTTTACGATCACAGTGCTGAAAATACTCGAGTCATACAAGCATACATGGTGAAAGGTTTCAGCTTCAACATTATGGATGGTTTTCACATCACTTCTCCTCCAGAAAAAAGAAACAAACACGTGGTCACATATTTGCAGCTTAGTTTGTAATGCTGTGATAAAAGTATGCGTACAGAGACGGCTCTGATACTGAGCTAAGCTCTGAAGGCACCAAGCCACATGTAACCTGTGTGAAAGCTGCAATCATTTTAGTAATGTTTCCAGACTCTTAGCTTTAGCATGATGATGAAGACTTCCATGTTCACTGCAGAAAATTATTAGCTGTATTATTAGCTGAGTATGTTGGGGAAAAAAATGCTGGGATTCATTTCTTAGGACACTTTAAATAATTTAGCTGTGTTATGAAACATGATCCTAAACTCGGACTCATTCTTGGACAGATGTTAAATAGAGACACTCCTGTAGGAACAGGTCAGAAGGGGGATTCCTCCCAAAAAGTATGAAATGAAATGAAATAAAATCCACAGCGAGTATCCTGGTGATGATGACACTATGTGTGGTTAGTATGCTGATTGGTTGAAACGTGCGCTTGGATGAGAGAGGACTTGAAAAGAAAATTCACCACAAACACGAAAAATAATGAAAGATCCAAACAGAAGCTCAGACAGGCTGATTAATTTCATTTCACGCCATCATAAAGAAATTCTTTCTGTTTTATCTGTGGGTGGAGCTAAACAACATAACCAACAACAAACTACTGCCCCCTGTTGACAGTACAGCACAACAACATGTAGACATTGGTCTGCAGAGCTCTTCATAGGATCAGCAGGGCCACATTTGCCCTGTCTCAAACGTATTTGTGTAATTTCTCTTGCTGCCTGAAGGTGGCAACAAAAAGCTCTAATCCTGTTTCTGACACATATCTCTTCCTGTTAAAAGGGAGATTTTCCCCCCACTGTTGTCAAGTGCAGTATAGTATATAATCTAAAGTGTCACTCAGGTGACTGTAATTATGGTCTGATGCAATATGAATATAACCAAAATTCGTGCATATCTAAATAACATAGAGTAGAAGTTTGTATGCTTTATTTTTAATAGACAAAAATAAAATTTAATTTAAATTTAAGATGTAATTGAATTTTGTAACTTGAAATTTGGCATCAATGGGACTCCATACAGAGGAGCGTGGTGCTGAAAGGACAGCTCCCGGCGACATGACTGTGCCTCACGTGCACACTACTGAGCATGTCATTACATAAAAACTCTTAAACGTCAAAATGTGCTCACATGTTCTCACCTGGTATCGCTGATGCTTGATCTCTCCAGACGGTTTCTGCTCTGTCCTCTTTTCTTGGCTGTTGGTCCCTCAGTTTAAAAAAAATCCCAAATGTTCTTTATTTAAAAGTTCAAGGCTGAGGTCCCCCCCAAACCCTCTCTGATTTAAACAGAACCTGAGTGAAGGAAAACAGGTGTCTGCATCTCAAAAATATACTTTTGTTTTTCTACAATAAGAGCAGCCTGTGGGGAATATTTACACGTCTGCTGCCAGTATAAACATCACAGTTGGGAAATTATTATTATTATTATTTGTTGTTGTTGCACTACTGAATGTGGTCTGCGTCCTGCATTATATACACAGTCTGGTTGGTCCCGGTAATCCTCTCACTGTGTCAAGTAATTATTCCGAGTCGTGCTTGTCCCTGATTATCTGCAGCATCTAATGTCCCACTTCCCTCTAATTCATCCATGAGTTAGATTTGATGCTCTGCAGGTGTCCCTGCTTTATTAAAGGGCCTCTGTGTTGCATCACATGCGCTGCAGCTCGTTCATAACTCCGCACTTTTAACTGTCGTGCTTACCAGATGATGGGGATTAAAGTGTGCTTTTTATAAACCAACCCTCTTAAAACTTTTCAGGATTGCAATGTGTTGATCCTCCAACTGCAATGTGCAAAGACTTAAGAGCCCATTAACGGGGTTTATTCTACACGACTGTATCTGCTTTAAGCCCGGGTGTGCTCGTGCACGGCTACAGGTCCGTCTCCCGCGTGTCCAGACAGAACGCGTAAAGGGATCTCTTGAAGTCCACGCTGCTGTTTGCTTTGATGTTCGTTTTCTCCACCGAAGCGCCCGCCTCGTTGTTCTCCACATCCTGAGACTTCACGGACGCTTTGCTGCCTTTGCGCTTAAGCTCGGGGCTCTCTCTGCCGCTGTTGGGCTCGTCCTTCAGGGAGGACTGATCCTGGTCCGTCTCCCGGTGGTAGAAGTAGTTGAAGTTGGACACGATGACGGGCACCGGCAGCGCGATGGTCAGCACTCCGGCGATGGCGCACAGAGAGCCCACGATCTTCCCCCCGACTGTCACGGGCCTCATGTCACCGTAACCCACTGTCGTCATGGTGACTACCGCCCACCAGAAGGCGTCGGGGATGCTGGAGAAGTGGGACTCCGGCTCGTCAGCTTCAGCGAAGTACACAGCGCTGGAGAAGAGGATGACCCCGATGAAGAGAAAGAAGATGAGCAGGCCAAGCTCGCGCATGCTGGCCTTCAGAGTCTGGCCCAGGATCTGCAGCCCTTTGGAGTGTCGGGACAGCTTGAAGATGCGGAAGACCCGGACCAAGCGGATGACCCTCAGGATGGCTAGAGACATGGCCTGCTGACCGTTCTGGTGCTCCTGGCCCTGCTGCTCCGCCAGCTCCGTGCCCACGGTGATGAAGTAAGGCATGATGGACATGATGTCGATGATGTTCATGATGGTCTTGGAGAACTCGGACTTGCTGGGGCACGCAAAAAAGCGCACGATGAGCTCGAAGGTGAACCAGATGACGCACGTGGTCTCGATGATGAAGAAGGGGTCGGTGAAGGTGAGCGACGGCCGGGGCGCCGTGCTGTTGTCCAGACGGCTGGTGACCGCCAGCTCCCTCTCATCCCTGAATTCCGGCAGCGTTTCCAGGCAGAAGGTGATGATGGATATGGTGATGACGATCACGGACACGATGGCGATGCCCCGGGCCGGGCTGGAACTCTCCGGGTACTCGAAGATGAGCCAGACCTGCTTCTGGAACTCGTTCTGCGGCAGCGGCTTCTCCTCCTCTTTAATGAAGCCCTCATCCTCGCGGAACCGGTCCATGGCCTCCTCCCCCAGCTGGTAGAACCGGATCTCGTCTGCAAACACGTCTATGGACACGTTGACGGGTCTCCGGATCTTTCCTCCGGACTGATAAAAATACAGTATCCCGTCGAAGCTCGGCCGGTTCCGGTCGAAGAAGTACTCGTTCCGGAGCGGGTCGAAGTACTTGATCCTCTTAGCGGGGTCTCCCAATAAAGTGTCAGGGAACTGGTTGAGGGTACCCAGCTGGGTCTCGTACCTCAGACCCGCGATGTTGATGAGCACCCTCTCGTTGCTCTCCGTATCCATGTCCATGTCCAGCATGTCCTCGTCGAAGAGGTGGGGACTGTGGTCCGCGCGTAAAAGCGCATCCATGGCGTTCTCGCTGCAGCTCAGAGTGTTGTTCATGTCATTGATCTTCCAGGGGCTGTGCGGCGGCTGCGGGCCGCCCCGGGTGTTCAGCTCCTTGCTGTAGTCCTCTCCCCGCCCGCCCTGAACGAAGCCCGGCTGAGGGACATCCAGCGCGTTCCGGCAGCTCTCCTCGGCATTGTTGCCTCCAACTCCTCCTCCTCCACCGCTCCCTTTGGCGCCGCCGTTCTCAAAGCTCACCAAGGCTATCTCCATCCCGCAGCCATCCACAGTTACAGCGCGCAGAGCAGGATAGACTTGTTGATCCTGAGCGCGAACATCCTCCAGGAAACTCACAGAGAGGAGCAGCGGGGGAGACGCAGCTCCTGCAGCTCCTACTCAAGGGACCGCATCTGTGGAGGGTCTTCTGTTCTTCAGGCTCCGAGCCGCCGCACGTCTGCGCCAAACGGACGGGAAAAGCGCACAAAAGGAGAAGAAGACCCGGATGATACACACAGAGAGAGAGAGAGAGAGAGAGAGAGAGAGAGAGAGAGAGAAGCAGCAGTGATCACTCCTGACGTCAAAAGTGTTGCTCGACCTGCTGCGCTCCTCTCTCTCTCTCTCTCTCTCTCTCACTGGGAAAGAGCCCCCGGTGGGGACAAAGCGCGCGCACTGACCATCTCATTTTTTAATATTCACTTTCATTTATTTGGATTTCTGCGCAGGGGACAGTCCGCGCGCACGTGCAAACAGCGACGGTTTAAAAATGTCACTGAAAACCTCAAAGATCAAAGTCTGATCCAACACAACGTGACGGTCTGTGGCAAAAAGCCCACACGTCTCACCTGCGCGCTCCCACTCCGGTACACACCTGTGAGCTTCTCAGGCAGTGTGAATGAAGAGGTCAAAGGTTACGAGCGCCACAGCTGCCCATTCTCAGCTTTATTTTATTTATTTTGTTGATCATAAATTCCTGTTTTAACTTTTATAATAAACTTTAGTTAAAGTTAACCTGCAGCGTCTCCTTGTAAAGGGCCATAAAAAAAATACATGAACATACATAAAATGCTGCGTGTAAAAATATATTGAAACAAAACATATCAAATATCAGATGAAATTAAAATTCCACAGCTTAATACCACAGCTCCATGTTTAAGGTGTGTTTGTTTTGTTCACCAAGGACAGAACAGAGTCAGTATTTCAGTGTTGGAGAAGAAGATACATGAAAACTTTTTATTTCCGTGAAGTTTGTTTTGTCTTGATTTATAAACCTTTGCTCCTGTTTCCTGTCACTCTGACCTCTCCCTGTCAGTCATCTGTGATCTCCTTGCATTGGTTCCTAATACAGAGACAGCCCAACCTGCTTGCACACTCAGCCTGAAGCCCACCTGTTTGCGGAGGACAGCGACCATGAAATTCCATCTGAAACCACAAGCTGCTGTTCCTCTGCCGGCCACCAGAGGCACCAGTTGTGAGCCAGTCCTCACAAAGTCCTGTTAACATAAACATACTGACAGGCTGATGCAGAAGCTGTTTTGGTGTCTGTATATAACCCTTAACAGGAGTGAGGATTAGCATTGACTAACACTACCTCAGATGACCTCGCTGGTGTTTGTGGACACAAATCCATGCTTCAGAGTTCAGATAGATGAAAAACAGAATAAACTGAGATGCTGTGAGGTCATGTGGTGATTTCTTTCTGTCATTTTGTTTTTATTTTCACTCCTTACACAACATCAGACCTTCCTTTTTGTGTTTTACTGCCACAGCAGCACACGTGTGCAAGCTTTCAGGTCTCCTTATTGCGCACACATCCATCTCCTTACAGTGTGAGCATAAAGGCCTGCTTTCCACATGATGGCATCCATGGACTCGCGGCTTTCATGCGCGCCTCTTTGTTTCCTTTATGCTCGTGTCCTCTGCTGCTCTGCTGCTGGTGGCTCGGCCCTGGGGCCACACTCTGCCTCATCCTGCTGGCTCTGAAGAAGATGGATACAGCTTTTCTTTAAAACACAAACTCATGTTTGTCTGCACATAAAGAAACATCCCCATCAGCCCACCACTGCTGGTCAGCTGTTAGTTTATGGTTGAAGTGAGTTCTTGTACTATCATGTTTGGATCTCATGCAGCCATGTGAGTCTTTATGTCAACACTGTAATCATTAACCAGTAACAAGCTGGAGCATCATTTTCTGTTTTTGCTGTAATCATGAAAGATCCTTGTTTCTGTGTTCTGTGGAGTTTATTCTGCATTTAATCATCTTTTTAATCATTATTTTTGTTGGTTTTATGAAAAATTCATGATAAGTTTGAATGTTTTGTTTCTTGTGCTTTTCAGTATCTTGCTGTTGATGTCTAGAGAACTTCAGTCACTGCTCAGCAATATCCAAATAAAATCCAAAACTCCCCCTCAAACTTCATGGACGGTATTCTGGTCTTCTGAATAGAAGAGAAGATGTTAACTTAACCTTACCGGTTAGGTTTCATTCTCTCAGTCACTACCCAGAGTTCATGACTTTAGGTTCACTCAGCAAAACCAGAGCTCAGATTTCCTAGATGTTGTGTTAGTACAAAAACCTGAAGGCAGCCATATTATTGGTCAGATTATTCATTACAAACACCCCAAAAGGAAACTCAGCTTCACGTTTCAGACACAGGTGTTGATTTCTGGCTCTTATAATATAAAAAAGCTACACGCAGCACAACATTTAAGCAGTATTTCCAATCAAGGCAGCAAAGACTTAGTTCAGTTCAATTCAATTTTATTTACACAGCGCCGAATCAAAACAGTCGCCGACCAGTTATTGTGCAGGGTCGCTTAAGTCAACCAAAAAAACAGAAAACTGTGTCTGACATTATCCTACTGCTTTTGTTTAAATATAATTGGCATGTCTCTTTTTATGAGCGATAGTATGCAGACGTGATTATACTGAGGATTTTTGATTGTACTGTCAGGGTGCGATCAAGGCTCCGGTGCTATTTATGGTTGAATGGTTGAAAAACAAAACAGTGCAAATGTTTCATAAGAAATAAGATCTCTGGTTCTATGTTAGGTGAACATTTTAGACATAAAGGAAAAGCAAACGTAACAGAGCTTCGTATTCAGGCAGTAACTCAGATTCAGGGAACAATCTGATCTCCTGGTAATATTTTGGCAGCATTTGCAGTGCCTCTGTCAGTGCGCCCCAGGGTGGCTGTGGCTTCAATGTAACTTGCCATCACCAGTGTGTGAATGTGTGTGTGAATGGGTGGATGACTGAATGTGTAAAGCGCTTTGGGGTCCTTAGGGACTAGTAAAGCGCTATACAAATACAGGCCATTTTACCATTTTACCATTAATCACAAAAAAAATGAAATAAGAAGAATACAAACTGCAGTCTCCTAAGTTAAATTCCTGGGTTTAAGAAGCATCACCACTGAGACCCCTCCTGCTACCCCACCTCTAATGTAAGATCTTTAACCGAGTACCGTTCAGAGTGCACCGACTGAACATCCAAAATCCTACAAAGGACACGCAGATGCACGCCGGTGGACACAGAGAGCCGGAGCGCTTGTTTCTAAAAGCAGAGGAGGGCGACCTATTTAAAAGGTTAGTTTCTCAGCCCTGTGGGTGGATTAGCAAAACGAAGCATGAGCACTATATTTATCTGTTTCCTTATCTAATGCCGCAGCCTCATCATGATAAGAACTTTGTGCATCTCCCCGCCCCTGGATTAATGTACTGTTCTCAGACTCCTGCAGCCATGAATAATATCCCACCATCACCCATCCCACTGTGTGACTGGCCACTGGCAACACAGCGATTTCACGCACTGGATACAGCCATTAGGAGGTTTTTACAATAAACTTTATCATGTTTGTCATGCGAGCGCTCCAAAAACATGAAACTGTAGCTGGATGCTGTGAGGTATAAAATCGGAGGGGAGGAGGAGAAGCAGAAACAAACAGGGATATGAGAAAAGAGCAAATGATTAGCACAAAGATGAGAGATTATTTTTCTGCATCCTAATGTGATGTTCACATGTGTCTGATACAGATCTGCAGGTTTCAGAGGCCCAGAGGGAAGGAGGGCTTTAACTGTGTTCTATTATTATGAGAAATCTTCTCCTAAGACCTGTGGTCATGGCAGCAGGTGCATTCACAAGTGCTACATAGAATATACAAACACTGGAGTGGTTGTGTTTAAATCTGAAAGCTCTTGGTCCAACCTTATATCCTGACATCATGAACATAACAAATTCTGCACCTGTCCTCATCGAACAGGTGGGGACTGTGGTCCGCGCGTAAAGGCGCATCCATGGCGTTCTCGCTGCTGCTCGGAGTGTTGTTCATGTCATTGATCTTCCAGGGGCAGTGCGGCGGCTTCTGGTTTTAATGTTATGCCTCCACATGCTGACCTTTAAGCATAATTGTGTGGATGCTTTAGGCATCCACACTATTGAGTTCCTGTTTCTCTTTATTCTTTATACTTTATTATTGTGTGGATGCTTTTTGCATCCACACTATTGAGTTCCTGTTTCTCTTTATTCTTTATACTTTATTATTCTAGTTGCCACTTTTGCACTTTTTTTGGCACTTTTCTACTTCCACAATTTTCAGCCGATTTTCACCGTTCAAATTTTAAACTATTCTGCTATTTCTGCTAATGTGTGCTATGACTTTTGGTATTTTTTGCTATTATACTTTTTCAAATATTAAGCTTTTTTCCTTTAATTTGTCCCATTGAAATGAATGGGAAACTTCCGCAATTCTGCTAAACTTTGCTTGTTTTTGAAACTTAACTACTTCCTCATATTTACACGTAGAACAACCATTCAAACTTTAAAATGTTCTCAAATTATTGGGCTATTCAGGTATAAGTCAGCTTTTTCAAATCTTTTACCGTTTTACTTTTATGCCTCTTAAAGTTTTGAGTTTAATTTTTGTGATTTTTCACAAAATACATGCGTTGTTATGGTTGCTATGGTCTTGGCTTCCAGTGTGCCACTGAAGGTTTTGCAGTCTTCTCTTTATGTCCGAACAACTTCTTGCTACTCGCTCAATTTTCACTCAACTCACACAAATTATACATCAAAACGTAGGTATTTTTGCTGGCTTTCAGAAAATGTCACTGTCATTGTTGTGGGATTTATAGGATTTTGCCAAATCCCCTCAGACCAACACAAGCTCGGAAAAGTCTCCATACAAAGTCAATGGAGAGTTTGTTCAAAATCACCGCTGGATTTCTGTCATGAGAGGCATATTCGAATCGTCATATCTCCTTAACGAAGCGAAGTTAAAACATGAGGCTTGTCCCAGTATATCTTCAGACACTCCTGATGCTCACAATTCAAGAATTTGTTTCTCACCTATTACTGTTCTGAAATCAGTTAGACTTGTTTGAGGGTAGGAAATTCGTCCTTCGCTTAGATTTCTTCAGATTTCAAACTCTGGAAATGAACCACTTTTTTCTCTCGTCATAACTTTTTGTTGGATTTCCACAGAGACCTGAAAATTTCCATGACTGTTCACCAAAGCCTGCTGTCTCTTACGGTGAAAGAATGATATCGATACTCCAAAGAGATTTAGAGTTACAAAGCTTTGTTGGAGGGCACGTCAGGGCAGTTTTCTCTTCGCCTCTACTCAGTTATGTGCATTACAAGTCAAATATCTTTAATAATTCATATTTTAATGATAAATTGTCAACACTGAAAGATTCCCCCATCTCTTCTGAACAAAACGGTGTAAGAATGACTGTTCTAGCCCCTATGGTTAGGAAATTATGGCCATTTGTTTGAGGGGAGTCCTGACTATGAGAAATAGACTGCAGAAATCCTGTCTCTGTGCTGCGTGTGTGTAAAAACAGGTGCACCTATTTTGGCGGGAAAAAGCACAGAGCCTCTCTGATTGGTGGATTCAAATTTAGCAGCTCCCAGGCTGCTGGACTGACCTAGAAACTTGGTTTTCTCTCCCTGTGTGTGTGTGAGACACAGAGAAAGAGAGAGCCTTTTTATGGGAGCATCTTATTGTATGATTTTAATTCAATATATTTAGACTGGTTGACTGAATTTGATCCTGTGTGTGTCTCTCTGTGCTTGTGTGTTTCTATATTTGTCCATCTTTGTGATTGTATTACTGTTATACCTTTTTTACAGATTTTGTTTCATTTAACAATTACATTTGAGGGACCCTTAGCATGTTCAGCATTTGTTCAGCTGTCCATTTTGCTTTTCCAATTTTTCTATTTAACTTATTACTATTGTGCTAAGTCATAGCATTTCTGCTGCTTTTCAGCATTTGTGCTAAATACAGCATTTCTGCTAAATCATACTTTTTCTGCTATTTTATGAGATTTGTGCTAAATACTTCATTTCTGCTAAATCATACTTTTCTGCTTTTTTATGAGAGTTGTGCTAAATACAGCATTTCTGCTAAATAATACTTTTTCTGCTTTTTTATGAGAGTTGTGCTAAATACAGTATTTCTGCTAAATCATACTATTTTCTGCTTTTTTATGAGATTTGTGCTATATACAGCATTTCTGCTAAATCATAGGGCACCTGTAACCGGAAGGTTGCCGGTTCGATCCCCGGCCTCTCTGTCCTGGTCGTTGTGTCCTTGGGCAATACACTTTACCCTACCGCCTACTGGTGTTGGCCAGAGGGGCCGATGGCGCGATATGGCAGCCTCGCTTCTGTCAGTCTGCCCCAGGGCAGCTGTGGCTACAACCGTAGCTTGCCTCCACCAGTGTATGAATGTGAGCGTGAATGAATGTCATTGTAAAGCGCTTTGGGTGCCTTGAAAAGCGCTATATAAATCCAATGCATTATTAATATTATTATTGTTATTAATTATTCATATTTTTTTTTAAAAAAGAAAACACTTGACGATTCCCCCATCTCTTCTGAACAAAAAAATGTTAGACCTGAGACCTGAAAATTTCCTGACTGTTCACCAAAGCCTGCTGTGTCTTACGGTGAAAGAATGATATAGAGACTCCAAATAGATTTAGAGTTACAAAGAGTTGTTTGAGGGCAAGTCAAGGCAGTTTTCTCTTCGCCTCTACTCAGTTATGGTGCATTGTAAGTCAAATATCTTTAATAATTCATATTTTAATGACAAATTGTCAACATTTGAAGATTCCCCCATCTCTTCTGAACAAAACGGTGTAAGAATGACTGTTCTAGCCCCTACGGTTAGGAAATTATAGCCATTTGTTTGAGGGGAATCCTGACTATGAAAAATAGACAGCACAAATCCTGTCTCTGTGCTGCGTGTGTGTAAAAAGAGGTGCACCTGTTTTGGCGGGAAAAAGTGCACAGCCTCTCTGATTGGTGGATTCAAATTTAGCAGCTCCCAGGCTGCTTGACTGACCTAGAAACTTGATTTTCTCTCCCTGTGTGTGTGTGTGTGTGTGTGTGTGTGTGTGTGTGTGTGTGTGAGACAGAGAGAGAGAGAGAGAGAGAGAGAGAGAGACTTTTTATGGGAGCATCTTATTGTATGATTCAAATTCAATATATTTAGACTGGTTGACTGAATTTGATCCTGTGTGTCTCTCTGTGCTTGTGTGTTTCCATATGTGTTCATATTTGTGATTGTGTGACTGTTATACTTTTTTTTTTGGCTGATTTTTTTTCATTTAACAATTACATTTGAGGGACCCTTAGCATGTTCAGGATTTTTTCAGCTGTCCATTTTGCTTTTCCAATTTTTGTATTTAACTTATTACTATTGTGCTAAGTCATAGCATTTCTGCTGATTTACAGTATTTGTGCTAAATACAGCATTTGTGCTAAATCATACTATTTCTGCTATTTTATAGGATTTGTACTTAATATAATATTTCTGCTTAATTATAGTATTTCTGCCATTTTATAGTATTTGTGCTAAAACATAGTATTTCTACTAAATGCAGTATTTCTGGGTAATCATTGTATTTCTATATATTTCTGCCAGGTCCCCAGGGAGTCAGTCCTCTGTAAGGACTGTAATATTCAAACTTACCTATCAGGACCTGGACAGCTTCCCAGCCAGCCAATCATATCTGAGCCCTGGCACATTCAAATTTGCATATTGGGGCCTTCATGGCTTCTAAGACAACCAATCATATCAGAGCCCTGGCACATTCAAATTTGCATATTGGGTCATTCATGGCTTCTAAGACAACCAATCATCTATATCATATATCTTTAATATTTCATATTTGTATTTTAAATGGTCAACATTTCAAGATTCCCCCATGTCTTCTGAACAAAACGGTCTAAGAATGACTGTTTTAGCCCCTATGGTTAGGAATTTATGGCTGTTTGTTTGAGGGGAGTCCTTACTATGAGAAATAGACTGCAAAAATCCTTTCTCTCTCTGTGCTGCATGTGTAAAAGCCTGCATTTGGTGCTCCAGTTTTGGCGGGAAAAAGCACACAGCCTCTCTGATTGGTGGATTCAAATTGAGAAGCTCACAGCTGTTTTACTGACCTAGAAACATGCTGTTCACTTGCTGCTGCTGTGTGTGTGTGTGTGAGTGTGTGTGTGTGTGTGTGTGAGAGAGAGAGAGAGAGAGAGAGAGACAGGGAGGGAGGGAGAGAGAGAGAGAGAGAGAGAGAAAGAAAGACCCACAAAGACCTTTTTAAGGCAGCATCTCATTGGTGGATAGAAATTTAATATATTCAGACTGGTTGACTGGCATAGACCCTGTGTGTTTGGCTCTCTCTATGCTGCGTATGTGTAAGCAGTTGCACCTGTTTTGGCGGGAAAAAGTACACAGCCTCTCTGATTGGTGGATTCAAATTTAGTAGCTCCAAGGCTGCTTGAATGACCTACGAACGTGCTGTTCTCTTCCTGTGTGTGTGTGTGTGTGTGTGTGTGTGTGTGTGTGTGTGTGTGTGTGTGTGTGTGACAAAGACAGAGAGATAGAGAGGGCGAGAGAGAATTTCTATTGGAGCATCTTATTGTATGATTTTAATTTGATATATTTAGACTTGTTGACTGAATTTGATCCTGTATGTCTCTCTGTGCTTGTGTGTTTCCATATGTCTCCATATTTGCGATTGTGTGACTGTTATCCTTTTTTTGCTGATTCTTTTTTCATTTAACAATTACATTTGAGGGACCCTTAGCATGTTCAGGATTTGTTCAGCTGTCCATTTTGCTTTTCCAATGTTTCTATTTAAGTTATTACTATTGTGCTAAGTCATAGCATTGCTGCTGCTTTTCAGCATTTGTGCTAAATACAGCATTTCTTCTAAATCATACTTTTTCTGCTATTTTATGAGATTTGTGCTAAATATAGCTTCTCTGCTAAATCATACTATCTCTGCTATTTTATGAGATTTGTGCTAAATACAGCATTTCTGCTAAATCATACTGTTTCTGCTATTTTATAAGATTTGTGTTAAATACTGCCTTTCTGCTAAATCATATTATTTCTGCTTTTTTATGAGATTTGTGCTAAAAACAGCATTTCTGCTAAATCATACTTTTTTTAGTTTTTTATGAGATTTGTGTTGAATAGAGCATTTATGCTAAATCATACTTTTTCTGCTATTTTATGTGATTTGTGCTAAATACAGCATTTCTGCTAAATCGTACTTTTTCTGCTATAATATGAGATTTGTGCTAAATTCAGCATTTCTGCTAAATTATACTTTTTCTGCTATTTTATGAGATTTGTGTTGAATAGAGCATTTCTGCTAAATCATACTTTTTCTGCTATTTTATGAGATTTGTGCTAAATACAGCATTTCTGCTAAATCATACTTTTTCTGCTATTTTATGAGATTTGTGCTAAATACAGCATTTCTGCTAAATTATACTTTTTCTGCTATTTTATGAGATTTGTGCGAAATACAGCATTTCTGCTAAATTATACTTTTTCTGCTATAATATGAGATTTGTGCTAAATACAGCATTTCTGCTAAATCGTACTTTTTCTGCTATTTTATGAGATTTGTGCTAAATTCAGCATTTCTGCTAAATTATACTTTTTCTGCTATTTTATGAGATTTGTGCTAAATACAGCATTTCTGCTAAATCATACTTTTTCTGCTATTTTATGAGATTTGTGCTAAATACAGCATTTCTGCTAAATCATACTTTTTCTGCTAATTTATGAGAGTTTTGCTAAATTCAGCATTTCTGCTAAATTATACTTTTTCTGCTATTTTATGAGATTTGTGCTAAATACAGCATTTCTGCTAAATCATACTTTTTCTTCTATTTTATGAGATTTGTGCTAAATACAGCATTTCTGCTAAATCATACTTTTTCTGCTATTTTATGAGATTTGTGCTAAATACAGCATTTCTGCTAAATCATAATCAATTATGTTTCCTCTAAGATATTACAGTTCTGCTAAGTTACTACATTTTAGGAAAGTTCCTTTGCTTCTGCAAAGTTTTTACAATATCTGTATTTTATCAGCTTTTTCAGCTAGTTTCAGCAGACAGCTTCAGCGTTCCAGCATCCACACTGCATTTTCGCAGGAAATGCAAATTTTTCTAGTTCTAGTTGCCACTTTTTGCACTTTTTTTTGGCACTTTTCTACTTCCACAATTTTCAGCCGATTTTCACCGTTCAAATTTTAAACTATTCTGCTATTTCTGCTAATGATGGCTATGACTTTTGGTATTTTTAACTGTTATACTTTTTAAAATATTAAGCTTTTTTCCTTTAATTTGTCCCATTGAAATGAATGGGAAACTTCCGCAATTCTGCTAAAACTTGCTTGTTTTTGAAACTTAACTACTTTTTCCTACTTTCACGTAGAACAACCATTTAAACTTTAAAATGTTCTCAAATTATTGGGCTATTCATGAATGATTCAGCTTTTTCATATCTGTTACAGTTTTATTTTTATCCCTCTTAAAGTTTTGAGTTGCAAAATTGTGATTTTTCAGAAAATACATGCGTTGTTATGGTTGCTATGCACTTGGCTTCCAGTGTGCCACTGTAGGTTTCGCAGTCTTCTCTTCATGTCCGAACAACTTCTTGCTACTTGCTCAATTTTCACTCAACTTCCACAAATTATACATCAAAACGTAGGTATTTTTGCTGGCTTTCAGAAAATGTCACTATCATTGTTGTGAGATTTATAGAATTTTGGCAAATCTCCTCAGACCAACACAAAGTCGGAAAACTCTCCATAGAAAGTCAATGGAGAGTTTGTTCAAAATCACCGCTTGATTTCTGTAATGAGAGGCATATTCGAATCGTCATATCTCCCTAACAAAGCGACGTTAAGACATGAGGCTTGTGCCAATATATCTTCAGACACTCCTGACGCTCACAGTGTACGATTTTTTTTCTCACCTATTACCATTTGGCCATGAATTACGTTTGTTTGAGGGTAGGAAATTTGTCCCTCGCTCAGATTTCTTCAGCTTTCAAACTCTGGAAATGAACCACTTTTTTCCCTCGTCATATCTTTTTGCGATACAGCAGCTGTATCGATCACGTGACTTTTTCTTAAAGCGACGCACGCACCGATACAGGCTTCACTCTGTGAGCTTGATACATGCGCCGGTGCGTCAGTGTTGCTGGACCCATCACTAGTTGAGTCATAGCATTTATGCTGCTTTTCAGTATTTGTGCTAAATACAGCATTTCTGCAAAATCATACTATGTCTGCTATTTTATGAGATTTGTGCTAAATACAGCATTTCTGCTAAATCATACTCTTTCTGCTCTTTCATAAGATTTGTGCTAAATATAGTGTTTCTGCTATTTCTGCCAAATTTAGTATTTTTGATTAATTAGGGTTTTTCTACCAAATCATAGTGCAGTTTTACTGCTTTTTATATGATTTTTAGAGGATATTTATATTGCTTAATATAGTATTTCTGCTTTTTATAGTATTTGTGCTTAATATAGTTTTTCTAAAAAATGTAGTATTTATGCTTAATCATACTATTTCTATATATTTCTGCCAGGTCCCCAGGCAGCTAATCCTCTGTGAGGACTGATACATACAAATACATATCAGGGCCTGCACGGCTTCCCAGCCAGCCAATCATATCTGAGGTCTGCCCTTTCTTCTCTCGTCATATCTCAGCGACAGATGTACAAAGAGCAATGCAAATCACAGTCAAAGTACACCAAAGTCCGCTGATTCACCCAGTACAAGAATTATGCTTCTAGTCCACCTAGTTTTTGAGTTACACAACATTTTGTAACTGCAAAAAACGGCGTTTTTCGCCTCTCACCGCAATCTGATTCTGACTGCTCATCACCCTGTTTTCCAGGCACTCGCTCTCTTTCCCAGTGGCGCAGTTGGTAATGACACAGGTCTGCAACCCAAAGATCGTGGGTTCAATTACACCTTGGGCAACATGTGTTTTTTCCCTACAAATTAATACACTATCACACACCACTAATTCATGTTCATCATTTATTACAATTCTGCAAACTTTTATGATTTTAGCAGCTTTTGTAATATGGACCTCAGATTCTTCTTAACACTCCATGGCACAAATACTGTTCCCTTTAGGCTCTGTGTGTGTGTGTGTGTGTGTGTGTGTGTGTGTGTGTGTGTGTGTGTGTGTGTGTGTGTGTGAGAGAGAGAGAGAGAGAGCGAGAGAGAGCCTTTTGATGGGAGCATCTTATTATATCACTTAAATTCAATATATTTAGACTGGTTGACTGAATTTGATCCTGTGTGTGTCTCTCTGTGCATGTGTGTTTCCATATGTGCCCATATTTGTGATTGTGTGACTGTTATACTTTTCTTGCTGATTTTTTTTTTCAATTAACAATTAGATTTGAGGGACCCTTAGCATGTTCAGGATTTTTCCAGCTGTCCATTTTGCTTTTCCAATTTTTCTAGAAGTTATTACTATTGTGCTAAGTCATAGCATTTCTGCTGCTTTTCAGTATTTGTGCCAAATACAGCATTTCTGCTAAATCATACTATTTCTGGTATTTCACAAGATTTGTACTAAATATAGTGTTTCTGCCAAATATAGTATTTCTGCTTAATTATAGTATTTCTGCCATTTTATAGTATTTGTGCTAAAACATAGTATTTCTACTAAATGTAGTATTTATGCTTAATCATACTATTTGTATATATTTCTGCCAGGTCCCCAGGCAGCTGATCCTCTGTGAGGACTCATACATATAAAATTTACATATCAGGGCCTGCACAGCTTCCCAGCCAGCCAATCATATCTGAGGTCTGCCCTTTCTTCTCTCATCATATCTCAGCGACAGATGTACAAAGAGCAATGCAAATCACAGTCAAAGTACACCAAAGTACGCTGATTCACCCAGTACAAGAATTATGCTTCTAGTCCACCTAGTTTTTGAGTTACACGACGTTTTGTAACTCCAAAAAACAGCGTTTTTCGCCTCTCACCGCAATCTAATTCTGACTGCTCATCACCCTGTGTTCCAGGCGCTTGCTCTCTTTCCCAGTGGCGCAGTTGGTAATGACACACGTCTGCAACCCAAAGGTCGTGGGTTCAATTACACCTTGGGCAACATGTTTTTTTTCCCTACAAATTAATACACTATCACAGACCACTAATTCATATTCATCATTTATGACAATTCTGCAAACTTTTATGATTTTAGCAGCTTTTCTAATATGGACCTCAGATTCTTCTTAACACTCCATGGCACAAATACTCTTCCCTTTAGGCTCTGTGTATGTGTGTGTGTATCAATATTTCTCCCATTTTAAAGTATTACTCCTCCATAATTGTATTTCTGTTAAATCAAAGTACTTTTACTACATCTTAGTACTTCTGCTCAATCATAGTATTTCTGCTAAATCATAGTGTTTTGCCAAATTATGGTTTTTGTGCCAAATCATAACATTTGTTTTATGTTATAGTATTACTACTAAGTGGAGGAATTTCTGTCATGTTACAGTATATGTGCTGATTACAGTATTTCTGCTAAATCATAGTATTTCTACTATATTATATTTTTCTTTCTAAATATAGCATTTCTGCTATATAATTGTATTACTGCTATGTTATAATATTTGTGCTAAACCAGAGTATTTCTGCTGAAACATAGTATTTCTGCCGAATGATAGTATTTCTGTCAAATTACAGTATTTGTGCTAAAACATAGTATTTTTTAAAAAAATTTCAATATTAATAGTAAATTACAGTGTCTCTGGTAAATCGCAGCATTTCTGCTATGTTGTACTGTTTTTCTAAATCATAGTATTTCTGTAATGTTTAAGAATGTTTGGCTAAATATATTCTTTCTGTTATCTTATACTATTTCTCCTAAATTCTTGTATTTTTGAGAAGTTATCGTGTTTCTGGTAAGTTACAATATTTCTGCTAAGGTCTGCTATGCTATTGTATTTCTGCCAAGTATTATATTTCCTCTAAGATATTGCAGTTCTGCTAAGTTACTACATTTTAGCAAAGTTCCTTTGCTTCTGCAAAGTTTTTACAAATTCTGCAACTTTTCAGCTTTTTCTGCTAGTTTCAGCAGACAGCTTCAGCATTACAGCATCCACACTGCATTTTCGCAGGAAATGCAAATTTTTCTAGTTATATATACATGTGAAAATGTTAAGACCAGGCTGCAGCCGTGTAACAACACATCAAAAGAAAAAACACATATAAATAACTATATCACGTAAACAACTCAGTTTGTTGTGCTGCCCCACCCTGAGCCCGAGGTC
Organism: Pelmatolapia mariae; assembly: GCF_036321145.2. Classification (NCBI taxonomy): domain Eukaryota; kingdom Metazoa; phylum Chordata; class Actinopteri; order Cichliformes; family Cichlidae; genus Pelmatolapia; species Pelmatolapia mariae. The sequence goes on along the minus strand of NC_086242.1, from coordinate 23,033,151 downwards.
ACTGAAATAAAAAAAATCCAGCCAGTTTTCCGTCTTGTGTTTTACTCAGGCGTGTATGAGCCAATATGAATGTCTCTGTGAAAAACCAAGTTGGCACAGGCTGGACTTACCTGGGTCTGCTCACTTTGGCAAAACACCCGCAAAAGATGTTCTGAAGGAAGTGTGCAGGAATCATCCTGTGAGGGACATAAAGGCACAAACCTTTCTGGCATCAGCTGCTGACAGATTTCAGGTGCTGAATAAAAACCCCCATCACACAAACAGCTCCTGCATGTGACTGTGGTCAGTGACTGCTCCTTCGGGGCAAAGGAAGGAGAGCAGATTCATGTAGTTATATAAACTTTTTATTTTGTAGTATTAGCTTAAATAAAAAACAAAACAAAAAAACAACTGAACTGATTATGTATTTTACAGCAGATTTTTTTCATCCTCACCTCCAGTTCATGTGTAAAAAACGAAATGGCTGTTTTTAAGGCCTAAGGTGTGCAAACTCTGAACTCCGAGTTGGAAGCATCCTGCTGTGTTACTGACGGAGGTTCAGTCACAGAATGTCCCAAACCTCAGCCATCCTGATGAACATGTGTAGGAGTTGGAGCTGAGTCCCACTCTGCGGTACTCCAGGTCCTGTTACCAGCTACACAGGGAAACGGTAACCATAACAACAGGTAACCACTAACAACCAGCATCCATAACGACGGCAGCTCACAAATTAGCTCTCTAATTACAGAGACACAGTTCAGAGCTGCTGCAGCTGATAACAACAACACAGCTTCTTAAAAAAACTGCAGACACGCATCAGGTCTGCAGGTCAGCCACACAACAAAGAAGTTCTCATTTAAACACAGCAGAGGCACAGAGACAAGCAACTCTACTTTTAAATACCAGAGAAGCACCAGTTTTTCATCTGTTTAAAGATCAGTAAGTGTTACAAGGATCCAGAGGCTGTGAGCAACTTGTTGTGTGTATAGTTTGGTTCCATCTTCTTTTGGACACTTCCTCTGCTCCGATCATCGGAGAAGAAGGGGCAGACACCTCCAATGGCTCCTCTGGGGGACACTGAGGCCTTCCTCAGACCTAAAGGACTGGTTGTTATTTAGCACTCCTTTTCTGCTCTGCTTCAGCAGCCAGAGTGGTTTCTATCTTACATTCACCCCAATGAACCCATCAGGAACAATTTGGGGTTCTATGTCCAGCCAGTGGATCGAACAGCCTGCTCTAGCTCCTATCCCAGATCAAATCACCATGTCCTGGGTCTGCTCCAGCGTCTCCTCCCAGTGCCTAAAACACCTCACCTAGGACTTTGGTTCCTCTCTGTTTCAAGTTCCTGCCTCCTCCCATCAGCACACAGTGTTCTTATTCTGGCATCTGTGGTTAGGTCCACACCTGGAAGACTGACCAGCCTTAGCTAAAATAATGCTACAGCAGAGAGACAACAAAAAACCCAACAAACTTGCAAACAATTAAATTTTGTCCAATTATTTAATAAGAGGACTGAGAGATAACAAACCCATCACAATAAAGGAGATAACGACAGTGCTGAAGAAATGAGAAAAGCTCAGTGGTGGGCAGGTGACCATAAGCCACATGATTGGAGTGTGGCAGCTTGGGTTTGAGTCTAACCAGCACTCACTTTCCTGCCAGTCTTCACTGTTCTGTTATTAAATAAAGGCAACAAAAGAAACAATCAACTCGAGCATTATGAAAGAAAAAGGACACAAAGGACGAAAACCCCCCAAATAAATGCCGGAGCACAGCTGGATGATTCACCCTCCAGCCTATGAACAGCAGATAACACCTGCTTATATCTACAGCTGCAGCTCTCTGATGCTGACTCTGTTATCACGTTATCATGTGTTCATATGATTATTGTTCTTTGGTTTGTTGCAGGTCAGGGTAGATCGTCCGTCTGATTGGTGCCAGTCATCAAAGTACTTTCTGTCCCCCTGACAAAGAAATGAAGGTCACAGAGAGGACACAAAAGCATGCAGAGCATCAACAAAACAAACCAGAGAAAAACATTAAGTGGAGGAACACCTGAGGACGATGAAGAGCACAAACAGAGAAAATGATGGAGGAAAAACACAAAACTACTCCCCTTCTTATTTCTCAGATTGTGCATGTTCAGTTCCTCTCCTCGACTCCTCCATTGGGCTGAAGGAAGAATGAGAAAGATGTGGGAACAATCAGTGAATCAGAGGCGACAGGCAAGAAAGACAGGAAGTGGAAACCAGGAGATGAGGACACAAACATGTGGATAAGGACGAGGGTGACAAAGAAACACAGACAACACCAGGAAGGATAAAACTGGGTCTAAAACATGAGAAACAACTCAAAGTTCTGTGTTCTTCCAGAAACATTTATCTGCGTGGGTTCTTCCAGACACATAACCGTGTGTGTGTGTGTGTGTGTGTGTGTGTGAGAGTGTGTGTGTGTGTGTGTGTGTGTGTGTGTGTGTGTGTGTGTGTGGGTACAGTAGCAGAGAAACGTCAGATTCAGTGCCCATGTGGAGACGAGCAGCACTGCTGGGATGACAGTAGGCCTGAGTCAGACTCTGCAACACCTGAGGGAGCGTCACCAACCTCACATCACCACATCTGTGTGTGTGTGCGTGTGTGCACACGTTTCACACGGAGTGCTCGCATGTGTGTGTGTTAAATACATGTGTGTGTGTTTATAGGCTCAGGGCTGCATGCAGAGAGTGGCGTGGAGGGGGGAGCACTGTGATGAGTTTAAGAAGTCTTGACAGCAGATGCCTGCATAATAACGCAGAGAGAGGACATGTGCAAGCAGGAAAATCAAGGACACCACGTCATGCGTGCCACTCATTTAAAGTAACAGTTTCTGTGGCGGCTTAGAGCGTGCACGCAGATTATGTGCAGAAAAGGCTGCAGATGCTGCTAAATGGATTTGGAAATCGGTGCTGAGAAATATAGCCGAGCAGGGATTTAAAGAGCTGTGTGTGTATGTGTGTGTGTGTGTGTGCTTGGTGGAGGTCGAGGCAGCGTTTGTTAGTGTGATTGGTTTGGTGAGATTTGTCAGCAAGCCTGTGAGCAGATGCTGATGTGTAGGAGGAGGCCAAGTTCAGCTTCAGCCCAAACAGGCAGAGCGTTTATTCAGGCTGACGATGTAGCTCATTAAAAAAGAGCTGGAATCCTGGAATCTGGAGTCCAGGTCCTTCAGGATGCTCTGCACTGTGGTCTGAAATTCAGTCTGAGATCATTCTTGCAGGAAAACTGACCATCAGCGTCAACATGGCAGCAATTTAAAATGGATTCCTATCTATCTGCCTCCTCCTGTGTGTGTGTGCATGCTTGTACTTCTGTCTCTGTGAGGACCGGTTTGCGTGCTAAGGCATGAGAGTGCACATCACAGCGCTGAGCTGGAGTGGACAGAGGATGCTGCAGCAGAGCGAGGAGGAGCGTGTTGTTTTGCATTTGTGATGCAAGCTGACGCTGAGGCGTGATGTGATGTTCTCTCAGCACACCGGCTTGTACAGAAAGGGCTGCTGGATATTTACCTGGCGAGGCTGCAGGCGCACCAATGATGATGATGATGAAGATGAAGATCAGCCCTTATCTCTGCTTCACTTCTTTTCTCCATTTGAGCAGAAATGTCTTGCTGGGCTGAAAAACTTTGTTTGATCTGCTGGTTCGCTTCCAGAAAACTCAAAGCTTTAAAATCCACAATCAGCTAAGCTTAAAACAAATATTAGCTTCATAAACATAATTAGAGGACACTTTCATGCTCAATGCTTTAAAACCAAGAGTTCCTGTGATACTAATTTTTAACATTTAAAAGCTAATGAGCGTTCCTGCTGCTCACAGGTCAGTGGTTCACATCAGGGTTTCTTTTCTTCTTTTGCACCTGGTTCTGGATTCATACCTGGAACCCGGAGGAATCATTTTTTCCTGCAGGAATCATTCCACTCAAAGCTCGTAAAGTGCTAACACTTTAATCATGGAGAAGTAAATAATGTTGGAGCTAAAGTACTGAACATTTGTCTAGGAATTCAGCACAGTTTAGGAAAAATCATCAAAACCAAGACAGAAACAATCAGTGATTGTTTACAGATTAATTACAGAAAATATATATTAGTGCTGTCAGCACTAATGACTTTTATCAGCATATATATACATATATATATATATATACATACATACATACATACATATCTGTATGGAGTAGAAAAAGGTGACTGCGACTGGAGGAGCTGTGGTCCAATCATCAGTCTCCACTGGTCACGTATTGCACCTCCAGCTTTAACGTGCACCCGGGTAAACCCCATCATACACACACACGCACACACACACACACACACACACACACAGGGCGAGGGCCTCCCCTCCTCCATCCCACCCACCTCAATGTGTCTGCATGTGTTCAAAGGCCCTCGGGGATGCAGATCACAAAAAAAAAATCTGTGCTTGTTCACAGCAGCCTACACAGGATATTAACCACACACACACACACACCACACACACACACAGAGTCAAATCTACAATAACTCAACAGAGGCTGCAGGGGGGAAGAGAGGGGATTACAGCCTCAGAGAAATAATAACAACAACCTTTGCTGCTCTCCACAGACATCAGAGTCATAAGGGAAGTGCAGGGAGGAGAGAAGAGAGGAGGGAGGAGAAGAGGGAGGAGGGATAAGGGAGGAGAGGAGGGAGGAGAAGGGTAGGACGCCACCTGAGATGGATCGGTGTGATGGAAGGGACAGAAAACTGATTGTGTCGAGGGTTTTTTAATTGACAGCTGTCCATAAGCCCCCCACCCCCATTACCACCACCCCTCCTGTTCTGAGTGAATATCACTCATCTTCTCTCTCTCTCTCAGGCAAGGGTATTAAGAGTGAAAAGCATTTTAAAAAAAGGATTTAAGTGTTCTGCTCTGTCTCTCTCTCTCTCTTTCTCACACACACACACACACACACACACACACACACACACACACACACATACACCAACGTGGAGGGGCTATTGGATGTAAAGTCCTGAGGAGGAGGCAGAAGCTCGTTAAATAACAGCTGATTATCATTCTGTTGGTTTGTCCTTTGTGTCATGGTGCTGTTGAGCTCTGATGAGATTTGACCCTGTGCGACTTGTGCCAGCAACAGCAGGCCTGCAGGAACCTGCTTACACTGTGGTTAGAGCCATGAAAGCTGAGCTAGCATCACCTCACAGGCTGTATATCAAAGATGAACACCGCCCCTCTCTGTGCTTTAAAACCAGCCACAGTGTGTGGGCATGCTCACCGGACTGCAGCTTGTGATATGGCACTTAAACCTTTATCGGCTATCAGACCAACCAGAAAACATCCGGGGTACCCACACATATTTGTGCTCCTCTACGTCACAGACATCAGATTGCTGCAGTTTGTTAAATTTATGATAGATTCATCATACTGACACTCAAAGTTGGTAAAAAAAAAAAAACAAAAGAAGAAGTTCTGAATAAAATGTACATTTAGTCTTCAGTTTGGGATTCTTGGTGCTTAAACGTGTTCTCCTGGACTGATGAAGGTATGAAGCATCAAAAATGCTACAAAAAAAAGAAACAAATTTGAACCGTTGGACTTTAAAGAAAAGGTGAAGCTGTCAGTTAAAACAGGCCACGACCTTAAAAATGCAAACTTTAAATGCTATACAGAGACCAAACAGTTTGTGTATCAGGCAGTAAACATGTTTATTTCTGCTGTAAAGGTTTAACACGGGAGTCTATGGGGACTGACTCACTGCTGCCTCTCCTGGACATCAGCAGGACTGCAAGTTTTGAATAATAACTTTCAAATAGAGTTTCTCAGTTACCTTGATGTGCAAATTACCCTATTTCTAGATTACCATTTTTGTTAGCAGCCATGGTCGGTGGTATTAACATGCACTAACACTTAAAAATGAACAAAGAGCTAACGGAGGCCTCAAAGAGCTGCACAACTGGTGATATTTTGCTGTAAGCTTCTTCTCTGCTAAATATTTTACTGGCCAGCCGGAGTGGGCACGCTCCGTTTTGTGTAACTATTTTTTAAGCCTGGTAGACCTGCAACCACATAAGCTAGCGCAATAAAAAAATCTTTGCATATAAAACCGGAGGAATTGTACTTACATCTTATGCCATCAGCTTGTCCTAAGCCACGGTTTCCTTCCACATATGGCTTTGCAAAAATTGCATAAAAAGCATTTGCAGCAACAAAAACATAATATTCCAGAAACACGCTTTGCCGATCCGATCAGCTGTTCATAACACTTCCTACGTTGGAATAGACATCAGTGCGATCTATCTGACGTTCGCCATTACCTCCCCAAAACCGGAAGTGACTTCATTTTCACAGAAAATTTAGTTTTTTTCCTATAGGGCATTTACAAAGATATGCTGGCGTTTTTAAAATTCATGTTTGAGTTTATGGCTTTCTGTATAGTTTCTGGGATGTTTAGAACTCAAATTACACTGTTAGAAATAGCTTGTGTTGATGCAAATACTTTTTTTCCCAAATTTGCATCATAATTTTTGTTTTCGTTTTTCCTACAGTGTATAGAAATTGGTGTATCTCAAAAATAAAATTATGAAGACACTCAAAATAAATTTCCTGTGGTTGAAAACTATTTTGGGTAACTTTTTTGCATTTACAGTTTTGAGGGATATACTGCTGAAATTTCTCTAACTTGAAAAACAAAAAACATTTAAAATTTTTTCTAGTTTATTGCATTTTTTGCAATTTATGTAGTTACTATGGAATTAATGCATACATTTTATTAAAATTTGGGATATAACGGCTGTAATGATGTGTAGCAACTTGAAATACTCCCTAAAATGGTACCACAGCATCTAAAAATATAAAGATAAGCTCTGGCAGACTTGGTTCTATGGTAGGTCTTAAAGGGTTAAATCAAGTGGAACAGAAAGTCATTGTTAGAGGAGCTTTACATTCATACCTGTACCTGACACGCTGAACATGAATATCTGCAACTACAAGAAACGCACAACAAAAATTAAAGCTTTGAACATTACACTGCAGCGTCTGTTTAAACTGAACCAGATGACTTCAAAGCCCGCAGAGAGCTGTAGCACACACACACACACCCCTGGAGAGGAACGAGGAAAGGAAGGACAGATTTTTTCAGCATGAGGGAACATCGTCCGGCACATTGAATTCCCAACAAGAGCACACACAGCCATGTTTCCAGCCCTTCAGAGGACATTATGTTAATACATGCAGAAATGCAGCTACAGCCAGCGCTTATCTCAACCTAACAGTTTTAATAACTTTATTTATGAGGCAATTAAGGGAACAGCAAAGGCTAAAAACCAAAAATCACTCTGCTCATATACTACTCAAAAAATTAAAGGAACATTTAACCAGAGTGTTGCATCGAGTCAGTGAAACATCTAGGATGTTGATCTGGTCAGTTAAGTAGCAGAGGGGTTTAAATCAGTTTCAGGTGCTTTGGTTGTAATGAAATTAACAACAGGTGCACAAGAGGGGCAACAATGAGACAACCCCAAAAACAGGGATGGTTTTACAGGCGGAGCACCCTGACAGTTTTCTCTCCTCGTCTTTTCTCACTAGTTTTGTATTTGACTAGGGTCAGGTCACTGCTGGTGGCATGAAGGTTGCCATTGTCAGAAGGTTTGCTGTGTCTCCCAGCACAGTTTCAAGACAATGGAGGACATTCCAGGAGACAGGCAGTTACTCTAGGAGAGCTGGACAGATCATAGAAGGCCTTAACCCATCAGCAAAATCAGTATGTTCTCCTTTATGGAAGGAGCAATGGGATAAGTGCTGCCAGAGCTACAAACTGGCCTCCAGCAGCTCACTGGCATGAATGTCTCTAAGGCTACGTTCACACTGCAGGTCTTAATGCTCAATTCCGATTTTTTGATCAAATCCGATTTTTTTTGTCTGCTTGTTCACTCAACAAATAAAATGTGACAGCAAACACGCTCTAGTGTGAACGCTCAAAGCGGCCCGCATGCGCAAAAGAAGACGTCACACACAACGCGTTCTGTTTAGACCCAGACCAAACAGTATTGTTTGACTGATGGCCCTTAATATAAAGACTTGTTTCGGACTTTACGTTTCCCAATTTTGCTTTAACTTATAAAGTTATTTTGTTATTTACATATGGCCTAATAATTATCCTTATTGCTGTTTTACAGAGGAGCGGTGCTTCAAAGGATAGTTGCAGATTTCTGCAGATTATACAGTACAAATAAAATGTTCATGTTTCTCTAACGCTGCCTTCCCAACAGTTTCACTAACATCTACACTGGATGGCCAGGAAGCGTTCACGATGTCTTCTCGGGCGCTTCACCGGTGCTGATAATTGGCGTCTAACTTGTGTCAGTGACGTAAATGACGGATTTAATGTGACATGACCATTCAAACAGCAGTTGTTTTCTAAAATATCAGATATGTATCGGATTCAGTACCACATATGAAAGTGACCCAAATCAGATTTGAAAATATCGGATTTGTGCCGTTCACACTGTCATACCATGATCGGATATGAGTCGCATAGGGTCAAAAAAGTCAGATTTGATGCGCTTTCGCCTGCAGTGTGAACGTAGCCTAACTAAACAATTGAAACAGACATTAATGAGGGTGGCCTGACAGCCTAACGCTCTCTAGTGGGCCCTGTGCTCACTGCCCTGCACCATATAGCCTGAGTGGCATTTGCCATAGAATACCAGAATTGGCTGGTGCATCACTGGTACCTTGTGCTTCTCACAGATGAGAGTAGGTTCACCCTGAGCACATGTGACAGATGTGAATGGATCTAGAGAAGCCGTGGAGGATGTCTGCCTTTTACGTAGTTCAGCATGACCCATTTGGTGGCGGGTCAGTGTCTAGGGAGGTAAATCCTAAATAGTTAACTAAACACGTATCCGTGGAGGGACCTCGGAACTCTACATGCTAGGCAACATCCCCCTGACTGCCATCAGCCATCTGGATTCTTGAACTCACTGTCAGACACTATGCTGGTGCAGGGGGTCCTGGGTTCCTCTTGGTGCACAACAATGCCTGACCTCGTGTGGAGAGTATGCACACACTTCCTTCAGGAACTGACACCATTGACTGGTTCGCTTTACCTAAATCTAATAGATCACTTCTGGGACATTATGTTTCAGTCTTTTCTTCTGATCCTGCTTTAAGAGCTCTACCTCCTAAAACAGGGGTGTCCAACTCCAGTCCTCGAGAGCTACAGTCCTGCAGCTTTTAGATGCGTCCCTACTCCAACACAGCTGAATCAAATGATTGGATTACATTTCAGCATGCCATCAAGTTTGGCAAAGGCCTGGTAACAAGCCATCCATTTGATTTGGGTGTGTCAGAACAAGGATGCATCTAAAATCTCCAGGACAGTAGCTCTTCAGAACTGGAGTTGGACACCCCTGTCCTAAAACATCTCCAGTGGGGAAGCATCTCTGCTATGAAGTCAATGTTTCCCACTTAGTCAGCAATGTTCTGCTGGGCACTTGAGGCACAGTCATATTTCTAACAGGTGAACATGATGATTGAGCTGAACGAGCCTCTGATGACTCAGATCACATAAAATGATGCATGAAGAGAAGAAGCGGACTCATTTCTTTCTTTTATTTACATTTACATTTCTTTCTTTTACATTACCCAAGGTGCTTTGCAACATATTCACCTTAACTTACATTAATAAATACAGAACATAAACCTCGCCTCTGTCAGTGCGCCCCAGGGCAGCTGTGGCTACAATGTAGCTTGCCATCACCAGTGTATGAATGGGTGAATGACTGAATGTAGTGTAAAGCGCTTTGGGGTCCTTAGGGACTAAGTAAAGCGCTATACAAATACAGGCCATTTACCATAAAGCCAACATGAACAAACAGCACAACTCAAATGAAAAGCAAAGCTGAATATGTGCAGGAAGTTACAGCCATGAAGCCGAGAGGAGATAAACAGTTGTTTACAAATGAGACCAGCTTTTATTTTGTGACATTCTCCGCTGATAAAAGCTGCTCTTCTATTGTTAAAAGTCACAGATGAACCCAGAAAGACACCAGTTTAAATGTAATGCTTGTCTTTGCGACACCATGGTTATGAAAGTGTGTTAAATGATTCCATATTTGTGATGAAAGTGTGTGCTCTGAGGGTAGACTGCCCGTCACCCTGGACAGCAGAGCCCCTCGTTTTCATCCATGTGTTTGTGCTGCGTTGTGGGAGGGGACTGAATTTATCTGAGAAGTGCCCAGCAGGAAGAGGCTGTCCTATTTTATCACTCATTAAACAGGTCACACATCAGGGACTCGACTCAGAGGAAAAATAATAAAAAAGACGATGACAGAAATAAAAACTGAGATTTACTGTACAAACACTGAATGTGTCCCGGAGGCGTTCCCGGCCTGCTTCTCTCATTTGATTTTTTTGATCGTCAGTTTGTGAACTCATCCTGAGGGGGGATTCTCTCTGACATGTTGTCATAATCACTGTTTGTTATGTAGCATCTCCTCTGCCTTCATTTTCCACCCTCAGTTTTTGACATCTCCTTCTCTCTTCCCTCTCACCAGTTCACAGGTTACCATAGCGACACACAGTAGTATTTGCCTGTTGCCAAGGCTCGTCTCCACGCCAGCACAGCTTCCCTCCCACGGCGGTGTGATGGATCGTGTATCGGATATGGGGATGTGTATTCCATAATGCTGCTTTTATTAGATGAGAGAAAAAAACAGTAACCTGCAGTGCTGCAGTTCAGCCACAAGGTGATGCTGGAAGACTTTTGGAGGACATCAGGGCTGTGGTAGAAAGGAAGAAGATCAGGGTGACCAGAGTCAGCAGTGAGGAGAGGAAGATTACTTTTAACGGGCTGGTTCACTCTGGCAGAAAGTCACAGTGGAGTTTATGTGAATATTTAACCTTTAAAATGTGCCAAATGTGGCTTTATTCAAAATCATATCTCTCCTGTTTTTATGAAACATCGTCAACAGTAATGCTTAAAGGTACAGTCAGTTGTGTTTTGAGGTTATTTTATTAGAAAAAAAGAATATTGTACTCACAAATACGCACTCATTAGTGAGTAATTATGTTTTCTATGTATTAAAAATATATAGAATGAGACAGCATGACTGCCTTACAGCACTAAGAGAAAGGTTCATGCTTTGAAGCACAGGTGTCGGACTCCAGGCCTCGAGGGCCGGTGTCCTGCAGGTTTTAGATGTGTCCTTGATCCAACACAGCTGATTTAAATGGCTAAATTACCTCCTCAACATGTCTTGGGGTTCTCCAAAAGCCTGGTAATGAACTAATCATTTGATTCAGGTGTGTTGACCCAGGGTGATATCTAAAACCTGCAGGACATCAGCCCTCGAGGCCTGGAGTTCGACACCCTTGCTGAAGGAACAGAGGATGCTGAACAGGATGACATCTCGATGCCTGGAGTTTTAAAAAAGAAAAGTTTGTCTTTTTTCTTTTTCTTTTTTTTTTTTTTACGTGTATTCATGATGTCAAATAAAAATAAAAACAATAATGTTTTTATCTTCGGCACAGGTTTCTCAAGTTCATGAGGGGTAACCAATCTGGAGAAAGGCGGCTTAAAAAGATTCATGGTGATCTTAAAGGGGAAACAGCTAAAACGCCCTTGTGGTGGTAGTCTATGGATGCAGCTCATAACCTTGCAAGGAAGCATTAGCTGATAACTTAGAGTTCTTATCCAAATATGGTCACTCCTGTCTCCAAAAAAAACAAAAAAAACAAATATATATATATATATATATATATATATATATATATATATATATATATATATATAACTGTGGTTTAGGAAAATGTTATTTTCCTATGTTAGCGTGCTTAGATGAGTTCTAAGGGCAGCTGGGGCAGATGGGATTAAATGTTTTGCAGGTATTTTGTCATAAAATGAGTTAAAACATTTTCACTGACTTTTCACTGGGGTTCATTCCACTGCAGATCATGAATGTCTGAATCAAAATTCAACATTGTTCAATAGAATGTCTCTTTTGACCAATTTCACAATAAACTTAGTAAAGTTTCTCTTTTTGTGGTGTTCCAGTGACTCAAAGGCTCTGATTAAAATGACTGAGTGTGTGCAGGGTTACTGGTCCATCCTTGTTATCTGTTTGGCTCGGATCCAAGTTTTCATCTGAACATGATGACCTTCCTCAACCAAAGACTCTCCGTCCACTCTCAATCTCAGTGACTGCCATTAAACTGACACCAGTCCACTCAGCTCTTCTGTCCTCTGAAGATGAGTCTTTAAATTGTCCTTTTGTCCTGAAGATTATTGTTTTGACGTTATTATTCACAGCTCCTATTTTTAGAGTTCTGTCTCTAGCCTTAAAAGGCAGTCGAATCCTTACAGTATGTGCACTTACACAAGCAGAAAGCCAGTATCCGCTGTCAGTGTGCATTAAAGACACGGTGTCCCGTCCTGTGGAAGGCCTCGCTGCGGGGCAGTGAGCCTGCGCGTGACGAAGGCAACGACAACACGGCACAGACACAAGAAGGGAAAAAACAAAGGGTAAGGGGCAGGGTTATGTAAATGATGCAAAGGCCGGCTGCCCAGAGGAAGAGGTGCACACTCATACATCTGAGCACACTTTAAATGTAAGTTTTCATAATGTGGTCTTTACAAGCGAGCCCCAGCTTCAGGCGTCAACAGCAGCAGAAGCAGAGCACTCCACACTTTCTCTCACAGCGACATCGCCTTTCATTTGTGCCAGTTTTCACTAGAATAACTTTTATGAACTGTATGCTGTGGTGTAACAGCATGGGAAGCATCATCCACAGCAATATTAATTAAGTCCCACCAATCCTGTAACTCACGCACTGCACAAGAAAATGTGTTCTCATTTTAGTGTTCAGGTTAGTCACAAGGTAAAAGTTGAGAAAAAACAAAAACCTGACCCTATTCAGTTTTGGCAGATCTTTCTTTGTGCATCTCTGGACAGTTTCCAGTGCTGCTGCTATTTTTACGTCACTCCCTGGAAGTCACCACGCTGTGATAAAAAAATAAATAAATCTGATAAACATGTTTCTATAGATGACTTCTCCCTTCAAAACAACTGTTTCTATAACTCACTTGTTTATTAAGACTTGTGCGTGGCCTCTTTGGCTGTAGCGGTTAGCTGTCTTCTAGCTTCACCTGAACTGAATCGCTGCACTTCGTTTATGCGTTGGAACCTTTTGGAGCATTTTTAATGACATCATGTGACGAATACGGCTGCTGTAAAGTTACTGTACTAACAGATCATATAAGATCATATAAGCTCCTTCAGTGACAGACTGCTGCATCCTAGATGCATGAAGGAGCGTTTCCGCAGGTCCTTCCTCCCTGCAGCTGTCAGACTGTACAATCAGAACTGCTCCCAACAAACATAGATGTTTACATCAGCACTGTAACTGCAATAAGTTAATTAACCGAGTTGCACTACAACCTGGTTTGCCTCTTATCTGTAGTTATTTTTATTTAATTTAATAACTGTACAATACTCTGTATATAGTAACCACTGTCCTTAATGTAAATATTTAAGAAAAATTGTGTATGTTTCTGTTCTGTGTCCTGTGTACTGTTTGTTTGTATATGTGTCTTTTTGTCTTTTTGCTGCTGTTACAACCAAATTTCCCCTTGTGGGACAATTAAAGGATTATTCTATTCTATTCTAAGAAGTCCAAAAATGGTTGCAGCTGGCTAACCAGGATAGCATTAGCAAATAACAGAGCAACTTTACCCTGGTGTCTGTTCATCTTTACGGAGCATTTTTCAAGGGAGAACAGAAAATCAGTCAGTCAGCTGTTCAGTCACCTGAACAGGTACAACTTCCTTAGTTTCAGGAAAAGCAAGCATTTCAAAATATACATTTCTGTAAAATTTCTCCTTTTTTGACATGAGCAAGGAGATCCAGAGCTGGAAACGAGGCCGCACATCACACGGAACCAACCTCAAAGGGGATCCCGCCAAACCAAGACAATAGCTGGTTTTCCTTGTTATAGAAAGATTGCAGGAACTTTTTATTCACACCTCACCCATTTGGTTTTTGCAAACCCTGATCTGTGTTCTCACTCTCCAGCTAGCATTAGCTGTTAGTGCTTCTCTCCATTATAGAGCAGGCCCGAGCCTGATGTCTCACACAGGCAGTGGGAGGTTCTAGTTTTCCCACTGGGGCTCTTTGGGAGACACGTAAGTCTGCATTTCTGCAGGCCCTGGTGGGGTGAATTACCCACAGCCCCTCAGCAGATGCCTGAAAGCAGGAAGTATGATTGATTATGTGACAGTTAGCTCTTATCCACACTGTAAAGCAGAGGCAGCTGGTCCCTTATGTACTGGTCTGCGTCAACATGAATGCACTGATATCTTTTCAGTGAACATCCTGAAGAAGCTGTGACACTGAGGAACATTATTGTTACAGGGACATTACCTGATAAGGTCAAATGACCTCAAAAAGCTGGAAATGAAGCTGGAAAGCCACATAAGTGTGTTTCCATGCTGCTTTCTAATGATGTGCTGAGCCCAGCTCAGTCTGCTGGAAATCAGCGACCTTGGAGAGCTGCTGTGTGCTGTGGGAGCACCACTGACACAGGCTGCAAACACCCACTCACATCCACCCACACACATCTCTCCTCTTTCTCTCGCATGCAGACACACAGACACGGCTCGACTAATAGCCCGGCCGTCTCCTCGAGTTTCATTTTCCACTGCGGCGTTCCAGCATTTACCTGAGCTGCCATCAGCGCATTCAGGCAGAGAGGAGCCGAGCCGAGCCGACCGCCTTTGCTCAACACAAAGCACCAGACAGACTGATGCAGCACACAACAAACAGCTAGCTGATTGGGTTTCATCTCTTCCTGAGTGTGCTGAGAAAGAGCTGTGAGCGCCAGCACTGGCGTCCATATGGGCTCCCAGCATGGAGTCCAACAAAAGACCAGAACCAGCCTCGATCCTGTTGTCTGAGAGGACGAATGATCAGATCAGAGGCAGTGAAGAACACCTGAAACGATGAGTAACTGATGATCACCTCTGTGTGAGAGCCGTGCCTCATAGTAGCATTATTAAACAATAAATCAGCACAGCAAAAGGACCAATCAGATTCTCAGCATTAACCATAAGTTCTTCTGTTAATCTTTAATAAATGTTTCTGGTTGCTGAGCCTTGTGGATGCTGACTGACTTCTGTACGCAAGATATAAGCTGTAAGTGTATGGGCTCAAAATGTGGTCATAAATATTTTGTACTTGTAAATCAGGATTTGTATGTGTAAAAAAGATTTGTGTGTGTTAAAAAGATTTGTGCGTGTAAAAAGAATTTGTGTGTGGACTTAGCCAAAAAAACACCTGCAAGTTACGAGTACGAATTTTGACCCTATTTTTCTTCCTTTCATCTGATTGGTCAATGTCATGTCAATCACAAATGTAACAATCCAATCAGAGAACAGATGGGTTTGGCTGTCGGAGGGGAGCTTTTTTGAACTGCAGGTCCTTGAAGGGAATAAATGCCCTTTTACATGCCAACCCAGCGTTTTTCTTCATCACCATGAAGGAAAACAGTCTGTGGTCGTCCGAGTTTGGTGATTTGTGTGTCACAGGTTTACGTGCTTAATACAGGGACTTCCACAGCCTTTTGGAGACAGTCTTCACTACAAAGCTTTCTTCGTTATGAATTAGCATACATGTTTTTATTGAACATCTGAAGAACTAGCAAAAAAAACAAACTCTTGTAGAGAACATAAAGTCAGAGATAGAAACGACAAGGAGCAGGTGCATCTAGTACAGGTAGAGCTGCTGCAAAAACCCACAGAGCCCAGCAGCCAGCGCAACAAATTCTGTATCCTTTGCTTTTAGTTAGCAGTTAGCATTAGCAGCACATCCTGCGTCCGATGTGAAAGGACCTTTATGCTGCGCACTGTGACTCACAGCAATGGTCCCGGGTCAGCCCTGACTTTGTGTTAAACTAATCCTAAAGTAATAATGGTATTTCTAACCACTGATATACCACAACTTTATCCTTTCAACAGCTACTGAAAGTAGGGGACCTAGCTGCTATCGGATATTTATATAGAGATCCTCCAGCTTCAAGCTTCAAGGACCTGCAGTTCAAAAAAGTGCCCCTCCGACAGCCAAACCCATCTGTTCTCTGATTGGATTGTTACATTTGTGATTGACATGACATTGACCAATCAGATGAAAGGAAGAAAAATAGGGTCAAAATTCGTACTCGTAACTTGCAGGTGTTTTTTTGGCTAAGTCCACACACAAATTCTTTTTACACATACAAATCTTTTTTACGCACACACAAATTCTTTTTACACACACAAATCTTTTTTACGCACACACAAATTCTTTTCACACATACAAATCTTTTTTACACACATACAAATTCTTTTTACACATACAAATCCTGATTTACAAGTACAAAACTGATTTACAAGTACAAAATATTTATGACCACATTTTGAGCCCATATTAGTGTGAGTGTTTATATGTGCTGCTGATTGCTTTTAGTCTTCAAACCGTCTGCAGTGTTTCCCACGCACAGACCTAACTTGGGTGGGTCATTACAGCACAATAAAGAGCACATAAGTCCATAGGTCCTTCTTCTTCTCTATCTGTTACTCTGAGTTCATGCATGAGATCAGATGCTTGTGGCTTCATCAGTATTAAAATCATTGTTGCTCTTCTACACTTTCAGAGTCTTGTAGTGATGGACAGATGTTTTCTTCACCGTGTCGGTTAGATACAGTTTTTTTTTTTAATTTAGACTGTATCAGACTTTGTAAGATGATGAAACCCTCTGAGATGCTGACCTCTGCTCGGTGAACAGCAGTGAAAGGAGCTCCTCAGAGTCTGGTGTCGCGTTACCGTCGTGGATCATATCAGGTTATAAAATATTCACATCTGTACTTTCTTGAGCGCTGCCTCTGCTGTGCTGTAAGAGGAGACGAGGGTTGAGAGTCAAAACACCAATCACTGACCAATCTCTTCCTGTGGAGCTGGTGGAGACCAAAGCAGAACCTAAAGTGAAGTGAACATTGGACTTCATTCATCAGGTGAACCCAGGTGACTCTGTGGCTGCTGGTTGCTCACACTCACAGAGCAGTGAATGTTTGACTCAAAAGTAGCCACATCTGCAGTTTTCTATGAGTTAAAGTTTGAGTCCAGCACAGAGTGGAGGTTAGGTGTGCTTTGATTTTGAGCACAGGCAGCCTGATTAGACCCAAACATGTCTGCTTCATGGTTGAGGTGATGTAGCTTTAGTTCTGTGTCTGTCAGCTTCAGGACCAAAATCAAACCAATCACACAGCTGTCTCCAGGTTTCACAGACTAGATTCGTGCACAAGTTGAAGGTGGGAGGAGCTGCGTTAGGAAGTCTGCTGCACTCAAGCAGCTGCAACAAATCACAAAGATTTACACTCACATTAAGTGGGTTCAGTTTCTACATCATGTTTTTCTGGCTGTTTCAACCCACAGTGTGGACAAAAAATGCACATCCAATCAGAAAACACAAGAAAGAGGCAGAAAACATCTCCATGCAAACACCAAATGACTATGAAAAGATGTAAAACAACCAGAGGAAGAATTAAACTGACCTCAAACGGTGATCAGTGGACATGTTATTTTCTCATGAGAAAAGAAGTGGAATGAACCCTCCAAGTGAAAACTTTTTTAACAAATCTCATTTCACTGTGTCCAATACACTAAGGTACCAAATGTGAATCAATCCACCTCAGAAACTAATCCCAAACAGATGAACAATGAACATATATTTCAGGTGTAATAATGTCAATATAAAGTGAGAGGTTTTTATTGCAGTATCTGTCCACTGGAACTTTCATGAAGGAAATTTAAGCCTCCCGTCAGTCGTTAGCAGAACAGCAGCAGCAGCTTAGCATCACCTGTTGTAGCATGTGAGCTTCACGTCTGCGTCACTCTAACTTTTTCCACCAGCCACATCTTTACAAGCCTTCCACTGCATGCACCTGTTCTCTCCCAGCCATGTGAGGAGGCCCGAGGAGTCTCCTCCTCTTTGTCCTCTCTAAGGTCGAGCAACCTCAACATCTCACTCATGTGAACAACAGCAACTGTTCATGTTTCTTTATTTGCACATAAAAAGGAATTAAAAAGCTATTAAAGAAACTCTGGAGGCTTGTAAAAAGAAATTACCTTATCTAAACTGTGAGAACCAGCGATGCTGAACATGTGGAGGTGCAACTGGCTGGTATTTCTCATGTTATAGCTGTGAATGTGCAACATTTGTCTCTTCACGTAATCCCACACTGATTCATGAAGTATCTGCTGGTCTCATACTAATGAGGAGCGAGCTCTTTTTGTCTCGTTTCATTGTGACGCTGTAGAATCATTTACTCAGTGTTTCATATGAGGATCAGGGCAGCATGTGGTCATTCAGAAGACATATAAGATCATAGCATGATCTGGAATAAAGAGCCGAAGGTACTTCATATCTTCATATCCCATCTAGGTCACCAGTTTGTCTGAAGCCTGCTCCGACCTCCTCTCTGCAGGTTACAAAAGCAGTCACCTCAGCCGCTGGTCTTCGAGTTAACAGCCTCCCCCTCCCTCTTCTCACATTAGATTAGTGCAGCTGAGAGGGGATTTGGGATGCAACATTTCGCTAAGGCGACCCACTGACAGCCCATCACACTTATCACCAGCGGTAATGTAAAAATGTGTCATCTGCATTGCTATTTTAAGGCCACACCAGACAAATATTTATCCAGAAGCGAAAGAGGAACATAAGTGCGTAGCATGAAATTGGAGCAGCGCTGCTTGAATTTGTAAAAAGCAACATCAAATCTCAAGAGGGGAGCATAAAAGTCGCTGTTACAGCAAACAGACAGCGAGAGCTGACACACCGTCACAATAAACAGCTCGAGTGTGATAAAGGAAGACAAATATTCACAAAGGATGGAATGAAATAACGCATAGCCCGGTTAGCACACAGAAACAGACACAGCATGTTAATGGAGTCATTTAAAGGACTATCAAATCAGGGAATTAATGCTTGTACAACATCACAAAGACATTAAAAGCAATGAGTTATCCTGACATCATGCCTCAGTCCACAGGCTGCACTCATGTGTCTGCTCCCAGTGCTGAGAGGGAAACTGAAGCCAGAGTCACTTTTCAGCTCTTCACTTCCTCTGAAGCTTAACTAAAGCCTAATTTTGATGATCCCCACACCTGTATGGCACACAGACACCCGTTAATCAGAGCTCAGTAGCATCCTACAGTCTGTTAGTACAGTGACCTCACAGCAGCCCTATTATTGGCCACATGGTGGCATTAAAAATGTTCCCAAAGGCTCCAACAGCACAAACACGGTCCAGATATCCAGTTCAGGTGACGCTAGCAGCTACAGCCACACGGGCCACCATCCATCTGTCAGTCAGAGGCCATGACCTTAGTAATGCAAACTGTAAGCCTTAACTCTTTCCCAATAAAGACACATTTGTCGACTTCCCCTGCACCCTTAATATTGACACCTCAGTTTAAAGTCTAAACAGGTGAGCTATTAAAACCGCTATGAAATTATCTACAGAGACCAAAACAGTTTTTGTAGCGGGGGGAAGAAGCTCGCCTGACCTGATGGGAAACAGCTCCAAAGGTGGTTGTGAACAGCAGGGCTACAGTCTTGTGAGACTTCAAGTTCCAGACAGACAAGCAGCTGCTGCCCAACCAAGCAGACATGGCTGCGGCTGACAAGGAGCAGAAGACCACAGCTATGATAGATGTGGAAATCCCAGCAGACAACAACATGAGAAAGAAGGAGCATGAGAAAGCAGGCAAGTGCCAACGGCTGAAGGAACAGCTGGAGCAGATGTGGAAGGTAAAGTTGAAGGTAGTGCCAGCAGTAAGAGTAGCTTTAGGACTGGAAGTGTGGCTCCAGCAGAGTCCAGCATCAACATCAGAGGTCTCCAGAAGACTGAAGTCCAAGGAATAGCTATGAGAGCTGAGCTTGAGGAAGGCCCACACCACCCCCCTGTGAGCAACACGGACTCCATCACTGTAACTCGTGTGCTGGAGGAAATCTGTTTGTTTACATTCAGTCAGCAGATGATTTCTCTGAAGCTGGCACTTAAAAGCTGCTCTAAGAGGTCTGTTAAACGCAGTCCGGCAGAGATCTGCTCTCTGTCAGGTGAGCTTCCTCCGCTGGCATGCGGACAACACACCTGAATGATTGATACCAAACAAAGCTCTCTAAAGGGGGCTTTTAAATGATGGATGATACAGAGAGAAGCAGACGCTCCAGCTCTGGAGTTACAAGGTGCAAAGTGCAAAACCCAACAGCTGATTCAGTCACCTGAGACTGTGTCTTCATGTTACATCTTTAAGGTTTGGATTAGATACTAAGTATCAGTGTTTAAGGTTAGAATATCCAGGAAGCTAATATGTGAATGTTCTCTGAAATTAGGGATACACAGCTGCATGTCTGTGTGTGTGTGTGTGTGTGTGTGTGTGTGTGTGTGTGTGTGTGTGTGTGTGTGTGTGTGTGTGTGTGTGTGTGTGTGTGTGTGTGTGTGTGTGTGAGCCCACAGTTAAAGCGAACAGTGAAACAAGCCCCAGAGCCGTGTTGGGTAAAGGCTGGGCTGTGGTTAGCGTCGGCCTCCACACTCAGTGTTTTGTTCCTTGAGGAAATGTGCAGGCTTGTTTGTAGAGAAGCGCAGCAATAAGAGCCAGGCTCACTGTACAGGAGTCCTGAAACAGATCACATGAGTATATCATCTCAGACTACCTGTATACTGAAAGCTGCTGCATTATTAACTTGTTTCCACTGTGAGAACTTAACAAAATAAATCTTCTACCAACTGCTGTTGGCTCAGCCTCTTCCTCTCCTCTCTGTCCAGCTTGTGGACAAGAACCAGGAACTAAATTTGGACTCTTTGTTCTCTGTGAGTTGCTGACTGTCTTTGAGAGAGTTACTGGCAAGCACCAACAAACCAATGACAAGGCTGCATAAATGCTCTCTGCATCTTCCTAAGGGAACGTCCATAAGAGAAGAGTCACAGAGTCGCCTTTCTACCATGCAATAACACCCAAAAATCATTTTTATTTCCAGATTTTAATTAAGCTGTGAATAAACACCACGAGGTATTTCATTATCAGCAAGGTCACAAAATGAAACACCCCCTTAAATTTATCCAGCGAAAGTTATTATGCAACCAACACAAACCCATAAAACTCATTAAACACTCAGTATATAAATATATTTATGCTTCCGAGGGTCTCATTCTATTTAAAAGATGCTCATTGTCACTGAGACGTCACCTGTCGGGTTTGGACCTATTATACTGTGTCATCGAACTGCGTTTATTGCTGTTTCAGTCTGACGTCATGAGCCCTTTCCAGTCAAAGATTTTTCTGTTATTATCTAAAATAAACCAAACTCTCAGAGCTAAAAACAGTTGAAAATCTTTCAGCTCCAGTAAAATGATCTGTGTGGCTGTTCTCTCATCTGTTACCATAGATGTTAACATCCAGCATCCATAAAAAGAAGATTTATAAAGTACAGCCTCCAGTGTAGCCTGCTCATGTGGCTGATGCTGCTGCTGGCCGACATGTAACTTCATTTCTACATTTCAGGTTGTGGCATAAAGTTTCAGAAGGGTGTCTGGTTACAGTTTACCTATGGCATGGATTTAAAACAGAAGTATAAATCTTGTATTACATGTTAGCTGACCGAGGTACCGTACAGCTATGCTATAACCTTGGACATAAAACCCAGTGATGACTGAAGAGCTGCTAAAGTCGGAGAGTGTATCAAAAAGAATCATTTGATTTCAAAGAGCTTTAATTCTGCAGCTGTTCACTGGTAATGATGGAAACACGTCCTGTTAGAAAGGGCGGATTTGTGAATTTCACAAGGTTTCCGGCAGCTAGCATAACAGCAGTAGTGACTTCACCCATGCTCACAGGCATGTGCTGTGTGTCCAGGCAGGGAAACATTGAGCACTTGTGATATTTTGTATGTAAAACTCTATATTCAGTGATTGATGTCAAATCTTAGTGCAAGCTTCTATGTGCATCACTTTACAAATAAATCGTGAACTCATGATGATTCCTTTTGATGCACCCTGCATAATGATGTGCTATCTGGTGGCTAGCTACAATGTCTGAGATGATCAACCCACTGCAGGAGGTTGGTCATCATTCTGCTGCTGTGCTGTTTGCAGGGCATTAATAACCACACTGACATGTCGGTTGGGCTGAGAGCAAGTTTGTTTTTAAAGAATTTAAAAGCTATGAGCCCATGTGCTGTAGTTTTTAAAAACCAAGCTCAAAGACACCCTTACATGATCTGAGCCAATGAAAAGCTGCAGAGACAAAGTTGGACATGTCTACGTGGGAGTCTGTGGAGACTGACTCACTGCTGGAGCCTCTAGTGGACGTTAGAGAAACTGCAGGCTTGGGGCCTTTATTTTTCAGCCCCAGAGGCTAATGTTTGGATGTATCCAAGGATCTGTAACAGTTCAGGATGTTCTTCATCATTAGAGAACATTATCCAGGGTCACCAGAATGTTCTTCATGGCCAAGAACCTCAGTCAAACATAAACAATAAGAAAAAGCAGCAGCAGATGGATTATTCCAGGACTCTAACAGAGCTTCATGTGCGATGTGACTAAATCTATCGCTCTCAAACTTTTTCTTTTTTCCATTGCTGCATCTCAATTTCTCCTCTTTCCACAAATAGCAGACCTCTCAGTGTTTAGTTGTCTACCTCCTCCTCCTCTGCCCTGTTTCCTTCTCTTTCTCTTTGTTTCTGTTGTGTTTTTTCTCCTCTGGATCTCCCTCTGCATCCACCCACACTAACCTAACATGCACTCTGCCCCAGGCTGCCTCTCTGTCTCCATATATACAGAAATGGCTCTTCTCATTTTCAGCACACACACTAACATTTACTGTATGCCGCAGTGGTCTCCAGCATTGGTATGATTCATGCAAACACACAAACACAAAAAACTCTTATAAAAATGGTGGAGAAATTAGTGTCAGGAAAATCGTCAGGATTTACATCCAGTGGAGACATGGAGCAGATGAGTAACCGAGAGATGCTCCACACTGTGTAACAGAATCAGTCCAACATTTATGGGAATATTTGTTTTCCTGATTACAAATCTGGAAAACAACAAACAAAAAAAGAAACCCTACATCCCCAAATCCAGTCAGCTGTAGGTCAGGTAACTCTCTGACTGAAGAACAGAAAAGAAGGTAAAATAAGAAAAGAAAGAAATGACATGAAAGGCAATGGAAGTGGAAAGGAAGTAAAGGGGAAAGGAAAGAAAAACTAAATTTGAAAGGAAGTGAAAAAACAGGTAAAAAAAATGACAGGTTAAGACAAAAGGAAAAGACAGGAAGCAAAATGAAATGATGTGAAAGGCAAACAAGGAACTCAGTGGAAAATGGGGAAGGAAAGGAAGCAATAGAAAACAAAAACAATGGAAAGTTAAAAAAAAAAGGACAAGAAGAAAAAAGAGGCACGACAAACAGGAAGAGGGCTTAAGGACATGCGTGAGTCACACTGTGAGTCCTGCTGCAGTGCCGGTGACCTTAAAGCTAGAGTCCGTAGCGTTTTACCGTACAGACTCCATACTGTCCTCATGAGAAGCTGCTCTGTGGGCTGCACCGAACAATCTGAGTCACAGAGGAGCTATTCTTACCGAGCTAAGAATACAACTCGCAGCAGCATCTCAAACAGCTCCACACAAACAAATCCTGCACAGCAAACAGCACAGACACCGGCCCTCCACCAGGCCAGCAGCACTCCACACAGGAAAACATCGCATTACTGACATCTTCATATCTCCAGCGTGTAAAATAAATCCCCTCGTGATTGTCACTTTCCTATCCTTTCTTTTCCTTTCCTGCTCTATTTTCTTTAACATACATTTTCCCATCTTTCTTATTTCATTTTTCCTGTTTAACAGTTTTCTGTTATTCTGTTTTCTGTTTGCTTTCCTATCACGTTGTTTTCTCGCTTAACTTCGATATTTTTTCTTTACTCCCTCTCCTATGTGTTCTCCTTTCCCCTTTTTATTTTCCTTTTAGTTTCCTCCCTTAACTTCCACCACTTTTCCTTCCATATTAATTTTGTCTTCTACCTTTAACACCCCTTGTCTTGTGTTGTTTTTTTCCCTATTTCCTTTCACCTTTCCTAACATTTCTTCATCTTATGTCTTTCTTTTCTTTTCTTTTCTCAAAGCTTGTTTCTTTTATCAGTCTTTGTTCATTAAAAGTTGGTTTTATTTGTTTATACCTTTCGTTTACTTCGACTTATTTTAATTTATTTGACTTTCCACCTTCCTTTATTCACTTCCATTATCATTTTTCCTTTTATTAATGTTAACTGGCACAGACAGTACTGAATAAAACAGGTTTTGTAGACTCTAATGAACAAGCTTCCATGTCATTAGAGTCTATTAAGCGTTCCGTTGCATGTTTTTGGATAAATGTTTGGGACTTTTTGGTTCACATTTCTATGCTCGTTTTCATCACAGTGATCTGAGTGTTGATGTGGAGCAGGATCTCTTTTGGACTCTATGAGCTGCTTCACATGTCAAGCTATTTTAGAGCGGTCACATCTACACGTGCTACTGCTCTTCTGCAACATTTGTTCCTGGAGTTTGACTTTGCTTGTGTTGATCCTGTGCTCAAGTGTAATTGACTCCCAGGCATGAAAAAATGTGCAGAGATATTATATTACACTGTTCAAAGTGCTGACACTGAGCTTTCCAAACACTGCACAGCTTCAACGGAGCCTGTGCTTGTAACATAAGATATGATGAACTGATAAAACACAGCAAATTTGAACATTGTAATTTTCAAGTTTGTAAATTAGTTCAGACTAACTCTACCAATGACAGCAGCAAATGAATTATTATTTCCAACGTTATTTAATTCCAGACATTTAAAAAGCTGGTGTATATCACCTGCCATCTGCTATTTTAGAAAGTTCCTTAAAAACAGTACAAGCTGATAAAACATAATCCATCCATCCATTTTCTGATCCCAATGCAGGTCAAGTTCCTGTTGGAGGCAGTCAAAACAGAGACAGACAGATCTCACAGCCACCTCCAGCTCTTCTGAAGGAACATCAATGCATTCCCAAACCAGTCCAGAAATAAAGTCCCACCACTGTTCTGCGTCTACCCTGCGATCTATTCTCAGTTGGAAATGCTTGTATCACATCACCTGGTGATGTGATGGTCAGATGACAAACCACCTCAGCTGGCTCCTCTTGACGTGGAGGAGTAGCAGCTATACTCCGAGTCTCATCCTAATCACCAAGCTCCTCACCATATCTCTGAGGCTAGAGACCAGATACCCTTTGAAGGAAGCTCATTCCCACCACTTATATCATGTGAAATTAGCAGTAGAGAAATCAGTAGAGCTGTTGCTCTGTAAGTGATTTTGCTTCTACTCGACCACCATCATAGTTTTCATGAGAAATGCAGATAAATGTGTTTATTCAAGTGTCTTTAGGTCATTAACTGTGGCTTTGTGGTATTTACATGAGAAGCTATTAAACTGATTGTAAAAATGCATAAACGGGTTGGTCGTCTGCAAAGAAAATTTCACCTTACTGACAAACAGTCCACATGGAGTGCTTTTAAATGAATCACAGGAACTGGTTCATCTTTGAAGATTTATTGAAACTGCTGTTATATGACGATAATCAGAATGGACATATGTCGTTGACTAACCTTGCATAGGTTACAGACTATGCCTCAACAACAAATGACAAACGCTGTGCTCTCCAGTAAGAGCCTTTAAGATTAAAAAAGCAATAAAAGCAGAATAAAACAGACGTATTGCGATGTTGATGACTGCGGAGTTCAAGGAGGATCTCAGCACCCCAGCAAAGGGGAAACAAGTACGTTTATCATATTATTTTGTAAATGATGACTTTGGCTTGAGACTAAGAGGGAACAGACTTACTTAAGCTAAATGTTAAGCTGAACATAATTCGTCCCAAAGTAACCAGCTGGAAATCTTTTTATGAGTTTCTAAAAAGACAAACAATCATTAGAGTGTTTGTTTAAGCAAAAATATATCTCCACCAGCATAAATTTATGTTAATGTTAAGTTCATGCAGTTCAGTCTTCACTCATCCATGCACCTTCTCTTTACACTGCAGTGCTGACAAAAACCATCAGCACATAATCACATTTTTTCCAAAAATCCATGAAACACATTTACATACTTTTTATAATTCTGCATCATAAGAATCATTTTCACTTGCGTCATGGCTTTTTAAATATCACAAAAACCTATGGAACATGACATAAGACAGAGTTTCTCAACCCAAAATCTGTTGGGTTAACTGTTGTAAATTGTGATGTACATTTTCTCTTCATTTTGAAGGGTTAACTCACTTTTATGGTCAGAATATAATTTAAAATCAGTTGTGAATGTCTGGATATTTGAATTTTCAAGGCTGAAAAATGCAATGGTGAACTTTCACAAGGAAGTTTCAATTTCTGCCCTCTTCCAGATGATTACAGGCATCAACCCTTCATCAGCTACATAAGGTCATTCACTAAAAGTCATTCAAAGGTCAAGATTAATTATTAATTTTAATGTTGCAAAATTAAAACATAAACTATATTTATTTATTTTTTTATAACTGATTAGCCTATAATTTTCATTATGTTCTCCTTGAAGTTTCAATTTTAAAGAAAATTCCTTCTTCCATCTTAATTCAGTGACAATAAAAAGCTTAAATATTGCTGAAAAATTCTCCAGAGATATTTAATTTAGAAAGAATCTTCACCACAAACCCCACAGATGTTGGTATTCATCAATAATTAGTAAAGACTCTTAATGTCTGATTTTAATGGAATGGAAACAATCACAGTCGGTAATGTTCCAACAACTGATTTCTTGCTTCCTGCACTCTGTGTTTGCACAACATTTTGCTGTAATAACTCAGTCTTAAATACACAGATACAGATATACGATCTCCTCAAGGCGGAGAAACTCTGCAGTGATGGCTTGAGTCAGCAGTCCGAATAATATTTGTAAAAAATCAAACATCCTGTAATGAAAACGCAGATAGAATGAAAATGGTTGCTCTGCAGTTCATTTAATGTTGTCATCTGCAAATTACTTAATTGATCGGTTTGCGCATGGCAGCTGGAAGCTTCTTAAATAAATTCTGTTTACAGTAGTTATAAAAACTGGACTTTAATTTGAAAGGAAACTTGTTTCTCTTCCTCGCTACTGCATAACCAAATGATAAAGGTTCTAAAAATAACTACACACTATAAAATCTCTCCAAACACATGAGCTTTAATCTAGAAAATGTTTGTGTACCATCCGTGTGTTTAGCTGCTCTGATGATGATTTGGTCCATTCGGGTGCAGATATGTCTCTAACTCTGGCCTGCGGTAAACAAGTATGAACAAACAGAATTTCAAACCACAAGAAGACGACCGATCACCCTGATGTTGGATGTCATCACAAATTTAAACAGCTGTTAAGAAAAAATATAGACATTTTGAATGTGATCCTTCCTTTAAAAACATGTGGAATTTGTAATTTTGCTCCCTAGAACATACTGCATGTTTAACACGTAGCACCTTCGTTGCATGCATTAATTTTTCCATCAGACTGAAATGTTAATTAAAGGGATTTTTTTTCTTCGGCAGTTTATAAGACAAGCCTTTAAGGTAAAAGGATGATGACACACAGCCGAGACGCACAATAAACCTTCCTCCTAATGTTCCATCACTCACAGCAGCAATAAATTTAAAGCTTCAGGAAGCAGAAGAGTCCCAAATGAAGCTGTGCTCTGTGCCAGAAGTTAATCTTAAAATAAGAATTTTGGAAATCAGTAACTGTGACACAAAATACAAACATTTATGCATCAAGAAAACATATTTTTCTTATCAGTATCATCTAGCAATAAGACAACTTCTCGACAAAAAGAGATCAAATAATAATTTGAATCTAATTCTAATCATAGGCAGGGCTGAAAATAGATGGGTGTTTTTTGTTTGTTGTTTTTATAAATGGATGATAGTTGAGTGCAAAAGAGAGACTCCAGTTTGCTTGTGATAAAAATGCTGGAGCACACAAGAAGGCTCTTTTATCACCATGATGTCAAATCAGATCATTAACACGTTTTCTTGTCAGCAACATTTCAGAGTTGCAGGGAGAAACTTCTATAAACTCTTCTTGTAATGTATAATTCTGCACACAACAAGACTTCCCTCGGTTTATGCATAAACAAAAATATTGTGCTTGTCTACATCGTGCTAAGCTGAAACTGTTGATGTGCATGAATAAATTAGAATAATTCTCTCTCACACACGAACACACTTTGTGCACGGATTATTAGTGTCTAATAGCTATTCATTTTTAAATTCATCTTTCAGGTGTAAACTTTTATCTTCATATCATCCCCAGCCTGGAATTTGTCCAAACTGTTTTGGTATGAACGAGATTATTGCATGCAAAATTAGACTCATTTTAATTTCTGCATCTTATGGAAAAAGTTACCTGTAAATACCACCATGCATGTTTTAGATTATGTAGTCTTTTTCACATTAATACTAGTTTGTGT
Source organism: Pelmatolapia mariae (assembly GCF_036321145.2). Lineage (NCBI taxonomy): Eukaryota > Metazoa > Chordata > Actinopteri > Cichliformes > Cichlidae > Pelmatolapia > Pelmatolapia mariae. Next base: position 23,004,592 of record NC_086242.1, on the reverse strand, counting down.
TTTTAAGGTTAATAGCCAAGAAAACATAAATATAATCTTGTGTGTTGCGTTTAACTTCATTTTGTGACTAAGTGCAGACTGATGAGTAAAATATGGCACCACATATACATTTTCCTACAATAATAATTAAAACATGGTGGTTACATAAATAAATAATTAACTGATTAACTTGAACTCTCTGTTTAGTTTTTTAGTGATAAATGTTGTTGGTCCCAGGTCCAGTCTGCACATGCCCACACAGACTTGAGAGGAGCTCTAATCAGTGAAAACAGCTGTGTGGGTGGCTGCAGAGGACTCCTCGGGTCACTGCTGCTCTGACTCTGAGGTTCAGCTTCAAATGTAACAGCAGCCTGAAAGTCTGCAGGTGTTTTTATCTGAAGTGAGGATCAGGATCAAAATCCAGCATTTTTATCCTTGATATTTTCCCACCAGAGAAACCTGATAACATTCATGTTCGTATTTCTGTGAAATAGACATGAGTCAGAATGTCGTTATAGCGACCACAGCAGAGCGGGCCGGCCTTACAAACTGAATAAAAAACACCAGCACAGTACTGGAAAAGTTGTGGCAGTACCTTCTAAAAGTTAAGGAAACTTCAGGGGCGAGGCTTCCCACGCCAAGAACCTGTGACTGGACAGTTATTAATGACATTTTAAGCCTTGTCTCAAATCACTTCGAGTGAGTTATAAACGCTCCCAGCTAACCAAAAATGAAGCCTGTGTTTCCTCTGACGTCCACATGGTACAGCTGATATTTTATAAGTGTGTGTGTGTGTGTGTGTGTGTGTGTGTCCTGATCCTTTCCCTCTAGTGTGCCCTCACAGTCATGTGGTTGACTGGATGGCCTTTTGGACACTTGGATGCAGTCTAAAACATTTTGTAACACTAAAAGTGATGATTAATCACTTACAGCTGTTAATGTCACTGAAAATTGACCGTGTGGAATTAAAGTCAATGCTTTAACAGAAATAAATATCACAGCAGTCTTCCCTCACACAGGCAGGTTCTCCCCTGTATGAACAGCAGTGCCATTTTGCTGGCATGCTGAGTGACTAACGCCCGTGGTAATGTTCAGACGCTCTGCAGAGGAAACACTGAGGTCAGGTCCACCATCATCCACACACAGACAGAGGCTTTTTTCCTTTCACGCTCACTCAGGACGAGCTTAGTAAAAAGCATCACAAACACGGCAGTGACTAGAGGCAGGTAAAGGTGTTGCAGATCGATGACAGAAGTATCGTTCTCTGCAGTTTTTACTCTTTCCAAAGACTCTGATCGAATCTCCAGCAGTTTTTGGTCCCCGGCATCAGAAGGTGGCAGTGTTCTGCTGTTCTGTTCAGTTCATAGGCTCCCTAATGCTGACATCTCGTTTTTGTGCCTCAGCTGAAGCCCTAACTTCATCGAGGACACCCACGCCATGTTTGTATTCACAGATTGCCAATAATTGTTAGATTTTTAAGAAATTTCTCTGAAAGTGAGGTACTTTTTTTGGTGAAACCACAAAATCTGCATTTTGCGCTAAAACCCAGGTACACCTGTAAAATCTAAAAAATGTGACATAATTGAGAAAGAGCTTTGTAATAAACAGAAATCATCACCTGTTTTACATGGCGGTTTTTGTAAAGGCAGGAAATGTATGACTCTAGATTTCAAAGGTGTACCTAACAAAGTGGTCTTTGAGCTGTCACTTTTTTGACTTTTCCTCCAAATTAATTTTAGTTCTTTAAAAAAAGTGAGAATAATGAGCCGTAATTAGCACCAGTTATTGATCACATGCTATTTTAAATGTATTTTTCTGTGTCATTTCTGTGGCTATTTAAAAATGTTTGTTACCTTAACCAGTGTACACAGTTCTGTGCAGTTAGCTGGCATAAACAAGAAACTAATTTCATTAGTTTCATGTGTCTGAATAGGTATTTTGCTCCCTTGGCAGCTGATTGAAGTGCCTTCTTTTAGCATTCATGTGAGGAATTAAAGGAAGAACTGATGTTAAGTCATTTAAAGGTTAAGGCAGCAGGAAGAACTTTGGTGGTGCTTGGCTTTTATTCTTGAAGGCTCGGAGCTCGAGTGGAGGGTTAAACACCACCTCAGTGTTTGGATGATGGTGGATGAGGGTGCTGTTATAATCCCTCTTTGCTGTGCACAGAGGAGGGTACCTACATCCAACCAAAGCCTATCCAGACTTCAGCAGCAGAGTCCAGACTACTAATTTAAACCTGAAGCTTATGTGCTCTGACTACAGATATGGGCACAGATCAGATCACAGTCTGTAGGAACCTTCAGACAACATGCGAACTACGACACTATGACAGAGGCACCCTCACCGCAGGGTTTAGCTCTTCACTGCTCTTTCTCTGCTCATCACACCTCATCACCCGATCACCAATTGCCTCTTTCCTCATATCTATTGTAAGAAGGACTTTACACACGGCAATCACTCTATAATATCCCTCTTTATACACCTATGCACAGATGTACTGCACCAGCATGAGGGTCACCATCCTCAAACTGTCGGCTTTGGTTTCTGACCGTTTCCTTCACGACTTTCTCCTAAATCGAGCTGTTTGACCTTTCTGTCCTGTTCTAATTGAACCAGCTGAGCAGCTCCTGTCCTTCAACAGTCACTCCATCTGAACATCCAACACATCACCTCCATGTAACTTTTCTAATGGGTAATATCTGGAAGGGCTGAGTGTCCGTGTGGTATACATACCATCAAACTCCAAATGTACCAAATATAAGGAAATCTTAAATGATCCATATTTGAACTTTCCTGCACGAATGCTGTGTGTCATCATCCCAGAAAAGCTTTTCTTTGTGTTTTTTAGGCCCAGGAATCAGGACTAAATTCTGAACATGTGGGTTCATCTGTGTTTAGTTCCATAAGTGCAGGGAGCAGTGCATCTTTATGGCAGGAGAAGTTAAGCTGCACACAGTAAGCTCTTTGTTTTTCTCTTGGAACGGGAGGCACTTCAGTCAATTCTAGAACGAGAAGGGCTTCAAGGCACTAAGACGCTAATTATAGATATATCTATGAAATTTGTTAAATATTACTGCTTTCCTTCTTGGGGTCATAAATCACATGAAATGATCCCATGCACTCCAAGATCGAAGCTTTAAACAAATGAAAACGGAGGATGGAATTTATGAGATCTTTTTTTTTAGAGATCATCGGCTATATCTAATTTTTTTTCTTAATTTGTTTTTCTTTTCTTCTTTTTTAGGAGATTTGTTCCCTCCGACAGTTTAGCTCCATCATGCACCAAATTCTGTCTTTAGCGCGACAATAATGAGAACACACATCATCATCATCATCCTCCACCTCCCCAGGTCCCTCCCAACTGCAAGCAATTTAATACTGACGTCATGCATTGAGTATACGTAGCTATACCATAGCTAATTAGGCCATAATGCTTTAGTATTTTGACATGCCATAATCTTCAAAAGAAGAAGAGTTCCTGTTCCCTTAAACATTCAACACTTAAATGCTCTGAAACAACTGAAATGATAAGAATAAGCAGCCAGTGCACTTTTGGTGAAAACAAATGAGAGAAAAAATCCAGGAGCGGGAGATGGAGCTCGACGCACAGAAGAATGTAGAAATAAAATGAGGTAACGTCTTGTGCATGCCGATATAAGAGAGAAGAGAGTCTCCACATGCTTCTATATAAAGGAGTGTTGCATGGCATCATACAGGGAACCTCCAGCCGACCCATAGCAGCAGCAGCGATGCACGTAATCCTTCACAAGGCTCGGCACGCTTCCTGTTTATCTCTGATAAGGTGCCTGAAAAGCCGGGGTCTACATCCGGCGTCGCATTTTCCAAATTTTCCCTGGATGTGCCGCAGAAAGACACACCTGAAATAATCCACGCAGAAAGCGTTTCTTCAGGGAGGAAATCGTTCTTCGAATCTCAGTTGGGCTTTAATTATTTTTTTCTGTTCCTTTTTTTTTTCCTGAAAGTTCGGTCTGTTGCACAAAACTTGGCAGGTGTCGGGAAGACATTTGATTCATTATTGTACAATTAGTCATTTCTACTATTAAATTCACAATATATGCCTTGCATATATGTCATTGTCTTAGCTTGCTTTTGATACTTTCTGAATCCTTTCTGTTACTTTTAAACCTACTTTTGATCCATTTTTTCTGTGACGTAATATCTCTTTGTCAAACAGTGCAGCACAGATAAAAGCTGTATTGCTTTGCTCTAAAGTTTTTCTTTTAATTCATCCTAAATTAAATCGTAATTATGAAAGGATTCTAAGAGGATATTACTGTAATAACTCTGATAAAGGTGCACTCCATCAGGTGAGTGTTTCCCTTCCAAAAGGATGTGTTTTCTTTTTACACTGAGCTGGAAGAATGGTTAAAAGTGATATAAAACAGGAAGAAGAAATACTCTTACTTTTCCATCTCTAGTTTGGGACAAAACACTGCATTTCCCAGGATGCAATGTGGGTATCTGTTTTGCAGCCTTTTCATATCTTTAAAATCCACAGGTCCAGTTTTTACCACAAAATTTAGTGTAGATAAACTGACAAGTTGAGACATTTAAACTAACTTCTGAGACTGTATATAAAAGATGGATGTAGCCAGTGTGACGATGACACGCTTTGTTTTGTGAAGCCTCGTTTGAAGCCAGTTTGGAATCTGAACATGAAGCATGAGATCTGGGATGAATGAGGAACCGAGGGACACGCTCAGACAGTCACGAGGAAGCTCTCTTCTAGCTCCGCCCCTCTTTTATCGTCCCATATGACTCGAACAGGACCGTAATTTCCAAAGTAAACATCGTGTTTTATTCAGTAAGACCTGAAACCAGCAACTGAGACCATAAACTCATCAGGAAAATATTGCTGAACTGAGAAGTCAGGTAAGCAGTAGGCTCATTTTCTCATAGACTTCTCAAAGAGGGGTCACTCGCTGCAGAAGAAGGAATGCAGGTTTAAGCCAATCAGCACTAGCTTCACTCTTTATACCTTTCATCCATATTTTTATATACAGTCTATGGAAATCCTTGACTAAAAGTAAAATTAGCGAAGCTTCCATTTAATGTTTAGACCATTAGAAAGTCGAAGGGTGCAAGTTACTAAACTTTGTCAATAATTTCTCAAATGTTTCCCCGAACCTGCAGATTTTTGTACTATTGCCAAACAAATGTTTTTCTCTTTTTTTTTTTTTTTTGAATAATTTGACCACATGTGCATTAAAGTCTCCACAAATGTCTGAATGAATCAATGCAAAGATGAAAATAAAATGCACCAATGGATATAAAGCATCCAGATATTTCTACAATATTTACAGCGGTGGTCGCATGCCGCCTCACACGTCGGTGAGCAGCTTGCCCTTGTTAACACAGTTCTGGCTGGGAGCTGTGCAGTTGGCAGTCCTAAGGTTAGCTTCCCTGAAGTTGTCAATGCTGTTGTTTAAGTCCTCGTCTATCTCCATGTACTCCGACTTGCTGACCACCGAGGAGCTGCGGCGACTCGAGTTGGTGTCCGACGCCAAGTTCTGGTTGCTGACGTTGAGCAGCTGGGCCTGCTCCTCACCCTCCGTCTCCCGGTGGTAAAAGTAGTTGAAGTTGGACACGATGACTGGCACCGGCAGCGCGATGGTTAACACTCCGGCTATGGCGCAAAGCGAGCCGACAATCTTCCCTCCGATGGTCACAGGGTACATGTCCCCATAGCCGACTGTTGTCATCGACACCACGGCCCACCAAAAAGCATCTGGGATGCTGGAGAAGAACGAGTCCTTCTCCTCAGCCTCCGCAAAGTAGACAGCGCTGGAAAACAAAATCACGCCAATGAAGAGGAAGAAAATGAGCAAGCCCAGCTCCCGCATGCTGGCCTTTAGAGTTTGCCCCAGAATTTGGAGCCCCTTGGAGTGTCGGGACAATTTAAAGATCCTGAACACCCTCACCAGACGGATTACCCTGAGAATGGCCAAAGATGTGGCCTGCTCCCCGCCACCCTTACCCTCCCTGTTGCCTTGGTCGTCAGCCAGCTCTGTGCCAAGAGTGATGAAATATGGGATTATAGCCACAATATCGATAGAGTTCATCATGTTTTTGAAGAACGCTGCCTTGCTGGGGCAGGCAAAGAACCGAACTATCAACTCAAAGGAAAACCAGATGATGCAGAGCGTCTCCACCACAAAGAAAGGGTCTGTGAGGACGTTTGCTTTGTAGAACATGGTGGTGTTGCCCACCATGTGAATCCGGTCGTTGGGATCCTCCTTCAGCTCTGGTAATGTCTCCAAGCAAAAAATTACTATTGAAATAAGAATGACCATCACCGAGACAATGGCGATACCCCGAGCTGGCCCCGAGCTCTCTGGGTGCTCGAAGAGGAGCCAGATCTGCCGCTGGAACTCGTTCTCAGGCAAAGGTCGCTCCTCCTCCCGAATAAACCCCTCATCCTCCCGAAACTTCTCCATTGCCTCAGCACCGAGTTCATAAAACTTTATCTCCTCTGAGAACATATCCAGCGGCACGTTGACCGGCCTCCTCAGCCGTCCTCCTGACTGGTAATAGTACAAGATGGCGTCAAAACTCGGGCGATTCCGGTCAAAGAAGTACTCGTTTCGAAGGGGGTCAAAGTAGCGCATCCTCTTCTTAGGGTTCCCCAGTAGGGTTTCCGGGAACTGGGCGAGGGTCTTCAGCTGGGTCTCGAAGCGCAGCCCTGAGATGTTGATAACCACCCGCTCACAGCAGTCATGGTTGTCGTGGTCATCATCAGGCGGGTAGGGGTCCTGCGGGTGACCCGGCAGGGTGGAAGTCTCGTCCATGTTTTCTGTGGACACCACAGTCATCCTTCCTGGCGGGTGGAGGAGAGAAAGAGGAAGTTTAGGTGTAGAGGAGAGAAGGAGGCGGTAGGCTGGAGTGGAGAAGCTCCTACTGCGGCCAGGAGCTGTGGAGAACCTCCCTCTCCATCATCATCATCATCATCCTCAGCACTATCGCCATCACATCTCTTTTTTCTCACCTGAAAGACAGAAAAAATGACATGCCATCACTCAAACATGGTTTTATTTCACCGCAGACATGTTTCATTGGCTGGAGAGCTTCCTGTTGTTGAGAGGGAAGAAAAAAAATCCTGCAGCACCTCCAGAAGCCGCGCTGCATCTGCTGTAATTTTACCGCATACATCAGTACTCGAGTTTGCAGCCCCACTGCGCACATCACTCAGCCTTCAGCCACGAAAAGCTTTTCACCTTCACACCAACACACAGTTTCAACCCGAATCCAAGTGATGAAGATGACACATAAAACCCACCTGAGCAGAGCTGGAGAGCAGCAGATGGAGATCCTGTGCACCTTCCCCAGCCACCCGCCACAACCTGGGGTTTAATATCGCTTTACAGTAGCTCTGAAATATTAATAGACTATGTTGTCTTGGTCAACATCCGTATCCTCTTGGTGTAGGTTTTCAGCGTCGATCGGAGAAGCCCGCAGAGAGAGGAGGAGGAGGAGAAAGAAGAGAAGGAGTAGGCTTCAGACAGCAAAAATCCTGACTGACAATTTCTTAAAATCATGCTGGAAAAAAGATAGAACTCCCAAGAAGAGCTGGCTCTCAGTCTGAAGGGGAGGACTGGGAGGACTTGGCACTGCAGCAGCATCCGCACTCAGAGACTCTCGTGATTTTCTCTGCGGTAAAAACGGTTAAAAAAAAATCCGAGGCTTTGAAGGAAAACCGGCTCAGGAGAGAGTCCGCGTCCGGGAATTTGGAAGCATATTGCAGGATTTCATGAGGAGAAAGAGAGAGAGAGGGAGAGGGAGAAAATAAGTGAGCGACAGAGGGAGGGAGGGGAGTGAGGAAGAGGAGGAGGGGGGGTTCGACGCAGTGCAGACAGACTGTAAAAGCCAGCAGGTGCTCCGGTCCTGAATGTGCGCACAAACAGCGGAGAGTCGTGCAGCAGGTCGAGCTGAGCTGCTCGGCTCCTGTCCGTCAAGTTCCGCTAAAATCCACATGAAGGATCCGCGGACACGCGCCCCACAACGGCAGGAACGAGAGCGAAAGAAGCGCACTGCATCATGGGTTATGTAACCAGTTCGACGTGTTTGTGCTGCAGGTGTCTCACAGCGAGCAGGTCTCAGGTTTGACTGCAGGAATCTGCAGAGGATCAAACTGGCCTCTGTAATTGGCTGCTGAGCAGTTTGCGACAGTCAGACCTGCATGCTGGTGTAAATACCCCCGTGTTGCTATGGAGACAGAGAAAAATCAGCAGACTTCATCTGCTCTGACTGTGTAACAGAGAAAAATCAAGAATAAAAAAACAACTTTATTTAAACACGCAGAGAGCCTCATACATGAGAGGAAATATAATTATCACCATCAGGTATGGAAGCTCATTAATGCCAAGAAAAGAAACTCACCAACAAAGTGGAATGAATTACAAAAACAAAATCCAGGGGGAAAAAAAGTAAAAGCATCCTGAATTAAATTTCAAAGATCGAAAATACAAAAGAATTTAATCATCATATATTTACAGTCAACATCTAAATTACTTGAAACAAACTGTTCTAGCAGCTAAAATGACAGAGACCCTCAAAAATATTTAGCTTACAGAAAACAATGGAAAACTTGCCAATGATCAACTTAAAGGCTATTATGTTAAAAACTAAGAATCAGATTAATAAAATAATTTGACTATTAAAATATGTTAATGACTCATACAAATATATGACTAATTGTTTTTTTAAAGTAAACTTTAAATTACATATGCTGTTTCGCGGATTTCATTTTTGTGCAATTTTGCATGTTTTTGTTGTTTTTGTTTTTGTTTTTTACAGCGCATTGTGTTCTGCGACCTGATTGGCTATAGACCATTGTCAATCAATCTCGTACCGTGTCTCCTGTACAGTACAGAATGTGTTCAGCTTGTCAAATTTACATAAATCTTCGATCACTAGCAGTATGACTCTAAAGTGCTGTACTGTATGTTTGTAAGTTTTCTCCCCAACAAACACAACAATGTCGACGAAACGTTTTGCACCGTCAAATGCACCTGTGGGTGCCTTTGGTTTCATTCTATAATACTGGACTTATTTTTCTACAAAGGTTTGAACTTTGAGAGTGTGTAAACAAGAGAGAAAAGTGTGAAAATGTTCATGCCTGTCTAAGAAAAGTGTATAAAGTGTGTAGTGAGGGGTTTTACAGCCTTAAAACATCTATAATGGCTACTTCGCAGATTTCACCTATCGCGGGTTATATTTGGAATGTAACTCTCGTGATAACCGAGGGACCACTGTACTTGAAAATAAAAAAAATCAGTTTTTAAATATTTGAATTTGAATATTTGTTGTTGTTTTAGTTATAAAAGTTTATTGATAAACATCAGAATGTCCACCAAATCTTTACTCTTCTGCGTCTTCACAGATATTAATCTTCTTTTTTAATAATTAAATTTCATCATCATTTTTCATAAAAATTACTGCTCCTGCTATAAGGACTAATCTGTGTGACGAATGCAAATGAGGTGATAGTGAGATAAAGGATTTAGAAAAAAGCCCCCAACCTGCAGCCTGAATCGCTCTGAGGTTTAATTTGACTTTATTGAGTTCTTAGCCTCGGTACTGAGTCTGAGTAATTGCACCTCGATCATCGGAGAGGTCAGCTCAGTGGGCTGAGTCTAAGCCAGCTGGTGTGACTTTAAAATTAGAGTCTAAAAAAGATAAAATAGGAAATAGAGAAATATTCTGTGTGCTGTGGATTAACAAGCTGCCTCTAATTTAGATCAATGAGAAGCTTTAAATGGGATGTATGAATCAGAGGAAATCTGCAGGTGTAAATATGTCTATAAATAAATCCTGTTAGTTCATCTCCAAACCTTCTGACTTTGGTCTAAATTGATATTTTTAACTCATAAATATATAGTGCCAGCTTTAGACACACTGACTCTTTCAATAATTTGTTAACATTTTAACCTTATAATATTTTAACCTATTTCAACCCACAGTTTCTGCTTTGCAACTCGACTCGGCTCCAGCTCCACCTTTTTAGGCATTTTCATAAAAGTAAAAAGGACAACCTCACTAATTGCTTTGAAATGTGAAACTAACGCTGAAGTACTTTAACCTGCATTCTTTTTGATGTGCACCAGGGGGCGAAGGTAAAGAGAAGTCTAATTTTTTTATAGTTCATCAGAAAATGAGCTTTGTGCTTATGGCGTTATTTTTGTGGCACTATTCTGAGCGCACATAAAAAAAAAATTTGCACGTGCAAGTGTTGCATTTTGAGGAGAAATTTAGTTTGAGCGAAGAAAAGCTAAATTTGAGTGAACAAAATTCATTGCTGCGTGCAAAAAATGTATTTCAGTGTTTGCTATTATCCATACACACACACAATAGCAGCCCCTCTCGCTCAGTTTTTGCATTTGTGCTTGCTCGCAATGTGTTGCTTGCGCTCTCAACATTTCTGCCCGTACGCGTTCAACTCTTTCTGTACACCGTTATATTTGTGCCACAAAACCAGCCAATTACAGACTTGGATGCAAAACAAATCTGATTGGTTGTTTTGGTCTCCAATCAGCTCGAAATGATGAAATGCAATATCCCAGAATCCATTTCGTCCAAAACTCAAACGAGGCAGTGGCGGAGGAACGCAGAGTGGCGGAGTTTGAAATATTACTCTTTCTGGGTCACAAAATAAACTTTTAAGATATTTTCATGCGAGAATGGTGCTGTGTAAACTTCAGATATCTGCTCGATTAACAAGACATCACTATAACGGTGTACAGAAAGAGTTGAACGCGCACGGGCAGAAATGTTGAGTGCGCAAGCAACACATTGCGAGCGAGCGAGCAAGCGCAAATGCAAAAACTGAGCGAGAGGGGCTGCTATTGTGTGTGTGTATGGATAATAGCAAACACTGAAATACATTTGTTGCACTCAACAATGAATTTTGTTCACTCAAATTTAGCTTTTCTTCGCTCAAACTAAATTTCTCCTCAAAATGCAACACTTGCACCTGCAATTTTTTTTTACGTGCGCTCAGAATAGTGGCACAAAAATAACGCCATACGTGCTCGGCTAATCAGTTTATGGTCGCATTGTGGAAATGATGGTCCTGTTACAGTCAAAAGAGACCAGGAAAGAGAGGATTTAAGGCAGGGCTAGTCACGTTGCTGTGTGAGTCTGCAATGTGGTTTGGTTTCTGCACCTCATTCCTTATGTCCGCATTTCAGAGACTAAGATAGTGAAAGTGATGACCTTGAGGCTTCAAATGCTCACTGATATCATAGAGAAAAAGAAAAATGCTCACAATATTTAATTTAATGCTCGTCTGTTTTCAAATTCTAATGTCAACATGTTTTCCCTCTTAGATTTCATGTCCCTGAACACGATTTCTCATGTCTGATGATTCGTGTCCACAAACATAAAGATTTTTCAGCTGCTGGGACCAGACTGTGTAATTCAGTCGGGCAGTGTGTATGACGAGCGTTTCCAAAATCCCAGGAGACAGAATTCAGCACCACGGACAGCTCCACCTCTCCAAACATCCTCAAACTATTTTCCTCTTTTTTTGTATTCAGTCCTCTAAAAAAATATATGTTGTGTAGTTTCAGCAGCAGGCTCAGTCCTGATGGAGGCAGCAGGAGTGAAAGCCCAGCAGACGGAGGCAGCAGTGGGCAGGAAGAAGTGGGATCAGCTGGCCGGAGAGCTGGAATCAGTCCCAGTTAGACTGAGAGGACAAAAAAATCACTTCAGAGACAACAAGGAGAACACAGAGAATGATCAGACACATAATGAATCTAGAAACATTGTTTCAAATGAAGATATTTTTCTTAGCAGCGGCATTAAATGACAGTAAAACATGAACAGAACCTCATTTGTTTGTTTTTGGCATTTAAAGGTTCGTTTGCTGCAAAGCAGCAACTAGGAAGTGTAGTTCCCTCAATGTCCACTTGAGGCTGCTCTGGGAGGTGTGGCCTCTTTGAGTTAAAGGTGGATGGGGACACAGACGACTGGTGGAGACCAAAACATAAATGTTGACAAATACTCAGAAACAGTGGGTGATGTTGCAGTGGAAATGTCCATCTTTTGTATACAGTCTGTGGTTTGAGCGAGCAGATATCTATAAGGCTACCTGTCCTGTCCACCAGTGACTGCTCACTAAAGCTCCTTCTTCAGTCTGATTTAAGCTTGACTGTGAGTATGAAAGCTGCAGCATGCTTCAACGTGAAAGATCAAAAAATGAAAAGCTGAACAGTGTGAATCAGGCAGAGAGGGAGTGAGCATGGAGGGAATGTACAGCATGTCCTCTACTGTGGATGAAGGTTATTCTGTGTGGGCGACTGAACTATATTTGTGGTTTGTCACTGTAACTGTCTGACAGCTGGCTGAGGTTCTGCTGCACGGTGGCTCCAAACAAATTCCTGAAAACTAAATTTAAGAAGCTGGGAGCAGCAGGAGCACTAGTGTGGATGATTAACGCTCAGAAACGTCATTATTTCTGGAACACACGGTCAGGATGTAAGCTGGCACATGTCCACCATACAGGGAACTGAATGTGTGCTCGGTCATGCACAGCAGCCAATCTGCACACATGGCAGACGCTTGGATCCATATGTTATGCTCACCTTATACCTCTGACCTCTAACGACCAGATTATAACCTGGCTGTCCTTCACTGAGGCTCACGTCTTTGTAATAACAATCAGTTTTAAAAGAGAAATTCTACCAGTTTTACACACAAACAGGAAAACATGCTGCTTAGTTGCATTGTGGGAAATGTAGGCCTGGGTTTTAAAGATTTGAGCCAGTCTCCAGAAAGAAACTGACTCCAACACATCTGCACATATCTGGAACTCAAATATAATTCTTTCACTGAGCGGAAGAGTCACGACATCAGACCTGAAGAAGGTCTAAATCACATGATTGTTTTCCACTGATTGATCCATTTTCCGAGATCATCTTCTCTTCTTCATGTTATTCTGTGGTGTGTTTAGTTTTGTGTCTCTCTGTGTTTTTGTCACATCACTGCACATCTTTGTTTGCTGTTGTTCTGCTGTGGTTTCATTTTCTCATTGTTTTCTGTTGGTTTGCATCTCCTTGCAGATAGAGTGAACCTGTGTCTCCTGTGGTTTTGGGGTCTGTCTCCTCCTGGCTGTCTGTGGTAGTTTTAACCTTTATTCCTACCCGCTGCTTTTGGTTTGCAGATTTCAGGTAAACTGTCCTGTAAAGTCTGTTTTAGTGGTAAACACCGGTAACCCGATGAGAAGATTTCCTAGCATGACTTCATGCTCCGCAAGATTAATGCAGCTGGACAGCACATGCTCACAAGGTTTGTTGTGAATGAAAGCATGAACCATGTGAAAACTTGATGAGGAGAACAAGCGAGGCGCCGAGCCTGTAAAAGCTGACATAGTGCTGAATGCATATATTCACACATTGACGTGGGTGCACAGGTGCACCTCGGATGACTTCATCGACGTGCTTCTTTATCTGCTGTCAGACGATCCGTGCACGTTGCTGCTGCACAAAGACAGCCTGCTGCTCCTGCTATAAGTGGCGGTGTGTCGGATTACAGCTGCAGCTGAAACCGAAGACGCATGCCGCACCTAAAATCCCATCTCAGAGTGAGTGGAAACTTTAATGTGCGCTTGAAGTTTTGAAAGCGCTCTTCTTCGGCTCCTCCATCTGCTGCTCAGCCAATCAGCAGCGGACGTTTGCCATCACTAAGCCCCTGCGGGGCCCAGTGTCGCCTGCTGGGAGGCAGTGATTGTAAGGATGGGCGAGGATTAGCTTTTTAATTTGCACAGGAGAATTATTTGAACACAACCTCACCAGTCAAACAGTGACAGCACAAAGACTGCGGCACTTCATTAAACAGCACACAAGACAGAGTGAAATACTTCCAGTCTAATGATGGAAGCACTGTGAGTAACTTTAGGCAAGGTAAGAATTTTAACAAAAAAAGAGTATTCTCAAGATGATTTAACATTATTTCAATAGCTGGGCCCACGTCCTCATTTTTGGTTTGACAGCGTTTTAGTAGGTAAAAGTGAATGCTTGGACATGAATTGAGCTGCAGTTTGTGGAAGGCCTCGAAGGGGACTGGCGATGGCTCCCGGGCCTGGCAGATCCCCATGCACTAAATAGGCGTGAAGAAGTTAAAGAATTGAGAATAAGGAGGGAGGGAGAGTGGGGCACGTAAACGAGAATGATCAGCTTGCAGAACTGGGGGAACCTATATAGATGACAACCGGAAGGAGCGTGTTTGGATGCGTGGTCCCACTCCTGAAATTCCAATACATAATCTCCAAAAGATGGGAGATTAGGGTTCCTATAATTCAAAGTTTAAACACCCTCCTCCCAAAGGAAAGCTGTAGATCAGACTGCATGCATTCTAAGTACATTAGTGAGCACAGTTTAACTACTGTGTGATGATAAATAACAGAATAAATGTGAGCTGTCCCTCCACTAAGGACTGAGAACTCCACAGTTCTTGTTTTAGGATTTTTAAAGTAATCTGTCTCCCAGAATTTATGGATTTGAACATATTTAAGCACTTTGTCTGTGTAATTGTGCCCTTTTATAACAGCTGTTCCTAATTCACACCAAAGGGTTTAAAACTTGCATGAAGTAGCCTACATGTGAAATTTTCTTTTAATTGTATAATATCAGATTAAGGCATGTTTAAAACACCTGGACACTGAAAGTTTAGCCAGTCGTAGTTTGCTTCACACGGGAGAGTGATCTGTTTTACCTCTTCACTATCACTTAGACTCTTTGTGTACTACACTCTTTGTGTACACTTTCGATGTGTACTAATTCAAATCTCAATACTTTCTGTTCACTTGTGTTGTGGAGCTGAATCATATTTGGGAACTACTGGCTTATCTAAGTCAGTCTGACATTGCCTGTTAGAAATCTTTGCTTCTTTCTTTTTTAAATAACAGTATTTAAAATAAAAAACAGATTTAGTGAGATTCCTTTGTTTTAGAATCGCACCAATATGAAAAAAAATATTTGCAATATAATTTTTTTAATGTCTTCCTCTGCTGTGCTTTGCTGTTAGGAACCAGTGAACCAATGTTTCTAGCAGTGGTGTGCAATGACTTTTACAGAAAAGATCATTTTTTTTCATTGTCAAACTCCATGTTCTTTAAATCACGCTGATGGTTGCAAACAGGCGAGGAACTGTATAACAGTGCTGTCCAATACAAAAGGAGCAAGATCGCTTTACTTTGGTACATTTTGATTTATGGATATTTTTATATTTGACAGGGCAAGCACTGCTGGCCTTGCTTGCCCTAACAGAACATCATTGGTTTCTAGTTGCAAAATTGGGAAAAAAAATCATGAACCCTATATTCAGGAGAACAGAAATTAAAGTTACAGCCTGTAAAATGAAGTGAACTCTATTCTCTGGGTTTTTCTGAAACATTTAAATGCTTACATTCTCAAAATCTAAACTCACAGTGGCACATAGTGTAACTCACAGAGCAAATTCTAACTCCATTAAAATCAAACACGTCAAGAAAGCAGAAATAAAAAGTTTCTTTTATTTCACTTTTCTTACATGTAAATCATCTAAAGCTAAAGCACATTTCCATCACAATGTGAGGCCTACATTAACACCATAGTGCAGTTATGCTGTGTGGAAGTGGCTGAGCGGCACTCTTGTGCACCCTGGTCTTCCTGCAATGAGCAGCAGAGAAGAGGTGGAGGAGGGGGTGGGGGGCAGCCTCTGCTTTGTGCAGGCCGACGCTGCATCCCCCGTGGCAACGCGCAGCCCTGTCATCTCCTGCCTCGCGCTCGTGCCCGAGTCAGGGGCAACATACTCATTAAGCCTTTCTCTTTTCCACAGAGCTCTTCATCGCTCTCTCCATCCTCCCCCTCTCCTCTACACTCTGCAGCCATCACTTCATCCTACATCCCACTTATCTCTTCACTCTCAGCTCACTTTACCATCAGGGAAACCTCAGGAGACAGTGAGAGAGAGGGGAAGGTGAAGATGGTAGAAAAATCCAATGTAATCATACGAAAATATTAATCTAATAATAAACACACTGGTTAGTAACAATGAGCTGAACCTCAGGGGAAAAGATGGAGAATGATGGATGAAAATCTGAGTGATAGTAGAATAAATGAGGAAACCCTGGAGCTCAATTTTACTTCTTTCGCTTCCACACTTCGAAATTTAAGTGGGTATGTGTGTTCAACAGCTGAAAAACCAAAAGCAGTTCCTCTAATGTCCAGCAGGGGCTCCAGCACTGATACAGTTCCACAGACACCATGTTAAAACTTTATAGCAGATATAAACATGTTTAAAGCCTGATTCTCAAAACCCCGTGCATGAAGTACATTTGAAACCCTAACCTTAACAAAACTACATGGCCTGAAGGTAAAACCAGCCTCAGGAGAGGCAAAGGCATCAGCTGTGGATGGAGCTAAAAGAAGATATAGACACATATGATGGATGTTTTGAGGAGGCCGAGCTGAAGAGGTTCAGATGTTCATTGGGAGTGGGTAGCATGTACAGGAGTCCATCAGAGGGACAGCTCAGAGTCAGAGAGACTGAGATGGTTTGCATGTTGTCAGAGGAGGGAGAGAGGATGATGAAGATGGGGCTGTCATGCAGGAAGAAAAGAGGAAGGCCTCAGAGGAGGTTCATGGATGTAGAGAAGGACATGCAGAGGGCTGGTGTGACAGAGGAGGATGCTGGAATAGGAGGAGATGGAGGCAGATGATCTACTTTGGTGCCCAGTAAATAAAGAAAAAGGGGGAGGAGGTGGACATTAACATCAATAATTTCATGTCCTGTTTACTTTCTGTTTTTGTTTTGAGCTCATCCTTGTGTTTCTCATGTCCCTGTCTGTATTCTGCTGGTTTCTACATCCTGTCCTGTGTCTTCTTCTTTAATCTCCTCCTGGTTTTGGTCTTCTTCTCCCTTCCTCAAGCTCCTGTGTCTGACTCTTCCTCTGCCTGCACATGACAAAGACCTTCTCTTTAAAAATGATTACATTTGGATGGAAACCCAGTTATCTGAACAATGTGTGTGCTGGACCTGTGCCTGTGTGTGGTGTATATATTCTGAATTAAACAGGATGTCCAAACTGGATTCCTTGTGACCTTTTCAGACAACATGTTAAAGTCACAGCCACTTCTGTGTCAGGATCAGGCACACTGTAGGTTAAAGGAGGTGCCTGCATCTCAAAAACCAGAATATTTTTATAGTAGTATATCCAGTAACCGTGCAGAATTTGAATTTGTTCACACAGGGATGAGAGAGTGGTGAGTGTGTGAAACAGCAGCAGCTGCAGCATTACTTATCAATGCCCCCCCCCCCATTCATAAACACGCAAGATGCTTATATAACGCCAATGCAGAGCCCCTTCTTTCCCAGTGCTATTTATAAGGCCCACAGCTCGCATGGAAAAGAGCGCAGCCAATTCATGCTGTGCCCTTCAAGACAAACCCCCCCCCCCCCCCCCCCCCCCGGGGGGGCTGCCGGGCCCGACTTCAGGGAGCTATTATTAGAATCACGTCATGGGAGAGCCTGCGAGGATAGGGGGAGGCGAACTGACAGATGGGGGGAGGAGGAGATAACGGCGGAGCTGCTGCTGATGGAGCGAATGTAAAGGCTGGGAAAACCCTGAAGTCCATGTTTAACCACACGACAACATTAAACAGATCTGTGAGAGCGCCAACAGATACATATAAAAATACATCTGACCTCTGATATTTACATACATTTAGAAAGTATTTAGCAGCTATTAAAGATGGATTCATTTCAGCCTGCTGTGCTGAGATAAAAATGAAATCAACATGTGGAATATGACTGCTCTTTCTCTATGCTTTTGTATAGTTATGGTTACAGACTCATCTTCATTTGTTAGAGATAATCAGCCTCATCACTTCTATCTTTTTTCTATTTTCTATGTCACAGTATTATTAGAAAATACAGTTTTTGACTATAAGAACTGGGCACAGTTATTACGTTCGTTAATGTTTCTGTGGCTCACATGAACTGTCAGCTTGCTTTCATGGAAAAATAGGAAACAATCACAAAAAATAAAATATATGCTAAAATACAAAGACATGGTCTGTCGTTTTAAGCACGTCTTTGAAACTGATGTATTTCAGTAGGAATGTTTCATGTCTCTATATTTTTTCAGAGTATTTTTTTGTATTGCCTTCAGTTCATAAACATTAATTATTTAAAAAAATGGGAAAATCTGAAAATTAAGCAGTTAAAAGTTATGACTGTTTCCCAGGCTGCACTGAGACTATTAAAGTTCTGCAGATGGTACATCCCATGCAGAGACTTGGACTTCCATGATAGCTCCTCTTCCTCATCACCGTCTGTCTTCAGCTGTTGAGATACTCTCAGAGCAGCTCATTAGACAATTTCAGGAAATTAAGCTTTGTTCATACTGGTGTCTTATTTCTTACTTTAAACTTGAGGCGAAAGTATCTCACTGTGGTAACAAGCATGAATTTAATTCAGTTTTATTTATATAGCACCAGATCACAACAGTTGCCTCAAAGTGCTTTATATTGTAAGGTACAAACCCTGCAATAACAAAGAGAAAACAGAAAAAGCTCCAACAATTATATGACCACCTGTGCAAGTGCTCTGGTGACAGTGGAAAAGAAAAACTCCCTTTTAACAGGAAGAAACCTTCAGCAGAACCAGGCTCGGGGAGGGGCGGCCATCTGCCGCAACTGGTTGGGGTGAAGGGAGGAAGTCAGGAAAAAAGAGATGCTGTGGAAGAGAGCTGGAGATGAATAATAACTAATGATTAAATGCAGAGAAGTGTATAGACACATAGTGAGTGAAGAAGAAACACCCAGTGCATCATGGTAATCCCCCAGCAGCCTAGATGTATTGCAGCATAGCTAAGGGAGGATGTAGGATCACCTGATCCAGCCTTAACTATATGCTTTATCATAATGGTTACATTTTAAGCCTAATCTTAAAAGCAGAGGTAGTGTCCGTCTCCTTAATCCAAACTGGAAGTTGGCTCCACAGAAGAGTGGCCTGAAAAGTGAAGGCTCTGCCTCCCATTCTACTTTTAAATACTCTTGGATCCACAAGTACTTACAGCAGTTACATTACAGTGGGTATAACAGCTAAATAACACACTGGGTAAGAATAATCTGTTCTGGTTTGTCCTCACTGAAACAGTTTTACATTTTATAAATGTGTTATTATATTACTATGTTCCCTGTTGATACTGCAGAGACGCTGCACACTCTAGATCAGGGCATGGATGTAAATATGAACCGTTATTTAACATCTCTGTGGCTCCAGGGAACCGTGAGACGTGCTGTCAGTGTAATTATAGAAAACATCAGCTGACCACATCAGTGTCTAAACTGCGCTTTCATCACTGACATGAATAAGCATTATCAGTGAGCACAAGCACTCAAGATGTCAGCGAGCCGAGTGACACGCTGATGTCTGAGGAGACTGAGAGGATGAAGGAGAGACGTCCTGCCAGGCCAGACAGCTGATTGGTGTCTTCAGATAACTGCAAACAACCCCACAGGAGGAAGGGCGGGGAAAAGGCAGTTGCCATTGTATTCTCTGTGGTGGTGTCAAAAAGACCAAGAATTTGGATCCCCACAGCACAAATCATTTTCCCTGTGGCATCAGCCTCATGCTTTTCAAGGTACAGCCTGCAGCTTAAGGAGAACATCATGAAAACATTCTCAATCTGTGCTTTGAAAATTACTGAGAGATTGAAAATATGTCAGCGTTTCGAATCATTTACAGCTGCAGACAGAGAAAACGTGCTGGATTTTTAGGAGCATCACTCGTGATGCTGCAGCAGAAAAACCGAGATGTTGATCCACATGTAGTGACACAGGAGGAGCGTGGCAGGACATCAGCAACGAACAGACTCTCAGCTCTGCTGCGTGAATAAAAGATGTAGGAAACATGAAGTCGAGCACTGGAGGACAAACTGTCTTTCTGTTTAACATGGTCTGTATCGGCGTGGACGGCGTGGTCAGGTCAGCGTGTGGCTGCATGGATTAACAAAAGGAAGGTGTGAATTAAACAGAGGAACAACAGAGAGAAACACATAAAAAACTAGTTTAATAAAAACATTTCACAGAGCTACAGCTGACCGAATGTGCAGTTTACACAAATCAAAGGTATGCTTTCCTTCATGAACACATGATGCTAGCATGAGCACAGAACCTTGCTATGTGTCACTGAAACATCAGGAGAGGAAGTACATGATGCATTCACTTACTCTGCCAGTGCTAGCACTTTCTGTTACATCTCAATAATACAGGGTCATAACATGGAAACAAGAAGGTAATATCACTGACTTACCAAAGTAATATCTTGTATCAGCAGTATTATATAGAAATGTATGTAACTGGATAACAAAGTGAAAGTGATGGTAGCAATGTGGAAACACAACCTTGTTTCTGATCATTGTCCTGCAGCAAACCTTGAGTGCTCTTGAGCTTCAGGGCATTAACTGATGGCCGGATGTCCTGATACAGCATCTCCTGTCAGAGAGCAGAATTCAAGTCGTCCAGGTTGTTACACAGTGAAGCAGTCGCAGACCATTATACCACCATGTTTAATCATCTTTTTAATCATCATTTAAAAACTGCATTTTGCATTTACTCAGGGTTTCTTTATCTAATGATAAAATGTATTTGATAATCTGAAACATTTAAATGTGACAAATATCAGGAAGGGTCCAATACTTTTCTCCACATTTAATGACCAAGGGATGGACCAGACCACACTTCTGCACATCTGATGGCAAATCCCATTCAGAGTGTACTGTCTAAGCTACTTTGTTATATATATATATATATTAGGGGTGCAACAATACTTCGATACAGTGCTTTCGGTTTGGTACGCATATGTATCGAACAATACAAAATTTTTTATTTATTTTATCAACTTTTCTTCTGACGATGCTGTCTGTGTTGAGAGCTCAGTGGATCTGCGTTCGACTTATCCGCCTAGGCTGCACTGTCGAGCGCAGATCCACTGAGCGCAGCGCAAGCTAGCGAGACAGAAGTTAAGCTCGTTGCAACATGGCAAATTGAACCTCCCCCACCCTAATTCAGATCTGGCGTTTGGAACTATTTTGGTCTTCATGTGCAGTATGACCCTGAAGGTAAGCGCGTCATGGACAAAAGTAAAACAGTATGTCGGATGTGCCACGCAATGCTCAATTACATTGGTGGGAACTAGTGCGTTAGCGCAGTTAGCTTGTTAACGTGTTGACGCCGTCCAGCCCCACGCACGGGGCGATCCGCGGTAGCTCTTTAACGGAGATTTGCCGTGTTGTGGCGTTAACGTCATTTCAACTAGATTAACGCTGACAGTACTAGTGGGAACACAACGAATATGACTGCACATTTACGCCGACATCATCCTAGTGCGAAGACAAGTGGAAGCAGACAAAAACAACAAGCACGCATGCTACAAACTTTACCCGAGTCATTTAGACAGCCGTTAGCACATGATTCTCCTTATGGGGACCTGATATGTTTAATATGCTGCTGAGAATGTACCCCAGAAGAAGGGTATAGTATAGCTTTTATTTTGGAAAGAGCCATTTCTCTGTAATAAACTCTCTTTTTCCAAAGATGAGGGATTTCTCGATCAGATAGATTTATTACTTTGTTGTTTCAGCAACATTAAATTTAAAAACTGTACTTTTGAGTTAAAATTTATATTTATAATTTTAATAAATGACAAATTAAAAAGGCATGAACATTTTTTGTATCGAAAAAATATTGAACCGTGACACCAAAGTATCGAACCGAACCCTGAATTTTGTGTATCGTTGCACCCCTAATATATATATATATATATATATATATATATATATATATAAATATATATATATATATATATATATATATATATATATATATATATATATATATATATATATATATATATATATATATATATATATATACATACATACATCTATATATACATATATATATACATACATACAGTGGCTTGCAAAAGTATTCGGCCCCCTTGAACTTTTCCACATTTTGTCACATTACAGCCACAAACATGAATCAATTTTATTGGAATTCCACGTGAAAGACCAATACAAAGTGGTGTACACGTGAGAAGTGGAACGAAAATCATACATGATTCCAAACATTTTTTACAAATAAATAACTGAAAAGTGGGGTGTGCGTAATTATTCAGCCCCCTCAGTCAATACTTTGTAGAACCACCTTTTGCTGCAATTACAGCTGCCAGTCTTTTAGGGTATGTCTCTACCAGCTTTGCACATCTAGAGACTGAAATCCTTGCCCATTATTCTTTGCAAAACAGCTCCAGCTCAGTCAGATTAGATGGACAGCGTTTGTGAACAGCAGTTTTCAGATCTTGCCACAGATTCTCGATTGGATTTAGATCTGGACTTTGACTGAGCCATTCTAACACATGGATATGTTTTGTGTTAAACCATTCCATTGTTGCCCTGGCTTTATGTTTAGGGTCGTTGTCCTGCTGGAAGGTGAACCTCCGCCCCAGTCTCAAGTCTTTTGCAGACTCCAAGAGGTTTTCTTCCAAGATTGCCCTGTATTTGGCTCCATCCATCTTCCCATCAACTCTGACCAGCTTCCCTGTCCCTGCTGAAGAGAAGCACCCCCAGAGCATGATGCTGCCACCACCATATTTGACAGTGGGGATGGTGTGTTCAGAGTGATGTGCAGTGTTAGTTTTCCGCCACACATAGCGTTTTGCATTTTGGCCAAAAAGTTCCATTTTGGTCTCATCTGACCAGAGCACCTTCTTCCACATGTTTGCTGTGTCCCCCACGTGGCTTGTGGCAAACTGCAAATGGGACTTCTTATGGTTTTCTGTTAACAATGGCTTTCTTCTTGCCACTCTTCCATAAAGGCCAACTTTGTGCAGTGCACGACTAATAGTTGTCCTATGGACAGATTCCCCCACCTGAGCTGTAGATCTCTGCAGCTCGTCCAGAGTCACCATGGGCCTCTTGGCTGCATTTCTGATCAGCGCTCTCCTTGTTCGGCGTGTGAGTTTAGGTGGATGATCTTGTCTTGGTAGGTTTACAGTTGTGCCATACTCCTTCCATTTCTGAATGATCGCTTGAACAGTGCTCCGTGGGATGTTCAAGGCTTGGGAAATCTTTTTGTAGCCTAAGCCTGCTTTAAATTTCTCAATAACTTTATCCCTGACCTGTCTGGTGTCTAAATCCAATCGAGAATCTGTGGCAAGATCTGAAAACTGCTGTTCACAAACGCTGTCCATCTAATCTGACTGAGCTGGAGCTGTTTTGCAAAGAAGAATGGGCAAAAATTTCAGTCGCTAGATGTGCAAAGCTAGTAGAGACATACCCTAAAAGACTGGCAGCTGTAATTGCAGCAAAAGGTGGTTCTACAAAGTATTGACTCAGGGGGCTGAATAATTACGCACACCCCACTTTTCAGTTATTTATTTGTAAAAAATGTTTGGAATCATGTATGATTTTCGTTCCACTTCTCACGTGTACACCACTTTGTATTGGTCTTTTACGTGGACTTCCAATAAAATTGATTCATGTTTGTGGCTGTAATGTGACAAAATGTGGAAAAGTTCAAGGGGGCCGAATACTTTTGCAAGCCACTGTATAGGGTGGTGGAGAATGACCGAGCTAAGATCCTGTGGGACTTCCAGATACAGACGGACAAAATGGTGGTGGCTAACCAACCGGACATAGTGGTGGTAGACAAACAGAAGAAGACGGCCGTAGTGATCGATGTAGCGGTTCCGAATGACAGCAACATCAGAAAGAAGGCAGGCAGGCAGGCAGGCAGGCAGACATGTAAGTCTGTGAATGGTATATCATTCTTCTGGTGTGTTTAGGTTACACCATAATGGAAAAAGCAGACATCCTTTGACTCCAGTGGTCTCTAGTCAGATTCCATCGGTTTCTGCAGCGGTTAATCGTGATGATTTCTTCTGGTTGAGTGAAGACTGACACTTTTGCTTTTGGTCTGGTCTGGTTAGAAAGGAAAGAAAAAGTATCTGCTTTGCTTCTAATCTTTTTTCCAGGAAGTACACGCTCACATAAATCCCCAACCCCTTGGCGGCTCTGGCCTCAGCTTTAGCATTTACTCCACTTCATTAGTTTGATTTTCGATCCACCTGGAGCCCACTGACAGTACACTCTGGATGTTCCTCCACAGAAAATAGATCAGAAAACATCACATCATCAGTTAGGGCTTTTAAAGAGCTGACCTTTTCCATTTAACTATTTCGTGCATTGTGTTTGAGTGCAGCGAGGCGAGTGTGCAGCAGTGTTTAATGGGTCCCTGGCAGTGTTCCTCCTGAAAAGGCAGCTGCCCAGCTCACATCTCTTTGGAAAATGGCACGTCAGCCCCCCACACAGTTGGACAACACACAGCAATCACAACATTGCTGGGTCCTGCAGGAGCCACTGTCCACGTTAACGAGTCAGCAGTTATATCCACACGAGCTGTATGCATGTCAGCATGTCAGCAAGTCAGTAGGGAGATCCTGCTGTTATCTGTCAGACGTTTCAGATGGCTTCATGTGTTCAGTGAAAGGACTGGGACATTAGCTGTAGCTTCAAGGCTGGAAGCATAGGGAGGCTTCACCCAGTCAGACAGAGGCTGTCTCACAGGGCTCGGGTTGTACACAATATCTAACAGCAGTTCTCTCATGAAGAAAGCTGAGCTTAAAATCCCGCAGCATCCGTCCATGCACCCTTCAGTCTACACCCATAAAGATCAAGTCAAAACATGTTGTTAGAAATCTAGGCAAAAACCAACTGACTTTCTTTGATTACACTGTGGTCCGGCACGTCCTGTTTGATGTTTTTATTTAGTGAGCCAACCTGAGTGAACTGATTGGACATGAATTCCTCCTCCCTCACTACGGCTGTCGGCCTTCAGGCAGAAGACAAAAGGTCAGAGAAATTCTTTAGACACCTGCAGCTACTGCACTACCAAACAAAGCTCACCTAAGAGATTGAACTTCACTCATGCAGGCCACTTTAAGCTGTGAGCGAATGGGTGTGTGTGTGTGTGTGTGTGTGTGTGTGTGTGTGTGTGTGTGTGTGTGCAGAAGCACTCTGTCATGACTCTGATGCTATTTTTGAGGCTTTGATGATACTTGTTTTAATGTCTTTGTTTTGAACCTGCATCGCTGTCCTGTCTTGTTTTCAGCTCTGGATTGCTGAATCTTTTTTCTGCACAATAAATTTAGCTTCGGGTAAGAAGCCTGTAAGAACAAAAACATGAGGCTGAGGAGGTTTCGATAGGTTTAGATCAGACAGAAGTTTAAAACTATCCCTAAAGCTTCGAGTGTCTCCAGGAGTACAGTGACCAGGACCCAGTAAACGTTGTTTAAGCAAATACATTATCTCTGCAGTCTGACTTTGTTACTTATTTGGTTATGAAATGGTTGTAATCAGACTCACGTCGACTCCATCTTCACAAGTACAGACTCAGCCATGCACCGACCTCAGTGCCTGGATCTGTTGGCTTAATAAGAATACAGTCACAGATGTCCTCATGTGTATATGTTTTCTTGATCTTCGACCTTTTCCTTCGATCAGGAAAGTTTTGTTTAATTCTTTAAAGATAAAAAGATCACATAAAGATTTTATATATAAAAAAAAATAATAATAAAAATAATCAATTAAGGCCTAATGAGGCGGATGAGGAGTAGGGTGAGGATGGCTCAGATTTTTTTATGACCTGAAGCAAACAGTGAAGAAAAATGCTGGAGAGGCTTTGGGTGTCTGATGAGCTCCAAGGATTTAAAGCCTACAGACCATTTTTAGAGGGTCCTGAATGGACCTGATGGCAATTTTCAGTTCAATTTTATTTATATAGGAATAAATCACAGACACCTCAAGATGCTTTATACTGTAAGAGTCTACAATAAGACAGCAGTATTGGCAGTATGGTAGCTCACTGATGCTTACAATCAGAAGAATTCTTCTAAAAAGTACAAAAATATAGATCTGAAGTGTTTTTATTGTCAAGTAAAGACCCCTAAAATATTACAGCAATAAACCACGACAATCAGACGATCTTCTAAAAACATCCTTGTGGCTTACTGACACTAAATTGATGGGGAAAATAATTGATTTAAAATGTGTAAATGTGTTCCAACATTTTCTGATGTGACGGTACATTATGATAATATATGCTGTCTGTTAGAGATCATATATGACATGGATACACTGCAAAGAAGGACTTTATAAAGGAAGTGTTCCCATAATAAAGATGTTATTGTGAATATTAGCTCATTAGAACACACAGACTTCTTGATCTTTTATTGTCGTTTGTTTGTTTTATCAGCCAGTAAAGACGTGAATGTTCAGCCACCTTCAGGAAATCCCTGCTGTGACCACAACATTTCTGTGGGTGTGCACTCTATTTTTAGAAAGCTCATCTTTCTTTGAGGGGATTCTGGAGTCTATTTTTTGCTGAGGGTCCTGATGGTCTGCACCATTTAACATCAGGAGGGGGGTCAGTGGTGCAGACTGAATGAGAAATTGCAGCGGTTTGGCTGTCAGCACACAACAGCTTAAGCAATTAAAGCAGTGTGGGATTTTAGCAAGTACTGCAGTCAGTGTGTGGACTCAAACCACGGTGACAGGTGCTGTGCTGCATTTTGTTGCATATCCTCCTCCTCTGGCTCTGTTCACTGATGGTTTAAGCCAAAATATTATAAAAATAAAACAAGAGAAAGAACCTTTGAACTCAAACCTGCAGAAAAAGAGCAAAAGAGCTGCTGTAATACACAGCTCATTATTTTGCCCATAGTTGTTGCTATAAATAAATTTTTACAAGTTGTAGTTTCATAACAAAAAGCATCTATTTAGTTATACATTTGAAAAAAGTAACAGCCCTGCACAGTGTTTCATTTTCATGTTGGGGGGGGGGGGGGGGTTCTTGTGTGTGTGCAGGTTTGGAAAGTCATCATCACCTGTTCTGGTGCCACCCTGCACCCCCCTTCCCTCCTCGCCAGCACAAAGGCAGACTCAGGACAATGAAATGTAGTTTCGGGTTTCTGTGAATTTCTTATCCTATCTATGACATCACTCCTCATTAGCATAACTTTCTGACAGCACTATCATTGGATCAGCGGCTGTCTGTGCGACTGAAAGGACGGCTGAGAGGTGAGACTCTCGGCCTTTGCGTTAGTGAAACTCAACGCTGCTCTTTGATAAATAATTGATGGATCCTCAGGTGGAGGCAGGAACACAGCAGGTATAGGAAGTGAATCTGTGCTGAGGGCAGCTCAGTGAACTCTGCTTTATAAAGCTGCACTGAGCCTCAGTTATTATAGCAAGATGGAAGGCTCCTGTGATATTATACACCGATGATGTGATGATATTTCAGGTGGGCACATATGCTAACCACTGAACTCTCCCAAAGCTTGCTGTGATTTTATAAATAAAATCTTTTATGTAAAATGTATTATGAAGATACGTCAGCCCTTTATAACAGTAACATCTCCCATATGCTGTCTGATGCAGCAGATTTCTTACTGTTTTTATAGAGTGAGTCAAATTTTCCTACATCCCCCACAATGCGGCTGGGTAGTGTATTAACTCAGGTCATGAAAATTATGTCCACATATAAAGTGTTTAAAACTATTTTGTAGATGATGGTTGTGTTGGTACTGATGTTAAAAACATTACCCAACAAACTTTCTAATGGCTAAAGCTAACATTAACTTCTCTAATAAGGCTGGATCACAGGCTCAAGTGGGTAACCAGCAAACATTTTGAGACTTGTCATTAGAATTGCTAGTAAAAAAAAAAAAAATTGTGATAAAAAATTGTTTGAAATCATCTTTTCATTGATGTGAAAAAAAAGAAAAAGTTCTTGAAGTTCCTGATTGAATGACAAGTACGAGCATCAAGAACAGGATGAGCAATTTTCTTCCTACTGAGACAACTGGCTGCAAGCTGAGCTGTCACAGGTTTATAATACTGACGTCAGGAGGAGAGAGGCGATATGTTCACAACTATGTATATGCAGATTTTTTTTTCTTATTTAAGCAATGCTCTGACTGTTCTACGTGAAACATCATCCGTCTGTCTGCCCTGCAGTGTTTACGTGGCGATAACATCACTGTTTCAACCATGTTTGCTGAGTTAGTTATTGGTCAGTGTCATGGCTGTGCTGTGTGGCAAGCAGGCAGGAAAAAGGACCCAAAGTGCAGGACTCGCAAAATGGGGCTGGAACTCAAAATGCAGCTTTATTACTGGCAAAACTTCCTCATAAAATAAAACTCACAAAAGCAAAACAAGACTCGGAACAGAGGCGCTGGAAGGCTGGACAGAACAAACACACAGCATGTTGAGGGTACAGCAGAGACCAAAGGCAAACACAGGGTTTATATACACAGGGGAGTAATCAGGGAATGGGAAACAGGAGGGAGACACAGCTGGGAGAGATTAGGGCAAACGAGACAGGGGCAGGTAAAACTGAATATACTGACAAAGGACTGGGACTATCAAAATAAAACAGGAAATAAGAAACAAATCACAAAAACGCAAACTTGACACTGAAAGATAGACAGAAAGAATATTAATATTAAACTAGAGGCCAGAACAACAAATAACGTAAAGAGAACAAAACCAAGAATAACCCTTGATGCAAAATCAAACCAGCACAACTCTAAAACCCAAACAAATCATAATTTAGAAAAACACCAAAACAGAAACAGAAAAAGCTGGGTCACAATGACCCAGAACCGCGACAGTCAGTTAATTAATCCAAACTCCGTGGGCTGATCTGCCAGGTAGCCTAACTAGCCATTTGAAAATAAATAAATAAATAAAATAAATAATTGGAAAAAATAGGGTAAATTTGCCGTTCTTGTTTGCAAAAGTTTTCTTGTCTAATTGAATACAAATAAATACCCGGCAGAAGTGAAAGATTTTAAAAAATAAAAGTAAAAGTAGAGTAAGTTCCTGTGTTGCATAGAAGGGCTAAGGTTCTTTTTAAAGACATCAATAACAAAAAGCTCTTCCTATATTCCTGGAATATGTCTCCGGTGTTCATAGTACCATGTTTGGTTTACTCCAGGCTGTGGTGCGTTGAGATTATCTCACCAAAGGGGTTGTTCCACTTCGTGTTGAGCTGAGCATCAAAGTGCAGCAGAGCATGACCTCTCAGCCCCCTGCAGGCCGTTCAGTAATCCATCTACACACAAGGGGGTGGGTGGGGTTTAATATAGATGGAGGTATTCGTAGAAACGAGCTTAACAAGGTCTTTGTTCGCAAGATCCTTTGTGCGACATGTCAATAAAGAGCTTATTTCATGTAATCAGTGTAATCAGCAGCAGCTGACCAAGGTGAAGAGTTCACCATAGCTTTGTGTGGTGCTTTTATGTTAGACGACTAATCTTTGCTTCACACACAGCCATCGCTGGGCTTTATCATGTCCACAAAGTTCTCTCATCTCTCAAATCTCAACTGGGATTACCCAGTAATCCAAGGACATTCCCATCCATTTAAAGATGGCTCGTAGCCGCTGGTCATTAATCTGGGCCATCACATTACGCTGTCATCACAGGACTCGCTGGCCGCCTCTGGCCTCAGAGGAAGCTTTCTGTTAACTGACTTTGGAGGCAGGAATCCACACAATCATAGACCCATGACTTCTTACTGTGGATTTTCCACTGAATCATCCTACATATTCAGCAGGAGATCAGTTTCAGTCAGAAGATGTTTCCAGCTTAAATTTCAAGTGCAGATTATGACAGATTACTATTTACAATAGCGAGAACATCCTACGTATGTACGTCTTTCTCATTGAAGAATTTTAGAGAAAAAATGTTTTTTGATTCACTGATGTGCATTTATTATTTATAAAAAACATTTTCCACATAAATTTCATGGTTTTCTGTATTATTATTTAAATACTGCCACTGCGTTCTATTAATATTCAGGTTTATTGTTTGGACCCATGTGATACATTTAATTACAGAATTCATGGCCTACGAGGTCAAAATCCATTATACATTTTTGTTAACACGTAAAACCAAAAGTTGTAGCTGTTTCTAAGAAAAAGCTACAAACAGAGCTTATTTTTAAAACTGCACATAAAAAGTAATCGGTTATATCAGTCTGGTAAATATGAGATTATAATATTTGTTTAAGTGTATATAACAGTCCTGTAGCTATAATACTACACAGCGAGATTTCATCATTAAAATAGAAACTATTTATAGATGCATGCAAGAATAAAATAACAGATGTAATTATCAGATGTATTAGATAATAGGTATCAGTAGTAGATTATTGTGGAAGTATAAAAACACACAGTTAGAACATTTAAATGTACCCTAAAATGAGTTAAGCCAAAAATATATATGAATACACTGAGAGTGTCTGAGTGTAGAGCTCTCGGTGCTAATGGCCTCGGCTCAGTGGAGGCTTGACTTTCTGCAGGTTTCTTATGTAACGGATCTGTTTCCCAGCAATGCCAGGTCATTATTTTTGAATGAGAGCAGGGAATGCTGGAGTAGCAGGAACGCAGGTTATCTGCTGGATCTACATGGCTCTGCAAACACGAGTCAAGCTGTTAGCAAACAATACGACTCCAAATGTCCCAGCACTGCAGCTGCACCCACAGGTCGCACCGATTACATCAGGTTAAATGTTACAACAGAAACAGAGACGTGAATTTATGTGTTAGGAAGATGCAGACATGTAAAAGTGTTTCATGTCTCAGCATGGGGAACATTTTCGCTACAGAGCAGAAACCAGAGGACTCTTGAAATGAAGTCTCATTTTGGACCCAGTTATTCTCTTATGATATTTCCCTTCAAGTATCTCAAATAGATCGAAATAAATAACTAATCATTTAGGGTAATAAAATTGAATGCTAACCAGTTATTAATTATCATTTATCTTTGTCTTCATGTTTCTTCTTTTTCAATTTTCTAGTATGTAAATGATTGAAAAGCCACTTTCTGTGCTTCCTGTACTTCAGTCTTCTTTGCATTAGAGTCATTCCTGATAAAATCTGTTTGATTTTTTGTCATGTTTTTGGCAGCATTTGTGTGTCGTTCTGTCTGTAATCACGATAACGCAGATAAAACTTTGTAGGGTTCAGAGTGGGGTCACGCTAACAGAAAAAAAGCATTAGAAGTGTGCTGTGCATTGCCAACATATACAAAATACTGTATAAAGATTTAAAATATGACAAGACATTTGACCTCTTACCTCTCCTTCAAGGTCAAATAAGGTCAAAGTTTCATAAAAATGTCTTTTATCTTTAAAAATTCTGCTGCCTTTGTTTTCATTTAGGAAACGATGCTGATACAAGTATCATATTATATCATGTCATATTTGACCTCTGACCTCACTTTTACATTTCAAAAGTGCTTTTTTTTCCCCAAAATTCGTTTTACGGGAAGTATTGTGAAGAGAAGTGAAGGATCTGTGTAGTGCAGCGCTGCAGGCTGGATTTGATTTAACTTCATCGATCTGTACAATTTTTACATTTTATTTGTTTTATATTAAATCAGCAGTCCCCAGCCTTTTTTGTGACACGGGCCGGTTTATGTCCGACAATATTTTCACTGACCAGCCTTTAAGGTGTTGCGGATAAATACAAGAAAATAAAACCAGTACCGGTACCAAAAAAAAAGAAGATTTGTTCATAACACACAAGAAAAGACCCAGGGAAACCAAGTTAATGATAAAAATGATAAAAAATAACGCTAAAAAACACTAAAAACCCTGAAAACCATAAATTTCACACCAGAACCTCACCTCTCTCACGGCCTGGTACCAAACGACTCACAGACAGTAACGCTGTAATCCTATTACTTTACCAGTAAAGTAAGGGATTATATTGCAAAAAAGTAATTAGATAACTGTTACTTTCCCGTAAGCACACTGCGTTACTGCGTTACTAAACCGTGATTTTGTTTCTGAGAGTGTTTCATGACAATAACGTACGAGCATGCGACGTCCGTGGCAGCAAAAGACGTGTGCAGATCAACAGTGCGGGAGAGAGTACGGCCATGCAGTGTTTAAAACTTGGAAGTACTGACGTTACTTTGAGTTTGATTCTGTAAAAAGTGACAAAAACATTAGCGTCCGCTGTACACTGCATGGGAGGAAAACTTCTTTCTACAACAAAAAATTTAACTTCAAATCTGAGCAAGCACCTAGCACGCTGCCACAGGAATGTGAAATTCACAGAGAAACCTCCAGATCCTCCCCACTGACATGACCGCTGCAGCACTGGGCAAACCTCCACCGGCCCCACTCCTGCTAAACAGGTGACAATAAGATTTAAGAGCGACACGACTTACTGTTGCTAAATCTTTGATTTGATTTTATTTTTTTGTTGTGTTTTACTTGCATTTATTTGAAAGAGTGAGTGTAGACACAAAAAATATTTTATATGCTGGAATATGCAGAAAATGGGTTTAAATGTTAAACAAATATCCTCAAGTCAAAGGCTGTTGCATATAATTTAATTTTTGCTTGATGCAATGTGCATAAAGCTAAAAGATTATAACTAATGAAACACTTTTCAATTTTATATGATGGATTATGCAGAAAAATTGGGCTGAAAAGTCTATTGCTTTATTACGTATTCAGGTTGTGCATTATGTTTTTAAAAAATATTTAAGTAATAAAGTAACTAATTACTTTTGAAAATAAGTATTCAGTAGAGTAAAGGCATTACTTTCTTGGAGAAGTAATCAGTGATTAGTAACTAATTACTATTTTCAAGTAACTTGACCAATACTGTTTGTGACTTCTGTTCTTGAAAAGCTCGGTATAAATGCATTTTACGTACTTATGTATAGGTGTGGGTCCAAGGCTGGAGCTTTTTCAAGCAGGACAGCAGAGCAGGTGTGGACTCAAGGCTCCGCTCACAAGGCAGACACAGGAAGGCATCAGAAAAACAGCAGATGCTCACCTGGATCATGAGAATAACTGAATCCTGTAATGATTTAAGGATCCATGAATGTTTTTATGCACAGATATGAATAATCAGCGCTGCTGAAGCCCCACCGGAGTGGGGTGATAAAGGCTCAGGTTCTGCAGTTCAGCACAGTTCATTTATTTATTAAACATAGGTGGTAAAAACATAAAGCCTCATTAACTTTAATAAACATTATGTTATAATATACAAATCATTTACAACATTGCAATACATACAGAGAAAGAAAAGGCCACATTAAACTTAGTCACAACTAGTATTCAGAATGACTCTGTTGTGCATATACAGTATGTACGATCTCAAGCCAGACATTTATTACATATCTCTTTTTTTCTGTTGTTGGACTTTCATACAGTGACACACACCCACACACACACAAATACTCAAGTTACCAAAAATAAAATCTGTTATTTGAGATTTTTTTACACTCAGGACACAAGTTGAGGTTTTGCAGACGAGTATTTTTTTCCCGTTGTATCAGCAGGACAGAAGCAGGAAAACAGCTCGACACAAACACACAGCTCAGTGAGCGAAAACACGACCGAGCACACGGACACACTGCAGGTGCTGCACAGCTGGGATCTCCTTTTTTCTAAGTCTCACAGCCTTGTGAAAAAACAAATTAAAAAATAAATAAAAGCATTAAATCCACACTGCTGACACTGTCTAATCTTTATTACTGATATGTAACTAATGATGTCACAGCCTTAAACAGCAGAACTTAGTGAGTGTGAGTTGGATTAAGTGTCGCAGTCATTCCACATTAGCTTATCCTATTTAAAACACAAAGAATAAAAATACAAAATCTGACCATCTCAGATTCCAATGAAACACTTCTTATTGGAATTAATAACAGAATTCATAAATAATATTTCAAAGTAACATCCTGAATTTCAGGACACATGAACATAAACTTCATTCTATTAAACTTCATGGGATTTAATTCACAGAATATTTTAGTTATTATATATTTGGATTGACTCGGGCAATTCTTTTAGTGATCAAACCTCAAACCTTTATCAGATCATACATCCTTTATCATTATCATCATCATCATGAGTTCCACCAGCTTCTACGTCACTAAGTTCAAAAGTGATGGTAGAAAAACAAAGCTTCTTAAAAAGAGTATTTCTTTAAACAAAGGTTTTTGTTAAGTTTGATGAACTGAGGTGGAATAACCGTGTGTCGTTCTTTGTGTGCTGTGTAATCAAATGTGCTGAGATTCTGTAATCTAAAGCTAAGAATGAAACCAGGCTTTTTTCAGCCTCACTTCATCAACATTTACTTTTTGTGTGTGTTCGCATTTCATTTTACTTTGAAAAGCATAGATATTTGTTTTATTCTAATGCTAACGATAGCGCTAACAGTGGAACTACAGTCATTTAAGATGATGGAATAACTTTGGTCATAACTTAACAAACAGGCTGAGACAGATACCAGTGAAGGCATTACTTTGTAATACCACAGGATTGTTGACAAAGTAATGCAGCAAACTGAACGCACATGTGAACGGCATCACTATCACGGGAACAGGAAAACATCTGTATCATACAACAAGAAGCAGCACTGCAGAAGCTCAGGGAGGGGCAGCTGGGAGGCTGTAACGGTGTTAAAATACGCTCACATTAGCCTGCCTTTAATGCAAAGAATACTTTACTAAGACTTTATATTTCCTCTAAATTACACTGTGTACTCTAAAACATGTTTTTAAGACAGATGTGCAAAAATAGTAAAAATCAGCTAAAACATGAGAGCACTGCACAGCAGAAGCTCTCTGAGCTTCTGCTCAATATTATTCTCTCTTCTTCATCACTTTAAACCAGGAAGACTGCTTACTGTACATTCAATACATTACTGTACATTACATTATTTAAACATCCTCCACCGTCTCTAATAAACACACACTTTCTTCTTCTGTGGTACCTCAGATGCATTTGACAGGGTTTTTAACGAAAACGATTTAAGGCACTGTGAACATTTTTATGCACAGATATGAACAGCCCGCTGATGATGTAGTGCTTTTCATGCATTATTGCTCAGTAATGAATAACTGCATGTTTATGCTGGTTTTCCTGCTTGTGGTGCTCTTCACAGCAACATCTAATGTTTCCACCAGCTCTGCACTGGTCGCACGTTCATATTCTTTATGATTTATAACAGCTGTGTTTAAAAAATAAAGTTAAAGGCTGTGGTTTGGTTTCAGAAGTGGCACATGCCCTTCCAGCACTGATGTCTCCTTCCAGGATACTTTTAATGAGGTGAAAGGAGGTGATATGATGAGGGTGGAGGGCTCTGGATAAGAAAGGGTCCTACATGTAAATCATGACTAGCTCAGGCTGGCAGCGATGATCTGAACTATTTTAAAAGGACACAGCTTTTACTGGAGTCCTCAAACGATTTGCAGGACATGTTTGGAGCTGATTTGACAAACGATTGTTGGGAAGAGTGAAGAAGGTGATAAGATTTCTTAACTCAAAGCAAAGTTTTGCCTTAAATATTTTTAAAGATTAAACTGAATGCAGTATAACCGTGCAGCTGGATCGGAGGAAGCTGTTTATGTTGAGTGAATAAAGAATGGGTTGAACCAGCCAACCGGGGTGGCTGTTAGGTGTAAGAAGTGCACTCTCACTCTAAAGACCAACTTCAACCTGCTGAATTTCCCATTAATGTGACTGTTATGTGACCGAGGCGTAACTCTGCAGCTCTGACCTCTGCTGTGGAGACTGGAGGAAACAGGAAGTGTGAGATACCCAGCAAGCGTCATGTTCCGGGGTGAGACCGGACAGAGTGGGACACCAAAAACTGAACCACAGACAGACGAGATGATGCAGGTTCAGACAAATCAACAAATATGGATCAGACTGTTGCAATCAAATTTTAAAAAAAAACGTAAGTCTTCTTTAATCCAAAATTAAGTAATTTGGTTAAATGGTTCTGGCTACTCCACATATCTAACCCACGCATGTCTTTGAAGGAACCAGAGAGCTCTCCACACAGCCAGTGGGTCTGAACGCTGGACTTTCTCGCTGAATTAACCACAACACTACCGTGACAGCTGTTCTTGATACTTTCAATTTGCTCTCATCAGTAAAACAAAACACAGAATTTCCCTTACTGAGATGTCTAACTGGAAGTCCAGGAAAAACATGCGCCTCCAGCATCAGCGCAACTTTCAGTTTGACTCGACATCAATGAAAAAGGTCCAGCTGATCATTATTTAATGATAGTTTTTGCTGCGGACCTGCAACCTTCAGCAGAACAGATCTGAACATGAGTTATTTTAATTGACACAAACCTGCAGGAGGCATCTTTACTGGGGCTATAGTGCTGCATATGTATGAGCATGGCAAATACCCACGTCTACCTTATATGCCTATGCTACGTTAACAGAAATACTGCAGGTTGGATGAAACTTAAATCAACTTTAATCTTTTTAACTGACTGAAAGACAATTCAACAAATCTGACGTTTGCTAAAATATTTAAATTAGCGCCGGTTCCTTGTTTTAATGCATTTGGTGTTGCAGGTTCATGTGAAGGAGATGGTGCGTTTAAAATTAAAAATAAACTCCATAAAATGATCTTAAGATTTTAGTTATCATGCTTTACAACAGGAACACTGAGTGGCATTTCTCTGAACTTCTGTAGGAGATAAGAACAAGAAAAGACTCTATCGGGTTTTCAGTTTTTACAAATCAGTTTCCTTCTAGAATTTTTATTTCCTTTCACTAATGCTTCCATCATCAGCTGCTTCAGGAGACCATGAGGAGCCACAGCATGAGGAAGGTAAATCAAACAATGACCTGAACAAACCTTAAATCCAACCCCAGCACCTCTGCTGATGTTGATGGCACACAAACACACTCACACTCAACAGAAAGTGACACATCTGCATGTGCATTCATGGGAAACACATGGAGATCGATCAGAATTAAAGATTTATTTTATCAAAAATAGATCACAATTAAAGTTTGTCAAAAAAAGAAATGGCATCGATACGTGGAAAGAAACAAAAGCAGAGAAACAGAAATCAGAACACTTCCACGCTGAAGTTCCCAGAACACAGAAATCACTATTGCTTTTTTTTCTTGTTGCATGACAAAAGCTTCGGTGACGAGCCTGAACTGAAACCTGAAGATGAAGCATGAACACAACGGACGATGTGGTGAATCTCAATGATGGTTAAACATGTGGCGCTTGGACCAGACTGACTACTCTTCAGTCGTGGCTGCATTCGCCCTGTTATTATTGCACGTAGAGTATGCAGAACACATTAATCATCATAACTAATGCCCAGTCCCTGCTCATCAGTGCCTCCGTCACACACAAACCTCCCTCGGCTGTTTTTATGTTAAGCAAAGCAGAATTACAACGAGACAAAACTGCAGAGTGGACGCAGCTGCATGACCAGCAAAAGTCCAGTATGTCAGGAAACATTGTGACCTCACATCTTCCGCAGAGCCAGAAAAACAGAGAGAAATGAGCCAAAGTCAAAAAGCTGTTGTAAATGATCAGCTGTGACACACCTGTGGAGTCAGAGCTTGTACCTGACAACCCCACAGAGTAGACACACCCTTCAAAAACTTCAGCCTTTACAGCTGCTCCTTCTCCAGCGATGAGCACTGGGTGGAGGATTTTTGCTTCACACGATGAAGCAGCTGTAACACCAGAAAGAGACGGCGGTGCAAACCATCCAAACAGAATGATTTAAAGAGAACCTAGTCACAGATACAAGACAGAACATGGACATCTGGACCACCATAAACATGAATAAATTTAATGATTTGTGCAAAAAAAAAAAAAAAAAAACTTCAAAGAGCACACGTGCTGCCCCTCAGTTTGGCCAATCAGAAGTGAACAATTAGGGAGGAAGTCTTAAAGAGACAGGGGCTAAATCAGCTTGTTCCAGACGGGATGAACTGTGGGGCCCAGTGTGAGACACAGAAGGATTATTCTGAACTGTGGATCATGCAAAGCTGCTGCAGGGGAGTCATATGATAAAAAACAAAGACCTGGAAATGAGCAGAATAAATCATCGTCATGCAACAATACGCAAAAATTCGCATATGGGCAGTTAAGAAAGTCACAGTTTAGCTCACTCAGTGGCTCAGAGACGACATCTGAACATGGCCCATTCCTTCAGCTGAGCAGCTTCTTTGGAATTCCTTTGATTAAGCAAAGAAGACATCAGCAGCCCTGAAGCACATGAGCTCAACAGCCACTAAAAACAGCTTCAGATGGAAACTGAGATTCATTTCTCTGCTGTTTTTACCCGAAACTGAGACGCTGATGTTCGCATCTGATTCTGAGGAAAACTAGAGTCCAGTTTAAACCCTGCAGCCTCAGGTCTGTACCCATAAAACCTGCTGGACTGGACTCCTTTCTGGTTCCAGACTGGTTCCACCCTGCAGTTCATTTATTGCCCTTTAAATACACAATGAATCCAGAAGGAGTCACATACGCTCACGAGCACATCCAACTTCACAAATAAATTAACAAAATGTGCAAAAACAAGGCTCTAAGCTGTTTTACGCAGACTGCATAATTCTGATATTTAAATCCAAGGTCAGGATCGACTTCATACAGATATTCCATATTTCACACTATTTAATGTGTTGCTTTTTTTCCCTCCAAGATTTTAAATGGCAGTTTGGAGAGCGTTTGGGTTTAGTTGCACCAAGTAATTAGATGCCTAATGAGAGCTGATGCAGGGACAAGGGTGTTAAAGCTTCTGTTGGTAGTGAGCAGACACTGAGGTAGATGTTCTCGGTATAACAGATATACAGCATTCTGATCAGGAACCCACACATAGAAACATTCAGTGATAAATGCATTAAGCTGTCTCTTTTTGGAACCCTCGTTTCCTGCACAAACATTCCTCTCAAACGGGGCAGACGTCTTCACCGGAGCTGCCCACTGGAGCTAGAGCTGCTTTGTTTGTACCAAGGCAAAAAACGAACTAAAGAAAATCCAAACACATTAGCAAAAATGTTAAAAATCTACAAAATAATTCACCAAGTGAACCAAAACCTCTCCATATAAAACATATACAGTATGATACTTTAAAAAATAGAGATTTAGCAACTAAGTTCATCATTAGAACAGAATCATTTCAGAATATCAATGAGCGGCTGATGTTGTTGTTCCCGTTTGTCAGAGTGCTGGGTTCAGTCGGACGCGTTCTCTTCTCTTCACATGCTCTACTTTCCAAGCATGCAATAATATGTTTTTGTTTGAATATGATATGCAACGCACAGACAGGACGTAAATGGTCTTTTTCTCTACAGCAGGAGGAGCATCTCCCCACAGAGCATCTACTCGTGATTATATGGAGGCCTCCATCAGCCAGAGGACAAGAAGCAAATATATGAAGCAGGATTCAAGTAACATTTGCCTCGTACCTCAGAGTCTTTAGCTTTGCTCTTTGAAAAAAAAAAAAATCAGGTCGTCCTCCTGTGATGGGAGGGCATCTCATCCACAATTTGTTTTATTTCACTTTCATCAGAGGGTGGAGAAGAGCGGTGATGGCAGCAGTTGTCGGACTCTGTCGGCTGGATGAGGCTCATCGTTCTTCCCCTGAAAACAGAGAAAAACACTGAAGGTAAATCCATCAGGATTAGATTATCTCTCCAGCAATGTTCACATAACATAGTTTTATTTAAAATGGTTTTCCACCAAGAAATGTAAGTCAAAGAAACATTTAAGATCCAAAAACACTTCATCACACCCACAGGTGAAGTGCTGCCCTCTGGTGGTGAGAGTTTTTGTCTGCATGAGGGCAACTACAACAAGTACCTTTAAAGAAGGCATTTGATATGAATACATTATCACCTTATTACAGCAGAACACAGAAACATGAGGTCAAAATTAAGATTGTATGGAAATAGATTTTTAGACGTGACTACTGACCACAAATATGTTTCCCAGCAAATATTAAAACATTTTGAGTCTCTTTGTTTGTTTTTGGATTGCCTGAATTTGTTAATTTTATTGATTTCCACCTGAAGCTGACAGATTTAAGGCTCAGAGCTGCAGTGTGATCAGACTCATGTTCTCACTCCAGGCCTGCCTCCATCACCACAAAAAGTCACATGCTGAGGCAGCCAAGCCAAGGACAGGACGGAAAGCAGCCATCACTTCCTGTTTATTCTTTGGTGACTCCAAACACTGAGTTACACTTACACCAAAACCTGACTGACAGAAGTCTTCCACTGGCCTGGTCATTATAGGATGATTATGGCACAAGAAGAAAAAAACACTTTGTCCTGAACTTGCCCTTCTTTGAGTTAAAGGAGCTCACGTTCAGCCCCGCTCTGTCAGATGTGGTCTTACAGATATCACACACATTTAAAAGACTCTGATGAGTTGGTGGTGGGAGCTTTTGAGAAATTTACCCTTTAAATGAATAGTTCCTCCTCTGTCCTCTCAGTCTGGTCATTTGTACCCTCGAATTACTCAAACGTCCACTTAAATTAAACATTCATGCCCCTGAAATGACTCACTTGTCTGAAACAGCTAAATTAAATTCACAAAAATAACATATATGAACATATGTTCTTAGAAAGACTCCAACAATGAAACTGCAGGATTCACAGTAAGCATGAAAGACAAGGTGAAGTTAGTGAATAAACGTTTCTTAATTGGATAAGAGTCTTTATTGTGAGGAGAGAAATTACAAATCTGACACCGTGTATTTTGCCTGACATTTACTGCACGCTGCTGGAACTATTTTGAAGGGTAAAATCACATCGATAAAGCCGTGCAAAATTGACCTTCATACTATGAATACTTTAAGCATTTCAGGCCATGAATACCTCCAGATTTAGCTCTGTTTAAGTCACCTTTGTTCATCCAGCTTTTATTCACTTTTAGCAGATGGTACTAGTCTCTAAATGTAAGAGAAATATAGATCTGTGATCAAGGTCAAGGTCAAGTTTATTTATATAGTACATTTCCAAAAAGTCAATGCTGCACAAAGTAGTTAACAATGTAAAAATGCCACTAAAATAAATAAAATGCAAAACAAAACACTTTACATGATCACTTAAGTCTTAAGTGATCAGTCACTTATCCCACATACTGATATGAGTCTTCAAAGTTAACCCAGAACACACTTTTTGAAGAAAACACATCCAGGGTACCAACGCTGGTTTCTGCTGCTCTCCGTCACAGACGTTAAAATGCTGCAGTGATAGATCCACCACGCTCATGGTCACAGAACAAAACACAGATTGGAGTGGGCATAAAATTGATTTGGTTGCGCTTTTGAACTGCCCTTAACAACAAGTGACCCTAATTCAGAGTCTTTTCATCATACTTATCCTCACCAAGCATGTGGCGTCCCACAGGGTTCAATCCTGGATCCCTTAGTTTTCTTCGTCAGTTATTCTAACACAGACAAAAGC
This sequence comes from Pelmatolapia mariae, assembly GCF_036321145.2. NCBI lineage: Eukaryota > Metazoa > Chordata > Actinopteri > Cichliformes > Cichlidae > Pelmatolapia > Pelmatolapia mariae. The sequence goes on along the minus strand of NC_086242.1, from coordinate 22,963,258 downwards.
CGCACTTATTAAATGTTTATATACAATCACCTAAAATACCAGTTTTTTAAACCATTGAAGGGTTTGATTTACAAAGCTGATGTGAGTAGAAAGCTCTGCAGGTCATCAGCTGACAATGCACGTTTTTACAAACTACAACACAGAAAATTCATGTGAGTGATTGCAAACACAAAGAGCAGCACAGGTTATTGGGATAACACAGTGTAATGCAGGTGTTTTTGTTTGCTGCTGAAGGAGGACAATAGATCTTTGATCTGAAGGTGAATTCGTCTGTTAGACACTGATGCTGTAGGTTGTGACTTCTTCTCTGGATAAAACTCAAAGGACAGGAGACAAGATTCACCCAGAGATAACGAGAGCTAACAAGAGGACACCGCTGTGTATGTCACCATTTCACAGTTCATGACAAAACTTTGCTTTATCTATTTATCAGTCTGATTTCAACTGAATATTGGATCTAGTTATCTTTTTTTTTGTAAGTTCAGTTTTGTAAGTTCATTAAGTTTAGTTCAGTTTTACTGAGGGCTAAAAGCATGAGAGGTTAGTTTTAGATCTGATGCTTTTTGCAGTACATTATGTGTGTATGACTGATTTATTTGCTCCACCCCAGGATATAATATCATTATGATTATGAAAAACTTTAAATAACCAAATAAAAAGAAAACACGCTGCATTGTGATAGGCTGTGGCCCACTGAGATTTTACACCCAGGGGGCCCAGGACATTACAAAGACCTGCAGCCTGGGCCACACTGATCCCGGGACACTGGTGAGAATTTAAAAAAAAAAAAAAAAAAAGCTTGTCCAGACAGGAAGTGATGAGTGGAACCAGGACAAGCGAGCAGCCGGTGAGCTGGAGCATGAAGAGCAGTGGCTGAACCAGCTGTGGACTGCATGGAATTCATAAATGAATCCACTGTAACTGCTCCCTGTGTTTTGTTGAGCTTCACTTCACCCCAGCAGATTCTGCAAGGTATTATCAGCTGGCATCTTTAAGCATGGCTGCACATTTTCCACAAAGCCACCACTAAAAATAGGCTTTTATCCAGGAAGAGGAAGTGGTGAGGAATCAAATCATAATCAATATCACAGAGAGAAAACTAGCAAGATTTCAAAGGCATCAGCCTTCAAATCAGATAATTAGGGGTGACCCTGATGTCTCATCACTGCAGGTGACGTGTTATTGTGTAAAACGCTGTCTTCTCTCTTCAGCTGCATAGGCAGAGTAATCCAGACAGTGAATGATTTGATTTGAAGTTGGTGTGCAGTATGCTAATGCACAGCCTCTGGTTAAAAGCTCTGTTTTTCTAGGTATCCTTGAATGTAGCATTGCGGTGCTAAGCAGTCAGTCAGCAGATTGGCACACCTGGTCTGGAGAGGCAGGTTAAAGCCACTCAACCTGTTAGCTCCCTCGCTCTCTGTCTGACTTCCTGTTGGTGTCAACTCTCTTTGATTTTTAGTTAGTTTTCATGAAGCTCACAAACTCACATCATCTCCATCACTGACGAGCACCCGCCATATTTACAACAACTTTATCTTCATAATGGTGAGAATAATTATGCATGGCCGCATCCATGAGAAAGAGGGGCCTGTCTGCCCTCATTCACAACTGTATGGTTATTTCAGAGCAGCTGGCTGCATGAAGCAGGAACACCGGGAAGGGTTTGAGTTTGTAAAGGGTTTGAAATAAGTCTCATTTGATATCTGCACCATGAGAGCTCTGCTAGGAGTTCAGTCTGATCAGAAAGCTTTATTTTCATTCCTGCAGCTGAGGAGTTTGTAACAGGTCTGAGTCTGAACTCACTGCAGCCCTGTCCCAACCCTGACTTGACTCTGACCCATTTCTCAGTGAATTCTAACCCAGACTTCACCCAGCATTAACTCTGAACCTTTCTAATGCAACATATGTGGCACTAATATAATCCTAACCTGTCCTAGATGACACACACACGCACACAGAGCCCAATCTACTGCTCATATTAAAGTTTATAGTGTGAGGAAAGCATACAGTGAAGCACAACTGATTAAAAATGCCCAAACAAAACCTGAGCCTTTCATTACTTAGCATGTACTAGCATGTCTGTTCACAACAGTTAGGATGATCATATGAGTCTTATATATTCTCATCAGCCTTTAAATAGTACTTTATCCAACCAGCAGGGGGCGATGTACCCTTTTTAAAGCTGTCCCACCCCTGTCTGAAGACCTGTGGCACATGTTCTCTGTCTGAATTCCATCTCACCTCACTTTTTACTGCTCAGTACTTCCCCTGGTAAACATCACAGAACCACATGGATGACACATTTCAACTAAAAGTAGAAACAAATTACACAAGGTCAATTTTCATTAACCGTCATCAAGCCCGTGTTCTCGCGGTACTTCAGGTTATATGTTTATCATATTAAAAGGTCAGCTGGTGCTTTTAGCAGAGCTGAAAGTGAGTTTGAGGCCCTTTTGAGGGAGGCTCCTTAAAGTGTTTCATGCTCAAAGTATCACAAACAAACTCTGAGGAAATATCAGAAAAATCAAAGACATCAGAGTCTCAGGAGCTTCAGAGATCCCCAGGTCTCACGACTCTGCAGCCATCTAGGTTAAAGCCAGCGGGCAGTTATTTATGCATTTTGAAGCCTCTGTGCAAATGAACAACTCTGAGTGTAGTGATCACTGGGCTATAGAACTTGAATAGACAGATCAATAAGATAAAAAGCAACCTGCTACACTTGTACTGAGCGGAATATGGTGGACATTAGCAGAACAGAGTGAGTGAGTTTGTGTCGTCTTTGTTTAGTGGGTGAAGTTTTCATGGAGCCTCTTGTGTCAAATGTAAACAGACTACAGGGGGCACTGCAGACAGCTGAGGTTGATGTCTGAATGACAGCAGGAATACAAACAGCGCTGAATCAGATCGGTGTGGGGTTATGTGGATGTTGTGACCCGTCACCGTGGCACCCAGAGCTCAGCAGCTGCCGAGCTCTGGATAGTTTAAGGCCTCGTGTCGGTAATCCATCAAGTGTGTGTGACATAAGGCCTTTAAATAACACCGACCTTCCACCTGAATGAACGTGTCAAATATCATTGGGCGACAGACACCTTTTTGTAAACAGAGTCTCCGGAGATCGAGGACTCTTTACTGCTTCTATTTTTTCTATTTCACCGATTTGATTGATTTACAGCTGTTGCGTAAAACAGCATCAATCACTCTACTCTTTTATCAGCCAAACTCCAAGCTCTTTCACATGTTTTTTTTTTTAATTTAACTATTTCTTGGTGGAAAAATACATGTTCAAGCCTTCCGGTCATTCACATTCTTCAGGCAGCAGCCCTCAGTTTATTCTGAACGCAACATTCATGCCCAAAAAACAGTTTAGACCACAACATGGTATATGATTTCTTTTTTTCCAGGAGCATAGGAGTCATAGTTTTTCAGCAGATTCAGTTCAGTGTTTTTTAACCAAAGCAGTTGTAAAGCTACAGCTTTACTATTATTATTATTGTTGTTGTTGCTGCTGTTACTTTTTTTTCCTTACATGGTTTTAATTACCTGCTGTCATGCGGACGACTGTGCTCTGTGTGCTGTGATTTCATTAGTTACACTTTTAACTCATCATGTTTACACTGACTTGGGTCTGAAATAAAAAATTCGATAATTGTGAAAAATATCTTAGTTCATGTTCACTGTATTTTTACCTGACAGTGAGCTTGATGTGCAAACTGACATATTTCAATAGGAATACATTTATATTGTAAGCTAAAAAGCCAACAACATTACAGAGAAACAAGCAGATGACCTCCTATGAACAAGCTTGGTGACAGTGGGAAGGAAAAACTCCCTTTTAACAAGAAGAAACTTCTAGCAGAACCAGGCTCACGGAGGGGTGGCCATCTTTATTGTAGGTGCTACCTTGCAATACAATATAACTGTTGACTGTTGTTGTTGTTGTTATGATTTGGTGTTGGATAAATAAAACTGAATTGAATTGAAATGGAAATCTGCCGAAACTGTCTGAGGTGAGGGGAAGCAGACAGGACAACATGAACACTTCATCTAAATCTAACCTTTGATGATAAAAACAATGTTTTTAAAATCAATGATAAAAAACTATAACAAGTGACTTTAATTTGAATTCTTTTGGCTTTTTTTTTTTTACTCTTTTCTGAGAAAATGTCTTTAGCAGTGCTCTGTACATGAACTGGATTCAAGGCCCGGTCCAGCAGAGAAACAGCTGCTGTATACATCTTCCAATCATGCTAATCTCCGTTATTGGGTTTTTTTGTTCTTCTGGTTTGCCTGTCAGCATGAATCTCCTCTGTCTCGTGCTCTCACTCCTGCTGTCCTCCCTCCATCTTTACCTCAGTGCTGCTGCTTTTGCCTGTTTGTCTGTCATGAAGTGGAAAAAGGAGTGGGCTGGGTGGTGGTGGTGGTGTTGTACCTCGCTGTAGGCCACTCGAGGCTTCGGGACAGATTCCCTCAGCGCTGACAAAGACGCTAACAATAGCTGTCAGAGTGTAACTCTGCCCCGTCCGTGTCATCCAAGGGGAAACCTGTTTACCTCCGCCTGCACCGGCTGCATGCATATGTTCAGAGAGGACATGCAGAGGGAGGAGGAGGAGGAGGGGGAGGAAGGGGTGAGGTCACAAGAAGGGAATCTAACCAAAAATGCTCCCCAGGGAGGAGCAGTCAGTTAGCGCGATGCTTGTTATAGCTGTCATTTCTCTGGCTCTCCGTGTGACACGCTGCGTTACGTAACAGTGAACCGGTCACACAACACGCTGCAAACAGGTCGGCTTTAAATAAAAAAGGTCTGTTGTGAGCTGCTTTTATTTACAGGACACATCCCTGAATCGCAGCTCCCCGTACTCTGTCTGTGAGCTCGTTAGCTCTTAGAAACTGTAGGCAGCGCTCGAGTACATCCAGTCTGCAAATAAAACTGAGAAAATATTTCATAAGGACTCAGTCGATTTATAGGTTCTGAAAAAAATCGAGTCCTTATGAAAGCTGTTTGTGTCTACTACATTTCTGCATACTGACTTACATGGAAATGATCTGAACAGCCATGGAAAAAAGTCCAGGACTGATGATCCAAAGGGCAGCTAATAACACTAACCTCTCAGCAGTAATCTGAGAGGACACTGACAGGTTACAACGACGAAATACAAGGAAAATCTGCATTAAGCAGGACCTATTTAAATGTAATAAAGCGCTGAAATAAACTGGTTTTAATGTTTCCTGCCGTCACAGGTCTCTCATCGATGCCTTTGTGCATATTAAATTACAGATTTATTAAATGTGAATGAGGTCTGATTAAAGTGAGTCTGTTTTGGATGCACTGAAGGTCCAGAGGTGTCCAAACAACTGCAGGGACCAGCAGTTGCTGCCACCTGCAGGCCGACAGAGGTGCTGCGTGATGTTGGCTTTGCAGCCTGTTTATGACCTCAAACCATGAAGTGAAGTCCAGGATTGATCAAAACAGACACAGATGGACAGCAGCAGGATAAATTGCATCTCTCCTCATTTTGTAGTTTGAAACTTTTCTGCTGTAAATACAAAAACGTTGGCATTCCTATTTTCTCCTGGATATTTGGGATTATTTGGATCTGACGAGTACGAAAACTCATCTTTATCCTTAAACAGGAAGTTGTTACATACTTTCTTTTTTAATTATGTTCTCATATGAAGATGTAAAAAGCACAGCTGAGCTCAATGAAGGTGCAGGAAAGCCTCAATGTGAAGCTCCAGAGTCTCAGGAGGTTTAGATAAGATTGGCCTGATGATTCAGGACTTTATATAGAAAAACTCAGTGATGGATTTAACAGGGAGCCAATGAAGAGAAGCCAGTATAGGAGAAATATGCTCTCTCTTTCCTGTTAAAATCTGTTTGGGAGTTGCAAAAAGGCAGAAGAGTCTATGAAGTGTTAGTTAGTAATAAAGAGTTGGACATGAACTGAATCTAAACACCAACCTTGATGGTTCACGCGTCCCCTGTTTGAAGTTCAAAGGTTAAAGCAAACTGAACTTAAGATCAGCCTCTTCATGGGTGTAGTGCATTTTCTGGTTGCTGTCATAAAGTCTCTAAAAAGACCTTAAAACATCTTTTATTCCAAGCAAAACATCAGGACCAAGGAGCTCATTGGGCTCAAGATCCATCACAATTCACAGGTTTCTGTGATGTGTGAAGCACAGAAATAAATTTTTCATTTAAGGCTTTTTTGTCACTGATTGGTTGTTTTGCACAAACTAATGAGAATTAAAAGAAATAGTAAGACTGATTTGACCTTGACATTTAACCGATCCTCGTGTGTATGTTTGATTACATTCTGACCAGAGGAGTGATTCCTGGGAGCTCATCACTCCTTCAACTGGACGAGCTAAAAATCTGCTGACTTTGAATACACTGGAGTTTGTTTTTACACTACGTGCTCTGCTCTGATATCTGTGACATTCATTATATCATCACCCAACAAAACGCCTGTTCTGTGCATTTTATCCACCATAACTATGTTTACCCTGATGACGAAACCATCAGCCCATGTCACTGTAAAACATGATAAGCTGGCTCTATTTGAATTTGAATTATGCAAACTATTTTCCTAAAAATAGTAATGTTAACTTGATGGTGAGTAACACCAGCTTTACAGTGTACAGTTCCGAAGAAGGATGAACCTAAGAGTAGATCAGTGTTGAAAAAGGTCAAATTTTAAGTTAAAAGCACTTTATAAAACCTAAACCTAACCTAAATTGTAGATTCTTCTCAGAAAGTAAACTCAACATTTACATTATGCATTTAACTGCAGAGATGCAACTGTTTGTGCCCCATTACCCACACTGTCCCAGGAACCCTGCTGTTATCCAGTCGGAACAACAGTCTCAGTCATGGTGGCCTGGTAACTACTGAGACATCACACACACGCACACACACATACACAACAATCAAGATCCAAACACATAATAACTGAAATAAGGATGACAACATTAAACATTTAAAGAAAAACTCTTTTTTGTAAAACTAAACCTACCTGTACTGCCTGTATTTACATGATGTACACATTAAATAATTCTCAATGTATTTAGGGATAATGGTGGTGCTGTTTGTCACTGATCTGTGATGCAGTGTTCTGTTTTAACACACACAAAAAATAAGTAAACTAAAATCTTCTTTGTTTTGTGGAGATTCTACATGTGTTTTTTTACTTATTCTGAACAGATTTTAAGTATCGTATGACTGTTTTGTAGTTTTTTTCCTTAGTCCTCAGTTTTTACCTTACATCTCCTTGAAATCATTTTGTGTTTCTTTGTCATCAAACTCGAGTCATTTCTTTATCTCCTTGCGGCTGTTGCTGTCACTCTGGAGTTTTTTGTGTATCTTTATTGGTGTTTTGCATCTTCATGCTCATTTTGTCCCTGACTGCAGTCATTTTGAAGTCAGATTAAATGATTTTCTGGCTGTTTGGAATCTGTTTGTCATGATTTTTAAATCATTTTTAATCTTTGTGATCGTGTGTGTGTGTGGTTGTTGTCATATTTGCATTAGTCTTTCTCATCAGGACAGCCTGAGTCTAAAAACCTCTCTCAATGCGTTCATTTTTTATAAAAAGCTCCGTTTTAAAACTCGCTGCTGATGAAAATGACACTGATTGTGTTTCAGGATGATGAAAGATCAGTTTCCTTCTTGAGCTCTGACTCAAAGCCACGAGGAGGTAACAAGACTGCAGGCAGTCAGTGTAATGTGTAAACTGAACCTAAAGAGCAGCCTGACCGACATCCGAAGCACAATGTGTTTTATCTCTGTATACTTCACGGAGTCGTAGCCTGTGAATGATAGTTTTGCTTTATTTCAGACTTTTTGCAGTCTTTCTACAGGTTTCCTTCTGTTTGTCTTTACAGAATAATTACTGGGAAAACAGTATTAATTATGAGTAGCTGGCATCTCTCCCTGTTTTTAGCAGCAAATTTTAGTTGCAGTGTCAGTTCTGCTTAAAGAAATAAACCCATACAGAGTCATCATCACCTCTGCAGCTCCGAGGAGATTCTGTGGCCTTATAAAGCAGCAAACACAAGACACAGTCAGAGAGGAGCTGCTGCACAGGGAGCATTTACAGCCACATATGGTGGTTCTGTTTGGTTTGCTCTGCTGCCACTGGGTGGCCAAAATAACACAATGCACCCTATTTCTGATTCCAAGGAATACCTCAAAGCAGCCTAGTCAATACCAGACAGGTGTGTGTGTGTGTGTGTGTGTGTGTGTGTGTGTGTGTGTGTGTGTGTGTGTGTGTGTGTGTGTGTGTGTGTGTGTGTGTGTGTGTGAGAGAGAGAGAGAGAGAGAGAGAACTTCTTCTTACCTCTGTTTGGAGTCTGGTCGTCCATCCGTCGATGAATCCATCTAAACATCCTTCACTCAGATAATAATCCATTAGACGTTCACAGTGAAAACATCTCCTGGGATTTTTTTTTTCTTTTTTGTTTTGTTTTTATTCCATCAGGTCATTTAAAAACTCCTTTTTTTTGTTTCCAGGTCCATTTTATGGTCCATCCTGGAGTCCAGGTGAGTACAGGTGAGCTGTTTTTACTTCCAGAGAGTCCTTGATCTCCGACTGGGACCCCACAGGCTCCAACACGGACTTTAATAATTACCTGTGACACATGTCTGCTCAGTGAGCATATTGGCTATCAGCCCAATACCGCGTTATCACAGGGTATGGAAGAAAAAAGGTGCCAAAATAATTTAAATTGCATATGTGAAGCTGGCATTACAATCTTGCTGCATCTAAATACTTTATTTTGAAAGCTTCTGAGTGTATGTGGTTTAAATTCCCCTTTAATTTTAGTTTTCTTACTGGAAACACAAGTTTTCATAATTTTTCAATAAATTTTAAGAAATAGCCATGAAATTGTGACTCTTTGTGCTTCAGTTTTTTCTGGGGTCACATTATTTCCATTAAAGTGCTAAAATGTAATAAAAATGTATTAATCGCTGTTTTACATTTATGCAAGTTAATTTTTTGTTTTCATTTGGCTTTAATTTTATGTGTTGAAATTAAGCAACTTAATATATATTAACATATATATTAAGTTGCTTATGTTAATATATATGTATGTATATGTTTTTTAATCAACAAGTCTTCAATATTAAATTGAAAGTGCTTAAATTTTTTTCCTTTTGAAAATATTTTTTAATTTATAATTAGAGTGGGGAACAGAAATCACATAAAATCAGAGAGTTTGCCAAATATTTCAACCTTATCATCTGAACAATGAGTTGTGATGTGAAATTTGACATTAATTTTGTCCTTTTTGTGCTGCCATATGCAGCCAATATGTAATAACAGTTGATCAAGTGATCAAAAGTGAGTAAAACTTCAATTCGAATATTTGACTTTTAAATTTTTGTTTGTTTTCTGACTTTGAGTTTTATATTTATGAGAATTTCACTCAATTAAATTTTAGTTTTCTTTGTGTGTGGATTTAATTTGTCATGTTTTAAAATAATTTTGATGGTTTCACAGTTTAATATTTTTATGTTACAAGCAACTTATGAAAAATTGAAATGTAAAATTAGATTTGAAACTAAAAGAATTTTGGCTTCACGGTGCGTCCACACAATAATCGCACTCTGTATTTTCATGTTTGCTTCAAATGTAAAGTGTTTTTTCTTCTGCTGTCCAAAGCACAAAAATATTGTTAGCAGATATACTGTCACTGTTCCTTAAATAGTTTTATGTATATTATATATATTTATCAGTACTGGTTGAGCTCTAAAACATCAAAAATATTACTAATATTATTCTAATAAGCTGCTAAAGGCGAGGATTTGAGGCTCTTCTCAGATTCTTAGATTTTTTTAAAACTAAAATACAGAGTTTAACGTCTTCATGTGAAGCTGGGGGAGCTTGTGAGCATTTTAAAGCCTAAAATAACGGAATCACTGTTTGTGTGTGTGTGTGTGTGTGTGTGTGTGTGTGTGTGTGTGTGTGTGTGTGTGTGTGTGTGTGTGTGTGTGTGTGCTGACGGCAGGTGAACCATGACTCTGTGTGGGGTGCAGGTGATGTTCAGCGGTGGATTCAGACAACATGGAGGCTTTTCCACAACATGGTGGTTTTGTGGCCTATGCGGTCTCAGCCCGCGTGTTTTCATTCCTGTGGCAGACAATACAGAAAAGTCTGGAAGGTTGCTATAGAAACTGCATCCACAGAGAGACACGCAGGGCCTCGGCTCGTCCGCACAGCGGCGCTGTTGGATTAGAGAAACTGAGGTTGATTTCATAACGCTCACACAGTCTGCGTGGCAATAACAAGGAGCACGTGCTCGGAGTTTTCCCCACAGAAGCCTGATTGTTTGTTTCTGTTTGTTGTTGTTTGTTTGTTTTAGTAATAACGAACATTCTGGTCAAACATGGCGTCAGGGTCGGACTTTAAATTTAGGTTAACGGCTTTTTCCAACAAGCATCATCTGATCCACCCCGAGCTTTAACAGGTGTGTGTGTGTGTGTGTGTGTGTGTGTGTGTGTGTGTGTGTGTGTGTGTGTGTGTGTGTGTGTGTCACCAGCTCCACTACAGAAACGTTAATAATCAAATGTCTGGATAAAGTGCTGCCGCTGGCTCTTTCATCACTTCTAAGCTTCTGTTTGTCCGCTCGTGACGCGCGTGATGGAAGACGGTTTCGGGGGTAAACGTGGGTCCTCTCCGTGGGTCTTGGATGGCAGAAAAAAGGAGCTCTCCGGTGTGCAGTCACAGCAGAGCGCGTGCTGCTGCGGCTCAGACGTCGGTGAGTTTGCCGCTGTGGGCTTTGTGCGGGCTGCAGTTGGTGTATTTGATGGAGTCCGCGTCCTCGCTGCCCAGGAACTCGGACTTGGACAGGCTCGACCTGCTGTCGCTCTTCCTGAACTCTCCGAAAGCCGGCTGTTGCTGTCCACAGGTCACGTGCGTGTACTGGAACTGCTCCTCATGCTCCGTCTCCCGGTGGTAGAAGTAGTTGAAGTTGGACACGATGACGGGCACCGGCAGCGCGATGGTCAGCACGCCGGCGATAGCGCACAAAGAGCCCACGATCTTCCCCCCAATGGTGACCGGGCACATGTCCCCGTAGCCCACCGTCGTCATGGAGACCACAGCCCACCAGAACGCGTCCGGGATGCTGCTGAAGCTCGAGTGCGGGTCGTCGGTCTCCGCGAAGTACACAGCGCTGGAGAAGAGGATGACTCCGATGAAGAGGAAGAAGATAAGCAGTCCGAGCTCGCGCATGCTGGCCTGCAGCGTCTTCCCGAGAATCTGCAGTCCTTTGGAGTGTCTGGACAGTTTGAAGATGCGGAAGACCCGTACCAGGCGGATGACCCTGAGGATGGCCAGAGACATGGCCTGCTGGCCGTTCCCTTGGTGCTCCGCGAGCTCCAGTCCCAGCGTGATGAAGTAGGGCATGATGGCCACGATGTCGATGGTGTTCATGATGTTCTTGAAGAAGGCGGCTTTGCTGGGGCACGCGAGGAACCTGACCAGCAGCTCGAATGAAAACCAGATGATGCAAAGCGTCTCTACGATGAAGAACGGGTCCGTGAAAGGGTTCGGTTTCTTTGCGCGCACTGTTCCGTTCGCTGCCAGGTGCTCGTCAAACGTCCTGGCCTCCTCGCGGAACTCCGGTAACGTCTCCATGCAGAAGATCACGATGGAGATGAGAATGACCAGGACCGAGACGATGGCGATGCCCCTGGCGGGTCCGGAGCTCTCAGGGTACTCGAACAGGAGCCAGACCTGCCGCTGGAACTCGTTCTCGGGCAGCGGGCGCTCCTCCTCCTTAATGAAGCCTTCGTCATCCTTAAAATTCTCGATCACCTCCTCTCCAAGCTCGTAGAACTTGATCTCCTCCATGAAGATGTCCACCGGCACGTTGACGGGTCTCCGGAGCCGGCCCCCGGACTGGTAGTAGTAGAGGATGGCGTCGAAGCTGGGCCGGTTCCGGTCGAAGAAGTACTCGTTCCTCAGCGGGTCGAAGAAGCGCATCCTCTTCCGCGGGTCTCCCAGCAGAGTGGCGGGAAACTGCGCGAGCGTCTTCAGCTGCGTCTCGAAGCGCAGCCCGGAGATGTTGATGACCACGCGTTCGCAGCAGTCCTGGCTGTCCGCGCGCTCCGGCTCGCACGCGTCCTGGGCCGACAGCGCGGCCAGCGCCACGGTCTCGTCCAGGTTCTCCGCGGGCACCACCGTCATGATCCCCGCGCGCTCCTCGGGGCTCTCGAGCCTCCGCGTGTCCTTCTGCGCCCCCCGCGCTCACCTGTCCGTCCGCGCGCCGCTGTGCTCTGGATTCCGCCGTCACACTCGCAGCATTTTAAGCAGACTTTGCCCTCCCCGAGCTGACGTGTGTGTGTGCACGCTCCGTCACGGAGGGGGAAACAAACACGCGCACATGCTGAACGCGAGAGGGGCACAGAGCTCCGGGAACACCGCAGAGATGCGGGATTCTGAGAGAGTTTGCGTGCGTAACGAACCTGTTGTGTCCTGCGCGGCGCGGGCTCAAGGTTATCACAGGGGCTGCCGTGTATTCCTTGACGTGATGTCACGTTTGAAACAGCGCGCATGCAGTCACAGCGAAGACGTGTGGAGACAGAGAGCGCGAGACTTTTCATGCAAAACGCTCAAATTTCAGGCAAAAAATCCGCTTTTTCATTCAGAATTTGCAGCCGAACGAATACCTGTGGATCCGTGCTGCGTCCTCCTCCCGCCCTCTCACTCCTGTCAGGCGGCGTGTACGGGCAGACACAGACAGGCTCTGCAATGTCACGCTGCAGCCGCTCCACATAAACCCGCGCTGACGTTTCCACAGCAGCTCCCTCATCCACAAGTTGTGCACGACCTGCGAGTCTGTGCTGTGTGTGCATGAAACAACAATAAACAGGAAACAATAATAACAACAACAAAAACAACAACAACAATAATTATTATAATGAGAGAGCAGTGACAGCATGGAAGGTAAACACTGCGTGTGCAACAAGTCCAGAGGAGGGGTGCGTGTTTGTGTGTGTGTGTGTGGGGGGGGGGGGGGGGGGGGTGATGGAAATCAGGGAGAGTTTCTGGGCTCCAGCTCAAAGCAGTGACGTGTTTTCCTAAAATAGCTGGATTTCTCCCAGGGCCTCAGGAAAAGTTTCTTTTCCCATGGAATGGCCTGAGGGAGCTGCAGGGGAACATGAAAAAAGAGCTGACATGAAAAGGAGAGAACGGATTTGCAGCAGAGATGAAGACACAGCACGTGAGTCATTCAGAAATACAAACAGCAGCTGGGATGAAACCTGGACTAATTCTGACAGCAGGAGAAACACTACATGTCCCCTCACCCAGAAGTCTGCTCCCTTTTTCTGATGCTGCCAAAATGTGAAAACTGTTTTTCCAAAGTGAAGTCACATGTAAAGGGTCAGACTCATGCAGAGAGGAAACACTCAGAACACCCCCCAGTAGGAAAAGCACTCCTGATTACATTTTCTTTGAGGACATTTCCTAAAGTGCTAAACACGTTCATACCAAGGATGATTTAGAAATGAAATTCAGTTCCAGCTGGGGTTAATGAAGGAAAACTGTGCTTCCAGGGAATCTTGAAACTGTGACAACTTGACGTCATGTGATAAAGTATAAATAGCCCGGCCCTTCAGGCTCACTTATGTGATATCAACACATTTTATGCTTTTCTTGTTTAATTTTAATCGTTAAACTGTGAAAAGGTCACAGTGTGGAGCATCCTCTTGGGCATTAAATAACCCACGAGCAGAAAAACAATCACTACTGACCAAAAGGACTTCATGCCTCTGACGCCTGGCTCAGGTCAGCTCAGACTTGTTTAATGGGTTTAAAAATGCTGGTTTGTTAATAGTAAAAGTCTTCATTTTTCCAAAATTGACAAAAAATAGTCTTTTAAACTCACATTCTCTAATGTGGGGGACTTCTCTGGTTATAAAGAAGATTATATAGAGGTTTATAAGTTAATGAGCCTCCTGCTTGCATCATTTCTGCCTAGTTCTGTGGAGAAAGAGTGACGACAACCTGTTGAAGTTCAAACTGAGCACGAGAACGATGAAGAGAGGTGATTTAAGTGACTTGGTTTCAAGCTATGATTCTCACAGACTAACAAAAAGTGACACTGTAAGATGGCAAAATGCTTACTGCTCTGACGAGTCTCGATGGTCGAGTCAGAGTTTGGTGTGAACAGCACGAATGCATGGATCCAATCCTTAGAGCATCACTGGCGCATGGTGGAATGGGAGATTCTCATCATTGCTATGCAGCTGACAAGTCTGGATCAATTGTACGATGCTATCATGTTAACATGGACCAAAGTCGCTGAGGAATATTTGCAGCACCGTGATGAATCTGAGCCATGAAGCATTAAAGCAGCTCTGAAGCAAAAAGGAGAACACTGTAATAGCAAGTACAGTGTTGGAGCAGGTAAACCGACATAAATATTTACACTAGCTGCTTTATTAGCATTTTAGTAGTGCATTATTAGCGATTTATTAGAGGCTAGTGTAAATATTTCTGTTTGGTTTCTCACCCTGTGTAAGCTGCACAAGGATCCTCTGCAGTACAAAGTACAGCTGGCTGGACTCACAAGGCCTTTTTGTTTTATGAAGCAGTGTTTCCAACATTAAAGTCTTCTCCGTGCTTCCCCACACGCTCACCTCATTATTCAGGCCCTGATATTCTGACTCATACTGAAGTCCCGACTTCAGCTGCCTGCAGACGACCTCTTCAGTCTGACACTACCTCATTTCCTGTGTCCTGTGAGCTCATTGGTGTGATACACTCACACACACTTATACATAGAAGTCCTGGATTTCTCCTCTCCACATGTTGCTGTGAGGATGTTTTAAACTCACTGTACTTCTCTGCTGGATTCTCTGGCAGCTCATCAGGTTACTGCAGAACATCTGTCAGGCCGCCAGCTCCAAAACACTCCTGAATGTCTGTGATGAGGTCATCCCGCATAGTCACATGTCACGGTTACAGTCGTGACATAATATCACATTAATTTGACAAACTTCCAACCCTTAGAGTTCAACTCAGGTGGTCAAGTTGTCTTGAGGAGCTTCAGATCAAGACAATCTCATCTTCTGCAAAGTTTTATTTGCAGAAAATGTTTTGGGATATAAAATAACAAAAAATCATGATAGTTCTGTTTAGCGCCCCCTGGTGTCTGGATGCTCTTAAACTATACGCTCCAAATATGCTATTTAGTCATTAGTCTTATCCAAGAAACATTTTATTTGACTTTTATTTTGATGACTTGTAGAGAGGAAGTGTGGGAACTGAACAGTGTCAGAGATTCATTGTCCTCTTACTATTAACCCACATAGAGAAATTAGTTTAATTTTTGTCAACCTAATCATAGAAGTCAATTAATAATTCTTATGTAATTTTTGTCATTTTGAGAAGTCATTGAAGTTAAAGGGAATCATATCGGCTCAAACAACTGACATCAAAACTCTACTTTTCTGTCGAAACACAGACGCGATGAAGGTTAGCGAGAAAACCACAGTTCAGAGGTCAGAGCTTGAACCTGACTATCTATATTAGTTATTGGCTCAGTCACGTGGGTCTAGAGGCTGGCTGGTGACTTCCTGGCAACCACTGGTGTCTAGGGGAAGCTGTGTATTCCCACCTAGTTGGCAACTGGTTGCTGGCGTTTGCTTGCAGTGGCTGTGAAATCACCTGCTGTTATTGCTGCAGTTATGCAGATCTAGAGAGTAGTCAGTAACTCTTGTGGTTAAAGCATCTGAGCAAAATGGGTTAGGCCCTGAAAAGTGCGATGCAAACCAAAAATAGAAAGTATTTAACTCCAAAGTAAAAGTTGCACCTTTTTAACCAAATTGGTTACAACAGTAAGACATGACTTTTACTCTGAAGACGTTTCCAGTTTGCATCACACTTTTCCAGGTTTCACTATCACTCCACGAGTAGTTGGTTAGAAAAGGTTAGCTGGTAGAAAGGTTACCATCTGCCATGTAAACTATGGGTGACTGCAGCAATCTGCTTCCAACTAACGTAGAAATAAGAAGGTTTTAGGAGTTTCACCCTCTTTGTGACCACCTGTGTACCTAACCACTTGCCAAATATTTGGGGACCACACATTTTTCCAAAGTGGCCAGAGGTTGCCAGGAGTCACTGTCCAGTCCCTAGGTGTGACCTTAGCGGGCCATCATCGAAACATTTGAGATACTTATGTTTTGTTCGGATATTTTTACCACGACAGTTTTCTAAGTCTGAGAAGAGGAGCACTTGCTGCACGACTCCACTCCTGACCACCTCGGCTTGTTTTCCACTATTTGTTAGTTATGAATGGGTCGCTGCAAGCTGACATGCAAATACCACTGAGATTTACTGAGCTCATTAGCGCTGACCAGCTCAGCTCCAGCACCCTCTTTGAATGACCACAGACCGTACAGACGATTTTTTTTCCCACCCTCAAATTCTTTAGACTGTCACTTTAATGGATGTTGGTGGACGTAAATTCTGAACTCTGCAGTTCTGGATCACTTACGGAGTCTGACATGAAAAATGGCAGAAGTCCTCGAGGATGGCGGGCCTTGGAGAGCAGAAACATGTATACTTTGAAACGCTCCAGGAGCATGTCAGCTTTTTTAAGATAATATCATCTATGTGAGAGGGAAGTTCTCAGATACTTCACTTCAGTGGAATCATATGAAAGACTATTCTATTTAAAGTTAAAAAAACAAAAAAACAAAAACAGAACAGTGCTGACATCAATGCAGGGCTGTATTTGAGTGTTGTAGCTGATCCAGGAACAGCTTGTTGGAATTAATTTCAAGCTGTTAGATTCCTAAAAATGAACTTCAGGTTACCTCCAAAGGTCAGGGCATAAGTCTGACAGCTCGCGGTGATCCCACATCTTCAAATATGGCTTTCTGTCAGATGTCATTGCCAACATTCAATTCAATTCAGTTTTATTTATATGGCTCCAAATCACAACAGCAATCGCCTCAAGGTGTTTTATATTGTAAGGTAAAGACCCTACAATAATACAGAGAAAACTCTAACAATCAGATGCCCCCTATTATCTACCACTTGGCAACAACGGGAAGGAAGAACTCAGTTTTAACAGGAAGGAACTAGGCTCCGGGAGAACCAGGCTCTGGGAGGGGTGGCCATCTGATGCCACCGCTTGTGTGCGATTTTATGACAGCAGTTAATCATCATCAGTCTTACCCAGAAACATTTTCTCCTCCTTCAACCTTTGCTCCTGGAGCTGAAGCTTTATTTTCTGTATGAAGCTGATGATTGTAAAACAGTCTGATGTGTCCGTGACTTCAGTGTCAGAAGGAGGTGGGGCTTTTGATGCACATGTTCAAGACTATTGACCCTGAAATGAGAGCAAACTGTTCAGGTCTTGATGCATTCTCAATCATCCAGGAAAGTAAATCTCCAAAAGTTGATTCTGTTCATCTAGACGTAGCGTTTTGTCCAGATGAAAAGAATCAACTTTTGGAGAAACGGTTCAGGTGTTGTTCTAGTGTTGGGTGAACTTCATGGGATCTTGTGTTAAAGTTTTAAAGTCTTGCTTTTCATTGACCTTCATTTGTTATTTCTTTTTAGTTCCTTCACTCTTTCTTTGTGTCAAATCTTCATTTGTGTTTTAACTTGAAGGGTTTGTTTTTTTTTTTGTCTTGCAGTAGTTTGACATCCTCTGTCTGCCTCCCATCCACCACCTCAGTCACCTTCACCTGTCCTCTGGCCCCCAGCTTTGTCTTGATTTATTATCAGTTTCCTGTGTATAAATAGTCCCATCTTCTCCTTCATCATCCAGTTCATCGTCTTCCCCTTTATTTAATCTCTTTCCTACAACACCTTTTTCAGGCAGTCTTTTCCTTTTCACACATGTATCTGATTGCTAAGGTTGACCCCTCATTCGTTTGTCAGACCGCAGCAGCAAACACAATCAGACAAAGTAAGATTCAGTTCAATTGTATCCGTGCCAAGCGAAAGTCTCTGCTGTAGACATGGATTTATATTTGAGCGTAACTTTTCACCAATTGGGATGTGTCCCACTTTAGGAGGCGTTTCATGTGTTCATTACATTCATGTCCTAATTTCATTACACACTAATCCAGCAGGTTACTAGCTCATGTATGGTTGTAGCTCCCCCCTCAGGGAGCAAGGAAACAGGTTATCTGTTCTACAACTGAAAGTCTACCAAATTAAAAGGAGGATATCATCCCCACTTTAATACTGGTACCAGGTGACTTCTTCAGTGAACCTTCCACGTTCATCGGCTCCTGGAAGTGGTGGCAGGTTGTGTTTAAATTAGAAACGTGATGGCTGTGCAACTTTCTTTAGATTCCAGTTTGTAAAATAATTTTAACTTTGAATTATTTAAAAATTGTTTGGGTTTTTTTTATAGTTTTTGACTGGTTGCTGCATGCACATTTTTGGTCAAGTTTGACATGAAGTTTTGTAAAGAATCACACTGGTTTCGGCTCCTGACCGTAAAATGTGGGAATCTACAGGAAGACTCGTCTTCCAAACTCATGCTTCATCTTATGAGACGCGTGATATCCAAGTTACACTGAATCCAAGTTAAATATCTCTGTTCTGTTTTCTAAAGATCATCCAGAAGCTTTGAGTAAAAGTGGCAGTTTAAAGGCATTTGTTTCTCTGTGGAGAATAATTGGCTCTGTCCATCAGGAGGACTTACTCTTATCTCAGCAGCAGAGAAAAAAGCCCTGTTTCCTCCTGACACGAATCATTAATTGAAGTCACTGACACGTCCGGGCTTCGTTCTTTATAATCATCAGCTACATGCAGATAATAAAACTTCACTCTTTTCAGCTCAAGGAGCAAAGGTTGAAGGAGGAGAAAATGTTTCCACGTCAGATTGATTATGATTCTCTGCTGTCATGTTGGCTTCAGTGTCCAGATTTAAGTCAGTCAGAATCCAAGTGAGTAACATTAATAAGCAAATTAGTGTCCAAATACTGAATTTAAATGTTTATGTAGGAGTAAATATACTTAGTAAATGTTAAAAATATTTTAAAAAAAAAATATTTAAAACCGTAAAGAAGGAAATACTACACTACAACATTAAAGTACTATTATTGTGATTTTAAGCGCATAAAGGTGTAAATAAGTTCTTTATTTAACATGGTGTATGACATATGTTCATATGCAAGGAAGTAAATGTGTGACTGTGAAAAAGGTTCATATGCAGCTGAGTTTTGGTATTTTTTATTCTTGAAAAGTGAAACTATTTAACAGAAAATGTTTTTTTTTAATTACCATTAATTACCAAAGTTTTTTAATGTACTCCATTACACTGATTTATCATCTTTTCAGTACTGTAAGCTTCTTCATATATGTATATATATATATATATATATATATATATATATATATATAATGTACTTTAGATGACCTTCCTGCCGACAAATGTTTGAGTTCATTACATTTTTTTGGGTCACATTTATAATAATTTAAGCAACTATATGTCAACACATGTAAATATGTGCAATCTATGTATCACTTTATAATCAACATATAGAGATTAACGTTTACATTTCAAAATATAAAATATATGTAATATTATGTATGTATGTAGTATATATCTGTATATACTACATACATACATAAATACATATACAAGTATATGTATACATAATAGTAAATATGTAGTAAATACATAAAACTCTAAGGAAATAAAATGCACAGTAACTAAATACATAAATGTACAAATTCATCTATGTTAGCATGAATGGTGGACTTGAGTGTAAGTATATGTATGTGAGCATCCAGACATATATGGACTGACATCATAATGTCTGCTCTTTATGTTGTTAAAATAGATTCAAAATGAAGAGCAGATTTTTAGAGTTCAACCAAAATATGTGAAACACTTATTTTGCACTTATATTTGAATCTGTCTGTTTTATGTTCTCCCCGTGTTTGTGTGGGTTCTCTCCGGGTTCTCCAAACACATGCAATCAAACTGATATAACTTCCTGTATGTCCTGCAGCTGCTCCTTCACCACTGAGGTCTTCAGTATAAATCCAGCTGCAATTGCCGTTTGTTCCTCTGCTCAGCTGCCAGCTGAGTCAAGGTGAAGGTTTGCCCACTGTGGGGTGCATTAGAAGATTGCATGGTTCACTATCAGTGAACCCGATGAATTAATTTCCTGCTCTGTTCAGTGTCTTAAAACAAGCCAGTACAGCTAATGGTGATGGACTTCAAATGGCACCTGTCACACTGACCTACACACAGCTGACCAGAATATCAATAACATTTAATGTAGTCTTTTTTTTTTCTTCACGATAACATTTTCAGTTTGACTTTGACCAAAGACACGTGCAGAGGTGGAGCATGGCACAGTAATGTCCAGCAGCATGGACACTACTGTCATCAGTAGTAATACTGATCTGCATCAGTGTAATCGGTATACCAGGAAACCGAGCATTGAAAAAAGTTCCCCTTTGCTTGAAATGCAAAGTGCAATTAAATGCGGTTTTTTTTTTAGCGTGTTATTTTTTTCAAATTAATGAATCACAATTAACGCATTAAATTCCCACCTTGAATAATTATGTGTTAGGTCTGCAGCAGATTGGCAGTCAGTCCAGGGTGTCCCCTGCCTCTCTCCCTGTGATAGCTGGGACAGGCTCCAAAGGCTGGGCACACCCTGGACAGGTCACCAGTCTGTGACAGGGCTAACACACAGACACACACAACAGCCATTCACAGTCCCATTCAGTTCATAACTATCAAATAACCTCTGTACATACTGATGGTGATTTAAATCCATCTCTCCATCAGACCTACTGTCTCTGATTTTCAGTCCAGTTCTTGTGTAGTTTTCACACCTCGGCCTTTCCTCCTGTTTCCTTTCCTTAAGAATGGCTTCTTGACCGGAGACATTTCTGATGAGGTTTCAGTCACCAGTAGATGATCAGCTGAAGGTCCAGATGTTTCTCTCAGCTCCTTTGTCAGGTCGCTAGACTTGATTTGTGATTTATTAATTTGAATTATGATGAAATAATCTATATGTGAATATTCTTGCAAAGTAATAATTTATGCTACTATATGATAATACTTTTAGTAAATTGTGAGATTTTTACAGGAAACACATTTTTAAAAGTTTAAATGCTGAAGAATTTAGAAAAGTAAGGACATTTTTATAACTATTAATTTGGTCATTCATCAGATTCTCAGCTTTAGTGTCTCTTCGAGATTTACCAAATTAAATCCAAGATCCTGACGACAATTTGACAGCACGTACCAACGTGAGTGTCTTCCTTTTTCTTTTTGTCTTACTGGTTAAAAATGACTAAAAAAAATCTTTAGAATTTCAGGCAACAGAGAAGAGCATCTTGTTATTCAAAATGAACATTTGTTGTAACTTTCTACTAAAAAGCAAAATGGATTTTGTATATTTTCTTACTATAAAATTATATATGAGACACATTCGTTAGAGGTTTGTGGACCACCAGCTCTTTTTGTCTCAATAGTCTGAAAGTTATTTTCTTTAATGATTGACTGTGAATTTAAAATATCTGGAAAATAAAATAACATATGAGCATATGTAAATGTCTTTTATGTTTAAAGACACTGACTGTGTTTTCTGTGTTTTGTTAAATTCTGGAGAATTTTGCTTAAATAAGTGAACATTCAGGCTAACACGACTGATTTGTCTTCTGGCAGCTGACTCTGGAGCTCCGCATCAGCTTCAAGGTCAAGCACAGTATATATATATATATATATATATATATATATATATATATATATATATATATGTCTATATATATAGATAGATAGATAGCTGCTTGATTGTTATTTGCTGCCTTATTTTCTCTAAGTTTGTAATTATCATTCCCGGGCTCGTTAACAGATAACAGGACTCATTAATAACTCAGCGTCCTTGGCTTTGTTGTAAACTGGCAGCTGGTCTCTTGGGGTCTTCGTCAGGTTTGTGGTTTCTGTGCTAACAGCTTTCTTACGCACAGTTGTTTCCCTCCGTTCAGGCTGCCATCCCTGGCAGACGTCTGCAGCCATGACCTCGCTCCAGACTCTATTAGCATGCTTGATGAAACTGCCGGACTATCACCCAGCTCTGAATAACATCCCCTCCCCTCCCCCAACACCAACAGAAATACAACCGAAGAATAACGGCAAGCACGTTAGAGATCGTGGGGAGAGGAACATAATTGCAGTCGATGCAGAATCCATCACATCACCTCCAGTTTAGATGATTTACTGCCCCCACTCTGTACTGGTTTCAAAGGGAAGCTGCACTGATAACACAAATAATAACTTCAGGGATTCTGCAGCCACAAAGGCTGCTGAGATTGTGTTTGAAAGACCTGAAGGTTTGTAGAAGGTCAGCTGCTAAAATACAGCTTCAGTAAAGACACATTCAGTGTGTAATCATTATTAATTATTTACAGTTTTTCAGGTTCTGTATTTTTGTTCTCTGCCCTTCCCTGAACTCAGTAAAATAATTCTTTGAGCTTTTTGAGTCAGCGTAGTTCCTCACATTTTAGATCAGAGATGCAAGGATCATTTAGAGCTACATTAAGTATCTGTGTCAGCATCTCCATTAGTGGACATCTTTACTTCTTTACTTTTTCTGCTGCTTGAGCAGCTTTGCATGATTAAGAGTTCAAAATAATCCTTCTTTATCCGATACCAGGCCTTGCTGCAGCACTTCAGTTCATGAACATCTGAAGAAATCCTTGATGTCAGCTAAAGAGGTTGAAAAAGGTTAGAAACCATGTTTTGTGACGTCCCTGGTGTGGACCGATGAAGACATTTCGTTTGTTTTTTCAGCTCAAAGAATAAAGAATAATTTTATAAATGGTTGATTAAAAACCATCAGGTGATGGGTTACACTGACTCACTACTTGTGGTACAAAGTGGTATGACACTAAAGTGGAGCCCTGCCACCGCTCCACTTTAGCTGATGTCGCTAAACACAACACTCTGCTGTCACATCTGCAGGGTGAATTCAGGTGATTTTGAACAATTTGTTACACACAGGAATTTATTTAGTTTTTTAAAAACAACTTCTAAACAAAAAACATTCCTTGTTATTTATTTAGCCAGGAAAATAAATCTCATTTGCAAGAATGCCCATATAGCCATCACTTACATGGACCATAATACACACAGCACAATGCAGAAGATCAAGACTGATATTATGAACTTCAAAGCTCAGGCACCTTAAATCAGGTCATCATCAGCGCAACAGCCTCCAGATCACGTCAAATGTCCTTAAAATCATTAAGTGAGAGCAGCTCTTGAAGATTTAGGTGATTATGGAGCTGATTAAAGTCAGAAGGAGCAGCGAATTCATACGCCTCTTTTCCAAATTCAGTACGAGCTTCAGGCAGAAGCAAGACATGTCAGGAATGAAGACAGTAACGTCCCACACTGCTTCAAAACATGGCAGTAAGATGGAAGCAGACCAAGAATGGCTTCATTAAGAAGAATATAGCAGTGGGTGAGACAAAGCACACCATCCAGCCAAACACTCAGCGTGAAGTGATGAGTATTTTACATTTGTGATGAATCTCAGTGTGCCGTGATAGTACAGCACACACAAGCAAGCAGACAAGTATCATCACAATCCAGCATTGAAATAAAAGTGGAAACAGCAAATCTCCTTCATCCTCAAAATAAAACACCCAATTTTAACTTCAGTGTTTTCCACCAGTTTCTGACTGTGAAGCTTAAAGTGATGATACTGAGATACTAACTCAGAGCCCTTGACTCCCACAAACCATCAGACCCAGTCCACATGTGAGGGGAACCCACATTTGGGAACCTTCCGGAGGCCAGTGTGAGCAGAGCACACCCTCTCCACCCTCTGCTATTTCTGTTCATGTTCATACTTCTCACACTTGTTGTCTCTTTATATGTGGAGAGCTGATGATATGCCCCTCCCTCCCTCCTCCGGTCACATTGACTGGTTTCAGCTGCACATCAATACCTCCGTCCACAGCAGGACGCAGCCGACGCTAATGTGACTAATTTGAGGAGTGGCAGGGTGGTGGACGGGGTGGGGGTCAGTGACGGATGGATTCGGATTCCTGCTCTTGTACTAAAGCAAACAATGATTGTCCTGAAAAGCCTGCGCATATTTTTAGGGTCTGACTGCGTTTTACGTAACGGGTCACAGGAATAAGAATAGCTCCATCAATCACTGGGGCAGCGGCACCCAAACGCTCTGGGAACGCTGGGATTAGAAAACAGCTCGCTGTGCCAGAGGAGGCCCCACCGGCCTAAACCACATTTCCACTTCGGGCGTCCAAAACACAGGAGGCGAGTACATGTACTGCACCCATAGTCACATCGTCTCATGCTTTTATTGATCCAGCAGCTGGAGCGTCACGCTTCTCTGCTGAATCATGTTTTACAGCACAGAGCTGCATCCATCCAGCTTCCCGTTACCACAGGCCCTCACCTCTCTGCATTTCCTGCCATACATCACTGTTTATACATTTCTTTTAGTTCTGATATTTATAGTATTTCTGTTTTCTTTAGTCTATCGTGTGGTATTATTATTATTATTATTATTGTTGTTGTTGTTGTTGTTGTTGTTGTTGTTGTTTCTTTAAGGTTATTCTGACCATATGTTTCCTGTGTTTTCGTTCATGTTTTGGAGATTATGTATCGGAATTTCAGGAGCAGGACCACGCCTCCAAACACGCTCCTTCCGGCTGTCATCTACATAGGTTCCTCCAGTTCTGCAAGCTGATCATTCTCGTTTACGTGCCCCACGCTCCCTCCCTCCTTGTTCTCAGTTCTTAAACTTCTTCATTTCTATTTAGTGCATGGGGATCTGCCAGGCCTGGGAACCATTGCCAGTCCCCTTCGAGGCCTTCCCCAAACCGCAGCTCAATTCATGTCAAAGCATTCACTTTTACCCACTAAAACGCTGTCAAACCTAAAATGAGGACGTGGGCCCAGCTAGTGAATGGATTTTCATTCTTCTTTCAGACTTCTGTTTCCTCCGGTCATGTACTTTGGTTACTTCTTGTTTTACTTTGAAGGTTAGCTTCTTGTTGTGCTTTTTTTAAGTTTTACTTTGGGACAGTCAGCCTCATTGTCTTCAGCCATGTTAATTAGATTCAGCTATGTCTCATAGATTAAAAGAAGGTGAGGAGCAGACACTTTATTAAGAA
Organism: Pelmatolapia mariae; assembly: GCF_036321145.2. Taxonomy (NCBI): domain Eukaryota; kingdom Metazoa; phylum Chordata; class Actinopteri; order Cichliformes; family Cichlidae; genus Pelmatolapia; species Pelmatolapia mariae. The sequence continues at coordinate 22,938,107 of NC_086242.1, read as the reverse complement.
CAGGAGGTAATTTTATGTCAGCTGCAAAGCAGTTTTAAAACTGCCCCACCGCCACAGTCATAAATCCAATCTGAGTGGAGCTCTGGAAGTTAACTGGTTGTTGAGACATCCTGGCGGAGTGTGTTGATGTTAAACATCACTATAGGTATGCAGAGGTCAGGCAGGCCGTGGCTGTCCGCTGTGACTCTATGAGAGGTGACAGCAAGCAGATTGTTGCAGTGAAACCTCGGACTTTGTCATGGATTGTGATTACATAACGGCTGAACGAGCAGACGGTGCACGGCAGCGGCCTGCAGACCGGTGCCAGCTCAGGGCCATGTGGCGAGGACGGGGCGGTCCACACAGGAAGTGACCGCGGACAGAATGGTGACACTGCTGAATCAGGACTGACTCAGCTCACTGCCAATGAAACGGTTTATTCATCAGGCCAGCTAAACACGAACAGGAAAAATACAGGCATAAAAGTGAAGATAAATAAAGATCTGAATGTTACTTCACACGAAACTTTCTTTAAAGAACGTCATAAACAATGTGTGAGCCCACACTGACTCTTCATCGTCCTCAAAAGCATTCAAACAGTTTAGACCTTACGTCTGTACCTGAATATAGTGATGGTTGAAGGGTTCTCCAGACATGTCAGTATTTAAATATATATTCTAAATGCACTTTGTGAAGTTTCTTCCAGTGAATGATCAGAAACAGATCAAACCTCCCGAGTACCAATGCTGCTTTCTGCTTCTCTGCATCACAGACATCAAACTGAAGTTTATTAAAGCTATGATAGATCCCTTAAAACTGGATACAGAAATCAGATTTAAAATGTGATTTTCAGCCCTGAAAGCTTCGTATGGAGGTTTGGTGCATGTCTGAAGTTATGAGGGCTCAGACATGGTGAGAAACTAATTATCATCAGATTTGGACATCAATGACCTCTAGAAATATTCCTGCTATGAAGGTAAAATTTCATATTCCTTCATTAAATACGGTAAAGTTATTGAATGTGTCTGTAGACTGATGGATGGTCACTGTTTTAGGGCGTTGGTATCATTATCAATATAGTAAAGTTGAGCTTTAGTTCTTCTCTTCTTTTCGGTTCACCTGTTTGGACTGTTGAATGAGCTTTTTCACCTGTTTCATTCCTGACCTGTCTGTCATTCACCAGTCCTCGGTGTATTTATAGCCCTTCCCTCCTATTGCCAGCATGACAGTTTAAGCTCCTCCTGTTTTTAGTGGATAGTAATTGCACTGTTTAGCTCTGTATTTTTTCTCGTTCTTAGTTTATTTTTATTCTTTTGGCTTTTGTATTTCTTGGTTTTGATTTTTGGCCTTTAGACTCTCATTTTCATTAGGCTCCTCTGTCTTGCACTCAGTGCAATCTTTCAATGATAGAAATCAGCCATTAAATGATTGAAATGGTTACTTGACATCAGAATAGCTCACAATTAGAGGAGAAATTCTGTCTACCTGTACCTAACCTGGCTATAAAACCATTAATGTGGACAGAAAAATCAGCTGAATATTGAGAAAAACCTCTAAGCACCACAAGATGACTGCAGTATTATGACATGGGGCAATGTGTCCGTGTGAAAGTGTTCATTAGCAAATGTTTGTCGGCTCTAAATGCATCAGTCTGTTTGTGTTTTTGAAAACCTGCTTAGTAGCTCAAAAGCAGATCTGGAGAGGAGACATTTTGAGAAGAGTGGGTCGAATGGACCAATGAAATATCTGTAAACTGTAGAAGGAGTTTGGTTGTCAGTGTGGAGCCGTTTTTATCAGTGTGCTTCAGGATGCTGCAAGGTGAAGTCCTGATCCACCATTACTCATCGCAGCAGTCAAACATGGAGGTGACGCTGCCAGTCAGGGCTGCTGCTGCTGCTGATGCTGCACTCCATATACCCCACAATAATCACATGCACATCCATCATGTCACTGTGACATTAGCGGGGCTGTTAACAGCACCCCGCAGAGTCCTGCTGTGTCTCAATGTAATTCCAGTGCTCCCTTATGGCTGCAGGCATCATCACAGCAGATAACCCTAGCCGCCTCATCGCCTCAACTACAGCTGCTGAGCAGGAAGAAGAAACAAGGCCTAAACCTGGATTCATTCCCACCTTCTTTCCCCAGGGGCTGCAGAGGAGGAAGGGGTTACCTGCCACACCAGGCTGTCGGTATCTTTGGAAACCTGGGAAGTCCTCTCTGCCTCCAGCAGCAGCTGCAGTGGGAGGCAAAGCTGCAGAGATCAACCTGTCACATCCCGTCACACGGCGAATTATGCGGCCTTCAGGACGGTTCTGCTCTCAGGTCTGATGAGCTGTGGTCAAACATGAGCTCACAGCATGGAAGAGGCAGACGCATGAGCAAAGGTATGCATCCCATAATATCCTTTCAAAGATGATATATGACTGGAATATTTAAATAAAATAACTGATGATTGCATTTAAATCTCCATCTATGCATCCATCTCTATTGCTTATCCTTATCAGGGTCCCGGTCTGGAGCCTTTACCAGCTATCATTGGGCGAGAGACGTGGTACAGCTGGACAGACGCTAGTGCACATTTAAATCTGCTTCATATACAGACTGAGGTGTCAAAACAAAACGACTTGCAGTCTTATAGAAGTCTGTAAGAAAAGGGCCAAAATGATGGATAAGTAAAAGTCCATTTTGTACACTTTGGTCATTCTAAACTGTCGGAGAGAAGGATCACGCAGAGCTGCTCTCCAATTGATAATCTTTCAGTCAAATCATTGACAGGTCAAAACTCTTCTGGTAGATTAATAAAGAGTTTTTCTTGTTAACATTTCATTTTAACATGTGATTTTAGCATCACACAGTGTCTTCCATGCAAACATTGAGCTTCTGTAGAAATTACCGCACAGTTTTACCGATCAACAACCAGCAACCTTACTGAATTGTCTGTGGAATTTAACACTGCAGTGGTAAAGAGTCTTGAATGTTTTATTTTTATTGATAATCTTAATCATCTCAGTAAGTAAAGCTTTAAATACAAAGAATGTATTTCAGTTCTCTCATCTCTTCATTCTGCAGTAAAAAATCTAAATAAGAGGAACATGTTGCAGTGAGCTGTAGCAGTAGTCACGTGTCGTTCAGTGTTCTCAACCAGAAACTATAAAATCTTTTGACCTTGTCCAACTTCATTCTGCGATGGGCCAGCCGCACATATCAGCTAATTTCATTATCCGCTCATTAATTAATGCTACAGTAAGTCGTCCCGTGAGGACTCGAGCTTTAGCGGTTCAACAGCCCATCGCACACACTGAGTCCATCCTCCTACTGGAAACTGTCATCATTAACACAAAGGTTAAACAGGAAGAAAACTAAGACAGGCGGTAACAATTTATATGCAGAAACACATCCAGTATGAAGAGTTTTCAATAAATGTCAGTTTGGTAAATGCTGATTTCCTGCACATTTGTCTCTGTTCGCCTACAGCAGCAAAATCCCAAAACAAGCACCGAGATGAGCCGAATAAATGAAACTGAAATCTGACCAATGAAAACACATTAAATCCTTTTTCTTTCTTCTCCCTCTGTGCAGAAATCCAGTCCCACACCTCACCATGATCGTGCAGCCTCTCCGCTTCACATAATGAACAGAGAAAAGTACAATAACTGCAATTACCCGCAGTGAGATGACCCCAATCAGGCCATTCAGGAGAGGCGGTTATAATGAGGTGGCAGCCACATAAAACTCTCATTTCAATAGCAGCGAACAGTTTTCTGTGTGACCGCTGATGCTGAAGAGGAGAGAGGAGTGATTACCACTTTACTATCAGCATTTCACCAGTTTGTACCAGACAGAAAGGATTTAGGTACACACGACATTCAGGATGTAGATTCTAGTTTTTATTGTTAAGAAAGAGAAATGAGTTCAGTGCTGCAGGAACATCACAAAGGATGGATCTCTCTTCTCTTGATTCTCCATTAAATGTGTTTCTGGGTCAAAGGTCTTTTATTCAAGTCTCACATGTTAACCAGTTCTCAGGTTCCTTCTGTCAGGAAGAACTCGGTGGTTTTTTTAAATGTTGAAGAGGCTGAGATAAGGATTGGCCCTCTGAGTCTGAAGCTGTGGTGATCCACTAGAAAAAGCTGGAACGTTAACTCCGGGTCGAGGAGGAGTTCCTGCCTTTAGTGGAGGAGTACAAGTACTTTGAGGTCTTCGTCAAGAATGAGAGGCGAAGGAAGGATGAGGACTGACAGATGGACTGCTGCAATATCTGCTGTGGTAACGAGAGAGCTGAGCGTGTAGGAGAAGTTGTCACTCTACAGTCTACAAACTGCAATCTTCCCTGCTTGCATATTTAAGAACACTTCTGAATGGCTGCCATGCCAATAGCTGCAGTGAAAAACGTCTTTGCATTTACTCAAGTAGAAGTGAACACCAAATAAAGTCACTCTATGAAGGGAACTCCAAATATTCCAAAAATACACTCAATAAACAGCACTGCTGTCAAGAGGAGGTAATGACTTCCATCTGCAGCCTTTTATATTTGGTGGCTCTGTAGCAGCCATAAGACCCCATTACAGAAGAGAGGCCTCAGTGATGAGAGATATGAATCAGCATGAAAAAAGCAGAGTTGCAAAGTGGCTTGCAGGTGTGGACTGAGGCAGGCTAAAACAGCTTGAATGTCCTGTGTGAGGACAGTGTGAAGCTGTTAGCTTTTAGACTGAGCTGAATCTGACTCCTAGGACTGCTTAAACAATTTTTTTTGAGAGAACATGAACATTTGTACTAAATTTAATCACGATCCATCTGAATTATGTAACAGACAGAATCATTAGCGTGTGGGATGAATCCTCTGGGAACATGAATGTATGACTGCAGTTTCACTGGACTCTGTCCACTAGTGTACTTAAAGTTCCCAGAGGACTTGTGTATGAGGTTCAAAGCCAGTTTGTGAATAATTGTGCACAAACTCCACGTGCTCTCAGGCCTGAATCACAGGCCAGACTGTTTTGACTGGATGATTTAGGATAAAATTATCTTAATTTAGCATCCAGAGTTTGCTTTGCTGTGACAGATGATTGGCTGTTAGCAGCAGCCACTTCTCCATATGCTTCCCTTGGTGACCCAGATGTCTTACACTGATGAAGCATTCCCTGGCCTTGTTAACAGCTCTGAGGTCAACGGTCAAAGGTCAGGCTTCCCCTGTGCTTGTAGCAGCCACAAATGAAATAAACAGTGAGAGGAGGTGACACAGCAGTTGTGGGTTGACAGCTTTGTTTTTACAGAGGGGACGGATAGTGCGGGCAGTGCTGAAATATTGAAGCCAACACGTCACGTCCTGGGCTGCAAACAGCACATTAAAAATGTTTTACTGAAGTACACCTGGCTCTCACAGAGAGGATAAAAGCACCTGTTGCGCTCTTTTTGCTGCTGCATTTGAATTCATACATTGTATTACGGCCTCCTCTCTTCCCTCCACTGATGAACCATCAACCCCTGACTTCAATTTTCTGGCACTCATGTCACCGTTTTAGGACATCTCTGAGATTCGCCCTGCATTCACACTGCGGACAGACTTTTACAGCTTCTATCACCCATCACACTCTGGGTTCATGAGCGCCTCCTATCATCTGCCTGAAACAAGTAACCTCATCCTCATGTGGGGAAACAAATGCACACTCTGGCATTCACGTTGAGGTTACAGAGAGCCGGGAATGCTGGGAGTTGATAATGGCTCCTCTTCTGGTTAATGTAAAAGCTCTCCACTGCGTTGATGGAGATGTGAAAACACACCACAGAAGAGACTCTGGATACGTGCTAATGAAAGACGAGTAGCAGCGGTCACTGTTCAGCTGGGAAAAGATTAGTGATAGTAATAACTGTGGTTCAAGTTCAATATGAAATTCAAACTGTTTTAAATTAATCATTATTACCTTCATAAACTTGGAGAGAAAATCAGAGAGGCTGAGATGGTTCGCACACGTGAAGGAGGGGAGATTGGATATATTCGACAAAGGATGATGAAGATGCTGGGCAGGAGCAGAAGAGGAAGACCTCAGAGGGATTTCATGGATGTAGTGAAGGAGGACATGCAGAGGGTTGGTGTGACAGAGGAGGATGTTTGGATAGGAGGAGATGGAGGCAGGTGATCTGCTATGGTGACTCCTTTCTGTTCCAGTGCTGCTGGAGTGAAAAGCATGTTAACGAAAGAGAAATGAAGCAGATTCAGAGCGTTGGGAGAAAAGTCGTGTTGAGATGTGCAGCTGCTTTTTTCCTCTTGATGAACTGCAGCTTTGCACCGAGCTGCCGTCCTGCAGAAATTACACTCTTTTTTTTTGGCTTTGCATGATGGGCTAAAGGACAAGAGTGTGTCGACACAGGTGTAAGAAAATCATTTTGGGGGCATTTTTTGGCCTTCAGACAACAATTATGATTGCTAAATTGTTGGACAGGACAAGCAAAATAAAAAACAAACGGTATATATCAGATCATTCTGGTTCCTCAGATCTTTACTTCTCCTGGTGCAGTACATGCAGTCAGTACAGTGTGAACCTGCAGTGACACAGACACACAGAGTGTGATAGAGCTTTCTCCTGCAGAACAACAACAGCAGCTCCATCTCTGTTTCTTTCTGACCGCTGTGACAGCACCGAGGCTCTTTGATCGATGGTGGCTGGAGAACTATCTTCTGGAAGTTTTTATAATTTGTCTTCTCCTCTCCCTCCTCCTCCTGCACCCACACATACATATCTATCATTTATATCAGTCCACCCAGACACTGGTGTGCCACTTTGTGAAGGCTGCTGACTTGATTCACTGCTCTATCAGCCACAAGGTTGCAACGACTGAAGTAATACATCCCAAATCTATAGGTGACAGCAGTCAGTCCTCATTAGGTGAGAAGAGACAGTGAAGATAAGCTAGAATTAATAGTATTTTTCATTGATACGGCAACAGCTGATATGAACTGAAGGAAGCAGTTCAGAAATAATAAATTTTCTTTAGTCTTTTAACTTTGTTCTCTGTCCACAATTTAATGTCCTGTTAAAATGAGATGAGGAAACAAGCCAAAAACCGTAATTTTATTCCATTCCAGTCAAGTGAGGGCTGAAAAGTAGAGCCAACACTGAAACACCAAAACCTGCAGTTCCTTCACAGTCCAGCAGAGGCAGTGAGTCAGTCCTCATAGACTCATAGAAATAAATGTGTTTATAGCCTGATACACAAACTGTTTTGGACTCTGTATACAGGTTCATACCTTACAGGCAGCAAATATGACCATGTGTTGTATGCATTCAGAGACGTGCTCCACCTTCTGTTTGAACCTTTACGGTGGACGAGTCACACTATAGCAGGACAATGAGACCAAACACGAACCATCGGACGACCAAAGACAACCAAGGTTGACTGACTATCATGGACCTTAGACCTGCTGAAAATGTATCGGGCTGAGGTGTCAGAACCAAGGAAATAGATTGCTCTTATTTTATTCAAAGTCTCTTTTACATTTTCAGATTTCGTCAACATTTGGTCACATTTTGACTGAACTTGTGGTAGCTGTGGTAGCACCAAGCTGAAGTCTTAAAAGTCCAGCGCAGTAAATCTATAATCAGTTACAGTTCAAATAAAGTGATTAACATGTAAAACAAGAACTCAACCTGAAGCCTGTTGTTTTGAAGGTACATTGAGTCTGTAGGCTTAACTGCTGTTTTTTGTGTTTGATAGGAGAAAAGAAAAGTATGAAAGAGTGGGAGACGCTGCGATTGACTTCATATGCCTGGCAGCTACATGTAAAAGCAGCTGTTGTGTTGTTTAAGAAGCAGCTGCATGTTGAGATAAGACTACTGTTTTCTGTGAAGCCTCAAACCTAAATCAATACACCGCTGAGCACTCGCCCTTCACTTCGAACAAAAGCTGGAACTGATTCACTTCCAAAGTTGAATCAATGTTTAATATAAACTGGGGCTGCCGAGGGGCTGGATGGTCACTACCCAACACTCGTGAAGGCCAAAGGCAGTTAATTCAATACTGGTTCAATCTAAATGGATCGAAATTTATCAAAAACTTTGGAGCACTGATTTATAACAGCAGCTGTGATGGATCCTTCATAAAGATCCAGGATTCAGGATCTTTGTATTGGTTCATTCTGAGCTCAGCTGCTCAGTTTGCTTCTGCAAACAGTTTCATTGATGTCATTTTCACACAAAATCTCAGAGAAGGCCAAATTTATCTGTCACTAAAGGAATGATTCTTAGTTGGGACTTTTTAAGCTGTCTCATTCTATTAGTGGATTTTGGAACGTTTGGGAATATTTGGAGTTCGACCAGGTGAAAAGTCTTAGCAAATAGAAAAGCTGCATTGCTTTACATGTGACCTTGGTGTAACATCCATCTTATAACAGGCAACATTATGAATAGCCTAATACATCATTCAGTGACTGAAGCTGTTTGATATACTGGAAGGAATGTTTTAATTTTGCCTCTTTGGTAAAGGTAAAGAACTAAAATAATGCAGTGGTTACCAGAATCTAGACAAATCAGCCTCAACAAGAAAGCTACCTGATTAGGTTAGGTACGTAATCCTCTCATCTAATTTCAGCCCTGATTACCAGATAATCATGAAAACATTTTTTGTACATACTACATTTGAACATATTTGAAATATCAAATATCACATGGTATTGGTTCGGTACGCATTCTCTACATGCGTCTCAGTAAGCATTCATCATTCGTAGAGTTAGCATTTGTCAAGCATATCGTTTACACCATAGGAAGGAGATTCTCCTTCCAAGCAATACTCTTCCTCTTCCTTTCATTCCCCTCACCTCAGCAGCGACTTTTCTCAAAGGTAAAATGCAGATTTATTTTTTTATTTCTACTTTATGCTATGCATTTAGGATGAGGGTCTAGTATGAGGGCCAATGGTTTATATGGAAAATAACTTTAAAAGTGATTTTTAAATGAATATTTTGGGAGCTCATAAATGTCCATCTGAGTTTCCATTATTTCATATGGGGGAATTTGCTTTGATATATCGGTTTTTTTGGTTTGCAAGCAGCATTCAGGAAAGAATCATACTCGTAAACCAAGGTACTACTGTAATTTTCACCAATCACTGCTTATATCTATCAGACATAGTAGCACTGGAGTCATAAAACAGAGTCCAGTATTTTTTTTTAGTTCAGTTTTTGGCCTCCATCAGCTGCTGAAGGGAACCATCAGACGTCTGGATGCTGAATGCTGCAGTAAGTTCACCAGCTTAGCTGCAGCTGCCAGAGTATGATGTTGAGGAAAGTATACAGAGATTTCACCAGAGCAGGTGTGATAAATGCTGGAAACACTGAGAAGAAATTTAATTATAACAGTCTGTACATAACCCAAACTAGGAGCTAAAGCAAGTTACAGCTCAGTACAACTGTTGTGAATTCTCTTGTGATGTATGTGAAGGTTGTGCGATTAAACATTAACTCCAAGGACTTTAATGGAGGAAACAGTGGAAGCAGAATGACTGCTGACTGCTCCAGAAATATCCTCTGTATCCTGATTACAGTTTATCGAGCGGATGAGAGATAACGTATTGAGTGGCTCACTTTGCATCAGGTCACTGAGCGGAGAAAAACACATCTTTCCTGTCCTTTGCTGAGGCTCACAGACGTCCTCAGCCTCAGGTTTCTTCTCCATCTTGGAGCTGAAACTCAAGCTCTCTGTCTCCGACAGCCTGGGACTCGCCATATCAAACCATGGCTTCTCGCTGGATGAAATATTGAAGATTTTTCACCTCCTCTCTTGCCTTCCTGCTCTGACCTCCCACTGAGCTATGAAAAACTTTCCCATTAAAGTTTCTTTAATAGCCCCTGGACTTCAGCAGTCTTTGAACCAGGAATTCTGAGCTGCAGGGAAAACATATACGAGCATTAAACTGTTAATGATGATTACCACAGCTTGCTGGGAACATTCCTGCTCTCCTGTGATCTCTTGAGACTGGAAAGTTTTGTGTCAATCAACTCAGCAACCACCCACACATTAGCTCCTAGGCTGATGTTTCCAGTGAACTACAATTCACAGTTCTCACATGATGGCAGATAATTATTGCTTTGTTATTTTCATCGGATTTGTTTAGCCAAAATGGCGGCCAGTGCACTAACAATCACCCACGCAGTTTGTTCATGTCTGCTAGCAAAGTGTAGAATACACCACTGCATGCAAAGTTTTTGAGGTCACTATTATGACCAGCGTCTCACACGTTTTTATGATGTTACTTTAGTTCATATGACAAAGGCATGCAAAATTATTTTCTTGTCTTGAGCAGCATTCTAGCTCCATGACCCAAAATATAGTTTATGATGAAAATAGATCAAACATCCAGCGTACCAATGCTGGTTTCTGCTCCTCTGCATCACAGATGTTAAAATACTCCAGTTTATTTAAACGATGGTAGCTCGCTCATAATAATACTTACAGCTGATTTAACCAAAGTGTCAATGATTTTTTTTTTCAGCCTTGAAAGTTTCCTGCTCCTGTTTTCTTCAAATTTCAACTCATCCCTGTGTACTTGCACATCTGTAATAGTGGATGGTTTCATGAAATATATTAAAGTTATTGTACCAATAAGTTGTCTATTCTCACAGAGCAATGGAAAACGACCAGTAGAGTGGAGTCCAGCAGAGTAGAGTAGGCACTACTGGAAAAGAGGTTTTACGCAAGTAGTTTAAATAGAGGTTTATAATATGCTGATAAAGCACTCTTATGAATTAAAGTATAATCATACAAAAAAAAAATCCAACCATGTTTTTGCTCCTGTTTCCCAGATGTGAGAATTTACTGCTGTGGTGAAGTTTGGTGTTTGAATAAAATAAAAAAGTATTAGTAACAGTGTTAATTTGGAATAATTTAGTTTATGGTTAGGCAGAGTATTAATGAGCTCCAAATATTCATCTGCAACATTAAAATGTTGCATACACACTGATATGTTATTAATATTAATTCTAATGATAAATGAACTTCATCTTCCTTCATAGCATTTTTTGATAATGTATAATATTTTAAACATTGCTAGATCCTGTGGCCTTTCATTATTATAGCTCATTTTAATGTGTGCACATCTAATGCATATTTGAATGCATCTTTTATTCTTTGTTTCTTGTCTTTGTAAACCAGCTTTTGGCAGTGCTTTCACTTGTTTTATTAGGTGAATCTGTTTAGCGCTGCATGCTAAATTCCGATTAGTTAATCTGTCATTAAAAAGAACACAATATTCTTATGTATGATTCCTGAAGAAAATTAGAGATTGTAGCAAATATTCCAGCTTTTAATTTGTCTTCTTTACCTTCAAGCTATCCTTAAAGCTGGGTTCCTATCTGGCAGCGGTGATGAGGGGGACAAAAAGGGCAAGCTGAAAGCAATAATTAAACAGCCCGTGCAGGATCATTCAGCCCAGAGGATGATAATTAACGGAGGCAGAGATGCTCTCTGCAGCTGCCCTGTGACATTACAGAGTGGGAACACAGCCATGAAAACAGGGAAAGTGAGAAAATCCGAGGCTGAAGGGGGAAATAAACCTTATCGGGTATGTGTCAGAGGAGGGCGGGTCAGCTGTCACGCTGCAGAGTTATTGAAATCTAGATGCTGTCAGCTGGAGGTAAGGCCCCGTCTGCTGACCCTCGACCCAGAGACAATCCGCTTTCCAGTGAGGACTGACAGCAAGGTTTGGGTTTCCCTCATCTGTAAATAGCACAGACACATATAATGTGACCATCTAAGTCACATATAAGTCTTGTCCATCCAGCTCACTCCCAGTGAATATCTGAGCATCTTCCACTCAGCCTCTATTGTCTCCAAACTATCACAGCAGGTCTCATCTCCATCTTTAAACCTTCACTTTTACTCTTGATGCTCTCCTTCAGTTGCAGATCTCCCCTGACACTCGTCTCCACCCACTCCACCCTGCATGCACCTCTTTTCTGCACTGTTCATTTTGAGTATTTTTTGTATTACTTGTAAACTCAAGTTGCATTTGCTCTCATTACTTCAGGAGCAGTGATGGGAATAACGGCGTTACAAGTAACGGCGTTACTAACGGCGTTACTTTTTTCAGTAACGAGTAATCTAACTAATTACTATTCCTATCGTTACAGTTACTAACAAGGAAACGCGGTCCGTTACTATTTTTCAACAAACAGACGGTTGAAGCTGTGTTCAGCTTACCGCATCTTATATCAGTTGCACGGAAGTAGCTGACTACATAAGTAATCTGGACGCTACAGCTTTAAGCAGCTGCGCGCTCCCGCGGACGGCAATCGCGATCACTGTCTAGCACAACACCTGGAGCTAAGGGGGCAAAACAATCGCATGAGTGCTGCTGTTTGACTGAGGAAGAATAAAGTAGTCGTGGTAAGCCAATCACATGACCACTTAAAGACAAAGCAACAAGGTGATATATACCAGTTTATAAATTGTGTTGGTAGGCCACGTAAAACCAGAGTCATGATAAACAATATATACGCGGCGTTTTTTCCTCAATAGTTTCGTCACGTTAGCGCTAGCAAGCACTCTCTGCTTATGAGCAAAAAAACAAAACAAAACAGGGGAAGTTTTAGGAGTGACGGCGAGAGAGAGAGAGAGAGAGAGCAGAAAAAGAGAGAGCGCGAGTTTTGAGATGTGAGAGATTTGTGACGTTTAGCGTGTTTGGAGTGTGTAGTTCATGTGTTGTCTTGTGTAGTTAGTGTGTAGTGTTGTGTTTTGTGTTGTGTGTCAGAACAATGAGGCGACTGCTGTCTCCAGGTAGAAACAGGAGTGATACACTTGCTGCTGTCAGACCTGCAGGTATCAGGCTGTGATGTTCTTGGAGTGGCACAAATAATTTGTGTGGCATCTTATTGAATGCAGAACAGCTGATTGTTCTGTAAATAGTTTGAAATGGTTATTTTAAAAAAAGGGTAAAAGGTAAATGGATGCAAATAACTTTGTTGTTTGCAAAACTTGTGCATAGGATTTTAAAATTGACAATTTATATTTGCATTTAAAGTTATGAAATATGATTCATTAAATATGTTTGTGGTTGTTACAGTAAAAAATATAACTTTTTCTACTCTGATTTTATGGTTTTTGTCTGATTTTAGATCAATTGTGTTAATACAGTTTGTCAAAATGAAAACATGACTGTAAATTCAGGCACGTGAGGTTGTGCTGAAAAGGATGATACCAAACAAGGCAAAGTAAATAGTTTTTAAAGGTAAAATGTGGGGGGAAAATCAAAAGTAGTAAAAAATGGCCAATTATTCCCTGGACCCCAGAGGGTTAAACTTTTTTTTTAAAGTAACGCAATAGTTACTTTTCAAGTAATTAATTACTTTTAGAATATTGTAACTCAGTTACTAACTCAGTTACTTACCCAACACTGTTCAGGAGTGGGAAACTCCAGGCCTCAAGCGCTGGTGTCCCTCAGCTTTTAGATATCACCCTGGGTCAACATACCTGAATCAAATGATGAGTTCATTTGCCTCTGGAAAATTTCAAGACATGTTGAGGAGGTAATTTAGCATTTAAATCAGCTGTGTTGGATCAAGGACACATCTAAAACCTGCAGGAAACCGGCCCTCGAGGCCTGGAGTTGCCCACCCCTGCATTACTTACTTTTTTGGGGTTTTTTGCTGAAGTCGTACAGTTAAAGCCTTAGAAAGGCTACAGTTAGCAGTGAAATTACTTGGTTAACTTATTTCCTAAACACGATTGGGTTAAAATGCAACAGTTCCCACTTTTTCAAAGCTCAGGTCTTAATATCTGTTTTGCCATGAGACCGGGCTGAATGCAATCAAAAAGCTTCTGGTACCAGAGATCTTGCCTTTTTCTGTCCAGGCAGATACACTTTATGGAGAGTACACTTCCTGATCATCAGGGAGACCATCACCCCTAATTCTGCTGGCGATAAACACACCCCTGATTGGTAAGGCTGCCATAGCAGCCTCACCTGTTTCCAATCCCATCAGCCCTGTTGTGTAAACAGTGTACTTGCTTTGGTTCGTTGTTCTGTTTTCTGTGTCCTGTGGCACTCATGTCTCACTCTGAAAGCAAGATCATTGTTTTCATAGCACCATGCAGACGTCACCTCAGGTAAGTTTTACAGTTCAGTAATAAAAAATTTACATAAAGGTGAAATGTTTGCATGGACGTCCCCCAAAACCAGAAACAAAGCACCTGTTTGCTCATAAATATTCACCAGTTCACCTGTGAGCAACACCTTGTTTGGAAATAAGACAGAAGGTAGGACAAAGAAAGAAGTCTGATGATCACTAGAGTGAGATGGTGAGTAGCTGTGTCACATGACCATGCCCTTCTGCAGCTCGGGGGAGATGGGGGGGGAGATGGGGGGGGGGGGGGGGCTGACAGATGTGACAGATGTGATAAATGGTTTGTAATGAAGTGTCACAATCGAGCTTGTTGACTAACAAAAACTGAAGGTTTGTATTGCAGAGACGGAGGAGGAGGGGCTGATGATGTGTGCAGGCTTTTCTGTCACGTAGTCACTAACCGGTGTCATACGGAGGGGGAGGGGGGGGGCTCTGTCTCCTTGTCAAGGACCTAATTACCTGCAGTGAGAGTGGAGGGGAGGAATACAACAGAGGCCTCTTATTTTTGTTTCCTGAATGCACCGTGAGTAACTGTTCCCTGTTCTGGTGATTTAATGAAACCAGCTGTCTGCAGCCTGAGGCCTGCAGTATAAACCCTGATTTAGACTCAAATATTAGCAGTCTGCTCACAGCAGGTGTGCTTCAGTCCGCCCCGTTCAATTATACTTCGAATTATAAGTAAAAACACCTACTCCACTGGTGCAACTTTGCATGATACACACTTTTAAAATCACAAATCCTACTCACTTGTTTTATCACCTATCTGAAACAAGCTGTTGTCTCTTTAAGGTCCCCCTTCCTTCTGATTGGCCAGCTTTTGGAAGTCAGTCAAGGGGCCGGATCATGTGAGTTGTACCAGAGCTAGTCCCATAGTTCCTGTTAATCTGAGTGTACAGAAAGATGTCAGCAGGGGGCGCTCTGAAAAAGTAATCAGTGGTAAGAGTCAGTAATTATTTTCAGCTCTACAGCAGCTGTTCGCATCTTCACACCACACATCAAAATGGAGGACACAGTACAGCGGCTCAAGATGCTCATGTTACACAGAAAGTTGTTTTACTGCAACAGAAACCAGCAAAGCCTCCACAAATTAAGCTGTCCTGGCCATTTTCACCAAAAACATGATGAAAGTTTCCTGAAAATAAAAAAAAATATCTTTGCTTATTCGGAGGTACTCTGTGAATATGCTGTGTCTGAAGCAGCTAATCGAGCAGTTTGGGGGTTTGTTTTGTTGCCTCTAACCGAGTGGACAAATACCTGGTGTGGGCTGAGGGTAAGGATCCAGCATGCACCTCCAGTACTGAAGAATGAAGCCAAATCATTTGGATTCATCTCCCGTAGAGGCAGCTGTGCAGGTGTGTGGTCAGGCAGGTGGGGAGGCAAAGCAAAGACATGAGTACCTGCAGCTTTCAGGCATTTACTGACCCAGGGGTGCTGCAGTAATTCACAGTGGCATGCTGTCAGGCAGACGGGGGGTTAACTAACAGCAGATGTAAGACGCCACTAATGGGAAGCTTTTAGCACCACAATTACCCTCTAATTTTTATTTCACACTGGGCCTCTGCCTGCCAGTTATTATTCCAGAGATATGCATGATTCATTCATCGCACCAGTGCACTGAGTAGAAAGCACGACTGCATTTATCTGCAAACATCCCATGTTCGGACCAAACCAGCATCTCTGTCTGCATCAAAGCTTCTCCTGACTGTCCTCTGCTTCAGCATATGAACAAGGGCTGCAGTTCATTTTGACTCTACTGAGAGTTGAAGACAACTGAACTTCCTGTTCAGTAAACGCTACGTGATTGTGGAGCAGAGGCTGTCGGTGTTGGTGCTGAAGTTCAGAGTTCAGTTAGTATCCAAGAGTTATTTCAGCTTCAGGTCTCACAGTGATGTGAAACTAAAGAGGGTCAAGTAAAAAAGGCCAAAGTCACACAGTAGTTAGCGAATGTTTGCAGACAAGTTGGCGTTGAAGAGCCTTTTTAAGACCCGTCTGCTCTAACTTCACTTTTATATAGAGCTCATGAGTTAAATACAAACTGTCCAATCATTTATTCTTTTTGTTTCTAATAAGCTCTGTAAGTAGATGAAGGGCTACCGTGGTGTCACGCCTGGCCTGTGTTTCTGTTTTGGGTTTATTGACTGATGCAAACTTGAATCTGTTTCCTCTCAGCAGAACATGTGGCGGCATAAATCACAGTTCTTTGGCGTGTAGCGGCTGGGGTCGTGTCTTTGCATCGTTTCTGCTTCATTTCAGAATTTGTGGACAAAACCAGCTCGCGGGTGTAGCGTCGTCCTTCGAAGCGTGAGCTGCATGATGATGGGTGGAGGACAGGTGCAACATGCAGTCAGTCCTCTAAGTATAGACCCCCCTTCTCTCTGACCCTCCCTCCTCCACACCACCAACTGAGCATTCCTCCCGCTCCTCTCCGCGGGGACAACAATGCAGCAGCTCAGATGACGGATGCTGGAAAGCCTCCCGCTGTCACGCCACCAAACACTGATCACCGAATATTGCCAGCGATGGAGGCAGAGCAGCTGCTCCTCAGCAGAGTGGTGACTCTCTGCACTTCAACGTCTTATCAGATGTTATGGTTAATGTTCAGTATTTGGTGTCTCGGTCCTGAGAGTCTGAAGTGGAATGACGGCTCTTATCAAATATAGAGAAAGATTTCTAAAATTGTCATTTGCAATTTGAGTTCATTAGTATGACTCACACATAGTAGACACATTTGGGCCAATTGGGCCTGCGCTTGGCTCAGTTCAGGCTCTGGCAGATGTTTTTATGGTCCTGCACACCTGATATCTGGCCCATATCAGGTGGGCCTGCAGCTGAGTTGTCCAAAGAAAACTGCAGACATGGCCACATGTGGACCCAACAGTCCAAGATTAGAATAATGTGACACAATGGATACACAGATGAGTACTCTAAACTGTGCATGGGTTATTTGTACCTTTATATTTTAATTTATCTGTGCAGCTAACAGTATAATAAAGTAAAAGACATGAACGGCTTGTTAAAATATATGAGCTTTGGAGAGTTTAAAGTTAGGTTTTTGAGGTTTTTCTTCTCATTTGCTGTTCTACATATTCTTTCTGTGTTTGAAATCCCTGAAACGCCTTGTTGGCATGCAGACTTTTCTGTTACTTATCTATGTCACCATGTTACATGTCTTACATAATGCCTGCCTGGCAGCTCATTTGGCACACTCTCAAACATGGAACAAACAGCCGCTTTTGCTGAAACTCGAACACAAAAATATCTCAGCTGCCAGCAAAGTGCACCAAATGAAGCACTGATGGCTGGAGAGGAAACACATGCACTCTCAGGATCTGAAGACATCGTGGATTACGTTACTAGAGAATCTTTGGCATTAGCATGTTGTCCAGCTAATGTGGCTAACATTTCCATTAGCTTTGCTGATATCCCTAAAGACCAGAGGGACAAACAAAAAGTATTTCCTGATAGGACATATAAAACATGCAGTACTGTGCAAATGTCTTGAGCCATTCCTCTCTTCTTTAAATTTTAGAGGAAAATTAGAAACATGTGCAAACATGTATGTAAATACAGCATATAACGCAAAACATTTTACTATTCCAACAAGCTTGAAAATGAACAAGGCGCAAACACCTTCATCCTTTAGCTCAGTCTGACCTCTCTGAGCTAAAGGTTGAAGAGATGACACACAGAGATGACGGCTCTCTGTCATCTCTGTAAGGATCTTCAGGAATAGTTCTCCAGGCTTCTTGAAGGACATTCAAAGCTCTTCTGTGGATGTTTCTGCCTCTTTTTTGTGGTCTCCGTCAGGATGATCCCACGCTGCTTCATTAATGCTGAGGTCAGGTTTCTGGGGCCGTCCATGACTGATAGTGTTCCTCTATCTGTTTCTATCCAGGTATGTTTTTAGTCCATTGGCAGTGTGTTTGGGATCATTGTCATGCTGAAAAAGGAAGCTGCTGCCAATCAGATGTTTCCAGATGTTACTGCATGGTGGATCAAACTCTGATGGTACTTATCTGGTCTCATAATTCACCAGTTTTATCTCAGATCTCATACACGACTGCCTGAAATGCAGCTAAAACCATGAGAAAGCCTCCACCATGCTTCACAGATGGCTGCAGACTCTCACTGTTGGACCTCCTCCTGACGTCCTCAGTGTAAATCCATCTCTCCATCAGACATGTGCCTCTGATCGTCAGTTCAGTTCTTGTGTCATTTTCATACACCTGTCAGGTCTTTGCTGGATTTATTCCTGTTTCTTAAGAACATGACTTTGAAATACTATTCATCTGCCATACCTGTTTTTTTTAAACATCACACTTTTCTTCTTCACTTGTCCAGTTTCCTGTACTTGGTCTATGAACAAGACGAACTCCATGTGTAAGAATTAATAATAAATATGCACATCTACAAATTTATCACATTTGAAAAAAAAAACTGATGAAAGCGTTGTTGTAGGAACATTGCTAAACGTTGGAGTGACATTAAAGCGGTCAGATGTGTTGAGTGATGGAGGTGCTCAGCGTGAGCAGACATGTTGTTCCTGCAGTTTATTTGTGGGACAGACCTGACCGTCTTCTGCTGCTCTCAGACATGATTTTATCTAAAGAGCTCTGTGTGTCACATCGTCTTCTTTTTATCTGAGAGGCTTGTCACATCTCTTTAGGAGGCCTGCTGACTTAAACAGACAGACCAGAAACTCTACTGCATATAAAACAGTGGTCTGGATTTATCTTGCATCACCGGCTTCTAACAAAACGCCAGCGACAGGAAACCTGAGTGAGGTAAAATATTCACCCCTTTAAGCCTAAAACCTCAACAAACCAACTTCCTTGCAGAAATGATTCTTTGTTGTGTTTGTTTTTGTTCCTCCATCAATCAAATGACCTCTCCTTATTTAAGGAGCTGGCAGTTATTAGATTCTTTATTTTTTATGGTACTTAGTACAAACTCGGTCATGGAAATACAACAAAATATGATAAAATTGTATTTTTCAGGCTTTTTCAGCTTTGTGTGACAGGAAGTCTAAAAGTGTATTAGGTACTTTTTTCTTCTCCAATGTGTGAACAGATACTGATGTAACAGCCTGTGTACTGTTTCCTATGTGAATCTTACACTAAAATCCAAAGGATGAGTTGTTTATGCACCATGTGCTTCAGTGCTGAACTGCACAGCATGTATCTGACATTTGTAGTTTCAACACATCCACTGATGCTCTGGTACATACAGAACATACAGAGCAGAGCAGGACAGTTTTTGTGCCTCATGTTTTCAGATGATGCTAGCTCACACACTTTTCTGAAGTTACTAAAAGCGCCTTTAAGACATGAGAACTCAGATTTGAATCCACAATGAACTTACACTTTAAATCGCGCCTAATGGAACCGATGAAGGTGCGAGTCACCTCATCACGGAGATCGTTACTGAGTGAAAGACGGTACAGACATCGATTTACACTAAGTGGCAGCTGCAGGTCGAGGTCGGCCTCTTGTATCACAGCTGGTGACTTTGAATGTGATCCAGCTCTCAGACAGTTACTCAGTCTAATTGGCTGCTGTGGTTTCTTCGCAGCTCTCAGATCTGCTGAGATAAACCTGGTTAAACTTTGTGATTGTTACGGCGAATGGGATGAGTTGTGTGGAGAAAATAAAGGAGGATCGAAGCGCAGGCACTCATGGAGGTGCGAAGGAGATTTATTGTAAAAATAAAACACAAGGTGAAAATGGCAAACAGAACTAAAGATAATCTGAACTGGGGAAAAACAAAACTACTAAACACGAACATGAAGGTGGGTGAGCAGAGGCACATGGAGGTAAATCGCAGGGAGAACACACGGATGAAACATAGTAGATTCACAGGAGATTTACAGTTGATTTACAGACAGACCAGCGACCAGCAAACGAGTTCGTGTTTAAACTTGCACTAAACACGAGACACAAAACCTAAGAACTAAACCCTTAACCAGAATAAACTGAAACATAGAATTATAAAAATAATCAACAAAGCACAACAAGAGATTCAGAATACAATCCATAATGCAAAATTAAACCAAAACGTAAGAACTCAAAATGCTGGGTCAAAATGACCCAGAACCATGACAGTGATTAGTCCTGTGAAGTCGCTTCACTGGATTTCTTAACAAGAGCAAAGTCAGGCAGAGGGTCTGGCCCAGGATCACAGTGCAGCATTTTTGTGTTAGTTTATGTGTACTTTTACCTCTTCTGTTTTATTTCAGTGTGCTGACAGCACAGTTTTCCATCATCAGGATTTTTCTATTAATAAAATTGTTCACATTATGCTCTCACTTCAATTTATTAACTATCCTTTTTGATCAAGTTTTTAGTTAGGGATGGATTTGAGCCTGGTTCTGCCGGAGGTTTCTTCCTGTTTAAAGGGAGTTTTTCCTTCCCACTGTCGCCAAAGCGCTTGCTCATAGGTGGGAGTCATATGACTGTTGTGTTTTTCTCTGTTGTATTTTGTAGGATCTACCTTACAATATAAAGTGCCTTGAGGTGACTGTTGTTTTGATTTGGTGCTGTATAATTAAAGCTGAATTGAACTGAACTGAATATTCAATTCATGATGTAGAAAATATCATGTATTTTAAAAAGCACCACATTCTTTGCTTTGTTTTTTGTCATAGAAAACAAACAGTGTGCTCTTGTGCTGATGGACAGTTCAAGAATGTATTTTAATGATATTTGGACATTTAATATTTTTGTTTTTTGCCTGTAAGGAAGTCAAGGGTCAGCGATGGTGGCAGCATAACTCAGGGCTCTATAGATCCCCATCTTTAATAATTCATTAAATTAATTAGCTATTGCAGTTCCTTTTCTGTTAACCTTTTTTCATTTGTGATCAATCTGCTCCACTTTTTATCGTGCCATTTATCTATTTACTTATTGACAGTTCATATTATTATCCAACAACTGTTCATTTAATTTTAGGCTTTAGTTCTTGTTATGTATAAATGAAGTGGGAACAAGGTAAGGGCCATAATTTTTACAGATTGTAATATTATTGATTTTGGGGTGATTATGAAGACTATATAATCCCTAAAGGGAAAGCGCTGGTGTCTGTATTTCCCCTCTTGTTTAATTTAGGCATTGACTGAAAGTATGATCAAAATTTCCCCTAATTTTACTTAAAATAAGAAAGATATGGCTGAGAGAGCAAAGCACATTCCTAACAGAAAATGTCAAGGACAATAACATCAGTGATGAAAACCAAAAGCCTCTGAAAGCTACCAAATAACAGCCCTCTGTTTGCCTTTAATATGTCAGCGTTTGGTGTTATTGATCCAGGCTGCAGTATCTGTTAAGAAAAGGCAGCTCGTGACGTGATTTAAGGTAGTTTAGACTGAGAGTGAGACCCTAAGCCAATCCCCCCGCCTGCCTGCACACAGCACATACATGTGCATGAACACGCTCACACCGAGCATGAGCGTGATTGCGGTAACGCAGTGGAGCGTTGAGGAGGGGTCGTCCTTGTCTCTCTGCAGCCGGTTTATTTTCTGACGTCCAGCCTCTGACTTCATGATCTCAGTGAGGGTGAGAGAGATGGCACACAAAGGCTCCTCTGCAGTCAATTAGGCACAAGATCATGCACAAAATGGTGCAAATGTGAATAAATGACCTGATTCTAGATGACATTCGGGTGAAGCACAGCCTGCAAACGTTGCTGCTTCCTGAATGCTGATGAGCTCGACAGAATTCCTGGATTCAGTGTAAAAGCAGACGTGTTTGTTTTACATTCATCAAGGTGTTCTGTGCTCTTTGTGTCCCCAGAAATGTCACGGTAATTTTTTCAAAAAATAATTAAAATCAGTGTAAT
Source organism: Pelmatolapia mariae (assembly GCF_036321145.2). NCBI lineage: Eukaryota > Metazoa > Chordata > Actinopteri > Cichliformes > Cichlidae > Pelmatolapia > Pelmatolapia mariae. Next base: position 22,916,182 of record NC_086242.1, on the reverse strand, counting down.
AGCCCCATCATATCTACAATATTTTAACTTAATGTATTCTGAATTTGTTTGAAATTTGTGTTTTCTGTTTTCATGCTTAATGGAAGATGTTGGAGTAAAATATTATGTCTTACTGTTTCTTCAAAAAACATTATCATCCCGTCTCTCTCTGATCCAGGATGTAGAATAATGCATCTTTGCATGCACTATCATGGCCTCTCTCTCAAAGCCAACTTTTCTCTGATTGGCTGTGGGGTATTTGGGCTAACCACCAGACATGATCCCCTCGGTTTCACATGAGACTGGTTATAAACCAATTAGATCAGCTGATAGGTGGATGGAGCTCCATCATAGGGGTTCACGTGGCTGATTTAAGACTGATCACAAATGTTTAAAATGACTTGTGTGAAAATCAGATTCTATTGAGGAACTAAAGGGAATTTCTTCTTTTTTCCTGATTATTCTTGTGCTCTTTCTTTCCCTGAGTCTGTGCCAGAGGTCAACTGTGGAAATATACCCACAGTAATGCGAATGCAGCGGGCAGCAACGGATCGGAGGATGCTGTAATGTTTTAGGATCCCAGGCTGCATATTCATTGTTGGAGAGGACTTCCTGAGATGTCTGCATTTTCCCCCGGTTTTCAAGCATTTTTCTGTTTCTGCTGCAGTAATTGAAATGGTTGTGATGTTATTCCTGTCATGTGTAGCGTGAGTCTGCCACAGGTCACACTCTTTAATGGAGTTATAAACCAAGGCAGCCACCTGTTCTATGTTTGATGATTGTCACTGTAGTTTCTACAGGACACATACAGAGTTATCTCTCTCTTACTGACAGTCCACCTCCTTAAGACACTACTGAGGCACACTCACTCACACACACACCCACACACACTTTTTTAGGTAAAAGCTGGCCGGGCGTGCTTATCTTATCTTTTTTAAGAGCACTATCTGTTTGGTTTTACATACACAAGAAGCTTTACGACTGCCAATGAAGAGCTCGTCTTTTCTCTGAACAGAGGCGTGATGAGTAATGTTCACATTTTATGGGAGATTGTAAAGGAATTTGCTAAAACAAACACGGAACTGGACATAAAAATGCACCTAACAGAATGCTGTTAATCATTTGAGTGTTCGGGGGAATATTTGCTAACCTTTGCATGCAAAAATAATCAGATTATTTAGTTTATGATTAACTCCTCTGCTGATCACCGAGGTACAGACTGGTACCTCTTTGTACTGCAGAATCATAAAATGAATTGATGGTCATTTGTTTATTGACTTATAGCAGTTTCCTGGTTAAAGCTCCGTCTGTGACATCCTGCTGATCTTTGTCCATTATTTTGTCACTCATGTCCTGAAAAGAATTCACTTGTAATTCTACTCTGACTTTTTATTAGCACAATTCATGTTGAATTAAAAACTCATTGAGTGTGCTCACTCTGTCCCAGACACTAAATATTTAAAAGAGTGGCCAACTCAGATGTCCGAGTGGACGTGAAGCCAAGGATCAGGATTTCTTCACACCGGGGAATCCAAACTTTCCAGAGGCAGAATAAAACTGATCTCCTGCTGTGGATCATCTCACATGTTCTCGTGGCTTCAGTGTCGTCTTCCTGCCACGTGATGCCATTTGTCTCTGCACATCAGGGACCCCCAGCTTCTACTTTTTGACCAATACCAGTTTATTTATTAAAGGTTCCATTTGAACACCTGTAAAATCCAGGTGAAAGCATCTTCCAAATGATTTAATATGATTTCATATTTTTTGTGAATCTATGGCTAATCTAATGTGAAGCCTTCTGCTATTCTTGTTCATACATCTTTAATTTTCCACAGTCTATGCTCCTTCCATCTTGGTTCCTTTGGAGGTCCTTTCCTGTTAAAAGAGAGTTCTTCCTCTCCACCGTCACCAAATTCTGCTGATTTTTGGGGTTGCCTCTTTTCTATTGGAAAAGCTGTTGCTTACAGTATGAAATGTGTTAGAGGGACTTTTGTTTTGACCTTGATTGTTCATGTCCAGGGGTCGGCAACCTGCGGCTCTTTAGTCCTCATAGTGCGGCTCCGCGTGGTTTGGGAAAATAAATTCGAAGTATTTAGCTAAAGTGTATTTTATTTATGTTAGTTCTTTTTTAACTTGTAGTTCTAAATTGGAAGATTATTGTGATATTGAAATATAAAAATAAAATTATATTCTATTATTTTTTCATCGCTCAAAATAAGCGTCACACTCGTGGAAGACAATCACTTTTTGGCACAACACCTGTATACCCGCCGAAACGCCGTGCATTTATCGAGACTTTCAACCCCAGGTAGGCCAATTATGGATCTTCGGATCCACATTATGTCAGCAGCTATTCTCCACCGTGAACTATGTTAAAAACAAACACCGCTCACGCCTCACAGATGACAGCTTACAGTCCTGCGTAAAGATGAAAGTGACTTCGTACAGCCCCGATTTGCAGACGCTGTGTGCAGAGGTTCAGGAGCAGAAGTCCCATTGTAAACATACCACGGCAGACCCGACGATGTTTCCATGAACATGCTTTTCAGCATCTCTTTATTGACCACTTTTCCCACACACGGTTGCTGTACACATACAGCCGGCTGTAGCTTTTCAGCTCACAGCCTGACACACACCAGCAACAGCATAGATAGCACAGACGTTAAGGCGGCGAGGCGTGATTGCGGGTGCCCCTCAGGTGCGTCCGCCTCCCCTGCAGCGGCGCTGCAGACCACTCCCCGCCACACACATTAACCAGGTAAAATACATATTTAGGCAGAATTTTGCAAATATCTATCTTTCTTTTTTTAGCAGCATAGTGCTTTTTTTTCCAATTATTTTTTAAAAGCCAGGTCAAGGCTCCAAAAGCCCAAAGGAGATATAAGGGTGGCGGCTCACAACAGTTTTTGTTTGCTACATGGATCATTTTAGTTCAGCTGGGTGTCTTTCCTTTTCTTATATTTCTTTAAGAGTTCAAAATGTGTTAATTACATAAATAAAATGTAATTTTCTCTGTAGCACTTCATGGATTTCATAAGCAACACACCTTAGTTGTTCACACAAAGCATAAAGGTAAAAAACAATATATACAGTGTTATCTTCATTTTAGATGTCAAAAAGTATTTGCGGCTCCCAGTGTTTTCTTTTGTGTGGAAACCGGATTCAAATGGATCTTTGGGTGTTAAAGGTTGCTGACCCCTGTTCATGTCCTAAAGCAACTACACTGAAATATCCATGCAGGACATGAATGTGCTGGATGAGGACACAATTTCTACTGATCATTTCTGACTGGGATGCCCCCCTCAGGGAGGTGTTTTGGTGATAGAGGACTCCCTAGGGGGCAGACCCAGGACACGATGAAGAGATTATGTCTTTAAGTTGGATTGGGAACACCTCAGTACCCCAAAGAGCTGAAGGAGGTGGTGAGGGAGAGGAGAGGAGAAGAGATCTTTAGAAAAACTGACGGATGGATAAAAAAAATTCCTTGTATTTTCACTCTTGTCTGTAGTCCATTGCTTATGAGCTGCACTCGCTTTCTGTGACTTCAACCACAGAAAGCTGATTAAACTCACTGATTAAACTCTGATTTCTTGAAGGTCAGCTTCTTCTAAACATCTGGACATATTTCAGTGCTCCTCCTTCATTTCGATTGCTCTCTGGATGTCCCATTCTGGATACTTCCCATTGTGAGGTTGTTGGATCTGTTCCTGTGTGTCATAATGGATCCTTCACAGATATGGTAAAAAATGATGTGACCTCTAAAAAAAACCATTCTGTTTTGTTTTTTTTAATGTGTTTTCACTGAATGTTCCCCCTCAGAAACCTCAGGATGCTACAGTAGAACTGACAGGCTGACCCTGTGGGCTCACTGGTGCACAACACCATGAATGTTGGCAAAATGCTCCTAGCTACGTTCCTGACCTACTGCAGCGCCTTTAGACGAGGACGCTGTGGAGTGTTGGCTCTCTGAAAACGAACTTTTTACTTTAATCACAGAACATGTTTGTCTTCGTTGTGGTTTACCAACCAAAGAGAAAGAAACAAAGGACTTCCTGCTTACAGCTGGGGGCAGATTCAAAGGTGTTTAGTAGAATTCAGCTCACCTGCTCTAAATGGCAGCTAAACAATAAAAGCGTCTGTCAGGAGACTCTCTCCCCTGGCAGCTTCTGTTTGTAGGTGTCTGCTCAGCTTCCCACCATCTTCCTGTCACACACGCGCACTGATTAATTCTTATTTTCTTCTGTCTTGATTTGGACTGCAGTGCAGACATAATCTGTGGTTTGCCCTCTTTGTCCTTAACATGAGCCCCATTGTGACAAATGTCCGCTCACTGCTGAGACCCTGCAGCAAAACTGAAGCATGAAAATGTCCCATTAGACACAGTGTGGTTAAATAAAGGTTTCCAAAAGCATGCATGCACACACTGATCCTTTCCTGCTCTCTGCACAGTGTCTTTGTGATCGTGTTTTGGAGAGGGTGAGTCTTACTTCAACACATTCTGGTTGAGAAATCCTCACAGATTTCTGAATCCTCTTCAAAGCAGAGAGAGCAAAGCTGCTCTGCACGGGGAAGCACTCCCTCTCTGCCTTTACTGCTTTCTTTGAGGTTTCAGGAATAAATACTGGAGGAGGGAAGAAGCTCTCGAGGTAATTCTAGAGGCCCACTTATACAGTACAGCTGGAAGTAATTAGCACCAAACTCAAATCCCCCTAAGATGAGTAATAAGTGCCTCTAATATCAGGATTCTTTAAGTATTTATGCTTACACAACGTTGATTAGCATCTGATGGTCCACTGAACTCTGACCAGCAGGCAGAAATACACCAAACTGAAACATCAGCATTAAAGTCTTAAACATTAAAACAGGTGGAAAATATCTGATTATCCAGCTCCAGTACAAACAAGCTCAAACTTTCCTGAATCACAGAGCAGCTAAATCTCAGCATTTGAAAGCTTACTGAGGCCTCAAAAACGCGCTGCAGAGCAAGTCATATTCAGAAGGAAGGATCGAGGTGTACAAGAACAACACTTACGACCAATCAGTGCTCTCAAAAATGATGTCACCATTCATAGAAGATCCCCCTGAGCTCAGAGTGCAGAGTCTTAAGGTGGTATCTGAATGGGCATTAAATTATCAACACGTTCTCATCCCAGCATCGATGTGAAATGAAAATAAATCTAACAACGCATTATGTACGTTAAATCTGTTCTGTTCAGATCCTGAATCACTTTGGAAAACACTATTTGATGCCCACAACAAAAGCTATTTTATTGTTGAATTATCAGTGATACTTTCATGTGTTTGTGTTGGCCTGAATGGCTAAAGCCTCAACTCTAAGGTCTCTTACCGCCGCAAGCGGGTTTATATTGAAGTCAATTGTGAACCCAGAGCGTTTAATAAGAACGTGGAAGGGTACCTTTTGCTTCACTATGAGATGTCTAGGGGTGTGACAAATGGTCGGTATGTTACGCGTCGGGAATGATAACGCTCTGATATAATAGTCCTCCTGGTGTGGATGAGTTTCAGTGTTAACCCTTCTGTGATCAGCGTATTCACACTCACACCCACACCTGTGGACCTGACCCCACTAATTGCATGTCTTTGTACTGTGGGAGGAGCCAGAATACCCATACACATACAGAAACTTGTAGTGTATCAATGTGGACTCACAGGAAAGGATGAGAGGTCCTGAAGCTAAGTTTTCACCGTCCTGGAACTCTGGTGGTATCTCTCTTAAAGATGACATTGCTCAGTCAAAGTTCATCTCAGATAATCCAGATTTTGTGGCCAGTGTTTAGGTGTCTTTGTGCTTTGTTCATTTCTAACATCCTGAATTTTTCACAAAAGGACCGTTCTCTTCGTCAGGAAGTGTCAAGCAGAGAGAGCAGCCGACCTCAGCTGACTGCTGCTCCACAACAATCAGCTCCTCTCAATTTATAACATTAATACACCACCATGTGAAGCTTTAGGAACCATGTTCATGGTAAAACGTTTTTCCAGTTTGGCATGTGAAAACTGTTATTTGAGCTACAGAAACACAACTTTTCTCTTGTATGAAAACCAAAGTTTTATTTATGTGACAGAGCTTTTCTAAAAGCTCAGACTGGCACTCACTAAAAGAGAAGTGACTGAAAACCAAATATGTTAGATGCAGATTTAAGTGATCATCAGCCCTGGAAATATACGCCCATCATCAATCCCACATCCACAAATTCATCCTTAGGGGTCAAATGAATGAATATATCAAATCTCCATCCACTAGTTAACAAGGTATTTGAGTGCTGATCAAAGCTTGGGGCTGACATTTGCAGCCCCCAGCCCCAGCGCCAGTGCATCTAAAAAAAGCACCGACCTTATAATTGCTTTGTAAATCCCAGTGAAGCCATTTCACCCAAACAGCCTCACAGCTCCCACCAACACATGACCTGCAGAGTGGAACCGAGACGAGGTTCTCCCACTTGGGCCATATTTTCATCCAGTAAAACCACAGCAGCCATTAAAGCCTCATATTAAACTCTAATGTTGATTCTTCATCAGTTCTGTGCCCTTGATTACTTATTAAACCTCAGCACATTACGATCATTTACCCCAAATACTCTAAAAGTCTTTAAAGGTAGGAAGAACATTAAAAATACATCTAATTTAAAAAAATTACTTTTTTAAAATAGTAAAAATGTTCATTAACAAGTTTACATCAATTAAATGCACATTTATTCACTCCTACACTGCCACGCCCCCGTTTGCTGATTCAGGCCCTCGAAATCAGACAACAGACGTTTACCGTCCTCACCGAAAGCTGTTTGTTCGTTTTACCTCTGCACCACTAAACAAGTGCCTGCTGTTAGACCACGTCCACTCAATAACTGCAGTGGATCATATCTACAAAAACAGTAAAAATCTTTCTGTCATAATTAGGAAGGCAGAAGTGCAGCCAAGCTCGGGTCTGCTGAGTCATGAGTCGGCGCCGTGTTTTCTCTGCAGGTCAGAAGTTCACTCGTGTTTCTGCTTGTCCGTCTTCATCTCCTCACTCTCCTCGTTTGGGCTGATGAGGCTCGCTTGGTGTTTCTGGGTCAGTGTACTGCCTTCAGCCCAAAATGTCACAGATTATCCTCTCCACCTCCCCCGTCACAGGTATGCTCATCTCAGCTCGCCCTTCTCTCAGGAAGATTAAGGTTGGGCTCATTTAGTCCAAATTTGGCACATTTTAATTATTTTTCCAGCATGTTGGAGCCTCATAACTTCATCGGTCCAGCAGAGATCCCCATAAGATTTTCAGGGCTGAAAAACATATTTAAGCTCGTTTCACACCCACTACCTGAGTCACAACCTGAAAACTGAATCTGTTGTTCTTCATGGTCTCTGATCATCAGTTTGATGGATCTATTGTATTTTGAATAAACTGCAGCAGATTATTGATAATTCACTGGAGAAAATCTAAGTGCATTCTGGGTAAACTTTCAGGCTCTTAACAGCATGTGGGACAGGTGTCTGCTCAGGACAAGTTAGAGGAGATGTCCTTTGAAGTCTTTGCTCGCTTGTTTGTTGTGTGCAGACACAGCACCGGTTCATTCGTGAGCTGAGTGAGTGAAAATGGTCCGGCACGAGGACTGGACTGAACATGAGTGGGAAAGCAGCCAATGTCCAAAGAAGAACTTTGAAAGAGCTTCACGGATCTGGAGAACTGTTGCTCTAGAGCACTTTAAACAGTTTTAAAGCAAACGGTTTTGGAAGCAAAATATAAACCAATGAAGGGTGGCTCAAAGCTTTCCACAGTACTGTCAAAGTGTCTGTTTTTACAGCAAAATGAAGATGAGTGAGAAATCTATGAAATGCATAATGAAAAAACATGACACTTATTCTAAAGTCCAGCACGTTTACATCCTGTTTTTACATGTTTGTCCCTAAACACGCTCCATATTAAATAAGCAGTGAGAATGGTGCAGAGGTGATTCAGAGCACAGGTTGCTGGATTACTTATTTGGGAAAAAGTTTAGTTAAAAACAAAAATCTCTTGACTCTCGCTGGGACCAGCACAAACTCCCAACATCCTGGTTTGTCTAATTGAGGACCATAATGCTGGGAGAAAACTTGCTGATGCAGAGAGTCAGACGTCTCGTTGGCCTCGTTGAAGGAACATAAACAACACATTGCAATCTGCCCCTCCTTCGTGTTCAAGCACCGACTGGGGGGAGCAGATCTCTGAACTCTCACAAACTGTTGGGTCGAGCAGGTGCCGAGGACTTCTGCTGGTGGGAGGCGGCGATGCTTGGCAGCAGCGTCATTTTTATTGGCGAGAGCGTCTATTTTTATCCTCGAGCCAGACCCATGAAGGAAACATGGCCTGAAAAAAGTTCCACGTTGACGATGAACTGATCTTTTCCACTGCCTGCTGTAATGGGAAAAAATCCTCCAGGTTCATCTTGTGTGAGCGAAATGAATTCAGATCACCTCGACTACAAAATGCAGCATTTATACCAGGTCCATCAGCAGTTAATAGTCACTGACACAAACCTGATTACACCTGGCCAACAAGTGAAGTGCCAACAGTGAGCTCCAGTATATCACGTAGTTATCTCTGCCACAGTATGTGTGGTTCAGTAACTGCATGGTTTATATTAATGGTTTATACATTATACATCACACAAGTCAAATCAGTCTGCCAATCATTTCATTGGTTTGTTGCTCCACACATCACATTTCATTGTGAACATCTGAACATTCCTCCTGCTCTCCTTCTAAGAAGTTTCCAGTGATGAACAAAATAAACGTCAAAATGACAAAACAAAGTTTTACACATTTCTAAGACAGACACTGAAAATGAAATCACTTTGTTCCTAAGAATTAAACTATTATTGTATATATATTGTTTTCACAGCTTCATTTACAGGAGTCCATCATCCTGATCAACAAGCTGTTTTTTTTGCTTTAGTAACAACCACTGCCAAACAGCCAAAAATAAATGTAGAAATTAGCTAAATAATAAATAAAAATAGAAATAATGTCAACTAAATTTAGACTTTGGTTTATAGAAATAAATTAATCAATGAAAATAGAATCATTCAATAAATCAGTGTAGAATTACAGAAATAAATAACTTATAATAAACACAAATAAAAATCTAGAAAAACAAGTAAATGCAAAGTGAAAAAAGATAAACTGAATATCTAACTGCAGAAACAAAATGTATAGAAAATACAGAATCATATTTATGTACTTATGTATTAGTTTTGGTTCATTTCTGAGCTGCATATTAAATAATGTTGAGTATAAAAACAGAAGCGCCGATTAGATGGAAGCTGCTGCAGGAAACGACGACGTGACCTCAACAGAAAATATTTACCATCTGACCCAAACTAGGAGCTAAAACAGGTAAAAAGTCAGCGATGTCTGTGCCAGTTCTTCCACACAGATGTTTTCTCTATAAAACTCTGTGAGCTCGGTGCTGCTGCAGGATGTTATGCAACAGGAAAATGGGCGCTCGCTGAGGTTGTGCCCTTTATATTACCAGGTGGAGGTTTGGGGGGGTCGAGTTTAGCCAAAGTGCAGACTGAACACAGAAAGCCATTTTCACACAACTTTCCTGAGAGGTTTTGGGGGGGTGATTTCACGCAGACGTGGTGATGCATGGGATTAGCACTGCACTGATGGCATTAATTAAATAAAGAAGTTCAGATGATGGCAAACAGCTGCTTCGCGCATCCAAACTCAAACACGTTCAGATGGGTTTCCAGGAAAACCAACGTCAGCGCCTCCATTTGCACGTTTCACTGTAAACTGCTGCTGGAAATCTGGATGAACATGAAGGAAGTGATGCTAATCACTGCAATCATCAGCTGCTCTGTGCTGCAGATAAAAAGCTTTGAACATGAAACCTGCTCAGCTTTTACAAACATGCTTGATTTATTAATGATCTGATTTTAGAGCACAGATCCAGAGCGGTGTGGACATTTCTGAGGAAACTTTATTTTAAATGTTATAAAACAGAGTTTGTATCAGCATGATCGACCTGCTCCCTGCAGAGCCTACACTAAGGAAACATTTAAGTCTGCGGCTCTTGTCAGTTGTTTTTACACATCATCAAACAGCACAACAAAAAATTAAAGATGTTCAAGAACCAGATTGATGCCAGGTGAGCTGATACGTTCACTAGTCAAGATTAAATTATTCATGGCAGTGAGTAAATCAGGTTAAATACGAGCTCTCACTGGCTTAGCCTTCACTACTTTCTCTTCATGCTCTCAAAGCTCTTTGAAACTCTTCATGTTGAAACTTGCATGTGGATTCAGTTTGTGCAGACTCCTCAGGCCTCTGGAGGATCAGCTCAGGAGCAGACGACACTGAGTAATTAGTCACAGTGTAATTAATTCTTCAAAGGTGAAGAAGCAGTAAGGAACAGACTATTTTCAGCTTGTTTGCTGCATCAAAAAGCTGATTTTACAGAACTGCTTGAATTTGCTAATGAGTAAGAGAAGGAGAAAAATCTTCATATCTTTCACATGTTTCTGTCATCACAGCTGAAACATAGTAATCAGCAGAGTTACAGCTGTGTTTTTATGGTGAGCAGAAACAAACCTGTTAAAGCCACCGAGCTCTACTGCTGAACAACACCACATCAAGCTGCAGATGGTGAGGACAGGAAGTCAGAAACAGCGATGGGACAGAGAACATGACCGATTTTCAAAATAAAAGCCCTCAATCAGACTAGACACTGTTCCGGATGTGGTAGGAAGCTAGAGGGATCAAACCAAGTCTCAGAGACCGGTCTATTCAGCAAAAACAAAAACAAAAGTGGAACCAACAAGTTCTAAAACTGCATCACACAATGAAGAACAAACCAACTGCAGAAGTTACACTTCCTACCTGCAGATGCCCAATGTGTGAGTCTGACTACACCAGGCAGCTGCTCCTGAACTTTGAGGGAATCAGTCATTCTCTGTTTGGCACCATGTTAGTGGAAAAGCCTTTTCACCGTAAATATCCACGTAGAGGCTGAGGCTATGACCACACTCTGCCAGTAATGGTAAATGGACTGATTCTTATACAGAAGTACTCAAAGCGCTGTATACAACATGCCACATTCACCCAATCACACCCATCCTCACAAGCACTGACTCTAAAATGAGTGCTTTTCTAACGACATTCACACACATTCACACTCTGATGCATGCATTGGAGAGCAACTTGGGGTTAGTATCTTGCCCAAGGATACTTGGCATGCAGACTGGAGGAGACAGGGATCGAACCACCAACCTTTCAATCAGTACGTGACTTGCTCTACCTCCTGAGCTACAGCCACCCCAGGCACATTCTTATCTCAGGGCACTAGTTTAATAAAAGATGCTGAAAAAATAAATGGAGATGATCAGGGGCTATGTTTGTGTTCTCAGAGCTCAGATTCTGCTTTGGCTCCTGATGGGAAAACACCAAGGCTATTTTTAGTTTTACTGTGTTTCCAGGGGAAGGTATTCATTTGTGCAAACCTGACCACGTGCTGGAGTTCAGTTTCTTATACCTGCATTGTTTGGTTTTCACACCTTTTAAGATTTCTCATCACCTGACTCAAGGCCAGAACCTTGAAATGGGCTTATTCTGCCGTTTCTTGTCATGTTTTTCATGTTCAGTGCTAACGTTCATATTAAACACAACCAAAGTTTCTAATAATGTGTGTGATGTCATAAAGAGTTACATCCTTCTATTCAAACCTTCTGTTTGTGAAGGACAGAAAATCAGAAGAAAGAAAGGTAAAAGAGAGAGGAGCTGTGAGGAATCCTGAAAGAAAATCTGAGATGATGCCAGCTGTCCCGCCTCCACACCAAACAGCCAATCAGCATCTGAAACAGGGAAAACAATGAGCCAATCGTGGCAAGCTTCCTGTTTTAGCTGTGTGGAGGCAGAGGTAAGGTCGTGTCCAAATTCATGGGCTGCATCCTCCTGAGGACCCGGCCTTCGCAGTCTACGTGGGCCGGGTCCTCAGAAGGTCGGGTAGGCCAGAAGTAAACGGCTGTGGAATTGGACGGTCTAGCCTTCTGATTAGCGTCACCACTGTCTCAGTGGAGTTTGATAAACTCGGCCGTCTGCTCCTTGCTATCTAAAATATAACAGGACACTGGAGTAAATTCTCGACCATCTCACACTTCTGTTTGATGTTTATTCACCTGTGTAAAAACCAAGGAGGAACCCACCCGGGGGATTAATAAAGTTTTATTTTATCTAATCTAATCTAATAACTTTAATCTCAGCCAAACTGATTTAATCACGAACAAATAAAACACTGAAAAAAGCCAAACAATAACATTTTTAGGTTATCTAAGTGACTTATATATTATGTTTAACCTGAGTAGCGAAAGTCCGCGGTGATCTGAAAATGATGTGCCGGGAGTTTGCCGTTCTCGGCGGCTCCAGTGACCCTCGAGCTCCCAGCTGGCTATCGAGCTGGTGGATAACAGACGTCTCTGAAAACGTCAGAGCACTTTTGCAAATATGTGATATCTTGATAAACCGAGCAGATATTTGAAGTTTACACAGCCTGAAAATATGTTAAAAGTTTATTTTGTGACCCAGAAAGAGTAATAAGAGTAATATTAAAAACTTAGTAGCGGCCGACATTGTTGAAAACTGGAATTGGCTGGGCCGCGCTATGAATTCTGGGATATGGTGGGCCACGAAGGATACACCCGACCCATCCTTCAAATTCGGGGAAAAGGAGGACACATTTGTCGGCTGCAATCAGAGGAGTTGAATTTGGACAGCCTTTGTCGCGTTGCTGTGACGTAATTGGCCTACAAATGCGTCCTCAGGAGGATGCAGCCCACGAGTTTGGACACCCCCTCTGTGTATTTTTCTGTTTAGGGCTCTGGTGGGTGGAGTCAGAGACACCCACTGTGTTGAGCCGTTACTGAAGCTCAAACACTGTGAAACGTGTAGCAGAAATATAACTTACAGGGAATATATTTAGGGGAAAAGTCACCAAACCGTGAAGCTTAATTTTATTGGCAATTGGAAATGTGCAGTTTTTATCTTCCTGGGGCTCTAAAGTCAATCTACTCCAGTCTAAGAATTGAAAACATCAGTCTGAGCCCCTGTGGGGAGGAGAGGGAGACAGTGAGGAGTGCCTGGGTTCCCACAGCCCCTTAAAGCTATGTGATAGTCGATGGAAACAACACCAGTGCTGTGTGCTTCATTTCTGTTGCAAAGTGTCAAAACTGCAATTCTGCAACTTCAATTCTAGGGAAGAAAAACCTAAAAAGAAGCACAGGTGCTGACAAGAGATGATGTTTGGTGTAGCACAACCCGTTAACACTCCCGAAGGACGTCACAGTATCACCAAGCATCCTCGTGGTTCTTCAGGCTCGACTCTTCCGGGAAACACAGCTGTTTGGATAATTCATTCACTGATTTGGAAGGAAATCAGAGCTGAATCCATAGGCAGACAGATACTTGCCAACAGGTATCTAACAGGGTGAGTGCACCGACTGTGTGGTTATACAGGTTTCCTTGTTTCTGTCTTCAGTCTCTCAGTCGTGCTGTTTCTATGGTTCTTGAGAAAAACTGGAACCCATGCTCTGCATGTTGAGCAAAGCCATGTTTAAATAAACACTCTCATTTAGTGAGCATGTCCTTGTACCTGACTTTATCACTGCCTGAACGTGGCCTGATTTGAGGACTTCTGTAATTTGCAGTTAGAAAAACAGGGCTTACTTCTGTCTCCGCTGTAGCTTAAAATTGTCATCCTTCCATTTTCTTAATTGTGTTGTGCAGCAGTGACCTGTCGTTATAAGGCCGATGATGTAAGGCATACAAACAGCTCTAGCCCAGCTCATTTTACTCAGACTTTCAGCACTCATTCCTGCAATATCAAAACGTTTCATTTGCTGTGCGTAGTTTGTTTTATGAGTCACAGCTGACTGAGGTGCAGGTAAAGGTCTGAGTCTTGTTGTAGATCAGTGCAGGCCCCTCTGAAGCCTCCACGTGTCTCTTGCAGGTAAAAACAGGCCCATGCTGTCCCGCCACAGCTGACAGGTGCTCTGTGTATGTTGGGCCGCAGCCTGAGGAGCGCTGCCAACTGCGACCGGGACGCTGATTTGGCAGGAAGAGAGCAGAGCTGCGGTCACGCTCAGATGGAAAAACCATAATGAGCATAAATAAGCAGGAGAGCGCTCGCTGTGCAAACACTGCTCTGCTGTTCTTTCCCTGTAAAAGCAGACGGTGGTTTCTTCACGTCCTCTGACACACCCGGACTTTGCTTCCTGTTAGAAGTCATCCCAACCAAAATATGAACTTTTCAATAGCAGCTTTATTTCCAGATTTGTAGAGAGCACTGAGGACACCACAGCTCTCAGGTTTCACCTGGAATGAAACACCTTTGGATTCAAGATGATTGACTTTCTACAAAGTTTCTTAGAGCTTGGAGAACTTTCCACTGATGATGAGACTATGAGAAAGCTCCTGTTTGTGGACTTTAAAAAATGGAAAATATTGATTGTACATGGACACAGATCAAACAGGACAGATAAAAAAAAAATCACGTTCAGAAACAATAAACAATTTTTAAAAAACGTAAAGTTCATGTGACAAAAAGCATTCAGGACAACTTCACAACCTGCTGTGAGATCTTGGTGATTCGTCATCAGCGTCTTTAAATGGCCCTACTGCAGCGGACTAATAAAACCACCACCAGATATACATTCAGATGTGTAGATGTTGGTGCCCAATTAGAAAAAAAATATTAAAGAACTGATTGCAAGAGTGAGGGCACAGTTTCCAGTCCATTATTTCCTCCTGGTTTATGGAGTTGAACTCGGGCGACCTTTCTCTGAAACGTGCACCAGGTGTTTTGCATGTTAAAAGCTTTTCCAGCCTCTCTTGAGTATTAGTGTTAGGACTGTCGTGCATAAGCCTTGAGTTTTCTTTAATTTTACTCCAGCTGCCACTTCAAAGAGTGCTCATCCTCACTTGCAGTGAAGCGTAATCCTCCAACAAACAGCTGTCTGTCAAAGCCTTTAGACCACGATCAACCTCTCTGACTAAAACTGTGGATCAGAAACTTTTCAGCAGCCCGATCAGCTTATTTCTACGAGGTAGGAAAAGTTCATCTGAGGCCTGAAAGCTCGAGTCACTCTTCTCCTCTCTGGGTTTAGTGGTTGTAGTTTGTCTAAAGTTTCACGTCTTGGATCTATTTTTGTTGCTCCGGTGAAACCTGAATGTCTTCAGAGATGGAACACGGCGCTGACCTTTTACGGATTGATTTTGAATGGAGGCAGGTGGGCAAGAGAACGGTCAGGATCTGTAATGGATATGGAGTTTTTAAACGTGGCTGTTTTTCCTGTTTGTGAACAGGAAAAATGAGTTGGCTGCTTTTCATTAATCTTAACAATGTCATGTGTGAAATGTCAATGACGGATATGCCCAAAGATTGAATTTTAAAAGTCTTTAAAACGAGCTCTGAGAGCTAAACACAGGCTCTCTGCTTTGAATATTGAGTTTCTAACGTTCCTCGTACTGAAACAGCTGAGTTACAAAAACAGCTGGTCTCAGATTTCTTTATTATTAGGGATATGTGCTCCAGTTGTGAACTTTCTCCTTTTATTGTGCAACCAAACTCAGTGTATAGTCTCTAAATAGGTCAGTGGGCCCATGGCAGGTTTACTGATAATCAGATGCAGTGATTAACTGATCATCAGCAAGTGTGATCACCTGTTTAAAAGCCGAAGTTTCTGTAAGCTTGTCTGGAGTGCTCAGATCAAACGTCCCAGCAAATTCCCCCCAAAGTCAAACGGTGCAATGCTCACTGCAAAAAACCCAAGAGCTCCTTGTCAGCCTCTACAGGCCTCAGCTAGCAGGTTAAAGGTAGTATGAGTATGGCTTCTCTTAAAGAGAACACATCAGCACAGCTCAGGTTTGCAAAGCTGCATCTGAATAAAGTACAAGACTTTCCTGAGCAACACCCTCTGGACAGACGAGACCAAAGTGGAGATGTTTGCCCATAAAGCACAGCGGTGTCACAGGACCACCGAGTGAGGTCATTGTCTCCAGTCGTGTTAGTTAGCTTTATTATTGCAGATACACTAAGCTACTGACGGTGACTCTTATTGTTACCCTTTCATTATCAAACTGTGTGACTTATTTTTACAATTTTATGTAAAATGATGTCAGTAGACTGCAGCTCATGGAGCTCAGTGACTTTTTTGGATGGACCTGAACCTCCAAAGTGCAAACTGGTGATCGAATCAGCTGCATGTTCTCCACACGGAGTAAAGCTTGTTTGGCTGCAGTGCTGTTTCTTGAAACAATTCAAATGTGGAAAAAGTCAAACTCGGTACATGTGGTACTCATTAACTCAACACATCGGGCCAGCCGGCAGTTTCTGGCAGGTCAGACGTGCAGACGCCTCTTTCTCCCCGATGGTCCTCTGTGAACCCGCTGAGCTGTTTCATCAACAGAAGCTTCAAATCAATAAGTTCCTCTGACACACTGACATCCTCCTCATCAGCGTATCAGGTGGCACACAGTCAGCTTGCAGCTGTTAATCAGGGACTCCTGTGAGCACGTATGTAAATATGACACGTCTTTGAAGAACCAGATGCACTTCTTTGATGTTTTCCTGCACATATCTGACACTGTTTCTTTTCCTTTTTGTTAGTTTTATCGTCTGAAACATTAATGTTAGGGTAATTGTAGTGCATTGGGATTTTGGGGAATTCTGGGCATGAGTGAAAACCAGAGGAAATCCTTACGTTACTGAAGCTCATCTTCTTGTGTGCCTGTCCATTGTTTCTTCAATGAAAATTGTCTCCTGTTACTTTGTATTCGAGCCTCTCCACTAGTTCTCTTTCAAAGAGTTAAAACAGTGACAAATAAGCTTGATTTTATTTTGGGATAGTGGGCAGGGTCACATGGGAGAGCAAAGATTTTCTTGTGTTGTGAACAAAAATAATAATCTGTTTTTCTTGTGATTATAGTAGACGTTCTGGAACTTTTGGCTCCAGAATCTAAAATCTGGGAACTTTCAGGGGAATTAAAGAAGACCATCCCTTTCTCTGCTTTAATTGTACTTCAATCACATGAAGTAATGTGGACAATACAAAAAAATGATGACCATCCAGTCAAAGCTGAGACTTCCTCCCAGACCACCTCCTCTGGCTTCTCAAGGACACACAGTCGTCCCCAATCCAGCTTTAAGATGGACTCTCCTGGGTCTCTTACTGTCCTGGGTCTGCCAAAGGACCTCTTCCAGGTATTATTTGGAACTTCTCACCAAAGAGGCATCCCGGTCAGCTTGCTCCGTTCAATGTGAACTACCAGCTCTATTCTGAGCACCTATTAAAGGAGGTTTATCTTCATTGTTTGTATTAACAGTCTCATTCTTTTGGTCACTACCCAGAGCTCGTGACCACAGATAGAGTCGTAGATCAACCAGTAAGTCAACTGCTTTGCTTTCACACTCAGCTCATATCGGTACAGTATTTACATCACTGCAAATGCTGCTGAAACAAACTATCCATCCCTTTTCTGTGCTGCTCACCCAGAGGGCAGAAGCTCATTCTCAACCTGGAGAACTGATCTCGGACATGGAGGTGCTGTTTCTCATCACAGCCGCTTCACAATCCAACAGCCAACAAAGCCAAAAGCACCACATCTGCAAAAGGCAGACACGAGATCCTGAGACCAACAAACCCTCCACCCTCTACCCCATCACTGAACCTAGAAATGGTAGAAATAGAAACGGTAGTGGGCAGGCTCCACCAAGAACAAGTCTGTTAGTTAAAGTTACATTTACAGAGATGCTCTAAAGAGGAAACAACAAAAGAATCACTGATTGTATGTATAATAAATACAGCAGCTCACAGTGCAGCTGACGGCACTCATGTCAATTATTATTTAAGGTCATATCCAATACATTATCATGTATGACGGTGATCAATGAAGCTTTTTTCATAACCACCTCATCTTTATCAGAAAACATATTTCATCAAAACTGGGTCTGATTTCATGAAAAATGAATTCCAATTGGTGACACATGTCACCAGCCTGTTAGTTACTCTCTGTGTGTGTGTGTGTGTGTGTGTGTGTGTGTGTGTGTGTGTGTGTGTGTGTGTGTGTGTGTGTGTGTGTGTGTGTGTGTGTGTGTGTGTGTGTGCGTGCGTGAGAGAGCAGTAAAGTGGCCTTTAGTCTCTGTTTTCTGTTTCATTCTCAGAAATAAGCCTTTCTGCTCAGCAACAGTTGAGCTCCCCGGAGGCTCCGTGTGCATAATCCTGCTGTTTGTGTGACGAGCTGTTTGGATTTCAGAGCTCTAGACTTTTGCAAAACAACATTTCTAGCAAATCTTTCGGGCGTGCATGATTTAATGACTGGACTTCTTTAGATATCAATCAGTGGTTAGCTCTTTAAGTCTTTTGTCTCTGGTTAAATTCTCTCTGTCAAAGAACCTGGTTGACTATAATGCTACCTCCTAACCTGAGGCCTAGACCACCAGTGGGGCCCACATGCATAGGCGCTGAGCTTCTTTACTGCTGTTTCATATGAAAAGGCGTGTAGCCATGATACCCACTGGTTTCTGGGCTCTATGCTCAAACATGGTCCAGAGGTCCGTTCAGGCTGAGGTGAAACCTAGCAGACAGCTACAGCCACCTGTGTCACCATCCACCTGTCAGTCAAAGAGGCCACGCCCCTAATGATGCAAAGCTTAAGCCTAAATACAATTTAAACAGTTGTTATGAAGAAAGAAATTATCTATAGAGACCAAACAGTTTGTGTATCAGGCTGTAAACATGTTTATTTGTGTTGTAAAGTTTTAACATTGGAGTCTGTGGGGACTCACTCACTGTTGCTTCTACTGGACATCAGAGGAACTGCAGGTTTTGGAGCTTTAAAATCAAAGAGATGATTTTTCAGCTTCACACTGACATCTTGAAAATCTTTTAAAACAGTGTGAGAAAAGGAGGAAGACCACAGAGGAGGTTCATGGATGTAGCGAAGGAGGACATGCCAAGGCTGGTGTGTTAGAGGAGGATGTTGGGATAGGAGTAAGCAGATGATCCGCTGCGGAGACCCACAAAACTAATTCTGTCTGTTTGAGAATCCTGCAGTAAGTCTTCCTTCAGAAAGTTGTGATTCATTTTAATGCATATTCAGCCCTGAAAGCAGTCTGTAGACATCTGGGAAAGTTTAAACTTCCTCTTTGATTCCAAACACAAAGATCCAGAGTAAATTTGTTGGAAATGAAATGAGAGAATAATGTCCTACAAACTCCACAACTACCACCTAATTCAAAGTGCTGCAGGACTCTTGTTTTAGGCTGCTCTGGCTTTAGCTCTCTGGACCTAATGAAGTGGCAGCTGAGTGTAAGTTTACATGCTTTCTACTGTCTGAACTCTTCTCTCCTCACTGAGCGTTAACCTAAAAAGCGGAGCGCCTCGGGGCTCTGGCTGCTCGCTTACACGGCTCTGATAAAGTCTGTGAAGGAGGTTTGGCATTTTGCTGCAGCCTTGCATGTTGTTGTGGAAGCCATCTGTCATCCTGCATGGCAGGGGTTGAGGATAGCCTGGGGGGCCTGGGGGCCTTAAGGCCTGGCCTGGTCTCTCTGATCCCTGCGTGGCATTTCCATCCGGCCGTGACCACCTGAGCACCGCGCTGTGACTGGCTGCAGCCAGAGCAGGTCGGAGCCGAGCAGCAGATCGATGGAGTAACCGGTGGATGATGCTGGGATCAGGCCTCCGTCAGTCCCACTTTCTTTCCTAATCATGGTGATTACTCACTTTTTAGCGCCTTGAACACCATGTCAAACAGAATGATTTCATTAACAATCCATCGGTTCCATTCATGCCTGTTTTTTCTTAAAGGGTTTCTTATTGTTTTCAGAGCTCTGACGGCAGAGCCGTGGGGATATTTTTAACCCAACTCACACTGAGCAGCAGAGTAACCCCAGCACAGCTTCTCCTTTGTCACACTCACTGAGGGATCTGTGAACGCAGTGTTAACGGGACTGGCTTTCCCTCACTGTCTATCACAGCATCAGATGTTTGTTACAGATTTCTTAACAGCACATCCAGACACCAGATAAAGCACACCCACAAAGTGGCTCTGCAGTCTCCACAGAAGGTAGCAGCATAACAGGCATTTAACATAATCCAGCATACAAATTCCTAAGGAATAAAAGAAGATACTGTACAGCTGTTTGGCATTTTACATTCTGTGTTTAGTACTGTGTCACTATGTTAACTTAGGTTGGCATTTTAGCAATGTTTTATTTATGCCATGTAAGGATATATAAAACATTTACAATAAATAAAACCTTCAGCAGACATTAGAAACATAACTCTGTCCAGGCCCAAGCAGCCAAAGGACACACAGGTACAGGTGAACTCCTCAAAGAGTGCAGAACAATTAAAACAGGTTGTAAATAAGTCCTGCTTAAAAGTGTAACTACTGTTACAGTCACACTAAAGAAAACTGACTGCAGACTAAAGTAAGGCAAAATGTTAATGTGACCTGGTCAGCAGTGAGCTGTTGTCTCACTATGACCTAGGATAGCAATGAAACAGCAATAACACAGTTTATGCTGGAATGTGGTCAAGTAATCTGCAATCTGTCTGTGATAACACAGCAATTATCTGGGATAAATCAATAAAAATCAGAAATATGTTGCTGGTTTCAAACGTCAAAGATTTGAAACAGAACAACCTTGTTTTTATTTAAGAGTATAACCAGAAGACTAGCAGCTGACTTGAGTCCCGTGTTGCAAAGAGTCACACTGCAGTCGAGCTGAGCTGATCAGGCCGACTCATATGATGATGAGAATCTGTGCTCATCTATTAATTACACAGTAGTTATTTGCAGACCTGCTCCAGCCCATCTGATGCCGATTCCAGTCTTGCTGAGTCGGACCACAGTTGTTTGGAGACTGGTTGCCTTCCACTGAGCAACCTGTGCAATTACCTTGCAATCGAAAGTGTCCAACCAGAGGTTTAGTGTGTGGTTTGTCAAGAGTTGGTCACTGAGAGCAAAAACGCAGTCAGCAGGCAACAAAGCACTATAAACACAAACCTCAGACACAACATCTAAACTCAAGAGAAAAGAAATGCCCACCTTGCAGTCACAGTATGGTTCAGTCCACTTTCTTGGCCTCAACACCAGCTCCATCTTCATCTTCCTGTTTCAACAAACCAGGTAGGGCGGAGCAACAGACAGGTAAGGGTACACTGTGGTGTCAGGAACGTTGTTTGCTGTGTGATGGCATGGGAAACAAAGCTTTATGTATTATTTCTAAAGTGACTGTAGAGAGGATAAATATGATTTTGCATTTTAAAAAAATACAACAAACAGCAGATGAAACACACCTGAACTGATTAATCGGTTTAAACCAACTGAACACCATAAATATTATTTACCACACACAGACAACAATTTCAGGCCAAAATAACTCAAATTTACCAAATACCAATTCAAGAGTTTCATTTTTTAAATTTTACTGCCAAACATAATTTTCTGAACACATTCACCAGGTAGACCTACAACGTTTAATGTTATTGCAGGTCTGTGAAGGTCCATAAAAACCAAGAGCATCCACAGATACGGTGACCTGTGCAGAACAGGTCATCGTGGTTCATCATGTTCTCCTGATTGACATCGTGTGCAGTGTACAATTCACTGCTAGTGTTTGTGTGGCTGGATGAACAGATGAATGCATGAATGAATTTTTTAATGGTTGATTATATGAATGATTTTATGGCTGCTGGCTGTATAGAGGATATTTGAATATTGGATGCATTTTCATTTGGATGGTTGTTTGATTGGATGATGTATGAGTAGGCGGTATTTAGATGGATGGATGGCTATTTAAAGTGTCAGTTTCTTGATGGGTGGATGATGACTGGATGATGTATGGGTAGTTTGACATTTGAATAGTTTCCTGAATGAATGGATGGATTTTTATGAGAAGGCCGTTGGAAGCCATCCTAAAGCATGACGGAAATGTCTTCAACATTTTGGGACCCAGAAGAAGTTTCCATGCAGGACCAGCTGTCATTTGAATTTGGCCATTTAAAGTTGCAGGTTGAAAAAAGAGGGAGTCGAGGGAGTTAATGGCCCACCTGATTTAAAGATGCATTACTCCACCCAGAGCAGGTTAATGCACCTCCGGAGAATTGGATGTGCAGTCCATGGTTTCACCTTATTGATCAGTACACTTTCATCATGCCTGCTGCACCCTCGGTCCTGCACGTACTCAATAAAGCTGTGACAACACATGATGACACTGAATGACTGGTGACTTTGACGGATTGTATGTCTGAGTCCGGACATGGAAACGCAGCAGCATTTCTCTGAAGGACGGTCGACCTACACATGATTTATTTCCCTCCATCGACTGATGGATCAGTGAAATGTGACACTCTGTCAGATGACGCCAGAGAAGAACATTTTCAGAGTCTTCAAATGTCTTTAACATTTTAATTTCATGCAAATGATTTTATCCCATACAGCTGTCTGTTACAGTTAAACTGGAGGAAACGCCTCTGACTAAAACACTCTGGATGGGAACATGTAAAATTTACAGAGAAAGGCTTAAAATATACTGATATAGCATCTGATGCTTTTATCTGTGGAGACATTTATTATACAAACTAAACTCTTAAAAATAATCTGTCTAATGTATGGAATTTTTTTAAAGTGATTTAATAATGGCAGGAAAAAAAATATAAAAACTACGTTTTTAATTTGTATGGTAAATATTATCCAGGAATAATGCAGAGCCATGTTCTGTACGTGTTTGTTTAGTCCATTATCGAGTTGGGAAACAGCGACCTCTGTGGCCGTACTGGTAATTACAGCCCTGTCCTTTAAAGCAGCAGTCCCCAACCCCCGGGCCACAGACCGGTACCAGTCCGTGAGTCGTTTGGTACCGGGCCGCCAGAGTTGAGGCTTGGGTGTGAAATTTATGGTTTTCAGGGTTTTTATTGTTTTTTATCGTTATTGTTTATCGTTTTTATAGTTAACTTGGTTTCCCTGGCTCTTTTCCCGTGTGTTATGAATAAATCTTCTTATTTATTTTTTATTTTTTTGGACCAGTACTGGTTTTATTTTGTTGTATTTATCCGCAACACCTTAAAGGCCGGTCTATGAAAATATTGTTGGACATAAACCAGTCCGTGGTGCAAAAAAGGTTGGGGACTGCTGCTTTAAAAGTCTGTCGCTGTGCCACTCTGATGGAGGAACAAACAAAATATCATCATTTTAATGCTCTGTGAATTGCATCAATAAATCAAATATATCTGTAATCTGATTGGCTGTGGCCAGTTGGTGAGTTCCTTGCGTGTATCGCTGCTTTTACTCTTCTTTATTACCTAATGTGTGGCTCCCTGCTGTGGGCAGACTGATGCATCGCCCACACCAGGTGAACAGGTCACCTACCCGTCCGCCTCCGAGTCTCCTCCACCACACATACATCTTCCCAAGGCTTCTGCACCACCTCATCCTAACAGGCTGAAGAGCTGCAGAAGTTAAGAAAGGCTCCACCTCAAACTTTCAACCTGCTCTAGCGTTTGTTGTAAGCATTGCTTCAGGTGCTCCACTTTGTTTCTTCCCCTTCTAAATTCCCACACGCTTGTCCTTCTGAGTCCATGCCTCCTGCACAAATGAGTGAGTGTACGGCAGAGAGAGGGAGTCCTGCAGAAGTGTCTCTGTCAGCTGGAGGTTTTCCCCGCAGTCTTGTGTTAGAAGTGTAAAGAGGCAGATTAGAGTCAGTGTGGCTCTGAAGGACGCTGGCTGCAGCGCAGCTTTGATGTATTCTCTCACTAAAACGGCTTTGCAGTAAATAAACGTGCCAGAAAAGAAAAAGAGAGCTGGAAAAACCACTTTCGCGCTGGCAGGGAGAAGTTCTCTGGATACTCGGCTAACTGAGCACTCAGTTTGTTTTTCCCGTCCTGCAGAGCCCTGTCTTTGGCACGTCTGCCTGTGTTTGGATGAGGAACAGTTGGACGTGTTTTACTGACCTGGGCAGCTGCCCAAACATGAAACCCAGAAGAAAAGCCGGTTCCACGAGCCGTGCAGCCCACATACAGGATTATATTTAGTGTCTGCACAGAACCTCCGATTCTGCCACTTTATGCAAGTTACAGAGATTCTGAGACATCATCTCCATAAAAACATTTTTCACATGTTTGAAAGTGCTCTCAGTGACTGTGTTACACAAGCTGAGACACAACCACTGCAAAAGGAGCCACTTTATAGTTTAAGTACAACTTGTCTGATTTTTCTTCTTTACAAAACAGCGGCTACAACGTCTCCTGGGACTGCTCTTTATTTTAAACTTTAGCTTTAAGGTGTGAATGATGATCTGTTTCTGAGGTCTTTTCTATCCACATCATAGATAAAGTGTGTCAGTGCTTTCCATTAAAATTCATACCTCTGTGGCATTTATCAACTTGCCAGCATTCAAGAACATTCAGAACTAGAATGTCTGACCTGAAGAAGTCCACCTCTCTGGCTGTAAACAAGACTGAGAGTCTGCAGATGTGTTAAGTGGATGCCGACCAAGGTCACTTTGAGCGAGCCAGAGAAATCTGCGAGGACGCGAAGTGATTTAAATCAAAAAGTAACAGAGCTTTAAAAAAAGGAAAAGTGTAGCACCTTCAGCTGAAATGTGAAAGTCTAAAGATTCCCAGCCCTGCGTTCACCCTGAAAAATCTCATTTCAGCTCTGATCTCTTTGGTCGCCAGCAGGCCCTGAAAAATTTTAAGTGACGGCTGTTAGGAAAAGAACAACTGGGTGTGACATGAGAGGCGGGAGGCTGCAGTGTCAGCTCTCCGTCACTGTTTGTTGCAGGTTTAGGATGAAGGAAGTCAGAGAAACAGATCTGATCCCCGAGGGCCAATCTGTCCCCTTCACCTTTCATCAAGAGTTTCTCTACAAAACTTTCCACCCGGCGAGGATGCAAGCGAAACCAGAGGAGGTTTGGCAGGAATGCTTCTGTCTGGGTTTGGATACTTCACTCACCTCACTGAGTGACCTTCAGACAAGTCAATGCTGATGAGGAGAGAAACCATCTGACTCCATTCAGAGGGAAAACAGTCTAAAAATACAAGAATAAAAGTTTTGTGTCCCAATCAGACACGTCAGCGTGAAGCAGTCTGAGTTTCCTGATTTAGCCGCCATTTGCCTGAATTATTCTTCAACCTACACATAGACTCTGTGAAACCAAACAGAAAAGCTAATCTTCAAACACAACATGTTTTACTTAAAAATGTCATATACATTGGGTTGCACTGAATCACAGCTCAGAGACTTTCTGCTCAGTTTTCTAGTAAATATTTTTCTCCTGCCACACCTGGTCCCTCCATGGTTACAAGCCAGGTTTCCATTTCCTGAGGTTCTTATTTAGGTCCACTTAATGAGCTGATCAAGTAAAAAATAAATTCCTCAAGTCCCTCAAATATCATCAGGACCATTAACTGCAGAAGCAACATAACAGCGCTTCTTCATTAGCCCAGTTGTAGAACAAAGGAAGCTCTGTGAGGCTCATGCTAATGCTAATCTCCAATCTTTAAATTCAAATGACAAACACACATATAAATATACAAATTCTAGATTTGCTTCTTTCCAACAGGTCTGGGCTCGTTGTGTGAAAGAAATAATGCATTAGGCATCAGTTTTTCTGTGAATCACCTGTATTTATTCCTTTACTTTGACAAATCTGCATAAAGTCAGCCAGGTCCTGGTTGGACCACATGCTGCAAATGTTTTTGTCTGTGTGAAACAAACAGGTAGATGTGCACAGTCCGGTGAGTCTGGACATCATGTTTCTGTTTCCAGCTAAAAGACTCACTCTGGCTGCTCGCTTCAGCTCTGCATGCTACGCTGCTGGATTTGTTGTGTTTTGGTGCTGGATTGTTGCTTTGGTTTGCCTCATGCATTAAAATGTAATTTTCACTCCTAAACAGCTGATCATGCCGCTGTCCCGTCTGCTGTTGCATGAGCTGAGGTATAAAAGGACATCTGTTCACTTTTTTTCTCTCCGTCCATGATGTTTGAAATTAAAGAAAAAATGCAGCAAGAAACAACATGTTTGATTAGTACCTGTAATCTGTATACTGAATTTAGTACAGTGATCTGTTACACAGGTGCTGGGGCATGTCTTACTTGGAGGAGAGCTGGAGATCCTGTCTGTGTCTGTGCTTGGACTGCTGTACTGCAGTACAGACAAATGTAATTGGATTACAGTAGTGCATTACTTTGGAGCACATTACCTCATATTGGCTCATATTGCTTCATATTTGTCCTTCTGTGACTGCCAGCGTTAAATAAATCAGCAGGCATTTCTGGCAGCTTAACTACATATTTTACTTGATGATCTAGCAGCTTGTGGAGTCTGCAGGTCTGAGCTCAACAGTTAAACCTGACTGACGTTCCCTAAACAAAGCACGACAGCGAGCTGAGAGCCGCGGCCCGCCAGCGTGGTGGGGAAAATGGAGCAGCAGTGGTGGAGAAGTGACACATGAATTTTCTCTCTGGGTGAGGCTGCTCGGTCTGGGAGAAACCCAGCAGCTGAAATCCTCCCAGGCTTTGTTCTTTCAGCTTTTTTCTCCCAGCGTGACGTTCAAAGACAATAACCAGGACACTTCGCGTATACGAGGTGGCCTACATACTGATTCATAAAGCAGCCTGGGTCTGAATGCTGTTCAGAGCTTGTTATCTGTGCATTCACAAAAGCCAGAAACATTTACATGAAAATGCGATGGAGCGAGTTCTCAGCAGCACACACAGACCTGCTCAGCTTTAGGCTTTAATAATTAGAAGGAGCACCTGAAAGAACTTCAGCTGTGACGGTTGGACGTCAGCCTGAACAGTGTTACAGTCAGCTGGTAAATATATTTACTCTGAAATGAAATTAACGTGCCACACCTTTGAAAAATGAGTCGTTATTTCCCTAAAATACCTGAAAATTGGTTTCCAGTTTAGATAAGAGCTAAAAAGCCTGTTTACATCCTGAATGGGTGTTTTTGACTCGGAGCAGGGAGGAGGCTGTACTGAACCTGCATAACCATCAGGAACGTTACGCGCCCTGAGTCTGGGGGCTCGCTGTGTGTTTGTGTTCTTCTGACTGCTTACACATGTTTACAGATGTGATGTGACCATCTTTTATATCCACAGCGACCTCACCCACCGCTTTAAGCACCTCCATTAAAGCCGTAGAGAATCACCTCCAGTCGAGGACTTACTCATGTTTCTGACCACAAATGACCACATGAGGTTCCACCCATGTCCTTTAACACAACCTATACTCACAGCCCAGATGCAAAGCAGTCTGGAGACGCCGTGGCATTGGTCACATGTGCTCAGCATCGACCTGTTTGCTGTCAGGATGAGCGAGCAGGTCACAGATTGATAAACTGGAACGCTGTGGGCGCTTGAGGGAAGACTCAAATTTTTAGCAGAGATGACTGTGTTTTCCTGGTCAACAATCATCCACTCCTCTTTTGTTTGCATCAGTGACTCAAATCAATCAGCTGCTTATTTAGAAAAATAAAATGCAGTTCCTTTTTTTCAGGTCCAGGAACAGTGGACCTCCACAACATCATTTCCATCCAAATGACAGTTTGCTGTTTCTTTGGAATAAATTGGTTAAAAACCTCTCATGTTCATCTTTTTTAGTTGGTGTCCACACTGTGCTGCTGCTGTGCTCCGTCTTGGAGATCTTAAACCGGACAGGAACACTGGAGAAATCGTGATCCTCTGCTCTGAAATCCAGTGTGACTGATCCTCTTTTCCAGTCATTTGAAAAAAAAAATGCTATTTCTAATTAATAATTAAAATTCTGTACCTTTTTTAATGAACCAAGAGTTTCATTATGCAGCAGAACTAAGGGAGGGTTTAGAGTTGCCTGATCCAGTCTGCAGGTTCGGCCTCCAGTTCAACTTTTAGAACCCTGAGTACTTCAGATTGAAGACCTCTGTTAGAAGAACATGGATAATGTAAGAGGGTATTTTTGTTTCTTGGTTGTTGTTTTTGTACTAGCTCTGCCCTCTCCTCTAAACATAGTTGCTGTTGCTGACGACCATCCAGGGGGACCTGCTGAAACCCTGCTTTAAAACTGTAGCCCAAAGTGCAGGTGGTGACGTGTCTTCAACATGACTTATGCAAAATAATAAACAGACCAACACACAACCGCCTGTAATAAATCTCAGAGGTTATCTTGATGTAAAATGAGCCCATCTGTGTGAATGTTTGGACAGTGTGGGTCTGAATATTATTCACCGGTCGCCTGCATACGTTCACATCTGAGAGAGAGGCAGATGGTAATCCTGGGGCCTGCAGGAAGAATAAATCACAGCGACACCTTTAAATGGGCGAGAGCTGTTATCAAGATAAAAACAACTGTAGTGCCTGGTTTAAGTCCTAGGGTGACGGGTGTGATGAATCTCTGAGACCTGACGGGCCGTTTCATTTCCAGCCGTTCCCCTCTGGATGCAGACGGAGGTATGGCTGAATTTGCTGGCTACTCGGCCTGATTGACTTTGCCTCTCTTGTCATGTTTTATTTTCCTCGTTTTCTGCAGGATTCCCCTCCATTCTTCTCATCACAGCTGAAATTGATTTTGTCATTACGAATAGTCTGAAAACAAACCAGCAGCTCATCACGTTTTCCATTAAAGAAACAGCAGGACAGTTATTTCTGGATCTGTTAAGGTCAATAAGGTGATCAGCTGGGCCATGTTAGGTTCAGCAGCATGTCATTGTTCAACCAAATCTGTCTTCTGCCTGTGATTTGAACCATGTGACATAGGAGCTCAGCTGGTATTGGCCCTGATTCTGTTCCATTAAACTGTCCTTAGGTTAGAGTGCATCTGGGGAGATCTGGAGAAA
This sequence comes from Pelmatolapia mariae, assembly GCF_036321145.2. Classification (NCBI taxonomy): domain Eukaryota; kingdom Metazoa; phylum Chordata; class Actinopteri; order Cichliformes; family Cichlidae; genus Pelmatolapia; species Pelmatolapia mariae. Next base: position 22,887,347 of record NC_086242.1, on the reverse strand, counting down.
CTCTACAGAAAGGATTAGTGCTCCTGCTGTTTTTAATGAAATATCTGACCAGTATTACAGCTGCTGTGAGGTTATTATGCTAACAGACTGTCCAAGCAGTCTGAACTCCAAACTGGAGCTGATGCTTGGACTCCGTAAAATTCTACTATTTTATTGCCTGTTGTTTAACAGTAATTAGCAGGTACCCATGTCTGTAGCTTGAAAACCTAGCTTGATAGTGTTTACTGATGAATGATCACTTTACCTTCTCATCCATATAAGAGAGCTTCTGGCTCTAATTAAGCAATGTGGCAACAGCCAAAGTGCTAATGCTTCAAAATGCAGTGAACATGTGATGTCACGGTGTCTGCGTCCATCTTTTATCCCATCTAGGCTAAGACCACACCTATCCTAGCTAACCGCCCAGCACACCATGCTAACTTGCCCACAGGTTCATAACACTGGAGGGCTTATATTTTTGAAAACAATCTCTAATGACACTACTCCATGGACCCTGCACCACAAAACTGTCTGAGTTTAAAACCAAATAAAATATTGCTTTAAAAAATTTGACTGGACAAACATCTTAATAGATAAGCGTCAGCATCTGTTTAAGTCTGGTCTGGGGACGCACCATAAACATTTGAACAACGTTTGATACCAAAGCAATATCTGTTAACAGGATGATTCTGCTAGATATTCTGACTGAATCTTCTGATTTTAGAAGAATTTATTGGATGTTTCTTTGCTTTCTGCTTGGTTTGTCTTGCTGATGTGTAAGTCCATTACAGTCCAGATCCAGTGGTGTTAATCCCATCTGAATGAGGCTTACATGCAGCTTTCTGCGTCCGGTGTGTGCATGTTTGTTAGCTTGCCTTGACCATCTTCAGTGAAAGGAAGCTGCCAGTCCATCACTGCTTATCTTTCCTGTGCAGCCTCCTCATTGTCGACAGTTCACCATTTTTTAAAAGGGTGACATCTGACCAAAGAGGAATCCCACCGCCACAGTGTCTCACCTCCCCCTGAGGATTATCCAGCCTATGAGCTGCAGTGTTGTGCTGATATTAGTTAGAAGCTGTGTGGCTGTGTCGCTCTGCTCACAGGTGAGGGTTTCTCTCTAGGCGTGACTGTCTGAATGCTAATGAGGTGGCGGATCGCGCCAGATCTGCTCACGATGTCTGAATGTGTGAGTCAGACCAGATGTGCAGGTCACAGCTGCTGTAAATAAATGCAAATCAGAAAGTGATAAATCACATTTGAGCGCAAGGCATTCCTGATCCAGCTCACTGCAGATTCTGTCTGGGTGCATCACTGAAGTAAAATATAAACTCTGGCAGCTCCTCCGTCATTTGTACAGACGTAAACACACAGACGGCTCAAAAGTGAGACTCATGTCATGATATTTGATGAAGTCAGCTTTCACAAAGGGATACCCATCATCAGAAGTGATATACTAATGAAAGAGGCGAGAGTGTGAGTGTGGCATACCAAACACCATCCATGCTACTGTCAAACCAGGTTGGACCAAAGTTATTAAAGGTATTAAATAACACTACACTACAAACCAACAAAAGGTGTCACAAACAAAAATTATTTAAAAAAACTGGCCCTTAGAAAAGATAAGCATTACCCCAAACAATATCGTGTGCCTACAAAATGAAATAAAATACAGCATGAAAGAGTTAGCTGCCTCCACAAGGTGGTGTCTGTATAAAAATATAGCAGCGAAGGCTTCATAAAAATGAGAACACATTTACTGAACTTTAAATAATGACCTGTCTAAAAATGTCCAAACCTGGATAAATCTACATGAACAGCCACATCTATGCTTCCTGTTTCATATGAGATGCACATTCAGAGTGAATGGGGCTCTGTGGAGCTGCAGGGAACTTTGAGAGGTGAGAACAGCAGCCTCCTGATGGCATCGCCTTCACCAACAATTGCCAACTGCTTCTTCCACACACATGAAGCTTCTGCTTCTGCAACTACACTGCTAACATCTGCACAAGATAATCTCCAGCCATCAGCGGAGGATGTCCTGTCCTCAATCCTCAACCAACCAATCAGCACACAATAGGAGAATGAGGGTGTTTTATGGACAAAATCGGCTTCACTGTGAGAAAACCTGAAAGATAAAAGCGTTTTTCTTCCAGTTCATGCATGTTATGATTTATGAAAACTAAAATCAAATGTTTTTGTGGAAATCTTCATTTTTTTACTCCATTAAAATCAACAAAAGGAATTGACTCCAATCATCTAGCACATTAATAAAAATGAAACCAATCTAGCTCGTTATTATTTTTGTCTAAATTAGAACAGTTAAGCACCTGATTTAATTCTCCTTATCTAATCAGTCCTGTAATCCAGTCCAATCACGTCATTAATTCAAGAGCTACGCCACTAACTACATTTCTATCAGTAGAAGAGGAACCATCCAGCCCATCACTGAAATCATCTGTGATAATGATTTCATTACCTCTCTCTGGAGAATTAATAGTTGACACCCTGCAGTCTGCAGAGGCAGGCCTGTAATTAAATGTGTAAGATGAAGAGTAATGTCAGTTAACTGGCTGTAGATTAGAAATGACACACACATGGAAGCCAGATTTGCTCTGTGCAGAACAAACCATCGCTTTAAGTCCTGAGATGATTCTGTGTGTCAGAGATGAAACTAATGAGTTTAAAAAGAATAACATCTCGGAGATATGTAACGAGAAATGAAAAATAGACACCAGATTTTTCTTTATTTTATTATTATTATTTCTTTCTTTTATTTTTTGTTCAGAGACAGCAGCACTGACTCAGATCCTCCTCAGCCTGTGTGTGCTTACACGTTTGACCAAAAACTAAAACTTTATTTTATCAGAATTCAATGAGTAAAGTCTTGTTTTTATTTTTATTTAAGTGAATATTTGTATTTTGTTCCCACGAATAACGTTGGTTAGAGTGTTTACGGAAAGCCGAGTAATGTTAAAAAAAAAAGAAACCACAGACGTTTGGTTTGATGTTTTATGCATGTTTGATATGTGCATTAAAGTTAAACTGTACACATGACAGAAAATAAGGAACAAAATAATAGGCCCTCTTTAAAGGTTATCTAGCTCGGAGTAGTGAGGGTCAGAGGGGGCCGGATTTAATCCTTCTGTTCTATTTGAATCACTATTGGCCTCCTGTTATCCCCATGAAGTTCATGTGCTAAACATTTTTCTGGTGCAAGTGGAAATGGCGTTGGGGAGGGAGCGTGACTGTAAACCGCCACCCGGGTGTGTTGGTGCAGATAGAAGCGCCGCAGAGAAACTGGTATTAATTGGCACTGGGAGCGTGAGGATATCCTTGCTGCCCAGAATGTCACCTTGAGATCATAGCAAAGGAAAATCAATTAGAGCCTGTGATGCAGCGCGGCAGGATGGGGAGCCGCCGCTGCCGCCGCCGCCGCTCACTGCTTTACATTAGCTGCTGGAGCCCACAGGCCCAGGGGCCGAGTGTTTGACTATTCAGCTGATCGTCTTCTTTGATGTCAGAGAACATTTAACACCAAACAGGACAGCTGATTACCTGTTAACATGTTTATTAATGCACTGTGTCATCAATAATTCCACATTTCCTCCTGGATGTAGTGCATACATCACAGAGACAACTACTCATCACTTCATTCATGGACCAACCCCTCCAGTCCAGGCTTCTGTTTTTCTGCCTTAAGCTGTTTCAGCCATTATTTAGACTCTCCTTCAGCTGCTTCTCCAAAAACGATCACTCAGACTCAAAACCAGGACTCCCAGCTGCAATCACAGCTGGAGGAGCTGGACATCATCTGCAGGACGAGATAACACCAACATTATTGCTCACAAACTACCGGGTACATAAAATATGTGCAGAAATTATGAAAAAAGTTATCAATAACTTATAAATAATGAAAGCAGCACTAAGAGGAATGCCCCTGTCTGCCCAGGACAGTCCACTCGGGTGACATAAAACTTTGAATGTGTGTGTGACTGAGGAGACTCGTCCTTGGAAACATCAGACATATAACAGAGATGGCGATCACTCATGGTGCCTGCAGCGGTCTGCAGTCTCAGGGAGGATGAACTGGGACATCCTGGTGGAGCTCATAGTAGAAGCATCTTCAGGATGGAGAGGTCTAAAAACACCTCACGGTCCATCAGGAGGAACTGGAAGAACTTTGCTGGGGAAAATAATTAACTGCTTAGCCTACAGCCACTAGGATGGATGGGTGGATGGATGATGCTTTGTTGTATATGAGGACAAGTTTAAAACAGTGTGGAGCTCTGCTAGCTGTGGTAGACATTTTGGACTGACTGCATGTGTCTTCTGTTTGCTGTTGACTTTTAGAAGCTTCTTCTCTGGAAACAGCTTCTCGCTGTTGTTGAAGGCGATCAGCTGATGAACTCCAGGGCTGAAATCTAAAGCCAGCATGAAGAACTAAAGCTGCAGTTCTTAGAGTTGTTAGATGCCCCCACAGATAAAAGGTCAGTGATGATGGACCTTTCATCTGTTCTAAAGAGTGCTGCCAGCATAATTAGCTCAAGTGTGTGGAGTCTGTTTTACATTTTTGATGAAGCTTCAGGACTGAAGCATCGTGACAGAGTGTGGATGGTTAACCTTTTCTTTATGGCATCAGATGAATCACACCTCCTGACATGCAGACTCCCTAAGCGTTTCTGGATGCTCCTTTGAAAGATTTAATATTGTCAACATTTGGATGCCCCGGGGTGTCTTCGGGGGTTGCCTGCAGCTCGGCCGCTGTGTGCTGCATTAAACTGTGGAGCTGCTGTGCATGGAAACAGATAAAGCTGTGCCCATACATCAGTGCACGCTGATTATCACACCGCTCGGGGTGGATTTATGAGTCTCAGTGGGAGCTGCTGTCTGCAGCTCTCAGGACACCATGAGGACGCTCTGCTGCAACACTGACATCTGCTGGCTGTTGAGCTGCATCGCAGGCTGCAGGATCTGCTGCTCAGAGGCAAACTGAGTCCGGAGAGGAGGAAATGATGGGTGAAATGAAGCGCTTAGAAAAGTCAGATTAGCAGAATTCACAGAGGAGCTCCTTTCACTTCATTCAAACAGTAATGTGAGGAAAACGCTTCACACTGCTTACAGCAGGAGCACATGTTAATACACTTGTTTTGTGTACAGGGTGGGCCATTTATATGGATACACCGTAATAAAATGGGAATGGTTGGTGATATTAAAGTCCTGTTTGTGGCACATTAGTATATGTGAGGGGGCAAACTCCTCAAGATGGGTGGTGACCATGGTGGCCATTTAGAAGTCGGCCATCTTGGATACAACTTTTGTTTTTTCAATAGGAAGAGGGCCATGTGACACATCAAACTTATTGGTAATGTCACAAGAAAAACAATGGTGTGCTTGGTTTCAACGTAACTTTATTCTTTCATGAGTTATTTACAAGTTTCTCTTTGTTCACAGCCATTGACATGTCGAAGAGGTTAACACGTGAGGAGCGGATCGAAATTGTGTTGATATCTGGTGAACGCAGTAACCGGGTCATTGCAGCAGATTTCAATGCAAGACACCCTACGAGACCACCCATCTCCCATGCTACAGTTAGCAAACTGCTTGCTAGGTTTTATGAAACTGGTTCAGTGTTGGATTTGCCAAAATGTGGACGCAAGAAAACTGTCACTAATGAAGAAACATCAGTGGCTGTCCTAGCTTCATTCAGCAAGAGCCCACAGCGTAGCACTCGCCGCATGTCACTGGAGAGTGGCATTAGTCGAACATCCCTTCGGCGGATATTAGCTACTTGTAACTTGTAAATAACTCATGAAAGAATAAAGTTACGTTGAAACCAAGCACACCATTGTTTTTCTTGTGACATTACCAATATGTTTGATGTGTCACATGGCCCTCTTCCTATTGAAAAAACAAAAGTTGTATCCAAGATGGCCGACTTCTAAATGGCCACCATGGTCACCACCCATCTTGAGGAGTTTGCCCCCTCACATATACTAATGTGCCACAAACAGGACTTTAATATCACCAACCATTCCCATGTTATTACGGTGTATCCATATAAATGGCCCACCCTGTACATTTAATTTACATACATTTAATTTAGTTATTTGGAGAATCGATGTGTTCATAATGGAAAGCACAGGGCTGAACCTCTAAACATATGGAAGAGTCAAAGCCTCATCATTGATATCATTTATTTTATTCAATATTTTTTAAGTAATATTGATTATTTGACCGATGTGTTAGTAGAATTACTCCTCATTAGAGGCCCGTCAGAGGATCACAGGCTGCTGTGCTTCTTGTGCTGATCCAAGTCTTATAGACATGCGAGGCCATTTAATCAAACATGAACATTACTGTGGGAACTCACTGAGAACTAAGGAAACAGTCAAAAGTACCTTAAGAAGAATGATCATTTAACTATTAGGTTAAATGATCAGGTTGAACCTGACAGTAGCCATACTGTTGGTCATTAAAAATGCTAAGTAGTATACAAGTATACAACAGCACAAACACAGTCCAGAGGTCCAGTTCAGGGACTCCAATTAGCTGAGGTGAAACTGAGCAGGCAGGTCATAAGTGAGAGGTGGGGCAGTTTTCTGCTGGTCTTTAGAAAAAAAAATTACAAGTTTAACATTTAAACATCAGCTTTGTATGACCATCTTTTCTCAGCATTAGGCTGATGACTTGGATCTTCTGGGTAATAATGATCCTAAGCTTACTGGCGTTGATGGATAGCTAAACTGTTAAACAGGTGGATCACCGGGCTTCTCCGTCCCTTCTAGTATGTTCCTGTGGATGTGTAATACTGCCACTTGGCACTACTGAACTGAATGAAATCAGGTTCTTTTATTGCTGGATGACACCGAGGAAGTGTTGGATGCATGTTTAAGTAAAGGACATTTTTGGATGGTTGGATGGATGCCTCCTCTTGCATACGTAAGACACTGAACAACTTCATCCTTTAGTCTAAATGTTACCTTCAGGATTTTTCAGCTTTATTCCCCCTCCATCTCTCCTCCCTGACTCTATTTATAGAGCCTCCATGGTGGAAGCACATAATGAAGAAGAGGATTCCCAGCTCCCTCTCTCTCTCACTATCTCAGGTATACACAAAGGCATGTGTTCTCTCTTTCAGTACAGTCAAATATCTCTGGAGGGCTTCTTCATCTCCAGGTTTCAATACAATATTTTCGTGCCAAGTGTGAGTAGTTTTTTTCTATTTTCTCTCTAAAAAGAAACCCACTTTCCTCATAAAAAGAAATACAACTTTAGTTCTACAAGAAGCTTAATTTTTACACCAAGGAAGTGACTGCGTGCTAATTGCTCTCATTTAAAAGATAAATCAGAAAATTCATACAGTGAGCTGCTCAGTTCGCCTCACAGTTTATATAAACCCTCCTTTTTCCCTTGAACTATATTTAGATTTGGGGTGGTTGTAATCTTCCACTTGTACTCGCAGTCTTACAGTATGTGGAGGTGTCAAGTATCTTCCTGCTTATGATTAGGCTCATCATTATTCCTCTCCATATTTGGGTCACATAGTCCCTATATACTTGATTTGCATAATCAGAGAATACCATATCAGAACTCTCTCCCCTTTGTGTCCTTGGCCCCCCCGCTGCTCTCAGATGGAGTTTGATGGTGTGTATTTTATTGTGTGGAGCACTAAACCATCTCCCCAGCAGTCAGCTCTTATATGTGAAGCTCTTATCATCATGAATGCATACAGTGGCTGTCGTCACGGGCTGATAAGCTAATAACGTGCATTATTCTGCTTGAGTGTGTAGCTGAACAGCCAGCAGATTATAATGAAGTCATACACGGTATCACCAGAGGGGGTTTCACGCCCCTCACCTGTTTTTCTAATGAGCAGGTCATCAGATTTGCCCCAGAAGCTCGTTAATATTCAGCGTCGACTAGAAACACACTCACGGTCTCGTGCCTCGTTTCTGATCGTGTCAGCAGGAGTGGTGAACACAGCGGCCGTGAGCGTGCCGCCAAACATTCCTGGCTCTGAGGTCCTGACAGGCGTCGCTGATTCCCCAACCTGACGGCTCAGAGCGCCGACCTGCATGTTTCCTGTGCTATAAACAGCTACTGTCTTATGTAATGGGGCTAATTTAACCCTTACAGCCGAGGGGAGGGGCTGTAGTACAACTCTCAGAACACCCTGAAATATCAGAAGCATGCTGGGTTAGGATCTCATTGTGTGTGCATTAACAGACCTGATGAGGCGCCCTCAGCTGGCAGTGCATCACACTCGTTCCTTTGACTGTAATAAATGGCGGCAAATAGACTTCAGGTTTAGATGGAGCAGATCTTTGACCTGAAGCTTCTGCAGGTGAGGCCTGAACTCCAATACAGCTAAAGTTTTAAACTTAAGACGTCCTCTTAGCTGCTGTTTCACTTAAAGAGTCCTGTCCTGTCTGTTGAGCTTCTTTTTTAAGCCTTTCATTATTGCTCTAAGGTTTCATTCAGCATATTTTACTTGTTAGCAGCACCAAGTTTATCCAGAGCTGATCAGGATCACCTCACACCAAGAAGGTTCACGCTTTGAATCCTTCCCTGTCTGTAGAGTACTCAGACTTCTCCCCACAGTTCAAAGACATGCATGTTAGGTGAACTGGTGATGCTAAATCATTTGTAGGTGTGCATTTGAAACGGTGACAGTTCCATATCAAGTAACAGACTTCCAAGCTGCTGTAACATTAAAGGTATTTCATTCCCTAAGTGCGTGTGACAAGAAGTGGTACTGTTGTGAGACAGGTACTCTGGTGTGAGGGATTTTTTTTCTTTTATCATATTAAAAACTCAATATTTTTGGTTTCAGACTGTTGGTCAGTGAACATGCTGTTTTGTGCTCTCATGAACCATGTTTCACAGATACTGAGAAAATGTGTGATTTGCTGCTCAGTTTGAAAAAGAAATGTCAGTGGGCCCAGTGCCAGACCCTGAGGTACGCCACCAACATCTGTAACATATGAGGGAACCTAAAATACTACATTTGAATCTTGAGGTATGATGGGCTGTAAGAGTTTGATGTCTTGATCTGATGGGTGATTTTAAGGCAGCACGTTTAAAAGAACTAATTTTAAAGGGTGAGCTGTGCAGAGAAGGCTTAATTTCCTCTGACCCCCCTCATTTCAAACAGCAGGCTTCTGTCTGACGTTACACTGTTTGTGTTGCTGATTCTTCACTCTGCTGCCTTCTGTCTCGTGTAACTTCCTCTTTGTTCACCCATCGCTGAAATGCTGCCGGCTTCAGACCAAATGACAAAAACCTCTTTCTTGGAAATTTTTCCCCACAGAGTTTGTGACAGCTTTGCATATAAATGTGTTTGTGAGTAAATCCTTCCCTGCAGGATTTCCTTTTAAACTGCAGTGCCTCAGCAGGAGCCATCACACTGAAAGAAACCAGAGACGCTTCATATGTTCAAATGAGCTCAGAATTCAAATGAAAATCCAGCTCTGTCCTCCATAAAACTCCTGTCTTTCAGAGAGATCCACAGAGCGATAACAGCCACAGCGTACTCACCCAAACCAGATACACTCTGTTACATACGCATCATCTAACAGGTAAAGAATGCATTTTAATGCACAGACAGGTAGCAGAAAATATATCTTCTCTCTCCTGGGTTCACCTGATGAAGCTCAGAAGGGGGAAATATTTCAGTAAAGTTAGAAAAAACAAAAAAACAATTTAAGGTGACCGACAGTGAGAGATGAGGGTAATTAGAGAGACTGTAAAGAGCATCGGAGGGAGGCAGCAGAGTCCAGCAGATGTCAGGCTTTCACAAGTTTCGTCCTGCAGAGAGTCTGAGAGGAAACCCTTTGATCTCCTCCCGAGGAGAACTCCAGCGGTGATGGTTTCTTCCCCAGGTGACACAAACCAAACCGCTGGCTTGGTTTCCTCTCTGCAATCTCCTTTGTGCTCTCTAATCCTGTTTCCTTCTCTAAATAAATCCCCAGCTTCACTTTCCTGATTTTCCCTTGGAGTGTAGGAAGGCTGTGACCTCCCTCTGTGATCACCTTCATCTATAAAATAGGTAATCGTGTAGTTTAAAGAACACACTGCTCATTTTGGAGAAAAATCCATGATTCAGGATTTCTGTGCACCAAACACCAGTTTAAGTTCTAATTATTGAATTTTATCTACAAATTTAAAATGGGGGGGGACCCTGGAAAACATCAAATGTATTGAAGAAAACTTTATTTTTAAGATAAACACAACAAAGAAAAATAAAGAAAAAATATGGCATTAAAATTAGAAAATTAGTTATTTGAAATAAAATAAATCAGAACGATAATGCACAAATATATATTCATGTGGTAGAAAAACGTTTAAAATGTGACAAAATATTGACAAATTCAACGCACCACATGACTTCTGCTGCAACAACAGGAGGAAGAAGGTTCATCTCACAAATACAAAAAAAAAAGTTTGAATGAAAAATCATTTGAGGCAAAATAATTTGATTTGATGTTTGAAGCCTGATTCAGCTGCACTTTTACTGCCTCGCGCTCATGCGTCTCACACTCAGGAGGAAATAAAACTTTAAAAAAGCAGTTTGATTAAAAATGTGATTCAGAGCCGAGATCAAACGCTCACGTCAGGATTTAAATCTAAAAATGTTTCGATTACAAATAAAAAATAAAGTTCTGCTTTTATTAGTATATTTTTCCTTTTATTTTCCGGAGAGTCGCTGTGGGAAACCCCTGTGCTCTGAGCATGCGCAGAGCGCCGGCCAGCCCGCGGTAGTTGGAGGAAGTTTGGATGTTTGTTACCTGTGCGCTTGGCGGTTTGTAACGTCACCTCACCGGCCTCAGGTGAGTTTCTGGCCCCCTCCTCCTCCTCCTAGCACTGATAGGAGGGCCACGTGAACCGCGTGCGGCTAAAAAACGGAAAAGAGAGCGCGCGCGGCGGGTAACCGCGAGTTTGAAGAGCAACTCAGGTGTTTTCAGGTGTGCTGCATAGGTTTCAGTTCGCTCCGGAGGGGGGGGGGGTGTGTGTGTGTGAGAGAGATTGTTTGTTTGTTTGTTTGTTTGTTTGTTTGTTTGTTTTGATCAGTCTCTGCTCTCTTCCAGCAGAATGAGCTCCTCGGCTGATCTGGAGCAGCTGGCAGAAATCGGTGAGTGTGCCGCGGCTTTCCAGGTCCTGGTATGCCAGGTGCTTTCCTGGAAACTTCTCAGAGCTTCCTGTAGTAATGGGAGGGGGGAGGGGGTGTTGTATTGACTCTGTGGTTGGTGAGGTAGCTCTGAGAGCTTTTATAGTCGTGTTTGTGGCTGTGTCATGTAGATTTTAAAACACACTCGGCTCTGCAGTAAGGTTGAATGTAAACAGAGAGGAGAGCTGATGTTTGCAGGCTTAGGGACATGGTGATGTTCTACCCGGTGGTTAGCTGCATGATGGAGGGTCAGCTGCTCACAGTACATGTTCATACTGATGTTCTCTTATGAGGAGAAACGACAGACGTTTGAGATGATCCACAGCAGGAGGTCCGGCTTTAATCTGCTGCTGCGTGTTTCACTCTCTGAGGAAGTCCTCATCCTCAGCTTCATCTTCAATGAAGTCTGAGTCTGCCTGAGAAGAGTTCAGATGTTAGGAGTCGGTGTTGCTGTGAGCCCACATTAATGTAACAGAGCAGCAACATGGCTGTGCTTCACTGTGAGGTGCAAGGAAAATGATTCGTGGTGTTCAGAAGTTTTTAGTAAAAATCTGAGAAGCATGTGAGTTCAGCTGTCTGGAGCTCGTTTGTGAGTGGCTTGATTTGGGTCTAGACTTGTATCTGAGCGTTCCTCTGCAGCACCGTCTGTTTTCCCTCTGTCCACCTTCTCATCTGCCTGCTGGAGACAAGCACGATGCTCCGTTAGGTTCATGTGCAGTGTTGGGTTTGTGTTTTGGTCTCATGTGACCAGAGCCCCTGCTGTGTGTCTTGTACTTGAGGCTGACTCTAGTCTTCTCAACATTCTTGTTCTTATGGATCTGAGTTAAAGCCTTTGACACTCTCTCACTCCATCCTTCTAAACAGACTTTCCTCTCTTGGCATCTCTGACACACCTCTAGCCTGCTTCCAATCATATCTCCTTGACCGCTCCCAGTTTATCCAACTTAAATCATTCTGCTCTCGTGTATTCCCAGTCACTACTGGTGTACCCTAAGGTTCAGTCTTAGGCCCTCTTCTCTTCATAATATACATCCTCCCTCTTGGTACCATTTTAAAGTTGATCCCTACTTTCACTGTTTTGCTGGTAACACTCAGTTATATCTCTCCCGCAGGTCCGATTCCTCCCTCCAACTTCTTCTATTACAGAATACTTATCCCAGTTAAAATCCTGGTTCAGCTCTAATTTTCTTAAGCTCAATGAGGATAAAACTGAAATTCTACTTATTGGCACTAGATCCAAGGCAAATCATTTCACTCTCACTATTGACAACTCCACAGTTTTCCCTTCACATCAGGTTAAGAGCCTTGGTGTTATCCTTGACAGCTCACTATCCTATAAATCGCAGACCAATGATCTCACCTGTTCACATCCTTCTCTTTCGACTCAGTCTGTGTCCATTCTTGTTCATAGTCTCGTTACCTCCCACATTGACTATTGTAATTTTCTCTTACATGGTCTTACCCAAAAATCCCTTCATAAGCTTCAACTGTTTCAAAACTCCACTGCCCGCATTATTACCAGAACCCCCTCCTACCAGCACATCACCCTTGTCCTTCAGGAACTTCACTGGCTTCCTGTGAAATTCAGAATAGTATTCAAGCTTCTTCTGTTCACCTTCAAGGCCCTTCACAACCTTGCTCCTCCTTACCTTTCAGACCTGTTAAGCACTACCTCTTCTGCTCGCTCAATTCCATCTTCTTCTTCTATCCAACTTGCTGTGCCTTCTTTTCGCCTCTTTCTGTGTGAACTTATTGTTTGTTTATTTTATTGGTCTTAGTTTTGTCATTGTTCTACTATGTGTTTTACTCTGTTGTTAAGTGTCCTTGGGTGTCTTGAAAGCTTTTAAATACAATTTGTTGTTATTTGTTGTTATTATTATGATTATTATAACTGTGGACAGACATTTCTACTATAACTGTAGAAATGTTTGAACAGCGTGAGTCATTTTCCTCTTCAGGTCATTGTCACTGTGCTGTCCGGTCACATAAATAACACGCGTGTCAGTTAGAAATGGATCGATGGAAGCACAGCGGTCTGAGTTGGCCTACGGTCACAGGACGCTGGCACACTTTAAAACCTGCAGACGAAGCTTTCGGTTTCTCCAGCAGGAAAACTACAGCCCAGCGGCCTGGCTCTGATTGTTGGGCACCTCCTGCTCGGGGCTAAAGTCGGCCTTTGTGCGCTTGGGTCACTTCCTGTCTGTTATCAACCTTGCTGTGTGTTTACAACAAACTTCCCGAGCACAGATTACAGCTCCAGTTTCCACCCTGATAATCACTGATCTCAGGAAGTCATCTCGGAAATGGGCGGAGCTACACGTTTGGAATTCAGAACTAATCGCCGGTCATTTCTAAAACCTCAGCCAAAACTCAGGTGGTGATGTAGGTGGTGGTGATGATGACGATGATAATGATGATGATGTGTGTAACTGTGTTTGGATAGTCTTTGTGAAGCTGTGTCTGAGGTTGGGACCTCTGAGGGCAGCCTGACTTGAACATGGAGACCGAGAGCAGCAGATAAGACCCTGATGAGTTCAGAAGGAGCAGTTTCCTGTTACCAGTCTGGCTCGAGTCTCATGAATGAGGCGAAGTTATCAGCTGTTGACCAATTAGAAACAGATCTTCTGATAGCAGAGAGACTGATGTCACAGAGAAAGCTAAGATTAGAAATTGTGAAACAGTAACTTCAGGTCTGTGTCAGTAACGTCAGAGGAATGTCCAGAAGTGGAACTGTTCTATTCTGGAGTCTGTGCTGTGACGGGGAAACACTGATGTGTAATTTCTTCTCCTCAGGTTCATAAATGAGCAATTTATCACATGTGATTATTCTCAGGCTAAACTTTGACTTCTTCAAAGGAGAGGGGAGCAGCTTGGTGTCATATCAGGGTTATTAATCAGAATTTATAGCTCACACTGAAGCTGACGAGTGTCACGCCCACGTCACACTTTACTACAGACACAATGGTGAGGTCATTTTCCAGAGATCTGATTGGTCAGTTACTTTTTTAATCTCAAATATAACCAGTGGTTACATCTGCAGGTTTTTATTGTGAAGGATCTTCTGTTACTGACTAAATGTGGAAGCTCCTGGTGGATCAGCTGATCAGTCAGCTGTAAAGGAAAACTTTAAAGAGTTCAAATGCACCTCAGACACACGCAGGCAGGCAGACAGACACACACACAGAGGCAAGCAGGCAGACACACACAAAGGCGCACACACACACACACACACACACACACACTCAGACAGACAGACACTGTCGGTGTGAGTTACTCAGGTGGTTCTTCCTCTAACAGAGCTGCAGAAGGAGGAGGAGGGCAGTTGTGTCACAGACAGTCCATCAGCTCCTCCAGTCAGCACACCAAGTCTCGACCCCTCCCACCCGTATTACGACGTGGCTCGACACGGCATCATCCAGGTTTCGGGTAAGCTCCGCTTAAGCCAACCAGTTCAGAACGATCCGCCAATGCTAACGATCTGCTAACATTCTCGCCGTTTTTGGTTCCAGGGGACGACCACTACGGCAGGAAGCTGATTGTCTTTAGCAGCTGCTGCCTACCACCTTCGCACCAGCTGAATCACCGCCGCCTGCTCGAGTGAGTCCATGTTGCAGCCTGCCATGGTCAGAGACGTACAGGTCCTCTGTGGTTGGTTTTCACAATGTTCTCTGTCTGCAGGTACCTGAAGTTCACACTGGACCAGTACGTGGAGATGGACTACATCCTGGTGTACTTCCACTATGGCCTGAGGAGCAGCAACAAGCCGTCTCTCAAGTGGTTACGAGAGGCTTACAGCGAGTTCGACAGGAAGTAGGTCACCTCAATTTCTTGTAGTCTTTATGAGTCAAGTTCAGCGCTTTATTGCAGAGCCCAGAGACCGATCCAACAGCTCAGAGACCAGAACCTCACGTTCAGGTCTGCTACAGAGCATGATCAGTGTGACGTCAGAGTGAGTGGAGCAGCTGCACCATCAGCTCCTATACAGCAGGAAACCCTTTCAGACCCTCCACAGTTTACTCCGAGCTTCAGTCTCAGAGACGTTTTAGCGTTTCTGTGGAGAACTAGAACCTCCAGCTTTACTCCAGCCTTCAGTCAGAGGAGGTAACAGCCGCCGGGGTTTACAGGCTGGGCGGTCGATCGGTTTTGCATTCAACTCAATTCAATCCGATTCTGTTTATTTGGACCTTTTAATTGTAAAAGTGCAAAAACTGACCTTTTAAAAAAGGTGGTACCAGGCTCAGAACTGAGGGACATATCTGCACCTCTTTTGCTCTTCAAATGTGCTTAAAGTTGTGTTGAGGGACAGTAATGAGTCCTGAGGGGTGCATCAGGGTCGATTCTACCTGTTCACCTGTCTCTGAGAAGTGATATCGGTCAGGTTACCGTGGTCATGGACCGAGACCCAGACTTTGGGGACTGCTCATTTTAGTGGATTATTCAGCAGGTGTGTTCACGTGTGTTTCAGGTACAAGAAGAACCTGAAGGCTCTGTACGTTGTCCATCCCACCAACTTCATCCGAATCGTCTGGAACCTTTTCAAACCTCTGATCAGGTACGGATGTACCTGAGCACACCTGAGGCTTAGCAGGAAGTTCTCTAGCTGCTCTCGGTCACGCTGCAGCTGATTCTTCTTCTCTTGTTCTGTTTGCAGTCACAAGTTTGGGAGGAAGCTGACGTATGTGAACTACTTGGCTGAGCTTCGGGAACACCTGAACTACGAGCAGCTCTTCATCCCCCCGGAAGTGCTCAGGTCGGTGCTCCTCGGCTCGGACGCCCAACGGCTCCTCATCGTGTTCCTCACCGTGTTTGTCGTCTCTCCACAGACATGACGAGGAGCTGCGAGCGACTCAGAAAGGAGGACCCCCGCCCTCTGTCAAAACGCCCCCGCCCCGGCCCCCCCTGCCCACCCAGCAGTTCGGCGTTAGTCTGCAGTAGTGAGTGTCACTCTGTAGTTTAAAACTGCTCTTTAGCAATCGACTAATCAATGAAACGTGTTTTCTGACAGCATCAGAGAGAAGAACCGAGAGGCCGTCATCCCACCTGTGATGACCCAGACTGTCACATACCTGAAGGAGAAAGGTGAGGCTTCATCTCAGAACAGTGAGTTCAGGGTCACCTGATCCAGTTGAGAGCTCTGTCTGGATAGTCAGGTACTGTGAGGTCAGTAAGGTGAGACCTGTGATCAGAGTTTGTGAGGAGATGATCTGCAGTCGACTGTAAACCGGAGAAAACGTTTTCAGCTGATGTCAGTGAATGCATCACGGTGTGTTTCAGGTCTGAGGACCGAGGGGCTCTTCAGGCGATCGGCTCGGGTTCAGCTCATCAAGGAAGTACAGAAACTCTACAACCTGGGTGAGTGGGGTCTCCCTGCCTCAGCAGAAGGGACTCTCTGATCTCTCAGATCGTCAGAAAAAAAAAAAAAACACAGACAGCAAGTCATGCTGAGGCCAACGTTGCATTAAATGAACTTCCTGCCGTGCGAGGCGACGCCTTCAGATGGAGATAACTGTGAGAAATGGGAAACAGCTCGCGTTCATGAACGTAACATTTAAGATCAGCATGATCACAGATCAATCTCCAGGTGGTCAATCGATCACAGCAGCTCCTGGTGATTCAGATTCATGATTTTACTGTACTGATCACCCAAAAAACCTCTTTAATCCTTTTTCCACTCATATAAGCTACACTGCTGTAGTTCTAATTTATTAATGTTATTTTATGAAGTTTGATTATATTTATCTTATGTATTATTTTTTTGATTCTTGTAGTTTTGATTCAAATATTTGTTTTTGTTTCCATTTTTTCTATTGGGCTATTTTTTACTTTATAAAAAACTATCTTATATTTTTTATTTTATTTTCATATCTTCATTTTTAAAATTTGTATTTAAAAATATATATGTGTCAGTGTGTGACTTTGTGGATAAATTTGAGTTCAGGATCTGTGAACAATAGCATTGTCAATAAAGTTAACTTTATTTAAACTCATGCAGGGAAGCCGGTGAACTTCGAGCAGATCGGAGATGTGCACGTTCCCGCCGTGATCCTGAAGACATTCCTCAGAGAGCTTCCTGAGCCATTGCTCACCTTCAGGGTCTACAGCCAGGTCCAGGAGCTGCTCCGTGAGTCCCACACTTTCACATTTGTGCAGGAGAAGAAGAAAAAGGGGCTGTGTTCTCTGGAGACTAAAGTGATTTTTGATTGGTTGCAGATGTGGAGAGCAGTCTGCGGGTGACCCGGTGCAAACAGATCGTCGAGAGTCTACCTGAACATAATTTCATTGTGGCAAAGTATCTGCTGTGCTTCCTGCACCAGGTGAGTCACAGCTCAAATGAGTCTGAGAAGCACGGATCAGGAGGTGATCGATCAGACACACAAACAGCTGATTGGTGCAAACAGATTTTTATTGCTGTAAAGTTGAGACTGTAAACGGAGACGGCTGGTCAGATTTGTAAAATGAAGCAGTTTCAGCAGCTGATTTACATACTTGTGACGTCACATATGAAACGACTCAAACAGCAACACCTTCGAATATGGAAATAAGTTACAATAAAAATCATCTTAAATATGCAAAAACATCATTTGACCTGTCGGACTTGTTTGTGTATCGGTGACTTTACTCTAACAGTGAGACACCACTGCCACCAGCAGGTCAAACTGAATGCTGCAGCACCTTACCAGTTTGTTGATGTGTTTTCTCTGTTCCCTCTCTCTTGCCTGTGCGGCGCCCCCTTCAGGTGTCTCAGGAAAGCATCATAAACAAGATGTCTCCATCTAACTTGGCGTGTGTTTTTGGCGTGAACCTGGTCTGGCCTCGTCACGGCTCCATCTCCCTGACCGCTTTGACCCCCATCAACATCTTCGCTGAGCTCCTCATCGAGCACGTCCACACCGTGTTCGGCTCCCGCTGCCCACCTGCACAGGTGATGCCCTGAAGGACGGCGCCAACTGATTTTTATTTTTTTTTTAAACTCTTATCATTTTTAAAAAGGTCAAATGCAAGGTGAACCTCCAAGCATGAACCTTCACGTTTGGACTCATGATGGTGATGTTACTGGTTTTATTTATACTTCCTGTTTAAGTGTTTCATCTTTAATGAAGTAATAACACTGGAGGTGATCTGATTGGACGAGAAGCTGGAATCTGTTTCCATGTTTGTGGTATTTTGCGTTTCTGTCGAGTGCAGACCGCCAAATGTAAAAACTGATTGCAGTAAGTTTTGATTTTGTAATAACCTCAAACCCTCAGAGCGCCGTCTTCATCAGGTTTGTACAAACAGAAGACACCCAGAGGTTTATCTTTTATATGTACCTTAATAAAAAGCTGTGATAAATTCTCTGCTTTCACCTGTTTTTGTTTAGATTTTTTTTTCACTGGTGGACTTCACCGCGTTATTGGGGGAAAAAAGGTTGGTTGATGCTGAGCAGATTCATCCGAGAAGTGTATGTTCATTAGCCAATGAGCATGCAGGTACACGGTCAGCTTGTCCCATTTTCTGTCCCCAATTTAAATTCAGCGGATCTCACCTTCAGCCTCTCCTGAGGTCACTTTACCTGTGACTGCTCATCTGAGCGAGCTCTGATTTCATTGTGAGCCTCAAATTCAGACAGTTCTGCTTCACACTGAGCAGAAATCGGAATCCTCATCTACAATTGAGTAAAATGCAGTTTCCGAGCCTGAAGACACCTGTACGCAGGTGAGTTCAGGTTCAGCCCTCGGCTTTCAGGTGTGAAGGTGGTTCATTTCTGCTCTGAACCATATTTTCTTCAGATAAGAGGTGAACGTGTAGGGAAAATCCCATTCCTTCAGGTGGTCTGAGAGCTGGAGGAGGACCACCAAAGGATAATCCTCATCAGTGAGTCAGCTGCTAGGAAACACAAGGACTGGACTTTCAAAATAAGAGCAGATTGTAGAGAAACTGCTAAGAATAAAACAAATTTGAGCCGTTTTTATTCTTGAATTTTGTTTATTAATGATTAAATTTTTCGTAAGAACTTGGTACAAAAAGGTGAGACTACTCTTTAACCATTTACCACCTTCCATCACTCCGCTTTTTAATGCATCATAAAGAAGAAAAACTACATTGGCATATTTAAGACAAACACTTTCCTATACACACTATCCACTGGACAGTCCCCTTATCAATGACAAAGAAAACTTCTACTTCCACAGCCAAAACACACTTCACTTCCATCTAAACACCCTCGTATCGCCGTCGCCGCCTCCTCGTGGTTAAAATAATACACCGAAGCGAGAAGTCAGAATGCAGAACTGGCAAACAATAGAAAATCCAATGTTCTGTTTTCTCGTTTTGCTCCTCCATAAAAGAATATAAAAATGTTTTTGTTCAAATGTCGACTCGTGTATTAAAATAGATCTGTTTAAGCACTGCACAGTTTCTCCCGGAGAGGATTTCTAGAAACGGATGAAGAGGTTCGCTCGCAGGGACAGGTTTGTTCATTTTAAAGGGGCGGAGCATGGACGTGGCACAGAGCGCTGATATGGTTTCCTTCTGGTTTTATTTACCTACTCGATATGCATCACATGGCATCATTCACGTCACCCTCAAAGATTTAATCTGATGTTTTTACACTTTACTGAAGGTTCGTCTCAAATTCAGAGCCAGGAAGAGTTTAGTTCAAGAGTTAAGTTACGTTAAACTCTAATGTCCACCAGAGGCAGCAGCAGTGAGTCAGTAAAAATAAACATGTTTACAGCCTGATACAAAAACTGTTGGTCTCTTTAGATAATTTCCCCCATTATAACAACTGTTTCAAACTTTTGATACAGAATAAAGATAAGAGGAAGTAAAAGAGATGAATAAGAAGAAGAGTGTCTCCATATGCAGATGACAGTTTTATATACTGGAGAAGAAGGAGACGTAACAGTTTGAGGTTCATATCTGGAGTCAGAGACAACTGTAAGGGGAAGAAAGTTTTTATAACTCAACTGTTTTAAACTGTATTAAGGTTTAAAGTTTGCAATTCGCGGGACCTCTTTGACTGGCAGGTGATGGTGACACTGGTGGCTGTAGCTACTAGCTGTCTGCTAGGCCTCACCTCAGCCAACTGGAGTCTGGACTGGACCAAATTTGTGCTGTTGGTGCCTTTTAGACAATATGGCTGCTGTGAGGTGACTGTACTAAAAGGACGTCCAAGAAGTCTGAGCTTCAGTTTTGGTGAAATTCTAGGGCTCTAACTGATTACTGTTACTGAGCACTAATTAGCAGATATCTGTGTTTGTGGATGCAGCCTGATACTGAACTCAGACGCCCACGTTATCGTCCAACACGTGGATCCCCAGTATTATGACTTTGTGGTTTTGTCAAAATGCAAAGAGAATTTAAAAAGTTTTATTTATCATTTCTTATTCATGAAAAGATTTTTGCAGATTCTGAATCTTCAATTAAGATTATATAATATGGTTTTAAATGGACAAAGTTAGTGAAAAAAAGGTGTTGATGACCTTTTGTGTTGACTAATAATGTAGGAGCATAAACTGAACCGTTTTATTTTGAAAGGCCTGAATCCAAAACTTCATTAGCTAAGGTAGCCACACAGATCACGATGCATCTCTTCGTCAATGTGCTGCTTTCCTCTGATGTAAAACTTTTTATTTGCACCAGGACTCACTAACCTGAGCACATGGTTCAGAGATCAGCACTTTGGGATCAGAATTTACTGACATTTTCTTTCCTTCCAGGCTCTGTAATCTGACAGAGCTCTTATTCTGAAAAACGACTTGTTCATTTGACGATGGAGGGAACGACGGACGCAGGAAAATTTGGTGCTGAGAGACGTTCATCTGAGTTTGGGATCCCTCGGTCAGCCGAGGTGTCTGTCGTCTGTGCACCTTCACAACCCATGCCTTCTTCTTACTCTCAGTAGTTTAAAATTCATCCTTTTTGATACCGTCTGTTCTTTTATTTATTTTGTCAGTTCATGTTACTGACTCCTGGAGTTACAAGAATCCATCATTATGAACATGTTTGCAGATTTAAGCCAAAATGAAAGCAGAACAAACCAAAAATCCTTTCAGTCTCGGTGCCCCTGATTTATTCGATTTGGGTTGAGGTTCTAAAATTCAGTTTCTCTTTAAAACCTAATGGACGTGAAGGTGCACAGATTTCAGGCGTCAGCTTCAAAGCATCTTTTGGAAAAGTCAGGCTGTCGTGTTTCCGTGCCCACTTTTGTCTCTCAGCACGGTCAAAAGCCGACGGAGGCCTTTGCACATGTTTTTGGGGTGAAGTCACTTTGGAACTGTTTTGGCGATGTATTGCTCATCGTTTCTTTCATTCAGAGTCGCTTGGCTGTTTTTTAATCTTTTGTGCAGATGATGTTTCTCCAACATTAAGGATCTTTTCGGTATTTTGGACTTGATATGACTCATAAAATAAAATCACGTCTTTATGTATTCCTTCCCGTCCTCCTGATAAAGCCTTTGTTTTTCTGACCGTTTCTTCATGTTTGTGCATCGACAGGAAGTTGAGAGCTGCATGATAAACAAATAAAAAATGTACTAAATCTAACTTCATAACACTCAAATGGAACCTCTCTGGACCAGCAGGAAGACTAGCGAGACAAATGGACTGACGGCGGCGTCCCGGCCCACCGACAGTTTGACAGAGCGGTCCCATTTCCGATCAACGTGTTTATAAAATGACGCAACAAAGACGCAAACCCT
Source organism: Pelmatolapia mariae (assembly GCF_036321145.2). NCBI lineage: Eukaryota > Metazoa > Chordata > Actinopteri > Cichliformes > Cichlidae > Pelmatolapia > Pelmatolapia mariae. The sequence goes on along the minus strand of NC_086242.1, from coordinate 22,865,519 downwards.
GGATTTCAAACGATTTGTACTTGAGGCAGTGTTCATCTGTCGGATTAACAGGCTTGTCGCTGTTCGAAAAACACGAGTAAAAAAAGCGAAAAATATAAAAACGGGCAGGGGAAGAAAAAAAGCACATTACTGATCCCAGTACAAAAACAACAAAACTTTTTTGGCATATTTTTTATACTGGTTAAAGGTGAGAGGGGGCGGGTGCGTCACATCGACTGAACGTCGGCGTGTTCGAGTGCAGCTGTGAGCGAACACGGCGGTCCCCGCCCATTTAACCAATCACTTCCTGTGACAGCAGAGCGGGATTTTTTTACTTTAGCTCAGGACGAAGAAAGAAGTTCACTTACACACAGCTTACAGTTCATTCAGTGACTACTGAAGATCTGCTGGTTCTTAATATTAAAGCCGTAAATGTGTTGCTTCTGTGGTCTAACAGGACTTAACTCAGTATTTTGATGGGTGATGTTGAAATGAGACAAAAATCAGTATGAGGTCACATCAGGAGTAAAACTCTCCAGATTAAACGTGTTGTGGAGACCCCCCTTCTGCCTGTTTCAGCATACACGTATCTGATACTGAGACATTTTGGGTTTTTCAAACTGAGCAGATAATGTGCTGAGGATGAATGAGGAGTGACCCAGCCTGTCCAGCAGAGAGTGCACTGGCTGCACGGTGAGCAGCAGACAAACTTAGTGCTGGGCCTGTGTGTGAACCTCCCGTAAGGTCTGTGTTGGTTCACTGGAGATCAAACATTTGTGGTCCTACTATCAGCGCTCATGGTATCTGATCATCATGGTGTTTGAACCAGTTAAATCCAGTTTAATGTCGGGCTCAGCAGTTTTTATAAATGGTTTTCTAATAACTCATATCATTTAGAGCTTCAGAGCAGTTTTGACTTTTTAAGTGCAGTCTTAGTTTTTCAAGAGCAAAGATTAGTTTGGATGGTTTGTTTTCTGCTTTTCTTCGACTAAACCTTAAAGAGAATGTGAAGCTCTGCAGTTATTTTTACAATCTAGATGCATCGCTATTTACTATTAATGTAAATAGGAAATGAATTTTAATGAAAATATGTCTGGCATGTTTCTCTGGCTCTGCTGTCAAACAGGAAGTGGATGTTTTAAACGAGCAGGAACTCGTCTCGTTCAGACGTGTGACTTCGGTAAAGTTTGCAAACCGAAAAAGAAAAACCCTGCGATGATCATGATGGTGATAATAATAATAATAATAATAATGATAATAATAATAATAATACAACATATGTACAGTGATCCCCTTGAATACTCCAAACTTACATTTTTCAACAGGCATCAGCATGAAAATACTAAAATCTCCACTAGAAATGCTAATTTCTGTAGTTTAATCTTAAATACTTTTTTTCTTTGACTTTAACTCTATTAATACTGAAAAAAGTTATTCTCTGCTTTTGTTTGAAGGCTCGTATGCGTTCACATACACGATGAAAACATTTTCCTGAATCATTATGGCAAAAACATTGTTCATAGGAGAATGAGAACAAACATTTACTCAGATATATCAATGTACAGTCCGTCCACTTCCATCCATCCTGGATCTACTCTAACTCTACTGTTCTCTCTCTCTATACGCAGGACAGGAATCAGACCTGTGTTTCAAAAAAGGGAAATATCTTCTGGGCCGCGCGTTCCCGCCGCCACGCTGTAATCGAACTTTTTGTAATAAATACATTAAGGCCAAGAATGTTAATAAATAGAAAAGAACTTAAAAAAAGAAATCTCGTAAGCACTGTAGGTGTTGGGTTTTAAAAAATACTTGAATCGTGTGTAGGATAGAGGCTCTTCATCATTATTTTTCTGACTAAAGAAATCATCACCGCTGCCCTCTGTGGAAAAACTCGGAGCTCTGGTGGGCGGGGCTAGATGTTGACGTCGTCCTGGCTGTGGCTTGTCTGCAGGGGCGTGGCCGAGGGGCCCGGGGGGGTGGCGGCGGCGGCGGTGCTGGTGGATTTGATCCAGGACTGTGAGAGCAGCGACGTGGCGATGGTGGCGGTGGTCGTCATGGTGACCTGGATGAGCTGGTCGCGTTGGATCAACCTAATGAGAGTTTTGAGGCGCTCGAGCGACGCCTGAGTGTCTCTCTGCTGCCCCAGCAGGCGCTCCCGCAGGTCCATGCATTGCTGCAGCAACAGGAAACAGAAGAGCAACTTCCTGTCAGGTACAACAGGTACACCGGCACACCCAGCATTAGCATGTGAGCTGCATTCTGATCACTCATCTGGGGACACGTATTACGTGCTACAGATCAGGTGTTAAAATCAGGTATAACCAGGTGTTCAGTCCCATCTGCCTGAATGGAACGTGGGTTCTACCAGGGATGGCTACTGAGAGGCCAATGATACAATGCTTTAAAATGCCACCAGAGGGCAGTATGTAGTGTTAACAGATGAGGTCAGTGAGCTATGAAACAGAAACGAGGCGTGCTAAACACAGCTGAACCCTTCTTCCATCCATCTGAAGGTGACAGCAGTTTAAAGTGCTTCGTTTTTTAGCTAGCTGCCTCGCCTTCATCAGCAGCACTAAACCCCAAAACACGGACCCTTACACTCTGTTTAGCATGCCTTTTTCTGTTTCACAGCTCGCTGAGCTCAGCTGTTTACTACTGCATACTGCCCTCTGGTGGTGTTTCCATGCAGTGCACTAATTGATTGATATACCTTTATTAGTCCCACAAGGGGAAATTTCATTTCATAAACGTGTAATGAGTCACCTTTCTGATTTAGTGCTGTTAATGATGGTGAGCTGGCCAGTGCAAGTGAAGCTTTTAGTAACTAAACTCTAAAAAGGGAAACACAAACTGCCATCACCTCCAGTCCTGGAGAAACCATCTATGGAAGACAACAGGAGTGTTTTCTTTATCATTTAAAACAGAAATCTAAATTAGGATCAATCAAGCTGTCTAAACAGGAAATGTCCACATCCTCTGGACTATATACATTTCCTTAAGGCTTACTTGTTGTTCCTAGAAGTACTAGTGTTCCTAAAAGCAGAATGGGAGGCACAGCCTTCAGTTTTCAGGCTGCTCTTCTGTACTGTTCTCTACTTCTAAGATTAGGCTTCAAACTTTCCTTTTTGTTAAAGCATATAGTTAGGCCTGGATCAGATGACCCTGAATCCTCCCTTAGTTATGCTGCAATAGGTGTAGACTGCTGGGGGATTCCCATGATGCACTGAGTGTTTCTTCTTCATTCTATTCATAAATCTTCATAATCTATTATTATAAAGTCACTCCAGTATAAAACACCATGAGGTGGCTATTGTTGTGAATTAACACTATGTAAATAAAATTGAACTATATATAATGTGTTTTCTTTAAGTTAATTTGTGTTATTTTTCCCAAACTAGAGCATCCATATCCACAAGAAAGTTTCACATTTAAACTCTTTTAGAAATTGCAACCAAATCCGTTTTAAACCCACTGAAAGACTTATAATGTGAAGACTGCTGCTGCACCTATGAAGTTACGAAGGATCAAAAGCGCAGGAAAAGTTGGACCCAGACCTGTGACCACAGTGTGTCGCTGAACTCTGTGTGTGTTCTTACTTTGAGTGTCTTGTTGAGCTTCTTGTCTTGTTCCTCCAGGTGAGCACACTCTTTCTTCAGCTCGTTGTTCCTCCTCAGCAGCCGTCGCTTCTCCTCCTGCCTCACTGCTCACACACAAACATGTATCAGTGCACCGTCAGTACGCTCAGACAAACATGGCCGCTCACCGCGTGTCTTACCCGTCTTGTGTGTAACGTAGGACTGAACGAAGTTCTGTGGCCATGACATGTTCTCTTTATTCAGGACCTGGACAGCGAAAACAGATCGATGCTGTTAGACACACATGCTAAGCACCGAAAGCCAAAAACCTTTGAACCTGTGAGGACGGGAAGGTCGTACCTTCTTCTGGCACTTGGGGCAGTACCAGGGGCCTCTGGGTGGGGTTTTGAGCGGTGGGTGGAGGCAGGTCGAGTGAAAAGCTCGAGGGCAATTGTGGCATTGCTGCAGCTCGCCGTCCTCCTTACATACGGCACAGTGGTCATCATGCTCCAAGTCCTGCTGTCAGAGCACGAAAAGCATCCATCAGTACCAGTCTCATCCACCAGGGTCTGCATTCTCTCTAACAGCCAGCAGGGGGAGCCTCCAGCCAGCTGACCTCTGAGCTCAGTGAACTCCATCTGATACTTTTACAATAAAACATGTAGCTCATTTTGGAAATGACATCCCATTAGAGGAACAGGAAGCAGGGGACAGTTTAGGGCGGGGCTACCTGTGATTGACACATTGCTAGCCTATGATCTCACAGTGTCAGTGACAGTGAAAAGAGAGACGGGCTGATGGTCTAAATGAAGAACTTTAATGCACATCTGAAAACAGAAGACCTGAAACACGGGTATGACATCATGAATCACATGACCTACCTTCCAGCAGAAATCCTCAGAGTCTAGCATGTGGATTGAAGCAGAGCAGAGGTTAGTGGCAGGTTAGAGGAGAAGCCGTGCAGGCCATTCAGTTAAAACATCTCAGGTAGGTTAGTAACCGAGTCAAGATCAACCAATCAGATCACTGCAATCAATGAGCTGAGTGAATGAGTGAATGAGCATCAGCAGGTGCTACTTCCTGCTGGCAGGTCAGAGGTCACCCTGGGGAGTCCAGTGATGTCTGAACCATGAATCGTGAGGACATCAGGGTGAAATCGGCACATTCAGAACCAAATTTGAACAGTTCAGTTCAGGATCAGTGAAATAGCCCATGAGGTTAAAGGTCATGTTTCACTGCTTTTGCTGCTGGGTAATGAGAGATGAAACTGACTTTAAAACTGTGAGAACGTGGAGTTAAAGTGTTTGATTGTGAGCTGTGTAAACATGCTGATGCAGGCAGAGGATGGTGAGCTGTTCCTTACCTCGTGCTGACAGGAAGAGTGAGCTGTTCAGGTAATGTGACGCCAGGCGTTTACGCTGCAGGGACACGAGGGACAGAGTGAGAGCACGAACACAAGCAGTACTCACATTCCTCATTTAATCTAGATTAAAGGCGATCGCAGCGGTTTTCGGCTCTCTTACCTCTGGCTCGAACAGGCCGCTGTAGGCCGGGTTGGCTGTGCTTCTCCTCTTCCTTTCCTGCCTCTTCATCTGGATTTCTGTTCACAGAAACACAAACACTTTAAAAACTGCTGTTTCATCTGTTAACAGTCCATGGGTGTGCCCCATACAGTGTGTACCTTCAGCTTTTTTTTTAATGTTTTCTCTGAATTGTTCAAGCTGTAATGGGGAGCAACTGACACATAAAGTCGATCAGGTTAGTACTCGAGTAAAAGTACTTGGTTTCTTCTGAGCAGCCGGAAACTCACCTTCCAGGTGCTCGGTGGTGACGAGGCCGAGGGCGACCATGAAGGCGATTTTCTGGAAAAGTGAGAGAGAGAGACGGCGTGAGGATGAAGTTCAGTTGGATTTGACTGCTGACTGTAATGATGATGAAGATGAAGAGTAACGTCTCACCTCGGGGTCCTCGTCTTTCTTCGGGGATGTGGATTTGGGGGTGGATGGGGATTTGGGGGTGGGCGGGGCCGGGGACCCCTCGGTGCTGCTGGGCGCCTGCGGCTGGATGATAATCACCTGAAAACAAACAGGTGACGTCAGAGGAGATGTGACCCACTGAACTTTGACCTGCCCCGTGTAGATGACTTCCGGTTTCATTTATCCATCCATCCATTTTCTTCCGCTTATCCGGGGCCGGGTCGCGGGGGCAGCAGCCCAAGCAGAGAAGCCCAGACCTCCCTCTCCCCAGCCACCTCCTCCAGCTTATCCGGGGGGAACACCAAGGCGTTCCCAGGCCAGCCGAGAGATATAATCTCTCCAGCGTGTCCTGGGTCTGCCCCGGGGCCTCCTCCCGGTGGGACATGCCCGGAAAACCTCGCCCAGGAGGCGCCCAGGGGGCATCCTTCTCCGATGCCCGAACCACCTCAACTGGCTCCTTTAGATTTCATTTAACCAGATTAAAAATCTTTAAACCAGCTTCAGTGAAGTCTGAGTTTAGCTTTAGTAATCAGACACAAACACATTGATCAACAGTAAAAACAGCTGAGTCTCAGCAGGCTCTGCCACCAGGGGGCGCCAAAGAAAACTAACAAATGGCTCAATATGAAAGTTTGACTTAAAGGCTGGAAACATGTCCAAAGCTGTCCAAACCATTTCCCAGGAGGGGAAATTATTATTATTATTATTATTATTATTATTATTATTATTATTAACGTGGTTTCTGTCTGTTTTTCGCACCTTGACAGCCTCGCTGACAGTAGACACCCCATTGCCGGTGGCGGGGGAGGCAGCAATGATGGCGTAGGCCACGCCGGGCCCCGCAGAGGCGTGCTGGACGGGGCTGCTGGAGTCGGGGCCCCCCGACGGGGCCGAGGGCGGTGAGGCATCGCTCTGGCCGTTGGGCTGGTGGTCGGGGCTGAAGGTGCTGTTCGCGGTGGGCAGGGTGGGGCCCTGGCTCTTGGGGCTGACCACGGCGGCGGCCCGCTGCAGGCTGAGAGGCTGCAGCTCCTGGCAGGGGCTGTGGGGAAGGCTGTCGGGGATCTGGGTCTTTGGCCTGACCTGCAGGGGGACATCAGGAGGACAGCCTTTAACAACACACACACTCAACTTTTCCTGAAGCACTCGGACAAATCATTGAGACTGAACATGACGTGTCACCCCTGATCCGAAGAATACCCGACGATGAGGAGGATGGTGAAGATGATGGTTTAAACTAGTCACACTGTGAGGCAGGAGTCAACACTTTTACACTGAGTTCAGACATTTATGAGAGGATTTTCTGATAAATGATGAAGGGACTGAAACTGTGAGCTCTGTGGTGCTGCTCTGGTTTCTTCTGCCCCCTGCTGGATGTTGCAGGTTCTTCAAGTGTGTCCAAACTTCATTTGATTTACTTCCACCTGGGAAGGACCTTCAAAATAAAATCCCACTCAAATTTATCCCATTCAAATGTATTATTGTAAAAAGGAACCGTCCAAATAAAACTTTTATTTTCACTGATTTAGAGACACAACCCAGCTTCACAAAAAACTCTTCCTCCTACTCTTCATCTTCTTACTCTTTTTTGTCTTCATCCAGTTAAGTAAGTAAGTAAGTTAAGTTTATTTATTAAGCGCTTTTCGTAGACAGGTAGTCACAAAGCGCTGTACACAAAGGTTAAAATAAACAGAAGGTTAAGTAATAAAATAGACAATATAAACAATACAAAGAGTTAAAAAGGGTTGTAAAAAACTGTCATCATTTTCATCCTCCATTCCTTCCTTCTTCACTTCCTCTAGTTCCTCCTTATCTCCCTCTTTCTTTTTCCCTGGTCTTCTCCTCCTTCATCTTCTTTTTCATCTTCCTGCTCCTCTTTTCTTTTTTCTTGTAATTGTTCTTTTTCCCTCCTCCCTTTCGGCAGTCTTGTATTTACTGTTACAGTGTGTGAAGCAGCTCACAGTGTCACTGAAGCACAAAACAAAGCGACTCTGCAGCTTTTACAAAGACAGAAGAAGTGGGCGTTCTCCCGCAGATCAAACCTGAAGCTCTGCTTTAAACTCTGCACTGAGCTGCTCAGCAGAAACACTTTGATTTCATCATTCTGGTGCTTTCAGCTTGAAGCAGCTACTGTTACAATCAGACTCAGACTGTTCTGCTGACCCTGACACATTATCGTGATGTGGAGTCAGACTAACAAGGACGACCTAGCAAGTGGTTTTACCTGAGGTAGCACAGTGGCTGCTTGTCCTGCCAGCCGGTGCAGGGAGCTGACTTGAGGCACCTTGATGGGCACAGCAGTGAGAGTTCCCAGCATCTGAAACACACAAACGCAGTTATTCAGCAGGAAGCTCCTCGAGCACCAACACAGAAAGTACAAATCAACAAACTGATCACCCGCCTGAAGCAGGATTCAAACGAGTCCGGCGTCTAAATCCATCTGCTCAGAATCATCACTGGCACACAACACGGGGTCAGTCTGCCACATGAACTCTTTAATTCATATAGTCCAGTGGGCTCATTCTGCTGTGGTAACAAACACTAACCACAAGGGGAGCTGCTCCTATATCAAACCACAGCACTCCTGCATCCTGGGAAACAATTTCATTAACCTGAACCTGAGATTATTCTGCTCAGACGAGTCAAACCGCAGCAGTGGGGCGGGCCGTAACGAGAAGCTCCACCTTTCTGAGCTGTTGCGCGGCTGGTCTCATGAAACTCACAACTTCATTAGAAGAAATCTTCCTCAGGAAGTCGTTCAGTTTCCAGCGTCTCGTTAGTCAGCAGCGTTTTACTTCTTCCTGTTGCCAGGCAACAAATAAATAACAGACAGAAAAGCAGCCGAGTGGGTCGTCACTTCACACTAACGAGGACTTCTCTTTGTTTAAGTAGCTGCTGCTACTCAGAGGAGCTCAGTGGAAACTTTAAAACATCTTCCACCTGCTGGAAGAGTCGGTACGGAAGCTCAGGAGTGCCAAATTACAGTCAGATCACTGAATTCATTCAAAACACTCAAAGTTCAGTCTGTGTTTCCAAACTGTACAAAAATAAATACCAGAAATCGATTTTTACTGTTTAATGCATAAAATATTTCAGCAGTCAGTGAAATGACTCCTTTCTTCCTTCCCTCCCTCTCTGTTGGTCCTCTCCTCTCCCACCCCCCATCCCCCCTCCCTGTTGGTCGTCTCCCCCCCGGCAATAATCTCTGTTTAAAGTGTGCTGCCCCGTCACAGCGCCCCCTGTCCCCCCCTCTGATGTCTGCACCCTGATTGGCCAACTCCTTCTGTCAGACTAACCTATAAATGAGCCAGAAGCGTCTCCTCCATGTTTCCTGGCAGCTCCCTCCCCTCCTTTCTTCTTCTATGAAAATCCCTTCGTTCCATTGTATTGAGCTACGGCTCCATAGCGAGGAGGAGGACGAGGTTGGTTTCCATGGCAACTGCAGAGATGAAAATTCTTGCAGTGCTTTCATTTTGGTAATTGCTGCCTCTTTTCTCCAAGCCTAAGCACCCTCTCTTCAGGAGACCTCCTCCCCCTCCTCCTCGGCCCAGTGATTTCCTGTTTTTAATGAATTTTCTCTGCTTCCTTCTTTAAGTTTACACTATGACCGAGGCAGACCAAGGCTCTGCAGCACATACACTGTCCTCCTCCCCTAGTCTCGCAGGCCTGCTGCGATAAACCAGAGAGGAGGGGCCGGGGTCACATTCAGACGAGGATGATGTGTTTGTGGCATCTACGAGAAGAACTGAAAACAGAAAACTAAAGCCAAACTCCTCTTCCTTAATTATCACCATCACTCCTCCCATCCAATCAGCTTTGATTTCATTAAACCGGATCTGTTTCTGGACCCTGCTACAGCGGCTCGGTATGACATACGGATCAGAATAATTCTCCCATCTCTGACCCACGGCTGCTCCTTTAGCTCCTCTCAATTCCTTCTGATTGGCTGTCCTTGTAAACAAAAGGCTTAAGACGCAGGTGGGTGGGGTTACTGTTCACACTCTGACCTCATTATTAGGGAGATGTTCAATGCAAACATCCATCTGGAACACTTGATATAAGGGGAAGACTCTGAGGTGATTTCACGCCTAAAAAACTAAAATATGAAACCACAACATGTGAAAGTCAACAAAGGAAGAGTTTTGTGTTTATTGAACTATTCTGGCTGTAATTAAAATAAATGAAAGATTGTTCATCAGTAGCTGATCCAGGAGCAGCTGTTTTACAAACTACAGCTTCAATTCTCAAACTGTGGTGGTGACATAAAAATTAAAGGTCCGTGTTCACAGATCAGCTCAGAAGTTTCTCTGACTTTTCTGCGTCACATCCACTTTTGATGGGTAAACGCTGTAAACAGTGAGCAGTGTTGGAGTCTCAATAGGTCAAAGGACGGTTTATGGCCTGAGGTGGGCGAGCCTCGGAGGTTATGAACTTTGGTTTTTCATGACGACAGCAGCAGCGCCAGCAGGAAGAGGAGGAGGAGGCGCACACACAGCAGAGACGACACATTTCAGAATCGGTCTGCAGCATCAGCAGCTTCAGCTGCACTCAGTGTTTCTACAAAAAACAGGAGGACTCTGTCCACCAGGGGCGCTGTTTCACAATCTGACTCAGCAGGAAAACAGAAAGCTGGAAATAAGAAGAGAATCTTTCTCATTTGAACCTGAAATCCTGAGTTTGACCTCTGTGACCTCTGACCTCTGTGACTTCTGTGTGAGCATGTTAGTCTGCAGCTCAGTGTTTATTACAACATAATTCAGACAGTCTTTGGTCACTGGCCTGAACCCTGCTAACCTCGGGGTATGGCCCGGCTGTGCATGTAAAATATTTGATTATTTATTCATACATGTACTGAATATGATGCTGTAGTTTAATTAAATGTGTTTTATGGTACAGGGACACAGTTTTGCTAATTTATGAAACAGTAAACATTAAAAACTGCTACACGTACAAAATAGTACACAAATGTTCCTTTCAAAAGGTTTTTAAACAATCAAATGTGATTTTTATGTTAAAAACATCTTATCTTTTTAAAATTGAACATTGATCAGGAAATATTATAATTCTGGTTCCATCTGTGCTTCATACCAACTTCATTCACGCTCTCAGCGGTGAAACTTGAACACTGATGATGATGATGATGAAGACGCAGCAGACACTGGGCTGGGGCTGTGCGCCACATCAGCGTTCAAGCTTTAACATTTCTGAAACCTGCACAAAACAAACGTGCTGACTGAAAGTAAAACTTCCTCCTCGTGCCCTTGAGTCTGTGATTGGTGCTGATTAAAGTGAATGTGCAGCGCAGCATGCTTGTTAAATACCTCAAATTATTAAAAATCAAATTAAAGCTGCCTTCAAACTTTATCACGAATCACAGAATTCATCGACTGGACCAAACTGATCCATCATTAGAGAAGAATTAACCGTTTCTATCTCAGCAAACACAAAAATTCCAAAATATGAGAAAATGATCCCAACCCGGGAGGACTCACAGCAGGGCGACGATTCCCGCCTCTAAATGTAGGTAAAAGGAGAGCTTTCATCTACTCCAACATGCTCTGATCACACCTCTACCCCACATGCAGAGGCGACCCTTTAAAGTTTAGCCAGAATGCACTTGGTGAAGAAAACAGATCAGACATCAGAGTAGCGACGCAGATTTCAGACTCTGATCGATCGTCACTCTTCTGACACTTAAAACTGATCTGACTGCAGTTTGTAATGAAGATAAACGAGCTGATGCTCATGCAGATGTCTGCTGGACTTATGAAGCTGTGAGGATCAAACAAGCTGATGATTAAAAAGGTCGACTGTTGCACGGCTTCATGATCTACACTGAGGTTTTAGCTGTAAGGAGGTCAATGAATAATAAGGATCCATGTTTCCTCACGGACGCTCCTGTCAGGTTAACACTAATGCTGTTCCTGTGGTCGTCATGGTTACTGAAGTCACAGATGTTCATGGAAATGTTTAGAAGTCCTCGTTTAGCCCCAAATCCTGAGAAATAACTGAGCAGATCTGAGCCAGAGAGACTGAAGTATCACTCTGTGTTTCTGTGCTTCAGTCTGAGGCGCTCTCACTGAAGTGCTCTTTATGAATAAATCTATTTCAGCCTGTTTGGTCCGTCTCTATGACCTCGCACTCCTCCCTAGACACACACTTACATATCTCAGAATAAATGATGGGCTGCAGATGAAACCCCGGTTTTGGGGTCTGGGAGGTGAAGCCTGAATCCTGCACTGAGTTCCTATGACTGAACCGAGCCCAGCTAAATCAGCAGCAGATACAGCATGCGTGTTTGTCCTCTGCCTTCTCTTCTCTTTCAGCTGACAAATGAAATAATGATTAATGCGACCGTCGCTCTCTGCGGACCCTCTGTGCTCGTGCAGACCACTTGAAGGGGCCGTCTACCTTCCTCTGGCTTTGACGAGCCTTGGAGGCGGACGGCACCGATGACCTTGGCTGCTGTTTTAAGAGGATAAAGATGTCTTTGGAAGGCGGCGAGAAGGAGAGTCATGAAAGAGAGAGGCAGGATTGGCGTTAAAGTGGACGACTTTCAAACAGATTTGGCCTCCTCGCAGCCTCTCTGTACCTCCGCTTCAGCTAACAGGCGCTGAGCTCAGCTCCAATCAGTAGCCAGGGTTCACAGCTGACTGAAACCAGCCCCAATTATCTCCAGCTCACGTAAAACTGCTGCTTTCTCACCGGCTTCATAACAAATCTGAATAAAATCCGACATTTTATGATTTCTATTTTGAATCCCTTCCTCTGAGGCAGCACTCGCTCATGCTGAATGTTTCTGATGTCATCTTCAGATAAACTCTGGCCCGGTGCTGAAGATGCAGATTTCTCCATTCTGTTTCAGCGCTGGCTGAAACGCTGTTTCAAACGCTTTTTTACAACCAGATTTCAGACATTCAGGGAGATGTTGATGACGTTGTTTGGGACTAGTTTAAAATCAGTTTCTGTTCAGGATGCTGTTTGGGTGTTTAGGGTAGTTTTAGGACTGGATAAAGAGTCATTTAGCAAAGCTTTTCAACAATTTCTACTTTAAACATTGTTTAGGATGTTGATGTTGTTTTTTTAAATGTGTTCAGACAAATTCAAAAGGTCAAACACGTAATCCTGGGGGCCACGTCCCAGTGGCCCCCAGGATTACAGGCCCGTGGCACTGACCTCCCACATCATGAAGACTCTTGAAAGGCTCATCCTGGACCAGCTGCGACCCATTGTCAAACCACATCTGGATCCCCTTCAATTTGCCTATCAGCCTCGTCTCGGAACAGAGGACACCATCATCTACCTGCTTGATCGTGTCTACGCCCATCTGGACCAGCCGGCGAGCACTGTGAGGGTCATGTTTTTTGACTTTTCCAGTGCTTTCAACACCATCAGGCCGACCCTCCTGGGTGATAAGTTAGCAGCGATGCAGGTAGATGCTTCTCTGGTGACCTGGATTGTTGATTACCTGACAGGAAGACCACAATATGTACGTCTTCCACAGTGTGTGTCTGACAAGGTAATCAGCAACACAGGGGCACCACAGGGGACTGTCCTCTCCCCCTTCCTCTTCACCCTCTACACCACAGACTTCAGCCACTGCACAGAGACCTGCCATCTTCAGAAGTTTTCTGATGACTCTGCAGTGGTTGGATGCATCAGCAGGGATGATGAGACGGAGTACCGGGCTGTGGTCGACTCCTTTGTCACGTGGTGTGAGCAGAATCATCTGCAGCTCAACGTGGCAAAGACCAAAGAACTGATCGTGGACTTCAGGAAGACAAGGAAACACTTGACCCCTATTTCAATCCAGGGGGTCAGTGTTGACATTGTGGAGGATTATAAATACCTTGGAGTCCACATTGACAATAAACTGGACTGGGCTAAAAACACTAAAGCACTCTACAGGAAGGGCCAGAGTCGTCTCTATTTTTTGAGGCGACTGAGGTCCTTCAACATCTGCCACAAAATGCTGAGGATTTTCTACGAGTCTGTTGTGGCCAGTGCGATCCTCTATGCTGTTGCATGCTGGGGGAGCAGGCTGAGGGTCGCAGATGCCAACAGACTCGATAAACTGATCCGTAAGGCCAGTAATGTTGTTGGGATGGAGCTGGACTCCCTCAAGGTGGTGTCGGAGAGGCGGATGCTGTCCAAAATAAAGACAATGTTGGATAACACCTCCCACCCACTCCATGACATGCTGGTCAGTCACAGGAGCACGTTCAGTGAGAGACTGAGAGTACCGAAAAGCACCACTGAACGTCACAGGAAATCATTCCTGCCTGTGGCCATCTCCCTGTATAATGCATCTGCTTAACATACTGGTTACTGCTACAACTACACGGTTCTTTTCCAGCTATTTATTATTGTGTGACTTATGTTTCTTTCCTGCTATTTATTATTGTGTGACTTATGTATATATATATATAGATATATATATATTGTGCTATTCTTAGTTAGCGTGTTGTCTGTTTTGTTAATGTTGGTGTATAATGGAGCACTGTAACAAAGAAATAATTTCCCCCAGGGATCAATAAAGTATTCTGATTCTGATTCTGATTCTGATTCTGATTGTTGAGGGCATTGTTGAGTTGTTTAAGATGGTTTGGGCATCGTTATGACGCACTTTTATATTTTGAACTTCTACATTTGTTCTGAAGGATTTACAGCTGAGAAACTCCAGCACATGGAACACATGGCTGTAACACATTTACTTTAACTGTCTGGAGTTTTTAGGTCAGATTTTGCTTTGTTGAGTGTGCATTTAGTTTTTTTTTATTTGGGAGAAGCCAAATCACCAGCCTTCAAATAAAGATGATGGTAAAAGGTCCTCACCTCAAAGTGTTTGAAAAGTGTGAAACGATTAAAACAAATTCAAAAACTCGGAGCAAAACTTTCTACCAAATCCCCCGAACAGTTCGAGTCGTGTGTGAAAGACCGAGGCCTCACCTGCTTGGCAGAGATAATGAACCCCACCAGCAGGAGGGGGACGTCTGAACACAGTCTGATTTGAATTTGTAAAGCGGGTCACGGCGGCGCCTCGGCATCCCCGTCTCTCTGCACAGAGAAATGGTGCGTGTGTGTGTGTGTAGAGGCACTCAGAGTTCACTGAAGTGCTGAAACAATGCAGCTGTAATGTGTGCACTCATGCAGAGCAGCAGTCCCATTACAACTCATTATTGATCTGCAAATTAGCGGCCAGGTGGTCGGAGTGACCTGCCTCCCTGTCCCACCCACCCCCCCTCCTCATCTCAGTTCACACATGAGCCACCAGCCTCTGATTGGCTGAGCCTTTATGACTCTCAATTGATGGAGGCGAGAAAAGGGTCGGGGAGAGTGAGGGTTTATTTTTTCTTTTATGGCAGCTGGGTGAGGAGCGCTCGCTTCGGCTGAACAATGCAGCCATAAAGAGCTGAGAGAGTCCTGCTGCCTGGAGCATTCACCTCCACCACCTGACGGAGGAGGAGGAGAGCCAGTCTGGGTTTGTCCAAAGTGACACGATGACGAAAAGCAGCTGCCTTATCGCACCAAACGTTCGACCTGCTTTGCATCCCAAGTAGAGGCAACGGCAGCTGAGCAGCTGATCGTCCACCTGTAAGAAGCCTCAAACTAACAGAAGACAGGAAGCACAAGGCCAAGGCCACAAGCTTCACAAAAAGCCTCTAAGTGCAGGCTGAGTAAACCTAATTCCATCAGCTTGCCAGTAACCTGCTTATCATCAGGGTCAGATTCACTTCATATAAAATTTAGACCTGAAATGCAAACCCACCCTGACCGGTCCCCTGGTGATGTGTGAAGAACAGTCAACACCACCGAGTGTCCAGTCATTTAGCCTGAATGTCGTGGGACTGTGAATTGTCACATGTTCATTTTCTGGTCCATGTTAAACAAGTTTTATGATTATCAGTGCAGCCCTGATGGAAGCTCAAACTCTTACTGCACCGCATGTAGATGGTGCAATCTTCCCACCAACCGGCTGCTTCGTTATGTTACCGGAAACACTATATTAAGCAGTACATTATTTTAAACCTGTTTATGATGATGTTCTAAGTTGAGACATATTTTGGAAAAGGTTCGGGACATTGCTTCTGACATTTTGAGGCCTGATTTAAGACTCATTTTGGACCATAGTTTGGGCTAGTTATAGTTTAATTCTAATGTTAGAAAGGCTTTGAACGTCGTTCAGGACATCATTTCCATTTAAGTCAAAATCCCTTTAGGGGCATTGATTCTTGCATTTTTATGTGTTGATTTGGGTCTTCTTTAGAAAGCTTTGGACATTGTTTATCATGGTGTTTAGGACTAGTTTCAGATGCAGAGCTTCCTCGTGTTATTTCCTGTCAGACTTTGCAGCCTCTCTGTATGAGCCAGTATCACATTAGCAGACGTGTTGCGTGTCATATGAGGTGTGCTGATGTGCCGGACAGACAGAGGAAGCATAAAGCCGGAGCCCGAGGGCCCCGAGGCTCGGCCCTCCTCCCTCTATGGTGCCGTGCAATTACAGTAATAGTGTGGAGGCTGCCGGTGTTGAGCGTGAAGCTCGGATCCCGACTGTGTGCTGATGGAGGTGATGGTGCTGAATACAAAGTGTGGAAGAGGTGAGGTGTTGCGGCCTGAATCCTAACAGCTCAGAGGAGGAGGAGGAACAGTGGAAAACAGTCCCTGAGTTCAAACCATGAGTTCTCCTCCGTGCTGCACATTGTGTTCAGAATCACAACAACAATCAGCTGCTGCTTTAGTGGCGAGCTGCGGCACTCACACCCTCAGCATCTATGACAGGAAACTGACCGACATGAAAAAACAAGGCTGGCTCTGCTACATTCAGACTCAGTTTTCTGACCACACATACATGAGCTTTTGATGTGTTTATCTCAGAGTTGAAGCTTTTAAAAAAATTGAGATTTCTTTGACGAAATAAGTAAAATGACACTTTAACAGGAAGTGTTGTGCTTGATGAATTTGCGGTTTTCAGGTCTTTGTCTGACTCTGATCATTCACACGCTGAGCTGCATTCAAACACAATCATCCAGGATGTTAGAGCAGCTGGCACAAAATGTCAAGTTTTTGCAATTTCTTTCTTCTTCCAAGGTTTTTGAGCAGTGACTCAACACAGAAGCTTCTGGATGCTCGACAAGGTGACGGATGCAAAAAAAACCCACATTTACTCCCTAAACCAGCGACTTTAAAGACCAACGCGTCACGTTAAAGCGTCTTTAAATCTGTAAACTCTAAACCAGTTTGATGTTCAGAGGGAAAATGTTTTTATAACTTCAGCTCTGCAATCCACAATCAAATTACATATTTTTCAGGTCACCTGTCCGGCAGTGTAGACTACAGACTGTAAAGAATAAAATACCTCTGAAAGGATCCAAAAAGCAGATGTTCTGTGAAGCTCCACAGATTCATCCGCTGTTGATATTCTTCATTATAGTTTCCAGGAAATAGGCAGACTAATACCAGGAACCAGGAACAAATGTTCTACATTTACTGTGGTAAATAAAGGACAAGCTAATCGTAGCACTGCGGACAGTACAAAAACATTTTCAGTGCCTGTGCTGCTGTCAGACGGCTCTGTCCAAGCCCACCAGACTCCATTCACAAAAACCCAAATTGTACCTGCAGGAAACAAAGCTGCCTGCATTGGGTGCAGGTCTGTGTTACTGTGTAAAACCTATTAACTCATCGCTCACCTGGAAAACAGGTGAATCCACAATAACGTGTTTGAGACTCAATCTCCGGATGTGTGATGTAGTAATCCATCACATGAAATAAACTACTTTCTGTGTGAAAAAGTAAAGTAGTTTCTTTTTGGACACCTGTTCACCTTAATGACTGGAACAGAAACAGCTGGAACAGCTGCTCGCTGTGACCTCAGCAGGGACGTTACCTGGGAGGGGGGCAGCTCTCCGGCTCTCCTGCTGCTGCTGCTGAACGGGTGGACTCCAGCGGCCACGGCCCTGCCGCCCGTCTGAAGGTTGATGGGGGACGTCTGCAGTGGCTCCGAGCTCGCCACCGCCTTCTGTCCGTTAATGTGTGCGGTTACCATGGAAACGGGAGCCTTGGCCGGCACCACGGAGATGGCGATGCCCTGACTGGGAGGCTTGATGAGCGACAGCGGCTTAGTCGTCCCAACAGGACAGCTTCTGACCGCCAGCTTCTGCAGAGAGACAGGAGAGAGACAGACAGGTGAGACAGGCAGACAGGTGAGAGAGACAGATAACAGCAAGGGAGGGAGAGTGAGACGGAGAGCGAGAGAGAGACAGAGATGCTTCCGTCTGTGTGTGAGGGCCTCAGTCTGTCTGTACTCTGAGTACACCTCACACTCCTCCTGAAACTACATTTCCCTGCTGTATGAAGATGCTGCAAACAAAGCCGTGGCTGAGATTAAAAAGCTGAAGCAGAAACGGAGCAAGTGAAGCGTCCTCCTGCCTTTAAGGTTACACCAATCAGGACACAGTCTGAAACACCTCCAAGCTCGCAGTGATGATACACAGTATCTGTATACACTGTGGATTTTTTTTTAACTTGTAGTGTATATGTTTACTTTTTAATTTACGTTTTATTTTAGTTTCAAGAATTAAATGTTAACATTTTAATTAACTTTGAAACTATTTACTTTACATTTTATTTTGGTAAAATACAAAAAAGGTAAGCTTTGTAATACTTATTTTTTATTTCTTTTGTTAAATTCACTATTGTGATTTCAATAATTTATTCTATATTTTAATATTCTGTGTATTTTTCCATTCGCTTCATAATTTCTTCTTTGCATTGTTCTTCATTTTTGTTTATTTACTAATTTATTTTTGTATTTACTTTGCTAAAGTTTTAGGTTTTTTTATGTAGTTATTTTAAAAACCTAAATAATTTGACATTTTATTACATTTTCAAGAATGAACTCATCTACTACTATAAAAGTGTTTAGGTTGCACTTTCTACATTAGTTTGTTTTTTACTTGGTATTTTGATATTTTAAGTATATATTTTTTAATATTTACTCTGAATGTTGTTTTTAAGTTTTAGTTTTGTTAGGGTTTACTTTGTGTTCAAAGTAAGTATTTAGTGTATGAGCAGACTTACTGCTGTATAAATGCTGGTCATGCTCTCCGTGATATTTTACATCTATCCTGCCTGTTAACAATGTAGCAGCAGGTGAACAGGTGACCTCTTCTAGCCTGAATCCTTGAGCAGATGTCTCCCCCCCCCCCCGACACAAACAGATTGAAAGTGTTCACACTGGCGTTGACCTGAATCTGCAGCAGCTCACGATGACTTCGGCTCGCACTCTGATGTTAAACTGGAAACACTCAGCATCCTCGTCCACATGAATACACATTTACGCCCCTCCCCCACCTCAGCATGTACCACAGAAACATTTGCCCCGGCAGATCGGAGTAATCTCCCTTTTCCCTTCGTTTCACCCTCACACTCCTGAAGAAGAGCTCTCTAAATGTTTTATATTCCACTCACTGCTGCCCCCTCTCATCCCGCCGCTGCTTCTTTCAAGCGTTTCTATAGACTACAGTGGGTGGGGCGGGGCAGGGTGTGTGTGGGGGGGCCGAGCCCGGCTGCTAATCACAAAGACTTTCAAAGTTTGGGGTTTATTAAAAAATGGCAGCAGCAACGACTGTCTATATGAGTTCATGTCAGCCGTGGTTACGATGTCACCTGAACAGAACCCAGTCAAATGAAACCTGTTGACTGTTTGGGACGTGAAGCTTCTGGAACAACAGGAAAATCCTTTCTAGCTCAGAGCGTAGGCCTCCATGACTCTCGGTGCTCCCCCTGCATTTATTCACATGTTATTTATCAGCCCTCTCCACCATGAGCGCAGTGAGGCCATTGTTTCAGGGGATCAATGTAATCCACAGGCAGCCCGGGCAGCAGCCTGCTACGGGGCCCGGGGACCGCCACTCGCCATTCAGGGTTTGTTTGAGCCGGGGCGCCTCTGATTGTCTCAAAGGTCACTCATTTAAAGGCTCTCCAGGCTGCAGAGCACAGCCTCGTCCCTCCTGCAGGGAGCTGAGGAGAAAGTGAATGAGGGGAGGAAGAAGAGAACGTGAGAGCAGCAGGGATCGCAGAGAGCCACGATTACGGTGCTCCGAGAGCGTTTCAGAGCTACCGGAGATCAGACTGAAGACATAAACAATGCTGCCGCCGAGAACGTCAAGATTCATCAGCACTTCAGTCAAAGACCTGCTACGAGAAAAGAAACAACACAGGACGATAAAAAAAGCCTCAACCACCTGCAGAAGGCAAAGCCTGAAGAGGAAACACCTCAGATCACACTGAGCTTCTGACAGAGCAGAGAACGAACAACTCAAATGCGTCATTACTACCTGCAGTTCCTCTGACGTCCAGCAGAGGCAGCAGTGAGTCAGTCCCCATAGACTACCATGTTTAACTAAAACAGCAGAAATAAACATGTTTTCAGCCTGATACCGAAACGTAACAAACACGTATACATGTTTGTTCTCTATCGATAAGTTCATCACATCTGTTTGGCCGCATTAGCTCCACCCTCGTCTCCAAATATGGTCACCTATGAAAAAAACTCAACATGGCAGCAGCCAAAATGATCCAAAACTACCCAACAGGCGACGTCCATTTAATATCCAACTCACTAAAAATGTTCTTCAGTCTTACTTTAGTACCAACCCACAAGTTATAGGGATTTTTGACAACTTTAGAAACATTTACCCTCCCTTAAAGATGCACAATAAGTCTGAATTAAATTCCCATTAAAACAACAAATTTAATTTTAACCTCCTTAGATTTTCTTTGTTAGAAATTTAAGACAATCTGTGGTCCTCACAGAGTGCTGACATATTTACACAGCCCACAGCTACACTTAAACCAAGAGAAACAGCCCGTAAATCCTTTTTGTCGTGCAGCTGATGGAATGTATTCAGAGTCTTTGAGGATCCTGCAGAAACCTTTAAACCACCGTTAAGTGTCATTAAATGACCTTCCAGGTTCTTCAAACAGGCGAGGATTTATCTTCCAGAAAAAGGACACTCAGACTTGAATGTAATGACGTGTTCCTCGACAGCTGATATCCATCTGACTCTCAGGTGTAAAGGATTTCCCAAAATGTCAGATAATGGCAGCGTGCGCTGAACCTGACCTCGGCTGCTTTAAAGCTGTGGATAAAATCAAATGGAGCTCCTGCAACATCGCTCTGAAAAATGTTTTCAGTGCTTCGCTTTTCTTCAGTTTTTACCAACAGTTAGGCACAAGTATCTCTAAATGAAGAATTGATTGCACATGTTACTATCAGGAGGCTTCACTAATGCATGCAGGGTGTGAAAGAAAACACCACCTCGCACAGAGAGTGCCTCTTTCTATGGTGTAACATTGAGCAGAGTCACTGGTCGAAAGGTGACGATTTAAGGATTCAGTTCCCCAGTTTTATACTGTTAAGCACCAGGATGGCCTTTTGAGTGCTGCCTAACTCCTCTGAGACATGTCTGCAGATCGGGCCTGTGTCGGGCTGATTGGTGGATTGTAGTGGAAGACTTTGGGAGGACTCTGTGACCCCTGAGCAGACAGTTTTGCCTGATAGGCAACAATCTGAGAGAGGAAACGTTAACGATGTTTTAAGGTGTCTTAACGAGCCATTCCTCCAGCTATCGGGCTCAGTTAAATGAGACGCAGCCTGCAGAGGCTTTCATCAGCGTCCACCCTCTCCTCACCTTTTATCCACACAGAGCAGCTCTAATGACGGCCGGACAGTGTGATGGAGGAAATGGGCTTTCTGATGCATGCCCAATTTTCTGCCTTTGAGAGCCGATGATTCACTTTTGTAAATTCTCCATCTTTAAGCTGGTGCACATCAAAATGGTGTAAAGCAGCACCAACTGTCTAAACTAGAGACTGAAACCAATAAACAGTCAAATAAGTACGAAATAGCCTGGTAAGCTAAACTGGTTTGGATTTTATCAGCGTCCTATTTGCTGCACGTTTATTAATGCATTCTTGTGATGTTAGAAGTTCATATTTGAGCTGCTTATAGACCAAAATGACTGGGAGGCCATCAGAACTTAGTGAGGGCAGTCTTTGCCTATGCAGCTACATTAGGAAACTAAGAAACTATTCTAATGGTCATCAAACCACAACTTTATTGACATATACTGAGGCGTCAGAACTCATCATAAGGTTATTAAGGTTATCAAAAGTCGTCTTTAGAGGGAAAGAGCTAAAATGGTTTCCTGACATTGCTGATGATGTTTGAGACCTCTGAGGATTAGTGAAAGTAGAACTCCAACTTCTTGGACTTCCTGTTTCCGGTGTTTCTGTTTGATAAGCCAATAAATAGAGCCCTGTGAAGCTGTAAACTAATAACATAACATTTTCTAGTAGAATCTTTCATCATTTTTTAATAGAAGGGATTGCTGAAATTAATAAAGACTGATTTTTACATTTTGCATTGTTTCTATTACTGTACAAAAATACTGTATATAAGTCACAGTACAACAAGCTGCTTTACACCATCCTCCATTTAACTTCATTCACCTTCAACCTCCACAACCAGCTGCTTCTCCTGCACACATGTAGGTTTCTGCTGGGCTTTAAACTACACTCCTAACCTGTGCTGGGTTTGAGTGAGGATAACGATCAGCCAGCATGTACTAAGATGTACATATTCATATACATCAATACTGTATTTGCAACAACAGAAATAAAGCTTGTCCTTTCGTGCCTCAGGTCAGTGGTGTTTGGAACAACATTAAACAGAATCCGAGTTGTATTCCTGGATCAACAAGGTGAAAATTAAATGATAAGCTTGTAAGAAACTAGAGTCAACAGGATGGCTTTGCTTTGGAGGAAATCATCCATGTCCTGCAGAGCCTCATGCTGACTTATGTATTGTAATAACAATTTATTACACAGTGTGAACTCTACTAAAATAAAGTTACTGATTGGGCTTGGAGAAAAATGGTTAAAGGACATCTCGTTAAAACCAAAATAATGAACATATATTCAAATGAAGCATGATTATGGCCTTGAGAGCGATTACAGCACATTTATGAAGAACAAGAACTCGTTTCTTGACTCTTGAAGTTCACAGATTAAAAACATCCAGGAGGAGAACAGGTTGTGTTAATTACGAGATTTAGAGGTTAATAATTAATCATGTTTTCTTCAGTAATGTCTCCATGTATGATGAGATTACTGTTACTAAGACCCAGAATTTTTTTGGTGCACTGATAAAGAATGAATGAACAAGTTTTCAAAATTCTTTCCTAACGAGTTCTCTATATTTGTAAAGCTCGGAAAAAGAAAAGTATCAGGATGTTTGATTTGTTGCCTCTGTCTGGTTCTGGTTTCTTTTTCCTAAATAACCATGTCTTGTAATGCTGTCTGGGCTCGGCATATTTATGCAGGAAGGAATAATAATAAAAATCAATCAATAAACTGGGAGTGAGACAGCAGTATGTGGGTGTTTTTGTCCGTTTATGGAGAAGGTGGTTACCCATCACCTCTGGAGAATTTATAGTTGGGGCCGGATCATGTTTTACAATCCTGTTTTAGAGGCTTCTACAGTCTAGAGACAATTTTAGGTATTTAAGAATGGAAAAATAAAGCCCTGCAGCATCAATCACACACTTCTTTTTATTTATGAATGCACGCCTGGAGTTTTTCTCAGACCCGGCTGTGACAGAACGGCGGTCGGTCACACAGTGTTCCCTTCCTCCCTGATCTCTTTTGCTCTTTGCTGGCTGAAGAAAGATCGTTAATTGAAACTCTGGGAGAGGTCCCAGTGGAAGTGCTCGAGACAGACAAGTCAGCTGGAACCAGAAAGCCGGTCAGCTTTCCACGGGGAGGGAGCTGGCAGAGACCTGAAACAGCTGCAGTGTGTCAACTGATGGGAACAGGAAAGACGTCAAGGAATTGAAGACCACGACTACTCCTGACTCCTGAAGCTGTTCCTGAAACAGCATTTCCACTTTAACATGAGTACGGACTCTGCTGGAGCCTCTGCTGGACGATGAAGGACTTGCAGGTTTTAATGGATGCCAGGAAGCATCAACTTCTAGTAAAGCTCATGCTGCGGAACCAAAAGCTCCACCCTCTGGTCTAAATATGGTCACTTCTGACTCTGATAAACCAACATGGCGGCAGCAGGCTATGATGGTATCAGATTTGAACGTGTACCACGAAAACAAAAACATTCTTTTGATTTTGAGTATTTTTTGTTTCCTCGTGGATTTGTGAGTGTAATGATACAGAAGCACAAAAAAACCTTCTGATTCGATGAAGCTCTTTTTAGCCTTTTTTCTCAAAGAGCGACTTTTAAACAAGAACAAAGTGAACAAAGCCGTGAAACAAAGATGAATGATGGCCTCACATCAGTTGGAATGATTTAAATCTGAATATGACGTTATTGGGCTTTAAACAGCTGTAACAGTTATTCTTCGGCTTCCTCTCCTTCCTGTTTCAGCTCCCGTCCACTCCCTCGACTTTGAAAGGCACGCATAGTCTGCTGCATTCGAAGAAACAACCCGTAGGGGTGAAGTTTATTCAGCATTAGTCAACGCTTGTTTTCTTTCTAATCTCTCATTCAGCAGTTAAACCGATCTCTGCGAGCTCGCCGTCTCTCTCCACTCCACTGGCAGAATTTAATTGAGAACGCCGCCGCCCGCTCCACGGCCACGGCTAAGGTCATCGCCAGCACTGCCGATTCAGCGAGCGGGCCGGATTATCCACACTCATTATGTACTCGGGTTTGATAGTGGGCCTTTGAGATAACGGGGCTGCTGAAAAACACATTAGTAGCTGTTCAGATTTCCATCAGTGCAGCTGCCAGACGGTTCCTTTGTTTACACGCCATTTACCAGCAAGGCCCTTCAGGCCGCGAGGAGACGGACGGCTGCAGTTTGGCCTTTTCCATTCTGGTGAGACAGAAACACTCACAAACACCACCTTAAAAACGGTGAGACAAGCATAAACCCATCCAGGATCCCACCGTGGGGCCCACTTACAGGCAGGGCCAGATGTTTGATTAATTCCAGCAGGCAGGCTTCATCATAACCAGGAAGACTGTTTTTATTCAGTGCTTAATCTCGACTGAAATCCAAACTTTCAAAATAAAAGCTTTTATTAAATGAAGAAAAGAAAACAGATAAAATGTAAACAGGTTTAGGCTGAAGCTTTCCAAAGCCCACTACCATTAGACAGAGAGATTATTCCAGATTCATAAAGAGAGATTAGATTATATATTTGGTAGAAAAACAGTAGATCATGCAGTTGAAACCACCGAAGATAAAAGATTCTGACTGAAGCAGAGAAAATGTTCACGGATCAGAACCTCCAAAGTGTCCTTGGCTGCAGTTTCCGGGTAAATGGACTCCTACCAGCTCGTGTCTGGCAGCGGGACAGCTTATCAACAGGGGCACACAGGACAGAGTCTGGACCCTCGCCCACAGTTTGGCAAATGGGGCCGTGAGGCCCCCGCTGCCCCACATGCAGAGGTGGAGCTTCAGCCAGCAAACACAGCGTGGAAATATGGCCGATGGGTGGCTGCGACCCAGCAGGGAAAACACTGCAGAGCTGACCATCACTGCCACCGAGCCACACCTGCCCTCCCCGTCAGGAGGAGGTCTGATCATCTGGGACTCTCAGGTGGAGGTGAGACCTGTCCTAAACTATTACTGTAACAGCAGTTATGAAGCTGAAGCTCACAGGAAAAATATGAAACACTTCAGCTGATTAAACAAGATCCTAAACTTTGATGTGAACTTTCTGAAGGTTCATCACCCTCTCACTGATCACCAGGATTAAACGGAGAAACAGAACAGAGCTCCTTTATTCATCCACGTAAAGGATATCTGACATTAAAAATCACGTCTGTTTCAGAGCGACCGGGCCAAGAGGGGAGTAGACATAAACACAAACGCCAATCACGTTATTACAGTCATCACTCCATCACATACAGACCAGACCATATTCAATCACACACCGAGGACAAAACAGGTTCACTTTCTAAATAACTGAATTCAAATATAAGAGCAATCAGCAGTGTACTTTTTACAGATATTTTGAACCGAAATCAGCTCTGACAGATTATTTCAGGAAACAGGGCGACACATTTAAAAGACTCTTTTTCTCAATTCTGTTCTGACTTTGAGGACAAACATTCGTAAAATACTGCAAACAAAAGGCCATACTGACTATGTTTTTTATTTGTGTGCACAGATAAAAGGAAAGCACCCCAAGCAGAGATTTATCTATCAAAAACCAACCAATAGGAGGACAAACTGCCAGTACTCAGGTGCTGGTCATAAAGAGAAGATCAACCTAAGATTTTCAAAAACAAATTCTGATCTACAATGATGGACGAACACTTATATGATGTGATCATTTCAATTTCAGCTCGTTGAGCAGAGTTGATCTTGAAAAGACTATCGTGGTAATATTATTTATATCCCAGGAAACGAGTGGCGGCCCTAATCTGGAGCTCTGAGGGACAGAGCTGATGAGTAATTTAAAACCAGCTTACTGCGGTTAAAGTGTCAAAGGATTCAGAAAGACAAAGAGCAGCCCAGTATATTTTACTGACTTTTCAAGACTTTTTGAAAGTGAAAAACTGGATCCTCACATGAGGTATAAGCCCGTTTCTCTCAGCTTCAGTCCATCACCCTGAAGTCAGAAATGATGTTTCAGGAGTTACTCTAATTATTTTGACTTTAAGGCAGTTGAATTCACAAAATGAAGCTGATGTCCTGAAGAATCTAAAACATGAAACAGAGATTTCTACATTGGTTGAGTTCATTAAAATATGCTGCAGGAAATATTAAAACAATCGGCACATCTGGTTTTTAAAACATTAAAATGGCGATGGTAAAAAACAAAAAAAACAAATGCTCAGCTTGAGGCTTTGCTAAACAATTACAGAGTCTATAATTCCACGTTATTCACTCCTCCTGAGCATCATCAGCAATTATCAACTGGTCAATAAGTGAATCCAGCTGGTTAACTCGAGTAATTAAACCTGTTTCATGTAGTTTTAAATGAAATCAGAAAGAGTCCCCACTTGCTGTTCAGTGTTTGCTTTTTAACTTTAAGAGACAGAAAAAAATCCATGAAATCAAACTGAGTCGCGCTTCAGAGGCTCAATGACCACGTCTCCATGCTTCAGCAGAGCTTCAGCTCTGTCAGTATTACTGCTCCTCATCCTCCTCCGTTGCCTTCCATCTGATAACAATCACATTAAAATGTTCATTATGCAGCCGAACGGGGCGCTCGGCCAAACCTTGCAGCACAGCTCTTCATTTCCTCTCATCTGATCATGTGGTCAGTCTCCACCCGTCACACCGTCAGTGGACAATAAATCCATTTAAATGCAAATCAAACGCGCCCCGAGTCTAATTTTCCCATGTAACTCGGACTCCATTGGAATGTGATAAGCTGCCGCACTGATCCGACAGCAGGAAATGTCAACAAGAAGAGCCGAAACTATCGATCAATTTATTGGCCAGCGGATCAATGAAAACTCTGATGAGTAATTAAACACCTCACAGATGTTTAACTGCAGATGACAACAACTGTCTACTGTTTACATCGCTTTGTTTCTGACATTGCCTTTCATCACCCCCTGACCTGATGACAAATAAAAGCTTCCTTAATGGTTAACTGGTGTCCTAATAAATCCACATGTCCTTACAGTTTGGATTTAAACCTGAGAAATATGTAAAAACACTCCCGGGAATCTGCAAACATTGCTTTGTGTTGCTGATAGGCTTTTAATTTGAAATAATATATACACTCACCAGCCACATTAGAGACACTAACAACTAACTGATTGTTAAGGTAAATATTTAATCAGCCAATCAGATGGCAACAACTCAGTGCATTTAGACATATAGACATGATAAAAATAACCTGCTGTAGATCCAATTACTGTATTAGCATGATTAATTAAGATGATTTGAGTGACTTTTTTCTTGCTGATTTGCTTCGATTTTCCCATCAACCATTAAGAGCCACAGTTGTCTGGGAGAAATTACCTTGTTGAGGTCAGAGAATGGTCAGACTGCCTCGAGCTGATAGGAAGGTAAAAGTAACCCAGATAGCCACTCGTTACAACAAAGATCTGCAGAACAGCATCTCTGAACCTTGAAGCAGATGGGCTCCAGCAGCAGAAGACCACACTGATTTCACTCCTGTCAGTAAGAACAGGAAACTGAGGCTACAGATCACACAGACTCACAAAACTAGACAACAGAAGATGGAAAAATGTTTCCTGCTCTGATGAGTCTTAATTTCTGCAGCAATATTCACATGGTCGGGTCAGAGTTTTGACCTATATCAACAGTTCAGGTTGCTGGTGGTGTAAAGGTAGGGGAGATATACTCTTGGCAGAGTTTGGGCTCCTTAGTACCAACTGAGCATCATTTAAACACCACAACCTACCTGATTATTGTTGCTAACCATGTCCGTCCCTTTATAACGAGTGTACCATCTTCTGATGGTCGCAGCACATCTGCAGCAGCTGTGTGATGCTGTCATATCAACATGGACCAAAATCTGAGAGTATTATTAATAATAAGATTATAAATAAGATATATGCTCCAAAAAGCCAATGTTGAGGCTTCAAAATGTGGAGTCCACAAACCAGTGAGTGTCCTTGTCCATCTTTGATATACAGTCTGAGTAATCAGCAGTTTTATGATAGGGGAAAAAACAAAAAATGACTGCGAGGTTTTACTTCTTTGGAGAAACAGTTGAATTATTTTCTAAATACTAAGTGATGCTGATTATCGCCCCCTAACGAGCTTCGTTGCAGAGAAAGACAAAAGTGTTTACTCGGTAAATGGACTCAAAGACACAAACTTTAATTACACAAACAGAAACGGTGACAATACCTCTTCAATCGATCAGCAGCAGCGGCTCTAATCACTGTTTCTGTGGCGGCCTGCTGCCTTCGGCTCTTTGATTTCTCTCTTTTTTTACTCAGGAGAGAAAAAACAGGAAATCACAGCAGCAGCTCCAAACTCTGATTTGTTTATCATCTCAATTAACTTTTCAGCTAAAGTGCCCAGAAGATATTTCACCGACTGAATGCCAACGCAGAGACAGAACTGAGCCGAGCCTGCTGAGAGTCTCCGCCGCCCTCACCGAGATTTCAATCGCCCATCTCTGCTAATTGGGTTTTTCAGAAGTGACGGAGCCGCTCGCATGAATGGAAGATCATAAAAATGTGACTTCTTTTTAATGTGATTTGCCGAAACGTGATCGAAGCTGTTGTGACGCTGCCCGCTGTTCTCACTGCGGCGCCTCTCCATGAAAAGTAAATGATCAAACCTCACCCCTCCTGCTCTTATTACCACTTAAATCAGCTCCTGTGACTTCACGCTGAAGGGAGGTTTCTGTCTTTGTTTCAATCCTGCAGCATCACACAGAAATGTTGCTATAGAGACGTGTCACTCCATCACAGCAGGAGGTCCGAGATGTAAATGGAAACAAGAGGAACGCAAAACAACTCAAGAAGAAGAAGCTTGATTTGACTCAGACATCTCGGGGTTTGAAAAATACATAAAGTTCAGACTTTTTTTTCAATAAAAGCTCATTTTGTGCCAGAGTGCTGAGAACTCACAAAGGCCCAGCAGGCGAGCTTTTATTCTGAAGGGAAATCTGGGCTTCCTGTATAACAGATCTAGGAGCAGGCCTGAAACTGGGCTCCTGCATCTGCGTATAAACTGCAGTAACACACAGGCCTGTTTTGGAACTGGTTTCCCTCGGCTTTTGGAAACATGTTGACACCAACATTCAGGCCTGTCTGCGAGCCAAAACAACAACACAAAGCAATAAAGGCCATCAGCTGTAAGCTCATTAATGTGCTGTTGTAGTGTGAGGTACAGGTAAGCACAGGTGTTCTCT
Organism: Pelmatolapia mariae; assembly: GCF_036321145.2. Taxonomy (NCBI): domain Eukaryota; kingdom Metazoa; phylum Chordata; class Actinopteri; order Cichliformes; family Cichlidae; genus Pelmatolapia; species Pelmatolapia mariae. The sequence continues at coordinate 22,836,109 of NC_086242.1, read as the reverse complement.
CTGAGCGCCGTCTTTTGCCTGGATTTGTTCATGCGTGTCAAACAGGTGCCTTTAAAAAAAGCGGCGCTCCTGTGTGTAATGAACCAGTGTCTGTACAAACAGTTAGAACTGGATTATTAAAACTATTAAAAACCTAAAAATGTCAAATCTTTTCTGTTTTCTCCTGTACAGTCCAGATCTTTTAATTTCACACAGAACGATGAATTAAATGAGCGGGACCAACACCACCTCCCAGAAACATGAATCCTGTGGGAACAGAGGCCTCAGAGCTTCTCAGAAAATGTTCACCTGTGAAAACTGAGTGTCTTTAATCTCCCGTCCTCATCCCTCAGCGTTTATCGGAGGCCAAACAAAATCACAGGCTGAAGCAGAAACGATCTGAACGTCATTGAGAAGAAATGTGGCTCGGGGTCGTCGCTTTAATGAAGACATTTATTTGCCAACCGAACAGCTCGCACCTTCAGCGAGAGCTGAGAATATTGACCGGCGGCGGCAACCGGCACATAGCTCTGAAAGGTCAAACTCTATATTAAAAAATGAAGAGCCGGAGAGAAATTATAGAGCTGCTGCTGCGTCCACCGATCATCTCAGCTCTGCTCTCCTAATCGCAGATAATAAGAGGATGAAAAATGGCAGAAAGAGCAGCAGCAGACGTTATTGGTGCTGATTAAATGGCCGGTTAGTGGCTGAATGAGCAGGTTGGGCTGGAGCTCGGCCGTGTTCACGCTGAGGAGTTAAAAATCTAATCTTTTCTCAACATGATTCGGGCTCTGTTTGGAAGAGCAGCTGAGGAAAAATGAAGACTAGCCTGAAAAGTCACCAATGAAAACGGCACTGATAGAATCTACCTCCCCTAAAAGACTTCAGACATAAAGTGGAATAAAAGCAACAATGCTCCCAGCAACTAATGTACTAGTTGTTTAGTCAAGATTTAAAAAGAAGAGCTCAAACTACTCGAGTAGTGGAAAAACACCAAGGAAAAAGAAAAAAAACACTCAAAGCTGACTAATGAACAAGGTTAAACACTGGCTACAGAAACACTCCTGACACCACGAATCCTCAGTGATCAGGTCACGTTTTAAATGTCACTGGACGTGGTGATAACGTGGTCATCAAACAGCCACCAAACACCAGCAGTTATTTTATTATTTATTCACATTTACTACAACAGAGTGAGGTTATTAGGATGATTTTCCACTTTTCTGCATCAATTTCCATTGAAGAGCATTTGCATCACTTCCTGTTTGTTCTCTGGTTATATAACATGAGTCACACATGTGGATGTTACACAGCTTGATTTTAGAAGGTCACGTCTCTGAATTATCATCTGAATGCCTGATTTTACTAATCATCCATCGACAGCTGCTTATATTATTAAAATCCCACCAACGTATATTTCTTGTTTATACTTTTAAATGTTTCAGGTTTCAGGTGTTTGTGAGGCCAAATTACAAATTATTCTTTCTAATCATGATCTTTGTTCCTCTAAAATCCCCAGCATGGAGATCATCAATGTTATTTTGATTTATTTTTGGCCCATTGCATGTGTGATATCCCCCAAAATATTTTAATGGATATCCAAGTTTCCCTTCAAAGTGCTGATGTTCTGACCCAGTTCATAGAAAGTCAGTTTCAGTGTTTCGGCTCTCAGCTGATGCAAAAGAGAGAGAAGGAAAGAGGGTGAAAATGAAGTCATTTCAGACCACGATTTAGTCATTTGATGGCACAAATTATTAATCTGAAGGAACGAATCAGGTCATTTCAGGGTAAGAGCTGCTAAATTAAAGGCAGTAAAAGTTCTTTAAAGCCACTGATTTGAAATTTGAAGGGACAGATGATTTATTTAAAGGACTGATTTATGAAGTGCAGAGCTCTGCTGTTGTCAGAGAATAAAACAGACTTTATTCAAAGTCATAAATGCTGAAGTGGTCACTCCTGAGCACTGATTATTCTTTATTTCACACTGCCACAGTCATCAGAAAAACTGATTATGGGACTGACCAGAAAAAAATATCCGATCGGATCACAAATCTTTCTCCTATACTTTTTGTAAAAGGTAAACAAAAATTTAACCTAGGGTTCTTTCCTGATGGAAACTTAAAAAGTTGTGTTATTCTTCCTGTCCCCGCTCACATATGGCCTCAGAAACAGACACTTTATTAATTCAGCCTGTGCTTGGCACTGTGGTGAGGAGATGAGAGCACTAGACCAGGACCAGAGGGAGTCTGAGGGAGTCCAACTGGCCTGTGGGAAGCTTTAGTGCCAGGGTCGGCGCCCCGCGCTCGCTGCAGAGAAAACAACCGTTTAACATGTTGGATTAGACGGGATTAAGGACATCTGTTGAGCAAAATGAGGAGCTTCTGTTGGTTTTATCTCTCCTGCTGTGATGGCACAGAACAGACCGAGAGTTGGAGAAATTAAAAGTCAAACTCTGGAAGTCACCTGGAGGAAAATATGACAACTGAAGACGAATCAGCTACTCTGGAGCTTCTTTAAGCTTTGTAAGCTCGTACACTTCAAATTCTCAGTATTTCATAGTATTGTATTGTACAGTATTGTAGTTTTGACTTGCAGAACTGACTTTAACTACTGAGACAGAACGAGTTTATAAACTATCCAAAAAGCATCCATAATGTACAACCTGGAGCACCAAAAACATCAGTATCCACCCATTATTTCAGACTAAACAGAATTAAGATACTAGAGTGATTGCTAATAAGGTTTCAGTTAGTTTGATCAAAGCAGAATTTATTCTTTCTGAGGTCTGCTCCATCACATTACCATTACAGAGAGCTTTAAGGGCACTTTGATCTTTTTTTAAATGGAAAACTGATCAAATGTTTGGTTTAGGTTTATTTATTTGAAATGCTTAAAGCTGTTAGCTTTGTTTTCTGACTTTTTATTAAAAGGTTAATTTAATTTGTCAGAGGTTTTCTGCATGAACCATGTTTTTAAACCTTACTATTCAGCGTGTTCTAAAACCACAAATCTGTGCCACTCTATGCTGATAATATGCTATTATTTGTTATGTGATATTTGTTATATTCTCTATTATGTTATACTTCTAACACTAGAAGAAGACACTTTGGCTGATGGAGCCTCATGCTTGTTTTGGCACAGATTTTATGCCGGATGTCGTTCCTATCCAGGTTTGGGACTGGCACTGTTAGGACGAGATTTACATTTTGTTTCTTAGATGTAATACCGCTGCTGTTTGCAGTGAATTCCAACAGCTGAATTTTTTTAAAGATATAAATGCACCTATACGAGAAAAAATAAAAATATGTTCACTGAAGCTTTCAGTTCACAAGTTGCACTTCTCTTTATGCTGATGATCTGCTTTTATTTTCAGTTGTTGTTGGTTTGTACGATTACATAAAAACTAATGAGATAAAAGTTGGAGATTTTGAGCCTGTGAAAGGGAAGAAACCATTATATTTTGTTGTGGATCCAAACTGCTTGGAAAAAAGGTTTTTTATCATTGGCTTGGCTGCGGATCACATAGAGAAGAATGGACGACTGGCTTTGGCGGAGCTCTTTGGTGTCTGGTGCCTTTCTAGATTGTGTTTATAAATGTGTGCCAGATATTTATTGGACGTACATTTGGATAGCAATCACGTTTAGAAATGTGATGTATTCTCTCAGATATCCTTGCACTGCTTAATTTTACTCAGAGCATGACATTGCAGATGGGAAAGCCTGAAAAGTGTTTACCTTTGTCACATCCTTGTGGTCCTTTTTTGATAATTGTTTTAGTGTTTTAAAAAAAAAATCCATTTGCTTACAAAAAATGTTCTAATTATTCTCATAGACAGGTCAGGTGGTCCATACAAAGCAGAGAAATTGACTGTCCAATATTGTTTGAATGACAAAAAGAAAACAAAAGTTTGTATGCCTTTTTAAAAGATGTTCTACCTTTGTTTGATTACATTATCTGTTGTTACTTTCATATTTTTAGTGTTTATATTCCGTATGTGTCTACAGTCCTGAAACCATCTCAGCAAACCAAAGACGGCTGAGAGAGTAAAGTGAATAATGATGAATGGCATCCCATAAAACCAGCGGACAGTTTGAAAACTGCAACAAAACAGCAGCTGTCACGCTGTGAGGCTTCCAGAAACACCAAAAGCTGCAAATTCAACACTGGATTTTTGTTTTTCAGCGCTTTCATTGATTCTTTCACTTTCTGCAGCTCCCTGTCCACACAGCTCCCTCTGATCAATACTCACAGTTGTCATTTTGAATTATTGATCTGCACACTTCACAATGTTAAGCTGAAGGCATTTATAGTCGACTAATGTTTTCATCTATCAGTGAAACAGCTCTGAACATCACCGTGAATAAACGCAATGCTTCAGCAACAGGACAGCATTCACAACTGTTTTCATTATCGATCAGTTTACCGGTCACTTCTCAGGTCATCTATATATCGACTGATCTTAAAATGTCACAGATTAGTGCGAAAGACCAAATCTGGCTTCGCTAAAGCTGAAGATGATTCGCTAATCAATCAACATGTATTTGTTTATTACTTGTCTCATCAATTAAAAGTGCTTGACAAACCGCTGACGAGCTCATAATCAGACCAGCATCCAAATGTAAAAAGCAAAACTAGCTGGGAAGGAATAAAGACAATAATTTCATACATAAATAAACAAAATTAAAAGTAGAAACCAAGAATTTAAACCCTGAAATGACATTTCTGTTTGGACCAATCAACCCGTTGTTGGACTATTTTTATGAAACAGCAGCAAAAATGTGTCATCTGGGATCCTACATAATAAACTGACAAATAAAAAGAAATATAAGCAGCAGTTCCGCTCTGATACAGTCAGTCAGTAAAGTTATCAAAGTTTAACAACAGGCATGTCTGCTAGAGAAAGATGCATTCAACAGGACACTGCTTCACAAATAGTTAATACTCATGTCGGAATAGCATAAGTTGACATTAGCAGGAGATGACTGTGAGCGGTTCATACATGAAAAATCACAAGAGTTGTGAACAGAGTTAAGTTTAGGGATATTTTTACAGGAATCAACACCAAGACTGTAAGCAGGTGCTGAAAACCTCAGAAATTCATCATCAGTGGAAGCAGAGTTTCTTAAACTCGGAAAACATGATTAAATATGCAGATATTTTATTTGTGTACAAACTTTTTTACAGCCCGGCCTGTCTTCTCTTCTGAATGAGCGTATTAAAGTAAACAAAGTCAAAGCATATCCACATCTACCGCTGCGTCTTCCAGCAGAAGTGTTAAAATAACTTTTAGAAAAGTGCTGAAATATTCCAAGTCCAAACCTATAAAACAGTCAAGCAGTGTCACTGTAAGTCTGCTTTTCTTAATCGCATTCATGTGCTTTTGTGTGTGAGTTTTTATTTATAGTATTTATTTTAATCTTTGTTTAATATGATTTTGCATGTGTTGGTTTTCCTTTCCTGACTATAAATGCCATCTACGTGCTGAGACTGTGGATGAAAGTCGGCCTGTGTGGACCAGACTAATCACATTCATTTATTTCAGCTGAAGCTTTTTAAATGAAATTATCTTAAAGAATGCGCTCAGGCCAAGTTTTCTGAGCAGCCTCTTCAGCTCATCAGTGATGGAGCAATGGGGGAGAGTAAGGGGAGGACAGCTGGCTTTCCCAGCAAAGAGGAGGAGGAGGAGGAGGAGGAGGAGGAGGAGGAGGAGGGGTGAGGCTAGAGGGTGTTGGTTGTCTGAGGCGACAGAGGAGGGGCAAGCTGGAGGCCAGCAGATGGACTCCTGCAAACAATAGAGGCAGACAGATGCAGCCACAAAGAGCAGCAAGCACACAGAGACACACTTCACAAAAAGCTGAGACGAAGCCTCAGCTCGACAAACCGAAAGACTCTGAAGGCGCAGCACTGCTCACAGCCACCAGGGACACACACATAAAAACCCCCCAAAGTTTATTCTAAAAATATGAAGTCACTCGTTTTTGTTCCTGATGAGATGGAAAAATGTTTCAAAAAAATGGACACAAACTGTGAAACTCTTTTTTTAACTTTGCAATCTGAAGGACTCTGGCTCCTTTTCGGGAACATGAAAACTTTTTGAAAATTTTCATTTTCCACAGAAAAAAGATCTAACCATTATAACCATTATACAGATCTAACATAAACACTTTTTGGATTTGTAAATTTTCCAAAAAGGGGTTTTTAGCACTACAGTGTAGTCTGATAAGAAAACACTGGAACATGACAACAAGTCCAAATACAAGGAGCTCTCTTTAAGAGAAGCATAAGTTTCCAGACCTCAGCATCAGTTTAGATCACATCACCAGAGGACAGAGAAAAACGTCTATGATGCTGCAAGCCGGTGCTTAAAACTAGACTAAAACCAGTCCAGGACTAGAATCAAATCAGCTCAAATTCAGTATCTAAATCAAACTCAAATCTGTACAAATCAAAGTTTTAAACAAGGCCATATCCAGCACAAACCCTGCCCCTGAAACACACTAACAACCTGCTTCAAAAAGAAGCCACTAACAGAGCCCTAAACCAGAGTGAAACCACTCCACAACCCAAACCATCAAAACCAACCCTAAAAACATTTTTGAACACATCACATTAAAAACACTGGAGTTATACTGTAAACATTACAGGAAATCATAAAAAAGGTGCAAAAAAGACTGAAATCACAATTAAGATCAATATAAAAAAAAAAAAGATCTGACAGAGTGGAAACTTGTGATATGGATTAGTACAAAAACACAATAAAAGGTTTTACTTAAATGTCTTAATAAAGTTTTACGGTCAGAGCTGCCACAAACCTGCAGCTTTGTGATTTTTCCAGAAATGTGGGTCATCAGAGAGGAGAAAAGATGCTAACACTCTAGCCCTGAAATGCAGACACTTCTTCCTGTGCATTCACTCAAAGGTCTGGATGAAGTGCCCTGTGTAAACGGAGTGCTGTAATATCTGAACATCTGCTGTTAACAGACTCTCAGTGCATCTCTGCAGACATCTGAGAACTTCCTGCAGTCGCCAAGGGGGCTCCGAGGGGACAAAGGGAAGGACGGGCTTCTCTCTTTGTCCCCCACCCCCCTGCAGAAACAGAGAGGAAACATCCTAACACAGTCCGCCATGCAGGGGAGGGGCCTGGGTGATGCTTATGAGGGGGGTGACGGGAGTGCACTGCATCAGTCCCTGCTGTGATGTGAAGTGCACACTAACAGCTGGATCTATGTTTGCTCTCAGCTTTTTTTCCACATTCTGTTTTACTCTGGTTCATCTGCTCCATCGAGCACCAGGACATAACTCAGGACATCCAGAACCTGGATCAGGTTTACGGCCAAAACACCCCATCCTTACAGAAACATCTGACTATGAGTCTGTTCCTTTATAGATGGGATTTAAACCAGCGACTAACACTAATTAAACCAGTCTAAAACCAGCCAAAAATAGACTAAAACCAGACCCTAACTCAGACTGAAACTAGTCCAAACTCATCGGTTGTTATGGATTCCAGTTGGATGTTTTGAGCCCGACACAAAGAGTAATTCTCCACTTAGTTCATTAAAAAAGTAAAAACTTTGAAAACAGCGACTTTAGGGTTTCGCCATGTAAACATGCATTTATGCAGCTCACCTCGGTCTTTGTTCATTTAACCACATCTTACAGATAAGACCTGGAGCCAGTGACGCCCGACTGAGCGCGCTCTGTGCCAGCACGTGCTCAGGACAGATATGGAGGACAGTTGCTCGAAGTGCGGGGTTGATATAAATGTAGCGTTGTTTCCGAGCAGCGACAGCGGTTAACCAAACGCTGGGGGCAGCCTCGGCGTACGGTGTGTAATTAAACTCAGTGACAGAGGAGCAGAGATGAAGGCTGGACGAAAAGAGGAAGACCTCGTTACCCACTCAGCCGTGAAGAGGCACTTCCTCCTTCCTGTGCACCTGACAGGTGTTTCTCTGGTGGTTTATCTTTGTTCACAAAATCACCTTTATGCAACTTAGCTTCAGAGCCAAAAGTATGTGGACAAGTGTGCGTTTCAGCAGTGTGTGAGGCTCTCAGCCTTTGACCAGATGTTGAGCCTCTGCTGACTGCCTTTCAAACACCCACACATAAGAGCGTTCATCATTGTAGAGGCACAAGTTATTAGTTAGAGATGTTTTCTGATTCAGAGAGAAATAAACTAACTATTCCTCCAAACCACAGACAACCACGAACTTGTTACTGCCCGTTATTTTGCTGTGGTAGAACATCATGTTATTTAGTAGGCAACTGTCAGAGAACAAATGCCATTACATATATAAGCTGGTGTACTTCTAATGAAAATCCTGCGGGTTTTTAAAATAAAATGTTTCTGTCTACAGACAACGGTGAAAAGCTTTTATTTTGAAAAGATATACAAACTATTGAGTCAGACAAACCAAGTGATTTAGTAACTTCCAAGCAGGAGAAGATAAACATACTAAAATACTATCATCTGCAGAAGACATAAGAAAAGGTCAGACAAACAGCCAAAATAAAGAAAGGTCAAAGGTCACTACAAGACCAAACAGAGTTCAGTTTAAACCAGTCAAAACCAAGAAGAGAGCGCTAATCTACAGCAAAGCAGCTGTTCTTTTAAATGTACTCTAAGAAGTTTTAGTAGTACAGGAAAAACTAGTTAAAAATACATGACAGATGTTTACTTTGATTACACAGACATGTAGGAGTAAGTCCTGCATAAGAGATATTGATTTGTAAATAACCAGATATTATTATATAATATTACACTACAGTTTATTTCCCTTTCTCTGGACAACACTTGCTTTAAAGATGTAACACATTTTGGTGTTGACTTAAAAGAAAGGCAGATGTGAAATGTAACAGTGAGGTCAAAGGTCAAATGTGACTATAACCTATTATTATATATGATTCTCTATATGCCCATCTGTTGTCAGTACAAACAAGAAACACTTTTAAACAGTTCTATGTAGTGCTGGGCGATATGACGATATATATCGTGTGGACGATAGAAAAGTGTCTATCGTGCCATTTGTCTTCTATCGTTTATATCGTACTAACCCAAATTTTATAAATTATTACATGAAATATATAATTAACCCTTTACAACTGGTCGGAGCAGGTACACTCCGTTTTACCTAACTATTTTTAAATCCCTGTAGAACTGGAACCACATAAGGTAGTGCAATAATTTTTTTTTGCATGTGAAACCGGAGTTGTACTTACATCTAATGCCATTAGCTTGTCCAAAGTCACGGTTTCCTTCCACATATAACTTTGCAAAAATTGCATAAGAAGCACTTGCAGCAACAAAAACACAATATTCCAAACTTGCAGCAACAAAAACACAATATTCCAGAAACACGCTTTGCCGACGTTCATAAGACTTCCTACGTTGGCATATACGTCAGCGCGAACTATCGCACGTCCGCCATTACCTACCCGAAACCGGAAGTGACGTCATTTTCGCGAAAGGGTCTTATAAGCCTATGTTGGTGTTTTTAAAAGACATGTTTGACTTTATGCTTTTCTGTGTCGTTTCTGGGATGCTTAGAACTCAAATTACACTGTTGGAAATAGTTTATTTTGATGCATTATAATATTTATTTTCATTTTTCCTGTAGTATATAAAAATTTGTGTATCTCAAAAATAAAACTATGAAGACACTCAAAATAAATTTCTCGTGGTTGGAAACTTTTGTATTTACAGTTTTGAGGGATACACCTCTTAAATTTTTTTTAACTAGAAATATATGTAAAAAACAAAAAAACGATTTTCAATTTTTTTGTAGTTTATTGCACTACAAGTTTTTGCAATTTATGTAGTTACTATGGACTTAATGCATACATATTATTAAAATTTGGGCTATAACGGTTGTATTGATATATGGAAACTTGAAATACTCCCACAAATGGCACTACAGCATGTAAAAACATAAAGATAAGCTCTGGCGGACTTGGTTCTATGGTAGGTCTTAAAGGGTTAAATAGCCTGTGGCAAATATATTAGTGTTGTCTTCTCACTATACATGCTCTTAACTTTATGCAAGTAAATAATATGGTATAAAAAATGATATTTTTCGCAAAGAAACTCCGTCTCATGGTTTGCTGCTGTACGTGCACCCGGATTTGCGACATACTTTACGGTAACTCAAAACAAAGACTGCACCCTCGGCACTCGCTGTTTACAGACTGCGTACTTTCCAGATGACCACAGGTCAGGTCGTATATCGTGATATATATCGTTATCGTGATATAAAATAATTCATATCGTGATAAATATTTTTTCCATATCGCCCAGCACTAGTTCTATGTAGCTTTGTTATCACCTTCACCTTCAGATCAATCTATTGACCTTGAGGGAGAGGTCAGAGGTCAAATGTGACACATTATTTTAACTCTTTACTTACTCTTCATTTTACTCTACCTTCTATATGATGATAACACACACCACACATGTAAGAATCAGTTATAAATATAAGTCAGAATTCAGGTTACTGCTTGTAAAAGGCAAATATGACATCACTTGAGCAGTTTGAATGAAGCTCGTTGGCTGACCACTGTGTGAGAGTTCTGTAGTACCCGAGGAAGGATGGTCGCCGAGGTGAGGCGAGGCGAGGCGAGGCGTGGCGACTGTCCGTGAAACTAAGTCCAAAAGCAAATCACCCCTACAGTCGATGGAAGCTAACCTCACTGAGGCTCCAAAAAAGGTGACTTGACAGTAGGGCTGCCACAAACGATTATTTTGATAGTCGACTAGCCACCGATTATTTTTGCGATTAGTCGACTAATCAGATCATGCATCCATTGGACGTAAAACGTACAGCTTATTGCACCAGCATGCATCTGCTCTTATATAACTATCATTAGCTTACAGCTTGAAGTGTTTAAGGTATGTGCTAACTAAAAATAAAGACAAGATGATAGTTTATTAAATTTTAATGACATTTGCAGATTGTTTCGGTGAAGTTTAATAAACTCAGCCGTCTGCTCCTTGCTATCTAAAATATAACAGGACACTGGAGTAAATTCTCGAGTATCTCACACTTCTGATAATCAGTTGTCTGCTTGACGTTTATTCAGCTGTGTAAAAACTATAACTTTAATCTCAGCCAAACCGATTTACTCAGGAACAAATAAAATACTGAAAAAAGCCAAACAATAACATTTTTAAGTTACCTAAGTGACTTATATATCATGTTTAACCTGAGTAGCGAAAGACGGCGGTGGGTTTGAAAACGATTTGCCGGGAGTCCGCTGTTCTCACCGGTTCTAGTGAGCCTTGAACCCCGGCTAGCTATCGAGCTGGTGGGTAACAGACGTCTCCGAAAACGTCGGAGCGCTTTTGAAAATATGTGGTGTCTTGGTAAACTGAGCAGATATTTGAGGTTTACACAGTTACATTCTCGCCTGAAAATATGTTAAACATTTATTTTGTGACCCAGAAAGAATAATAAGAGTAATATTAAAACTAACTAGCTGCCGCCATTGTTGGAAACTGAGCTGTGCCGCGCTATGAATTCTGGGATAGGTTGGGCCACGAAGTATACACCCGACCCATCCTTCAAATCTGGGAAAATAAAGGGCGCATTTGTCGGAGTCTTCGAATTTGGACAGTCTTCATCGTGTCGCTGTAACGTAATTGGCCTACAAATGTGGGCACAGGAGGATGCGGTTCCTGGATTTGGACACAGCTACAATACCGGACACTGCTTCTTCTTCTTCGGGGTTTAACGGCAGCTGGCATCCTTGTACATGCAGTGCTGCCATCTTCTGTTTCAGTCAGTTATTACACTCTTAAATCCTACTACTTATTCCTGCATCTTTTGGGATCTTACAAATCTTCAAACGACGCATCGACTACTAAATAAGTCGTCAACGATTTTGATAGTCGACGTAATCGTGACTAGTCGACTAATCCTGGCAGCCCTACTTGACAGTCAACATTAGGCAATTACAGTCGACTCCCCTGAAGCCTTTGTAAAGTATCATCTCCAGGCAAAAACATGACCTCCTTTTTTTCCCCCTCTTTCAGAACATTTTATCAGTTCAGCGCACTTCATGTGAAGGATGGCGTCCTCACGGTGGATCCTCCATGTCTCCGCCTGAATCACCACCTGCTATGAGCAAATTAAATATTGACTCTTCTATTGACTCGCCAATCTAATTTGAAGTGATTGTGGATGAGCAGGAAAGGGGGGGGGGCGGGGGGGCTTCAGTGGCTCGGCCGCTTGTTAAAGGCGCCATAATGGGCTGGATGGAGCGAATGATTGAGTCGGAGAGGGAAGTAGTTTAGGCAGATCTGTGAGACGTGATGGAGTCTGCAGAGAGGCTGCAGTGACAGGAAGAGCAGGTCAGAACCAGTTCAGCTGATGGCAGTGGCGCTGAGTGGGACAGGTGTGGGGAGAAAATGATGATGGGAGGCCTCAAACCACCTTCCAAAAGTCCTCTGTTCTCTCAGCAGCGAGGAAAAGCTTTCATTCAGATCCACCGTGTCAACATTTACCCGCCAACCCAAAGCAAATACACAGTCCTGAACACCGTCACAGTCGGAGGGGCAAGAAAAAAGGAAGAAGAAGAAGAAGAAGAGGGGGCTGCCTTCTTTGCCAAGTCCGATAAAAAGCCTCCAATAAGGAACAATCAGAGCTTTCTGGAGAAGGCTCACTTCACCCTTCAGCGCCCAAGCAATTTTACCGAGTGATGTGGCCGAGCGTGGGCATTATATTTTATCAAGAAACGAGCTTTTATCTGAGATATTCTAAACACTTTCAATGTTAACACGAGGTTTTTAATCATTAAATGCAAAAAGTTAAAAAAACAACGACAAAAAAAAAGAACAATATTTTAAAACTGGAGACACGTCTGAGTGAATTCTGTGTTTAACACCAGAGTATATCAATGATCCGGTGCTTCTTTTCAGCAAGCTCCTCGCAGTCAGGCTGGTTTTCATCCCCTCTCACCCCAGACTAAATCTGAACAAACACCTAGTTTGAACATTTGGAAGATTTGCTGCAGAAACATCTGAAAATATTTAGATTGTTGAAATATCTAAAAATAAGACGACATCATGAAATAAATAGCGATTAATTACAATGAAATGACAACTTGTAAGGTTGAAAAACAGAAAACTTCCCCTGTCTGCTCACAGCTCACAGCACTGATAAAATTTCAGGGTAGGAAAGCAAATCATGCTGTACTGTGGTGCAGCACAGGGACACACCAGCAGGGGGCGATATGTGCTGGTTGTACATGTATGTGAAACTAGGATTTTATTTTCTAGTATTCAAAGGTGGCATTATAAACTGTATAAAAAGATGGCCCAAGTGACAAAGATAATAATAATATAATGATGATGCAAACTTTAAGGTTACAACTTAAAATATTGAGTTACAAAAACATTCTGACTCACTGCTGGAGCTTCTAGTGGCCGTTTGAGGAACTGCAGGTTACTGAGCACTGGGAGTTTCTGTTAGCAAGCCTAAGCTGATAACTCCACCCGCTTGTCCAAAAAATAATAAAATGGCAGCCTGTACGTTAACACTGAAGCTTCAAAATGGAGTCCACATAAGTGGGTGATGTCACACTGTCTATGACCATCTTTTGTATACAGTCTGTGGTTGAGTGTGCAGATGAAACAGGTGACTGGAGGTCGGAGGCACACGTCCCTGCTCCTCGTCTCTGTTTGGAGGGAATTAAGCCGGCGTGGCCTCCCTTGATGCTGGCTGGCTGTTAAACACTGCAGCAGCTCCAGCAGGTCTCCTGAGGATCATTTAACAGCTTCACTCTGAGTCGTATTATGATGTTCAGAATTGATCTCCCTCTCTGGCTGTGTCTAATTATACCTCGGGGAGGTAACAAAGGAAGGTGTTCCACGCTGCACTCTTCATTTATTTGGCTGGGGGAGGACCGAGGGAGCCAATCAGAGTCTTTAACCACAGAAAAAAATAGCTGGAGTAAACTCTGTGTTTGTGTTTCTGCAGAAAGCAGATTATTTTTTGTGGGCGCCCCTTGAGTGACGGTTCTCAAGAAACTGCTTTAATGACCTTCCACAGTCACCTGTGGCGGTGATTGGACACCGTTCAAACGTGTACGAGTCCTGCAGTAACCATCCAAAGGGGGAAAACGCACATTTACAACCTGTAAAACAAATCCAGCCTCAATTACACACACTGATGCCTCACAACAATTATCCACCCATCACAGGGTTCGCCTTAATTAGGTTTGTTCTCTTTCTTCCGCCTGCTCGCCTCTGAGAGACCAAATAAATGGGAGGGCCTGCAGAAACCGCCGCAACGAGCGGCCAAATCGACTTCCAGCACGTAATGAATCGCAGCTCTGAAATTAAACTGACGTGTAATGAATCTCCGGCTCTTATTCTCTCCTCCTTTTGTCTCTGCTCTCTGGAAGCGTCCTCTCAGCCTGTTCACATTCCTCAGCCATCTCGCTGCCATCACAAACGCTCAGCATCACCGGCACCGGCGAGCGCAACAAAGGAAACGGTTACGGCCGTGTTTCAGCTCCTGTCGCCTTTTATCAATGGCAGGAAAAATCAACAAAAATCAACAAACTTCAGAGAAAGTTAGGACATCATCCCGGAGACCCTCGGACTCACGTCACAGATCACACCGCCCAATTACACTGCACCACAACTTCAAACCAACCACCGCCGACACATCCACATCATCCATGAAGTCAGCTCCACCTGCGGCAGCTCTGGCAGTGAAATGTGGCCGAAGCATTTTATTTTCACTGGTTTCTCCTCAGAGGAGAAAGATGAGCCGCAGGGTGAAGAAACAGACGTACAGCAGGAGCAGTGAGAGAGGAGGTGGGAGGAGCTTGTTCAGGTGAATGCACACCTCTAGAGACACCATCATGTGACCTACCTGTCCGTTCTGAAGTTCATTGAGGCCTTTGCACAACGTCTGATTCTGCAAAGAAAAAGGAGAAAGAAACGTGAGTAAAACTATGATTTCATGTCATTTCAAACAACTTTGCAAAGGTCAAAGGTCAGATTATTTTTCAGGACTTTACACAAGCACACCTAAGCATCTTGAAGTGATGACAGTAACTGTTATATCTGATGAAGCCACGCTGAATTTAATCTTCATACTGTGAATATTTTCAGCTATCACTTGATAGCTTGATAGCCGAAAAAAAACATAGACCTGCATCAGAGGATGAAGCTTGGTTCGTTTTTACTATTCATGAACATTCTAGGTGCTGCTAACCTCTTTCCCTACAGGTAGCCTGATCAGGCTGGTGAGACAGACTCTTCTCACGATCAGAGCACCTCCTCCTCCTGAATCTGACTATCCAATGGGTGTTCTGGGCTCAGGCCCAGGGCCACACACACAGCCCAGGAAATGAAAGAGACAAGCAAATAAAGGAGCAGATTTGATCTTGAATACAGTACATGAGTCCATGTTACGTCAGCCTGCCCCCCACCTGCAGGCTGAACTGTCATGTTTCTACTCGATGTGACTGACATGTGCTGATGGACCACGCCTGAAGCTTCACCTCAGCCTGAGTCAGAGAAACCTACACGAGCTGATAGATGAGTGTCTCAGGGGGGCTGCACCTCTTTACTTTGAAACACAAATATTCGGTCGATGAAAAGGACTCACAGACATTTTTCAAACAGAAAAGAAATCAGTTTAAATAAGTGATTTTTTTTTCTCCGCTGAGATTTGTCTCTGCACACAAACTGAGATGCTGCAGAGCGCCGACTCAGAAACTGTAAATGAAATATTGCATAAATCAGTGAAGACGCACTCAGCTGGAAAACACTTGTAATAACATGCAGTAGCTGCAGAGTGAGGTCCCCGAGGTTAATCGAGGAACAAAATGATTTATCGGCGGCTGGTTTTCGTGTCTCTGCTGCAAACTTCCTCCCTCCTCACCCGCCCCGCTCTTTAACAAACACTAACAGCCGCCGGTGAAACCTCAGGAGGACGAAATGCCGTCACAGCTGGGCCGACGCAGCCGGCAGAGGAGGATCTGGGTCTATTTGTCATCTGTAATCTAACGGATAGGTGTAGAAACGTCTGGGGAGCCGAGCGGAAAAACTGAAGCTGCGCACAGACTTTATTTATTTCTTTACCTCCCCGCAGCAGGCCAGCGTTAGGCTGCCGCGCGGCGAGCGTGTACAGGCATGTGAGGATAGTCAGATAGATAAATAGAGGCGGATTCATTCTGTATGCATTGCTTTTCACACTGGGGAAATTTACAAGCCGAGCGCTGATAGTTTCCAAATCAGCTGCAGCGAGGACGTCAGAGAGAGAGAGAGTACCGCACTGCACAGTCCCAACGACCCACCACGTCTGCCTCGTTTACACTTTACAACGCAAACTCATTCACTGCTGCTGCGTCTGAAGCCAGACTCAGTCTGCAGAGGGGTGGTCGCCAAGGGCGAGCCTGACCACCACAGAAGCACTAGCGCAGAGCAAGAGGACGGAGCTTCTGCTTGATCTCCACTGTTACTGGGGTTAATGCTACACCACCTAAAATGCTTTCCTCTGTTGACTTTTACCAGTTAGAGGCACAAAGAGCAGAGAGCAGGTTTGATCAACTGGTACCACAAATTGCAGCTCCTCTGACGTCCAGCAGAGGCTCCAACAGTAAGTCAGTCCCCATAGACTCCCATGTTAAAACTTAAACATGTTTACAGCCTGATAAAGAAAGTGGTTTATCCTTTATCGATAATTGTACCCTTCATAACTGTTTCATACCACACCTGTTTCAATTATATTATGGCTTAAAGTTTGCATTATTAGGGGCGTGGCCTATTAGAGTGGCAGGTGGACTTTTGAATGTTGAGTCCAAAAGTCAATGTGTGACGTCACAATGGTTATTATTTTCCATATACAGAACAGTATCATCAGCGTACATGCTGAACGCTGGTTCTCCTATTAAAGCTGCAAAGGTGACTTCCTGGTGGCTTCACCCATCTTTATTATGCATCAAGACAGTCTAGTTCATTCAAAACATGGCGCGCCCACAAACACCAGGGACAACCACACATTATCTGCAACAAAACCAGTCACGGATGGTTCGCTTGTGTTATATTTTTCATATTGTCCATCATCTCAGGGCGTTCACAAGGTCCTGTGTGAACTGACGTATACCTGCAGAGATACTTCTGACAATAGTATTTCTAAAACACTAAAACACACCGCTGTGGAGTAACTTTGGAAGAAAACAAAGCGTAAAAAAACTAAACAGCAGTGTTGTTTGGAGGGCTGGTGAAGTCAGGCTTGCTGTCTTATAATAGTGTGCTACCTGGTGGCTAGCTACAGAGCTGTGGTTAGGCTAAAATGAACACATTAGGACAAGGAGACCCTCTGACCTCATCCACAGCAGGGGGTCAATAATTAATCTGCTGCTGTGTTCCTGATCCTCAGCTTCATATCCACATGAAGTCAGCTGAGAATGCCAGGACACCGTGAGCCCACTGGCTGTAGATACACTGACAGTTTTTACAAACTTAAAACACGTGCTGCACATGAACATATGAAGAGCTCATAAAAAGCTGAAGAGACTGCTCTAAAAACCAAGGGAGAAAGAACTGCAGCACTTTAAAAAGATAAGAGCTTCATCCAGCGCAGGAGATGCTCAGAAACACGATCGACACCATCCCCCAAACATATGAACAAGCAGCAAAAACAGCAAAGCTGCAGTTTCTCCATGAAAGGCCAAAAAACAAAATACTATGAAAATGATGTGTGTGTGTGTGTGTGTGTGTGTGTGTGTGTGTGTGTGTGTGTGTGTGTGTGTGTGTGTGTGTGTGTGTGTGTGTTGCTCGCACACTAATATTTGGTTTGCAGGCTCATTCAGAAGACCCACTGAATCTGAATGGCTGTTTTCTCCCCTCCTCCCCCCGAATGCAAAAAAATGAAAACAAATGGCACCCCCTCCTCCCCACCCCCCATATTTACAGCCAGAGCATCTGTTCAAAATGCACACAAACACAGCCGGCTCTGCTTTCCTGTTAGCGTTTGGAGGCTTTCTGGGGAGAGCATTAGCGCTGTTTGGCTAACTGTGACAGGCTTCATCTCTCAAAGCCGCCGCCGCAAAGCCTCGTGGGAAACGACGGCCACCTGTCCCGCTGCCTCATCGTCTTCCTCCCAGCGCCCTGCTGTCCAGTTCAGTCCAAAACCCCAAATCACAAATAACCCAGAGAGCAACACGATGCCTGAATCATCACTGAATAAATGCTGGTCATGCTAAAATAAGACTGATTTAACTTTGTCATGGTTATCGGGTACCAGGTGACAACGATGATGTTAAAGTTGGTGGTTTAAAGGTGAGATGCCCGAGGTGGCGCAGCTCTAGTGAAGCTGTGACTGTTTCAATGGCCATGATTAAATCACTCTATAATAGTAGTGACATTTAAAGTATCTTAACATAACCGATAACTTTAGGTTCTAAAAGTGTTACAAACAGGTAAAAAAGAGGTTCTATTTAACCAAACAGTAAGTTTAGGGGTGCTTAATGAACTGGTTGATGTTAGCAGGTTCCAGATCAGGCAAAGTGAAGCCATTGACAGCGATTCAAAACTAACTTTAATTTAATGAAGTAAATAAACTTGTTTTTAAACTGATGTAAAACAGTCTGTACATGTTAGTCTGGGTGAAATTAAAACCAGAAACTTTAAAAGAAAGAAAATGTGTAAAATGTTCAAGTCCACAGATCAAATTAAATTCTGAGCTTTTTGTTGACTGCGGGAGAAAGAAAAAAACAAAACAAAACACACTGATCTTCATGGAACAGCAGAATGAGCCCACAAATCTCTGAAGCTGATTTTGTAAAAAAGCAGACCTGGAGATGTTCCTCATGTTCGGAGTGCAGCAGGCCCGGGCAGGCGAGCCCGAAGATGGATTCACGATGCTGACTGAGGTGTTGGAGAGGCCAATCAGAGGAGACAGTAGGTAACTATCTGAGGACTAGAGGTGTGAGGAGGCGGGGAGGCTGGGGCTCAGAGGCGAGGAGGAGGTGATGAAGGGGGCCCTGTCCCTGGAGTGTCAGCAGCTGACTGCAGCATGAAGCTGAAACATGCTCCGACATGCCGGTGTTCAATTAGCGGCGTGGCTTTCGTATGTTCGCAGCTCCAGCAGGAGAAAGAGCCACTTAGTTACAGAAAATGACTGCTGGAGCTTCAGTGAGGACGCCTGTGGACACAGTTTCTACATGTTAATTAATTGAAGCTCCTGGAAGCTCCATTTGCCAGCTGCTCTGACAAGTTTTAGAGAAATCAGATTTTATATTTACAGCAGTGCTGGGAGGAAAGCAGCAAGGCCCTCCAAGCTGTGACTAACCAGTAAAGCCCATTATTTACTAGTTTTACAGGTTATAAATACACAAAATCAGAGTTCTTTTATATCAGCCGACATTCCCAGTACAACCTCTCACAGCTGAAAAACAGTCATGGTATTGCCTTCACTTTCCTAATAGGCACATTAATCTCACCCCTGGGGTTCCTGTTATCAAAGTCTGTGTTAAAGCTTTTTTATATGAGGAATGTGGAGAAGATGTGAAGAACTAGCTTGTAATTTTGAAAGGTTATTATTATTTCTTTGGTTTCTTATTTTCTGCTTAGATAACAGCTAAATGACTCACACAGCCCTAGAGATTGTTCAGTGACCCCCCCCCCCCCCCGCAAACTCGGGTCACCAGAAAAATGTGTATTCTCAATCAGGAAACAAAAAGTGTGACATAAACCAGACACCAGAG
This sequence comes from Pelmatolapia mariae, assembly GCF_036321145.2. NCBI lineage: Eukaryota > Metazoa > Chordata > Actinopteri > Cichliformes > Cichlidae > Pelmatolapia > Pelmatolapia mariae. The sequence goes on along the minus strand of NC_086242.1, from coordinate 22,816,407 downwards.
TGTTTTTGTTTTAAAATGTGCTGTTTGCAGCCATGAGTCATGACTTTTATGGTGAAGGTAAACGTTCTCCATTTCCAGTTTGCAGACAAGCTAGCATCTTTCATGCAACCTGCTGGCAACCGAAGCAATCACAGGGAAGTTATTGGCAGCACCCTTTGCAACCGATTTCATCTAGCAACTTCCAGCAGCCGCGCATACATTACCGACAGCAACCGGTGGTTGCCAGATCACCAACAAGCCTGAGTGACTGAGGTCTTAATAAGGTGGTTAAATGTGGATTTATGAATCTCCCTATTCAGCTAAGAAGCCACATAGGTACAAATAATACTCAGACTATTAAATATAGTTACAGTCTTTTGGGATTATTTATCAGCTGAAAATAGAAAGATTTTTCACAACTTATAAACTGTTTTAAACTGCAGCTGGAGTTCCCGAAGGCTCAATCCAGGGCCTCCTTCAGATTGCTCAAATTATAAAGAAATTCAACTCAATATTATGTGAAAGATTAGGCTGTCTATCACAGCAGCCTAAGACTGAAAGAACTGGATTTGGCATTCATGTCGAGAAATGAGATGAATCTGAGAGTTGAGGTTTTATTTCTGTTCCATTTTGTTTCAAACATTTCTACACAGCCTCGGCTGTTTTATCATTTTTTATCTAACCCGGGATGGGTTTGATGCAACGACTGTGCAGCGGAGTGCCAGTGCTCAGCACTACATTGCAGGTGTCACTGATATGTTTGCAGGTCTACCCAGCTGTGTCCAGAGGCACTCTGGGCCCGTTGATGGTGCCATTTGGATTTGCACATTTATCAGGGGATGCCAGGCCAACCAAATGACGTGACATGTTACAGTCCATAAAGTCCAAAATGGATTTTACCCTCTGCAAAACATGTCCATGTTTGACTTAAAGAGATGAGTCAATGTGGTCTTTTTTGAGGTTTTAGATTCCCATCAGGCCAAGGACAAGGCAAAGGAAGGGCTGGCTTTTAGCACTGCAGTAACAGTTTGAAATAGTGCTATAAACTCTGCATGTGGCTAAAAAACAAACCACTTGTTGGGCTTTTACCTTTCAAATGAACAAAAAAGATGGCAGGTGGAACAACTTCGAGCGCATTAGATTAAAGAAAGGATCCATTAAGACGCTGAATCCTGCCTGCATTTTACCTGGGTCTAAGTGGTCACTCATAGCAGGAGGCTTTTAAAATATCTTTCTGCTTTTCAGCTGCTGCTATAGTTTCCATCCGCTTCCAGTTTTTGCCATCATGCATCAAACCCCGGAGGCGAGTGCTGAGAGGGGGCTGTTGATAGCTGGTGTCTAGCAGGTTGCTGTACAGAAACTGATTGAGTTTATGGAGCGGCAGACGTGGCGTTGCCTCTCAGTTTGCCTCTGGGAGCTGCAGATGACACACTGCCATTCATTTCTCCTCCGAACCTGCAGGGAGGACGACGCCGGCGTCCCACTCCATCTTCATGCTATCACACAACAAATTGCCTTTTCATTAGAAGCAGGTAAATGAAATTGTCTTTTCTCTCTGCTGCTGCACATGTGAGAGGGAAGCCGGCCATGTAGGGACTCAAAATCCATTACAGCCTCGACAGACTGAACTGTACATCATCGCCGAGGAGGGACACCACGCTGACCATGTTATCTGTGATGGAGGAAGAAACACCTGGATGCTGTTACTGCCACACATCAGTGGATGTGTGCTGTTCACTGCTTCCTGAAACACTTCTGAAGAATGAAGTGACACAGGGAGGGGATCAAACACTTCACTGTTTATGCCATGAGACAGTTTGTCTAAATCTGCAGAGAATACAATACAAATACCCAGAAAGCAAACAAGCTTCTCCATCAATTAGCACGTGTAGAATCTAAAGCAGGATTCGTTAGGACCAGGATAAACAAACGAATCTTTTAAAAAAAAATACTTAGCGTACATCGTGAACTAGCCTCATCAGTCGAAGGTGCTCTGACCCTCATAATCTTCAAATGATTTCTTTAACTTTTTAAAAACTTTGCTTCTGGTCTTCCACCTCCAGTTTTCAGTCTGAATTATATAAGCAGCTACTGCATGGACTGTGAGGTGAAGTTTTAATCCAGAGGCTGCACCATGATAGTGTTTAAACGTTTGTCCAATGGTTTCTTTGGTGAGTAAGATTCCTTGTTTTAGACTGTTTTAGAGGTTTTCCAGCATTTTAAATGTTAACAGACAGAGGAAGGCAGCCACAACCAGCCTATAAGGGCCAGATGACAGGCGTCTTACACCATGTCATGAGGTTTGGACCAAGTCTGGCCCACAGAGGTTTTGCACCAAGTTATTTATCCTCGCAGGCTTAAACAGGTTTCAGACTGGTCTCAGACTGGTTTACCGCTTGATTCTGGGTATTTAAGAATTTAGGTCTAAATTTAGACTTTTAGACTAAATTTGAAGTTTGTTTTAAACTTGATTTTGAACAGTTTTCAGGCTAGTTTTAAAATTTGTGCTCAGTTTACGGGTTACTTGATTTTGAGAGCATCTTGGGCTAGGTTTAGAGTGGTTCTGGAAATGAAGATGAACTAAATTCAGGCTTAAGTTTCGACTTTATTTTGGAGTGATTTTGAACTGGTTTAAAGATTGATTTGTGGCAGGGTGCAGACTAGTCTTTGCCAGAGCCTGATTTGCACTCAGTGTTTATTGTTAAATCACTCCTGCTAAACATTAGCATGTTTCAACTCATTTTCACTTCATCTTCACCTTGACCTGTCTTTAGACCAGGGTTTACATGGTTTGAAGATTTATTACAAACCTGGTAATGGACATGAGCGAAAGAAACATCCTCCTCAGTACAGTTCTACACCTTCAAATCTTTAATCCGCTCTGAGCAGCCAAACTCTTATCTGCAGGCCCTTGAGCAGCTGCAGATCGAAAGCACTGTGGGTAAAAGGCACCTGAGCAGTGCCGGTAACATTTACAGCCTCACCTCTCTGCCCAACACGCTGCTGCTGTTCTCATGCATGAAAAACAGAAACATGAGAAAAGAAGATGTGCTTCTTTCAAATATAAAGTAATTCACTCCTCTTAGTCAAAAGCTCTTGCACGTTTCTCCAGTGCATTACATCATTAAGTTTCCCTCAGTCCTGTCAGCATCAGAAAATCTGCTCTCTGCCTCTTTGCTGTGCCTCTGTGCTGGCTGAGAATCACTGTAAAATGGCGGCTGCAGAAAAGAAGCTCTCTTTGATTTTCAGGTACTGAACCCAAAACGTTTGGCTGCTCTCCACAGGAAGAACAAAAATAGCCGTCCAAAAACAAGCCAAATGGTTCCTGGAATCCACTGAACATCCTGACTCGCCCTTTTTAAAACTGTTCCAGTGTTTCAGGTTCAAAGTCTGCATTTTCATCCTGAGCTGTGGGACAAGGTTCTGACTAAAATCAAGCTTTTGTACTCCACGTTCAGTTTTCTAACAATTCCTTCAGCCTTTGATCATTTCCCTGTAATGTTCCCGTACATAATGTTCCACAGGCTTCCAATTTTCACTGTGAACACTCGTAAGCAATTTTCTGACTCAATCTCAGTCCTCCTGATTTGTCTTTCAGAGAATTTCTCGTTAGAAGCCAGAAAGCTTTAACTGCTGTTAGAGGAAATGTGAGTACAGGAGCAGCAGAACAGCAGCAGCAGCTAATTTTAGGGTTTACGTGACATTAGACTGATGCAGAAAAAACTATCAAAAGGTCAAATCAATCAGTAAAACAGGAAGGGCTGCACAGCGAGCAGAGAGCTGTGTGCATAACAACCTCAAATATGAAAAACAATTAAAGCTTGTTTATTCATCTATACTGAATTAAATTAAAAATAATTCCTTTTTACACAAAATCATAACTTGGTTTTAAAGTAGTTTTCAGAGCAGATTTGTACTTTGTTTTGGTCTTCATTTGAGCTTGGTTTGATTTGGCTTTTGGTCCATTTTTGGGCTTTGTTTAAAATGTTTTTAGACTTGCTTTAAAACTCAATTGGCATTAAATTTGGGCTTTGTTTCGGACCGATTGTGGGATTGGTTCTGGGCAGATTTGGACGTCAATTAAGACTGAATTTGGTGTTTGTTTTGGACTATTTTGAGTTTTAATTATTGGCTCTGAACTTGGCTTAGAGTGGTTGTTGGACTGTTTTGGTTTTGGGTTGATCTTGGGCTTGGTTTAGATTGGATTTGGCTCGGTATCTTCTATCTCTTGATGTGATCTAGACTGACTCCACAATGTTCAGATCAGGACTTTGTGTGTCAAACCATCTGTAGAAGGACTCATTGTTCTGCTTATAGATGAAGATGGCTATTTCAGACTCTGGTTAAATGTTTGCGGCTTGTCCTCTTGCCACCACCTCATACTTATGCACAGGGCCGTATGTTTACTGTTGCCGTCCTCAAAGCTGATAAAAAGCAGAAAAAGAAGAAACTGCATCCCTGTGAGGCGTTTGCTGCAGCAACAGGGCATCAGCATTCATGCCTTCATGTTTTATAGACCGAGTTTCATCAGAGGCACTCAGGCCTGCAGCCCTGCTTCAGTCAGCAAACAGCATCTGCGTCGCCATCTCTTTATTTTCATGCAAGCACAAGCCTTGTTATATTTGGCATGTTGCTACGGAAACTAGCTTTCGTTTAAGGACCACAGTTGCCTCTTCCACGAAGACAAACTCAGGTAGAGAAAAAGCTTTTGTCACATTACAGAGCCAACAAAGAAGGAAAAATCTGGCAAGCAGGTCATTATTTTTCATTAAGCAAAGGCGCACAGTAATCAGTCTGCAGGCAGGCATTCAGCTGACCCTCACAGAAACACACCCAGGGCTACGAGCACTTACACAGTCCTCCCAAATAACAGGGCGCCTGAAGGCAGCCGCGCCACTTCAGCTTGCTCCAAATAATTGGGTTAATTTAGCCGTTTAGTGTGATGACGCCTCAGGACGGCGCCCAAAAAGTCCACAGCAGCTCCAACCAAAAACTACAAACTGAAGCAGCAGCAGCAAAAGCAGCTCTGCTTCCCTTTATCTCCTTCTCTGAGGCCTCTCTGTCCAAACTCCATTTATTTTTAATTGCTTTTCACGGTTTGTCCGCATCTTTGTTTACGTCTCTGCGACGTCCGATAAGCCGGCACAATAATGGCAAATTAATTTGACTACATTCACCGAGGTAGCAAAAATGTCAGCCTGTAAAATGAAACTCATGAGCAGTGATTCTTCTTCCTCCTCTTCTTCTCCTCTCAGCACAAACATGAGCTCATTCTGCTGCTTTCATTAGTTTTCTGTGCACATTTCCATTCGCCGGCCTGCCTGCAGAGCAGCTGGGGTGCCTGGCAGCCTCCATGTAAACACAATGCATGTCAGAGGGCACAGAAGACGCATCGCGGCGCCTCAACAAAGTCCCACAGAGGACTGAAACAAGTCTGTAAGAGCCACTGAAGTGATTCTCAGGAGGGGACTGAGCTCATTTCACCTAAAACACCTGCAGAGGGCTGAAAAAATGGCCGCCTCCTCCTCTTTCATAGGTTTGTCATTTTCATAGAGAAGAACTGAGTTTTAGCAGTTCACACAAACATATCTTCTGTACCTACTTTTGGCCATACAGCATGCCAATACACTCCTCTTTAAGACCCTGTCTTTTTAATCATGTGACCCTCCTCTGTGTCCCAACATCAGTAAATTGAAGAAAATCGATTTCTGCTAAACTACAGATTTTTCACATTAAGCTTGGTGTGCTTCTAAACATTCTAACTACCCATAACCTTCATCAACCTGTCACATGAAGCCAACAACATCTTAAACCAAGTCCTCCTTTCTCCAACCACAACCACCCAAACTTGCTTTGTTTGGATGCAGTTTCTAGTGGCTGAACTGAGGCTTTAACAGCTCGTGTTTTTCTCCTCTTCGGGCCAACTCTACATCCCATCGCTGCCTTTCACCCATCACTCATGGCGACCTTGTCGAGAAAAAACAAATTAAAGTCCCATTTATTATGCGGCGCTCTTTGTTAGCGCCTGACTGCCAGTGCAAGGACGCCCCCACCTCTCCCTTTTGACCAAATTTAACCCCAAACCCCAACCGCTCCACCTGACACTCTATTTGGCTTGTTCTGATCAACAGTTTGTGGGTTTTAGTGGCTGATAGTTTGTCTTTCTCCTGCACGAAGGAGACAAACTGGCCTCGCTCTCTGCTCCTTTTTCTTCCCTCTGTTCTGACACTCAGATCATCTACGGTTGTAAATCCTCATCCCCGCTCACACTCACACAGAGATGAATAAATCAAAACGGTCATTTTTCATTCAGGAGTTCAGCGGACACGCATCAAGAGCACTTCTTCTACCGGGTCGCCCTTCATCTCAAGGTTGTCCTCAACAGCCTTTAAACAAACACAAACCTCATGAAGTGTTTCATTCCTTCAGCACTAAATGCTCCCATCTCACAAAGAACCTCTCACGATATAAAAATAAATAAATAAATAAATAAATAAATAAGGTAATAGTCTAAATGTTTGGACACAAAAAGACCAAACCAGGGCTGTGGGAAGTGGATTTAAACCTGGATGTTTCTGTTTCAGTTAATCACAGGAAAAAGAAAAACATGTGTTACAGACTTCAGATGTGACTGTTATTCCATCAGTTTAACACCAACTCCTGATGTTTCAAAAAGGTTTTTAGAATGTAAAATGTGAGCAACAAAATCATTGTGGTTTGACTGGAGTTGGCCTCAATTATAGCTTAGAAAACTACTGATGTTAAAAACAAGCACAATAAGCATTTTTAGAGTTTAGAACTTGGATTTGAAATGTTTTTGGCCTAATTTTGGGCTGTGATTTGGACTAATTTGTCATTTCGTTTAAAATTGAATTTGTGAGCCAGATTTGAACTGCTTTAGGATTTAGATATTGGAATTCATTTAATCTTGGTTTTACTGAACTTCAGACTTGGTTTTGAACTAATTTAGGGCAAGATTTAGAGTAGTCTGAGACTTCATGTAGTGTCGGACCTAATTGCTGGAATGGTTTTGAGCTTGGCTTGAAGCTGCTTTGGAAGTGGACACTGGGTTTGTTGGTGGTTTGTTGGATTAAAAACTGAATTTGGGAGCAAATTTGTGTTTGGTTGGTTTAGATCGGTTTTAGATGTGGCTTGACAAAATTGCTGCAGTTCCTGTTAAATGTTTATTTGGGACCATTTTCAGTTGCATATTTGATCTAGTGGACATTACAGGAACTGCAAGCATTTGGTAATTCTTCATTTGTCAGCAAAGTTGTGCTTGGGACCAAAACTTGGCTAATTTTCAAATCAAATCAAATCAAATCACTTTTATTGTCACATCACATGTGCAGGTACACTGGTACAGTACATGTGAGTGAAATTCTTGTGTGCGAGCTTCACAAGCAACAGAGTTGTGCAATTGGATTTAATAATAATTAGAAAAGTGGAAAATAAAGTCTGACTTGAAAGTATAAATGAAATGCAATATAACTGTGGTCTTTGATTTCAGAAAAAAATATATTTAATATTTCCAATTTTTAACATTTTCTCTTAATGTAAAAACAGAAATAAAATAATGAACTAATTTAAATTGAGGTCCAGTTAACACTTGATCTTGACTCATCTCAGTTTTCTTTTAATGATATGAAGCATAATGTGATTCATCTGTTTCTGTTGAGTCTCTTTAATCCAAAGCAAACATTGCAGCTATATCTAGCATTCAAAGGGCTTTCTTCTTTGAGGCGTTCAGTGTACATTAAGTACACATTCAAAGATCTGTAAGCCTTCACACCATCGACCCTCACGGCTCCACTGAGTTTCACGAGAATAAAGTTTGATTGTTGTAAAAAAGAAATCCAATAAACTCAGTGCAGTGATCCCTCCAGAGCACAACAGCCCGATGAAACCCTGACTTTGTGACTCAGTTGCTGCACACGGCTGCATTCAAGGCCATTTCTGAGGCCTTCGCTGTGAATATTCAAAGAAACTCTCCTGCCTTTATTCCTTGGTCGACCATTTCCTGTTTAGTTTCCAGGCAACTTGCCTTCACATTTTCACACTCAGGCGTGATTAAGCAAACATATTATTCTCCCTCTGAAGGCCCATCAAACACATTTTAATTCCTCGCATGCAGCTCTTTATCCGGTCAGAAACACTCACTGCTTCTGCTAAACCGAGTCCAGTGCTGAAGGTGAAGAAGACAGCGCCCTGCAGCCTAACGAATCTGTCAGAAAATGGTCTTGGCAGAGGAAAGGTGACGCATTCGCAGCTTTAAATCTGGGCTCAACGTGGGAAATCCCTCCTTTTCAGTTTTAATCACCATCATCAGCCACTTACACAGCAATAAGCTGTCATGTTGCTTTATGTTTGCATCTGTGCGCCATTTTCCAGAGCGAGGCCGGCTTGTACAGCTGTGTTCCCTCCCAGTGAGCAGCACTTTATTTACACACACACACATTTAAAGGCATGGCAGGGCTATTAATAGCAAGGCGGCCCTGATCTCTGCTTTGTGAGGAGACTGCATACGAACCATGCCATCTTCTGGCTACAGCAGAAAGAGGAGAAATGGAGAAAGAGACAGAGCAAGAGAGAGAGAGAGTAATCACTGCCGATATCCAGCCGGCACGGAAGTAGAAGCTGAGATGCTGGGTGCTCTCAGACGATAAGGAAACAGAGACTTGGGGAAGAAGTGTTAGTCCAACAGCATCTTACTCAGAAGCACCCCTCTAAAAAAAACCAGCTGGATAAAAATCAGACACAACGGAAGCCAATCAGAAACCTCCACAGAAAGCAAAGATATCCACAGTGATGGTCTGATTAACATCAGTGTGGATGGTTGTTTTCGGTTTCAAGTCAGCTTCACTTACACATAAACATCGGCGTCATTGGCATAGAAGCTTTCCACAATTTACAGACATTTGATCCATTGGTCAAGTCGAGTGGAGCAAACGTATGCAGTTAGGGCGACATATCAAATCGTAATAACTTCTTTGCATTAAAGAGGACCAAGAATATGTTGTCAGGTGAGAAATTCTGGACCAGTAAGTAAACTAATTTATTACAATTTCATCCATTAACGCAGTGTGGTCAGTAAATTCTGCTGTGTCCACATAGCTGCTGTTAGTGGGTTATTTGATAAAAATAAACACTGCAAGGCCATTAAGGGGGTACAACATGGATACCAATGCTGTTTGCAACAAGTAGCAAGCCTCAGGTTTAATTCCTGTTTGTTCCCATTCCCAGTTTCCTCATATTTGCTGTCTGTATCCACTGGCCATTAAATGCACCAAAAAAAAGGTGTTAAATAAAACCACAAACTTATTCACATTTCACATTTGTGAGAAACACTATATAATTAGTACCAAATGAAAGACACAGTCAGGGATTTGTCTGAGTTTCTGACTTTTCCCAATGATTTTCACATAAACAAAATATTTGTGGAAAGTGGGATTTTATTTACTCAAGAACAAAACATATTTTTGTTTACTAAATGAACAAAAAAAGCAATAAAATCCACGTAGTGATTCAGCTATACTCTACCTTGGGGCATTTCTCGCAGGCTGCAGCTAACAGCAGGATATTTATGAGGAAAAGTATCAGACAGAAGCTGAATAAACTGTCACCATCACATAAAAACGTAAACACATGATGATCTGAAGGAGGATTTATACTCTCAAAACACAAGAGATTCTGCACTGAAGATATAATACAGACATTATATACCAAATCTAATTTAGGATTTTTGTTTTCCCTAAACCTGAGCAACGACTGAAAACAAGCAGCCACGCAAAGTGCAAATCACAAAGATTAATATCTGTGAACAGCAGGACTAGTCACAGTTGTTTTTTGTGTACTTACTGCAAACAGACACAAACACAATCCCAGAAATTCCACATAATGTGTTCATCCAAACATCTGCACCAAACGTCTTTCACATAACGGAGGAGATGCAGGCAGCATCTGACCAAACAGTGTTAGATTACCAAAATCCACATTTGGATACTAACCGACACTAAAAATGATTATCCTCCAGCTGACACACAGCCCCTCCCCTCACTAGCAGCTGAACACACAAATAGCAGCACAGCAACAGTAACCATTTAACTTGTTAGTCAAGTTAATTGGCTACTGTTACAGTTAAGTTATTGTTTAGGCAGCAGCTAGCAGCTAAATATAAAACAACAATGTTAATGCTGGAGAGATACAGGAAACATTATCAGCCTCACCTGCCTGTAAGGTTAGTTTAACAGCAAAACAGGTTTTATGCTTTTCTAAAATCCCAAACTGAAGTTGACAAGCAGCTAGATTAGAAGCTGCTGCTGTTTCTATCATAGCATCCATCACCAGGAGCACAGCACTACCTCAGAAAATCAGACCATTTTCTGAAAATTTAGACTTTTTAATTTGTGGATTTGTTGGATTTAATCTCATGTTTAATTGGATACTAGGTAGCAGGATCATTTCTACTTTTTGCTAGTACGGATGCTACAGATGATGCCCTTCTTCAAACTCGACTCTAACCGCACCGCTGAGGTCTGATGTCACTTTGCATTGATGAAATATGTCCACACAGAGATATAAATGCCATAAAAAGTACCTCAAACCACCTCCTGCTGCAGCATGTGGGGTGAGGCCTTTTTGGATTTCTGGGTCTCTGTACTATCCCAAGTTTCCTGTAACCATCCTTGCTTCCAGCAGCCATTTTGTTTCCGGCCTGTTAAAGCAGTGTTAGTGTTCTGAGCCTCCTCCTGCTCCTCCTTTCATCCACCTGCCCTCCGCCGGCTCTGACGCCTCCCCTGACAAACATTGTGTTCTCCGGTCAGATCACCTGGTTCCCCCGAACCTTTCCAGCTGGAGCTCTGACTCACAGGTCAGCGTAACGGCGGCAGAGAGAGCGGCGGCTGATATTTTTAGTGAGTGACTCAGACAGACACATCTCTCTTTTCTCTCCACGCTTTTGACTTAACGTCTTTGCAGAGCGGCTGAGCTGTAATGAGCGAACACAGGGAGGATTTGCAGCAGGATGAAAGGAGCCGCTCGCCGCTGGATGGAGTGTTTTCATACTCAGCTCCATCAAAGTTACAACCCCTTCTTTTGTTTCACTTTAAAGGGCGAAGAAACAAACTGAACTGTCACGTGTGATGAAGGCAGATTTGCCGATTTATTCTCTGAAATGCCAGCAGCCAGAATTAGACGTTAATCCACACCTGCAGGAGGTGTTGACGACTGAACAGCACGCTGAGCACAAATCAAACCCACATCTACAGAAAGAGATTATGAGAGTTCATTTGAAGAGATTATTTTATGGCAAGAAAAAAAACCCCAGCTAATTACAGCCTGACTGGGAAGAATAATCAGAAAGGTCTCAGGTTCACTTTGTCCTCCAGAAGCTGCTAAACAAAACTGAGAACATCAGACTGTTCAAAAATACGTTCATGTCCACGACAGTGCATGGCTGCAGGGTGGTTTAGCACGTTTTAAAGTCTTAATGTTAGCTTTCTGGATGCTGCAAAATAGAGTTTTGGAGTCCAAAGTGAGGATGGTAGGATGAGAGGGTGGAGTGCTGAGCTGTTGGTGAACGAACTGTATCCACAGACGAAGAGAGCATCACACAGACACCTGCCAAATAAAATCCTACAACTGGAGCTCCGCCTTCCTGGACAGTCTGCTAGTATAATAACCTCACAGCAGCCATATTATTGGTCACATCATTAAAAATGCTCCAAAAGGCTCCAACAGCACAAACACGCTCCAGAGGTCCAGTTCACGGACTTCAATTAGCTCAGGTAAAGCCTAGCAGACAGATAGCAGCCACAGCCGCCTGTCAGGTCAAATAGGCCACACCCCTTATAATAAAACCTTTAAATTTGCTACAGAGACCAAAACAGTTTGTGTATCAGAGTGTAAACATGTTTATTTCTGCTGTAAAGTTTTAACATGAGAGTCTATGAGGAGTGCCTCACCACTTGAGCCCCTGCTGGACGAACAGAGGAACTGTAGGTTTTTGTGCTTCATGTTGCAGTTGCTTGGGTGGTGTTACCTTCAGGGTCACTAAAATCTTAGAGTGGTGCCCCTCCACAAAGTGTGGAGATAAGAAAGTTCAGATGCAGGTCTCATATAGATCACTCCAATAAAGCACAGCAAGCTGGAATGATGATCTAATTAACTGGTGACAGTTTTTAATGGTTTACCTGGACATTTAAACCAACCTTTATCCAAGTGAAACTTAACCAGCTTCCACAACCCAGCAAGGTTAATCATACAGCAACCTCCATGACGTTAAAAAACTGTTCTGGTTCCATTACAGAAAATAGAAACATAGTTCAAATCTGCAGACTCTCCCCTTTCAGGATCTTCTGCAGAGAGCGCCTCGTCTTCAGCTATCAGCTCCATATCTAAACCAGCATGTGACCAAAGAGCGGTCTGAATTAAAGCAGCAGACACGTGCGTTTAAACCAGATTATTTTGGGTTTATCTGAGACGCCTCACAGAACACTCTCACACTTTTGAGGCTGTTCATTTTCCTGACTGCTTTGCTGCCTGCAGACACCCAGCAGATTCATTTCACTTTCAAAGAACTTCTTTGACAGTCGGGACGCTCTGTCAGTGTTAGTTAGTCGGTGAGCCTCTGGGCACCCAGCCACAATAACAAATCTGGATATCAGTGCAGAATTAGCGAGTCAGGTCTGTTTTACAGTTCTGTGAGTGTACCTCTGTGACTGAAGCCCATTCTCAGTTCAAAGCTCCGAGACTTTGGAGGCACAAACGTCCCCAACTTTGAAGCCGATCGGGGAGACTGCCAAGCAGCGGCTGACAGTGGGAGGGGTCTGGATGAAGGCTGAGAGCCTCCCCGGAGGCTCCTCCACTACTGCACGAAAGAAAACACTCGACTTCAAAGCACAGCTGAAACTCACCATCTTCACTGCCTCCACCATGCAAATCAGAGAGAGCAGAGGCTTCACCTTTCACATCTGGAGGCTCTATCTACATCTGCACTCCTGCCTATATTCATATGTTTGCAGAGCCTATCTAAGATGCCACACATAGGCCACAGTCTTCATTGTTAATTCTTTGCTTCAGAACGGTTCATGGGTTAGGACGACCCACGTTTGGAAAAACAGACCAAAGTATCGACCGGCAAAGTAGCTGAAAAGAAGAAGAAGAAAAAAAAGATCAATATGAGGTTTTTAGGAGGTCTTCACCTCTGTTATATCACCAAACTCCTTTGACAAATAACAGTAATTTCGCTCTGCAGGACTGCGCTCTTCAGTGACGTTTAGTATTAGTTCAGTGGATCCAGGCATCAGCAAAGCAGAACTTCTGACATGTTTTAGAGTACAGTTACTGGTTTTGTTAATGGAATCTGGTGGTGATTTTAAAAGCTTCATAGCTGAAAAAGCAATTAAAATATTTTCAATAAAGCAAACTGTTTTCACTGTTCGCAATGCAGGGTTATGTGGGTCCATTTGACATTACAACACAACAGAAGAAAGGAGCGGGAGTGCTCCTGAACGTTAATGAAGGGCACAGTTTTTCTGAGCTGTGGCCACCTTCAGGTTCCACTGAGGGAGTCTGACAAACTAACACCATTTACCTTCACCAAACCAGGACCTAGAACTGGCTCTAACCTAATGGCTGTTCCGAAGGTTTAAACCACATAATTTACCCAAAGTTCAGCTGCCTTGAATTCAATCCTGAAACCCGTTGAAATGTGGACCAGAACTGTTACTTTCGAGCATGCTATAATCTCCGTGTCATGTCCATGCAATCTGTCCAAAACAACAACAAAAAAACCCCAAAAAACCCAAACAGGTTATCCAGCTTCGTCCAGGTCAGCTTGGCTGTCTTTATACTGATACTCAGGCAAGCAGTATACACCCTCCTCTCTCAGCAGTTGGACAGCATCCTTGAGAAACAGGGTCTGTGTAGAGCTGGATTTCTTGAGAGCACTGCCAAAGTTCTGTATGTTTCCATTTGTTCCACGTTCATAAAGCTCCAGGCGATGCAAATCCTTTCTAAACAATGTGTGCAGATAACTTTATTTATTCTGTCCAAACAGATATGTGTTTGGTTGTTAAAGTGAATTGAAGTCGTGTTGCTCGCAGGTAGCTGAATCTGTCGTGAACACTGATGATTGTTCCTCTTGAAGAGAAATGAAAGGTTTTGTTATTAAGAACTCAGGCAGAGGTAAACTCAGCCGGCAGGATTGCATGTGGAAACGGGGGAAACTCTCCGTGGCAGTAAGTCTTTACTGGGCCGCTTTCCAAGGCGATGTTTGTGTCACTGCTGCTTTGATTAAAGGGATTTTCAAAGCTTATATTCCCCACAAACTAGGAAGGCATTATCAGTATTAAAGCAGCGATGCCTTGAGCTATGCTGAAGATCTGTGGATGAGATCAGATTGGAGAGGGATGGCAGGATTAGACGCACAGAGGCGTAGACCTGACAGCTCATCACAGCTTAACAGAGGCATGATCCCCAAGACACCGCCGATATCCCTCCATCTCCTGAATATCAGGACCCAAGACCAGATCTACACTGTAGGAGGGGAGGAGTCAGCATGCATTTTTCAGGAAAATTTTCCCCTGAAATACACCAGCTGCCCTAATCTGGAAGTCAGACGCAAAACGTGTTTGATCACTACCAAGACCAAGCTCAGGGGTGTATACAGCTGGGAGTCTCAGGCAGCATTAGCAGAAATGTCCGGACCTTCCTGTCCCCACCTGAGCACCTCCTTCAGGTCTTCTGGGGGGGGGGACACCGAGCCAGCCTAGAGATATTATCTCTCCCACCTGTCCTGGGTCTGTCCTGCTTGTTAATTCTGATATTATTACCCATCTCTGGGTCCAAACCTCTTCTTCAAGCTCCACAATCAAACTCTGAGGCACCACTGAGATTTTAAAACAGTCCAAATTATTTTGGTTCAGTTCCTGTTACAGCAAAGATGAAGAAGAGGATTTACCAGCTTCATCCAACTCCATGTACAGATGATATGTTCTGCTGAAAGACTTCTAAAACACTAAAACAAGCAGGTGCTTTATGCTAAAGAAAGAAAGCTTAACAGTTTCCTGACCGGACTCTCAGATATTTACAGCAAGCTGCGGCAATGGAGCACGTGATGTTTATTGTCGTATTTATGGTCATCATCTGGTGGAGGTAATTAAAAAACGACCCCGTGACCTTTTACAGAGAAAAGGAGACCATGGAGGAGGCGGAGGGCACCGCTGAGACTTCACGCTCTCAGAAAAAACACTACACAAGTCAACAACAAGTGGGGATACCTGCACCAGGAGACCCTCACCTCCACTGCCTGTCTGGGACTCTCTGTACAAAGTCACTGGTAGACTTTGACCATTAGTTCACGTCTTATTATCATTTTCTTTCAGTCCATTAGTTCTCACTGATTAAACCTGTGCCTTATTATCACTCCTGCACTGTGTGTTACTGTTTGGAAAACATAATTAGGTCCATTCAAAAAAGTCAAATGCAAACAAGCATAGAAACTGAAATCTGTGACACGCAGCAAGGTTTGAATTATTATTATTACCCGAGCTTTATTCTTCTTCCAGGCTGAGTCTAGCTGATCTTTGTTTTCCTTCTCAGTCCTCATCAGGTCAATGTTTCTGCTTCCTTTTGTTTGTAGGTGTCTCCGGGTTCTCCTGCTGGCTCCTTGTGTTCTGAATTTTTTCCTTTGGTCTGATTTGTCATTTTTTGTTATAAGCAGTTATAATATGTTAAACCTTCACCTTCCTGCCTGCCTATCTCCATGACTTTGGGTCAACTAAACATGATAATCAATAAGAGTAATTTATGCTCCCTGGATCCAGTTTGGCTCCATTTGCTCTGATCCTCTTTTCTTGCTTTTAAATACTGCAGATGATTAATCTGAGGATCAAAGCCTTGAGAAAAAAAAACAAGAGAGATGTGATCTTTTAAATGAGTAGCGACAGAGGAATTCTCAGCAGCTTTCTTCTCTTTCATGCACATAAATAAGTTCCTTTTCTTCTTCTTCCTGATTGTGTTTTGTGTTGTTAACCTGATGAAAAGGCCGCAGCCTGAGATGTACTTTAGCTACAACCCCACCTGATCAATTTTTCAAAGGGGCTTTGAAGTAACCCTGGCTGAATGCAGAGTCCTACTTCCTTTTATGGCGAGGCCTCTACCCCCTTTTTAAGCACGCCACTAGGAGACTCAATAATGCATTAAAAAAAAAAAAAAAAAAAAAAAAAAAAGCAGGGCATTGTGGGATGCTGGCCTAGAAGGAGTATGTAAATGAGCTCCAGGAAATAAGGCCACTCCCACACATAGTTCAGGTCTAAATGGGGGTAAAACTGCAGGAAATTGTTTTCTGCAAGTTGTGAGTTTTCTATTCGGTTTGTTTTGAGGCAGCTGGAGGAAAACGGCAGCTCCATCACGACTCAATGTTCCCTTTTTTTTCTCCCTCTATCTTGTGAAGCTGCGAGTGAAATGGTTCAAATCTTCAGAGATGTCAGACGTACAATCAGAGCCGGCAGGAGACGAGTTATGAAACGGTTTCCATAACAAAGACTAATCAGACCAACATTCACGTTTCTATTTTTTTAGTCCTTTACTATAATTGACCTCTTTCTGGTGATGTCTGTTTAGCTGGCTCACTGAGCCCATTGTTTGTTCCTAAAAAAGCTTTGACAAATGAACCACTTATACACACACACACACACACACACACACACACACACACACACACACACACACACACACACACACACACACACACACACAGGCAACAAAAACCTAATCAGAGAGCACTGAATGAGGCCTGGACAGCCGGCGCTGAGAAGGAACCAGCTGCTGCAGAGAGACAAAAACATTCCTCTCTGCTCTGCTCGCTTTCTCACAAAGACAAAGACGAGCCGGAGACAAACGCCGCCGCTCTGCATCCTCACGCGCCAATGAAGATGTCGGCCGTGGTTAATGTTTGGAAACACAACTTTGTTAAGGTCTGAAAGTCTCTGCTGTCACAGCTCAAAATAATAAATATTCGGTTATATTTCGGCAGCATTTTAGCAAAGCTCTGATGGAGTCAGGTTTCTGCTAAGCACCAAAACAATGATGGAAAATATACACTTGTTTAAAAAGAAATACAATCTCCAAACAGAATTAAAACTAAACACTACTACAGATAATGACACTGAAACTTGAACTTATTACCATTAGAATTCAGCTTATGGTGAATTGTGCGCTAAAATCAGGATTCACCTGTGTCAGGTGGCCCCTCCTCACTGAGTTACCTGTGCCTCATCATCAGGTGATTAAGTTCAGCTATGCAAAATCATCTTAATCTTCTGAGGTCTGCAAAATCACAGGTAAGAACCTAAACCCTATATTTTGGAGAAAGGCAGGAGAGACTTTTTTTTTCTTTTTTTTTTCTAAATGTGAAAAGTTTTTTAATGTCTGTCAGAATTATGAATATGTTCGTGTTCCCTGATTGGGAAAACCTAAAGTTACACATTCTGATATCCTAGGGTCAAAATTAGGGTTCGGGTTGACTTCACCTGACTTCATCCTGTTTCGTTCATCTTGTTTGAGCACACCTGGTCTTTAAAATGTCACTTAGTGTGGTCTGTGTTCAAAGGCAGTGCTATTATATTATTTCACTCTCTATTATATTACTTATTAAAGTGTTATTAGAGTATATTTACTTAATTACTTGAGATATTTCAGCCTTTTACTCCAAAAGAACTGAACTTCTTTACACACAGTACATCATCCTAACAATAGACTGGCTCTGACAGAAAACCAGTATCTATTGTTGCCCTTTTCAGGTAAAACCACCATGAAGAAGCCAAATCATGAGACAGTGTGGTGTTCAGGGCATCATCAGGCCAATCATCCTCTAAATACTCACTGTCAGGTTAATCCATGAGGCTCACATTGAGGAGTATGAAAGCATGAATGTAAACACACATTTTGAGTTCAACAGCTCAAGTAAAACAATTAATAATTTGTGGCAAGAAGTCATTTAACATCATTCACGCAGCGGCACCTCTGCCCCTTCCATAATTACCAGCTTAACAGAGCCATCTGAGCCAATCAGGGGTCAGGGTGCTGATGGAGACAGAGCCCACGCCGGCTGGATGGGTGACAGCAGGCGTGTGTTGGCGGTGTTTAATTATAACGCCAGTCTACATCTTCTCCTAATTGTTTCCTCTAAACGTTCTCCTCCTACAGTTAAAGAGGAAGGTCCAAACAGGAAGTAAGAGGGACTGACTTTCCTTTGTTTTGGAGGCTGCTGCTCAATGTTTAATCAGAATGACCTCTTTAGTTCAGCAGATAAATAAAAGATTAAAGAGGAGCCCTGTTAACACCAGGGCAGCTCAGAAGCTCGCTCTGAACAAGTTTTCCTGATTTCCCCCAGCCTGAGCTGCTCACCAACAACAACAAGAGACCGACCAAACAAAAAGCTCTTATGTTTCTGCTCTCCCACCTTCAAAAGTAAAGCCAGGCAACAGTTTTATATATTTTACACCTTAATTTTTTTTTTTAAACTGACAACAACAACAACATGCAAAGTCAGTGAACAGAATTTAAAATCTTCAGAAAAGATGGTTTCTGATGCCACAACTGTGTTAGATCAATTCAAAACACAGACAGCAAGCTTTCACACAACAAAAAATATAACCCCACTGCACGTCAGAAATGTCAACATCTGAGGCTTGTAAGATAAGCAGAGTGCTTCCTGATGTAATCAGATCATTTCAAAGCACGTGTCGGCCTACGGGGATGAAAAACAAAGCTAGAAAACTGCAGTTACTCTAACGTCCAGCAGAGGCTCCAGCAGTTAGTCAGTCCCCATAGACTCCTAGGGTCAAAGACCTTTGGCAATTTAAACCACAGTTTTAAAGAGCCTAAATCTTATGGTCAGCAGGGGAAACAGTTATGTTGTTCCTGATAACTTATCCAAAACCTTTCAGAACTGGGTCTAATGAGTGCGCTTTCAGCCTGAAAGTCGGACAAACAACCCCACCAAGTGTCAGAAATGTTATATTTTAGATTAGGTTTTGCTGTCATTAGGACATTATCCTGTTTCATCTTACTGTAAACTATTTAAATGTTCCCCTAGACCTCATAAATCCTCTCGGTCACAGGTGTTGGATGTTAAAATTCACTGAAACACCTGAAAGAACATCCACACTGAGCTGAAAGAACCTCGACCTCAACCCTCAGTGCTTGTTTGATTTGGGGAAATGAAGGAGCACTAGGGATGGGTATCGTTTAGGTTTTATCCGATACCGGTGCCAAACCGGTACTTTTGAAACGGTGCCGGTGCTTAAACGGTGCTCAAACCGGTGCTTAAAGAATGGAGAACACAAAATTGGTCCAAAAACCACTCATGTTTAGCTGGTTTTTTTTGTAAAAAGATAACAATGTTAGCCTTTTCTGCAGCTATAGGGCATATATGGTATCACTCTTGGCTGGAAGCAGTGCTTAAACAATGGAAAAAACACAAACTTTGTCCAAAAACCTCTCATGTTTAACTGTTTTCCACTTTTTCTTTGGTCATTTTAGCCTTTTTGGCCAGGGTGAAGGGAGTATCTGCCATCAAACAAGAAGACAGCCGCATGTAACTACGACGGTGTTTGCTAGTTCACCTTACATGCATCAATTTAATAATGTGGTTAGCCTACTCAACGTAAATTACACACGAACAACATTAAGCTACTCATGCAGAGAATTAAGCTACTCACTGCCATCATCATCCGTCATCATTTCTGCTACACTGGCAGGGCTAGGGGCCAGGACTCTCCTCTTCGAGTTTTTGGGGGATGTTGCTAACTCCAGGTCCGATAACAGGCACCACACCCGCAGTAGATGTGCTCGGTGTGAGGTCTCGCAGCAAGCTATCAAATACGGTGCATTTCTCGGCTTTAAAAAAAAAAACACTACGTGTCGCCAGGTGTTTCATCGGATTCGAGGTGTTACCTCCTTTGACAGTATCACAGTATCACCTTAAAGCACTTGTTGCAGGCAGCCGAGTTTGCATGTTTTGCTGTGAAGTACAGCCAGACTTTTGACCACTTCGCCTTTAATCTGTAGCTCTGCTCTAAAAGAACGTACGCACCTGGGCCCGCCTACTATCCTCGGAAACGTAAAATGATTGGCTAGAATTGGCTCAGGAAAAAAAAAAAGCACCGAAATAAAGCACCAAAATAAAGCACCGAAATGTGCGCTGCTTTTCGGTCTGGTTACTACCGTTTATGTCAGAACCGGTGCCATCATGGCACCGGACACCGGTACCCATCCCTAAGGAGCACTGGACCCAAGTGGCACATCAGCAGCTATTTCCACCTACAAAAGAGCATGGACACCCCTACAATACTTGCTGGACTGCCCAGAGATGGTCACTGGTTTCAATTCCAAAATAAAACACTCTGAGATGGCAGCTGTGGCTATAAAAATAAAACTGAACTTAACTGAATTATTTTTATTGTTCTGTGACTAAGTTGGAAGAAAGACACTTAATAGAACTTTATTTCTTGTTACACGACTGAGCTTACATCTGGATTAATTTTTCCCACCAGCTGTTTGCCACCACTCACTCTCTCTCACACACACATACACACATACACACACACAGTCTGCTGTGGAGGTGAGCTGCCAGCGAGTCGACTCAGCCAGCTGGAGTAACTTTCATGCGTGCACCACCCAACAGCATTTCATTCAGTCTATGTTTGTCACATGCATTTTAATGCTCTGTCCCACCAACGCCACCCACACTGAGGGCCCATCCCCTCAGAGTATCTCACTCTAACAAGACACAGAGCCTATAGAAACAATGATGCCAACTCCTCATGCTCCAAATAATTACTGACAGGTAGAAACAGGAAGACAAAGACAAACATTTATCAACATATTCCAGCTGATTTACCAGCTCCGAGCTCACATTTCCCTCCATCTTCAAACAGAAGCAATGATGCAAACACAGTCGTTTCACTTCTTTTGTCATCATCGTCATGAGCCGAGCAGCAAAATTTTGACAAACACCAAACCAGCAGCAAAAGATGCCCAACGAAAGAAATGATTTCACTCTGAGGCCACGATGTGCTTCTCCTGTTCCTGTCAGAACTCACAATTTACTACAGAGACTTGAATACATCGTTCGGGATCCAAAGAAATGACCTGCGGTGATTTGAATCATCTGATAGATTCTAGTTTGACCAGGTAAACACAGAGTTCCTCGGGGTTGTGTGCTGAGGCTGATTATTTTTACATTATACATGGTTCCCTTGGGTAATCAGAAAACACTATGTTAGAGTCCTTTTTAACAAGGATGCATAAAAACTATTGTAATTCCTTATCATCAGGTTGCTCTAAAAGTTCTCTGAAAAGCCTTTAGTTGATCCAAAATTGTGAAGCAAGAGTACCAAAGGTAGGGCAGAAGATCCATCACCAGCTGCACTCCAAGATGACGCTGAGAAAACCTAACAGCGACCAGACAGGTGAGCCAGAAAACATGACACAGGAAGGGCAGGGGCTAACTTGTTTGCACTGACTGAACTTTCAAAATAAGAGTGAGGACAGTGTCCATTACTGGATGGCATTGTTCTTTCAGATGGACAGAAAACATAAAAATAAAATGAGCTAAAATCAGTCTCCATGTGAGGCAGGTAGTGTATATATGTTGAAAAACTGAAGTTGTCCCTTTGAAAGGAGAAACTTTCTCTTCAGCTGAGCGCTGGCACCACCCGCCTGATGTGGGCTGAACAGTATATACATTTCTACCATCTGTCAGTCACAGTAATCCGTCATCTCCGCCTCCGTTCTCCATCAAACCTCGAGTTCAGTCTGACAACATTTTATTTTAACTGTAAATCTAATCTGACTTTAATCTGATGATCCTGTTTTTCAGGTTTCATCTGATGTTTTATTGTTGAACGGCACCGAACTTCAAACCTCGCAGAGCATCACGGAAGTATCAAACATTTTCCTGCTGTTTGGAAAAGCAGCTGCAGGAACGTGATGAAAATCCGATGCAACGCTGTCAGGGTGAGGCAGAGAAGCTGCACTGAGCTCGCTCTCTGACAGACGGCGGTGAAGTGGGTTATGGGAGCAGCAGGCTGCTGCAGCCGTCATCCTGTCAGTCTCAGGGTTAATTGAATCAGATGTGTACAGGAAGCCCCCCCCCACCACCACCACCACCACCACCACCACCACCACCACCCTGTCCATACACGCTCTCCTCCAACTGATCAAAGCACCAAGCGACATCGGACCCAAACAATCCCACCTCCTGTTCACAGAGGAGGATCAACAGTCAGTGTCAGAGGGTTCATCCATCAGGTTTGGGACAGGTGGCATCAAAACAAGAGTTGGCCCATGTAAACCAATCAGAGCAGGTTCTTCGTTTTCTACCAACCCAGAAAAGGCTCCAGAATATAATCTGTTTCCATCAAAAATAAATCCATACAGAGCCACAAACATGGTTCTCATGTGGAACCTGAAACTACAGAGACCCAAGAAGGGGCAAACAGTCTGAAGTTTCTCAGTATTTCAAGTCAGGGTAGTCCAAAATGCTTTAGTCACTCTCCTCTGAAAGGCTTCCTCAGGTTAACCTGTTAACTTTTAACCTCCCAACACTCCCGAGCACACCAGGCCATCTTTGTGAGTTGTTACCCGACCCTACCATACCCACATCATGGACCACCTCCATGTTTTTAATCTGACCTCGCTCTTATTTTGAAAATTCAGTTACTGCGCATCATATGGCCCCAGCTCTTCCTGTCTTGTGTTTTCTGACTGGTTGGATTGCTGGTCGGGGTCATCTGATGTCATTCAGCTATTTCTTCAAAGTGTATTCGTCTCATGATTGGATCGACTCCGTCTCCACCAGTGACTGGGTTCTACTGTTTCTCCATTACACACACAGCAGCGTTTTGGATCAGGAGCTTTGAGAGCAGCCTGACGACTGAATATTCAGTTACTTGAAGATTCATTCGATATGTAGGTCCTCAGTTTTACATTTTGGGGCTCTGTTCCACTAGCTTCATTATCTCAAAGCTTAATTTGATGTGAAATATTCACCAAATAGAAACATGATGTGTTCTTAAAAATGAACACAGGTGAAAAGTTTTCTCTGTTGTCTTTAGTTTTTTGGGCATCGTCTTGTTGAAGTCTGACTTCCTGCTGTGCGATGCAGCATGCTGACTCTATGTAGCTCAGCGTTTGATGATAAACTGAGCCTTGTGGCCGGCCCGGCTGCTGACTGTGCACAGCGTCAGCCGGTAAGCCGCTCGCCGAGGCCTCAACCGGCCTGGCCGTGCCGTCAGGTTATCAACAGCGAGCCGAGCTGGAAAACCTTATCAAGGGAAAAAGTCAATACCGTCGCCTCTCCTGATGCTGTGCCCTTTACAGGAAAGAAAAATGATTCAACGAGGACCTGATTCTAATCTCCGTGGAAAGAAGTCCTTTAAATTACAGCTTTCAAGGTGAGTTCACACTCTGCAGGGTGCGTCTGTGGGTAAACAGAAGGACGAGTGGGTCCAGCTCTCTGATATCTGCTTGTAATTTCTCTAAAACAAAGCAGGCTATTGTGGTAGCTTTATTAAAACTTTAACAGAGATTCATGTAGGGTGAAGCTAAACTGACACCAAACTGCAGCAGAATAAAAAAAAAAAGAAAAGAAAGAATTTAAGACATTTCGGGCTGGCCCCGGGGCAGATCAGTGTAAAGAAGGCTGACATTTAATAAGAGAAATGTATTGGCAATGAATGAGATAGTTTATTTATGCATTTTTCATGTTGGTCTGATTTAAAGCTGCGGTTCATATTTTATTCAAATAAGATGGGAGAGAAGGTTAGAAACCCTGACCTGCGATAAAACACATAGATGAGCTCCTTTCGTTTGTGAAAATGTTACCTTTTTATTCTCTTCTGTTCTCGTTATTTAACTGTTAGTTTTATTTTTTTGAGTCTGTTACAGGTTATATTTGAAGTTTTTGCTGCTCTAACGCAGGAATTTTTCACTAGATCAAATTTTTGTCTTTCATGCCTTCCTGAGCTTCTGCTGGAAGAATTTCTTCCTTCCCACCATCACCATCATTATCTGATTTGGGGAGTTTTCTCTCCAACATTGTAGGGTCTAATCATCTGTTGTTGTGAAGTGGCATTATACACATAAAATTGACTGAATTTGGTCCTGGTTATTAACTCATAATGAATCATAGCGGCCTTTTGTCTTGCTGAATGGTTGAATATTCACTAATAAAGCTCATAGAGCCCAAAACGATCCAAGCCCAAACCTTCAGTTCTATATTGTTGCCTCCAGTGTCTCAGCGAACCTTAAAACAGAGCTCAAACCTGCAAGTTACTTTCAAATCTTCAGAAATATCAGATTTTCTCATCATATAGCATGAAGTCTGATGGGACCCATTTCCTGTCTTCGCGGCAGGAAGTCATGAGGACACAAAAGTGAAAGCAGAGAGGAAGAGGTCAGTCGCTGACGAGCTCAGTCCGCCGACTGACAGACGAGCAGTGACTCAAACCTGAACTGTGATCTCTTATGCATGAAAGCACTCCCGTGTCAGGGAATCTGCTCGTGCCTCATCGTTCGCCTCAGAGAGACATTATTCATCGCGTCAGTCAGCTGGACGGCCAACACGAGGAGGACGCGAGTGGGAGGAAGAGAGTGGCTGAATACGAACCACGGGAATGTGACCACAACAAACAGACACATGAGCGAACGTCTGACTCAGAGGAGTTATAAAAACCTTTAAGTTTTAACCTTCCCACCCTCTCAGATAAAACCTTTTAATCTGCCGGTCTGGACGCACAAAAGTGAGGGCAGAGGATGGCGATAAAACGCCACAATAGCGAGGGCTGAGAAGTGTGAGGGAGTTCATTAAAGGAGAGGAAAACCAGTAAGCGAGGCTTTTGTCCCGACAGCAGAGATCATTAACTGACCTCAGACAGGCCAACGGCACTGCACGCTCTCCACACGCTTTACCCTGAACCACTTCCTGTGAACCAACACTTCCTGTCAGGTGCAGAAACTCGAGAGCTTCAAGTTCCACGCTGGAGATTTTTGTTGCTATATCATAGAGAGATCCCTCTTGCTGGTTCGGGGGGTTAAAAAGCTCCAGAATTCACAGCACTTCAGCTGCAACCCTATCAGCCTGCAGCTTTACGTTCATACTACGAAAATATTTAAGGTGTGAAGATAAACTGTGCTTAGCTCATTAAATACGCTGCAGTTATTGTACACATGAGAGCTGACCTGCAGTCTTCCTGGACACTTTTACCATCGGGGTTAAGGTTACCAGGTTTCTAGTCTAGGGAAGATCCCAGCACTGAGCTCCACGCTGTGCTGATAGTGTTTTCAGGCCTGAATCGCAGCTCCAAAGTCAATGGCAGCAGCTTCACAGACACTTGCTGATGGATAAATACCTGCTGCAGGGATCAAACAGGTAAACATGAACCATATTTATAAAGCTAAGATGTCCACTGGTTGGCTGACAGCTTTGCATTATCATGCAGCACCACTGATGAAGACTTTGGTGTCATTTTGCAAAAAACATGACTTTTATTTCCAAACAAAAGTCTGCATTTTAAAATACAAGCTAAGTGCATTGATTTTATTTAACTGATGTTGTCGTAGCTTTAAGTCCTGCTATGAACCTCTTACCCTCATAAAAAAAGCACAGGTGTATGTTTGTTAAGCCAGACTTACCCCTCTGACCTCCTGAAGCAGGTACGTATGGGTGATATTTCACGTCAAAGCTGCAACAGTTAATTTTAGAGCGGCGTGAAATCGAGCGATGATTCGGGGCTGAAAATGCCGCCACCACAAAGGCCAGCAGAGCTTGCTCATAAACAAACGAGCAGATTACAGAGCTGCTGCCGCTTTGTCTCCACTACACAAACACAAATCCTCAAAACAGAAGAAGAGGCTCGCAGCGCGACGCGGGGAGGCAATTTCTGAATTATTACAGTGATTTTCACGGCTTTCTGAGCCTGATAATCCGAGCTCCGTGGCGCCTCAGTGCACGACTCTCTAGATCCCCAAAGGCCGACTGACAGAGCTGAGGGACATCTCCACCCGCCACCTTCAAAAGTCACCACAGAAGAAGAGAAAAATCACCACGTTTAATAACGGGTTTACGTTGATTATGAGCATGTAAACTTTTATTAATGTTCAACTTTACTGTGGCAGAGAACTATTTAAATCCTGTGATCTAACTGTGTCTAAATTTAGCTTAATGGAAGTCACAGTATCATTTGAAAAGGCAACAAACTCAGATAAAATGTGAAAATACCAGAAAATAAAAGTTTTAAAGCATAAAGAGACCTTGTGTTAACATAAAGTCATACTGTTATACTAATAAAACTTTTCCTTTAAAAGAAAAAGGAAAAAATGAAAAAATGGATCCTTTTTTTTTGAAAGTATAGTTAGATCACGATCTTAGTCACCAGAAAAGTTCAAATAATATCAAACAAATATTCATACACTTCTGAAGGATGTGTGCTCCCATCACTTCTTCAGCATTTCAGACACACTCTACCACACCAGCCGCTCACAGACTGAAGATTCACCTGCTCTATAAATAAGAACAGCACAGCCGAGTCTACAAAATGACATCTGACCCGAACATACCACGTACCTTGCTGGGTAAGGTCTGTAAGAGTCTCAGACTGTTCATATATAAAACAAACAGTAGCGGCCCCAGTACTGAACCCTGGGGAACGCCTTCAGTTACATTAAACAAGCTAGAAGTGATTCATTCTGTCTGTACACACTGACATCTGCCCAATAAATCATTCTCAAACCAAGTCTGTGCTTTACAGCTGCAGGATCCACTCTGTGAGATGCCTTAAAAAAAGGCCACATGCCACTGCTTGTTGATTGTTTTATCGATAAAATCATTCAGCACTTTTAAGACCGCTGTAGTTTTGATTGTTCCTGACACTGAGTGGTAGCTCAGGGAATACATGCTAACAGACAGCAGCCAGAGTTTCCTTAACAGGAGAGGATGGTAGCCATTTAAACCTGAAGCATCTCCATCTTCAAACTGGTAGTGCAGTAAAAATCAGCCAAATCATCAGAATGGCTAGAAAAAGATATAATACAACAGAATAACCTTTTATTGTCATTGTACATGTGCAACGAAATTATGGTGGTGTAACCTTTCATTACAAATTTAATGGTTAATAATCCAGGACATGCACTTCTGAGAAAACTGTATATATAAGAAGTATATTTGCAAGAAAAGTCCCACAAGCAACTGATTATGATGATAAGAAAGGATCCATCTATGATTTCCTCCAGCTCTGTAAACTAGAAATCACTGCATTTGTTGTTGTTGTTGTTGTTGTAGTAAAGTAATCGATCGGTTGCATGATGAAACACAAATACTGCATGCTGCATTTTTTCACAGAGGAAAAAACACGGCTGCAATCTGCGCCATCTGATTGGATCAAAGAAGCCATATCGAGAAATAGTGACAGTTTCTTGGATTCACTTCCACCATGTCTCGCAGTAGAACAGGTTAACGTGGAAGATGCTTTTCATATCTCAGCAGCGGGCTTAAAACTCTGAAATAGTTCTGATAGAATCGGATATTTACGGACGATCGATGTGCACGTCTCCGCTCCGGCCACTCACACTCTCATCACACAACAGGAAAAAGCAGGCAGCAGTAGCTTCCTTCTCCTGCAGAGTGCACACACTTCATACAGCTACAGTACAGCATGGAGCACTCACCTCATGCTCAGCATTCATATCGATCCCTCTCAGTTTATCCAAACTTTCCCCTCATTACGATTTCCTCTCCGTTCAGCTCCAAACAACAAATAAAGCTGCAGAAACATGGACTTTCTGAATCTACAGATTCAAGGTTACTGAGGGTCACTCAGGAGGCAGAAAGAGTTCACCTCACAGTAAACAACAAAAACTCGTCTGCAGGACAGAAAAAGAGCAAAAGTCTGAGTGAACTGTTGTCAGAGTGTAATTTACCATAAAGCATTTAATACCAGTCAAAGTCAGAGAGACTGAGTCCTCGAACATAAATCAGAGGTAGAAAGAGGCCGGTGAATCCGGCCACCAAGCTCAGACCTGGTTTAAAAAGCTGGCCCTTCAGACAGGTCTGCATGCTAACTGTAACAGCTCCACATGCATGAAGCTTAGATTCTAACGTGGTCCATGAGAGCCTGCTTTCATGTGTGCACCACCTGTAAAACCAAAAGAGCTCAGATGTGTGTTTTGGTTTTACAGTGCGAGTCATGAGAAAAGAAAACATCTTTCCATTACGTCCTGCCACCGCATGCAGCGAGATGACAGAGTGCTGTGGCGAGGGAAACAGCAGCGCGGCAGTCAACACGGGTTAATTCATCGCAGCCTCTCGCCTCCCGCCACATCAGCACTTTCCTCTGGAAATCGCTGTTTGCTGCTCTGTAATAAGGAGCTGTCACTCGGATGGAGGGCCGAGCGCCTGCAGCAGGTGATCTGCAACCTGTTTACCAGCCGCACACGGCTCCTCAGACAAAAGCATTGAAACACCTGCCATTAATAACACCTGTGATTAAAAAGGAAATCAAGTTTTAATTTCACCTTGTGAGAAATAATTTGTGGTTATTTTATTTTGTGCAGCAGATAAAAAAGTATTCCCTTGCAGGACATTACAGTATTTCTATTTGACATGTTTGTAATTCCATGAATAATTACAGACTTTGGATCAGATCACAGTATGTGTTGAACAGCAAGCAGCCTGTAAGGTCCTATGAGATGATGTTTTTAATAAGCATGAAGTAAACCTGTCTAAAATGGACAGCATGTGCAGGAAGTGGAGAGTTTTGTAGTGATTTGAATGAAAGAAAAACTGATTTCCATCTTTCCCTAAACTGTAAGCCGGCTCCTTGAAAGGCCGCCCCAATTTCCCGAATTCCATCTTGTATTCTTTTCAGGACTTAATGAAGGTAATGCGGCCGAAAAGATGCCGCACAAACCAGCCGATCTCCACTTTCTGAAGCAGAATTAATCAAAACAAAGCTGGCGACCCCGGTCCCGTCTGAAGGTATGTGATACACCCGGGTAAAGAACAGCCCTGCCCTCCCTCTGGAGGAGTCATCACAGGCTTTCCTGCCATGTTGCTCTTAATTAAAGCCGAGCGTGCCTTCCAGGAATGATTAAAACGAGTCTGCAAACAAAAAAGGGGACGATTTGCCGCTGCGACAGCACGGGGACAAACGAGAGCAGATTTAAGCTCCTCTGAGATTAAACAGGGATCTGCTGCTTCGTGAGGCTGATATGTGGATGCCCTTTGGTTGTTACCCTATCAGCCTGAACACACACACACACACACACGTCTCAAAAGTCAACTATGAGGATTTAAAGCTGCAAAACCACAAATTATATGAGCACAGATCAAACAGAAAGAGCTTAGCTAAAGGAAGTGTCCACATAATCAATGATGCCTTTTAAAACTTCAAAATAAGAGCATGAGAAGCACCAACATTTGCTGCATCACAAAGTGAATTTGTGGGGTGCTTCTGAGACACATTTCACCTGCAGTGAAAGCTAGTCATGGATGTTTGAAAAACTTCATGACAAACACGAAGTACCGAGTCCTCCTCAATTGTCATAAGTTTCAGAAACTCAAATAGGGAAGGTGGAGATTGTGTCTACTATGGTTTCCATTAGGACTGGATTTTTGAAGTTCATTGTTCAATCTAATCAAAATGACCTTCACAAGCCCCAAGGTCCTGACTCTAAGTATCTTATTTTGTCTGACTGTTAGGTTGAAACTCACAGATGTTCAGTTTGTTCGCTCAGTGGATGAAAAAATAAATAAATAAATTAAAAAAAAGTTTTTCTGGACCTTTCAGCAGCCCAGACTCCTCAAGAACCTTTGAACTTTGTATAAATCTGAGCACTACTCACACCTCTTATTCACACCTCATCAAAAATCTCCATCACATGTTCCCAGAGTCAAAGGTGACAGCTGTGGATAATTTAGATATTTCCAAGGCTCTGGATGTATCACAAACTCTTCATGGAGTTGTGGATGGTCAAACCTTTATGAATTCTCAAAGGATTTCTTGAACGCTCAGCTTTAACTATAGACAGACAGAGAGTAAGCGGTCCATTTTTTTCAGCTTCAGCACAAATAATTCAATCTGTAGGCTTAACCATGAAATGTGCAAATTCAGTCTAGATGGCGTCCACAGCAAACAGAATTGCTACTCATCTTTTTTTACTTTTTTTTTTGAAAGACGAGTTTTGGATTGTTTGTTGCACAAAATCAGATCTAAAATCACAAGGTTGAAAATGGGAACTCGTGATCCGTCCCTAAGTTTACAGTCCAATGAAAAGCTAATGACGTTCGGAGAAGAAACAGAACACAGTGGGAGTTTTAAGTATAAGATGAAAAACAGAGCAGTGGTTTTACTTCATCTGCTGCAATAACAAACTGAAGATCTGAGGTTTGGATTCTGGAAACCTGTGACAGCCAAAATAGTCATTATTGTGATTATCGTGATTAGCTGCAGCTGTCTGATTGGAGAACAGAGCTGTCAGTCACTTCCTGTCCCTCTCTCTGAAAGTGAGATGCTCTCTGTGGTAGCCATGCCTGTGAAATCTGCTCCTTCGTTTTCTCTAACCTGTCCAAGGTGATGGGACCCGGGCGTGTCCCAGCATGCACCAAGGTACCCCGGACAAGTCTCCAGCCCGGACGCTCCTGATCATACTGACAGATGAGTTAGCATCCTGCATTGGAACATCAGACTGAACCACTTCCTGCTGAGGCGCTCAGTCTGAAATACATCAGTGGGTTTAGAGTGTTTGAGCAGAAGAAGCAGAAGAGGGAGGTCCTAAAGGTGTCAGTGTGGAGAGGACACATCAGGAGGAAAAGTGAGGGGGTAACTGAGATGTGAGCTTTGGGCTGAGTTGGGCTTTAAACGGAGGACCTGGCTGATATTTTTAGGGGAATCGAGTAAGCGTTTAATCTCTCATAATCCTTTGTTTGTATTTTTAAGCTCATCACCTGCTAGCAGATCAATGCAGCGCACCAAAAACTATGATATTTACTTCTGTATTATCAAGAAGGGAACATTTCAAGTAAAGTACTTCTAAATTTTAAGCATGTGCTGCTTTTTTGTACCGCTGAACATCGAGGCCGTGAAGGTAATTATCCAATCAAGGTTTCCTAAGAGGCACAAGAAGAAAGAAAAGAGGGCAAAGTTATTTAAAAAAAAAAAAAAAAAAAAACCTATAGATTGGCCTCAACAGAGAAAAGCTGGTCCTTTACACCAGTCTGCTTTGTTAAACCACGGTTAGTCCAGCAGAAATCCCTAAACCTTCACACGGCTTAATCAGCCCTGCAGAAGCTGGTAATGAGCCGCTGAGGGATTAGACCCCCGAGTTTGTTTTCAGATGCTGGGAAAGATCTCCTGCTCGCTGGTACAACCATGATGAGGAAACATGGAGGGTACCGCTCCCTGAAATCTGGATGGATGGACGGACGTCATGGCCCGCCTCTGGCCCACGCTCTCCAATGTCCAGCTAATGAGCAGAGCTGAAGTCTGACTCAGTATACCAGGCTGACCTCTGACCCTCACTGACTAATCTATGTGCAAAACTGAAATAAGTGAAGAATACCAAAGAGGCAGAGTCTTTAAATGGCTGTAAACTGTTTCTGAGGTATGCAGGCAGTTTTTAACACCTGCCTCTCTGGATTTACCCCATCACTATTTCCCCACCTTCAGCCACGTTTCATGGCTTTAATCACCCCACCGCTGCCTCACTAACCAGCTCCAAAAGTCTCAGCTGATTTTCACTGATTTCAATGAAAAATGAGCAAAGAACAGACTCCACAGCAGGTGGGCCTGATTTCTTATCTGATCTTAGACACTCCCCGGGGCCAAATCTGCCTTTATGCTCTTATTATTTCAGTTTTATGTCCATATGTTGCTTATTTACAGATTAATCAGTGTAATCTTGTAATTAGACAGTAAACCAGAGTTTAGACTGGATCATAAAGGCCTTTGGGTGGGTGACAGAACTACACTGAAGGCGATGAGTCCTCCTGTTGTTCTGAGTACTTGGTAAATAAATTCTTCTCGGCTGACTGCCTGTTTTTGGTTTTTAATACCTCCTCATTTGCTTTGCTTGTAAAATCTTACTTTTAATTAGTAACTTGTATGAACAGCTGCTGATCTGAGGACTTAAATGCAATACTTGGGTAAATATACTTGACACACTTTAGCAGTCTTACTAACACCAATATGGACAGTAAAAACTTGATCTTTACATACACTGAGAAGCTGCTTAATGTCAAAAACCCGTTTGTTTGTTTTTAAACATTTTTGGTGGAAGTGATGAAAAAAAAAATGTTGCATATATATAACCTGACTGTTTATTACAGAACTGAGATTAGAAGCCCCAAAGAGTCCTTGAGAGACAAAACTTGCAAAAAGACAATTCCAGCTGACATGAAAGTTGCACGTTTGTATCCACTGCTATCTACTGAGATGCTCCTGCATGCACACACCTGCTCTTCACAAACCAGGTTACTACAGCGCATGATGACCGATTTCTGAGTAACCTGGTTTCGTATGAGCGAGTAAACACAGTGACTGCCGTCCCACAGAGCGGCACACAAAGCAAACAGAGCAGCTGCTCACAGCTGGAGGAGAGAGCAGAGAGTGTGCAGTAGCAGCTCACACAAGCAGACGGTCAGGGTTGATTTTCTGCTGAAATCTACTTTAAAAAGCAGCAGAAATGACTTCAGCATGCATCACAAACATGAACCAGGATACACCAAAAAGCACAAAACAAAACAAAAAGATGAAGACCTTTAGATTTCAGCTCTTCTCATGTTTATGGAGCAGGAGGTGATCACTCCTGCTAAATAACACTGTCCTGTTTTAGAGTTGTCAGAATCCTGGAGGCTCAGCAGCAATCACAGCGTAACGGATAAATACAAAGTTAAATAAATGATAATTTTTTATTCAGTGACGTTTAAGCACCTCATCTGCCCGCCTGCTTCATTTAGAGTTGTCAAATCTCACTCAAAACCTTATGACACACGCCTGAGGCAGCATGACGTTTCCTCTGTTTCCACGCTGACCTCGATTCTGGAAGCATTTTAGTGAAAACAAACACATTACTGGTCGCATGACAATGATGTCAGCACAAACAGATACTGCTTACATCATTGTCACTGGAACTATAGACATGAGGAGGTCTCTTCCTGCTAAAAAGTAGTTCTTCCTCCCCACAGTCACCAAGTGCTGCTCGATTATTGGAGGGTGTTTTTCTAATACTGTGCCGTCTTTACAATATGAGGAGACCATGAGGAGACTGTAGTCATGACTTGGTGCTACATAAGTAAAACCAGCTTCAAGTTGGTGACGAGTATCGCAAAAATAAAAAGTAAAAAAAATAAAAGTTTATGTCACCATACAGACTTAAACCATGTCTGGAAAATCAGTCCAGTGTTGTTTAGAAAGAAACTGTGACTGTTTGGAAACCTGATGAGGCTCAAGGGGAACAATTTTCAAAGGCCCAAAATGCAATTTTCTTATGGCTGAGGGTCAAGGATGCTTATTTTTGATGATGGCTGAGACCTCACAGAGTTCACCCAGTAGAAACAGCTGGCAGCTTGTCAGGGTGTAAAGATGTTCATTTCCGCTGTAAGGTTTTAACCCTGGGCATCTGTGGGACTGACTCACTGCTGCCTCTGCTGAACGTCAGAGGAACAGTTGATGCTTCAGTGATGTCCTCTAACCTCACTGATCAACATGAGGTCATTCCAGCGTCACCCATCACCTTTAAAAAGCACGCCATCCAGCAGTAGCAGGAGCCAATCAGAGGGCTGCATTCACACAAACATTTCCATGAAAGCAGCCTTCCTCGCCCTCCTCTTCATCACATACATATATCTGTGCAGCTGCAGCCATGTGAAACTTTTAAAAAAGCCTTAATGATGCTCGCACGCGGTTAAAGTGAGATGTAACCATGGTTACAGATGCTGGCTTTGGTGTGGTCTTTGTTTCACTTTCAGCACAGAAATGAGACAAACATTAAAAACACACGTCTGATGGGCTCCGCCTGACGAGGCCGCCATGACGCAACGGGGAGCAAGCAGAGCGGCAACGAATCAGTGAAGTCATTTTCTTTCCAGCACCAGCCAGGTGAAAGGTGGGCACGTCAGCCGAGGAGAGCCGCTCGCACTCACAGCACCACTTTCACCTTTTCTGCTTCAATTTATTTATGAAAAAAATAAATAAATCAAAAACTAAGCAGGTGATTCACTTCCTTCCAAGGTACATCGCCATGGCAACATTAAGCTGCAGACCTAACCTGCTCCAGATAAGAGATCAACAGGTATACACACTGCCTAGCGACCAATCAAATCAAAGATCCTGCAGTCAGTGCGCCTCCCTGACTTTACGGTTTTATTGTTTGGTTTTATTTTTTTGTTCTTTTCTCACTCGCCATCAGCACACAGCACACACTAACGTAAGGCCATCATCAGCCTATGTCAATGCACCACAACTAAACACTAGAGATACACTTAATGTACAGCATTAAACTTTCAGGATGTGAATGTGAGAAGTAACCCACTCTGTGTGACAAACATGATGAGGATTGGGTACATGGAATCATACCTGTCGAGCATCATCTGGAGCTGGATCTTTAATGTGTGTGAAAGCATTCAGCTGGACTGATTTAAAGAGGTTCCACAGACACCCAGCCCTGCTGTCACAGATCATGCCACATCTATTGTCATCAGTCTGTGCTCACCTGAGCTCCACATCCACAGACACACAGATTTACCTTCAGACACCTGAGCGAGCTCCACCTGCTTCTACGCAAGGTGAGGAACACGTCTGAAACCAGCACGACCTTGAAGAAAATTCAAAACAGCAGAGACCTGAGCGTTTACATCATCCCAATTTAGAAATTAACTTAAAGAAGAAATGTTTCATACAAATAAAATCACCGAGCGGGTCTCAAACTGTGGGCCTGGGCCCCACTGATGGGGCACGAAACCACTGGAGGTTCAACATGGATCCTTTTTTTATTACTGAGAATAAATGACAAAAAAAGATTTAATGATGATTTAAAAAATGATTTCATATGAAACTATAATTACAGATGCATTTTCTTTAATGCTCTTGACTCTTAACTTCCAGTTGACTATAGAGGTGCTTTTGTAATAACTTGCATGATCATAACCACAGTTACTTTGGTCAAGACTGAGATCAGACTTTGGAAAACTGAGACTTCTCCAAACTTTAAAAGAAAAGAAAAAAACTAATCAGATTTCCTTGAACTTTAATTCTAAATCAGCTGAATAAACTAAATGAATAGATGAATGTGAAGCGAGGTAAAGCTGCCTTTATAGGGGACCAGACGACAGGATGTGCTAAAGGCCTCTGAGGGATAGTGTAAACGATATCTGCCTGAAATATCAGAAACAACACTTCCAAACACAAAAACAGCTCTCAGCTCCAACATCACACCTCGTCCTTCTTCAAACATCAGCTGCACCTGCACAGTCTGTGATCCAGGCCCTTCCAGTCCCCCCTTCAAGGCTTTTAATGAACTTTTTCAGAACCTGAAGCTGTTTAATCAACATCATATGCACAAACAATTTACTACCACATCATGTTACAGCCCTAAACTTTAATCGTGAAGGTTAAACATTAAGTATAGCAAATAAATCACAACTTGAAGATGATCCTGGCATCACACGTAGGTGAAAGTAGAGCATTCAGGTGCCTCACAGACACCTCCCCTGTCCTACATGCTGATACCAGCCTTCAAAACTTACCCAGAATGCACTTTGTGAAGGAAACAGATCAAACACCAGTGCTGGTTTCTGCTCCTCCATGTCACAGATCAAATTGCAG
This sequence comes from Pelmatolapia mariae, assembly GCF_036321145.2. NCBI lineage: Eukaryota > Metazoa > Chordata > Actinopteri > Cichliformes > Cichlidae > Pelmatolapia > Pelmatolapia mariae. The sequence continues at coordinate 22,780,540 of NC_086242.1, read as the reverse complement.
TTTATTCAGACTGTGATGGATCCTCACTGAAGGTCACAGTTCTTCAGACGGAGACCCTCACAGTGGGATAAAACTGATCTTAAAAATGTGTTTTTCAGCTTGAAAGTTCCTGGTGTAGATATGAAGTTATGAGGGCTCAAAAATGCTGTAATAATAAATAAAGAGCTCTGAATGTTTGCACTTTGAAGGTAAACTGTGACATGCCTTCATCAAACACATTAAAGCTGGTTCTGGGGCGCCGTGGAGAAACTTCTCTCAAATTTTTGCTTCAAATATTTGTGGAAATCGAAGCCTTTCCTCCGACGCCCCTCACAAACATCCACCTTTAGGCCTCAAACCACGACCCTGAAATGACCTCCAGGGCTTTTCCTTTTACCTCTCTAACCCCCACCCTCCTGCTCGGCTGTGAGTTCATATTATTTCTGTAAATGTAGATAAATGTGTTTAAACGTGTGCATGGAGGATTGAAGGCCGCTGTGTTTTAAGGAGGAAACATAAAGGTCACTAAAAAGAGAGAAAGAGGAGCGTGGTGATTAAAAACATCGGTGTGCCGTGCTGACTGAGCTTTCTGTCGCTGCCTCCCCTCCCCCTGCTCCTCCACACCAAAAACAGCATCAAAGCAATCAAAATGGTAATGTTAGGCATGAATGGGGCCCATCCCCCCCTTTACTCCACCACCTCCTCCTCCTGCATGAAACTCTGCAGACTTTTTTTCCTCTTCAGCTAGAGGAGGGGGAGGAAGAGGAAAAGGAGGAGTAGGAGGGGGGCAGGAGGTAGTAACCCCCCTCCCCTCCCCCTTTTTTTCCTCTCAAAATGGAAGCTTCCACTACCAAACTAAAGAAGAAGAAGAAGAAGGATTAGTTAAAGTTTACCAGCAGCCAATCAGAAGCTGAGGAAGCTGCACTGTGTAGAAAATAAAGTGAGACACAAACAGAAGAGAAAGAGTGCTCGGATGGAGAGCAGCTCCTTCTTCTTCTTCTGATAAATGAGGGGGAAGTTGGGTGCGCTGCTGCCGGGCTGGCACCGGCCGGCGGGGCGGTGCAGCGCCGCGGAGGAGCTCCGAGGAGCTGTCCGCGGTGCTGAACACCATCCAGCCCGGCTCCACGCTCCGCAGCATCCGCCTCAAAGTTAACCAAACACCCGCCACCTCCACATAAAGACCGAGCATTAAAGAAAAGTGAAAGCGAATCAAAGGCACCCTCTGAGGTCATGTGACCAAGAGGGACTAACAGCAGCAGAGTAAACCGTGTCAAATACGCTGAAATTAAACTACTCCATGATGGTTCTGAGAGCTGTGTGAGGTGCTCAAAGTCCGGCACAGCTCCTCCTTCTGTCCGCCGAGCCGCTCCGCTCTCATCCACGCTCTCAAGAAACATGTCGACCAACTCAAAATGGACGCTAAAATTCCCCCAACATTACACAACTTTGAGAGGCCGAGCAGGAGCCACTTCCAGCCCGCAGAGCGGGGCAGAGAAGCAGCCCCGGTATGCCCCTCAGAGACCCCCACCCAGCGGGGAAACTTCACGCAGAGCGGGTTTAAGCCGATAAAGTTTCTCACACAGTCCGGCCATAATTACCTGCGGCTGCCGCTTCATCTGCGCCACTACATGCAGGAAAAAGTGCCTCAAGTTAACAAAGCCGCACTCTTTGCACCTCTTCATAAATATTCAGGTCGCGTCCTGATCGCCACACAGCACCAGCAGCAGCACCGCATTATCACCGCTCCACATTCTTGTTGCTCGCAGAAAAACAGCCACGGCAATCAGACAAAGTGCTGCCCAAAGTGCCCTCGGTCAGCGGGACCGGGAAACGGCCGCCGGCGGACATTTTAAGCAGCGAGATGTCGCAGAGTTGCTCCCCGGGAGTGAGCAGCTCTGAGCCCGCTGCTCGGAACGCCACTGAAGGCGAGAACAACACGATGTTTCGTTTACCTGATGACATTGGATCTCTACTTTCAGCGCCTCTTGCAGGCCTTGTAGTTCCATGTTCCGACCAGGAAAGCACTTTTCTCCCACTTTCGACGCGGCCGAGACCAAGTTTGAGTGATTTTAAAGATTTTTTTAAGCGACAATAACAATTGAAAGAAGAACTACTCGGGCTGCAAAGCAAGTTCTCGCTTCTTTTTACAGCCCAGGACTCATCACCCACTTTCCGCCCGTCTTCAAAAGTGCTCCAAACCCGGCGGGAAGAGCTCGGGCCTCGCACGGCTCCTCTCCAGAAGACCACCGAGCGTCGACGGGTCTGACCGGGCAGCCGGGTCGCTTTTCTTTCGCTAATTTTAAGTTGAAAAACGGGGACTATATTTTGTCCGAGTCCGCGGCTTGATTTCACTTTGCCTGGGGAAAAGTTGCGCTTCGGCTGTCAATGGTAATTCTGAAGTTCCCGGATGGAGCAGCGAGAGCAGACCCCCTCCTCCCTGCTTCACTGCGCATGCGCAGTGAGCGGGGGGGAGCAGTTACAGTCAGGTTTTATGATTAAAAGTCGTGTTTTTACCCCTTTGGTCGCAATAAAACGGCACCTAGCCACACTCTGATGGTTCAGAGAGGTCTAGTTAAAAGAAAAGATGAATAAAAGCTGGTCAGTGTGTGAATTACACCGAGCTTTTCACATTCAAACCTAAAGTGTTGGATTGTAAATAAAACTGCTTCATTACAGTCATTACAAAATCTCTAGTTATTCTACAGACTTCAATTATAAACATAACACATATATAACACATGTATAGAAACTCCACATAGATTTAGGATATAAGTTATAAAAAGTTTCTCCAGCTGCAACATTAACAAACTAAAGGCTTGCCTAACATCCGAAAATGGCCTTTTATCCACAGGATGCCCACATAATAATCACTTTAAGCTTAGATACTGTATTTTTATACCATTAAATGAGATTAAAAAATAACACACAAAAACTGTGAGCAGCTTTACAGAAAATAAATATAATAAAGCTTTAAAAGTCATAACAGGGCTTTAATATGACAGCTACACCCAGTTCACACAAGCCAGCCTGCATCACATGACCCTCACCTGTTTGGAAACTCACAGCAACTTTAGATTTCTCTACTAATAATATCCTAACCCCCATTAATACTTAATGTGCATGATAAATAATATGTAGGCTGTGTCAGCTGTTTCTTTGAGTCATAATGTTTTGATGTTAAGTGCCACATGCACAGTTATTTTGTTAGTTAAGCTGCATCAGGATACACAATATGTGTGAATGTAAGAAATGAAAACCTGTTGATTTAATAAAAAATAAACTACACCAAACTCACATTGCGTATGTTTTTGTGATGTAAAGGTTTTGTCATTTTCACAGCTATGCACATCTGCACCAACATTTTTAACACAACAAACAAACACACCAAAATATATTCACTTAAAGTGGTTGAGTGGAAAGAATAGAAAGGATGGATATTTAAAGGCATTAAACAGTAAGTAGTGATGTAAATAGGTTGGATTTGAAGCATTCATAAAAGACTGATTTTTGTTACATGTGACCTAAACTATACAAAGTAAAACTATTAAAAAAAAATAAAGATGGCTTTAAGTGTGGATATTTATTAAAAATATACCCAGTGTGGCTTTTTTCCTGAACACATGTTATTCCTGTCATACATGTGAAATAATGCGTGTTTGAGCTCCTGCCCAGCGTTGCAGTGGAGCTGACTCGGGCAGAACAGTCTTTGTGTTGTTTACTCCTTTAACATGGATGCTCTGCAGGTTTAAACATGGCAGCAGCAGCATTCACTCCACTCTCAACTTCCTGAGACAGAGACGCGAGGGAGGGGGGGAGGTGGTAGCAGAAATGCCCCTCAGCAGGACGAACATCCACCCACACCTGCCCCTGTACACTTTCTACCTCGTCACATGAGCACAAAGAGCCCTGCTGGGGTAGTTTATCCTCACAAATCTGCCCCTTCTCCCCCATTTCTGTCAGTCTGACTCTGGCCCCGCCCAATCTTCCTCCTCCCGCCCTCTGGCCGCAAGCCAAGATGCGATTGGTCCAAACTGCTTGCAAATAAAAACGGGGGCATGGTCGGTGGAGGAAAGCCAATCAGGAGTTGCAAACGAGAAGCGACAAGAAGGAGAACCAATAAGCGTGAAGGAGGTAGCGGAGGTGGCGGGGCCGCACCGGCAGTAAGCGTGATGGGAGATGAAAGAGCGGACATGGCAGCCGGTACCGTCTGAATCCACCGAGAACTCCGGACCCTGAGCTGCACGCGGACTTCAGCTTGTCTCAGACCGATGCTGTGACGTGTCTCTGAGGCGCAGCACCGCGGAGGAGCCGACCCTAGCACCACGGACAGAGGCAGCCGCGTGGGAGGGACTACTTCTTCATGTGCTCTAAGTGTGAGGAGGGTCCTCACATAGGCCGCAGAGAAGCTGCAGCACGGAACTGTATCACGGACCTGCCTCTGTCTGCACTTCCGGTCTCCACAAGAGGCGCTCTGAGGGGTCAACAGTCAACTGGGTTTATGACCAAAGGTGGCAGAAACAACAGACACATATTCAGATTTTCTACTGAACTAAAATACTTTTCCGTAATTATAAGCACTGTCTCCAGTTTGATTTGTTTTCCCCCATTATTTTCAACTTTTTCATCTGTCTGGTCTTATATGCACTGATTGACACAAAATCAACTTTTCCATTTATAAAGGGTGAAAAACTCAATTTTAGCGCTCATAGCAGAGACCATAGGTCAAAGTCTAAGTCCTACACGTGACAATTGTTTACAATTAGTTTGTATTACTTATTAATACATTATTCATTCAAAATGCACTCTAAATTAAACTGCTGTGTGAGCTTTAAATAAAGTTCATATTTGGGGTTAAAACAGTTGTCTTTGAAAGGTTTGTCCGGTTTATCTGGACAAAAGGCCAAAAGAAAGTGACTCTGATTTTTTATAGCTTTGATGAGGGTATGGCAGCATTTTAATAAAATAAATCAGTGTCACAACACTGATTTCCATCCAGAGCTGGATTGGTTTTAGAGCACTTATGGTGGGCACGTCAGATCACTGAAGTCAGTCCGTCACAAAGATTCCATGTGTGAAAGTGATGTCATGCTCCCTGCAGCACTCTGAATCCTGTCATTTACTAATGAAGAGGCCTGCTCATCAGTATGTGGAGGTGTGGCAGCTGACCTCATTTTATTTCATTTCATTTTATTTCGTTTTGGTGGGAGAGTGTGCATACTTGTCACAAAAACATACTTCCTACTGAAGAACAAAATCATGCTGACTCATGAAGATGTGATGATTCATTTCCATGAACACAAAGACGTAAATGAGTTGTTCACAGTGACACATGCTGATGTTTACAGAGGGGAAAGGAGAAACAAAGAAAGAAAGAAAATAAATCTTCCTCCAGTGTTTAACAAACTGAACCAGAGCAAAACACAGCAGTCATCACTGAAATACACCAGCAAGAACTGAGTCTAGGTATTTTGATGATAATTAAAAAGCAGGTGTATATAATGTCTGATGGTCCGTGAAGTAAACAGAGTAGAAGCACCACACCCTCGTGTTCGCTGCATAGCAGCTGCCGAGCTCAGCAGGGGAGGGGGGGAAGAGTCCGGTCCTCTGTTCTTCGGCTATCGCCGCTATTGCCGTTAGCATGCACTTGAAGTGTGTAACTGTAAAGGTTAAACTTTATGTTAGATTTTGTTAGCTGCCTCTAAAAATACATAAGTAAAAGTAAATAAATAATAATCACTTTTAGACCCAGAAATTTAATACTACAAAAGATTGAGAGATTGGTGGCATATGTGTGTGCCATTTTTTACATTTGAATATTTTCAATTATAACGTTATTTTTTTTCCGACATTGACTGGCACTTTACAACAAATACAAATAAAATATATGTTAATTTTTGGAAGAAGGTAAATATAAATTCTGATCTATAAAATGGTGTAATTTTTACCGCTTAAACGTTTTTCTTTATAATATTAAGTATTGGCAAATAAAACTTAAATAATAGTTTTGCTATGAGTTTCCAAACAAAGTAAAGCCAACTAAAATATCTGTCCTGAGACCAGGTGGAGCTCAGTTTTAATCTGATTTACTGAAAGCTCTCCACCTGTAACAGTCACAGGCAGCGTGCAAAATATATGCACACTTCTCCAAAAAATACTCTGTTTATGTCGGTTATAATGATAATGATATTCTTACAAAATAAATAGTGTTTAGAAAAAATAATATAATTCGCAAGGCGCCTCCCTCAGACACATTTACTAAGCCCATCTGCTACCTCAGGTATCAGTGGGCTGGTTCAGTGTCAGCAGTGTGGGTGTGGGGAGTTGTGAGTGGGTGTGACCCAGAGATGTCATCTGTGTGGCCTGGCAGCAGGTCGGCAGGTAAATGCACATATGTGCAAAGGGTCTGCCTACAAAGAGTGAATGTTGGCTAAATTAACACAAACACATTATTTTCTGTTAGAAATGAAGTAAGCTAGCTAATGCTAGGGTACCAGTAAATACTCTTTTCTGACCTCACCTTTTAATAGAGCCATCCTACCGCTTTACCACTCAGCATCACCTAGCGCGCACCTGGACCAAACCAAATCAGGAAATGAGGAGGGAGGAGGTGGGGTAAGGGGCTGAGTTATTTTTTATTTTTTGCTGCCAAAAACAAAAGAAAACTAATGCTGGGAAACAAACATGTTTATAAAACAAGCAAACATTATTTTATGGTGACAGGTTAAAAATTTTCATTTAAAAAAGGCTAGTTTATGTTTTGTAGGGCCCCTGTCAGTCATGGGCCCTTACAGTCATCATCACTTTCTGACATTATTAAGAGGCAAAAAGAGTTTGGGCAGTATTTTTTCTCCTGGATGAGGTAGATTAGATTTGGTGTGGGTTCACGTGTTTCTGTCTGCAAGTGACTGAGTGAGTTTTTGTCTGTAAGCCTTTAAAGGAGAATGTGGTGGCAGTTAGGAAGCATTCTGAAGTTTGCTCTGTGCTGTTTTTGTGCTGCTAAAAGCAAGATGTCATAATGATGTAGATGTTGGATTTGTTGTTGGCCTGTTCCGGTTTGCCTGACAGTTCGGGATGTTTTTCAAAGCATAAGTAGATTTGAAATGTAACTCGATCCATCGGTAAACTAGGAACTATAATGTAAAGTCTCTGCTTTGAGACACAGGAGGCCAGTGCAGAGGTTTAAGGAGTGATACACTTGACCGTTTTTAGTGTTTGTTTGTTTTTTTAAATGCTTTCTGAATTGTGTTTTTTTTATTAACACACAGAAATATCATCTTATATGCTAATACTACACATATCTACAGGTACATAAAAACATGTAGATGATAACTGATCTCAGAGCAGTGAAAGCAAAGCCAGCAGCTGCTTGTATAGCTCGCTAATGCCCCGTCAAGTCCACAGGTTTATCCACAATAACCAGAAAATGCTGCTGGCCTTTCAGGGTGTCAAGCTCTAGACTTTTTTTTTTAACAGAACACAAACTCAGAGAAACTTTAGAGTCCAGTCGTTCCATGTCAAACCGAGTTCAGCTTCCTTCCATAGACAATAGCCAAGACATTATAGTAGATGTCAATAGACGGCACTTTTTTAGGTATTAATTTGTGCAAATATTTAGACTTCACTGGGCAAGTACAGAACACTTTGCTTGCCCTGACAGAATGATATTGCTTTTTTGTGACTTTTACCTACATCAACTTCAGCCAGCAAAACCAGCTGCTTCTTCTACGCACATGAAAGTTTCTGTTGGGCTTTAACTACACTCCTGACATCTGTTGGAGTTTTTGCCATCCTAACTGTCCATTCAGCAGACATGAGCATGAGTAGTGCTCTATGGGGAAAATTAGCTTCACTGTGAGAGAAACTAAACCTTGAATGTCGTACTACAGTTTACATCAGACACATTATCAATGCTAGATTTTTAAACACTGAAAGGAAAATTAAATAAATATTGGATTTTTTTATTTTTATTTTTTTGTCTAAGGTGCAAAGAATCATTTTAGCTCCATTCACTCTTGTTTATCTAGGACTGTTTCAGAGCACCACCTGCTGTGCCCCCGGCTGAATTGCAGCTTTCTGCACTCCTGGTTGTAGTTCACAGGCAGCTCACTCCCTTCGTCCGTCCCTCGACACTCAGCTGCCTGCTGATACCCTCCCCCACCCCGGCCAGGTCTGCTACATCAGCTGCTACTTTTCATTTCACGGCTCAGCGGCAAGACTCTTGAAGTCTTCTCTGTGCTTGCTTTACTATTCCAGGCTGCTGCAAGTTTTTTAAGCTCCACTCACTCTGAATGGACTCAGACCTGAGATACATGCCGGCTGCTGGTGCTGAGGTTTTATTATCCGTCTGCAGGACCACAGCCAGCACGGGAAAAACGTCGAGGTCCAGCTCAGCCCCAGCAGCATTCCCCCCACACCAGTATGTTTCACATTGTCAGTTTAATGTTCACTTCGTGAGGCTAGAGCTTTAGTTTGAACAACAATTGTTCTTCGGGTGTCAGTCAAATGAATATAAAGACTCAAAAACACAAAGAGCTCTGCATAAAGAGCATAAAGGATAAAAAACCAAACAAACACAAAAAGTCCTAAAAAATAAAGAAATATGCAGAATTTTGCCCCAAGTTATTACACTAACAAACAGACATGACACAAAGAGACAACAAAAGAAATACATAGTCATAAAAGAGGTGAGATGGATCCACAAAGACAACTAAGAGAGGCATGGCTGCAAAAGAAATGAAAACTACAAATACATTTACCACAAAGTACAAATAACAGACCCAAATGGTAGGAAACAGACAGAACAAATTCAATCATTGCAAAGAAAAATACCACAAAGAAATCCAGAACTGCAAAGCTGTAATTGCACTTGTTTTTCAATTGTTTATGCAAAGTGGCATTAAAAACAAACAAAAAAAACTACAGTCAGACCAAGACTGAAATAAACCACTAAGAACAACCTCTGAGAAACACCAGCACATGACCACAAAGATATATAAAAACGCAAAACATAACAAAGGATTTGAACCATACACTGTATATAAAAGATGGACATGGCCGTGTGACATCACCAATCATGAAGCCTGGAGCTGAGCACCACCTTGGAGTTTTGAAACTGGGCGTGACGAGTGAGGTGTCAGTTTCCTGCTCCTCTCCAACTGTGATGGGACCTAAATTTAAAAAAGTAACTTGTTTTATATAGGCAGACCTGAAACCGGCACCTGAGACCATAAACTCAGACTTCTATTAAGTCTGACTTCAGAGGAGTCACTCCCTGCTGGACAATAAATGAGGATTAGCAGTGACTTAAGAGTTTACAAATTCAGTTTGTAAACTTTCATATTCCCCAGAAACGTCTCAAAAAGCCACATGACAAGAAACGTTTTTTTAAATGAGGACTGTGAACTAACTTGGGTTCAGGGACTCGGATTCGCTGAGGTGAAGCCTAGCAGACAGCTAGCAGCTACAGCTGTGCCTCCGTCACCATCTAGAGCAGGGGTGTCGAACTCCAGGCCGCGAGGGCTGGTGTCCTGCAGGTTTTAGATAACACCCTGGGTCAACAAACCTGAATCAAATGATTAGTTCATTACCAGGCCTCTGGATAACTTCAAGACATGTTGAGGAGGTAATTTAGACATTTAAATCAGCTGTGTTGGATCAAGGACACATCTAAAACCTGCAGGACACCAGCCCTCGAGGCCTGGAGTTCGACACCTGTAATCTAGAGTCTCTGCTGGACATAAAAGGTACTATATGTTGGCGCTTCAGTTTTAGTTTACAGCAAACTAACTGGCACAATATTTGCAGACAGTGAATCTTTATAAAAAATAATTATTTGTAGTCTTTTAAATCAGTAAAATGAAGATTGTGACTAAAAATAAAAACATTACTTAAAACTCTACGTTAAAACTCTGAGTATGATAAAAGCCTGAGTCATAGGTGGATAGCTTCTCTGATAGCCTTTCAGTCTTTAAACATGCAGAATCTCAAACAGATCTGAACTCAGCTGCATGTTGGGTTTATCTTACAGTCCACCTCAGGCCAGGCTGGGACCGGCCATCTGTCAGCACTGCAAACCCAGTGAAGCCTGGCCGGTCCTGAACCCAGCCAGGCTCATAGCTGACAGGAAGTGTTTAATGGGGAATACTTGGAATCAAACAACCTGCAACAAGCCAGAAACACAATATCAAAACTTTTATTTGGTCTAGATTTGAACATCAGTGTGTGATAATAATCAGACTTAGCCAAAGAGCATTATTGCAGAAAAAATAGAAGCAGGAGGATTTTTATAGTCTACAAAATCTGATCTCTGCTCTCTAACAGTCATGCGACAATGACAGCTCAGAGGCAAACTCATGGGTACTGATGGCTTCTGTCAGCTTTGTTAGGAGAGATCATGTTCTGAACGTGGTGAAAGGAGACCTCTTTACTTCATAAAACTAAGAGTAAAACATGAGAGGACCAAAATCAGACTAAAACTGAGATGACAGGATAGTACAGCTGTAAAGTTTATCACATCTGCTATGTCATATTAACATTTATCCCATTTATGTTTGTTAATGCTTATAGTTGAGCTGCCCTGGCATTTGGGGGTTTTATAGAAATATAAAGGAACACATATTATTCAGGCTAAAAGGGTTTTATAAAATAAACTTCTGAATATCACAACTGGAATCGGTTAGTTTGAATAGAAAATCACACAAAAATACACTCAAAACACACACACACTGAGGAAGGGGACAAGAAACAGCTGAACGTAATAAAGTCACAAACGAGGCGTAAAACTGAAAACAAGATACTGGAGACACTTTCAAAATAAAACAGGAAACAATAAAATAACCACACTAAACACTGAACGAGAAATATGAATATGAAACTCAAGACTGAGACAGAAACAGAAACTCTTTACTAAAAGAATTGAAAACTAGGCAGGAACCAAATAAAAAAAAACTGAAGAAAACTCAAATGAATATGAAACTGGAACCTAAAATGGATGAAAGAATGACAGTGAAATCAAACAGGAATAAAAAACTGAGTCTGTCAGTGCCTGAGTTCATCTGGAGTGCTGGCAGGTATTCAGATCCAGGTTTTTTGGGTTGGCGTCAGTGAAGCTTCACGTGTTTATGACAACCACTCAGGCAAAAAATACATCATGCCTGACATCATGATTATCGAGCCCGGGCATGTTGCTCACATCATCAACAAAAGGTCAAAGTTAAGAAAACCTTCCTACATGTTGCAGACATGCACAGCATCATTGTGGTTTTAATTTCTAGAGTAAATTGAATCTCATAACATTTCTAATATAAAAATACGGCATATTAGAAAATTAGGAGTCACAGCTGGAAGATGTATTAAAGTCATTGCGCATTGAAATGCTTGTGAGTGGTTAGGTGGGAACTCTGATTTGTTTAATTTATCGGTTTAGCGTCTTTTAAAATTAGTTAAAGATTTAAAATCAGGAATCTTCATTGATGAGCAGCGCTCGGTGAGAGATAAATATCTGGGGTTTTTCATGTTTGTCCTGATATCTTCTGCTCTTTGCTGCAGAATACTGAAAGGAAAAGCCCATCAGCTGACAGACTCACAGCCATTAACCTTATCATCGTTTCCCTGTTTGCAGCTTTTAAGTGAGCGTGTGTGCTACAAACAGCAGCGGCACAGTTGGCGCTCACACTCAGCCTAATGTGAGCAGAGATGCTGCTCTGACATTTTTACTTACTCTTCCAAACGGATGGTTGGCAAACAGAGTGGCTCCATGCAGACGGCGTGGAAGCCAAGAACGTGTCCTTCACTGCTGACTCGGAGACACAGTGACATTTGTAAGGACCGAATCTTTGGGCTTAGAGAGGTCGCTGTAAATGCCAGCCAAGTGCAGCAGAGATCAGAGCAGGAAAACACCGCGTTCAGCCCTGCAGGAGCTTTAAGTCACTTCATTACAGCCGCCGATCACATATCAGCACAGGCAAGAGGAAGTCATGTGATCTGAAGGCTATTGTGACAGGAAGAGAGGAACTGAATGCCTAATCTGAAAAAAGCCAAACAATAACATTTTTAAGTTATCCAAGTGACTTATAGATCATGTTTAACCTGAGCAGCAAAAAATTGCGGGGGGTTTGTAAATATATGAAGGGGGTCCGGTGTTCTCACCAGCTCTAGTGAGCCTTGAATCCCCGGCTAGCTATCAAGCTGGTGGGTAACAGACATCTCTGAAAACGTCAGAGCACTTTAGCAAATATGTGATGTCTTGATAAACTGAGCAGATATTTGAAGTTTACACACCTACATTTTCACCTGAAAATATGTTAAAAGTTTGTTTTGTGACCCAGGAGGAGTAATAAGAGTAATATTAAAACTAAATAGCTGTTGCCATTGTTGGAAACTGGAATTGGCTGGGCTATGTTATGAATTCTGGGATAGGTTGGGCCACGGGAAGGATACACCTGATCCATCCTTCAAATTCGGGGAAATGAAGGACGCATTTGTGGGCTGCATTTGGAGGAGCCTTCGAATTGGGACAGCCTTCATCGCCTGGCTGTGATGTAATCCACCTTCAAATGCGGCCTCCGAAAGATGTGGCTCATGAATTGGGACATGCCTAATGTGTCATGGTCTGGGTGAGTCACAGGCCGTTTATCAATGCCCAAGTACGCGAGTATGTACTCGCGTGCTCGGTGAGTATGTACTCGCCGAGAACGCACGGGAGTACGTACCCGCCGAGAACGCGAGCACGGACTCGTGGGCCGTCTCTCAATTCTCAAGTACGCGAGCACGGACTCGTGATTTGTACCAGCGTACGTGATGATGTCACAGGTCCGGAGTTTTTACTGCCGTCCTCTCCTAATTTAACTGTAAGTAACATGTTATGAAGCTTAACTTTAATCACAGCCAAACCGGTTTACTCAGGAACAAATAAAACACTGAAATAAACCAAACATTAACATTTAGAAGTGATCTAAGTGACTTATATATCATTTTTAACCTCAGTAGTGAAACCTCCATTAATACAAATAGTGTACATGTACATACGTGTACATACCTTAATAAAAACAAGCAGGTGAGATGTTAGAACGCTTTTATTTCTATTCTAGTGGACACTCAATACTATAGACAGCTGCTGGGGTTTGTTTAACCTGAGTAGTGAGAAGACCGCGAGCGGGCGGGGAGGGGGGGGGGGGGGGGGGGGGGGGGGGGCCGGGAGTCCGCTGTTGAGTTTTGGACGAAATGCATTCTGGGATATATAGCTGTACCAAGTCTACACCGATGCATGCTCGATAAAACGGGCGGATCGAGAACACATCCGGGACTTTTTCGCGTTCTCGGCTTGATGTGTACTTCGAATTGGAACAGTACTTGGTCTCCGACTGATGACGTATCACGAGTACACGAGAACGCAAGTACGCACAAGTACGCATATTGATAAACGCCCACAGTAATTTTTCCACAGTGCCTGCTCTCCTCCTTTGGGTGGAGCCTTCATCGCTCCTCCCAGGATTCACACCTGGAGCTAATCAGACCGGCTGTATTTAAGACCAGCCTTCGCCAGATTGTCTGCTAACCTTGTGTTTTTCCATAGTGCTTGTACTTACCCTTTTCCTCTTGTCGTCTCAGTCGGATCACGAAAAATACATACCCAACCCTGCAATAACCTCTCACACCTGGTTGCTGGTCTCCTCTGCTCACTCACAGCCAGTAACATTTCTTTGCATGCTCTCCTGCCTCACCTGCCTGCCTCCCTGCTCCTCTCTTTTGAAAACCTGGGAAAATTCTCGATTGGACTCACCCAGGCCTCTACCTCACGTCCTCCCCATCCTGCATCACTTCACCTGCATACAAAATAAGACGTTCAGACTTTTTACTAGATGTGTATTCATTCAATCCTCAGAACCACCCTGATTCTCCTCTCCCTTGGTTTCAGTGCCCTAGACCACAAGCTCTTGAACCACAGTTTGTTTGACATGTTTGAGCACCTGTATCCAGTCGGCCTAGGCCGGAGCCTCCCTGTCCATGTATATTGTATTTAGTTAATCTCGGTCTAGAATATCATAGTTCATGTTAACTGCCCAAAGCATGGTTCAAAGTCTATTTCATAGTTCATGTTAAGTATTCATAGTCCTGCTCAGAGCTTTAGTCCATGTTTTCACGTTGCCTTTCACGTGTTCACTTTGTAAATAAAGCACTCAGTTCACGCAACCAAGTCTCTGTTCTGAATCTGCTCTTGGGTCCACTTTGTGTTTCTGATGGCTGAACCATGACTAAATGAGGCAAGGGCCAAAAAACAGGAAGACGGTAAAACATGAAGAAAACATAAGCAACATGAGAATAAGAAATGGAACGGAAAGAAAGACGAAACAAAGATGATTAGTGGCTGAAAACAGAGCAGTGAGAGCAGTGAGAGGTCAACATCAGCCCGGTGACTGTCATCAAAATCAGATCTGTTTCTGTGTTTACTGGCTCCACAGTGCCCTCTCTCAGAGGACAGAGATAAATGCCACCAGCACTGTTGAAGAACTGGCTCATTGTGGCAGGTGTACGAATATGAAAATTTATATATTAATAAGAATACTGAGAGGTGGGCTAAATTTTCAGTTTAACAGGTTATCACACTGGCTGTTGGTTGTACACCTCAGGCAGGTCTCTGAGACCCAACATCGCATATAACAAAGCTGTGGCGATGTCAACCACTGGTTTGAAAGTTCCTGTTGCAAAACCTCAAGCTCAGTTTCACAGCTTGGTGTTTAAAAAATCCATGTGAACAGTGAACAATGGCAGTAATAGTAAGTTGTTATTAAGCTTAGAAAGCATTTATATGGACCATGTGGAGCAAAGCAAATAATATTGAGTGATGCGAGGCATCCACCTACCACCTCCTTTAAAGTGGCACCATCAGCACTGCGCCAACACAGGCACCACATAGGTTACCCAGTTAGTGTGGCCAAAATCATCCCTAAGATACAAGGAGAGGGAAAGTGTCTCCATATTCTGTGCTCATATGAGGCATGAGGATTGTGATCCCCCTGAACTAACACAGTTCAGGGCCACAGTTGCTGACCTCTGTGCATGTCAGCCATATGCGGTAATGATTGCTGTTTTATACGTGCTCATAAATAAATTGACTTGACTGCATCTGAAAAGCAGCAGCTCTCTCTGAAGTGCAGCATGAGTGTTCTCTGCATCAGCATGCTGTGGTAAGTTCAGAGTAAACAGGAGGTTTATTGTGAAAGGAAAGCAGTCTGAGTAGGTCCTGCCGCTCAGCTCTCGGTGCAGAGGTGAAGTCGCTCCAAACTTCTCTGAATTTCACGCCGCTGTGCTCAGGCTGTGACCCACTTCTTTCACTCAAAGCCTCTTCCTTTTACTTCAGCAGAGATAAACAAACACGAGCTCCCCGCGAGGTGTTTCATTACCAGCCGAGACGCTCGAACACCATTCAACACATTTAAACAGGAATAACTCAGCTGCAGCAAGAAGACAGGGTTTTGTTGAACTGGAAGTTGTCACGCAGAGATAATGTGCTGACATGATGATGAGTCAGTGTGTTTCTGTGCAGTGTTTTCAGAAACTGGAGGATGTCTCCTGTTTCTGCTTTTATTGTTTTGGAGCTTTTTAAAAAAAAAAAAAAAAAAGATTCTCAGAGAAAATTGTAAATGAGCATCAAAGAAAAGGCGAGAAAGAGCAGCTCGTTAGCGGCTCAGAGGGGCTCCACAGGCTCATGTTTAACATCAGGAACAACACCAGAAAGAGTGTTCATAGAATTATAAACTGAAAATGTGTTTCTAATGATACTGTTAGACTAATCATTGGTTTTATATACACCACATGTTAAAATGTTTTTGTTTAAATGTAGATTTGAACCAAAGTTCAAGAAATGTTGTAATAATGGTGGGTATTTTGGCCTCTGTGGATAATTTCCCCCTTCATAACAACTGCGTTAACTTTGGTTACAGACAAAAGATCGGATAAAGTTAAAGCGAGGAACCAGAAGAGAGTGCAGCTGTACTGGAGAAGAAGTTAACTAACAGTTATCTGGGGTTCATTTCAGGAGTCAGAGACAAATATAACAACTGTATAGAGGAAAATATTTTAATAAATTTGCAGTATTTGGGGTGTGGCCTCTTTGACTGACAGGTCGATGGTGACATAGGCACCACTATGGTGTTTTGCACTCATGTTCAACACCATAAACTCATCAGGGAAGAGTTTACAGAGTTCGAGGACCAGCAGGTTCATTTCTTCATAGATTTCTTATCAATCAGACTTCAGAGGAATGGCCCCCTGCTGGTAATGAGAGGGAGTGCAGGTTTAAGTGATGAGTTCATTTCAAACTACTTTTCAAACAGTAAGTAATCTCCAAGGTCTCGGAGGGTTTATTAAGCTTTGTGTAGCTGCTGCTTTATACTTTTGTTGCTTGGTCAGAGCAGAATCAAACTAACACATTACCCTGGAACCTCCGAGCCACACTGTGCAGCTCTTTGGCAGCAGCTTGTTCTAAATTTGAGGGTTTAATAGGAATGAATTATTAATCAGCATAATTCAATCATCTTAGTCTGATTGTTCTAAAGTCCCTCCAGTGTTTGCTGAGCCACTTAATATTAAAGCCGAAAGACAGTTTCTAATCAGCCGTTCTGAAGAGGCCGACGGGCAGATTCATTCATCACACAGATATTTCCCCAGGTGCAACATCAGCCCACAGTCCGTTATGAGCTCCGATCCACAGCGGCAACAGCGGGGAGGAGCAACCAGAGACGAAGAGCCGAAGACGAAACAGCAGACGGTTTAGATGACACGGTCCAGCAGTGTTGTGCAATTAAACACAGCAAATTCTGCAACTGAGCACAACTGCAGCAAGACCTGAAACAAACAAACAAAAAAAACACTTGTGAAACTCAGCAGCAACAACACAGCAACACTTAAAAATAAACACAGCAACCAATCCAGCTGCTGTGACTAAACACCTGCAGCTCAACACAACAACTTACCTGCAGCAACAATTGCAACTAAAACCAATAATATTATAACAACACCTGTAACTGTATACAGCAAGTCCTGCAACAAAAACTACTTAAACTAAGGATGACCTAGTTTATTGGTCAGGGTTGCGGTGTTTGTTTGCAGAAGCAGGGTCGGACTGGTAATCTAGCATGGTCCCGGTGAACCAACCCACTTTTGAGCGGATGCGTCAGTTGAGGGGCTGCAGTGGCCCTACACGCACTGACAGCAGCAGTTTAGTGCAGACGAAATGACTTAAAGTCGGAGCTGAAAATGTAAGACAGAAAAAGAAACTAAAAGTAAATTCAGCAAAATTGTCAAATTAACCGACATGTTAGCTATCAAATCTCCTGCACAGTCGACAGTACCAGTAACAACCAGCTACCACGCTGAAATTAATGTGGTAAGAAGATAGATGGATGGACATAATTAGGAAGGGAGAGATTTATTTTTGATCATGATGGGCTGCCTTGACCAAAAAAGCCAGGGCCGATTATTTGTCCCTGTCCGGCCCTGCCAGAAGTTGCTCTAGTTTTATTTGTTGCAGAAAGGATTTCATGCTGTTAGTTGCAGCTGTAGCAAAAAGTTTTTGTTGTTTCTCTCTGAAAGTTCTGCAACTCGTTGAAAAATGTAAATGTTGAGTTTCCTCTCATTGAAAACCAGCTAAAGTAAATATCCACATCCATATACGGATCTGAGAAAATTAAATCTATTTTCCTCTTTGATATGTCTGTAAAGGTTCTCAGTCATCCAGGTCATCGTAGTCTAAGGAGCTTGGAAAGAAAAGCATCTGGACTTCTTTAAGTTGCTTGAAGACGTTTCACCTCTCATCCGAGAAGCTTCTTCAGTTCTAAGGTCAAATGGTGGAGAGTCCCAGATTTAAGCCCTATGGGAGTGTCCCCCAAGAAGGTCATGAACCCCCTATTGATCCTCTACCCAATCACATGAGCCAAGGTGTGAAAGCGGGTGTGGGTCACAATCAGCCAAGGCTTTGGGTGAACCCATTGTGAAACCTAGCCCCACCCTATCAGTTGATTTACTGAGGTCAAACGGCCCAGGATGTGAGTGGACGTTAAGACGACTGGGAAGGGATCTCAGAACTGGATTATAGATGGCAGACAGTTGGTGTCGTAAGCCACCTGATCAAAGATTGTCGCTCACAGTGGACATAGATGGCTTCTTTCACTCCTCTTTCAAAACATCTCTCTTCTCTGTCCAAAGTGTGAACATTGGCATCCTCGAAAGAGTGACCTTTGTCCTTTAGATGCAGATGGACCGCCGAGTCTTGTCTCGTCGAGTTGGCTCTTCTATGTTGTGCCATGCCTTTATGTAGTGGCTGTTTGGTCTCTCCAATGTAGAGGTCTGGGCATTCCTCGCTACACTGTACAGCATGTTGTACGTTGCTAAGTTTGTGTTAAGGAGTTTTGTCTTTGGGATGAACCAGTTTTTGTCTGAGTGTGTGGCTGGGTCTCAGTGGCGGTCCTAGCCTGTTTGGCGCCCCGGGCGAACACGCCCTCTAACCCCCCCCCCCCCCCCCCCCCCCCCCCCCCCACACACACACACACACACACGCACACACGCACACACACATATATGACCCTATATATGAAGAGAGAGAGAGTATGCATAGTATGCAAACGGCTACCAAACAGACATCATAATTCGTCATACAATGAGAACAGGAAAAATCAACAATTGACACTGACTAATTAATATTATATTATTGTATATATTGTTTGGAGTTTAGTCTCTTACTGTTACTATTTTACCATTTCTTCTTGGAGGAACTGTAACCCACATAATTTCCTTAGGGATTAAGAAAGTATTCTGATTCTTAATGTTTTAGGATACATGACCTGCCATTATCCAATGACACATCTGCTTACCTGTATCTTTTGCTGGTTTCTCCTTCTACGAGCCATAATTAAATGTATTGAATTTTAATGATCACTGGGTTTTCATTTGTTTGGTTGCTATGGTGATGTGTAACGGGAGTCACGTGGGTGCTAGCGGTGACATTAAGAGGGCGTTGTCAGTCTGTCTTTCACTGGTTTGATTTTGACAGAGAGGAGGGCTGGGTAGCCGTAGTTTTTGTTGACCGCAGCACAACGAGTTTCCCCTTGTTGCATTAGAGCCTGTGATGTTTTAAGAGTTTGAATCGCGAGCCGATCACATTGCTCTGTAAACTTTTCAAGCACTTTAATAAACAAGCAAGCAATTCCACCTCTCGCATTATTGCGTACAGTTGACAGCGCTCAGGCAAATAGGCAGGCTCCATCCCCGGCCTCTAGCGACTGTGGAAGTCGCTACACTCCTCCTCTTTTTTCTCTTTTTTTAAACTTTAAAAACGGGTTGTGTGTGAGACTTTAAATCAACAAAATATAAAATATACATTTTAAAGTGTTATTGATCCCTTTACCCCTGGTCCTAAAGTGTATATTTATTTTCTTACTCTTCTTATATTTATTGTTTGTTTACTTGCACTGCTGTAACTGGAGCCTCGTCGTCTCGTCTCTTTATATACTGGACTGTATGTAGCAGAGATGACAATAAAGTTTACTTTGACTTCAGCAGCGAGCAGGCGCACCGAGGGCTCTCGCGCTCACTTTTCGCGTATAGAATTTCGAAAAAACATCGGTGCAAATTATAAGTCTGTATCATGATGTCTGGTGTTTTCGTGTTGTTGGTTTGTTTTTATTTTGTTTTATTTTGCAAGTTGGTTATTAGATGCTGCTCCAGCCACCCAGAGAATCCCCCGCCGCCCCGCCCTCTCCTCCCTGTGCCGCAAGCAGCAGGCGCACCTCGCAAACGGAGGGCGCCCTTAGTCCCAGCAAATGGGCGATAGAAAACCGATCGGTGCCTATGGCATTCCCAATATGCGCTGGCATGATGTCGGGGCAGCATGAGTACGAGCATTTTTTTTTTTTTTTGCCGATGCCCGTGATGCCGCCCCCCACCACGATGCCGCCCCGGGCAACCGCCCGTGTCGCCCGTATCTAAAACCGCTACTGCTGGGTCTGAAGTACACTGAGATGTCATGCTTGAAGAAGACTCTCCTGAGTTTTTCTGATACACCGGCTACATAGGAGATAACAGTGTTGTTGCGTTTGTCTTTCTGATCCTCCCTAGATGGTGTCTGATCTTCTTTTCTGTGCATCTTTGCTGATTTGACAAAAGCCCAATTAGGATAACCACATGTTTTAAGTGCTTCCTTTACATGTGTGTGTTCCTTCTTTTTCCCTTCAGGTTAAGAGGGAACATTTTTCTGCCCGGTGTTGTAGGGTCCTGGTGGGAGTCAAAGAGGAGGTACTGGTCCTTGTGTGTGGGCTTCTGGTAAACTTCAGTGTTTAGGTTTCCATTCCCTTCAATGCGCACAGCACAGTCCAGGAATGGCAAACTGTTATCCCTGGTGAACTTGATGTTTTTATCGTTAATGTGCGCAGTGAAGG
Organism: Pelmatolapia mariae; assembly: GCF_036321145.2. Lineage (NCBI taxonomy): Eukaryota > Metazoa > Chordata > Actinopteri > Cichliformes > Cichlidae > Pelmatolapia > Pelmatolapia mariae. The sequence continues at coordinate 22,760,129 of NC_086242.1, read as the reverse complement.
ATTCCACTTCTTGCGTTTTGATTTTGACCCAGGTGTCGTCTACATATCTGTACCAGTGGCTGGGTACTCTCCCTTTAAAAGAGCCAAGAGCCTTTCTTTCCACTTCCTCCATGTAAAGGTTGGCTACAATCGGTGACACCAGGGAGTCCATGGCACATCCATGTTTTTGTCTGTAGAAACCCTCATTGTATTTGAACTTTGTGGTGGTAAGGCAGCGGTCTAACAGTGTGCAAATCTGTTTAGGAGTGAAGTTGTTTCTGTCTTCCAAGGAGCTGTCTTCTTGTAGTCGTTTTCTGACTGTCCACTGCCTCTGTTGTAGGTATGCAAGTGAAGAGAGAGACTACATCAAAGGACACCATAGTTTCATCTGGCTCAAGTGAAAGAGCTGGACCTTGTCGGTGAAGTCGGTGGAGTTTTTGATGTGATGTGGGGTGTTCCCTACCAGGGCTGCTAGGATGGCAGCAAGGTGTTTAGAAATGTTGTAATTGGCTGAGTTTACGCTGCTAACAATGGGTCTGAGTGGGACCCCTTGTTTGTGGATCTTAGGAAGTCCGTAAATACAGGGCATGGCATTCTCTGGGTATAGACAATGATATGCAGGGCAGCCGATGATTTTGTTCTTTTCAAGGTCTGGAAGCCAAGCAATAACTTGGTTGGATGTTGAGCTCCATACACAAGTCCAGTTGAAAAACAGCCGTTTCTACTCTGAGAGGAAACAGTAGAAGCTCTGATAACTTAAATTATTTTATTTAATGGAGACAGCATCAGGATCATTAAGAAACATGCTGCTTCCCTTTAATTTGTCACTGTACTAATTGCTGTCCACATTGCAGGGCAATTAATTCAACCTAATTAGAGCTCCATTTGCAAAAGCCTAATTGACACGTAGATCTGTGTGCTGAACGGGCGATTAGAGCGGAGACGCATGAAAAACTGTGAGCGCTGAACAAAATGACTGTGAGATCTTAACGATTTAATCAAATGCAATTAATTAGAGGCGGGAATGTGAGGCCAGGTCTGCTGCGATGAGATTATTAAAGAAACAGAGTCAAAGCATCAACCTGACAGCTGCACCAAAGTCCATTCAGAAAACACTCGATTTTAGCTCCACGCATTTCAGTTCTGATATTCTGCTCATAAAGAAGTAATCATAAGGGCACATGAGACACTAAATATAATGATTACTCAGAACAACTCAGTGAACGCATGAAAGTGTGAATGAATCACTGAAATACTTAAGTCAGTAAAAGAATGGATTCATCAGAGGGAGACAGGAGCTCTTTATCAGCAGGAAAAACAACAAATGAAAAATAAATATAAATAACCTGTGAAATTAACGAATATAAAGAAAATGAATGGATGAAAGCATGTGTGATTACATTTGTGGAATAAATGAGTGAGTGAAGAAATTATAGAATATGTAGTGATATTAATTATATACAATAAATTTAATAAATGACCTTACGGTGGTGTGACTGCATGACAATAACTGAGTGCAATGAACACGTGAGCAGATGAGTGAATGATGTTAAATCCACGTCGTTGAGTGGACTTTTGTTGGTTATTCATTTCAGCCCTCCTGAGCTCTCTGATGTTCCGCATCTCTGCTGATCAGCAGCGCATCAGCTTTCTTGGAGGAGACGACGCCTTTGACTCGCCGCTTGACGGAATGGATCCCCCAAAAAACCGGACCCCGCTGAGTGGCGAGGGCCCGGCCCGACTCGCAGTGACTCACTGCGCACAGCAGGAGGCAGCAGCTCGTGTTACAGCCGCCAAGTGTGCAGACCCGCTCAGCAGTCACACATTTTACTGACATGAAACGGAGAGAAGCAGAATTCATTCATGTTTCTGTAATTTTAGACTTTTATGGTGTTTATAATAAATGTTTCAGATGATCAGTTCTGCTCTTTTTCTTTTCTTTAATTTGCACAAAATGCCTGAAACTTCACAGCCGTGGGAAATGATCCTGAAAATAAAATACTGGATGTGATATTTACATTTCCCTTTACCCTTGCAAATACCTGCTGCTCCCTGTCACATGATTATGACGTCATATTTTTTTCTTGTTTTTAATTACAGTCGCAGCCCAAAGTAATTTTAGCTGAGTCGATGCCTCACATGCAGTGAATTTATATAAAAGATTGACGCAGTCTAAACAAATGAATGAGTTTGTTTAACCTGCATTCTTTCTAATGTCCAGCAGAGGGCGACGTCTCAGGTTGTAAAATCTGTTCAATCTGATTGTATTGATCTCTGCGAGAAAATGAGCCTGATTTCAACGTACAATTACAGATAAATCATGTTTTATCTTGTTGTTTAGTAGAGACACATTAAAACAGAACAGACTACAGCAGGAACATCAGACCTGTTTTACATAGTGGCATACGTCCACTGCACTTTGACCTTAAGTGGGCTGGACTGTGAGACTCCCAAGCTCATTATTATTTAAACATACAGGTGCTGAATGTCGCACTGACTGTTTCCAGCCTGCACACAGTTATTATACAGACACATGAAAACTGAAACTGCTTCTTATTCTTATTCTGAACAGTCTTCCTGCTGCAGCTGACTTTCTCCAAATGTTTTTAAAAATGATTTTTATGAAGTTCCTGTCAGTCTGGATCATTAGTTGTTTTTTCATTCGTAAAGAGTGAGCCGATGAGATGTTGGTAAATAGAAGCAGGATTTAAAATCTGCTCTCGGTCGGTGTGAAGTGTCAGCTCTGTGTGTTTTATTTAAAAGGCTTAAAGAACCTCTGTGGGCCTGCATGCTGGCACCTTCCGCATTAAACAGGTTTTCTCTTTTTTCTCCTGCCAGCTTTTTCCATTTTCTCCTCGCCAGCTGGTCAGGGGTCTCCCGCTGCCCGCCAAGCCCACAGCTCACTTCCTTCTTTCTCCAGCACCTGTTCCTATTTGGCAGGCTGGGCGGGATGCTGGAAGCTTGGAGATGAGCCATCTGCTGCCCAACTCTACCGTTTTACCCCCGATCCCTCGTGTCTCTGCACGCAGCCATGAGGTTTTCTCTCCGCCTTTTTCACAGCACTGCTGAGACGAAGCTGAAGCATAAATCAGTGTTTAGCTGAAGCAAGAAGCTGTGAGTACGATGCTGAAATTACAACAGCAGAGCTCATTTACCTCATGCAGATGGAGCCACGCTCGTCCTCCATCTCTGAGGCTGAAAGTTAGTCTGAAGTCAAATCACAGGATTTTATTTTAAACATGTTTAACGCTCAGTGGACATTTCCTGCTTCTCCTTATTTTCTGTCATATGTGAGTCGTTCCACAGAAAATCACTGACCTTCCACAACCAGCTGACCCCGAAAGAAGATGGTCCTGGAATTTAAGCGCAGCTTAAAGAAGACCTTTAATATTCTCTGTACTGTTCTGAGCAGCCATTAATTCAACAATGTGAGCCTTCAAAATTTACCCAGAATGCACGTCTAAGACGAATCATTGAATCACGAATCACACAGCTCGGTCTGATGTTGACTCATCACAGGTTTCCTCTGCTTCAGCACATCCAGCTCACAAACACTGGGTGCTCCTCAGCAGGCTTCCAGAACCTGCCCAATCAAAGAGAATGGAGGTGATCCAAGGCCCAGTATCAGATAAAGAAGGATTATTATTAACTGGTGCAGTAGAAACAAACACAGGAACAAATTACAGACTGCTGTAATGTGATGTTCTCTGTTGTGGTCAGGGAAAAGAGAAGGTAACAAAGGAAGGAGGACTGATCGACCGCAGACGATCATAAAGAGCAGAAAAAAAGAAAAACAGGAAATAAAATTTAAAAAAGGAGCATTTTAAATTCCGGATTTAACATGGAGCCAATGAAGAGAAGCCAGTATAGGAGAAATATGCTCTCTCTTTCTAGTCTTCTTTAAAAACTTCCTGTTTTCAGTGGTGAAACAACATTTCCTCTCGAGTTTACGGGTTATCTGCTCTAAGCTGCACGTTTGAGAGTTATATCTGGAAGCCAAGTACTTCTGACTTAAGGCTCTCTTTTTCACAGGAGCTACAGTATTAAGAGTCATACGCAGTAAATATGAACCACTATTGTTGTGGATAGGCGTAGCTTTGGGTCACGTGGTGTTGATAATAGTTGTAGTGATTGCTATATCACCTGTTCACGGCCCGAGGGAATTTTCTGAATGAGTGGGTGATGGTGGAAGTTGACTTTTGCTGACCGCTCAAGCCTGGAATGTTTTGATCACTGTTTTTTCTATGGATTCTAAGGATTTGGATAACAAATAAAGGAGTTTTTAAACTTCCTTTTTTTAAACTTTGAGTAACGCGTCAACATTATTCCCCTATTCAGCTGCTCAGCGACTCAAAGGTTTGACAGTCACCAGTGACTATTAATGAGAAAATCCTCCATCCCACTATAATGAAAAAGCACTGTATACTTTCAGCTTTAGACACCATGATATAAATCCAACACAAAGGTTCACTCACTGATGAAGTAACAGTTTTCGCCATAATTGTTATAAGTTTTATGTTATAAGTGGACAGACATGGATTTTTAAGGTGCAGTTTAACCAGTTATGGAATGTAGTCATACAACCTCCTGTGAATGCCGGTTGTATGATTAAGTTCTAATAATACTTTCAGTTTTCTTCTCACTTAAACTGCTCTGCTGAAAATACTCTGTGAGTTCAGACTTAGTCTTACAGTCACAGAGCAGCAGGAGGAAAACAAAATGAGTGTCTTTCTGTATTTTTGTACCATCAGAAGAATCATAAAAATAAGTTTGTGACTGGAAAGAGTCACAGAGATTATCTTTAAGGCTGAAACAACAACTCTAAAAGTCGAGTTTCGTGACATATTTCAGACAGAAAGATGGAGGATGGAAGTAAATGATGATTGACACAGTTACTGTGACTTTAACAGATGTGACAGTAAATACTGTTTGTGTCCTGCTGCACATCACTCAAGTCAGCTGTGATGCAGATTTCAGGGTCATGCTCATGTAGTTTGAAAATAATTCAAACTTCAGAGGATCGGTGAAGCAGAGAGACGCCATCAAAGTCAGAGAGCAGAATCAGCAGCTGTCCAACAGTAAAGACTGAAACAGGGAGGAGAGAGCTGTGAGACTGATGGAGACGATTTGTTTTTACATTAACTCTGATATTTGATCACTTTGTTCAGTTAGAGTCGAATAACATGTGCAGAGATGTCGCTGTGTGACCGATGCACTCCAGCGGCTGAACAAACAGCTCTCCACGGGTTACAGTTGTGCCTCAACATCTCAAACCAGTTCTTCAGTTTTCTGCAACCACAGAGCATGACTGCCTGCATGAAATAATCAGCTGATCTGAGCTTCTTTTGTCTACCCTCTTTTTAATGGACCAACATCCATGATTGGGGAGAGTTTTTACCCCAAATGTCCTTCCTGGCATAAAGTGTTGCTGTAAGATCTTCAAAATGACCCTTTGAACAGTCCTCTAATGTTTTCACTGCAGTTTGACTTTTGTCCAGCAGGTGGATTCACTCCACAGCAGGCTGTCAGTTCTCTGCAACTTCCACAAAAACATGAAAAACATGAAGAAAAAAAACTTACACGGCACATTGTTTTGTTTTCTTTTTTATTCATTCAAATTTAAATAAATGTTACAGCTGCTGCTGTTGCTGAAGCCTGATTATAACAAACACTGAATCAAACATCAGAAACACTGACAGGCGTTTCTAATGTTTAAGAAACCTACAGTGAACTGAGATGTAGCTCACAAAACTATCAGTAACAAATCAATGAAACAACAACAATATTACAGTTGTTATTATTTATTTTATTTTTTTAAAGGCAGCATGGAGGTCAAATTGGGGGTGATAACTGAAAAAGCTTAACTGTCCTTGTTTTTCAGCCAGGTTTTTGGGACTGCCAGGAGCAACTGGTCAATGGCCTCAGCGACACTGAAGGAACATATGGAGTCAGCAGCTGACATATACAGTATCTCATAAAAAGGAGTACACCCCTCATCTTTTCATGGGACAACATTGAAGATATGACACTTTGATACAATGTAAAGTAGTCAGTGTACAGCTTGTATAACAGTGTAAATTTGCTGTCACCTCAAAATAACTCAACATACAGCCATTAATATCAAAACAGCTGGCAACAAAAGTGAGTACACCCCTAAGTGAAAATGTCCAAACTGTGGCCAAAGTGTCAATATTTTGTGTGGCAACCACTGGAGTTCACTACATCTTCACAGGTTGCCACTGGAATCCTCTTCCACTCCTCCATGATGACATCATGGAGCTGGTGGACGTTAGAGACCTTGCGCTCCTTCACCTTCCATTTGAACATGCACCACAGATGCTCAATAGGGTTTAAGTCTGGAGACATGCTTGGCCAGTCAAGTACCTTTATCCTCAGTTTATTTAGCAAGGCACTGGTCTTTTTGGAGCTGTGTTTGGTGTTATCATCATGTTGGAATACTGTCCTGTAGCCCAGTTTCTGAAGGGAGGGGATCATGCTCTGCTTCAGTATGTCACAATACATGTTGACATTCATGGTTCCCTCAATTAACTGTAGCTCCTCAGTGCCAGCAGCACTCATGCAGCCCCAAACAATGACATCACACCACCATGCTTGACAGTAGGCAAGACACACTCTCTCTGTACTCCTCACCTGGTTTCCACCACACACCCTTGACACCATCTGAACCAAATAAGTTTATCTTGGTCTCATCAGACCACAGGTCATCAATGTCCTTAGTCTGCTTGTCTTCAGCAAACTCTTTGTGGGCTTTCTTGTGCATTGTCTTTAGACGAGGCTTCCTTCTGGGACGACAGCCATGTGATGCAGTGTGTGGCATTTGGTCTGAGCACTGACAGGCTGACTCTCCATGCCTCCAACCTCTGTAATAATGCTGGCAGCACTCATACATCCATTTTCAGAAGACAACCTCTGGATATGACGCTGAGCATGTGCACTCAACTTCTTTGGTCGACCATCGCCCCCGTGCTGCAGCTCAGGTTCATGGTGTTGGCAACATTCTTATAGCATAGACCATCTTTATGTAGTGTAACAATTCTTCTTTCAAATCCTCAGATAATATTTTGATATGATGTGCCATGTTAAACTTCCAGTGACCACTAAGGTTTGTCACTGTGCTTTAACATACAGCTGTAGAGGGCCCAGGTCTAAAAGAAGCAGCACACACACACCACTGAGTCTGAACACAATGACCCCAGTCTTACTTTAATTGAAATTAAAAGACTTTAAAGCCATCCATCCTTCAGATTCTTCAGTAGAGATTTAGGGGAGCTGACATCATTTCATTTATGGGCATGTAAATGTGGGTGTCATCTGCGTAGACATAATAGACAAGGCCGTGATTTTTCATTTGCACAATGACTTGAAACTAGCCCACTGATGGAACAATGGGCTGTGAGGTCAATTGTTCCGTCATTGTGCAAATGTACTGTTTATAAGGTTGGGGAAACCTACAGTCAGATGAAACTGAAGAAGTCACTTGGATGAGTGACGAAACGTTTCTCCCACTGAAAACGCTACGTGCAGATGAACAGAATCAATTTTTTTGATTTACTGACCTGTATGATTGAGCATGCTGATGTGGTTATGAGCCTTCCTTCAAAACAAATGTTTGTTGCAGTAGCTAACTGTCAGCTGATGAGTCTCTGTAAACACTGACTTATTCCATCAATTTGTTCTTCTGTCTGCAGGTGGAGGTGATGGTAAACTGGGTGGTGTGTGTGCTGAGAGAGGATGAGCTGTGTCCTGCTGAGTCAGAGGTAAAGCAGCAGCAGCAGCAGCAGCTTGTGTGTAGAGACGTTCTGAATGGACCATGTTACTGGGAGGTGTAGAGGAGCGCTTCATCCGGCAGTGACTAACAGAGGAATGAGAAGTGCAGATGACTGCTAGTGCTGCAGAGTGAACTGATCTGGGAACAGCTCCACTGTCAGACACAATGCGGAGTCCAGCATCATCCCTGTGCGTCCCTCTGGATCTGATAGAGTACCTGGACTGCTCTGCTGCTGCTGAGTTTAGGCTGAAAGTCTGTTTCACTGACAAGTTAATCAATGCTCTGATCAATTGAAATTAAATATGGAGTTAACGGTCTGTCAATCTATCAGCCACTGTGATATACTTTTTGCAGCTCATTTTTTGACTTTTATGTGAGATTGTGTTGTAGGAACATGATAAATCTTTTTGTTTAAACTGAAGCTATGCATGCTTAAAGTCTGTGATTATTCTAAAGATAATCTTGGAGACATATTTGTTTTCATAGTAGATTGGGTTAATTCTGCAAGAAAACTTTTTAGAAATGAGTATTAGCCCATTTATTTACACTACAGACACTCAAAATGACACCAAACACTAGGGATGACCCCAGTGTCTTCTACAGAATATTTAACACCAATTAACTTTGCCGTCCTACAAAGTGCAATGATCTGATCCTCTAGGCCCTTCATCTCACTCCTCATCCCTTCTACCACTTTTAGTCAGTTTGGAGAAAAAAACTCAAATTTCAAGGTGTTAATTTTTATCATTATGCTGCCAGTTTCCACAAATCCTACAGCTCCCTGGGTGCTGGCAAGCTGCATCCTATGAGGTGCCTGAGCTCTTCCTCAGGTACAGGATCAATCCTCCATCCCTGCACAGCAGTGGTGGCATAGCAGGGAGGTCATGGGTCCTTAAGCAACTACATAAAAAAGGAATTAATCAAATATTAGCTAAAAAAAAAAAAAAAAAACTCCCATAATTGCTATATAGTTTAATGATTTTGTCTGGTAAATGAACTGGTTCTTGTAAAGCAATTATCTACTCTGAGTACTGAAAGTGCTTTATACAACTTACCTCATTCACATCCATTTATACAAGCACTTTTTTTCTATTTATAAATGCTCTCTGTCTAACATTCACATTGTCAAAGATGCATCGGAGAGCAATTTGTGGTCAGTATCTTACCCAAGGATATTTGGCATGCAAGCTGGAGCACCCAGAGATTGACCCACCAACCTTCCAATCAACAGGCGACCCCTTTCTACCTCTTGATCTACAGACACCCCTATTTTCACTTGCTTTATGATTTTTCCTGGATTTGGACTTATTGAATTAACTTGGAGTGTAGATAACATGGATTATTAAAAAAATTATTCTAAAAAATAATATCACAAGTGCTGCTGGCCAGAGTGTAGTTTATTTCTGAAAAATAAACATGTTTAATAGTGAAGTTATTACAGGATGATGGAGGATTTCTTGGTCAAACTTACGAATGACAGCTTTTATCCTGAAACAAGCTGCAGAGCTTTGGAGGTATACACCTGCATGTTTTACTTGTGCAGAGCTGCCCCTTCGGAGCAGTGGTGGTGCAGAGCTTGGCCACTGGGCCACAGATTGAAAGTCACTAGGGCTCGTGGCCATTAAGCTGTTGCTCATTAAGCCAGACCCTTCACCCTGCATGTAAAGTTAAATAATCACCGGTGACATAATTAATATTTAATATGATTTATGTGCGTAGTATGCATTTACCTTTGTGTTTTTAACCTCTTATTATCGTTTTAAAAAACATATGGACTACAATTCCCAGACTAAAGGCCGCTTTGTGGTGCGCATGCGTGAAAAGTGGGCCGCGCAAACCCATGCGAATATACCGCTCTGTAAAATGGCGGCGTAAGGAGGTTTGTTCAAAAACACAGAGCGGTGTTACCTGTTAAGGTGTTCAGCCAGACGTTACCTGGAGCTGTCAGAGCCGCGCGGAGGCAGAGACCGGACTTTAAGTTACAGACAAGGTGCGTCACATTCACCTGTTAACAAAAAGTCATTAAACGCCGGAAACGGGAGGAGCTCGTACCATTAGCCTGCTGGCTAACATTAGCTGCTTGTGAGCGGCCCGGTTAGCTTGCTTGTTTAGTTCCGCGGCTAACAGCCAGAACACGATGTTAGACACCGGAGTGGACAGGCCAGGTGGCCTCGGTGTATGCGCCGGTAATGGTAGGCCAGTTTATCAGGAGTCAGTTTTTCAGTAATCGGAAATTTGAGTAAAACGTTAGTTAGAAAATCTCTCGGCTCAGGTACACAGGTGATTGATTATACCCGGAAAGAAGCGCTAATCGAATCAGGCTAGTTGATGGTTAACCCGGATAAAGGCTGCCTGACAGGAGTGCTCACCCCTGTGCATTTGATTTAGTTAAACATCAGCTTTCCTTGGACCGCACTAGGAATTCACAGGTATGTTTCAACCTTTACACCATCCAGAATATTCGAACAGCAGCTCCACCACAGCTGTTTATAGTCGATTAATCGGTGATTATCGGCCTCCATTAATAACTAAACACCAAATGAAGCCGGGTTTTTGGCGAAAAGCTGTAAAGAATTTGGAGCTTTTTATCATTTGACGCACTACTTTCTTTTAGTAAAATACTCAATTTATTGTTTCACATATTTTGAGGTGAAACCTTTAAATGTTCAGCCTGACTGACCGTCCAAAGCTCAGATTTACACCTGTTGTTACCTGTTGCCTGTTCATCTGAATATCAGGTGTTTTAGTGGAGAAAAACAGAGTGGTGTGTTCAGGTGAAGTAATACTGAAAGTAGGTGAGATAAAAGCTCAGGTTCAGTAAGTTAAGGTTCAGTCTGTGGGCAGCTTTGGACATCTGTGGATTCTTCCACAGATTTCTATTCTGGAGCATTGAGCCAGATGAAGATGAGCAGAAAAATGTTAACAGTAGTGATAGATGGTGAGAGTAAAATCTACTAAAATAGTTTAGATTAAATAGTAATTGTAACAAACTGTCCATAAAATTGAGTAATTGTGCTAATGGACAAACTGAGCTCTGTTATCTGATTTACACCAGCTGGTTAATCAATAGTTATCAATAATAATCCTGTTTTGTTTTTGTGTGTGTGTAGGGGGGGTGGGGTGGTTCCCCTTTGCAGAATACTTTACTTTGCTTATGATAAACCGTTTTGTAAACATGTTTTTATTACAGTCCTAGTTTTTGCTTCTAGACTGAAACTTTTCTACTCCTTATTCAGTTCATTTCTGTAAAATGCTGATTAAGACACACTAAACCCTGAAAAAAAAAATGAAAGAGAACACAAACTGAATTCTTATGTTTTGTTTCAGAGCCGGTGGGATGGCGAAGAGGATCGCTGATAAGGAGCTCACGGACAGGAACTGGGATCAGGAGGAGGAGGGCGAGGAGGTAAGAGGCCATACTGAAGCTGTAAGTCTGGCTTCAGGAAATTGGAATTATGTGAGTCTGACTTTCTTGTCCTCCTTCAGGCCGGGACGTTTTCAGTGGCGAGTGAAGATGTGCTTAAGAATCGAGCAATCAAGAAGGCCAAACGCAGAAACACTGGAACCGAGGTACGAGGAGAAAACCATTGTTTACCTGTTGATTATAATCATGAAGTAATCTGAGTGTTTCCCTGTTTCAGAGCGAGGGCAGTGGAGCATTTAAAGGCTTTAAAGGCTTCTCTTTGACCGCGGCGGCAAGCAGCAGCTCAGCTCCAACTCCGTTCTCCGGGTTTGGGAATGGCGGAGGCTTCAAAGGCCTCGGCGGTCTGACGAATGGGAACAGCGTCACGCCCTCCTTCGGAGGTTTCTCCTCGCCTGCAGCGTCCTCGTCTGCACCTGGTGAGCAAAACATTGATCAGCTCGATCGGTTATTGATCGGAAACTATTTCCTCTTTATTTGCCATTCAAAACTTTCAGCTCAGATTCCTGTTCGTCCTTCGAATGTGATCCATAAATGAGCTTTCTTTTTGTGTTTAAAATGTCTTCATTAGTTTTTAGAAGCTTTAAAAATGCTAAGACATGGACATGATGATTTTATTGATCTCTTATGAGAGTAAAATGTGTTCAGGATGCTCACAGCAGTTCATCTTTATGATCGATTAAAAAAACACATCAAATTTTCCGGTTATGTTTTACGTGTAACTCTCTTATTCTGCTTCCTTCTTTCTAAGCTGAGCTTTCTATGCCATCACTAACACTTTCTCCTTCCTCGAAGGTCTGACGTTTAACGGGCCATCCTCGGCTAAACCCGCCGCTGATATTGCCACCAAGCAGACCAATGGCTCCGCCTCCAGTGCGAGTCAGAGCTCCAGCAGCAGCAGCAATAAAGAGTACAGCCGGCAGCTCACGGCACTCAACTGCTCAGTGCGGGACTGGATCACCAAACACGTGAACGACAACCCGCTGTGCGACCTCAACCCCATCTTCAGGGACTACGAGCGCCACTTGGCCAGCATTGAGCGCCAGTATGGTGCCGGATCAGCTGACGGAGGCTCTGAGGAGAAGAAGCATGGAGGAACGCTGCCAGCCACAGCCGCAGTTCTTCCTCCTCCTTCATCTTCCTCCGGCAGCAGCTCGGCGACCTCCACTCCTGCTGCCTTGTTCTCTTTCACCAAAAACACAACGGACGACTCAACCCGGGAGAAAAGCTCCGCCGCCGCTCCAATCCCTGCCGGAGTCACGTTCAACTTTGGCCAGAAGGTGGACAGCTCAGTTCTGGGTTCCTTAGGGAACAAATCAACTCCCCCCAGCTTCTCCTTCTCCTCCTCCTCCTCCAGTCAGACCTCAGTGTTTGGAGCTCCAGGATCAGGCGCTCCGCTGTCCTTTAGTGGGGCGAAAGCCGAGGACGCTCAACCCACAGGTCAGCAAAACACTCAAATACATGAAGTTATATCTAAGTTTTAAAGCTGAGATTCTGTCTCATATTTTTTACTGTGAAGATCAAATGGGATGAGTTTGAAAATTATTTGAAAATGATTTTAAATAGTTTAAATAAATCAGTTAAAACTTAATCAGTGCTCATTTTATCAGCAGTTTGAAAGACAAAGATTCAACATGAAAGGAAAAAACATGACGTGTGACATAAAATGTGATTTATATTTATATATAATTTTTATATTTTATTTAATTTTATTGAGATATTTTTTTGTAGACGAAAACGGTGACGAGGAGTCGGAAGAGCCGCCCAAGCCGGAGGTCAAAGAGGTGAAAGAAGACGATGCTTTCTACTCCAAGAAGTAAGTTTCTGAAATGTTTCACCCTGAAGCTGCAGGTCGAGCAGCAGCTTCAGCTTCACATAGAAATCAATCTGAAAAGGAGGAAACAGGAGCAGCGATGTGCACAGAACTCATAGCTGTGTTTAATCATTCAGACAAAACTGATGTAGAGCTGTGGTGCACCGCGTGAATACAAGTGAAGTTAGAATAAATGAATTTCAGTCAAATTAGTTAATAAAAATTTACTTCACACTGCATCTTGAAGGTTATCAGGAGGAGGAGCTTAGTAATGCTTTTGAGCTGATTGGATCAAATTTTTAGACAAAGATGGAGGAAAAGGAGAGGGCTTAGAAGAAAGTGAGAAACTGTAAGAAATATTTCTCTGTAGCTTCCAGCTGTTGGTTCAACTTCTCATCTCATTGGCTGTTTGTCCTTTCCCTGCACTCACAGAGTTCACCTCCTCACAGAGAGGAGCAGACAGATCATTACGTTATCGTATTGTAGTCATGAAATACAAACTTCCAGCAAGTTTTAAAAGAACACAATGAGAAATGAACTTGACCTGCAGCTGATGGAGGAACCTCCAACCTGCTCTAAGCTTCCTCCATCTTAGTACGATTGAGAGAGCAGACTTTAAATCTTCATCACTAAAAACCCTGAAAGTGTCCCTCTGCTTCCAGGTGTAAAATGTTCTATAAGAAGGAGTCGGAGTTCAAAGATAAAGGAGTGGGAACGCTGCACCTCAAAAAGACACCCGAGGGGAAAACTCAGATGATCATCCGAGCCGACACCAACCTGGGTGAGAGCATCGCGCCGACAGATTCATTTTATATAAAACACCTCAAAACATCTGTCATCACATCAGGAATATTCAATCCAACTTGAGATTTTTTCTTTAAATAAACGCGCTGTGTTGCCAGAGACTACATGATGTTTGTCAGGGTGGTCACTGTGTCAGATTAGTCCTAACAAAAACAAAGGGAACAAAAATAGACTTTAAAGTGTAATCTAAAATAACGCAGACCATTTAAAGTGAGTGTAACCACTAACTGCTCACTTATAATTGTAATAAGCCTCGCAGCATCAAACCTACAGCAGTGAAACATTTAATATGTCGAGCTTCAGGTTTCAGGCCCAGAAACATCCAGAACACCTAAAAGCATAAAAATAATCCACATTCAGCAGCTTCCTCTTCTTCACGATGTCTGAGCTGTGATCAGACGGCTCCACCTGCTGGTCAGATACAAGCACTGCTGCTTCAACAATGAAAACAGATCAAATCCTTGATGACGTGAAAAGACTCGATCAGGATTACTGCAGCTAATCAATGATATCAAAGATAAAGCTTCTTTAAATTGAGAGCAAGTGAAACTTCTTCCACAAACAGCTGGAAGATCTGAAACTGGTGCAGGTTTTAACCTCCATTTTTATCAAACATCAAATCCAGTTTCAGAAATAATCTGCAGATTAACCAACAGGAATCGCTGAAGGACACTAAGAAAATATTTCTTTGTACTGTATTTTCCGCACTATAAGGCGCACTTTTGTTTGTTGGACTAGCTGGTAAATAATGATGTGCTACATGATTGCTAGCGAAACAGCTATGTTAGCATAACATAAACACAGTGAAGTTAGAGGATGAATGCTAACTTTTTTCTACTCGATAAAAGGAGAACAACTGAGATAATCCATCCACAATACGAGGTTAGTCATTAATATACTGCAACGACACGGGAATAGAGCAGCTGTGAGAGAATTCAACATTAATGTATCAATGGTATGGAAGTGGAGGAAGCAAGAATGAGTTGAGTAAAAGTTTGACTTATCTGACTGTTTTGTTTCGCTTAATGCGCCTTATAACACGGCGTGCTTTATGGGCCGAAAAATACGGGAAGTCGTTGTGAATGGTCATGAATCAGCAGACAGGATGCAGACAAGCAGAACGCTGGACCAGTCGTGCTGATGTCAGACATCCCATTTAAAGCCCTGATTAGCAAACGCCTCATTTTCTTACAGGAGATTTAACTTTAGGTGTAATTTGAAATAAATAGTAATAATAAATATGAAATGATAAAATTTGAAATCTTCAAGTCATCAAATATAAATATTAATTTTGAAGCCGGGTCTTCTGCTTGTATAACGTTCTCTCCTCCTCCAGGAAACATCCTGCTGAACATCATCGTGCAGTCATCCATGCCATGCACTCGGGTGGGGAAGAATAACGTGATGGTGGTGTGCGTGCCAAATCCGCCCGTTGACGACAAGAACCCCACCACCCCCGTCCCCCTGCTGATTCGGGTCAAAAGCTCTGAGGACGCCGACGAGCTCCACAAGATCCTTGAAGAGAAGAAAGCCTGAGCTGACCCCGCCCCATCTCCCCCAGGGTTTTAGCAGACTCCGCAGTGGTTTTAGCAGTGGTCATCCTCAGACTCCGCCCCCTCCCACGCGGAATCACTGACCTCTTCATCGCACCGGTTTATCCACACACACATGCACACACCCCCATCGTTTCCTCGTCTGATCACAATGAATTGGTTGTCAAACTGTGAATCGTTTCTTTGAATCGTAACAATCGAAGCAGGTCGTCGCCTACATTCCCTCCGGTTCATTGCCGCCGCTGCTGTTAGACTCGTAGTGCTTCAGTTTTACGGTTTGAATCTGTCGAGTGACTGAACGAGTGACTTCCTGAGCAGTTTTTGGGGAGCGCTCTAAGTAACGGGCCAGTCGATTTGGTTTTACAAATTAAATACCTGCAGTAACATTTCCTTTTAGAGTGTGTCTGCTGAGTGTTTTTGTGTTTTTGCTCTGGAAACTATTTATTGTGTCGGCAGAGTTTCTACTTGGAGTGAATGTTCCCCCGAAGAGCGCGGCGTTTATTCTCTGTAAACACAGACTGTCGTTTTCCAAGTGTCCTTTGTGTGGCCTTCAGCTCGGCCTTCCAGATGCCGTCATCATCTGAGAACATTTGTAAAGACATTTATTGGAAAATAAAAGGAAACGAAACAAGCGGCCCTTCTGTTGTCTTTATTTCTGCTTCACCTCCACAAACATCCAGCGCCGCCCTCCTGACGGGATGAGTGCTGCGAATAATTCCAGTTTAATAGTCCTGGGAGAAATCAAGCTGAGCGCCGTGTCAGTCTTTAAACCAGAACCATCGCAAACATCGGGAGGTAAAACTACATGAAGTACCTTCTCGCCCGACAAGCAACCCAAACTCTGCCTTTAACACGTGAACATGAGGTAACAATTTTGTGCTCATTCTTAAAGTTTTAGAAGCCAAACCTGAGGTTGGACCCAGCTGCACCTCTGTACTGCTAACACTGCTTAAAGAAGCTCTAAAATTTCAACCTGAAGTCTTTTCAAGTCATGTAGAGCATTGTGCAAAACTCTTGCAGTCACCTCATTTTAGTGCAGTGATTTATTAAAGTGTAGAAACAAAAATGTAAAATACAGAATATAAGGCAAAAACAGTTTTGAACTATTTTAACGAGTTTTGATGCAAGTACCTTTATTCTTCAGTCTGAACTTTGTCATCTCTGCGTCTGCAGGATATGTTCTCCAGGCTTCACAGCTCTTCTTTGGATAATTCTGTTTTATTCTGTTCTGTCAGGAGGATTCTGTTTTGCTTCAGTAACGCTGAGGTCCTTGACTGATAGAAACCTAGAACTATCATGTGTGCTTTTACTGCACTGGCAGTGTGTTTGGGATCATTGTGATGTTGCTGATCAGGTGTGTGTGTGTGTGCGTGTGCGTGCAGATCACCTGATGACCTGTACATACTGAAAATGATTTCAATCCATCTCTCCATCAGAAGTTTTCCTCTAATTTTCAGTCCAGTTGTGTCATTTTCATACCTCAGCCTTTCCCTGATGCTTTTTTTTGTGTGTTTGTTTTCGTCCTCCATTTGTCCAGTTTACTCAGCTTTTAAGGACCATGCACATCATGTATTGTTTTCAGTTTGCTGGTGCAGAAATATTTTGTCAAAGTGTTATTTGATATTTTAATCTAAACCAGTGTTTCCTAACCTTTTGGAACCACGGCACATATTTCACATTAATAAAAAATAAATCACACGGCACACCACCAAACAAAAATGTCACAAAAAGCATATTGATATTGTTTTCCCTGCACACCAGCTAACAGCGGAATCGGTTCGATTTTTCCCCAGTATACCATTTTTGCTTTCCTGTGACCACTACTCATGCTATGGGCTTATCTGGGTCGGAATTTTCTCCAGGACCTTTTTTTTTTTTTCCCCCAAATATTTATCTATTGCTATTATGCCCTGCGTTGTGGCACTCACTATGTAATTTCTTTGTCGCCTGTTTTACTGGCAGTTGGCAACCCATTTAATTAGAGCAGGTAGTTGTACTGCCCTCTAGTGGAAGAGAATGTAGTTGTTCTGCCCGTTACTCACACCGGTCACTTAAGAATCAGGTGGAACCAGATAATCTTCCACGGCATTTCATTTGGCAAACAGTGATCTAAACAAATGAGTCGTCTATTACGTGTAGACACGACGCTGAACCATCCTTCAAGTTTGGAGGCTTTTCATGCTCGAATGAGTGATAGGTCAGCGTTAAGTGTTTTAACACAAACACACTCCTGTGAACACTGTCGAGTACAAGACCTGGAAAAGCCGCCAGTGTCCAAAGAACTTTGAAAGACCTTCAGGAAGAAAAATGTAAAGAAACAGGCAGTGGTGCAAGACTTCTGCACACTACAGTTCCAGTGGTGGATGTTAACATGGCCAGTTCAGGTTGGTGTGTGTACAGTAATCCCTGTGATCCAAGGCTTCCAAGACAGTTTTTTTTTCTACTTTTGGAAGGAAAGTGTTTTTTGTTTGTTATTTTTTTGGTGCCCTCATTACTACAGACACACCTGGTCTTCGGCAGACTTCCAAAAGCTGGTCAACCAGAAAAAACAGCTTTTACGGAGGGTGTATTTAAAGGGGGAGGACCTAACATAGCATGTTTACACTGAAGGGCTTCACCACAGCTCAGTGTAACTGTAGTAAGTCCACCTTAATGACCTGGACCAGCTACATACTGTGGGGCTGAATTGAGAGGACTTGACATTGAGGCGTTTTTCTGCTAATGTGTATTTCAGTAAATAAATGCAGGAGAATGTACAGAGAGTCTGGAAACAGAAGAAGAGACAGAAACATGCACATTAAGTGTGTCTGTGTACAAAAGCTGTGATGGAAGCATGAACACGTCAACAGAAAGTTTAACAAACTGCTTCCAAAAAGGCTGTAAAAGCGTTTTACAGTGCAAACCGTCACAGTCCGTCAAACGTCTCTCACTTAAAGCGCTTGTTAATCAGCGTGGATACATTCAGCTGGAGATCTATAAACTACATCAAAAACACTGACACAAAGAAAAAGGTTCAATACGACACGGAGGGAAACACTTTGAGCGACGATGGCTTCATCTGAGAGCAAACCAATTACTGATGACATCTGATCAATAACATCAACAGCTGATCTGACTCCACCCTCAAACCTGAAAAACACCAGGTGTTTGTAGTACAGCGTATATGCAAATCATTAAAACCTCAAAGTGTATTCTCGAAAAAATTTTTCCAATATCTAAAACTAATTTTAATAATGTAAGATGGTAACATTACATCATTTTATCACAAACTTTGGATCAGAGTTGGAATTTTTTCTCAAGGTACGACTTACTTTAAAAACAGACTCATTTTAATTTGAAATTTTAGAGTAAAATTGATTTCACTTTTAGGAGGTTACTGAGATTTTCTCCATTCAGGAGGTAAAAGCAGTTTTTTTTTTTTTAAATAAATTCCCTTAAAACTAAAATTTCTACTTACCTAGACTCAGTTCAATTTTAACCCCCCCTCCTTACAGTGTTTTTAAAAGGAATTTGTTCCAGTTTTCTTAAAACATTTCTCAGCTGTAACTTTTTCCAACATCCAAAAAGATTAAGTTTTCACAGGAAACATAAAAAAAGGAGCCGCTGTGAGTCACACAGAGTGATTCTGATTCTGGTGTTCTGATGATGCAGGTGAGGAGCAGGTGACGCTTCGAAGCCTCGGCTGGTTGGTGTGTCTAAAACGTCTCACAGGTGAGTTTAAAGAAACAGGAAGTGAAAAGAGGAGATGTTACACACAGTGTGTTTAAGGCTTCGGGAGCTCAGAGGGACAAAAACCGGGAGTCACTTTAACATCAACAGCCGGCTGCTTCAGTTTCTTTTGTTCCCTTAAAGTTTCGTCTGGAACTTCAGCAGTTTTTCAAGTCTCGTCCAGTTTCAGCCGCAGGTTTGAAAATAAAGCTGTAAAAAGTAAAAGCTGGTTTTTATAAGCTTTTTTTTTTTCTTTTCCTTTTTTCTCTTTAGTGAGTCGATGTGAAAAGTCGACGGCAGAGTTTCATCACAAGAAAAAGTGATTTCGTATAAAGACGAGGACACGAGGACGGGGTCAAATACTGAATCATGGTTCAACAAGACCTACTGAAATGATCCCAAACTGAACATGTCATCATAATTAAAGCTGTATCTGTATTCAAACTCGTTTTAATTTGAACTTTAGAGTAAACTCAAAGATTTTGGACTTAAAATTTTAATTTTAGTCAAGTATTTAAATACTGAAATAATTTTGTGTAACAATTCATAAACTGCAATTTTACAATAAGTTTTATTTTTTAAAACTGAATATTTTTAATGAGCTTAATGAGATAATGCAACACAAAGAAAACTCATGGCACAAACTTGTGAAAAATCTTAAGTTCTAAAGTTCTTTTTAAAAAATTTCCTTCAGCGCTGACGATAAATGCTAGTATTAAAAACACTTGTCATAAAGTTACCATTAAATGTTATAGACGGGTTGCTTTCAATCACACGTCCAGACAGTTAAAAATATTTAGGGAATACTCTGGAGTGTTGGAATAAAATATAAGAGAATTTCTTCATCAGGATTATTCAACGTTAGCGTTTATGATGTTGCACCAGTTAAAATAATTCAGGATTTCTCTCAAAATGACTTTAATAGATTCTCATTTTGTTAGTTGAAAATTTTCTGTAAATTCAGTTTTATTCATATAATCACAACAAAAGTCGCCTCCAAGTGTTTTACACTGTAAGTTAGACAAAAATACAAAATTGTGAAAAACGCAGATATATAATAACTTACATTTATAGTTTCACATCTTAAACTTATAAAATTCATTATATACAAAGAAATTAACAACGCACAAGATGAAGTTGGGTCTTCAGCATCAGAACTGTATTTATTTTCTGTATTTTTGGTTCATTAGAACACATTTACTCAGAAAATCCAACATGAATCGAGTAGTGTTTAAATAAAGTTTTAGGTTTTAGTGTCTGAATGAGGACTCGTTTTGCCGTTCGCTGATCTTAGTGAATGACTGAGGTCTGAGTCATTTTGAGAGAAATCTTAAGCTGAAAATGTAATTATTCTTTAGATGAATTTTCTTTCAGAAGGGAAAACTTTCAACATAATGAACAAAAATGATTATTTTCATAATCCCTTTTCCTGTAAAATCTTTGATGTCTGATAATACAATTCAACAACAAATATGAATAAATATGAAATATTTCATGTTTTCTCTGCAAAAACAGGGGAAAAAACTTGAGTGTGTTGTGAAAATGTGGGTCATGTCTTTGTTGAAAAAATTATAATTCTTAGAATTATTTTTAAAATTTTTGTCTTTAGTTATAATCCTGTAAAATGATTATGACAGAATCCTTAACTGACTGTGTCATGTGACACATATCACGTCGTTTGGTTTAAACTGTGAACTCAGAGAAATGAAAATATTCTGATAGTGAAGCTGCAATTGTACAGCTTGGTGTTTTATTCTGAAGTGACGTGACCACTTCCTGTATGAGTCAGGTGGATTTGACCCCGCCGTTTCCTCTCACACAATCACTGTGACCCAGAATTTCACCCGTGGTGGAGTTTAAACAAGAAGTCCACGGCGAGCCGAACAGGAAGTAGGAGGCGGTCTCTAAAAGCTCGACCTTTAGTCAAGGCGTCTGTGAGAAAAGCAGCAGGTATTTACAGACAAAAACATTCTTCGCTCTCATTTCCGGTCAGTTCACGCAGAGGTCATGTGATCCTGACTCCGGGCCCATTTCCGTGGAGATGGCCGCAGGAACCGAAAGAGTCGGAGGCACTTCTCGGATGGCTGGTTTGTTCGTCGTCCCTCTGACGCCGTTTCTGCGTCTCCGGTTGAAGCGGCTGTTTGGTTGCGGGTCTCGGTCAGAACACCGGGGGCGCTGCTGTTGTCTCGGCGGCCTGATGCAGGAGGCACTTCGTAGTGATGCTTTGAGTCCGGCTATGCTATGTCATCAGGATCGGCTTCTGCCTCACCTCCAGGATGTCTGAAACACACAGACACAATAAATAACAGAGCGCGCGCACACACCCCAGACATGAAGTGCCCACAATCCATCAGTGATCATCAGCACACATCTGCTGCCATTGTTGTCACTGACAACACAAAACACTCAATGTCAATGATCTCCTGCTGGGCAATGAAAGACAAACCTGATCATGCAGATTATCCAAAGGCAGGTTTTATCCTTTATTTAACCCTCAATAGAATCAATGTTATGAATTAATGAGACCTAAAATAAATTTAAAATGTCATTCTTTACTTCCTGCAGTTCCCACAGTCTCCCTGCAGAGGGTAGTAGGGCACTGTGGTGCTGTGTGAGTGTGAGAGAGAGTGAGAGACCTCTGACCTGTGGTGATGCGGTGCAGTGGCAGGGTGACGTAGGTCAGGTGTGAGTACAGCAGGAAAAAATCCTCTGCCCGGTTCAGTTTGAGCCACGAGCCGACCAATGAGCGCCCGGTGCCCGACAGCGAGCGCGAGCGGAGGTTTGTGGTGGTGTGAAGATCTGAACACAAAAAAAAATGTGAAAAAAATGTTATTAATAAACCATTTTTTTGTAATGCTCTTAAATGTTTTACAGAGACGATAAACCTCAAAGTTTTTACCCACTGAGGGTTAAAATTCAGCTTTAAGTAAAACCAGAACATGTCATGGCGCCATTTTACACTTACTGTCATTAAATTCTCCAGCTGGGTTTCTTACAGAGGAGCAGGAAGTTTGCTTACTGGAGGTTCAAAGATGATCAGATATCATAGTGGCTCTGACCATAAACCATGCCGACATTTGATCCAGTAGCGTTTTTTTCCCATAACCGACCAAGCAACATCCAGGAACCCAAAGTCTGAATTCCAGGACGAGTTTAGTTTATTGAGCCACAACCGCACAGGTTACATTTAATATTTCAGAGCTTTACTGATCTGTTTTGAGAACTCTAGGTTGCTAGTTTGTGACACGTTCATGTTTCTGGATCTTTGATTACTTCAGGGGGAAAAGGAGATTTTGAACCTGCTGCTGAGAACTGCTGTATATTATAAACGACTGTTTAATGATCTTTTATTAATGTTGTGTTATCACAAAGAGACTCACAGCTAACCTGATTAATAAACTGAATTAATTCAGGAAAACTTTATCCACACGTGTGGTGAGCGTCTCAGAAATGAGGCAGAAGTGCCAGTCTTTACCTTCATCTTCCTCCTCCCTGAAGAACTCCTCGCTGTCGTTGGCAGAGTGAGACTTCTTCATCTCAGCGATCCGGTTTCGAGGCATCTTGCGCCTCAGAGACGGCGAGAAGAAGGAGGGGCGGTTCTTCTCCGGGGTCGGAGGCGTGCTGAACGATGTCACCTGAGGAAGGACAGCAGGTTAGAGTCCACACAGGAAGTAAGATTTAATCACATGTCACTGAGACCTCGTTATACAGAAGTGAGACGGGGAGGCAGAAGAGATGTTTCACTGGCCGAAATCCTCAGTTTCATTTTATCCGTTTGCAATCCAACCTTAAATTCCAGATGTACTGTAAGTGTAGGGCTGGTGACCAGAGCAGGGACACGAAAGCTCATAAATTCTCTAAAACCCAAACTGTTTCTCTTGTTGGGAAGTTTCACATTAATAAAGTGAGTCACATCGATCGAGACATTTAAAAGCCCCAAAGGAGCAAATGTTTGGGTTTTTTGTTTGTTTGTTTTTTAAACAGAGGCACAAATAAACCCAACAGGAGGGGCTCAAAGAAGGTTTCATAAAGGATGGCATCATCAGCAAAAAAGTATACTTTGTGTTCAGCTGTAAAGTCTTATTCAAGTGAAAAAAATATATATATCAGAAGGCCTAATGTTGAACCCTGGGGGACATCTTACTCTGTAACAGCAGAGAAATTTGGCCTTTTCAGGGACAACATTGTGGATTATATTTAGTAAAACATCACAGGAGCAGGAGTCTAGGCTTTTCTGTCTGTGGTCCACAGGTGATCAGTGGTTTAATCTGCTGATTGTGCATCATTGTCCTGCTGGTGATGGTGGGATGATATGCAGCTTGTATTACAGAGACACAAGCCAACCTGAGCTAAAATTAATTAGCAATTAACTGCGTAAATATCCTAAAATTCACACCTGACCAGCACCAGATTTTTTGGTAATGAGGGGAAAGTTTAGCTGGAAATCAGCTGAAACGTTTTCTTCTACATCTCTGTGTGATGTCCTGATGGTCTTTCAGAGAGCTTCCTGTTGGAACGTCAGGCAGTTTGAAGTTTATTTGTGGGGAAGAGCTGCTCCACTTAAGCAGAGTAAATTTATTCCTTCAGCTCTCCCATCGCTCCTGTCCTCGTTTCAGTAAACACCGTCACGTCCTTTGGTTTTTTGGTTCATGTGAAGTTTTTTTAAATTATTGTTCAGATCAATAATCAAAGAGTGGATTCATGCTGAGCTCTCCTTCCAGCAGACGTCTCTGTGAGAGACACATCCGGCTGTTAAATGATGCACAGTCAGTCCAGCTGCATGTATTATTGATCTTGACCTGATTTCGTCTGAGCAGAGCTTCGTGCTGTTCGCTCGACTCACTTCCTGAGTTTTGGGGTTTTCTGTTCTACTTCTCAAAGATCTCGGACACAGAAGTGAAACCACACCAGTGGTTGTCCGAGCCGAGCAGGTTTTCATCACAGCTATAGCTCTGTGATGGAAACGAGCTTCAGGTGAAGACCTTCAGATTTCATTTAAGAGGTTAAACTGAAACATTTAATTAGCTGCTGAGGGATTACAGTCCTCTATTGTAACTGGACAATTCAATCAAAAGCCTTTTAATGCACAGATGTGGAGAGATGTGGGCTGTTCATCCACTCTTTTTAATGTAAGCAGGAACAAAGGTCTGGACATGATTACAAAAGTGTCCAAGGAACTCTGATAGCAGTAAAACAGACGGTTATAAAAGAGGATGGATTGATTTTATGCAGAATGATCCTTTTATCACAACATAAAGCTAAGTGTACCATATCCAGCTCTACTGTAAAGAGGTTTTATAGAGCACGCACAGGCTTCAGTACAAGGTTCAAACTGTTTATCGGCCTCAGGGATGAAAGTGAGATCAGACTTCAGCAGCTCAAAAAACAATTAAACTGAAACTCCACCTGCAGTATTGTTCTGTGGTGGATGATCACACGAGCCTCTCTGTGGTAGCTCAGATTTCAACCTAATCACAGCTGGTCTCATCCTCTGAAGAAAAACTCAGTTTGAGACATAAAGCAGTCCCGTCCTCTCCACAGAGTATTACAGTAAAATGCTTACGTTCATTCGTTCAATCACATTTGAGGTCATGAACACAGCTTACTGTTCAAAAACAAAACCTTCAAATCTGTTGTGGAGACATTCAGAGAAAAAAAATGAAAAATCTCAGGACCGAATATTTAAACTGCATCTTCTCCCTCACCCTCTCGTGCATGGGTGACACCTGGTCCTCCTCGGTGCCGCAGGGGGAGGTGTTGCCGGTCGGCACCCTGCTGACGGCCATCTCGGCGTGACCTTTGCCCTGCGGCCCCTTCATCCTCACAAACTCCATGTTGTTGTACTTGTAGAAGCCGAAAGACATCCGCTGGGCCATCTTAGCAGCAACGCTCACCTGAAACACGACACGGACGTCAAACTGCTGACAGTTGATTGACCCATCACACCTGAGAGCTTCAGAGTCTTCAGGTGTTCTTAGCCCAAGTGTGAAGACTTCATAAATGTGAGCATGCTAAATGAGGCTAAACAAGAACACATTCACACTCCTGTAGCATGTTTCTGCTAGTGTAGTGCAGGTGTTCATGTGTGCAGGTGTACACTCTGGTCTCTAACCCGGTTGTCGTAGACCTTCTTGAGCGCCTCGTAGCGGATCGAGCCCTGGAAGATGACGCCCTGGAAGGTGTTGCTCTTGTCGCTCGCCACAAGCTCCACGCACACCATCTCGCCCTCACCCACCGTCATGTCACTGAACACCTGCACAAACAGAAGGTCCCATGACTTCACCTGCAAATGTCCCGTGTCTTTCTGTGCGGCAGCAGAAACATCGACTTGTGACTGTGGTCAGCAGCGTTTCCCTTGCCTTGGAGGATCATCGGTTTCTGTCCCAGAGCGAACTCTGCTGCTTGTGGCGGTAAAAACTCTGCGCTTGTGCACAAGCTCGTTTTTAAATGGATCGAGAGCTTTTAGTCACACTTCATCAACTAATCTGCGCACCAACCAGGAGCTGATTTAAGTCCCCAACCTCACTCCTCCCCCACCTCCCCTCCTCAGTGTGATAGCACTGTGAGCTCAGAGACGTTTCACCACAGAAGCTCTGCACGAGCTCAAAACATCCTTTTACCTCCTCAAAATTGTCGATCATGAAGAAGATGTTGGGGTAGCTCATCTTGGACTCCTCCCCTTTGCTGTCCATGGCATGTTTACTCGGAGATGCAAACACTTCCTGTGAGCACAGGAGGGGGAAATAAAATGAGACAAATCACAGGTGGGATGAGAGAAGGTTGATGGCTTCATCAGCTCGAGCTGCTGCACAGCGCCTACCTGACATTTCTTCTTGTGGATGTGGATATCTCCTGCGTCTGAGCGCGTGCAGACGGCGCACGTCACCACATAGTCCAGCTGGAAGAGGATGCAGGATTCAGGTTAGTGAGGACAACAAAAAACAGTTTAAAGATTATTTTTTAAACTTTACTGCTCTGCACCTTCTGAAGGATGAGGTTCAGGTAGACGCTCTCCTCCCAGTCGATGTCGGGGTCACCAAGGCCCGGAAGCTTCTTGGAGTCCCTCCTGTAGACCTCCACCTCCACCTGAAACACAGCACAGAGCCTCCATCAGCACCACGTCTGAACACACTTACCATCAGACTCAGCTCCTTCAACCTTACTTCCTCCCAGATTTCCTCTCCTACTTCCTCCCTTTCTTTTTCCCCATCCATCCCGCCTATACACCTACTTCCTTCCTTCCTCCACCGTTTCCTTGCCCACTCGGTGAATCTCTCTGGTCTTGAGGGAAATACAAGTTTTCCACAAGCCAGCCTTCATATCACTCAGAAACCATTTAGAGCGTAGGAGCGGTTGTCATGGTTTCCCTGTGAAGCGCTTGTGTGTGTGTGTGGTTTTTATGTGGCCTCAGATCCTCCTGCTTTGACGAACTGAAACTGAAAAAGTGACGCTGATTCAGCAAAAACACGAAGCTCATTTCAGGTCAAATGACTCTTGTTTTCCATTGTGTGTGTGTGTGTGTTGCAGGAGATTATGATCCTGATTTCACAGGAATGCAAACTTCATGAACATTTTCTGACCTGAACGATGAAGCAAACACGTCACAGCAGCGTGACCCGCTTTACAGCAGCTGCCATTTTGATTTCACATCTTAAACCAGGTGCAGCTCCTTCAGTTTGATGTCATGAACCATTTCTGGTCCAGATGTTCAGTCTGACCTCAAGCAAACTCCAAGGGTTAAAGCGATTGAAGCTCCAGGCGTCCATCAGAGAACATGAAACCAATGAAGAAGAACCAAAACCCACAAATCCTCCAAAGGTCAAATCACACGTCACACACACTGATGCCAGCTGAAAGAATACCCGGAATGCACTTTTTGAATGATCAGAAGCAGAGGAGCTGGTGTCTGCTGCAGGTTGTTCACACTCACACTGATGCTCACAGCTGGTTAAACTTACAAATGCTGGAAAAAAGTTCCTGAGCTTAAACAAGTTTTCCCTGAAAACATTACGAATGTGAAGGAGAAAGGTTCCCAGAGTTGTTTCTGCTCTGGGACAGGAAGCAGAGACCTGGACACAGCGGCGGATGAAGGACGAACAGAGCCTGAGCTCATAAAATATAATTATGACGAGCAGAGATGAAGAGGAGGATGAGGCTGAGATTTAGGCCATCATGAGAAATCTGCAGGTTTAAACGTTTGATCAGAAAGACAAAAACTAAAATGATAATGAGTTAATCTCAGATTAATTTCAGTTACTGAGACTAAGGCTTCTGTCTCATCAGCTGGTTCCATTGTTTTTCTGATCTGCTCTTCTTCAGGTTCTGTTCCTGTGACTGAAGCTGGATTCTTCAGAGGAGACAGAGTGATGGGAAGCTGATGGCTGCTGTCACTGCCGATCGTCTCGCCGGCTGTTATGGCGTCTGCTGTCTGTATCGTCTGATCTGCTGTTAGTCTGACTGACAGCCACAGACGCTGCAGTAAAAATGAACCACACCGTCCGCCTGCGGGTGAAGCCGCTCTGCTGCAGACTCTGACAGATCTGATGATTAGATTTATCTAAGGCCAGAGCCACGGAGGAAAGGGTGAGCACCTCAGATAGCAGGAAGTCCTCTGGAGTCTTTTCAGGGTTGATTGTGGGAAAGATGTAACCACTCTGGGTCGGTGCTTTGGATAACCGAGCCAGCGTCTCAGTGGTTAAAGTTTAGTTCTCTGATTTTCCTTTTTTCTGTCACATATTCTGCTCCTGTGGTGGACAAACTATCATAACCACATCCAAATTTTGCAATATGTCATTTAATGGGCCAAAAACTCACAGGTCAGGTGCACCGAAGGTAAAAATACAAAAAAAAACTACAAATAAATAAAGGAGACGCAGGAAAGGGTCTGAAAAACTCTGCATTTTCACAATAAAAGTAGTAGGAAAGCTCAGGGCAAGGGAGCGATGGTGGGTCAAAGTCTCCCTCTGAATGATCCTCACATGAACACCAACGTTACACAACCACTGCAGCGGGAACACTTAGGCGGCTCACAGCGAGCCTGAACATGGTTTACTTTAATGCTGCTCCACATCCAGACCAGCAAGCCATCTATTATTCACCGACAGAGACACAAATGCAGCCTCACATCCATAAAACATCTGTCATGTCTCACCGCCTCATTCACGTTTCTCTGAAACCTTTTATTTTGAAATCCTGGCCCTCAGGCTCTGCTGGTGCTCTGCAAATGTCTGAAACATGTGAGCGATGATGAATCTTTACATCAAGTGTCTTGTCACCTTCTTGCCCTCGCTGTTGTCGGCGCTGACGTAGGAGAGCTTCCGGCGGACGTAGAACAGCATGTCGTCCTGTCGCGGCGCCCACTTCTCCATAAAGTACGTGGAAAACATCCAGGTCCAGAAAACGATGCGGTCATCTTTAAAACAGCCTGCAGAGGCAAGAAACATGAGGTCAAAACAACAAGTCAGCACAAGAGTTCAGTTTAAGGCAGCTTCATGCAGATTTTTAACAGTCTGTGGAATGATTTCTGAGTAAATGAACGGGATGGATTAGACATGACTGTCTGAGCATGCTCACTGGCGCACACTACATAATCATATTCAATGTTACCTGAAACTATCGCGACTCATGAGGAAGGTGTTTACGTGTTTTCCCATCAACGTTTATGGGACCAGAAGCCTTTTAGCAGTCATTGCCCCTGGTGCAGATTGCAGAATGCAGATTTAAGACCTAGAAGCTACGTCCATCCTTTACTTTTCTTGTTGCTTTGTTGTACACATGTATGGAATGGGCATCTTCCTGTTCTTTCCTTTCACAGTAAAAGTACTTGACATATGTGTGACTGCCCAACAAAAACCACTTTGACAGGATTCACGTTCCTTACTGTTGTGGGTGTTCCTGACTTTTAAGAGCTGCAGTGTGTAGTCAAGTACTTTTACATGTACATACACCATGTGTCTCCACTTACGGTCCGAGTCCCGCAGTTAGAAAAAAGCAGACAGTTTATTTCATGCACATATTGCTCTCTCATGATATTTGCATAGCATTATCTAATTGGCTAACAGCTGTCACCAATTGTGACATGACTGATGTTTCAAACGTTGAATAACTAAATAAATGAATACATTTTGGTGCTGTGTGACATCACAGCGTTTAAAACGAAGGAAAGGCGAGACCAGAGAAGCCTGAAACACGTCCAGTGATTCCTACCTTACACTTACAGAGTGATCGGCCCCCTCTTTGAATCCACCGGCTGCTCGAGGAAAAAATATTTGTTCTCCAACTGCTAACAAAATCTGACCTCAGTTCAAGCTTCTTTATAAATTTTGGCCTTTCAGAGGAACAAAAACAGAAAAAGGGAAGAAACTATTCAGCAACAAGAGTTCCTTCAGCAAAAATACATGCATGAGCATTTCTTTACTCATATCGAGGAACATAACAGACAGCCGTGACAGTTCAGTCATTTTTAATCCAACATCAGCACCGATCTTCCTGATCTATGGACAGAATCCAGCTGCTGATGTCAAACAGCACACAAGTGGTATTTAGGACAGCAGTACTCCTCAGAGGTTTAAACCAACCTGCAGCCACGGGAAACGATCAGATGATTAATTAACCAAACATCCAGGTTCAAGATCTGCACTTCAATAAAAGCTTTAACTACAACTGTGACATCACGAAATCTGAAACTGTTCCACAAAAATCAAATATTAAAATAACCTTTTTTCATTCAGACGGGCTTCAAAAACCCGAGCACTGACACTAAACCTGGACTTAAACGTTTCAAAGGCCTTTCTTTCCCTGTGAATATGGTGTCAGTGAGTGTTTAATGTCTGAAAGCAGCTCAGAGGAAGTGTGCTTTGTTCACACTCTGTCTCTAAAAATCTATTACTCCATTATTCAGCTCCAGCTTTTGTTCAGATCCACAGTTATTTCTTCCTTATGACCAATAAAATCAGCTCATGCATTATTCACAGGCTGCTGGATTACTACACACGCTTTTATTTTGAAGGATCAAACAGGGCCGAGTGTGAGAGGATACAGACACCAATCGATTTCATACTGACGCTCTGTGTTTCACTCGGTATCGACCCCCTGTCCTCCGTCACCCCGGGTTCCTTGCTACCTTTTTACAGGCCGGAGGCACCTGCCTTGTTGCTTAGCAACAGTTGTCAGGCAGTTGCCAGAGAATGACTGCATCGAATTAAACTTCCTGCGAGAGCTTCTCTTGCAGATAAACCTGGAGAACAGCAGGAGAAGGTCAGCGGGTCAGACGGCTGAACCGGAGCCAATTAAGATTCACGCTCGTTAGAGGTTTTACTAATTTTGATTTAATTAAAGAAAACTGGTGAACTTTGATTCCTCACACAGTTTAACCTATTTTAAATTAAACACATCGATGCTGAGCTGTGTGTGTGTTTGGATGTTTGTGGGGTTGTTCCTGCCTGTGATTGGCTCTTGTTGAGTTGGACTCTTTGTGGACCACCTGCTCTGTGGATCACGAAGCCACTGTGACATCACGCCACATTTAGAAGCCTCGGCGTTTGCATTTTAGCTGCTAACGTTTTGTGTTTTGGTGTCAGAAGTTATTTCTGACACCAGAAGCACAGAAAAGAAAATCAGACGCCATCTAGGGAGGATCAGAAAGAAACTCAACAACATTGTTATCCCCTATGTTGCCGGTTTATCAGAAAAACTCAAGAGTCTTCTTCAAGCATCACATCCCAGTGTACTTCAGACCCAGCCACACACTCAGACAAAAACTGATTCATCCCAAAGACAAAACTCCTAAACACAAACTTAGCAACGTAGAGCATGCTGTACAGTGTAGCGAGGAATGCCCAGACCTCTACATTGAAGAGGCCAAACAGCCACACAAATGCATGACACAACATAGAAGAGCCAACTCGACGAGACAAGACACGGCTGTCCATCTGCATCTAAAGGACAAAGGTCACTCTTTCGAGGATGCCAATGTTCACACCTTGGCTAATTGTGACCCACACCCGCTTTCACACCTTGGCTCGTGTGATTAGGTAGAGGATCAACAGGGGGTTCATGACCTTCTTAGGGGACACTCTCATAGGGCTTAAATCTGGGACTCTCCACCATTTGACCTTAGAACTGAAGAAGATTCTCGGATGAGAGGTGAAACGTCTTCAAGAAACTTAAAGAAGTCCAGACGCTTTTCTTTCCAAGCTCCTTAGACTACGATGACCTGGATGACTGAGAACCATGACAGACATGTCAGAAGTGATCATCCACATCGTCGACGTCAATAGACATAGGCACTTACTAATTTAATAAAATCCATATAAAATCCTGGAATTTCACCAAAAGTGGTGCTCAGACTGCATGGACGGTCTGTTAGTACAGTAACCTCACAGCAGCCATATTACTGGTCAGATGTCATCATTAAAAATGCTCCAAAAGGCTCCAACAGCACAAACACGATCCAGAGGGCCAGTTCAGTGACTCCAGTTAGCTGAGGTGAAGCCTAGCAGACAGCTAGCAGCTCCAGCCATCTGTGTCACCATCCACCCAGTCAGTTAAAGAGGCCACGCCCCTAATCATGCAAACTTTAAGCCCTAATACAAGTTATATTTGTCTCTGACTCCTGATATTACAGTCTCAGATAAACTATCACAATCTTCCTCTTTTCTAATAAATAACACTTTGTCATCTGCATATAGTGACAGTTTTCTTACTATTCCGCTCTTTTACTTCCTCTTTATTCCTTGGCAAAAGTTGTTGTGAAGCTGGAACTTCTCTCTAGAGACCAAAACAGTTTGTGCATCAGGGTGTAAACATCTTTATTTCTGCTGTAAAAGTTTTAACACGGCTGTCCGCAGTTATTTTTTAGCCTGTTTAATGTTTAATTACCTTCTGCTATAAATATATAGGTCTATTTTACCTCCCGTCTGTTTAAAAAGTCCCCCTCTCTAAAGATCAGATCAGACTTTAAGATTTTATTCTGTTTCTAGATTTTATAAGTAGCCTTTTATTTTCTTTTGCTGTATATCCAATTAAAATTAAAATCGAATTATAAATACTCTAAGATCAGTACAAAGTTAAAGGAGACACAGCGTGACGAGGAGTAACCAAACCACATGATGTGGGTATAAAGCCCTTCCATGATGGTGTATTGGCATTTCATTAAATTTCACAGATATTAAATGAATTAGTTTAACTCTATGTCGGTCCAGGAGGATAAACTTCGTTTGCTTTGATTTGTTCAGGCTTTAATTTAATTTGAGATGAAGATGAAACCAGAGTAATTGTACAAACACTTCTTATGGGTCCAATTTAAAGGAGAAAAAATTAATTTAGAGTGACTGAGAGGACGAGTCTGAATAAACCTGCAAATAATGGAAAACAATGAATACTTATCACTGGTTCTGGTAGGTAAATACAATTTTTTTTTTTTTTTTTAAAAAGGTACTTCTCATAAATAAACATCTCATAAAGAAGTGACATTAATGCAGAAGTAATTATGGGTGCAAACGGAACAAAAGCTTCTCTGATGGCAAGCACCCCAAGATGGGTGTTCATGGTCTTGTTGTCTAGCCTCTCCGAATTACTCATGTGTAACTCTGCGTTCCTATAAAAAGACTAAGACTTCCTCTGTGGTGTTACTACCTGATGTCAGCAGTCATTATTCAGAGTTTACAGCTGAAACTGAAGAGTGTGAATTAATGTTTAGGCTGCTGCATGAAGCTGTTCACATTTCACACAAGTCAACACCTCCGAGCTAAGACAGCAGCCAGGCAGAGCCGCTGGCTGTAGAAAGGAAGTGACCTCTGGCCTTCATCCAGTCACGCTTGGCATGAGGGATGTTTTCCCCAGACGGGGGGTGAGTCAGTGAACACGACCTGCTGGCAACCCGAGCAGAAGAAGCTCCAAAGAGCAACAGGAAGCACTGAACCAGCCAAAAGAAATCCTTAACTCAGGC
This sequence comes from Pelmatolapia mariae, assembly GCF_036321145.2. Taxonomy (NCBI): domain Eukaryota; kingdom Metazoa; phylum Chordata; class Actinopteri; order Cichliformes; family Cichlidae; genus Pelmatolapia; species Pelmatolapia mariae. Next base: position 22,727,114 of record NC_086242.1, on the reverse strand, counting down.
TCCAATATCAGGTAACTACAGACAGAGTAATGACTCAGTAACTTTAAACCACGCCTCACAGCCAGCATAGTTTATTAAACCTCAGCATCTCATACTTGACCACCAGCCCTCTGCAGGAAGGACAAACCACATTCTTCCAGGGTTTTGATGATGGTGTAGCATCAACTGTTGCCACACCTTGTGTTGTTGCCTGTTGTTTTAGTCACATGTGAACACCAAACAGCCCAGATTTTGCATTTAGGATCCACCTATCATGCCAGAGGTGTAGCTGTTTACCAATATCCTTAAATATCCTCGGAGTATTCGCTGTGAAACTCTGGAGCCCAGACGACTGTGTTTGGGATAACTCTAGAAATCCTAAAGGTTCCTAAAACAAACAAACAAACAAAAAAAAAAATCATCTGAGAGAGCAAACCCTGAACCACTGAAAACCTGAACAGAGACCAATAAAGACTCCATACAACCTCGTAGTGACTCCAACAATAGATAAACCACAGGTGTCGAACTCCAGGCCTCGAGGGCCGGTGTCCTGCATGTTTTAGATGTGTCCTTGATCCAACACAGCTGATTTAAATGGCTAAATTATCACCTCAACATGTCTTGAAGTTCTCCAGAAGCCTGTTAATGAACTAATAATTTAATTAAGGTGTGTTGAAACAGGGTGATATCTAAAACCTGCGGGACACCGGCCCTCGAGGCCTGGAGTTCGACACCCCTGACCTAAACTATACCAAGGGCCTCCTACAAGAGAACTTGAACCACATATAGACCTAAAGGAAGCACCTACATTTTCTCTAGAACTCCTAAAACTACCTATTGAATTGCATTTATAATTAGAGCCAAAGGATTCTTCAAACCTCCCTAATGGCAACTCAAACCTTCTTTCTTGCCGCTGGAACCAACAAAAGTTTGGCTACAATTGTCTTGAAATCTACTAAAACTTCCTAAAGGAACTAACCATGGCAGGTTCAGGATATACGAGATCAGCCCAGTTATGGTCAGATGCAGAAGACTGAACCAATGGTTCAGATCAGGAATGATAATGGCCACTAAATGTTTTAGAAGACCAATGCTGCGACACCACATAACATGCCACTAAAAGACTAGCATGTTTCAGTTTCTCCTGATGACAACGTAAACCACCTAAAGGACGTCTAGAACCTCTATTACCATTCCAACCACCCAAAGAATAGCCAAACTTACCCAGAGAGCCCCCCAGCTCTCTTTAAATCCCACTAATGGGACTACCTGTATAAATCAAGGTTAAATTAAAAAAAAATACCAATGAAAGAAAACCAGCACTGCCTTACATCATCCTGACTGAAAACCAGCATGTTCAAACTTTTTGGGGTCTTCAACAACTTCTCATGACATATGTCAATGACCCTGCTGAGTCCCATATGAACCACTTCTGCTGACATGATCATGAAAATCACTAGCTACCACGCATGTCATACCAAACAGTCCGCATGATCGATCAGATCAAGTCTTTCATGAAAAGATTTTATGACTCTATAATCACTGAACCAGACACTGTGACCATGTCTGAGTGTGGCATAACCCCACTTGCAGATCCCTGAAATCACAGCTTCACACTGCAACGAAGGTGAAGATGATGAAGTCATGAACCAGAGAACAGTAAAAAAAAAATCAGCCCGTGAAGGCTCACTGTAATGTATGAATTACATTCAAGGAAATGTATTCTGATGTGAGTTGAGGATGAGTCAGCCTTGATGTGCTGAACAGTGTCATTTAGTTTAAACTCACCCAGGTATCTTGTTATAATGTCACCTGGGCTTCAGAATTTTGTTTAAAGGTGTTAAAGGCTCACAGCTGACTGAAGCAGAGTACAGTTCTGCAGGAGCCTCTGGGACGTTGATAAAAGTCCGGCTCTATTTATAGCTGCATATGCCATTTTAAAAATACATCAACTGTGTTATGAAGCCCGGCGCACTATCACTCATCATCTGAGGAAAGTGAGCTGAATCACCCCAAATCTCTCTGCAGCAGTGGGTAGAAATATCATGAGCCGTGGTAGGCCTGCTGCATTTTTCATGACAGTTATATAATCCTGTGTGATGTGCTTTCGAAGCTCCAGTGACCTGGATGAAAGGATGAACAAAGTGCACACACCAGCGCTGAATGAACCAGCGAGACTCTCTGCAACGCCTGAGCCACTGAGGCCAAACGTCTGAAAGTGCTTCGTAATTAAGCTCCAATGAACTGCAAATACTCACACCTACAACCTTTGACTGGCCAGCGCTTATTCTGCTCTGATACGATCCGCATGTCACAGATGTTGTACAGCAGCTGAGAGAGCGTTGGCGTACCATCCAGCTGAGCATCAGTATGATAACCACAAAGCTGACTTTGACGTGATGAAGCCAACACAGCTAAGCTTAGCTTCCTCTCCAACATTGGAGGCAAACCCAAAGTTGGGAGGAAATATTTGGAATATTAAATTAAAAGGTTACACAGACTGTGCTTTAAATATAATCAAAATTTTCTTTCTGAGCGCACTAAAACATCCCTACTGAGCGCACTGAGGGTCACTAAAGTCACGGTGGTAAGGAACGTTTCCAGTGTCACACTTGTGTTTGCAGACACACTGAGTGAAACTCTTTCACACCAGCTACACGAGACCGCAGCAATTTTCTACTGACCAAAGCAGCCACAGGGAGATTTGTGGTGCTGTCACCCTCGCTGAAACCAGCCAGTAACCTCCAGCAACCACTCACCAACGATCTGGGAAATACAGAGCTTTAAAGCAAGGCTCGCGAATAAATACAGGATTATTTTGAACTGTGACTCATGCAAAGCTACTCTGAAAATGATCCAAACAGGTCTGATTTTACTTTTTGTTAAACAAATCACAAAAACCTTTGTCTAAAAGTTAAAAGTTTACAGCCTTACATAAAAACCAATCGGCTAAATAAACGCAGCACTGAGATGTTTGCATTCGCTTATTAAAGGAAACAGACGGTAACAACTGGTCCTGTACATTAAACCTTTACAGTCTGGCTCCAACAGTGCAGTCCACTCCACAGACAGACTGTACACAGATGGGAGGCCTCCTGCTGGGACGTCCTGCCGTCACACACATGCAAACACATATGTGCACGTAGACACAGACGGGAGCATTTCAACCACCTCTGCCCGGACTCGGACTGCGGCCTCATTAAATATTTAGCAGGATTTGTAATAATTTGTCAGCAGAGAGCGAGTCACGGTCAGATCGGCGGTAACTCTGCACCACAGTTCCTGAAGAGCAGATCTCAGACGATCGATGGACGCTCTCTCCGTTAGCGTCAGCGTGAAAGCTGCGCTGATGTCAGAGTATTTACAGCAGGAGGTAATTAAAGCTAAATCATTCATGTTCATCTCTCTGCCTCGCCTGGCTGCCGCTTCACTGCCTCAGCGAGTATTTATAGTTCAGACCGTAAATTCTCAAATAAGAGCTCGTATTCAAATTATACGGGCCGGCACCAACCGATAAAAACCACCGAGGCGGTCTAATCGCCCTCCATGTTTTCTATTTTCTATCAAACTTTCAGCAGCTGCGTTTTTGGATGCAGAATAATAGTCACACCCAAGGAGCACCCAGAGTTCTGAGCTGCTCATTAACCCAGCAGAGGTGCTGCCGGAGCTGACATCTTGCCACGTGTCTCCACACACAGACCTCACCTGTGTGGACTGCCCAGGTGGAGATTTGCCCCAAGAGCTACGCTAGCTGCAATGGATTTATGCTCTTATTTTGAAAGTTCAGCCGCTATACTCAGCTCGCCTTTCCCCTTCCTCTCCCGTGTTTTCATTCAGCTGACTCTCCAGAGAGCCTTGTCGCTACCCGATCCTCTCCGCCCACGGTCTGATAGTGATGGCGGTGCTTCAGCGGCGAGCTGGAGGACGTTTCCCAACATGGAGGAGGGACTCGCTGCAAAGGCAGCTGGTTATCATTTCCTGTGAAGAGCTTGGTAAGTGAAATATCTGAAGCATATTTGAGGCCTCCTGTTCAGCTCATGGTTTATCATAAAAGCTGAAATAAAATAAAATAAATTCTTACTGTGTAAACCGGCAAAAACAGAACTGTAAGCACATCCCTCTTTTTTTTTTTTTACCTCAGACGGCCGAAAGCTTTTAATGTGAAAAACATCAGTTTCGTTGTTGAGTCAGCTGTCGTGATTGTCAGCTGTGTGTGAGCTTTTATTCTCGCCATGCTTGTTTTTAGCAACATCACCAGGTTTTTGCGTCTGAGATAGACCGATCCGAGTTATTCTGTGATCAGAGCAAAGACCTGAGTCACTGTCGGATCAGACCTGAGTCACCACCAGCCGCCTGCAGAGGAGCATCCAAGGACACGACAGAGTCTGCATGAAGAAACAGGAGCACCTCCAGCCCCGCTGCACAGTCTTTACCGTTAAATATTGCCCTGTGTGACACCACAGGGGTGCATGTGTGTGATACCGCAGGTGTCACACAAATGCTGTGACGTATCCACAGACTCCTCTTCTCTACGATATTTAAGTTATCGATCGATTAGTCTGGAAACCTGCTCTTATTCAGAAAAAATAGATCTGTGTCACTGTAAACTAATCCGCCTCCTCTCAATCCAGACTCTATTAAAAAATTAGCTCAGTTTAAATAATTGTGTTTGTGGCCTTAAATATAAAACTAACACAGATTGACTTTCTCTCCTTGAGTTCAGCTAATAAACGATCCACTGTATTATAAAACCATCGTTATAATGAAGTTGAAGCCACAGCCTTGAGGAACACGTAGAGTCAAACTGCATCAACTGGTTTCATTATTATTTAAGTTGAGGATGTTTCATGTGATCAACACTCGAAGACCCAATGTTTAGTTTACGATACTGTGCAAAAGTCTTGAGCCAAAACTCATATTTTACTTTTAAGGAGTCAAGAGTTTCTATGAATTTTTAAAGTGCTCTTAAACAGCAGTACCAGTTCTTCTTTGGACACTGGCTGCTTTTTCACTTCTTTTCAGTCCAGTCCTCGTACCAGAGCATTTCCATAGGATCGTGTTCGTTAATCCTCTGAACTCTGACCTGTGAATCATTCAAACATGAAAAGGCTCCAAATTCAAAGATGAACCAGTGCTGTATCTGCACATGACGGCCACCTGAGCAATGAATCATTTAATCATGTCTTTTATTACCAGATGATCCCTGAAACACTTCATTTCTTTAGTTCTGTTAAAGAAATGAGAATGTGCCTATAAGATAAAACTGTTTAACATAAATACGATTTTTGTACTAACAAGATGATTTCCAAAGAGCTTAAAACCTAGATTATCTCAGCATGGTGTGTTATTTTTATTTTTTCAAAGAAGGAAAAGTGGACAAGTGAAGGACAAAAGAAGAAGAGTGAGGCCTAAAAACCATCTACAGCAGATGATCAGAATCTGAAAAGACCCAAGACTGGGCTCATCTCTGTAATGACAGGAGGAAATAATGTGGTCAGACCACAGATCAGCTTTCAAGCTCATCAGATTTGTACAAACTCTGATTTTTATTTAGTTTAATACAGTGGAAAAGAAAGAAAGAAAGAAATGAGGCCTGGCTCAAGACTGCGTGATGACACGAAGCAGAGGTAGCACTGCAGTGTCTGACATTTGCTCTGCTCCTGGTGATGACAGTGAAGCTGCTGTGATGAAGTCATGTGCTGTGAACAGAGCTTCATTGATTTATCCATCAGAACAAATGAGCAGCAGAAACAGGCGGAGCGGCGCTCCGACGATGTTGGCGGCAAACGCAGGCCGGAGCAAAGATCAACTTTCATTTTTATTTTCAACGAGGCTCATGACGAGGACCGGGCGACAAGGCAGTCACAAGGACTCGACACAGAGTCCTCCCAAAAAACAGAAACATAGAGATGGAGGATCCACGGCAGCTGATGTCATTACAGGAGACATTCAGGTCCTCCTCAGAAAACAGATTTCTGACCTTTGTGGAGCTCAGAGTTTAGAAAATTAACCATAAATGTCATTATCTCAATGTAGAAGTTATTATTTTTACTGATCAAAGCTGCCTTCAGATCATTATTTTATAATCACTCCAACATTTTGGGGGCTTTTATTCTGCCGTAAAGTTGGACGTTTGCTCACTGCTGGAGCCTCTGGTGGACACTAGAGGACCTGCAATTTCTTATTTAACATTGACAGTTATTTACTGTATTTTTAAAACTCCACTGTGTGCTGTGGCTCTAAGCCCTAACCCTGTTTGAACAGCATGTGCATTTTTAGACTTTTTTGGTCAACTAAAAAACCTTTTCACACCTGTCTTTAGTTTAAAGAAATGTCCACCAATGCTTAAACATGGAAACATCTGCTGGGTTAGAAAGCGAGGAGAGCACTGTGTTTGGGTCTTAACAGGGTCCCAACACCAGAGTGCAGCCCCGGGGGCCTTCAGCAGATGGATCCGGCCCTGCTCCAAAGTAAACCAGACCCACAGATAAATAAGAGCCAGCCTGAAACACGCCAGAGGGCTCATCCCTGCTCACGGGAGTTCAGGTGCTGCCTGTGTGGATACGAAGAAGCCCGCAGACACTCACCGATGCCGCTGATCTCCTGTCGGCTGTTCAGGCGGCTCCTCTCGTCCGCGATGGCCTTCAGCATCTGCTGCAGGGATCCGTCCAGCTCCCCGTTCTCCTCCTCCGCGGGCCCGACAGCCTTACACAAACCGGGGAAGGACGCCATCTCCGAGCTGGGATCATGACAGTCCGAGCTAACAGCTTCCGACGGCACCGGCTCACGGCTAACGGACGAGAATAAGCCCCCGGCTCTCCCCCTGATTTACCCCGGAACGACTGTCTCTTCGCGGCGCAAAGGAGCCGCCGGAGGTCGGGACCGGCGAGCTTTGCTAAGGTGCCCGAAAAAAACACAGACAGGTCGGACTGCTGAGGGAGACTCCGGTCCTCCTGTTGTTCAGATCAGCTGGAAACACCCCTCACACTTCCTGTAACAACACGAGGCTCTTAAAGGGACAGGGCACCGCGACGGCGGGCACGCGCAGGTCGAGCGTGAGAGCGCTGAGGTGTTACAGAAAAATACGTACCGAAGAATTCAGTGATCCTGCAGGACCTGTCCGCCTGAACAAAAATACACAAACTTTAGACAAAATAAACAATAATAAAATAAAACAAACTGTTAAACAAAAGCTTAAATAAACAATAGAAAAAGTGGACAAATTTGAAACAAAACAAAATGTAAAACAAAAATAAACATGAATCAGAATCAGAGACTTTGTTAATCCGAGAGGGAAATTGAGCTGTCATAGCAGAAAATATACAACAAACATCAAGCACTTCAATAAAATTAGTGTAGAAAAATAGATATTGATGGATAAATATTAAGATAAATAGATAGATATAGAGCTATAAATATAAATATAGAGATAAATATAAAATATAAATAAATATATTTGCATGAATACATCCTTTTATATGTCGTGGTGTACAAAAGTGACAGGGTGCATTGAGGTGTGATTAAATCTGTTCCAAATGACAGACAAATGTAAAAGAAAAAGTTAAAATATAAAACACAAGCTTTTTAAAATATTGAATCAGATTCAAGAAAAATTTATTTCAATAAAGAAAACAAGAAACGTTTAAGATACAAAGTTAAATTAAATTAAAAAATATATTTTTGAAAAATTAAGAATAGAAGTTTATTAAGTATAAATTTTGATAAGAACTAAAAACTATTAGATGAATTTTAAATTACAACAGCAAATTCCAGTTATGACATTAAGGAAACAGTTCAAGATAATTTTCTTATTAAACTGGGAGCTGAAAATGAAATATATGAGAAATAAAATAATTAAATAAAGACTGCATAATTTTTTTCTTTTAATTTAAACATTTATATAAGTTTATTGAATCTAAACTTCAAAACTAAATTAAATGAGAAGGGGGGAAAAAATCCCTTCGGTCCTGCAGGATGTCGCTGGTCTACCATCCTCCGGGGCTCAGCGGCTAATAAATCAAACACACCCTTGTTACTGTTGTTTGTAATGGGAAGACAGTCCCCGCCCTGCTGGCCGGCAAAGAGAAAGGAGAGCAATTCGAGTGTAAAATACTGAAAATCTGCGTCTCTGTGAGTCGTCATAAATCTTCTGGTCATATTTCAGCTTTAGTTCACTAACGGCTGCAGGCACGCCCTCTGAAGCGTTTAAACTCGGATTCAAGCCTGAGAAATGAACCTTTGAATTTCACTGAAAGCGCGATCAGGTCCCAGTTTGTGACAGTCACGGAATTCTGCAAGACATCAGCGTCGTCCCGCAGCAAACCCCGCACACAGAGACCAGACCTCAGCGCCGGACAAAGCAGTGCATGTAAACAAATACACCCTTTGTTCAAGACAAAGGATTACGTCATTGTTTTACGAGATAAAGTCGCGGAACGTAAATAAATAATTGAATAAAATAAAATATATAACGAAAATAAAAGTATGACTTTTTTTCTTGTACCGTAGATAAATAATAAATACTTTTTAAACGGATTTATTAAAACCCTCTATTGCATGACTTTTTAATTTTTTGGGAAAAAAAATATTTCACCGTATTTTGGGGGAGCTTTAGGGTCCCTAATAATATATCAATCATAAAATTTGACACCCTCCCCCCAAACAGATATTGGTTTGTTGCTTCAAGGCAACATTGTGCGACAAGGGTAGTCAAAACCAAGTTATTCTATAATAAGTTTTATTAGTACAACAAGGATGAACAAATAATCAAACAACAAATAAACAATGTAAACATTTCACAGAACAATAAACCACCAAAATACATCCGACATTTGACCCTAACCCCATGCACGCGTGCACACACACACATGTTGTGTTTCCATCACTTTCCATTAACTTCCATTCATTTCCTGGAGACTTATCCTGACCCATCACAACTACCTGCCTGAACCTAACCCTAACCTTACCCTAAACCTGACTCAAGCCTTCACCCTAAAATTTAATGATTTACCTTGCCATTTGTCCCCATAAAGTAGGCGAGACCTCACATGTGAGTGTGTAAACAGATTTGTGTCCCCACAACAATAAGTAATACATGTCCACACACACACACACACACACACACACACACACACACACACACACACACACACACACACACACACACAATTACTTTACCAACTGACCCCTGAGCTCCTAAGTGTCCCTCAAACCTGATTCAGGGATCCACTCCTCCACTTCCCTGTCACTCCCTGAAAGCTCACTGTCCTCACTTTCTGAGGGAATGTCCCTAACTGCACATTCCCTTGGTTTCCTTGCATAAAAGGTTTTTACGTCCATGTCCTGTAATTTTCAGTAGATTGTAAAGTAAAAAACATTGACTATGATCCTATAAATGCACACAAACACATCTCTACACACATATGCTAACGCATTATTTTGCCTGAAAAAAATTAGGCTAACTGCACAGTGCTGCCTTGAGGCAACGAATGAAAATTAACAGTTTTACTGTATAAATAAATTTTAAAAAGTAGAACAAACAATCAAATATACTTCTTAACATATTCATGCACATACAAGTGTTTTTTATATACATTTATTTCACTATAATGATGTAAAATAGTGATCTTTATCTTACCTCCTAATGGAGATGTCTCTCATGTAGTGCAGCCCCTCCCCCCCAAATGAAAGTCACACCACCTTCAACTCATCATTTTATTGGAAAGAGATGTGCCTGGTAGCATTATTTGACAAAAAAAAAAAGTGTTTTTTTGAAGGCCCAGTGTGAGGCATGAAAATGTGGTTTGTTGCCTCAGGGCAACGCTATGCAGTAGAGGGATAAGCGTGTTAAAAATATTGGAAACTAATGAAATTAATATTTCATTTTTGTACTTACTCGTTTAATATCATTACATATTTTTGACATGAATCATTTAATTAATAATAAAGTTTATAAATAAACTTTTTAAACAAAAATAAAGATTTAAAGGACATTGTAAAGTAAAATCTCATGTTTTCTACTGATAATTTTGTGTTACAGATATGAAAACATTATTTAAATATAGGGATATAAAGTAACTATCAGGATATAATAATACTACAACCTATAGCAATAATTTTACATACTACTATAAGAATATATAATAATGTAAAATTAATATTTCAATGCTATCCTTAACAAAGTAATCCCTCACAAACTCATCCACAAACTGTCTACACTCGGCCTGCACCACCCTCTGTGACTGGCTACAGGACTTTGTGACTGGCAGGCCTCAGTCTGTCAGGATCGTCAACATGACTTCAGCCAGCATTACCACAAACACTGGCGTCTCACAGGGTTGCGTCCTCAGCCCCATCCTCTACACCCTGTACACCCACGACTCTGTTGCCTGCAATAGGGATAACACCATACTGAAGTTCGCGAACGACACTGGAGGGGACGAAGCAGCTTATAGGAGAGAGGTGGCCGGTCTGGTGTGAGGACAACAACCTTACCCTCAAAACTGATAAAACAAAGGAGATGATAGTGGACACGAGGAAGAAGAGGAGGCCTCACCAGCTGCTGTTTATCCGGGAGAGTGAAGTGGAGAGGGTGAGCAGCTTTAGGTACCTAGGTGTCCACATCAGTGAGGACCTCACCTGAACACTGAACACCACACAGCTGGTCAAGAAGGCTCAGCAGCGGCTGTATTTCTTGAGGAGGCTGAGGAAATTTGGTATGTCAGCCAAGATCCTCAGCAGCTTCTACAGCTGCACTGTGGAGAGCACATTGACCAGCTGCATCACTGCATGGTACGGCAGCACTACTGCTATGGACCGCAAACGCCTGCAGAGAGTGATAACAACTGCGGAGAAGCTCTTCCCCACTGCTATCAGACTCCTGAACAGCTGACCTACTTCAACTGCAATTTGCACATCAGGAAACTTTGCACACTAAGTTCATTTTGCACATTAAGCTCCTTTGTACATCCATCTACATCGACATCTGCATACCCCACTTGTCTTCACTTACTTATTTTTTTACTTATTTATCTTTCATTATTTTTATCTTTATTTTTATCTTTATTTATCTTGTTCCTTCAACCTAACTTGGCATTTGTGTATAGACAGCAAAGGAAGAATTTCATTGCACAGAGAAATGCTATTTCTTCTGTACACATGACAATAAACACTTTGAATCTATATTGAATTTTTTAATTGACATTTTTCAAACTTCTTCTGTTTGATTTTTAACCCATAAATAAATGGCTGTCACATAAAATTTAAACTTTAAATTAAAATGTTTACTTTTTTGTCTTTGTGGAACAAAAGGATTTTAAACATTTTGTTCAGTTCTGAGGTTATAAATGATTCCCAGACAGAATGTTTTAAATTCTGATTTTATTGTGAAAATGAATTTTTGTCAACCCGGAGTCAAACAGGAAGTTGTGTCATTGATATCTGATCAGTGACGGAGTGATCAGATGAATCCTCGTCGGATGTCTGAAGGTCGCCCTCCTGTTGGTCGGATTCTGTGGAAGTCGTGGCGAGGTCGTCTGTGCGGGTCTGCGAGCGGGCCTATGGGGTCGTAGCGGGGGCGGGGGAGTAGGCCATGGGGCAGGTTTGGTCGCTGATCGTATTCCCCACCGATGATGCCCGGCACCGGGGGGAAGTTAGGGTAGGGGATGGGGTGGAAGATGTCTCCTGGATGGAAAGGCAGGAGGGGGCGGGGGTGGGTCGAGGCAGCGTTTCGAAGTTCAGAGCGAAACTTGTATGACTTTTTGTAGAGCTGGAAAACAAATAAAAACAAATCAAATTATTTACACAAAAATGCCAAAAAAATCAACAACAAATCACATTAAAGCTTAAATTCTGCAAGCTATCATCAATCTGCCCCACATTAGACTAATTTATTATTACCATAAAATATTCATATTAAAAACGACACATTAGGAGGTTTTAAGAATTTACAGTTCTTTAGTTGTTTACTTTGATAAAGTGTGTTTCTCACCTCTTTCCAGTCTGTGTCTCTGGATCTGCCTGAGCCTGAATCTGAAAAACGTCAAACACAATCAGTCACTTTAATTATAATGATTTTGTTGAAAAACTGGACGTGAGGAAAAAAATGCAATCACAATAAATCAATCAATAAACCTTTATTTAATTGACTCATTTCACAACTTCAAATCTGTGTAAATTTAGAAAATATTTTGATACTTTTTAGTTTATTTATTTCTAAAAATATCTTAAAAATGGTGGACATTCAGGTGTTTCCCCCACAATTTCTGCTTATTTGTGGAGAAAATAATGACTGATTTGTTTTTACATTTTTTAAATGTTATTTGCTTTTTTAATGCTGTCATTTAAATTCTCTTATTCAGATTCTAATATTTAATTTACAGTAAGCTGTTTAAAACTTCACTGAAAATTATTTAATTAATAAGTAAATTAAGACATTATAATAGGTTTTAATAAGTTAAGGGTGTTCTAAGGGTGAAAAGCCTGTCATTTTTATACGTAAATGAAAATAGAAAAAAAATCAAGGCTTTTTATGACATAAATAAAAAGCTTTCCACCTTAAACCTAAAATGTCACCTTAAACACCCCAAAACATCTAAAAAGCACATGAAAAAGAACATTTAAACAGTGTCAGTGGAACATTTGACCCATAGTTAGAGAAATTTGCAGAAATAATTTTAAAAATAAATGAAATACTTTTAGGGACTCTTTTTCTACCTGCGAAGTCGCGGCGGTACAGGTGTCTCCACAGAGACGAGTCTGCTGTGGCGACGTTGAAGTGCCGGCTTACCGCCGACAGTCTGACCACAGAGCGAACGTCGAGCAGGCGGAGGACTCGGAGGAGCAGCTCCGGAGGAAGAGCAGGCAGACCGAACGCCACGGGGAGAGCCATCGCTGAAACACATCACAGACTGTCAGTATCAGACATTAGCATGTTAGCACGTTAGCATCTGCTTACAGAGAAACATCATCAATGAAAACTCGACTGAAGCTCATATGAGTCAAACAAGCTGTTCCTCTAAAGCAGCTTCCCAAATGTTTCGGGACAGATTTTACTAGAATTCTTCGGGATATTAACATGAAATAGTTTATTACAAAACAAATGAGTTTGTGTGAAAAGAAAAACTAGAAAAGGAAACTCTGTATGAACTCAAGTCTGAAAGTAAAAGAACTAATTTAAGATGGCAAAATAATCTGTAATCCTTTTTTTTTTTAAAAAAACAAACAAAAAAAAACAAAACTCATGGCTTCATAGGTTGGGATGAAACCTTTCATGGACACTCATATAAATTCTTTATCCAACACTTTTTTAACTACAAATAAAAGTTATTTGTTCTTTGGTATTTAAATAAGATGATGTAGTTGATAAAACGATTTCGATCAAAATATGTTTTGATCATATCAATTTAAATAACTTTCATTAAGATTTTGATTGGTTAATATAATTCTCTTTGCCCTGTATGTTTTTTATGAGTGGGATTTTGAGTTTTACATTTTCATTTTAATGAAATTGAACATCGATTTAAATAAAATCTTTCTTAAACTCACTAAAAGCTGTAACATGGCTAATGTTCACAGCAATTTAACTTCTCTGAGGTTTTCTCTGATTAAAGCTGATGAACTGGATGATGTCAGCACCAACATGTTGTGACTCATCTGAGAGGGGCCGTTACCTTCTCTGGCGGTGGCGATCAGTGGGTACGCCAGCTGGTCTTTGAAGAGTCGGGACAGTTTGCTGAGGTCTTTAAATGCTGCTGCTGCACTTCCTCCTGAACAACATCAGACACAGAAGATTAATCAAAGACGCTCCCGTGCTGGTGGCGTTATGCCGATCAATCACAGCTTTACCTGGCCACTCGTTGGTCACGTAGCTGGATGCATTCAGACACAGTTTGCGGACAGTGTCGACCGTTTCTGTAACCTTCAGAGTCGCTGCATGAAGAAGAAACAGGTCAGAAACACAGTGGGAGTTGGACACTAAAAGGTCAAAGCTCAAATAAAAATAAATTCAGCCCATTTAAAGAGGACTCACTGTTGATGACGAGCATTGGGCCCATGCACACAGCCACCACCGAGGCCAGGCTGCTCTCACACAAAGGATGAGTGTACTGCAGCTTGTAGACTCCACCTGCACACCTCCATCCAGCAGGCATCTCACCGGGCTTCAGCTCGGTGCCCTGTGGAGGCGCACACACTTACTCAAAGCGTCTGCCTTCACCTGTTTACTCAGCAGGATGTTAACCTGTCCCCCTCGCCTCACCTGAGCAACGAACCCAGTCTCGAGCATCAGGAGATGTCCGGCCACCATGATGGCATCATTGGGACTTGTGGGCTGGGCCGTGTGGTACAGGAGCTCCAGAGAGAGTGGTGCCTGACCCTCCTCGGCCTCACCGCACAGCATTGGCTCCCAGATGGTGGCTGAAGATTCAGAGTCCAGCATCTCACAGGACAGCTGGGACTCTGAAAGGACTGGAGGACCGGCGGCCCCACTGACACTGCTGCTGCTGCTCGGCTGTTTACCAACAACAAAACTGTGAGCTTGGGCACGTCTAGGCCCCATCGTCAGGTCTGATGAGCGACGCGGCACAGGCTAAAATAATCTGCTGTTGTTTCTTTGTTATAATAACTTAAAATATAAAACAGACATGAACAACATCAAAAACAACAACCTGCCATAAACAGGTCAAGGCTGATTTCCTTTAATGTTACAGCTGACCACAAACATCAAAACACAGTCAGATCCATAAGTATGTGAACAATGATGCCTCTGCTGTCCAGCCTTTGAAAATGCAGGACTGTAATTGGCTGAAATTCCTGAACAGTTAATGCAACACTTTGTTGACTTCTCGAGTTAAAGCTCAAAGTCTTATTGTTTGATATGAAATATTCTGTTATGACCCACGAGGCTAAACTACAAAGGCTCTGTCAGTTTTCAAATACTTGTGGTCACAACTGTAAAAGACAAACAGCAAGGGGCCTGGATGGGAACCTTGTGGAACACCGTACAATTATAAATCAGTGTTTGTCTTCATTTTGAGAATGATAGGGAATTTTAAAATACCATCAAACCATTACACAGATTTAATGCCCACTATGCTCTTCCAGTGAGTTTGTTTTTATTTTTTGCCACCAGTAACACTGGAGACCATCTCCTGCAATGGGTAAACCTTTGCAGAACTTTGTTTTTCTCTCCAGCTGTTCATGAGACGCACATCTGTAAGGATTTAAGAGCGCCCCAAGCACCAAATATCTAAACGCTTCTCAGGCTGACTGAGACTTCGCTATTTAAAAATGTGTCTGGTGATGTGAAGCTGAGGATGTGTCTGAAAATGCTCCGTTAGACTCCTGCAGCTTTCCAGATGTGAAGATTTCTACTGCGATGAAGGCTGGCACGCCCATGACTTTTAACTGTTCTTTAATCCAAAGTTCCCTGAAAGCTTGTGAGTATCAGGTGGGAAAGCTTTTGAACCCGTGAGTTCGTCCAGCTCCAAACAAAACATCTCAGGTTTCAGAGGCACAGCTGGTTCACCTGAACACTTTCAGTCTGATGCTGCTGATGCAAACTGAGATGAGTCAGAGTGTCATCACTGCTGGATGATGTGAAATTAAGTGTGTTACCATGTGCATCCACAGAAGAGAAGCTGTGAGGGGGGTGTGGCCCTTTAAACCAGCTTTAGCCCTTGCTGTGTGCTCTGTGGTGTGTCTGTATTCGCGAATTATTTTATGTCATAATTCAGCTCATAAAAACACGAGAAAGTAAAACAGAAACTGTGCACTGAAGCCAGAAGTATGTGGATGCTTCCTGGGCCTGTTTCTGATCTCTGGCCGAGGCAGTCTACAGTCTGTGTAGACTGACCTCCCACACATGGACTGGAAACAGGCTCGATATGTCTCACACACCTATCCAGCCCACCTGAACAACCTGCTGGAGGTGAACATCATACCTGAGTGGAGGCCATGATGGGGGTCTGCTGGCTTTGCCTCTGGTTTGCAGAGCTCTTGACTGCTGTGTAGGTGGAGCTTGTAGACGAGGCTGAGCTGGTTGAAGCGGTGGCAGCTGTGGCTTCAGACTGAGGCAGATGGACGCAGATCAAATCTCCGGACACAATGCCGCAGGACGCCAAAGTCTGAGCAGTGTCCGTGAGCAGCTCGGAGCCGTTCAGAGACAAACCAAACTCTGTGTCTGAACTGAAGCACAAGCAGGGAGTCAAATAACTGAAACTTTATTAACCACAACTCAGATTACAGAGTTAGACGTGTGCAGCACCGACCTGAGTCCATGTGAGGACAACAGCATCTCCTGGATGTGATCTCTGAGCTCTTTCAAACTGGGATCTTCTCCAAGTAACTCCACCCGGCTGGTCTGCCTGTTGATCCGAACCCGCAGCTTCATGATTCTGCTCACACACACAGACACAGGAAGAGGACTCACACTAAGTAATGCACAGACTGCAGAGGGCCATGATGCTCTTAACAGAACTGTATTCACATGTTTGGATTTTGTATCACTCAGTCTGATTTTTCATATAATTTTATTTCCATGTTGTATTTAATATTTTATTTATATGCAACTTTGTTTTATTCCTTTATTATTATTATTATTATTATTATTATTATTATTATTATATTTTTTCTTTATTTTAATCATCTTTCTATTAATGTTTAATTGTTTCATTTCTAATTTTTACTTTAAAATAATTATTATTTTTGTATGTAATTATAACTGCATTCATTTCTTTAGTATTTATTAATCTATTTCATTTTTTGTTATCAGGTTCTTATTTTTCGTTTCTTATTTTATTTGTGTTTCTCATAAAAAATATGTTGTCAAATTTCACTAAAAACAGATAAAAAGTGAATGGAGTCTGGCGGAAAGATTCCAGCTGCTAAATCGGATCATCAGTGAACAGTGACGTAATATCTAATGAACTTTAACTAACATTAATTTAATCTGTGCACATATTAAAAAGTATCACGTGATTTTTACTGTGCACAAAGTGACTCTGATTCAAATCCAAACCTCACAGTAAACTTTAGCTCATTAAGTACGAAACCTCATTAGAAATCTGCCAAATTTAACTTTTGATGAGTCACTAATGACGTTTTGAAGTTTCTTAGCAGCTTTAGCTCCGCTTTACCGCTAAAACGTCACATTTAGAGGATTTTCGTTCATTTTGCGCTGATTTCAGAGCGTCGTTGGTTCTCTGTGAGGTAGAAAAATATGTAAAGAGCTGCGTGAAAACAAACGTTTCGTTTTCGTTTCTGCAGTCTAATCGTTAGCTAACGTTTCACTGACGCTGCTGCTGCTTAGCGCGGGTTAGTGTTAACTAACCGGACTAACTAACTAACCGCGTTAAGGAGCGTTTGTAGTCCTGAAAGCTGGAAGTCAAACAGAAGAACACTCACGCCGTGAACTACCGGGAAGACATCCACGACTCTTCATGTGTTTCTCTGTAAACACAAACCTGCAGCGCCCCAAAACACGCACACACCGCTTCCGGGATGGATTTTCACAATAAAACACGTCGAGGGCGCTCAAATCAAAAGTTTATAAACCAAAGTTGTTGTTTTTTTAAAAAAAATCTTAATAATTATGCTGGAATAAATGTATTATGCCGTAAAAAGGCCCAACTTTTCAAAATAACAACTTTTATTAAATTAGATGCATGTATTTATATTTTTTATTTAATATATGTACGCATGCATTATGTTGCTTTGTGTCGATTCTGCTTTTGTTTTGAAGGCTTGTCACTAAACTTCCTGAATCAGTATCCAAAATAAACTTTCTTAAAACTACAAATACGGCAACCGGGCTGCATAAAATCCTGAGTATTCTCCAGAACATGTCGATTGGTATGAATAAATCTGCAGGGGAGATTAAATTAATCATCTTTATATACTGTTTAAATAACGGCATTTTATGTTCCCCAAAAGGCTGATTCTGTTCATCTGGACGTAGCGTTTTCAGTGGGAGAAACGTTTCATTACTCATCCAAGTGACTTCTTCAGTCTCAGCTGACTGCAGGTTTCCCCAACATTATAAACAGTACATTTGCACAATGACTGAAACCAGCCCACTGAATGAACGATGGGCTGTGAGGTCAGTTCCTTGATCATTAATATGCAAATTCTCATTATCATTGATCAACAACCACTGATCGAAGCCCGTTGATCAAAGCCTATTGATCATTGACCATGAGTACCATTCACAGAGAGTTGGGAAATGTCTGCAATCACAGCACTGTAAGATAGGGAAAGATGTACCCTTAGACCCCCTCCTCGATTCAGAGATGGTCTTTCCCTTTTCACATAAATGGCCTGCTTGACTCCCCACTCAAACCAGCGTTTCTCCCTATCCAGGATGCATACATCCTCATCATTGAAAGAGTGTCCACTGGCCTGTAGGTGTGAAGACACTACCTAGTCCTAGCCTGACTAGTTAGCTTTTCCTGTGTTGTGCCATCCGCTTCGCCAGAGGTTGTTTGGTTTCCCGGATATATAAATCATGGCAATCCTCCTTAATAGTGTACACTATATTACTCTGTTTCTGTCAGGGGACCCGATCCTTGGGGTGGACCAATTTTTGCCACAGTGTGTTTTGGGGTTTAAAAGCTACAGAGACGCGTTGTTTAGCAAAAATGCGTCTCAACTGTTCCGATACTCCTGACACAAATTTTGTGTTGGGGGTCTTATGTTTTTATTAACAGTTGTATTATTAGTTTATTCATTACTGTATTAATTTCCAAACTAACTGTGTGACAATGACAAAGATCAGTGGATCACTGTTTGTTGGTCCTCCTTCGGGCTGTGTCTATGCACTATGAGGGTAACAGTGAGGATGAAATCTCTGAATGCATTAAACACATTTTCTACTGAAAGTAGAAGGAAAACTAGATGATGGTTTAAGTTGAAAATTTCCGCCTCTTATTTCTGTCTATTATATCTATTGAGATCATTTAATGAATTCACAGATCAGTGCTGCTCTCTCTCTCTTTGCTGATATAAGTCAGTGGATCTCACTCAGCAGTGTCTGTCTCTGTCATTTATCTCCATAGTAACCATCTCAGTATTTATTATATAATATTTATTTAATGACGCTTTGGATCTCCATGTTTCAGTGAATGACTGTCTATATCAATCTTCATGATCCACAGCAGAAATAAAGATGATTGTTTTCTTTTACACATTCAAGCGTGTGGAGTTGTAATAACTACAGCTATTAAAAACACAAATTCAGTGATTAAAAAGCCAAGAAGCTGGATGTAATTCAGCCAAAGGCTCTATGTGCAGCACTTTTATTTCACAACAGTATTGTCATGACAAGAAAAAGAAATCAGAAAAGAAAAAAAGAAAAATTAGTGACTGATGGAAAGAGCAGACTGAACACACAGTTCAGGAGGACAGGGCCGTGTCTTATTTGCAGGGTGGGCCACCAGAATACCCAGAAATCATAAATACATCATCGATGAACGACAGCAAAGGTTGTCGGAAATGACTGAAAGGGAAGGGTTTAGTTTATGATTCACAATACAGCAAGGACACATGTGAGTGTGGGAGCACTGTCACGGGCAGGAACTCCTCACAGAGGGCAGGAAGTGTTTCCATCACAGAAATTGAACCCGCAGAGCAGGAGAGATCCTGGAGCACGTCCACACACTGCTGTTCTACTGAGGATAATACCGCATAGAGAATAACTGTGGAACACTGAACAGTAGGTGGCAGTAATGCGCGTGCAGCCTGTCGAGCGTAGAAGAAGAAGAAGCCGAAGAAGAATCTTTTACATTAGACAGCCAGTGAAACGCGGCGTTAAACAGTGACATTTGCCGTTTTTGGTCGTTTGTGGAGTCATGAGTCGCAGTTACAATGATGAGCTGCAGTTTCTGGATAAAATCAACTCCACCTCCTGGAGAATCAAAAAGGGCTTCGTCCCCAACATGCAGGTACGAGCTAACGGCTAACAGCTCACAGCTAGCTGCTAACGTGGCTGCCGGGCTGACAGTTGCAGGTGACTTGATTAAACACAGGTGTCCACGGTATGAGAGAACATCAGAGACAGTAGAACGCAGGAGCTGACGGAACCCCCGAGAAATGCCGAATAAACACGAGGCTAAAATGATTCTGAACAGCAGCACAGACTTAAAAACGCTTAAAATGATTTACGAAAGTTTTAAGTGTATCTGTTCTGCTCCACCCGCGGGTGGACGCTGGGAGGAGGTGACTCTCTGCTCCATTTTAGTTTATTTTCAGTTGGTTTCATTGTCTGACAGAAGAAAGATTCAGAATAATCATTAAAGTGAAGCAGTGACGCACCTTAAAAGCTTTTATTTCCCCTGCTGTCACCTCTTGACTCCTCCTTTTCCTCCTCAGGTGGAAGGAGTTTTCTACGTGAACGAATCTCTGGAGAAGCTGATGTTCGAGGAGCTTCGTAATGCCTGCCGAGGAGGAGGTCGGTGACCTTTGAACCCCTCTGAGAGCCCCCTCTACCTGACCTCCACCCTCCTCATTTCTCTCTGTTCTTCCTCCTCAGGTGTGGGCGGGTTCCTTCCAGCCATGAAGCAGATTGGGAATGTGGCGGCGCTGCCGGGGATTGTGAACGTGAGTGTTGCCGTTCTGTATGTGTCCACAATAAATGTTTTGCTTCGTACTTAGGGTGTCTCTGATTGGTCGGCAGAAATCCATCGGCCTGCCAGATGTCCACTCTGGGTACGGATTTGCTATTGGGAACATGGCGGCCTTCGACATGGACAACCCCAATTCCGTGGTGTCTCCAGGTAGGAAGTACTATGATAAAACATAAGCAGGGTCCTCTAAAACCTGATGAAAAATGAATGGAGTTTGGTGGGAAGCTGTGTGCAGGAAGTAAAAATCTTCCAACCTGTGGATTTCCCTGCTGTGGTCACCCGTCATGAAACTTACTCTGTGACCCACCCTGTTAAAACAGTACTTCCCATGTGCCCTCCAGGTGGCGTGGGCTTCGACATAAACTGCGGTGTCCGCCTGCTGAGGACAAACCTGGACGAGGGCGATGTCCAGCCGGTGAAGGAGCAGCTCGCTCAGTCACTGTTCGACCACATCCCTGTGGGAGTCGGCTCCAAAGGCGTCATCCCGATGGGAGCCAAGTAAGTAGAACGGAACAGACCTGCCTCTCCTCACCTGTGTGTCACCTGACTAACGCATGTGTCACCAGGGACCTGGAGGAGGCGCTGGAAATGGGCATGGACTGGTCTCTAAGGGAGGGCTACGCCTGGGCCGAGGATAAGGAGCACTGCGAAGAGTACGGGCGCATGCTGCAGGCCGATCCCAACAAGGTGTCCTCCAAGGCCAAGAAGAGAGGCCTGCCGCAGGTAGCCCTGCACCTCACACCTGTGTTCACACCTGCAACCCTCTGCTGGTGTCTAAAGCTGTGTGTGTGTTGCAGCTCGGCACTCTGGGAGCAGGAAACCACTATGCTGAGATCCAGGTGGTGGATGAGATCTACAACGATTATGCTGCCAAGAAGATGGGCATTGACCACAAAGGCCAGGTGTGTGTGATGATCCACAGCGGCAGCCGAGGCCTCGGGCATCAGGTCGCCACAGGTACGAGTGCCGCCGAATATCGCAAACCTTCACTTCTGCCTTTTAAATTATCAACGAAAACACCTGGTGATATTTACAGATGCTCTGGTTGCCATGGAGAAGGCGATGAAGCGTGACAAAATCACGGTGAACGATCGACAGCTGGCCTGCGCTCGAATCAGCTCTCCTGAGGGGCAGGATTACCTGAAAGGCATGGCAGCCGCAGGAAACTACGCCTGGGTCAACCGCTCCTCCATGACCTTCCTCACCAGACAGGTACGCTCACCTGAGCCGCTCTCGGGTCATAAACGCACCGCTGCACCCGCCCTAACAAGAGAACTGACCTCACATGGTGTTTAAAGCGCAGCTCTTCTCATGAAGAAGTGAGTTCCATGATTAGGATGAACCCAGTCTGTTCCACTCCGAGTCGGAGATTCAACGAATGCACTTAAACGCACCACAAATAATATAAAAATACAACTGTAAAAATCATTAATGTGATAGAAAATTCAATTTCTGCTTCTGTTCATTTGTTTTTTATTTTCGTTAAATTTTTTATTAAATTTTTTTTAATCTTTTAACTTTTATTTAATTCATAATTTTTGTGTATTTCTTTTGTTTTCATTTTATTTATAGGATATTCTGTAATTTGAACTTCCGGCATCGGATTGCTGTGGAACCTAACAATGTCCCGATTCTGCTATGATCATTATGGGGAGGGGGTTTGGGTGAGCGGAGTCTGTAAAAGCGGTTTTCGTGTCTTTCAGGCCTTCTCCAAAGTGTTCGGTACGACGCCGGATGACCTTGACATGCATGTCATCTACGACGTCTCTCACAACATCGCCAAAGTGGAGGAGCACATTGTGGACGGAAAGCAGAGGACGCTGCTCGTTCACCGCAAAGGATCCACGCGAGCCTTCCCCCCTCACCACCCCCTCATCCCCGTCGACTACCAGGTAAGAGCGCGTCATGTTCGTCTGTTTACTCGCCATCATGATGTGAGTCTTGCCTGAACTCGCTGCCATTTCCAGCTCACAGGTCAGCCGGTGCTCATCGGTGGGACGATGGGGACCTGCAGCTACGTCCTGACTGGGACCGAGCAGGGCATGACGGAGACGTTTGGGACCACCTGTCATGGAGCGGTACGAGTCTGAGCACCCTTCGCACTGTCACATGGTCAACCTTGGTTCGTTTCATGTCTTTAAGCAACTTCCTGTCTGTTTCAGGGCCGAGCGCTCTCTCGAGCAAAGTCACGCAGGAACCTGGACTTCCAGGACGTCCTGGACAAACTGGCTGACATGGGCATCGCCATCCGGGTGGCGTCGCCCAAACTGGTGATGGAGGAGGTGAGGGGGAGGAGTCAGGGTGGGTTTTTATGCACTTTAAGCTGTTTTCTGTTTGCGTCTGACTACTTTTTTTTTTTTTTTTTTTTAAGGCTCCTGAATCATACAAAAACGTGACAGACGTGGTGAACACGTGTCACGAGGCTGGCATCAGCAAGAAGGCGATCAAACTGAGGCCGATCGCTGTCATCAAAGGATGAAGCTGAACCGCAGAAATGACTCATGGGCGAAAGACGATAAACACGACTTTCCTGTTTGGAGAGAATTTACGTTAAAGAAGGATTTATAAAAAAAAAAATAAAAAAAAGTTTTTTGTTTGGTTGCCAAGAAAACCAGATCGCACTGCAGTGGAGGTCAGAGGTCACCTCTCAGGACTGAAGTGGCCGCTGTAGTTTCCAGATTCTGCTTCATGAGCTCTCTGAGACACGTCCTCGGAAATGAGCGGCTGCACTTCTTGCAGATCAAAAAACGAGCCACTGCGGCTGAAATTTTTCTCCGCTCAGCATGAAGCGAGTCCCAGAAGAAAAGCTGGATCTGAATCCTTTGAGATAAATGCAGAAATCTGCTATCATTTCAGTGTGCTCACACTACTGCAATAAAAATCGAATTCATGCCTTAAATGTGTGTAATAACGAAGACTGTCTGAGAAAACGTAAACATGTTTAATTTCTGTTTAGTTTCCAAAAAAGATCGACTTCAATAAAGAACCAAGTGTGCAGTGAACGGGTTCAGTCTTTGTTTCCCACTGCCGCTGAGAATACAAACACCTGTGAAGTGTTTGGTCCACGGTGAGAAAAAAGGATTTTATAAAATGAAAACAGATGTGCAGATGTGCTGTGGATGAATGATGTTCTCCTGTTTTAGGACAAATGTCAGAGCTGTGAGTTTAGCTTCTTCTCAAGAAGCAAAATTGAAAGAATTCATGAATTTCTCATATATTAATTTTAATCACATCTCACAGTGAGAAAGAAAATGTCAGGATCCACCTCTGGGAACGTTTCCGGACACGTCAACCAAATCAAAGCAGTCACATGACCTCCGTAGAGGAGGTAAAGTCAAAGTCACTGTTCCCAATCCCACGCTGATCTCACATTACGACAGCAAACAAAGAATTAAAGGAAATCATATTTGCGTGGTTCAACAGGGTTAAAATAAAAACGTTATTACAGAACAACCTGAGACTGACTTTACTGAATGATATTTGCAGTTTCCTTCAAACATTTACATAAATTGAAGTTTACAAACTTGTCTAACATATTTAAGTCTTTATGATCATCAAGGACTGAGCTGCTTAGCTAACTACAGAAATAAACTTCTTTTATGTGAGCTGTTAATATTAGTAACAACACAGCCTGGATGTCACAATATTTCCTTTGTGCAGATGATGAAAAGAAATGCAAATCTTTTCAAATTAAAGACCCCAAATAATTCACATGGATGTTGGAGTGAATTTATTAATTTACAAATACTTCACTTTGTCAATAATATTGTTAATGTACATCTTAGTTGTAGCTATTGTGGCATGAATATACCTCCATACATATAAAATTAAGCCAATTTCTGCACTTTTACTGCATCTTTATCCAGATATATAAATAAAAAAAGGATGAGGTGGCTGATTAGTGAACAGTTTAGTTTTTTTTAACGGACATTCAAACAGAAGGTTCAAAAATAAAAGTCAACACATTTCACCATCAATAAAATTTATTTATTTGGCAATTTTTCAGTTCTCCTCTGTCTGCTCAGGACCACTTACAGGAAAATATAACCTGAAAATTCAAACATCCATTAAATCCTTTAAAATTTTTTTAAAAAATAAAACCTGATTCTGTTTTTTTTGTGGGTTGACGGAGGAAAAGGAAACATTTGGATGCAGAGCTGACCTTTAGTGTCGGCTTGAATACTTCTACGGTAAAAAAAAAAGTCACTTCAAGCTGATGGGGCATGAACAACATGTGGAGGTGCACATTTTTCTATAGAGACTACAAGGTGTAGATCCTGGTGTTAGTGTAACAGCTGAGTGTTTTTTGAGCGTTCGGCATTTGCAGAAAGGCAGATATTAAACAAGCAATAATTCCAGTCTTTCATTTACAGTCATTAGAAACAGGTGTTCATCAGGTGTAGTTTTACTTTGGACAGAGCTAAGCTAGTCATTTACAGTCTTTAAGCTATGCTAAGCTAAACAGTAAACTCTCAGACTTGGAGTAAAATCCAGCTGAGCATCTCCCTGAAGGAAAGTTTTAATTTCTCTACAGACATTCTTTTAAAAGAAAGGTCACCTAAAAAAACAAAAAACAAAAACAAAAACAAAAACAACAACAAAAAAACCCCCCCTGACATTTAAATGTTTTTGTATTTCTATAGAAGACAACTTGAGTGCATTTTTATATCAGCGCTGGGACCTTTTTTAAATTTTTAGTGGCGGAATGTGGCTTTCATATGTTGCTAAGAAATTTAGTCTGCAAATAGAATTCAGAAAATCCAAATCCAAACTGCAATTAGTTTAGTTTAGCACAAAGACTGAAATTAAGGGAACCGAAATCAGAGAAACTGCTAATCAGCGTGTCATCAAAACAGCTACCAGTCAACATAGCTAACATTACAAAGGCTATAAGCAGCCACTGTAATGTTGTTGTTTTATTTTTTTAAATCGTTTTAGCTTTGACCATCTTTGTGATATACTAACATCATCATGGTTATGTTTAATTTTCATTGTTATTGATTAGGAATAAAACATTTGAAGCCTTTTAAAAACAGGTACCCCCCCCCAATAAAAACAAAACAAAAACCCTGTACCCTATAGATCCTTTTAGCCTAGCTTAACATAACGCGAAAATTGAAATGGGAGAAACCGCAAGCCTAGCATACACTGACAAAAACAAAGAACAAACCAAAAACAAAAAACCCACACATTTAATAACTACTGTAAATAATTTCAATAACATAATGGATTTTTTTTATTGATAAAAATATAGAAATGACAGATCTTTGTTTTAGCAGCAATTAGCATTAGCTTGTTAGCTAAACCAGATAAAACTAAAATCTACCTTTAATTAGGTAACAGGCCTCTTTAACTATTTATACTAAGCTGGGTTAAAGTTGCGGTAACAACACTCTGGTCAATTTATAAATGGGACATAATGTTCAAAATGCTAATAAAATAATTTCTAACCACAGAGTAGCTAAGCAGGCTAACTGTTTTCGCGTGCCAAGCTTGGCAGTTTTTATTAACCTAACATCATTGAGTGAGTTCTTTCATATCACCAGAAAACTGAGGTGGATTATATCAGAGCCAGAAACCAACTGCCCTGTATTAAACCATGTATTTACACCACTAGCACTTTGCTAGATTATGGAAGCCCACATCTGCCAAAAATAAACTATTTATGATTTTTTTTTAAAAAAGCTGAAAATATTCACATTTTACTTCAGGCTCACTATGAATGTGATATTCATATTTGTCTAATAAAGCAAATGTTTTTCTTTTTATTTCATATGCATTAATATCAGATATTGTTTGAAGAGATAGCATCTTTAAATTCACCACAGAGGAGAAAAAAAACTGTATTACAGTTAACTGAAAAGGTAAACAATGATTTAATGACATTTCATTAGATTTTTGTTGTCATCAAATCCGTTCTGCAGCATTAATTGGCAAACTGTACATCCAATTCAATCCGTGTTAATACGCAGCTGACAAGTGTTACTCCGCAAATAAACATTCACTTTTTGGGTAAATTACGGAGCCTTTTCTTTAAAGAAAAAAAATTACTATCGTTGATTAGATTTTTGTTTTCACTGGATTTCTTGAGAGTGTAAGATGTCCCCTTTTAACTGGAACCAACAATTTCAGGCACTTTCTCAGCAGGTTGTCCAAAGGCAAAGTTTCAGGAAAATTACAGCAAATTACGATGAACACACTGACTTATTCAAACATTGGAAATATTTCCAGGGCGTCACAAAATCTGGAGGTGTGAAGAGCATCTGTACAGATTGTTGCTGTTTCAGGACAGTTATAACTGTTTAGCAGCTCCTTCACAGTAAAAGTGTTGCATAATGAATCGTCCTGAATTGCACTGCAATATAAAATTAATCAAGCTGCTTCTGCACACAGCAACGGTCTGTTTTTACAGGAGATACGCATGATTTAGTTCAGATTTCTACGGAAGTCCTCATATGCCAAGAAAAAGGAATGAAAGTTGTCCAAATTAGAGATGAACAGATTCAAATTTTAAGTTTGGTTAATCAGTTTTACTGAATAAATCGCAACAATTTGAATGCTAGATTACATTTATTATTATTCAGATTTTTTTTCAAGTTTTAGATTTTGAGATTTGAGTCATCAAAAGTACAAATACTCAGAATAAGTCAGAGCCCCCGCCCGCCCCTCCCCCGAAAAAACATTTTTCAATTGCCAAACGTTAAACTATAAGAGACTAGAACAAAATATTTAATTAATAAATTGATGATATGAATAATATAAAATCTGTGAAAGTCATAGAAACTCACAACTTAACTGAATACAGCAAACCTCAAAATATTGAGAAACTGCATCAAAAATGTTAATTACTCAATCAAAAAAGTCACTCATGTTTGACTAAATACATCAAAGCAGTTAATAACCTGATAAACTTTCGGAATAATAAACATATTTATGTTTGCTTTCAGATCACACCTGTTAAATTTTTAATTTCAAACAACCTAAAACTGTGACTTTAAGGTCGAGGAAATAAACCAAACAAAAAGCCACAGCAAGCTTTTAAGTCACAACAGAATAACTTGCAACTTTTGCAAATTGTAATTTTTAAATTTATCAAACGAAATGGTTTTTTTTTAAAGATGTGAGTCAGTGCAATAATAAATATAACCATGTACTGATTAATTCAATTTACATGATTTTTGTATTGAAGTAGTAAAACTAATAGTGTGGGTCAAATGTTTTGTGTAAAAGTTACATCTGTGAAATTTATAGTTTTACTTTAAAGTCACGCTTTATAGTAAGTTTAAATATTCACTTTTTATGAAATTAAGGAAACCAAATTTTTACGCATTGAGTCACCATAAGGTTGAACAAAAAAAAATTCAAAAAACAAATACAAAATTGTGTTAATACTCATCAAGTTGCATTTATAAGAAAATACCTGGAAAAAATGTTCATTCTGAAAGTGAATTTAAATGAATACTCAATCGATTTATAAACAAAAAAAAAATTTAAGAACGCATATTTAATTTTTTGTATAAACTTTTGATGCCACAAATCAGAAATTTTAACTTTTATATTACATTTTTTTCCCTGGCATAAATGGGCCTCCGCACACGGATTCCAGATGGGAATGAATATTTAAAAAACAAAAAGAAACTAAACCTAGGAATTTTATTTACATTTTTAACATCTTATTCTCTTATTTACACTTTGTTCCTCCATTACATTTTCATTTCCATCTGAAATTAAAAAAAAAAAAGAGCCACATCCAGCAAACAAAAATGTGGTGTCTATTTCCGTCACGTCTTCGGTTTTAAAATCCATGCCGAGGATCTCTGTCTGATCAGGTAACAAGATAATACTTGATCTGCAGATCGAGTCGGGCTGTAACGTTTCACTTCAAACCTAAAACCAACCGTTCACTCCTCAGCATGTTTAAAAAAAACAAAAACAAAACAAAAAGCCACATTTTAAATAAGAATAATGCGTCAGCCCTTTTTATTCTTCCTTCTTATAAAACTCAGTCTAGCCTGTTCTGAAATGTGGTTTCTAATGTGAGTGTAAAGCTATCGATTCTTCTAACCTAGAAGGTCACTGAGGATAATTACCCAATCTTTTCCCGACAAGAGGCGTCCTCTCCTGAAAAAGAAAAAGAAGGGAAAAAAAAAAGAAAAAAGCCCTTTCCTCATGGCATCCACAAAGTTCTCCACGTTTCTGAGCAGACGTGGCGCTCCTGCACATGAGCAGCTGATCTCAGAGGGAGGGGTTTCACCGGGCTTCGTTCCGCGTCCCCGACTTAGACAAGCTGGGCTTTGTTATGCATTTAATTCTAAGTGCAAGAGCAGCGCCTATGCTAAGGTCCTGTATTTTTCAATTGTTGAGTGGCAGTATGACCACTTCCTGTGAAGAGTCCTTCAGTCCCCGTGAACTTCCAGTTTTTTTCCCTACAGTTTTCCTCGCTGGAAGAACGCCTGTCGACATAAAAAAAGGTCATCAGTAGAAATGAAACAGGTGAACTCGGCCGTAAACCAAGAAAGAAAAACAACTCATACCTTAATGTAGTTTTTCAGGACTTTGACGTCAGGCTGCTGGAGAACCTGGCAGAGCTCCTGATGGATAAAAGAAAAGACAAAGAACTGTTAGCAGGCTTTCTGACACACCCACCTGTCCAACGTCCAACACTAGGAAACATTCAACCACAGTTCGTCCAAAGTACGGAGAGTCAGCAGGGTCAAACTATATATTACAATACCAACAAGAAACTATCAAGGGAGGAAAAAAAATGCAAGAAATTTTTTTTTAAATATATTTAAATAAGGAAACACTTTGAAATGAATAAAACTGAACATAAATAAAGGAACACATCTCGAGGTATTTTTGAACGTCAGGGTTTAAGCTTTTCTGACCTGTGAAATTTCCGGGGCCACTTGGAGCGATGGCAGGTACTCCTGCTGCAAGAACTGGATGAATTCGAGTCCCTGAAACAAAAACAGCACGTGTTCAAGCAGAAGCGCGGTGACACATAACAAAGCTTGGTCAACCACAAAAACGCATTTTTACCCGTTTGAGATGAATCATCTTCAGTGTGAGAGCGCACTCCGACAGCACCTGAAAAAAGGAAAACAGTTGAGGCTTGTCACCAAAACAAAATTTTTTTTATTAAAGGCAGAATTGAAGAAACTCACCAGGACCGTCTGTGCATCTGAGAGGTCAAAGGTCGGTTTGAGGGGAGCCAGGAAACAGGCTGGGACGATGTGTTTGTAGATAAAGTCAGGGAAGCCCACCATGCCGTCTTTACCTCCTGCAGAAGAAGAAGAGCTCAGAGTGAAGCTCACACCCTGTATTGACCAGCAGGGAGTGACAGAAAACGAGCTTCCTGCTCACAGGAAACGACTTCCTGTCGAGGTCATGTTTCAGACTCACCCCACAGCTCCACCAGTTTGGTGAGGATGATGAAGCAGGTCTTCTGCGCGATGGGGTCGGGGAAGTCGACAGCGCCCTGAATGATGGTGAACACGATGCGCTCCATGTTCTCCGCCCCTGGAAACAAAACATTTAACTTTGGCCTGTTCTTTCATTTTAAGTATAATAAGAAAAAAAATATTCTGGACCGTTTTCTCCTCTTGTTTCCTTTCCTCATTTGTTTCCTTCTTCCTACCATCTCTTTTTTCCCTTCATTCCTTCCCTTCTTCGTTTGTACTTCCTTGTTCCTAATCCATTTTCTCTCCTTCCTTTTCCCATCATTCCTTCTATGCTTCCTTTCCCTGAATTAGCCCTCCCCTGTGAGGTTCAGACCCTACTTCTGTGTCTACGTGTTTCTTGGCATGCTGAGTGGCGCTCACCCTGATTGGCCATCACCTCGTTCATCCCACTTCCTGCGATGGTCTGGATGAAGCTGAAGTAACTCCTCCTCAGCATCTGCTTCTCCAGTGCCGCTGTCTGGTCGTTCTCTTCTGCCGGGCGTGCCAGAACCTCAAAGATGGCAAGGACGAGGGGCATGAAGATCTGCTGCAGGAAGGGAGACACCTGCCGCTGCCGTGGCAACAGGAGAAGTTTGTTAAGGATGGCGAGTCAGAGTGTGCAGGAAGGTTTGGTGCTGGTTCAGCGGCGGCTTACCTTAAACTTGGCGGTGATCTGGCTGATGAGTGGGATGAACTCCTGTAGATCTTTGGCCTCGCAGTCCTTCAGCATGTGCTCTGAGGCGGCGGGGACGAAGGGCAGCACCTCCTCCTCCATGCAGATGATCATGCGGTGCAGGAACGAACGCACGGAGCTGCGCAGCACGCTCCGTTGCACAGGGCAGCTGAGTGCGGGCAGGAAGGCCTGCAGGCAGTCCCGGTACACCTCGGTGCAGCCACACTGCTTCACTGTCTGCTTGTTGCTGAACGCTTTGCTGGTCCGGCTGAAATGCCACAGACGGTGGCGAGGTGAGTAGCACGCCGTGGCGGTGGACAGAATAATAAATAAATAGATCGTTGATGGATTCTCACCTGGCGAAGCCGACGGCGTGACTCAGGCAGTCGGCGAGGGCGGTCTGACGCTCCTCCTCAGTCTCCTGGGGGAGTTTGGCGAGTAGCAGGCGGAAGGCGTCCATCAGCGGTGTCAGCAGGCTCCTCATCAGTGCCTGCTTCCTCTCCACAGGGCTCTCGCTGTTGACGATGAGGATGCCGGCTGCCTCAAACATAAAGAGCTGGTCGTCGCTGGTCAGGAGCGCCGGGAAACCGTTTTCCTGGACAGAGAATTGCATGAGTTAGTACAGGAGGAGGAAACAGCAACCAGAGGCGGTGTTGTGATACTCACAGGTGGAGTGAGCTCCAGCAGGTCCTGAATCCTTGTCAGGATGTCCTCGACGAAGGCATTCATGTGTTTACTGCCAACAGAGAGCGGTTTTAAAGTCAACTGAGCGTATTTTCAATCATTCGGATGTTCTTTCTTAAATCAGACTCTTCGTTCCTGGATTCATTAACTACATTAGATTCACATCCGACTGTAATGAGTCTCATTCTATATGTCATGGAGCAGCCTGAGCAGACGCCTCGGGGCCTTAACGCCTCACCGAGGTGGCCTCCTGGTCAGATCCACCTCACTCTGCCTTTCAGATTGAGGCTAAGTTCCTTAGCATCATTCTTTCTACTCATGACCACAGCGGAGGTTAGAAATCTTAATAAATGGGTAAACAGCTGAGAGCCACACCAGTGAAAGCTGGAGGTCAAAACCTGATAAAGCCGACAGATTGAAATCATCATCATAAACCACTGAACCTGACTCCAGCCTGAGTTATGAACAGGTTCAGCGTCAGAGGGCAACTTGCTCACACGTTTCATGTCTTTTTTGTCTTTGTGGTAATATAGAAAGAAAAAGAATCATCTGATTTCAAAAGACTAAATATTATAAATTATTTTTAAAAAAACATGGCTAGACATGTAGTTTTACATACAAAAGTTTGCACATGTTCAGTGCGTCCCCCTCCGGACGCTGGGCATATGTCCATACGACAATGTTTGTGAGCATGTGTGGACTCACCACTGCTGTTAATCTACCTGCTGGCAACCACAAGAAACTCACAAATCTGATCTAACAGTTTGTGTTTCCATGGCTACTGTGAACGAAATGACAGCTGTAGTTTCTGTTTTATTACGTTAAAAAGGAGCCGGTACAGCTCAAAGAGTTTATGAAACAATATTTTCTAAGGTTGTAGTTTTGCCGTTTTCTGTGTAAACATCACATTTTGTTGTGGTGGAGTTATTCTTGGTGTAGCGCACACTTGTGAAGCCTGTTGCCGCATCAACGGCATCACATGGCTTCCAATGGCAACGGCTTGCCATTGGAAACTGAAACGTGTGATGTTGTACAGTAAGTGAAGCTGGACTCACTGTAGGGTTTTGATGAATCTGGAGAACAGGTAGGCCACCCTGCTGCGGACCTTCGGGCTGTTGTGTCTCAAGCCTCGCTGGTCCAGGAACGCCATCAGCACGCCAGGAATGTGCTGTGGCTCCACGATGAAGAACTTGTCGTATCGCACAACCGTTTCAAAGAACTCCAGAGCGACGGAGGTGTGCTGGTAGCTGCTGACACCGCAGGAAACCAGCTAAGGGTTCAAAAAGAAAACGCGTTTAAAATTTTGCTGCACAGACGCCGAACCACAGCCGAGCGGTCATGTGACTCACCGTCCTCATCATGTCCTGCAGGGCGCTCGTCTTGGCCGTGTCTCCAGAGAAGTGGGCACCATGCGCCGCTGGTAAGGCCTCACCCAGCATGTAGAGCAGCCTAATGGCGACCTCCACCTCCATGAAGGGTGCTGTCTGCCAGTTCCTAAGAGGAGACATTAAAGCTGAAACATGGCAGCTGCGTTTTTCCCACCTCTCTAAACAAATCAAAACATTTCTTACTGCATCGTGTTGGTGAAGACGCGGCGGACGGCTTCCAGCAGCAGCTCCGGTGAAACCTGAGCGAGTCGATCCAAAAGCATCTTCAGCTGCTTCCTGTACTCCACAAACATTGCCTCGTCCTCGCCCTGAGAAACAACAACAGCAGGTGTAATGCCTGCCGCTCTGCCCCGCCCTCACAGAGGAAGAAACAGAAACTCACCTCGTTCTCAAAGTTGTACTCGTCATCGTACGTGAGTTTTTTCATTACAGCGAGCATGATGGCCTATGGTGACAGCGAGAAAACTTTTTAATGATTTACCCTCAGATAAAGACGTGAGAATGCACTGAGCGCGCTCAGAGACTCACCTCGATGTTCGCTTTCTGCTGGTCTGTCAGCTGAGGAAGCTACGAACAGAAAACAACCTCAGAACATTTGAAACCACTGCTGTGAGACCCAAAGGTCCCTAATTTTTAACATGTTCTCACTTTTAAACTTGTTCCTAAAAGTTAGAAAAGCTGCCCGCGCCTCAGAAGCCTCACCTGTTTGAGGACGTGCAGGTACTCGTAGCAGAAGCCGACGATGTTGGCCGAGATGTCGTCATCCTCGTGCACCAGCAGCTGCAGCAGCAGAGGCACTTTGGCCTCCACGGCCTGCAGCGTCTCCGATGCGTCCTTCACGTTGCCGGTTTTCGCCAGCTTGGTCCAGCTCAGCACCAGACTCTGACCCATGCCGTTCACCAGCCTTGAGAACTTGGCCAGGAAGTCCACATCCTCCTCCTAAAGGGGACAGGAAGAGGAAACATAAACATGAAGCTGTAAAGGAAACACATTCTGCAGGAACAGTTCAGCGCTGCAAACTTAAGAAAACAAAATCAATTTTTAAACTGATACATGTTTAACGAACCAGCTGTGAGACCATCTGTGACATCACAAACACCAAATCCTCCTTTCATAAACACTGTGAGTTTTTGTAGAACTGAGGCCTCAGTGTTGCTGCTTTTTTCCTTTAAGTATAATATTCGTGTGTTAAATGATGATCTACAGCAGCTATTCTTCACTTGGTGTCTTTTGATTAGCTCTGGACAGGCCGTGAACAACGATGATGGATGGACGATGGAAATGTTTCATGTTTACGTTTAAGTCACAGCTGGAAATATTTATTTATAATAACAGCAGAACGGTGCTTTAAGTCACTGTCAGACATTTTCAGGACCCTCGTGAGCCTCTGAGGCTGTGATGGGCGTGTTCCTTGTATCCATGGTAACTCTAACCTGCTCCACGTTGAAGAAGCCTGCTGACTGTAGCACTTGGCACAGAGACTCCACCAGCTTGGTTTTGTCCACTGGATCCATTCCCTTGTTGACAATTTCAAACAGGCAGTCGCAGGCCTCCTCCCTCAGCTCCTCCATGGACATCTGGCTCAGCAGCAGGTTCACGAACCTGAAAACACAAAAACAGGTGAGACGTGATGGCCGTGTGTCAGAAATCATGTATACGACGCCTCTCCCCGTGCTCGTTCTGACCTGTCATTGGCGATGAGGTTGAGGTCGATCCAGGACACGTAGGCTCCGACCACCTCCAAGCACTGACAGGTGAGCTCGGGGTGGGACTGCTGGTACGTCTGCAGGATCTGGAACCAGGACTCCACCAGGCTGGGGATGCACTGCTCCCTCATGCTGTCTTTGATCAGCGTGTTCCTGCGAGTCTCCTGCAGGAATACATGCAGCGAAATTATCACCAAAGCTACAAACGCTTCCTATGACACATTTCCTGTTGGGTCATGTGACCGCCCTTCCTTAGAAACCAGTCTTTTTTTGTGAGTAACGTGTGGGCCAGAGCTCTGTGGGTTCCTTTCCTGCAGAGGCTTCTTCCTCCCACATCAGCCTGCTCTCCTTCTCTAACTCAGCAACAAATATAAAACACCACCAAAAGTTTTCCCATCATGAGCCGCTTTCTGACCTCCGGCGTGTGCAGGATGTCTCTGTCCACCACCTCGGCATCAATGGCCATCAGTGTCCTCAGGTAGATGTCGACTCCGTGGGGGTTCAGACCCACCAGGGACAGGATGTCGAAGAAGAACTTGGGCCACAGAGTCAGGTACTCCATGACGAAGGTGAGGGCGAACACCTGTGCTGCCTTGTTCCTGATGAAGGCCTTCTCGGGCTGAGTGTTCATCAGCTACGGGGAAGAGGAAGAGACGGAAGACGTAACAGCGAGTCTGTGAGAAGATGTGAGCGAGGCTCAAATCTGCACCACTAAAACAGTGAAAATTACTGTGATGTTTAAACTGGCACAAAGTTTTGTTCTTTTTATTTTAAATGTGGAACCAGGTGTGACATACCTGAAACTGGAGCCACTTCATCAGAGTCTCTCTGATGAGCTGCTGCTGAACAGCACTCAAACTGCAATGTCTGTAATACACACACACACACACACACACACACACGTGAGAGCAGCTCCAGCAGGTAATACTCATCATGTGATCACGTGTGAAGAAGCTTCTTTCTCACCTGAACTTGGTCTGATGCTCCAAGACTTGGAAGCAGAAGAATTTGACGTGGTCATCACTGAAACACAGAAATGCATTTAACAGCTGCAGGTACGACTCTAACACACCTGTGGTGTGTGGGCGGGGCACTCACCTGTAAATCCCTTTGGCGAGAGCCTCAGCACAAACCTCCCAAGCGTCCTGAGACTCCTTCAGCTGCTCGAAGTAAGCCATAGCCTGGAAATACACAGAGGGGCGACATCAATGACATCACCAGCTCTTGCTCTACTCAAGCAGCTCTCACACCTCCTCTTCTCCTGCACCTTTACATCCGCAGAGGGTTTACTGGTGCTGATGTCAGGTTTTGATCTGAGTGTGCTCTGCTTATCTTGTTTCTATTGGATGCTGATAAACCTCACAGGTAAGCAAACATCAGAACAGATGCTAAAACATTTCTGTTTGTTTGCCTGTTGTCTTCTGTTTAGTGAGGCCACACACGCTGACCAATCACCACCTTTCAAAGACTCACTGAGCAGGAGAAATGCTGATGGAGCTCCAGATGTTTTTAGCAGGCCAGTTCAGCACCTGAATGCTGTCTTTAACTAAGAAGTCGTGTTTCTGGAAGCTCTGCACCGTGTGGTTTGTGTCTCATCTTTGAAACTGAGCAACAGAAGTGTCTTCAGCGTGTTTAAGTATGACTGAATGCAGTTTTGTACCAGCTCAAACACAAACACAGTGAGAAAAGACCTGTAAACACCTGCAGGATGAAGTGAAAGTGGCAGATAATCTGTCAGGCTGGCCGGATGCATTCATGGTGCAGAGCATCCTCGTTCTCTAGCAGAGATTTAAACCTGATCTAGTAATTATTCCTCCAGATCCTCTGAACACCCTGAAGCTTCAGTACCCAGACTCTTCATTCACTCCACTGATTAACCTAATTTTTGCTGCCTTACTTCTGTTAAAGTACCCGTGACATTGAGTAAGATTTACTACTTTCAGCTCCTGACATGTCGTCTTTGAACCATTTTCAGCTCATACATCTGTAAACCCATCCTGCTTGATTTTTGTGACTGTTTTGGGTGTGTGGGTATCAGTGGCGATGTGTGGTGGTGCCTCACCCTCTGCCTGTAGCGGGCATCGGCGTTCGGGTTGAGCCCCAGCAGGGCCTGCTCGTCCATGACTACAGCGACAGACTGGCAGGCCATTCGTGGGTTAGCTTTCCTCCAAGGCCGGTTCACTCCTCTCTGCTGCTGCCGGCCAGAACTCTCTCATCTGCAGCAAGGAAAGAGACAATTGTCACAACACAGCACAGGTTGGTGAGATTGAAGCAGATTAATTAGATGATTTAAGGGCAGTTACAGGATTCAGGTGTCA
The DNA here is from genome assembly GCF_036321145.2 of Pelmatolapia mariae. Lineage (NCBI taxonomy): Eukaryota > Metazoa > Chordata > Actinopteri > Cichliformes > Cichlidae > Pelmatolapia > Pelmatolapia mariae. Next base: position 22,690,305 of record NC_086242.1, on the reverse strand, counting down.
TTTGTTCAGGTAAACTCTTTCAGCAGAAGTCAAAGAAACATGATCAGCTTTAGAGTTATTAAGGTTACAGTTAAAGAAGCACAAGAGACTTATTTTTAGTGAATAATCAGAAATCCCAGGAAAACATAAAGACTCTGTCTTTACTGAAGGCAGACTTTAGATTTTAGTGAAGCTCTCTTTATATTCTTAAAAAAAAAACAATTAAATTGGTTCTAATTATAGGTTATAAACATGTAGGGTGTGGTGTTAACAGTGCTGTCACATAAGAGCAATAATTCATGGAGAAAAAGCTCCATACACAACCACTGTTCAACCAAACTCCATTCACTTTTGATCACATTTAGTGTAGGTTTATTTCTGTGGTGGTCTCCTTAAAACAATCAGATGAAATCCATTTTTGAAAAGGGCATGTAGCCAAAAACAGTGTTCACCAAACTCCATTAAAAAAAACCCCCACATCACATTTAGTTAAAAACTTTGCTTCTTTCATCTCTTGCTCCCATCCTAGTGCCATTAAAGTTTTATTTCTTTTAATTTGTCCCTCCTTTCCTTCATCCTACTTTAGTTATATTCCCTCATTCATATCCTACTTCCTTCCTTCTCCCCTTGATTCCTCCATTTTTAAAAACTCTTCCTCTCCCTTTTCTGCCTCTTCTTGCTTATTTCTATCCCTTTTCTTAATCTTGTCCGTTGTTCTTTCCTTCGTGTACTTTAGAATTCTTGTTGCTGTTTGTAAATACAAATTTAATGAATAAAAGGCTCAAAGTATGTGACTGATGTTGTCAGATAAAAGTAATAATTCAAAAGAAAGGCTCCAGAGATATGGCTCTTTCCAAAGGCCATTCCCTTTTTATCAGATTTAGTGGAAATTTGATTCTGCACTGTAGTGATGATAAACACATCAGATCTAGGTTGTAGTTTCAGTGAAAGCATGTGACCAAGGGTGGGTTGATTAAGAATAAACACAGCTGTATAAACAGGGCGCCTCTCTACCAAACTCCATTCACTTTTTATTAAATTTCAGTAAAGAAAGGTTTGGATACTCTTCTTAACCTTATTAGCTTCGTGTTTTGTTTTTTTTTAATTAACCAAGTACGTGGTCGAGTAGGTGTACACTGCTGTACAGTAATAACACATGGGTAATCTGCTGTAGAAAACGGGCATTTCTCCACCAAACTCCATTCATTTTTGGCCCAATTTAGAGAATTTGTCCAGCGTTCCTATAAAAACAGATTTAATCAAAATTACAGACTGAATTACGTTGGCTATGTAGGGGCTATGTACTATGACAGGTAAATAGGTGTCCAGCTGATAGTCAGTCCAGGTGAGCTGGCAGTGCTCTTGCCCGCAGTGACAGCTCGGGTGGCGTTTGTGGACGACGGAGACCGAGGGTGATGCAACACGGGGCCAATACTCCAGCCTCCATGTTTACACCGAAACACCACCCACAGCACACGGTCTCATCTCTACCGAACACCTGAGCCCCAGGCGGATATCTCCATGTCACAGCTCCTGGATGAAGCCCACCTTCGTCAGTTAGCTCCGAGCTAACACCTTCACATCGGAACAAACTAGCTGCTAACGCCAGCTAGCCTGCTAGCCGCTGAGCTCGCGGGCGGGCGGAGGGCGCTCCTCGCATGGTTGAAACTCCACCAAACCCCGCCGAATTCACCCGAAGGTGTTTAATTAGATCGGCTGTGACGGTGCGGGGGAGCGGATGGAGCCGAGGGAAGTTCTTCCCCGGTTTATGACGGCCCGGTGAGGCTACCTGCCCGCGGCTCCGCGAGCTCCACAGCAACTTAAGCCTCACGCAAAAAAAACTCAGCAAGCCTCAGCCCCGTTTGCAGTTCACAGCCAGAGCTCAGAGGGGAGAAGAAGAATGAGATCCTACCTTAATGAAACCGTCCTCCTCCGGTGGTTCTTCTCCGTCAGCGCCTCACAGAGCCGCCGGGAGTACCACTGCACGCAGCGTGTCCGCGCACGATCACTTCCGGCTCACCGCGCGTGACCCGGAAGAGGGTCCGCCGTCACTGCGTCAGCAAAACGTGCACATTTTTTAATTATTTATTTTTTTAATGAACTTTATTTATCAACAACAAACGGTTGTTGTTACGGTTGAGCATTACTACAAGATAAAAAAAAGAACAGAAAAAGCAAAGCAAAAGAAATAACAAAAGAAAGAAAGTAAGAAAGAAAGAAAGAAAAGGGCAATGTAAAATCTGAGAGTATAGGCATAGACCGTGAGAATAAAAAGGGAAATCATGATCCACATCTCAAATAGAGAGGCCTCCTTTTAACATAAACTGAACTTACTGAATAGTACAACAAGTTTACAGGTTTTCTTGTCATTTACATGTTTTAGCGACTTACTCAAGAGTTTAAGATCATTCAGCCATCTGTTTATACATGGTTTAGCTTTGAAATGTCTGCATTTGTGAATAAAAATGTTTCAGTGAAGCTGTCATACTGCAGAGAAGCTTCAGACTGAATTTTGACTGGATTTAATTCTGAGGTTAAAAGTTAAAGTTCAGCTGGAACTGTCGTTTTCTCTGTCTTACGCAGCCTTTGCTTCATTAGATCAGTAGATCCATTGACATGGAGATGTTGAATCAAGACTGCTTTGTTTATTTTAAATCAGGCATACAAAAGGCTAAAAGGTGACAATAACAGGACAGAAAACACAGTAGGCCCTTTGTGTTGTTCCTGAGGTCACAGATTTAACATCTAGTTTGTTTTCTTTAATGAAAGTCACAAGATGGAGTTCAGTATGGGAAAGATGAACTTTTATAGGCAAGCACATAGACCATGATTACTAGATCTGTTTCTTATGAAGTCAAAAGACACTAAAGAATACATTTGCCAAGATAATACATTCTTCTTCTTGTTTTTCTTCTTCTTCTTCTAATTATACAAGGTTAAAGATTCCATGAGTATGTGAACACCTGTAACCGTGTGATGACAATAATCATGCCACAGGAAGAAAGAGTGCACACTTTAATTTGAATTTAAGAGTTCAGATCACACCTTTACAGCAGGTAAACATCTGAAGGAGCATGTGGAACAGATGTGCTCCCTCAGACAGCACATGACAGGACACAGCTGACAGCTGATTCTCCCACATTCAGGCATCCAATCAGAGCGTGACATCATAAATCAATAATCAAGAGTGATCGACTCTCATATTGATCATATCAGTGTAAAGCCCTCTTTCTTCAGCTCCACCTGCTTGCAGTGGAAAAACCAGCTTGGTCAAACTCTTTATTTTGTAAAATTTTTGTGGTCTTAAAACAGTATTTCTAAACGGGGATTGAACCACGAGCCTGTTTTCTCCTCCGTGCTTTGATGTGCTGACTGAAGACTCGTCCTGCTGTTCATTAAACAGCAGGAAGCCTGATCTTTCTTATAAGGATATAGGGATAAGCACTATAGCTTTCTATTTAAGATATAGACAGATATATGTAAACATACATCTGTGTGTTTGATGTCCAGCGTTCATGATTATTCTGGTAAAACGCTGCAGGATTATAAAGAGGATATATTTAAAATAAAGAAATCACTTGTATTATAATCAGTCCAGAGCTTCCTGCCATTTAACCCTCCTCTCAGGGCTGTGGAGTTGTATTTGAATCTCTCGGTCAGATATTCATTAAAAACAGATTTTAGCCTCAGAATGAAGTCATACCATCGCTGACACAGATTGTTTGACAGATTGTGGGTCAATAACTCATCTTCTTCGGTTTCTGGGGGGAACTCCACTCGGACGGCACCTCTGAGGAACTTCCGCCCTCCATTTGATGTGCGCATGCTCCGCCCTGCTGCTTCCTCTTTTACTGTGGCAGTGAGCGAGAGGCACCATGAAGGCGTCCGGCACAGTACGTAAACCCTAAATTTACACTTTTTCACTCTTCACACGCGGCTTCTAACAGCACATTTAATAAAATAACGTCTAGTTTGAGGGGCTCGTGCAGAGTTATTTCCAGAAAGTGCGACTTAAAGTGGCAATTTGAGTCTTTTCACCCCGGTGCGTTCGCGTCTACAACATGGCGTCAGCACCATGTGGACTGGGCTCAAACTGAGGGCTGCAGCCGGAGAGAGTGCGAGCTCTCACGGCTTCACTGAGAAAATGAGCTCGGCTTGAGGTGTGGACAGCGGTCCAGCAGGAGCACTGATCATATTTAATCTGATTTAATTTCAGCGCAGCTTGATTTGCGCTAGTAGAAGCTAACGTTAGCAGCTAATGTGAGTTCATCTCTAACCCGAGCTATCGGCGTGCTTTTTAACCAGGCATAGTGAGCCGGTTTTTTAGTAGGAACTGTAGTTTTTATCATTGTTTTATAAATATCGGGACTTTATGGAGCTTTTTTTTTTTTTAAAGGCTTAAACAGTGTTTTTGTAGAATCGCTGCTTTTTCAAAGCGAGTGCGGTCAGTGACTGAGTACTGTAAAAACTCCTCCAGCTCACAGCAGTTATTCTCCACTGTAGGCCAGAACTGGAGTTGATATAAAGTATTCAGAAACAGACACAAAGGCTTGGCAGCACAAACTGAAACACGGACTCAATGAACTGCCTTTAATCCGTATAGAAAGCACTGAATGGAGCGGCTGCAGAACCTCTCTTTAAAAAAAAAAAGAAAAAAAGCGCAATTTAAGGTTTTCTCCAGATACTCAGTAATTCAGTGGCAGGTGTGTGCACACCTGTGCTGGTGATAGAAATAGGAAATGCTAAGAAAGCTTTCGGCTAATGATGACAGCAAAAAAAAAAACCCAACCTAACACCGAGGAAGTATAAGATAAAAGGAAACAGTTATGGATTTTTGTTTTTAATAGAAAAACACGAATTTTTAGAGGATTGTGTTATTTGTAGTTTAAAATATAATTGTTCAAAAAAAGCTTTAAGATATCAATAAAACTGAAGTCATTTTAAAGTTTTGTTTTTGTTTTGTTTTTTTAGCCAAAATGTCACTACAGACCTCAGATGAGACTTATCTGTCAGTTTAATGATAATTTAATCATGTTTGAGTTTTTGCGGTAAGAAAATAAAACTGTGTTATTTTATTATTAGTTTGTTTTTGGTGATGTTTAAGTGAGCAATGTTATTTGTAGCTTGTGTGTCATTTGTCTCCGTACGCACCCAAACCCAAAGGTCATGCCGTGTTCGTGGCGTGATTTTGTCTGGCGTGCGAACAGGAACTTGGTCCTTGTCGCCTTTCTCTGCTGCTGTCGTGCCTCTGAAAGTGAATTCAGGGATCAACATGTCCTATTGTTGTCTCGCTGTTGTTGGTTTGATCATTTTACCTACATGTGACGCAGCTTCGTTTTCTTCCCACAGCTTAGGGAGTATAAGGTCATTGGGCGTCTACTGCCCTCGGCTAAGAACCCCGCCCCCCCTCTCTACCGGATGAGGATCTTCGCCCCGAACCACATCGTGGCCAAGTCTCGCTTCTGGTACTTTGTCTCTCAGCTTAGGAAGATGAAGAAGGCATCCGGAGAGATCGTCTACTGCGGCCTGGTGAGTCTCTGTTTAACCCTCGTTTCTTTTTTCCTTGTTAGCGACTCTGACATCGTCTAATGTCTCGTCGTGTTTTCCGGTCAGGTCAACGAGAAGACGCCTCTGAAGGTGAAGAACTTCGGCATCTGGCTGCGCTACGACTCCCGCAGCGGCACCCACAACATGTACAGAGAGTACAGGGACCTCACCACATCTGGAGCTGTCACTCAGTGCTGTGAGTACTACAGCGGGCCAACGATGCGCCGCTTCAATGGCGCCTCTGTTGTTAGAAACTGTTTTTAGAAATCAGACGAATTTACCTGGATCACGGTGAGAATCAGGTTTGGATCTGCTTGGTTTACGGTTAATCCCAAAAGTGGGAATTATGTTATTCACAGCAGCAAAATATTAAAGATGATTTCAGATTTTGACCTTTTGTCGTGTTTTCATGAGAAATGGGGAGCTGGCTTTGTGCTTTCCTGGCAGATATATTGATCGTTGTGTTTTTGTCAGGAAAAAAGTTTGCTGATGAAAACTTTGAAATGTTTTCGCCAGTAAAATTAACGGCGGTCAGCGTACAGCCAGATTCAATTTTTCTGACTTGTTCTTCATCGTGAGGATTTCTCTGCTAAGGACGCCCCGATGGAAACCTCGGACAGTAAATCTGCAGAATCATTTCCGTTTTGTAGTTTCATGGCATCTGAGCGTGCTCCTGCAGTTTCTCCGCGGTTTTAAGGACCTCCTGGCTCCAACGTCCAGCTGAGCTCACGTGTCATTGCACGAGCGCTCTGAAGCGCCTGTTCACTGGATTTTGTTTGAGCTGCTAAACCCAGCTGTGTGTGTCAGCGCTGTGGTGTGTTTGGTCTGAGCTGACAGCTGGTGGTCAAACACCTGAGCGTGGACGTAACTCCTGCCTCTAAGGAGGTTTTAGGCTTAATGATGAATTAATATCATCATCTGGATTATTTAACAGGAATTTAATTTAAACATCTAAAATTACTGAACTATTATTGTTCCATCACTGATGCTGTTTCTGCCAGAGCCTGATCAATGATCTCTAATGAGCAGGAAGGCGAGCATTTCGCTCACATCTGAATCTAAAAATCCAACCTTAGTAGAAACAAAGAGCAGCAGGTGACGTCTGAGCGTTTTAGGGTTTAATTTTTATTGCGATGCAGGGCGTGAAAGGTTTTATCAACAGATGTCTGCACAGATCAGCTGCTTCCTGTTTGTTAAGCTCTGCCTCCTAACCTCTCTTTCAGATCGTGACATGGGAGCTCGCCATCGTGCCCGTGCCCACTCAATCCAGATCATGAAGGTGCAGGTGATCGCCGCCAACAAGTGTCGCAGACCCGCCATCAAGCAGTTCCACGTAAGTCTTCCTCTCGCTGCCCTCCCTCACCAGGAGGCGGGACTCTCTCTGGGCTGCTGCCACCATCGTCAGCTCCAGCTTGAAAACCCGCCACACCAATGGCCAGATTCCTCTTCCAGGTTTCAAGCCTCAATCTTTAAACCTGGCGGTCATGAAGCTGGCGACAGACGACCGTTAGCGGCTTTGTTTTGCGCTTTAACGTCTTATCGTGTGACTTTTGTGTTTCCCTGCAGGACTCCAAGATCAGGTTCCCCCTGCCCCACCGGGTCCTGCGCCGCCAGCACAAACCCCGCTTCACCACCAAGAGACCAAACACCTTTTACTAAAAACAGCTGTTTTTGTTTTTGTGCGGGAAATAATAAACTAATCGACCGAACAGCCGACGCCTCGTCTCTGTCTCCATCTTACTGTCACACAAACATCAAACACTGAGCTGCTGGTGCTCAGTCCTCACATCACATTAACCGTATTTTGCCATTTGTATCATATTTGCTGCATGAGTTTCTGAGATCTCATCAACATGATCAATACTTGCCATAATTTCAAAATGTTATGGACAAAACTTTTTTGGGGATCTAAATTTCACATTCTTGTTAACAAAAATTTGCCCAAAACACCCACTGTATCAAATGTGATACAAAAAATATCTAATAAAATATATCTTAACATGATATAGCAAAACAATTGTTATAAAGGTTATTAAACATCTGAATTTTCTGGCTATTTTTTGATGGGTTGGATTGGATTACAGGGTTAAAGAATAAAAAATGAAGCGCAGTTTGAACAGCAAAATTACCAATAAAGTCCTGTTAGTGCACAGACCGGACTGTCCCATATTTATAGGGTAATTAAGTTTTTATTTTTATAAATTGATTCAGTGTGGTATGAATGGGGGAATGAATTTGCTTCATATTTTCCAAAGCTGTCTGGCGGGCTGGTTCTGGAGCCCGGGCCTTATGACGCCCCTGATCTAAAGAGCTGAACTTTGACCCACTCTCTCATGTTTTTATTTTTTTATTTTTATTTTTTTACATGGCTTCAAACTTAACATAAATTAATATTCTGGAGCTAAAGCTTTTATCAGATAAACTGAAGTTACTGTAAATAAAGGATGGTCTGACTGGGTGTCAGAGGACCGTGAATCCAATTTTGATTTTAAACTTTTAAAGGTGTCTTACAAATGTAGAAAATGGGACTTCTTCCTGTTTGATATTCTCTCAGATGATGAACTGAAGCACTTTTATCCACCTTCTCTCTAAATCCACCAGACATGACATCACTGTGATGTTTGTGACGGTCACATTTTAGTTTTTGATGAATGTGATCAAACACCGATCAGCTGACAGTTTCTATTGGTCGAGCCTTAAAGAGTGATGAAACTGCTGAGGCTGATGGGCAGCTTCAGGTAATGAGACCCAACAAATCCCTGATCTCTGACCTTTGACCCCAGGAGTAATTGTGAACTTGCTGCTCTTATGCTGTCTGTCCACACGGTGGCAGTGTTGTCCAGGACATGAAGTGTAGCTGAGCAGCGATTTCAAAGCTGCCACCTCAACTGATTATTGATTAGCTTAACCTTTGTGCTGATGAAGGCCGCGCCTCCTCAGTCGACCTCAACCTCTAAACATTCAGAGCTCCGCCTGTTCCGATCTTCGTGCTGGATCTAATTTCCAGTTTGATGACATCAGGCCGCACTCGAGCTCATCGAGTGTGGATCGTAGCTGAGAGGCCCTGAAACCTGACAGGAATGAAAAGGAGAGACTTCCTAAACACATTGTGCCATCGAGCTGTTTTCAAAGGTTCTGTATTTCTATGAAACTTACTCAATTGAAATTCTTCACAGTCTTTGGTGAGAATCTGAGGGACCTGCAGAAATGTGAAGGGTGAGAATGTGTGTTTGGTAGAGTGGCTCAGTGTGAATGTGGGTCCACTTCGGTTGTTCGGACTCGGCTGTAATTGTCCTCAATGTGGACTAACTTCCAGAAAAGGAGTGAACTGGGCATGTGCAGAGAGGACCTCAGATAGCGCTGGAAAACTTCATCTTCATGAACACGTAAAATTGTTAGCGATACAGAGGGAGGCGGACAGCAGGAGGACGGCGGCGTGTTTTCCGTTATTTGTGAGCAGCGCCATGCACAGCACTGGTGACAGGAAGCTGGTTATAACTCCAGAAATGAATACCACACAAAGCAGCTTAGTCTGTATGGCACGGATTTTATTGTTGGGCTTAAAAGGCCGTTTGGTTTAAATTCTCAGGGCTTCGAGCTCCGACTGCACACAGTTAAAGCTTCCCAGAGGAGCTCATTGGGAACGCCAAGCTGCCAAGAGCTCAGAGGCCCTTAAATGCTGCTGGCTGTTCTCTGCATGTTTGAAATACTGCTGATGGCTCTCACACAGAAAATAACTGTTTAAAGGCAGAGAGGGGACGTCAGATACCAGCCTGCTGCAGGACCGAGCTACGGTGGCCCAGAGGTGCCAAATAGTACAAACGTCAGAACTTTCCTCCGTTAACGATCTTGTTTCCAAACGTTTAACTCACCGAGCATTAGCATCAGCTAGCTCTCCACTGAAACCATTAGCTCCAGTTTAAACATGTGTGACGCAGAGCAGCAGAAACATGCCTGGGTGGATGTTTGACCCCTCTGTCATAATTCATAAAACGCACAAGCATGCATTCTGTGTAAACTCAAAGGCTTGTGGTATTTAATTAAAATTAAATTACATTTTCTGACTGGCTTATCATGGAAAGCATGACAGCAGAGACATTTTTCAGCTTCATCGCAGGAAAAACAGTCAGGGGCTCGTACCTTTACAAAATGATTCTGAACCTGAAGAAATCAGGGCTGGAAAAGTGATCCTGCTTTCAAATTTAGGTGAAAAACAAACCTTTCATGAATCTAAAATTTTTTAATGGCGATGTGAGCCTTGAAAGTTTATCCAGAATGCACTTTTTATTAAATATGGGAGAGTAAACGACAACATGGCAACAGCCAATAATCACAGTGAAAATACAGTCGGCCTGTCTGAACAATTAAATAATTGCCAGAAAATTTTATTTTTCTGAAAATGGAGTGGTTAATGAATCTTCATAAGAGTTTTAATTTAAAATGATCATTTTTTTAATGTTTTAAAATGTATTGTTTGTAATGTATAGTGCAATTAAAACTCAAAACATTATTAAGGGGTAGTGAAAACACTGTGAAATCACAGTGTCATTAAGTTCACGTGTTTTAGCAGTCTGAGAGTGGCTGTGGTCCAGGTATCCAGCTGGTCACCTGCCAACTGAAACATCAGTGGGTTGGTCCCTGAGTCCCTGAGCAGACCCCAGGTTGTCCCTGATGCTTCCATCATGTATAAATGTTGGACAACGTTCTCGGACACAGAGGAAGTGATGTAGGAATGTGTGTGTGATTTGGTAAAAGAGTAGTGTAGAAAGTGCTTTGAGTGGCAAGCTGAGAAGAAAGGAAGCTCTCTGATTTCTCTCCTCTGCTCACTGTTTCAGGTTGTTTTAAGCCCCGCCCCCACCACACACACAATGAACAGAGCACAAGAATTGAAGTCAAGACAGTCTGTTACTGTGTTATACTGTTGTATTAGTCTGTTACAGTATTATCCATTAGCCATCTGCACCATCATCAGTCTGCTTAGCAGTAAAGCTGCGGAGCGTGACCTGACATGAAGTCAGGTTATTTATCCTTTACTGGCAGCAGACGTGTCACTCTGGGCTTTCTTCCTGTTTTCTGGTGTTTTCCAGCCCAAATGATTCATTAAGAAAAGAACCTGCAGCTCGTCTCAGCAATAAATCACTGATGTGTGCTGCTGTTGCAGAGTTTCGTGTTAGCTGTTTGCTTCCTGCACACTGAGGGGAATCCTGAGGCTCTGACCTGACCACAGTCTGGTCTCGGCCTCAGCCAGGTTTACTGTTCTGCGGCCTGGGCCGACAGCTCGAGGTGGCCGGGAGGCTTTGTGGATCCCCAGCCAGCCAAAAACTCTCCACAGGCACAAAGTGGCAAAGCCTCAAACCACAAAATCCACAGGGCATAAAGGCTTAGTGTCAGGGCTGCAGGTGGAGATGCAGGAGTGAGGTGGAGAGGGTAATTATGCTGTGGTGGCAGTGCTGAGTCCTGACCTCTGTGCTGTCCTTGTGTTTGGGACTGAACAGCTGATCAGAGGGATTCATCCAGTGCTATGAGTCCTCCAGGAGCTCATGAGGTTCCCAGCGAGCCTGCAATGATCTTAAAAACCTCGACATTCATGTGAGAAGTGTCAGTGTTCTTTTACCTGACGCACTGATTGTTCTCACCTGTGTTGGTAACGATTACCTGTCCTACTCCTTCTGTCTCATTTTTACAGTCAGTCTGTTCCTCGTGCAGATTTGTTTAGTTGAGTTTGTTTGTTTCAGTGATGGTTTCAAAACAATCTGACACTAACAGCGACACTCATCACATCTGGGTGGGTTTAGGATGAAGGTCCTGGTGGTTTGATCCCCAGCTGCTGACTCCAGCTCGTAGGATGTCATCGCTCTGGAGGGGATGTAGCCTGAGCTAGATGTTTGATCCCCGCTGAAATGAACTGAGGATGAATATAATGACTAAGCATCGTCGTCAATAAAAAAAGCTCAAATGCAATCCCCCATATGAGGACACATGGTCACAGGAGGTCAAAGGTCAACCTTTAGATGCACGCAGGTCCTCACCCACTCCACACTGAGTTGGCTCCTGAGGTCACTCCACACTGGTGGATTACAGTGGTGTTTGGTACGTGAAGACATTCTGAACTGTTTGGGGATCAGCTGATGGACTTACAGATTAAACTGAGCTGTGGAACAAAGAGACGGTGGGATGGAGAAAGGCGAGCAACTATTGGAGGCGTGATTGCAGTGTAGCAGCAGAACGAGAACTTCCTGTGCAGGACGAGCGATGAGACTGGATTCACAGCGTCTCCCTGGAAGCACCAATGTGCTGTAGTATTCTTCAGAACCTGGAACTAATGGGAACCTTTCCTGGAGACAAAAATATTTAAGGCTGAATGAAAACGATTTGAAGCTCAGCCTCAGATGGAGCATAGACTTCAGAGCAGCACGAAGTGTTTCGGCCCTCTGCTGAGCTCAAACATCACACCATTGTTAACTTCACACAAACTGAAAGTCTGAGTAGGACTTTCTGGCAGCTCCTTGCCCACCTGAGTTATTCTCTGACACTCAGTTCAAGGCCGTCACACTGCAGGCCTGCAGGTCGCCTTACATAAATCCAACATGGCCGCATAAAATCATCAGCGAGCAGCAGCCTGAGAGTACTCAGAGTAATTACCCCTCACTGAGGCAGAGCTGGCTCTTAAATAATCTCCCCTACACTCTGAGGGGAGGTCGGGGATTTCCCCCCGCGGTTCGCCTGCAGAGAAAAGACAGCGCACGCTCCAAACAAAGAAGCACCTTTCTTCGCTGCCGGCTCAGCTATCGGCAACAGGACCGCAACCCGCTGACTCAGGCTCACCGTTTGATTGACGGGCTTTAAGTTTTCTCCAGCAGGAGAAAGGAGTGCGCTGACCAGGACTGAACCCAGACCACGTTCTGCCGCCGCTGCACAGGAATGTGCTAAAAGCTCCGTGCTCAGCAGCCAAACACTTTCCATCCTCCACTTAATGCTTCTCCAAACCTCCCACGAATGTTCGGAGCCGTCGGAGCCAAAACGACATGTAATCACAAAGATCAACAAAGCTTAACAGCTTCTACAGAACACACACACACACACACACACACACACACACACACACACACACACACACACACACACAGACATGTCTGGTTTGCTATCCTCGTGGGGACATCCCATTGACATAATGCTTTCCCTAGCCCCTTACCCTAACCCTAACCATTAAAAATGAATGCCTAACCCTAACCCTTACCCTAAACCTAACCATAACCTAATTGTAACCCTGACAGTAAAACCGCATTTTGAGTGTGAAAATTGCTTTCAACCCCGAGGGGACCTGGATTTTGGTCCCCACGGTGCAGAAAGTCCCCACCAGGATAGTAAAAGTCAGATTTTGGTCCCCACCAGGATAGTACGAACCCGTACACACACACACACACACACACACACACACACACACACACACACACACACACACACACACACACACACACACACACACACACACAGTTCTCTGCAGACTTTGTGCCAGCTTAAACTCATTCTTTCAGTGTAAACAGCAACACCTGGTGGCCAAACCCTGCAGTTGCCTCACAGAACAAACGTGTTTTTAAGTGTCGGATGTTCACATGAAACCTTTTAAGGATTTAGGATGGCAAACGTGGAAACGAATGCCTGGGAGTCATAAGCTCAGTAGGTGACCCCACATGCTGTGAGGCTCGTGCACACGTTTGAGGACCTTTATGTCCTCGATAAAATAAAAGCTGAAAAAGCCCCACCCACCCCTAAAGTTGCCCCAGACCACCTCCTGTAACCCCTGTGAGATTTGAGGATCACTGGACCCTTGCACCTTTTCCAGTAGTTGCACGTTACTCCCACAGGGGGCGGTGCAGACTGTTCCACAGATTTATCGTAACCTGATGACATCACTGTTATCCCAGGTGTCAACTCGCTCACAGGTGAATCTGTTCGTTTTGAAGCATCAGTGTTAGCGTGTTAATTCTGTGGAGCCATCTGTTAGCAGCCCATCTGTACAACCAGTGAAAAAAATGTGTTGAGCTTTTATTTTGAAGTTATTTAAATGTTTATTTGAACTTGCCTAAACACTGAGCATGTTTTCTTTTCTAAAAAAGATTTATGACCAATAACAGCAGTCCATTTCACATTGACTAACACCTGTTAAACCTGAGGAGAACGTCATGGGTCAGAGGTCGTTCTGCAGACACCCGACCATACAATATTCTAGAGATTACGCTGAGTTTTGCAATAATAATCACATTTTTCTGCTGCAGATTTTGTTCTCACAGTTAAACTATCTGTCTGTTTTATCAAATAAGATTACGTTTTTTTCTGCAAAATGAGACATCAGATAAACAAACTGTCACTAAAACCTGCTGTAAGACAGTCAGTCTGCAACCAGTGTGTGATTGAATAAAGGTCAACGAAGCAATTACATGCAATCTTTTTCTGATAATACAGCAATCACTCACTCACACTCATGAGTCTGCAATCTGTCTGTATTTACAAACCAGACAGTAATCTCTCTGAGTGACTTCAGTCTGAGCTATGCTAGTTGCTCAGCTAACGTTGTCTCAGGATGGTGGTGAGACCCTCTGTTCATAATATTTCCCGAGTATTTTTGTTTATTTAACAGAACACTGATATTTGGTGTCCCTGTATCGAGATAATATCAATAAATGAATATGGTGCTACTGTGCTGTATGGATCCCCCACCCCTTTCAGGTTATTTGATTTTGTTTTTATGTCTGTATCTGCGTGCAGACTCGAGCCAGCTGCTAAATCATCTGTTTGAACTCTGTATGAACTCTTATGTTTGCCATATGTCATTAGCGTGAAGTTCTTCAAGCTAGAAGTTGTTTTCATCATAACCCTTTTGTTTTGTCTTTTAGAAAACAGACATTAGAAAACTGAGGAACATTCATGTTCATTGGGCAGCTTGTTGTTCCTTACTTCCTGCTCCTCTGTAACTCTATCGTGATCATAACCTCCAAAATGATCATCATGTTTCATTCAATCTGCGACCAGAAACTCATCACCTGAGAAGGACGCTCATTTTCTCTTAGAAGGCGAGCTCTATACAAGCTGAGCAGAGGAGTTCCCCCCCCCTGCTGGACATTATAGAGAATTCAGGTTTGAGGCTTCACCTTTACTTTTCACGAGCCACAACAAGGGTTTTCATGCATATCAAATAATCTGAACTTCCACCTAAGGTCAGGGTGATGAGGGTGATGATACTGCTCCAAAAACATTCCTCTGATGCCATCGCAGCAATATGCAGAGTCAGCGTTTGAAGTTCTCGAGCCTTCACACTGTCAGACGTGGAACTGCTTGTTCGCTTCGTCCTCGTCAGATCATTTTCTGATGCGAGAAACTGTCAGCGCTGTCAAACCAGAGGACATAGAGGAGGCTTTATTCCCCAAGAGGACGCTCACAGGAAGCTGGAGGGGGCGGGGCATATCTACAGTCATGCACCTGAAAACACAACAAGGGAAACCAAACAGATTCCTGCCTTTGTACGAAAACAGTCTGAAAGGTGAAGTAGTGAAGAGGGTTTTACACACTGAAGCAGTGATTGGTGGAATGGAGTCAGGTGAGTGTGTGTGTTAGAGGATGAGGTAACGTGTAAACTGAAAAAAGTGTAAACTTCATCCTACTCCTTTTTGAGCATAAACATTGTGTAGACATAGAGATTTTGAAGAAAACTTGATGTTTTTAAGTTTTTCTTTTCTCTTGTTATATCAATTATATTTACAAGTTTGAAATAAAATCATTCGATCTATCTATATGTGTGTGATGTTGACTTTTTTACTGAACAGAATACATTTTATCTTGCACTCTGGACACAATAAGTCAACACTTTTGACTAAGTCTTACAGTCAACACATGTTCTTAATGATTCATTACATTAATAATGATTCATTTTAGAAGATATTTCTTTTCTTTTTTTTTGTAAATCTTTTTGTCTCTTAATCCAAATATTTTAAATATTTTAAAATCAAAATGTTTATTTTTTACTTTTAAAACAAAGTATCTATAAAGTTGCATATATCATAATTTAATTTTTTCAACTGAATTTCTGTTTTTCTTAATCATTTTAAAATTTTTTAACTCACTGGGATACAGCCCCACAGTGGCTGTAAAACGTGAATGAGTGAATGATTTTTTTACCATGCCATTCTTTATATAGCATGGTTTGAATAAAATGTGTTTTAAAGATGCTGTATTTATACTTTGACATATCCGTACTTTTAGATTTTAGTCTCATACTTTTAAATCTTATCTGATAACTTTAATGTTCTACTCTTTATTTTATTTTCATTTGGTCACATTTTTTTATTTTGACCATTTTAAACATTTTTTTTAAATTCATAACTCTTGATTAAATTTCCTCCTGGTGGAGGAAATGGTTCCTCAGTATCCTGGGCTGTTTTAATTTTTTATTATTTTGGCATACAGGCTGGAGAGTGCGGTTATTCCCCTGTAATAACAGTTATAAACAAAGAGCTCCACTTTCTGTAATGGAGTGCAGTTCATTAAGGAGCTGGTTGCTTCTTCCTCTTCTTCTTTGGTGGCCTGGATACGTTGGTGTTGTTGTTCAGGTCTGCAGGACGCGTGCTCACACTTCAAACAGTGGCCAGTTGTTGTTGGAGAGTCTTCAGCTGGACGCCGGCTTCATGTCTGTGCAGCGAGGAGTTAATCAGCGTGGCCTCGTTACAGGACAGGATGTTGGTTTAAAGACACAAATGTCAACAGACACTTAAGTGCAGCTCGTTAATTCCATTAACGTTCGTGAAGGTGTGTGTTTGTTCAGCTAACTGGGCTGAATTATTTAATTTGTGCATTTTGGAGGTGATGTTTGGACAGCTAATGTGTGGAGGACATTTTCCATAAAGAGAAGAAAGACAGAGTTCAGAGAGAGTAAAAGGAGCTGCAGCTAAATATAGTTCATGCCTGCAAGTTCGCAAACACATTTTGATTTAATCAGTGAAGGGATGAAACAGACCACCATCACTGGAGTCCGGCATTAAACAGTCAGCTGTTTAACACTTTCAACGGAGAAACCCAGAAACACAAACTCACAAAGTCCTCCAGCCCAGCCTGCTCTCAATTTAACTTAAAAACTAATATCTGAACAAAAAACACACAGCTATTAACCTCACGCTGAAGGTATTCACTTTTTATTTGTATTTTCTAAATTTTATTTAACCTTCTGAAGGTATTTAACAAACCCTCAGAAACAATGCTGTATCGTCCAAAAAATGTGCACTGTATATAAAAGATGGACATAGCCACCAGTTTCTGCAGTCCCGTCTTGAAGTTTTATTTGGATCCCAAGTTTTTCCAGTTTTATCCTGCTGAGCAGTAATCCTGAATTTGTGTCCATCTACATAAAAAAAAGCCCATTAAACATTAAAAAAAAAACCATTCATGATTATTACAGTGGTCCCTCGTTTATCGCGGGAGTTACGTTCCAAAAATAACCCGTGATAGGTGAAATCTGCGAAGTAGCCAACTTTATATTTTACAATTATTATAGATGTTTTAAGGCTGTAAAACCCCTCACTACACACTCTATACACTTTTCTCAGACAGGCACGAACATTTTCACACATTTCTCTCTTGTTTAAACACCCTCAAAGTTCAAACCTTCGTAAAAAAATAAGTCCAGTATTATGGAATGAAACCAAAAACCCTCGGTTGCCTTTGACGGTGCAAAACGTTTCGTCGACATTGCTGTGTTTGTTGGGGAGAAAACTTACAGACATACAGTACAGCACTTTAGAGTCACACTGCTAGCAATCAAAGATTTAAATTTGACAAGCTGAACGCATCCTGTACTGTACAGGAGAGACGACATGAGATTGATTGACACTGGTCTACAGCCAATCAGGTTGCAGAACACAATGTGCTGTAAAAAAAAAAAAGCATGCAAAATTGCACAAAACAATTCAGCGAAACAGCGAGGCCGCGAAAGGTGAACCGCATTGTAGCGAAGGACCACTGTATATAGTATATAACAGACTGATCAAAGAGGCCACGCCCCCTTTAATGCTGGTCAGTTATACATAGATGTATACAGATGTACTGAAGGGGGAAATTATCTATGGAGACCAAAGACTTTTTGCTTGAGACTGTAAACATGTTTATTTCTCCTGTAAAGCTGTAACAGTCTCTGGGGACTGATTCACTGCTGTAGCCTCTTTTGGACATCAGAGGAACTGCAGGTTTTTTAATTCATGTTTAAGCTGCAGGTCTGTCTCTCTTTAAGTTGTTTTCAGGCACACTGTGACCTTTAAGTTTCAAAGTGAACATGACGGCTCTCAGCAGCGTGCTGTGGTGGATTTACAGCTCCTCTCTCTCCTCCTTTCTACAAACTGGAGACGGCACCAAACTCTGAGCAGCAGACAGAAACCGGCTGAGCAACAAAAAGCTCATTTTTAGCAGAGAGCTGACAGCTGGGAGCACATCTGCCCACCACACCCTCACTGTTTCCTTATGTAACGCTGACAGCCCAGTAGAACAACCTCCAGCCTCTAACACTTTGAACAGAAGCTGCTGAAAGAAAAGGTTTTAATGCCATTTTTAAACTTATTTCAAACCCACGTTCCCCTTCTCTTTAATGTCTTTAATCCAGAGCTTTCAGCTGAATGATTTAATGTGAAGGTTTCCTCTAACTGAGACATACATCAAAGCGACTCCAGGATGAAATAAAGCTCCTGTGACATGTCTGGAAGTCCAGACTGGACTCAGAGAAGGAGCCTGACGCCGTTTCATCGAGTCCACACTGAGGTAAAGTATCTGGAGACAGTTGAAGACCTCTGCTTCCTGTCTCCACTCAATGGACTCCTGTGTGTGCCTGACAATAAAGGATGAAGGTTACAGGCTGTCCACCCTCCACTTCATCATCCTCTCAGTGCTGGAACAGATAAGTTTCTCAGAACTCTAAGCTGCATGGAAAATTGAAGTTTTGTACTTCTGTGCCCAGTATCAGGAAGTCAGGATGAACTTTGTCAATGTTATTCATCATCTGAAGCTCTTTGAGGTTGTTTTGTTTCTACGAGACAGAAAAGTCAAATGTGTCCATTTTTATCTGGGTGACCTCCTGGGAGGAGAATCATTAGGTGGCAAAACATTTGCCTGCTGGGTCACCCAGAAACACCTGTGTCACCAGAAGTGAACATAATTTATTAAACTGTAGTGTAATCATTACGTATTCTTAGCGGCATTGTCTCAGAGTACACATGATCAAATAGTGATTGTACCTCACAGCCTGTGATACTGGAAATGTTGGTACGGGTCCAATACCACATACATACAGGGTCAGTATTACAGATACCAGTACCAATACTTTTAACCTGTGAAGAGAGTGTATGCTGGGGAGAGCAGTGCGTCATGATTTATGAAATGAATCATCAATCTGCAAAGGCTGAACACATTTTAATGATCACTAAATCACTGTGACTTTTACTTTCCACAACGAGTTCAACAAAACACACCTTTCTGCTTTTTATTTTTAAACTGTGTTTTTTGTGGACCTGAGTGTAAATGTATGCCTGTCTGTAAAGCACTTTGGGTCACCTTCTGTTCTTTTAATGTGTTATAGTCTATAAGTAAAATAAACATGACAGTCAATACAAAAAGGCTCAGACATTTTTTTATATTGCATTTTTAAGTTACACTTTTCTTTCCACTAAGATCCTGTTCTGCTAATATCGATCTAATAACAATACCAGAGTTGGTAGTGATGCTATTGCAGTGTGGAATGATCTGCCCACCTGTACCCTATTGTCAAACGCCTAACTTACCTTCACAAAATTTTTCAGAAAACTTGACCTCTGACCTTAACATTCAGGTCAAGGTTGCTAATAGTTGAATTGGTCTTTAGGTTTTAGTAATCGCCACTCCTTGAGTTATCGTGTTCATAAAGTTGCGTGTCCACATTGCCCACTATGTGACAACAGTAAAGGCATAAAAATGTGATTTTAGAAAGTGAGCAGAAATGCTCTTTGTTTTCTCAGAGAGCCAAGCTGCAGATATTTATCTGGGCACAAAGTGAGAGATGAAAAATCACTTATTTTACATGAAAAAGTAATGAATGTGCAACAATGAGGCAACCTGAAGGTGATAATCACTGCGAGAGAGAAAAAGTTAATCATAATCCCAAAACTGGAATGTGAAAACCTGCGCAAGAAACTGTTGAATGTTTGGGTAGATTTGATTTGTGGCTGCATGTTGATTATATTTAGAGTGGAGAGGCCGCTGGTCCAGATGACACACCTGTGCAGGTATGGAGATCTTTCCTGGAGTGAGAAGATGCCTGAGGACACAGACCAGTTTTGACCACTTTCATAGTGACCAGGTTCCTGGTTCAATCTCTTTCTGTTATGGATTCTGTTAAGGATTTCTTCCTTCTCTCAGTCTTCCTTCTCTCAGTGAACTGCTGTTCATGGGGAAGTCTCTGATAGTTAAGCTCTCCTCTCCAATATTTTTGTCTTAACAAATAAAGCAAACTGAGTTGACTTTGTCCTCGATAAATGAAGACGGTACTTTTCTGACACATTTTACACCACACAGATATAAAATCTGGCACTTTGACAAAAGAATAAAAGATGGTGGTGATGGCGCTAGACAAAGGACAACAAAGACAAAATCCAAGCCAAAAAGTGAAAAAAAAAAAATGGTGCAAAGCAGTAAAAGGCAGAAAAGAAACAATGGGCAAAAGAGAAGAGAGACCAAAACAAAAAAGTGTGTAAGACAGTGGAGCTAAAGGGTCCATAAGATGCTTAAAATGATGGAAAACAGAAAAAAATAATTGTAATAATTGTAAACCATGCGAAACTGGGACAGAATGGTGCAATAGACATGGAAAGGCAGAAATATGCCAGAAACAGCACAAAAACTGGACCAAGTGTGTAAAGCACAACATGGTCACATCAAAAGTGTTTAGAGTAAAAGTGTAGATTGCCACTGAATGTCAGATTGCTGCATTTTTACTTCATTCCTCATAAATAAAGCTCAACATTAGAAGGAGACAGAGAAGGAGAAGAGATCTTAGTTGCAGTTTTCTTTTGGACACGTTAACTCAAGGTCCTGGACGTAATCGCTGCCTCCCATTGGTGTTCCTTCCACGGTCACGGTCACCAGAACAAAGTACTGATTGATCCCAGCTGCTTCCAGGATGCTCATTGATCACTTCTGTGTTCCTGGAGCAGCTCAGAGATTTAGCGGCTGAATGATGAAGCAGCGAAATCCTCGACGGAAACGGGCTATTCATCCTGTGGCTGTTTGAACTGTAGGAGCTTTGTGAGGCCGAGAGCATGAAGAAAATAATTAGAGGTGGGTTTCGGTTCAGGGAGAAGTGGAAATAATGATACAGGAGTCTGAGTTTTCTCACGGCTGCAGACCCAACATGATTCAAGCTGGAAAATGCAGTGACCTGCTCGAAGGACTCGGCTCTTAGAGCAAATTTAATCTGACTGTAAATCTGCATCTCTGGACGAAGGAAAGCAGCACAGTGATGGTTTTTAATTCATCATGTTTATGAATCCTGAACATTTTTACCTGCTGGACAGAAGAAACTAGGATGAGGAAGCTACACAAAAAAATGAAAACATTTCCAAACAATTAAAATGATGCAGAACAGGAAAAAAATGAAAACATAAAAGGAAACGAGGAGATTTAAATCTGTGGACTGGAGATCAGAAACACCGACCTGCGAGGCCAGCAGTTGAGCTCAGTGTGTGTGTGTGTCTCCATTTCAGTCAGTTAATGCCACCTTGAAGACAAAAGTTCCTCCAGTATGGCCTTGCTGTTGGGCTGTCAGACTTTGTCCTGTTGAGTTGGACTCTGATTAGATTTCAGGATAAGGCAAGTGGGTGCCTGACAGTTTCGGTCTTCAGCCTTGTCCTAATGATTTCGCTGTCGGGGGTCAGCAAGTCCCCGGGCCCGAGTCGGAGTGCCTGAGCCTCTCCCTGCTCACAATCAAAACAAGGAAGAGCAGCTTTCAGCGCCACGCCCAGAGAAAGCAACCCGAGCCAGGCTGGATCGCACACGTCGCCCTGATGCCAGCACGGAGCTCAGATCAGAGCTCAGATACGCCGTCCTGATGCTGCAGATTAGGCTGCAGTTACGTGTCGTCTGTAGCAGCATGAACTCCATGCTGAACCAATTCTGTTTTATTTTTCTTTGAATTGTGAAATTATTCCTCAGTTTTACCTACAGTGGAGCTTCTCTTCATTGACTCATGATGTTGTTGTTTTTTCTTTCCTCATGTGCTCAAATTTACACTTTGAGCTTTGACTTTAGGGCAAAATGATGCAAAACATGAACTATGAAACTCAACGGCTAGACAGAGCAAGAGCATGAGAGTTGAGAAAAATGGTGAAAACAATGGGGGAAAGTAGAAAGAGATGGAAAATGAATGAAAGACTTGCGAAAATTGGGAATGAAAAAAAGACCCAAAAACTAAACAACTGTACAAAAGACAAACACCAGACAAAAGAACCTAAAAATACTCAAAGACTTTCAGTTTAGAGAAAATTGGAAACATGTGCAAAATAACAAACCAGGAGAAAACATGTCAAATATAGCAGGAAGCTGGGAGATAGTGCACAAAAAATGGAACAAAAAATTGTGTAAATAAAGACAAGAGTGCAAAGAAACAGGACAAAAGCTAAAGAAAGATGGAATAAAAGTGGTGCAAAATCCAGGACAAAGAAAACCTGAAAATGTTCTAATCTAAAATCAAGAACATGAATGGGGGGTGCGGGGAGACGGTACGCTAAACAAACGTTCAAATATCTGATTAACGTTCACTGAGGGAGGAGGCAGCAGTCTGGCAGTCGCCTCATTTCTCTGCTAAAATTAGAAAGATGAAGCATAAAGTGGGCAAGGAGCTCGTTAGGATGATAAATTTAGAGGCTCCAAGATTTGAGGAGGAAGACTCTCTCAGCGCTCTTCACTAATGGACGCCCCCTCCACCCTCCGACTGTCAGCAGGAAGTCAGTTTGTCTCTTCTTGTAAAATATCAGAACAGAAGATTATCGGACGATCAGAAGATTTAAAGGCTAAACATGTTGTCTGATTTCACCACGATGAGCGACTGAGGCGTCACGTACAGTCTGTCCTGTAGAAAAGATAAATAAAAACAGTTTACAGTAAACCCTCACACAAATGGTAGATCAGTTCTGTCTGCAAATTTGTATTTACTTTTTTGTTTACCTTTTTCCATTCTTTCACGTTTATCTCTCTCTCATATATATATATTTAGATATTCAGAGTAGCTAATGAACCTCAGTTCATTTTTTATATCTTTTCCCATACTTTTCTATAATATTACATTCAATATTTAAGCCTTTTTCTGGGATTAATCTTCACTAGTTTTTACAAAGTTTATTTTTGGTTTTGATTATTTTAACCAAGTGTTGATCTCATTAGTTTACTTTTTCACATTTTTTAATTTTCTCTTTTAAAATTTATTCTCATGTGACTTTATTATTATAGGACCATTTTTTTAAACAGATCTATTTGAAATCAATCATATCACACGTAAATTAAATATATATTTGCTCATTTTTTTCATGATGGCTTTTTTATTTTTATCATTTATTTTTAAAAAATTGACTGTTTTCTTATTATTTTGTATTTAGGAATACATTCAGAGCAGCTAATGAAACAAAAGTTTCAGAGCGGCCTGTTTCCAGTTTCTGAGGTCAGAGGTAAAGTATTTCTGGGATTTCTTTTGTGAAACAATCAGCTGCGACCTTTGACCTCTGGCTCTACGTGCCTTTCGTTGTGGTCTCAGCTGGGCGTGTGACCTTAGCTGTCATCGGGCGCCTCACAAACTGTGATGAACAATAAAAGAACTCCTTATCATCTCATCAACCAATCAAATCAGAGTCTTTAGCATGATGTCATCCTCACAGAGGGGTATTAATAAACTTATTTAAAGATCGTGCGATGGAGAGCTCATATCTAGCAGAGGATTCATATCTGCACTCGCCTACTCGATGACATGCTTACATAATGCTGGCCAGGCTCATGATGTGGGCTTTATCTCCCTCTGCGGCATCTGCAGGTAGAGGCAAACAGGTGGAAACAGTTTGTGAGTGTGCTTCCTGTCACGCTCACAACCTGTTTCTAAGTTGTGACGCTTTAAAAATAAACTGAAACACGCATTTAAAGATTCATGTTTCTCGGTTTGAAGCCGAGCGACGGCAGGAAGGTTTTAGTGTCAGCGTGAGGCAAACAGGAAGCAGGAAAATAACGGAGGATCATTACGAAGTCAAACACATCATAAAGGCAACAAAACAGCTGCATGTTTATTTTATGGAGTCCATACAGACTGACACAGATTATTTTAAAAACACCACCAAAGGTTAAACTTACACATTTACAGACAGAAAAATCTTTGAGTTTGAGGAGACTTGTGATATTTAATGCCTTTACACCTATTCTTAATGCTGGCATTCAAACTGACCAACTAATTTTGCAGGACACCAGAACTGAATTCACAACAACATGGGAGCAGTAACCACAGACACACAGCTGCACGCTGCGTCGGCTCAGTCGTCTCCCTGAAATGATCCCTCTGCCTCAGATGTAGTCCCGACTCTGCTAACAAGAGCTCAAACTGCCCTACTGACATCCTAAAATATGTACGAAAGCAGCCGTGATGCAACCTCCACTACTGGTCCAAACAGGGAAATTCTCGCTGGTGCTACATTCTCCTGTACATGTTACACGACAAATTCACATCTATAAAATTCATATATATATTTTAAAACATGCTCAGTGTGTAAGAGCCTTTTTTCTCATTTTCATGAAGCCCGTAAGTCTACTCTGGGTCCTGTTTCAGTTTATATGATGGTTACTTACTCATGTGCTTCACTGCGTTCTTAATAATAATGTATACTTTATTGATCCCCGTGGGAAATTCCTCTCTGCATTTAACCCATTCACTCAGTGATCAAGACCAGAATCAAAACCAACCCTTAAAGTTTAAGAACTTTCCTGTAAAAACAGCATCTACACTTTACCAAACCTCTGACTTCAGGTAGTCACAAAGACAAACCTGTGCACGTTTATGTCTGTTTGAGGCAGGCAACAGAAGCTGTAGATATGTACCAAATGTGGCGGTCAGTTCAGACTTTATGGAGGTACCTGCTGGGACCCAGAAACACAAGTAAACATCTGGACTTGAAAGGCGTGACTGAGTCTGAGCTGAGTGCCCCTGCAGACGCACACCTCTGGATGGTATCTGAAGCAGGTTTTACTAACAAGGCTGAGAAGCTGAGGACGTTGTGCCTCTTGTTAATCACCATCGGCCCGGATGAGGTTTTATCAGAACATCTGCAGACCAAACAAGAAGCGTCCTGCTGCAGCCGCTCACTCATTGTAGAGCAGAAAAAAAAAGAGCAATGGCCTGAAAGTACGCTGTTCAGCTGACCTCGGCGGTCAGAGCAGAGACGGCCGAGCCGAGGATCCCCGCTCACCACGGCACCATGAACCTCATGAATGAACGAGTGTTTCATGTGGAAAACTGTTCTTGCAACCACAAACACAAGTGTTATGAAAAAGTAATTGGAGTAATTACGGGGATGGGGTTAGTCTCGGGGGCTTTCCCAGAGCACAAAGTTTCCTCTGCAAACATCAGCATGGAAACACCTCGCACTTTAACCTGCAGCGACACACATCATACCAGAAACACATTTACTCCATCACACTCAGCTTACAGCAGGACATGTTAGCTCCTGGATTTTAAGTGTTCACCTTCTCTTATATTCAAGTGACTATTTCAAAAACTCTGAAATCACCTTTTGATTGACTCTCAGCGCTGAAAGCTCCCCCTTATTCAGAGCTGCTAACTGAGGCATCCTGTGGTGTGCCACACAGGTCCTGTGGGTTGAGTGGGGGTGCATTTTGAGACCGGACCATTCTTTCTGCCCCTGAAGAACACAGACTGTACATAAAAGATAGAGAACAAACTGGTTTCTGGTCTCCAGAACAAGAATGTTAGCTTTGTTTTTTTTCACGGTCACCACAAATGACCAAAGTGCTTGGTCAGGTAAACTTTACCATACTAATAATGGTACATGTTATTTTTAAAGCTCTCTTTCTTGGTTACCAGAGTGACCCGTTGTTTCAAGTGTTTTTACACCACCTTTGTTTATTCCGTTTAAATCAAGCTCTGGCTCGTTTTCCCTCCTTTGTGCTGTTTGTTTGTGCAGGTGTGAATCATACTCAGGTGAAAATCAGGAAATCCAAAATGTAAAGAGTTCTATAATTTTGATGTTTGCAGGTTTACTCCATGTCTACCTTTTATCTCCCTGCAGGACAGAGGTTTTCTTTGAAGGTTTCTCCTTGTCTCTGATTGGGAGAGCAGCTCGAAAAACCAGGCAAATGGCTTTTAAGCTTCGTGATCTGACCTTTCACCCCTGCTGCAGCCTAAAATTAAACCTGAACACACTAAGCAAACATGTGTGCTGCAAACGGTACTGTTAAAGTCTTTAGCGGGAACTCACTGGATTGGTGTACGGCTCAGAAATAGCAAGGAAAAGAAACTGATGTTACAGGCAGGTAACAACCAACCAATGGGTATCGGTTCTTCATGATTAATCAATTAAAGTAATCGGGACCACATATGGAATAGAAAACAGGGACAGAGGACCATAGGGCTGAAGTTAGAAACAGGAAAACAACCTCAAATCTATATTTTAAAAAGGCTAATGAAGTGTTTTTAAGACTTTTTTGGCCAGCAGATGTGCTGTATTAAGATCTGAGCATCGTGGGGAGCTCTGTTGGGGAGGCTGAACTCTGGAGGGTAAAAACAAAGAGTTATTCTGCTGCAGAAAGCCTTCACAGATTGGTTTACACCTGAACTAGCACATTTGGCTCCTCTCCCTGGATCCACATATTGGCTTTGATTACTGTAATTGGCTGTGAGGCCCTGCAGAAACCAGCAGAACCAGTAAAAAAGTACCCTCTCACTAAAGCCATTAACCCTGTCATAACGAGGAGCAGGGAGGAGGAAGAGGCAGAGGAGGGTAAAGTGGCTCCCAATTAGCTACATAAAGAAACGCTGAGCGGCCTCTTGCCGCTGTGTCAAAGGAAAAAATAAAAAAAACGTGGAGAGGACGAGGCACAAAAGAACGTCTGTAACAGGCTGCAAGCCAATCAAAACACTCGCCATCCAGTCCAAATCAGAACCACATGCAGGTAAGACGAAGCACAAAGAACCATAATCAACAGGAGGGTCCACTTCCTGTCCGCTGACCAGGGGCGGGGGGGAACACAGGCAGCCAATCAGTTCACTGGTGCAGTCAAAATAACAGCAAGTGGTTAACACAGTGATTTATAGTTTTATTACAAAAATACAGACACTATGGCTAATGAGTGTTATTGAGCAGGTTTGGCCTATAAATAAACATAATCCATGCAGAGAATATGCTGCCTTTATAATTTAAACCTTTTTATTTATATCCATGATTTACCCCGGCAGGAGCTCCATTGAGATTAAAAAACCCAACTCTTGTTCATGAGTGATCTGGACAAAGTTAAACTTTAAAGTAATGCAGTACCCAGGTAAGTTTTTTAAAAACACCCATAAAGAGTAAAAATTGACAAATGAAATAAATTAAAAATACTTCCTTAAATCAGTAAATAAAATCTGTGATTAACCTCAGCAGGACTTAAGATTCAAATCAAATCAAATCAAATCACTTTTATTGTCACATCACATGTGCAGGTACACTGGTACAGTACATGTGAGTGAAATTCTTGTGTGCGAGCTTCACAAGCAACAGAGTTGTGCAAAATACAATAATGTAAAACAAGCAAAATATAAAAATGGCTAATCTAAAAAGTAATAAATATATGTACAATATGTAAAGGTATATACATTACTGAATGTGTATACTAAATATGTTTTTCTACGTGTGTGTGTTTGAGTGTGTATATAGTATGTATATACATGTTTTACAAATGAAATAAAGTAAACAATAAAATAAGATATATAAAATATACAGAGGTTGGTATGTGCAAAACAGTGGTATTTATATACAGTATGGAGTGCATAATGTTGAAGTTCCAGTAGTGAGGGTGAGGTGTCTATGAAGTGTTCAGCAGTCTGATGGCCTGATGGAAAAAGCTGTCTCTCAGTCTGCTGGTACGGGACCGGATGCTGCAGAACCTCCTTCCTGATGGAAGTAGTCTGAACAGTTTATGGCTGGGGTGACTGGAGTCCTTGATGATCCTCCCCGCTTTCCTCAGGCACCGCTTCCTGTAGATGTCTTGGAGGGAGGGAAGCTCACCTCCAATTATCCGTTCAGCACACCGCACTACTCTCTGGAGAGCTTTGCGGTTGTGAGCGGTGCTGTTGCCGTACCAGGTGGTGATGCATCCAGTGAGGATGCTCTCAATGGCACAGCGATAGAAGGTCCTGAGGATGCGGGGGCTCATGCCGAATCTTTTCAGTCTCCTGAGAAAGAAGAGGCGCTGCTGCGCCTTCTTCACTGTTTTGTTTATGTGTACTGACCACGTAAGATCCTCAGCCAGATGTACACCAACGAAGCGGAAGCTGCTCACTCTCTCCACAGCGGCGCCGTTGATGGTGATGGGGGTGTGTACTCCTCTGCACCTCCGGAAGTCCACTATCAACTCCTTTGTCTTTGCGACGTTGAGGGTGAGATGGTTGTCTTGACACCAGTGGGTCAGGGCGCTGACCTCCTCCCTGTAGGCCGTCTCATCACCGTTGGTAATAAGACCCACCACTGTAGTGTCGTCCGCAAACTTCACAATGATGTTGGAGTTTCTAGTGGCCGTGCAGTCGTAGGTGTAGAGTGAGTACAGGAGAGGGCTCAGTACACACCCCTGTGGAGCACCAGTGTTCAGTGTGATGGGGGATGAGGTGGTGCTGCCCAGTCTGACCACTTGGCGTCTGTCAGACAGGAAGTTAAGGATCCAGCTGCCGAGGGAGCTGCTCAGTCCTAGATCCTGCAGTTTCCTGTCCAGCTTCGAGGGAACGATGGTGTTGAATGCTGAGCTGTAATCTACAAACAGCATTCTCACATACGTGTCTCTCTTCTCCAGGTGTGACAGGGCAGCATGGAGTGTCAGGGCTATGGCATCATCAGTGGACCTGTTGTGGTGGTATGCGAACTGTAGAGGGTCCAGTGAGTCGGGTAGTGCAGAGCAGATGAAGTCCCTGACCAGC
The DNA here is from genome assembly GCF_036321145.2 of Pelmatolapia mariae. NCBI lineage: Eukaryota > Metazoa > Chordata > Actinopteri > Cichliformes > Cichlidae > Pelmatolapia > Pelmatolapia mariae. Next base: position 22,661,561 of record NC_086242.1, on the reverse strand, counting down.
TTCTCGAAGCATTTGCTCACGATGGGGGTCAGGGCTACGGGTCGCCAGTCGTTCAATGAGGAGATGGTGGAGGATTTGGGTACAGGGACGATGGTGGCCATTTTGAAGCAGGCTGGGACTACAGACAGAGAGAGGGAAAGGTTGAAGATGTGTGTAAACACTCCAGCCAGCTGAGCCGCGCATGACTTGAGGACGTGGCCGGGAATCCCGTCCGGACCAGTAGCTTTGCGTGCGTTCACCCTCCTGAAGCACTTCCGCACATCCTCCTCAGACACAGTGTGCGCACTGACGTCATCCGCGGTGCGCACACTGTCCGGTCTCGTGGTGTTCGCTGTGTCGAATCTAGCGTAGAATACGTTTAGATCCTCACACAGAGAGGCCGTGGTCTGCGGTGTGCTGGTTTTCCCTCTAAAAAAAACCAGGGATCATTTTGTTTTCAGGATCAGATTTGACCCTGACCGGTCATTATTTTGGCTAACAATAGCTATGCTACATAACATACACAGAGGCCCTTTCGCAATTCTCAAGTACGGAGTCCGTACTCGAGTGCGGACTTGCCGAGAACGCACGGGAGCACGGACTCACGATTTGTACAATTGGAACACCAGCGTACTTGATGACGTCACAGGTCCAGAGTTTTTACTGCTGTCCCCTCTTAATTTCACTGTGAGTAATATGTTATGAAGCTTAACTTTAATCATAGCCAAACCGATTTACTCAGGAACAAATAAAACACTGAAATAACCCAAACATTAACATTTAGAAGTGATCTAAGTGACTTATATATCATGTTTAACCTCAGTAGCGAAATCTCTATTAATAAAAATAGTGCACATGTATGCCTTAATAAAAACAAGCAAGTGAGATGTTAGAATGCTTTTATTTTTATTTTAGTGGACACTCAATACAATAGACAGCTGCTGGGGTTTGTTTAACCTGAGTAGCGAAAAGACCGCGGGGGGGGGGGTGGGGGTTGAAAACGATGTGCCGGGAGTCCGCTGTTCTCGCCGGCTCTAGTGATTCTCGACCTCGCGGTCTACCATGGAGACTAGTGGGTAACAGAGCTCTCCGAAAACGTCGGGGCACGTTTGGAAATATATGATATCTTGATAAACTGAGCAGATATTTGAAGTTTACACAGCTACATTCTCGCTTGAAAATAACTTAAAAGTTTATTTTTGTGACCCAGAAAGAGTAATATTTAAAAGTTTTTAGCCGTGCTCGTCCGACATTGCCGCGTTTGAGTTTTGGACGAAATGCATTCTGGGATATTTAGCTGTACCAAGTCCACACAAGTCACCACCGATGCATGCTCGATAAAACAGGCAGAGCGAGAACACATCCGTGAAGTTTTTGCGTTCTCGGCTTGATGTGTACTTTGAATTGGAACAGTACTTGGTCTCCGACTGATGACGTATCACGAGTACACGAGAACGCAAGTACGCATATTGAGACAGGCCAGAGTGGTTCGTGGGTTGGTTTTGGAGGGTTAAAATTATCCATAGAATCCTGTCTCATAAAGAAAAATCTCATCTTGAAGAGACAATATTGGCCAATATAGCCAAACTTAACTTTCAAATTACTTTATCAGCTAACATTGCAACAAACTACCAACCAACAAAATGTATGCAGACTATATCACAGCTATTTGGCTAACTTTAGCAACTAAGAAAGCTAAAGTTAACGAAAATCATCTATGCTTTCAAAGTAATCTCATTTTCAAACAGGAAGCAGCATGTGTTGTGCTGACTGCGAGGTCGACTGACTGGTTCAAAGTTTGTCATTGGTTTTCACTTGTAGTATTTGCAACTGCTCTCTCTCATTTTGCATTTCTCTTGGGAGCACGCTAAAAGAAGGCACTTGCACATGCTTTGGTCGACCCAGCAGGGAACAGTTATTGGAACCAGCATGCTCTGGGCTCTAAAACCCAGAGCATGCTGGTTCCAATATCAACGGGTCAAAAACCAAACAGACGCTTCACTTGTAAACAAGCAATAAAATCGAAGGCCTGTGCAAACATTAGTTCTCACGGCTCCTGATATTCAAGAGGACGGGTGAAAGGGGTCAAGGCCACCAGTAGGGTGTGGCGGCAGTACACGCCAGGTCAGACAATACCCACAGCTTACACCAACAGAAGGGAGCTTTATCATGCCAGCAAAACATTCGTCTCCTCCATCTGAATTAAATAAACCAGCTGAATACCAACACAGCAACAGCTAGCATTAGCTGAATGCATCCTTACAGAGCCGAGTATGAGCTATGCAGAAAAATGCTAGGTTAAACGCCAGTCACCAGCGCTTTAGTACATGCCAATTAAATTAAAAACAAATAATGAAGGACACTTATAAAACGCAAATAAGAAAGCTGTGAGTGTAAATAACACACATCACATAAATTACATGGATTTTAGTCTTTTATTTACACCGTAAATAACATAACCTAACTTATATAAAGGCATTTTAAACACTCAATAAACTGTTTTTTAATGACTTACATTCAGTCATCAAAACAAATGAATTATTTTAGCAAGGGCGACATACACGCACACACACAACTCTCAGCTGTTGAACAACATATAGAACATATAACAGACATACAACAGATCGACATGACAAAGCAGGACAGTTTGAGTATGACTAAGCACTCTTTTGGTTGCTCTTAGCTTGCAAACCAAGTTAGAATGATGGCTGCAGTTTATTTAATGGTGGCAGGTGTCAGTATTAACGCTGTTCTGGTAAAAGTTCCTGTAAAATGAACATTTTTATCATAAACTTTTACCTTAAATAGTAGTTTTCCACGATGGCTGGGACAGTGAAACCTAAAAAATACAGTGCCCGGGACAGTGTGAAGATGTCTAGCTAAATTTAACTCCTAGTTGATTAATGAGCTCTTCTCGGGGTATTTCGTCCTTTAAATATACTCCTCCAGGTGGGTTTGGTGATGAGCCGTGGCACACAGGAAAAATAGTTGTCTGTAAAGCAGCAGAGTTGAGGTCAGTCCTCCGTTTCACCCTCCACTTTGAGGAAAAACCTGAAGGAAAACACTCGACCTCCATCCAGAGTGGTTTTCATGTTTTGGATGTGAACACAAAGAGGAAAAACTGGAGAGCTTGAAAAACTTGAAAAACTGCAGCTTTTAATAAAAACAGGAATCACATTTTGACCTGTTTGGATCTTTTAAGTTAAATAACAGTAGTACCTTGAATTTATTTTTTGGCCTGTTGTTGGTCTTTTATTTCTCGTATTTAATTTTATAATTTAAGATTTTCCAACATTCACTTATCTTTTAATGTGTTCTTAAACTAAAAAGGCATTCTGCTTCTTTTCTATTACATTTTTTGTTGCTTTTTTCATTCTCTTTGTGAATTATTTGTCTTGTTTAAGTCTTGTGAAGTCTTGTACAGATGGGTGAAATTCAGACCACAGTGAATCCTGGCTATGCTTCCGGATGTTGTTTCTCTACTTTTCATCTTGCAGCTCTTGGAGGATCATCCTCCAGGTGTCCTCTGCATTTCCTCGTCGTTTGTCTCCGGCGTGCAGACAGCCAGGAGCCGCCGTTCTCCTCCAGGCTAATATGTGAACACTTGGACAGGTAGTGGGATCAGAAGGCAGCAGCGAAGCCAATAAGTGACTGTGAGGTGATGTGTCCCAGACTCTGCTGATGGACTGTCGCACCTCTTTACTTCTGTCATCTAAGCCCACCTCTGCTCTTCACATCAGCCTCTTCATTGAGGCCCAGAGGACAGCTGGTCCCACGCTGTCTCCAAACCCTGGACTTGTCTGAGTTTCATTCACAGGCTGATTGTCCTGTCACGATCCAATTATTGCACACCCAGAGTGTCCATTTACAGTACATGCAGTCTGTTTAACCTGTAAATCTGTGAGTAGTTGTATATTTGTGATATTTTTTAACACAAAAATGTTTTCTACAACGAATTTTTCCATCTGCTTCACCTGAAATGTTTTATAGTTTGTATAAAACATCACAAACATTGCATGAGTAATGTTAAATAATAATTCAGGAAGGGCCTTCGGCAAAAAAATCTCTGCCAAATCAAACATAAGGACCTACCTGCTGTGGTAAAAGTAGCTTTTAATAGAGTTGCTGGCTGAAACAGGCACTTGTTTAAAGGAGGTGGGCAGTCAGGACGGTGCTGTCCTCATCTGTCTGCTGACTGACTCACAGTGTTTCTGGTCTCCGATCCTGGATGAGGTTCTTGTCTGATTAATGTGCTGAAATTTATTTATTTGTAACACCTGTCTCATGTATATATGAGCAGGGCCTGGGTCTCTACAGTGCAGTTTACTTTTGATATTCCTTTGTTGATGTTTATAACCCATAATATGAATAATGTAAATAAACCACAAAACAAGCATATCATTTGAAATGCAACAGTTTCACTTTAGTGATTTTCAGGAAAAAAGAGAAAAAAGAGAAAATAAGTAAAATCACTTGGGTTAGAAAGTAAATAACATGTAGCACTGATAAAGTGGTGTTCAGTACTGTTCAATGTAATACCAACTGAAACACAATAATTAAACATTATGGTGGGCTCACCACACTCTCACCTACCCACACCTCTATTGTATGGAGCCCCGCAAGGGACATGGGAGAAAAAAAAATTAAGATGAACTTAAGATGAACGGGATCTCGCAAAAGTTGAATTCCAACAATGGCGGCAGCTACTTAGTTGTAATATTACTCTTTCTGGGTCACAAAATAAACTTTTAAGATATTTTGAGGTGTGAATGTAGCTGTGTAAACGTCAAATATCTGCTTGATTTACAAGACATCACATATTTGCAAAAGTGCTCCGACCTTTTCGGAGACGTCGGACACCCACCATCTCGAAGCTAATGGGAGGTCGAGACCTACTATAGCCGGGGGGGGAACACCGCTCTCCTGGCACATCGTGCCTTGACCTCCCGGTCGGCTTCGAGCTGGCGGCCTCCAAATGCGGCTAATACTTTTGCGAGATCTCGCAAAACTTTTGCGAGATCCTGAGTTTGTTTTGCAAGATCTCGCAAAAGTTCATCTTAATTTTTTTTCTCCCATGTTCCTTGCGGGGCTCCGTACTATTGCAACACTCTTAAAAGTTCTCAAAATAACCCTCGCTGCAGCCCTGGGTTGTGGCTGGGGTTTGTTGGGGCTTCACTTGTAAACAAGCACTAAAATAACAGGTACGTGCAAATATCAGTACTCACGGCTCCTGATAGTTCAAAGGACAGGTTGGAGGGAAGGGGTCAAGGCCGCCAGCAGGGCGCGGCACACACGGTCCACCGGGTCACAGAAAATCCACTATCACGCTGGTAAAATGTCAGTTACCTCCTCCTGAATTAAATAAATCAGCTGTATACCGACTCATTGCCGTCTCAGCAATAGCTAGCATTAGCTGAATACAGAGTGAGCTAAGCAGAAAAATGCTACACTAAATGCGGTTATTTATATTTATATCAGCACTTTTTACATGGTAACAGTCACAGTTTTGGAAAAACCTCTCAGACTCCTAATCACCTCTTGGTTGCTTATAACAGCTCCACATGTCAGATAACTGCATGTTGCTCACCTACGGACTCAAACTTCCACGACAGCAGTAGCTCATCTCTCCTCCCTCTCACGCAAACAGCTCCCCGCCAGATCCCGCCCCTCTACCTGAAACTCTCACCAGATTGATTGGAGTCACCAGAACTTTAGTACATGCCAATTAAATTAAAGAAAAAATAATTAAGGATACTTCAAAATGTACGTAAGAGTCTAAGCAGCACACATCACACATTTTTATGAATTCCAAACTCTTCCTGTTAAAGTGTAAATAATACATCTTAAAATGTTGCAACTACATTTTAAATGGTTTCTTTTTGTATTTTAACCATTAATAAGCATCTTTGAACATTTAAACACACTGAACTCAGATGAATTTTTCAGTCATTAAAATAAATGAATTATTTTAGCAAGGGATACATATTTATTTATTTATTTATATATTGACAGACATAATCCCCCCAAAATCTATTCATCTGGATTCTCATCCTTTTCAGCTTGTTACTGGTGTGAAGCACATCTTTAAGCTTAAGTTTTTAAAATCAAAGCTATGATCTCATTTTCTAACATCCGGAACATTTCTAAAAAGGCCAACTCTCCTCACCAGCAGGAACCTTTACAGTCCTAATAGTAATTGTAATCTACAGTCAGGCAACTTATTTGGAAAGTTGTTTATACATGTACAATCATAAAAGTCAAGGAAAAGTTTTCACCCAAAAGGCAAAAAATGTCAGAGGGAATTTTCCAGTGAAGCGCTTGGAGCTGAATCCAACAGATGAAAGACTGGAACACCGAAAATGATGTAGGAGAAAGCAGGTAACAAGGAAAGAGACGCACAGAGTTGAGCTGTGTTTTAAGGCTGGGCAACTAATCAGAAATGAATCAAAATCTCAATTCGGGACCTCAAATCACTTCATTTTTGGTACATAATCTTTCCCATTTTGTTTATATTGTTTGTCAGTTTAGTTTATAGAAGGATCCATGGATCCCCCCGACTGTGTGGAAGAATGGGCCAAAATCACACCTGAGCAGTGCATGCGACTAGTTTGTCCTTACAGGAGGCATCTTGAAGATGTCATCACCAACAAAGACTTTTGCATGAAGTATTAAATACATTTGAGTGTGTTCAATACTTTTTCCCTGTGTCATATCTCATTATTGCACATAATTTAAGGCCATCTGTGGTTTGATTTCTTTCATGTTCTGATTGTTTGGGTTGTTACTGACATTTGGTGAAAAATTCACGTCATTATAAAAAATATTCATTTTAAAAATTGGTAATGATATTCATAAAGGGAAAATGTTTAATTAATGTCAATTATGATTTTAGGTCATATCGCCCAGCCCTACTGTGTTTCCTTGATTGCACTCTGGCCAGGAGCAGACAGTCTGAAGACAGAAGCATATTTTGGGATATGTGGAGAGTTTCGTTTAGCTTCAGGCAGGATAACAGTTCATCCAAATGACTGACAGGCGTTGGGGTTAAAAGTTTACCTTCACAAAAATGAGACAAGATGTTTCATGTCTCTGTTCACACTTTAATCATCATTTCTGTTTGTTAGCTGTTCACTGTATTTTAAATCTCTCATTACCCTGAATTTTAATCCAAGATGCTGCAAAAGAGAATGACTGAGAAAGTTTTATTCACATGTATAGTTTCTTCATATCAAAACATGTGTATTTAAAGTCTATATATGAATCAGCGAGAAAAAAGGGATACAGATATCCACCAACCACGGATGTTTAAAGATCTGTTAGAAATCTATTGTGAATTACAAATGGTAGCTCATTGTTTTACAAAAAAAGTTATTTAAATAAAATAATGTGTAAATATTGTTATTTTTATTGCTTGAGTTACAAAAATGACCAAGTTTGATCACCCCACTACATCACCCATGTTTTTATATCTTTAGAATATGCCAGTGATTTAACTAAATGCTTTTAATATCAGAATCAGAAAGACTTTATTTATCCCCAAGGGGCAATTAAGATCACGTGTTACACATAAATATAAATGGGTATCATCAGGATAGCAGTGTTTTCTAAGAAGAAGAAGAGGAAGAAGAAGAAGCATTAAGAAATACTAGTCCTAGTACAGAACCCTGTGGAACTCCATGGCTGACTTTTGTGTGTGAAGAAGACTTCTTGTTTGCATGAATAATCTTAATCAGCAAGTAGGATTTATTCTTAAAATCAGTGAATTAAAGAAAAGAAAAATAAATTTTCTAAAACCCTTAACTGACTGAGTGCAAATATATTTATTATTTATGTTCATTTATGATTATTTTTAATGGCTCTCCTTGGACTTTCATACCTATACTGTTTCCTCTATCTATGACTGAAAATAGTCAGATGCAATTAATTGTAACATTTAATCATTTTAATGCAAAACTGAGTTAAAAAACACAAAATCAGATTTATTTAGAAGACTTTTTCTTGGTGCTTCTTATAAAAAGTGAATTCTGTATTAGAGGATGTTTGTATTGTTTTGTTTACACATGTGTCAATCAACTGGTGACTGTGATACATTAATCAAAAAGTTAGAGTGAAGTCGTCATAGTCAAGGTTTGTCTCATCCTTTGAATAAACTGGTTTATAGATGTGGGTGGTTTCAGGGATTTTATTGTGAAACACTCAAAATATTTAAATGTCTTAAACAGAAAATTATCACAAGAAGAAGCCTAATTTTGGAACATTTACCTAGAAATTACAATCAAAACCTGTGATGTCTAAAAATGGATGGATTGGACCCAATCTTTAAAAAAAAGATGAAAAATTTGGAAATTTGAGGAAGTTAGGTTTGTTAAAAGTTTATTTGTGCTTAAATTGGCTCTCAACAGCAAAAATGAAATTCTGCTTGACTGGAGTTCTGGAGGAAAATGTGGAGTTGGAAATTAGCAGGCTCGACCATTTGTGGGGAGAAATTAAAGAGGTGGAAAAGTTGCACATTTTATTGACATTGGGTTAAAATTCTGTAAACTAAATATTTGGAGTATTTCTTCACGTTTGGCACTGCAAAGCTGATATTTTACAGACTGAATGATCACAGGTACTCAGCTGTCACTCAGTGGCGCTTGGGTCAGCTCTCTTCTCGGGTCGCTGGCGTCTGAAACTGAACCCGGACTGGAAGGAGAAGTCAAGCGTGCACGGCTGAAGTGCTGTCATGAAATCCAAGCTCTTAATTTTAACAGTACAAAGCAATAAAGTGGAGCATTAATACGACCCCCACCCTCCTCTTAACCTCCACCTCCACTCCCATCGCCTCTCTCTGTTCTTCTTCTCTGGTCCGTGTAGCCTACGATGGTTTTTCCAGCGTTAAACGGCGGCCAACAGTGCTTTGATCCTGCTCATCTGCGCGTGTCCCAGTCTGCCCACACTTTCCCTGCAGCCGGCCAACCGGCGGCCTCAAACAGCTCCGTGGAGAGCGTTCAATGACTGAACCCAGATGAGGTGAGGGACTCCTCCAAGCTGCCCTGGGGCTTCAGAATTCATCCCAAATGCTTTTATCAGCTGCTAAATGGGATTCCTCCAGCAGGCCAAATGACCTAATATACTGCACGGAGCTGATGGAGAGGCTCTGTTTACTGTACCACTGTTCTCAGCTGCCTCACACATGAAAAACGCACTGTGATATTTTATTGGTGCTGCTGGACAGATTCTCTTTTCCATCTGCTGCTTTTAACAGATCAGAGGCAGATTTCAGAGACCCCTGGACTCTTCCTTCATCTCTAAGAAAATCCAAGGTTACAGATACACAGGAAGGAGAAAGGCAACGCTCCCCCCAAACCGATCAAAGTCTGTGGATTTTTAATGTACGGTCATCTTAGTGTATTTAATGAAGGCATGCAAAATTTTACCTTTATACTAGGAATTTTTTTTTGAGTTACAGGCAGTCAAATTACATGAGGTAAGTCCAGAATTAGGTCTTTTAAGTATATTTGAGCCCTCATAACTTTGTAAGTACCGGAGATATCCACATGAAATTTTCAGGGCTGAAAAACCCATTTTAGCTCTGTTCAAAACTGCAACCAATCAATTTTACACCCACTGCAAGACTCCCGATCTAAAGACCAAATCTGTTTTTTGGTTCTCTAACCAACTTTGAACATCAAAATGTTATTGCCATCATTTTATTTGACATCATAAAAAGAGTTTATGTCTGCGAGGAAATAGGTCTTCTGTAATATAGTCTCAAATGCAGAACAAAAGCAAGTATGAGCACATCTGAGCTGAAACATTTTAGGTATGAGCCAGAAAACAAGTCACAACATTTTGCAACAAAAGGGTAACAAAATAATTCTTAAGAGTTTGTCTCTGTTTCAGGAATAACTGAGATATAAATTAAGTTATGTGTTTCCTTTGAAGATGCACATATGGATCGTATGAAGCTGCAGGTATTTAATAAACTCAAACAGCTGGAAGCAGCAAACATGGCCTCAGCTCCTGTTAATGTTTTGTTTAACCAGCATCAGGCTGAATTCACTGCTGAGTCTCATTAATATCCTCTTACAGACAGGTAAAGTGAATTCTGCATCCTCCAATATTCATGGACTAGAGCTGGTGCTGAAACCTGAAAAAAGCCCCATGGTAGAACTAAAAGCTTTTTATTCTTCTTCATCTTAATAATAAAACTTTTTTGTTATCTTTATTCTTTATGCTGCTGTAACAAAGTAATTTCGCTTGCAGGAGCAATAAAATATCCTATCTGTTTTATTCATTTTTAAAACTTCAACTTTGATTCTTCCCCCTATTTGGCATCTGAGAGTGATAGAAAAAGTAAAAATTGAGTCACACCAAAAGGGCAAGTTTACAAGCCTGAGTTAGTTGTGTTGCTGTCATGTAACCACTAACCATGTGGTCTGCCATGCCGTGCAGGGTTAAGTGAATACAAGCTTTTTTCACAGACCTACATACTGGTCCATGACCATCCTTATCGTGATTACTTTAGTCACTAACTTATTGCCGCAGTCGTTCATAGTTTTAATGAAAGACGCTGACTTGTCTGCAAACATTCACAAGCTAAGGATACTGTGAAAATTGTGGTGCAAACCAGAAGTTCCAAATCATTTGCCTTCAGAGTAAAAGTTAACCCTTTTGAAATGTGTTGGCTTTGGTGGGAAAGCAGAACTTTTACTTTGAAGGTTAACAGTCTCCATTTCTGGTTTTCTTCACACTTTTTCAAGAATTTACTGCCAGTTGGCAAGTAGTTAGCAAGCGTTTGTAGACAAGTCAGCAAATGCAACTGCGACATCCTGCTAGCAAAGCAATCTCAAGTAGGTTTTTAGTGCAGCAATCTCTTTGTGACTGATTTCAGCAAACAGCAATCCCACCAACCAGTCAGAGAATATAAACCACCAATTCCTCATCATGGGTGCATTACATCCAGTTTGACAGCTTTTGAGCAACGTGTGCATGACGTCATATGAAAAACCTGGTTTAAGTTTAGTGCTTAACATATTTGCCTTCCATGTGAAGGATGCCATCAAAGGATGGTGTATGGCTAGCAAGCCAGAATAAACGATTTGGATCAGGAAGAACATCCGGAAAAAATCTGCCAAAGCAAACATGCAAATCCGTCTGCTGTGGTGACTCCAGTATAATAATTACTATATAGTTATGGTCACCTTTTTTGATCTGAGTCCTATGCAGACCCAACATCTGGACCAGCTTTCACATTTGTTTTAAATTTCTTCTTTCCATACCTGCTCACAGAGGCAAAGACTAAAGATTTTTTTTCCCTAAGATTAGATAAACGTCTACATTTTAAGCTTTAAGAGTTTTCCATTGTAGTAAAGGGTAACTGGCAGCTGTTGCTGGATAGACCGATGGGCAGCATGATGCCCTTTATCACTGAGGAAAAACTAAGAGAGTATCAAACCAGTTTCATGCTTCCCCTTTTCCAAGAGTTCCAGTGTTTTCCACTCACTTCCAAATGTCAGGCTCAGTGTGAGCCTCTTAAACAGTCTTAAACATACAGCTGCGGTTCATTTTCAGTCAAATGTCAGTGATATAGTTTGTTCATGTAAAGATCCTCAAGGTCTAGTGAAATTTAACCAGCGAGAAAGGTTGTAGGTATCTGTTCACAAGGAATTATTATTAATACACTTATAAAGCCAGCGAGACATTTTCCCTGAGGCCCATCTAACCAAGCAAAGGATGAAAAAGAACTTTTAATGCATGAATAATCAAGCTTTTATTTTTTAATTCAGTAATGAAGTTGAACATGTATTTCCTGCTCTGTAAGCCCAGACAGCAGAAACGACTCTTCGAAGAGGGAATCAGGGAAATGGGTCATTTGTTGTAATTAACTGTAGCTTATTGGAAGGCAGCAGCCAGGTTATGTAAGTCTGAGATTATGAGAGCACAGTGACAGTGGCTTGGTTCACACTACATGACTGCTCCACTCACTTCAAAGAGGAAATGTGCTTTCATAATGTCCTGTCTTCACCAAAACCACTCGTGGGTGGGAGTTGGACCAGGTTTCCAAGACATCAGTTGGCATATATAAATACTGCAGACAGTCTTCGAGTGTCCAAAACACGCACATACTCATACATTTTTTTACATTCACACATTTTTACTTTATAACCAGCGATTAACTGAAACACATTATAAAAACTATTTATGCAAGCTTAACCCTCTCAGGCTCAAATTAGGTTTTTGTTGCTAATGCACAACCAAGTCCTGCAGTGGTACTTCTGAGTAAAAAAAAACTCATAAAATATGTATGTGGGGTAATCAGGTTGTTAGTTTTTAACTGTTGCAAATCGGCAACGCCTCGAGAGGGTTGATATTAATTCTGTGCCTTTGCTTTGTATTATTACATGATAGATGAAATCTATACTGTTTTACACAAGTATATACAGGTTAGTGTCATGGATCATGCTAGCTGAGAAAGCTAGACAACTAGTATTTCCACTGAGATTTTTCAAAGACTAAAGATACTGTTAGCTACACTGTTAGCTGATAGTCATTTGAAAATGTTCAGCTAAGGTTTCACATTATCCCTATGGGTCTGGAGGAATTAGCTGACCTTATCCTAAAATTCTCAAGACACTAGCTGTGTCCCAAAACGTAGGCTGCCGCCTCCTGAGGCCGCATTTGTAGAGTGATTGCGTCACAGCGACGCGACGAAGGCTGTCCCAATTTGTAGACTCCTCCGAATCCGGCCTTTCCCCAGATTTGAGGGATGGGTTGGATGTATTCTTCGTGGCCCACTATATCCCAGAATTCATAGCGCAGCCCAGCCAATTCCATTTTCCAACAATGGCGGCCGCTACTAAGTTTTAATATTACTCTTATTAATCTTTCTGGGTCACAAAATAAACTTTTAACATATTTTCAAGCGAGAAAGTAGCTGTGTAAACTTCAAATATCTGCTTGGTTTATCAAGACATCGCATATTTGCAAAAGTGCTGCGACGTTTTCGGAGACGTCTGTTACCCACCCGCTCGATAGCTAGCTAGGGGGTAGTCCGCTGTTCACTCGAGCCGGTGAGAACAGCAGACTCCCGGCTTCATCATTTTCAGACCCGCGCGGTCTTTCGCTACTCAGGTTAAACAGTGTTTTATTTGTTGGGGAGTAAATTGGTTTGGCTGAGATTAAAGTTATTAGATTAGATTAGATTAAATAAAACTTTATTAATCCCTCAGGTGATTCCTCCAGGGTTTTTACACAGCTGAATAAACGTCAAACAGAAAACTGATTAAACAGAAGTGTGAGATGGTTGAGAATTTAGGGCAGTGTCCTGTCATATTTTAGATAGCAAGGAGCAGACGGCTGAGTTTATTAAACTCCACCGAGACAGTGGTGATGCAAATCTGAAGGCTAGACTGTCCAATTTCACAGCCTCGCACTTCTGGCCTTCTCGGTCTTCTGAAGGATGCGGCCTAGGTTTTGGGACACAGCTAGTATGTTGTTGTAAATGACCACGGCAGACCCGCTAACATTAACGTGCTTTGTAGCATTCTTTATTAGCACACACACGGTTGGTGTTAACAATACACATAGAGCTGCAGCTCTCCCGCTGCCAACTCACCATTACCACAACAACAACCCCAACCACCGGACCCAGTACAATATTTAAGTCAGTGGGGCGTGATTGCGGATGCCGTTCAGGTGCGTCTGCCTTCCCTGCATGGCACCGCAGGCCACGCCCCGCCACATACCCCCATCGCCTGACTGAGGCCGGGGAGCCATCCGGCCGAACCTACTCCCCCCACCGCGAGCGGGAGAGGGGATCAACCCGGACCGTCGGCATCCCTGGGCCCTGGCCAAGCGACAGGGAGGTGTCTGTTATGGTGGCCGCCCACGCATCCAGCGGTGCCAGTGATGACCGCCAGTTCGGCCACCATTCGGGCCAGCTCCTCGCCTTGCCGGCCCGGTTGTGGGTCTGCCATGCCCCCCATCCTGGGTTTCGGCACCACTTGTAACGTATGCAATACACACGGTGTTTGTGTTCACAAGTAATGTTTTTATTTGACTGCTCAGCATACAGGAAACAGTCCGTTCCGGTCCAGCGCGCCTCCCGCTCGACTCTGCCGTCACCATATAGACAAACAGAAAGGAAAAACACTGTCATCAACAATCGCCACCACCTGTGGCTCACCTGCCTCCTGGTACCCCTTGAGCTCACTGCACCACTCCTCCCCTGCAGCTGCGCCAGGGACCACACCCCCGCCACAGTGGTATGAGCTAATTACGTTATCATTAGCTAATCTTAAAAAATTAAACAAATTAAAAGCCCTCCTGCTTTCAAATACAGTTTTCTCCTGAGGATCAAAATCCTGTTGGGTTTTGCTGAATAAAGCTGTGTTCATTCTGGCATTTATAGTAGCTTAAATGCTAAAACAAACAAATTGCTTTCTAAGTAACAAGATGGAAAACCTTAGTTAGCTTAGTTGTTAACATTGTGGCTATTTTGTCCTTGTCGTGCAGTGTTGGGGAGTAATGGAATACATGTACTGGTATTACGTATTTAAACTACAAAATAAGAGTAACTGTATTCTGTTACAGTTACCGTTGTTAAGATATTCATTGTGTGTACTCATGTTGTACAGTGTGTTTAACAGTATTATGGTTACTGTGGTTTAACAGAGAGACAGTGTTTTAGTTGTCACTGCAAGGAGGCACTGTTTCATTGTAAGGGCACGTATGCTGCGTCATCACGCCTCTAAGAAAAGAAGAAAAAGTATACCACCACAAAAATGGCACCCATGAGGAAAAGTTTTGCCGCGTGTTGATGTGGAATAAAGTTCCCAAAATATTAAGGACATTTTTGCCTCAGTCGTCATTTTCCTTCGAGTTGATCGCTGTCGATGCTGCAATACTCAACAGGTTATGGGCCCAGAGCTGACTCGAAGAGGAGTTTTTTCTTATGAAGATCCGGAGCCGCAACGGATAGCGGGCTAACGGCTAAATAGCAACATGGATCAACGAGGACCAAGCAGGCTGTCTCGACTCATGTTTGACGGAGATGAGGCCAAATATGAACTTTGGGAAACTAAGGTACTAGCATATTTGCACTTGTTGGGATTAAAAGACACTGTTCTGAAGGAACCGAACAGTGAGGCTGAAGTAGCGGCAGACGGTAAGAGGAACGCTGACGCTTACGCCGAGTTAATCCAATTTTTGGACGATAAAAGCCTCTCACTGATTATGAGAGATGCCCCTGATAATGGGAGAAAAGCATTAGAAATATTGAGGGACTACTACGCTGGAAAGGGGAAGCCCCGAATCGTCAACCTGTACACCACGCTGACGTCGCTTCAGAAAAAGAGGGAAGAGACTGTCACAGACTATGTCATCAGAGCAGAGGCCGCCATTACAGCACTGAGCAATGCGGGTGAGACTTTAGGTGATGGATTATTGATTGCTATGGTTTTAAAAGGACTACCTGAAAGTTTTAAACCATTTGCAATACACGTTACCCACGATAAAGACGATATGACATTTGCTGAGTTCAAAACAAAGCTACAAAGTTTCGAAGACACTGAAAAGACAAGCGCATCGGAGTGTAGCGACAACGTAATGAAAACAGGAGTAAGAACCGGGCGTGAGCACACGAGATCCAGCGCACAATGCAGATACAAGAGCGATGTGGACATTGTGTGTTTCAAGTGTGGACTAAAAGCAGACGGAGGACGTGGTGCAGTCATTGCAAAGGCAACACACACAGTGATACCACACGTAGACATAAAGACAAACAAGATGGCGTGCGGAAGGTCTCAGATGAGAGCGGCAACGGATCCAAAGCAGAAACGCCGGATTATGCCTTCAGGATTAAGGGCGCAGACATCAAAGTCCAGCAGTCAGCATACAGCATTGAGGAGAAAGGCCTGTTGGTCGACACTGGGGCTACCTCACACATCATTAACGACATCGCCAAGTTCAAGAGCTTCGACGACGCGTTCAGACCAGAGTCACACAGCGTGGAACTGGCAGACGGTACCCAGTGCAGAGGCATCGCCCAACAGAGGGGGGACGCAGAGGTGTTCCTGATTGACAATACAGGCCAGCGACGCAAAGCAAGCTGAAAGATGCGCTGTTTATTCCATCATACCCCCAGAACATATTCTCCGTAAAATCAGCCACTGCATTAGGAGCAACAGTCACCTTTAAACAAGGGCAGGACATGTTGACCCACAAAGATGGTACTAACTTTAACATTCATGTGTTTAGCAAGTTGTACTATTTGCAGACTGAAGTTGAGGGTAATGATAAGTGTAACACCTGTCATGACATACAGGCATGGCATGAGATATTAGGTCATTGCAACTATGAAGATGTAGTAAGATTGCAAGGTGTGGTTAACGGTATGCAGATTAAGGGGAGAACTGATAGACCTGACCAGGAATGTGAAGTGTGTATCCAGGGAAAGTTTGCACAATTTCCTGAAGACAAAAACTGATACAGTGCAGGCAACAGAGAAATTTCTAGCTGATGTTGCACCATATGGCAATGTAAAATGCATTAGATCAGACAATGGGACAGAGTTCACATGCAGAGATTTCCAAACTCTGTTAAGGAAAAATGGCATTAAGCATGAGACATCAGCCCCGTACTCAACCCATCAGAACGGTACAGCCGAGAGGGGGTGGCGTACTCTTTTCGAGATGGGCAAGTGCATGCTAATTGAGAGTCAGCTACCGAAATGCCTATGGAACTATGCCATTCAAACTGCTGCTGTAACACGGAACAGATGCTTTAATAAGCGAACAGGGAAAACACCCTACCAAATGCTGACAGGTAAAAAGCCAGACTTGTCAAAGATTCAGAAATTTGGGTCTGTGTGCTATGCATACAAACAGGACAAGGGGAAACTTGATTCAAAATGTGACCAAGGTTTCTTTGTAGGTTATGATAAGAACAGTCCCGCCTACTTAGTTTACCACCCCGAAACTGAGAAAGTTCAGAAACATAGACTTGTTAAGTTTGTGAGCAAAGTAAATGTAGAAAGACAAACACAGACAGATGAAGGAGACTGATGACTGTAGCAGAGTTAGACAGCCTATGGCTAACAGACCTTCAGAGAAAGGTGACAAGGACAATGAGGAGGTTCCAGAACCTATTGTGAGGGACAAGAGTCCACAAAGTGGTATGCCTGATGAGCGTGAATGAAAAGGCTCAAGTGTGGCAAGTGATGGATCTGTCAACAAAAGGTATCCTATTAGGGAGAGAAGAAAACCGGGACATTTAAATGACTTTGTAGCTGCCAACAGTGGCAGCGATGAGATCCACACTACCATAGACTACTGCTACAGGACAGTGTGTGGTGTCCTGAACACATTTAAGGAAGCCATAGAATCAGCTAACTCAAAGAACTGGATCAAAGCCATGGATGAAGAAATTCACTCGTTACGGGAAAATGACACTTTCACCCTAACCACTTTGCCAAAGGGAAAGAAAACAGTGGGGGGGAAGTGGGTTTATTCCGTTAAGAGTGACATTGAGGGAAACGACAGATACAAGGCAAGGTTCGTAGCCAAGGGTTACAGCCAACAGTTGGGGATAGATTATGGAGAGACATTCTCACCAACAGCCAACTTAACCAGCATAAGAGTTTTGTTACAGAAAGCAGCGCAGGAGAACCTGTTACTCCATCAAATGGATGTGAAGACAGCGTATTTACACGCTCCCATTGATTATGAAATCTACATTGATCAGCCAGAAGGTTATGAAGAGGGAGAAGGGTTAGTCTGTAGATTACAAAAATCCTTGTATGGGTTAAAACAGGGGTCGGCAACCTGCGGCTCTTTAGTCCTTATAGTGCGGCTCCGCGTGGTTTGGGAAAATAAATTGGAAGTATTTAGCTGAAGTGTATTTTATTTATGTTAGTTCTTTTTTAACTTGTAGTTCTAAATTGGAAGATCATTGTGATATTGAAATATAAAAATAAAATTATATTCTAATATTTTTTTCATCACTCAAAATAAGCGTCACACTCGCGGAAGCCGGTATACCCGCCGAAACGCCGTGCATTTATCGAGACTTTCAGCCCCAGGTAGGCCAATTATGGATCTTCGGATCCACATTATGTCAGCAGCTATTCTCCACCGTGAACTATGTTAAAAACAAACACCGCTCACGCCTCACAGATGACAGCTTACAGTCCTGCCTAAAGATGAAAGTGACTTCGTACAGCCCCGATTTGCAGACGCTGTGCGCAGAGGTTCAGGAGCAGAAGTCCCATTGTAAACATACCACGGCAGACCCGACGATGTTTCCATGAACACGCTTTTCAGCATCTCTTTATTGACCACTTTTCACACACGGTTGCTGTACGCATACAGCCGGCTGTAGCTTTTCAGCTCACAGCCCGACACATACCAACACAACAGCACAGATAGCACAGACGTTAAGGCGGCGAGGCGTGATTGCGGGTGCCGCTCAGGTGCGTCCGCCTCCCCTGCAGCGGCGCTGCAGACCACGCCAGGTCTGGTCAGGTAAAATACATATTTAGGCAGAATTTTGCAAATATCTATCTTTCTTTTTTTAGCAGCATAGTGCTTTTTTTCTAATTATTTTTTAAAAGCCAGGTCAAGGCTCCAAAAGCCCAAAGGAGATATAAGGGTGGCGGCTCACAACAGTTTTTGTTTGCTACATGGATCATTTTAGTTCAGCTGGGTGTCTTTCCTTTTCTTATATTTCTTTAAGAGTTCAAAATGTGTTAATTACATAAATAAAATGTAATTTTCTCTGTAGCACTTCATGGATTTCATAAGTAACACACCTTAGTTGTTCACAAAAAGCATAAAGGTAAAAAACAATATATACAGTGTTATCTTCATTTTAGATGTCAAAAAGTATTTGCGGCTCCCAGTGTTTTCGTTTGCGTGGAAACTGGGTCCAAATGGCTCTTTGGGTGTTAAACGTTGCTGACCCCTGGGTTAAAACAATCTGGTCGTAACTGGAATAGGACCTTGCATGAATACCTAACAGCGAACAGTTTCAGGCAAAACCCAACAGACCACTGTGTTTATACCAAAGAGACAAAACATGGCAAGGTGATTATGATCATCTGGGTGGACGACCTGATAATTGCTGCTGGCAATGAAAAGGTAATGAAGGATGTGAAAGAAATGCTTTCAGTCAAATTTAAGATGAAAGACTTGGGCAGACTTAAGCATTTTCTGGGTATTGATTTCACTCAGTCTGATGGATGTGTAACAATGTCACAAGAAACATATGTCAACAAGATACTGATGAGGTTTAACATGCAGAACTGTAAACCCAGAGAAACTCCCTGTGATCAGAAGTTGTGTTACACAGAAGGTGCTACTAAGATAAGAGATGTGAGGATGTATAGAGAGGCTGTAGGCAGTCTTATATACCTCGCATCAGGTACCCGTCCTGACCTGAGTTTTGTGGTAAGCAAGTTATCACAACATTTCCATGAGCCTACAGAAGAACAGTGGGGAACTGTGAAACGTGTTGAGATATCTCAAAGGGTCCAAAGATAAGAAGTTGTGTTTTAGGAGAAACACAGATGAAAATTTGGGTCTAGTGGCCTACAGTGATGCTGACTGGGCAGGTGACACTGCCGACAGACGCAGCACTACTGGTTACTGTGTACATCTATGTAACAACAGTTCTTTAGTTTCATGGAAGACCAAGAAACAGCCCACTGTGGCGCTCTCTACCTGTGAAGCAGAGTATATGGCTCTGGCTTCCACAATGCAAGAGTGTATATATTTAGAACAGCTTTTGAAAGGTATAGGTGACTACAGATACACTCAAACAATAGTGTACGAGGACTGTCAAGTGTTTTCTGTCTGTGAGGTGCCCACACTTGAAAAAGACCAGACTTTGAATTTCACTCAAATTTATTTCTGACCAGTTTCAGGATCATGCAGTCAATAAGGTAGTTAGATAGCTAGGTAGATAGTTAAATAGGTGAAAAACCTTTAAACACACAAAGATAAAGAATATTTCATTAATCATTCAGTTAAATTAAATGCATTACACAGAATACAAATAAAATAACATAAATATATACACTTCAGTAAAGCCATTTAACATTGGTTTTTTAATCACAGAACTGAGTAATTTCAAACAACGAAGATGAAATAAACTGTGGTTTTCAAATATACAAAGTGTGTCTACCTTGCAATGTACACTTTACACTTTACATAAACAATTACATTTTTAAAGTATACATTTTAGAGTTTGCAAATATTTTTAATAGAAACTTTTAACTAAGGATTTTCTTTTACAAAGAATTATTTTCCTTAAATTAAACCAAACATATTTACACTAGTTTTAAGATTTAACCAAGGATTTGGGATAGCTATTTTTAGTATTAATTAACATAAATATGTGGGAAACACTATCTACATAAACAATTTGTTCAAACTTAAACATTCCTTAATATCAATATAATTTCCTAAACTTAAATGCAGTAACTATTTCCCAAATGCATAAATACACACAATTGAGCTTCCATAGGTCCCAAACATATAAGCAGCAAATATGAGTCCAAGAGCTTACCGATAGCCCGTCTAGTTCAAAGTCTTCCTCACAGTGCAAAGTGAATTGTGCCTTGTTTGCTGTCCTCTCAGTATGCCGCACACGGGTCGAATGACTGCTGCATGCATTTTAAGGCTTACTAGGCACGCCCGCCCTTGATTGCTCTAATTCAGCTCACCTGGCAGAGCGGTGCACACCAGGCCGTGCTTAGTTGTAGATTGCACACAAGGTCCAATCAGCAGCAGCACAGAGCAGGTAGTGGGCAGGAGGAGGAAGAGAAGAGTAACAGCCACACCTACTAGGTCAGCGCGACACCTCCCACTCGATCTTTTCTCAGCACTGTCTAGAAAGATCGCACTCAGGTGGGCTGGTCCCTGGCTTGATCTTCCACCGGTAAAAGGACCACAAGACGCCGGACGTCCCGATGTAAAATGGTGCTCAGCTCAGGACTTCTGGTAGCGGATTTTGGACTCTTGACTGCAATGCTGGAACTTGGAGAGACCCTCACATGCACATCTCGAACGATCCCTCGCGGATGAACAGGTTTGGTCCAGCGAGTTGGCTCCAGGACCTCCAGAAGTTGTTAACCATGGTTTGTACTTCTTTCATCCCTCACATGATAGGGTCCAAACAAGTCGACGGATGTGAATTCGAATGGTGCAGCAGGATTTGACCTCTCTTCAGGTAAGTCTCCCATTACTTGCTTACAGGTTCTTGCCTTTGCCTTCTTGCAGATGATGCACTGGTCCGCGACCTTTTGGGCAATAATTCTTCCTCTGACAACCCAAGCCTTCTTTCTCATCCGCAGTGAGGTTCCTGCCACTCCGTCATGTCCCTCGCTGTGTGCTTCTCTGGCAAGGAGGGTGGATAAGCAGGCTTGGAATGGTAGAAGGGGAACGGCTTTGCGGTCTTCTTTGAAGGTCTGGATTCTGCCACCACAAACTAGATGTCCACTTGTTTGGTCTCTGTAAACGACTAGTCTGTCTGTTGTGGTGCTTGGGAAGTTGACGCCCTCTTGTGCTGCTAGGCAAAGGTCTCGAAAAGCATCTCGTCTCTCGTTGACTGTGAGGACACCCGAAGATGGTACTACCTCCCACTTTTCTTGGTCTCTGGTCTTTGATCTCATGAACTTTTTGGCGACCCTCCAGACCCACGCCACGGTCCCAATCAGCCTTCTCAGGTTGCTGAATCGCCTTTCGTCGATTAGCTGTTGGGTTGCTACTCCTGCCAGTGGTCTTCTCGACTCTACGTGTACTGAGTCCTGAGCTGCATTGGTGTGGATTCTGGTAAGGGCCGCAACAAAAGCCTTTTTCTGCAGCTTTGTGACCTTTTCTCGAGCTTGGGCAGCGACTTCTCCGGCAGATTTCTTCAGCCACTCATCTTCAGGAAGTTGGAGAAACTTTGGACCCGACTGCCACTCGGAGTCCTCGGTTAGGGCATTTGGACTGGCCACTCTGGTGAGAATGTCTGCAATGTTTGCTGACCCGGGAATCCACCACCAATCTTGGACATCAGTGCTACTCTGGATTTCACCAACACGGTTTGCAAAGAAGGTCTGGAAACCGTAGCTCTCACGCTGGATTGCACCCAAGACGGTCTGGCTGTCGACAAGGTGGTACCATTTTTTGACCTGGATTCTGCAGTGCCTCTGGAAGTAGGTCTTCAGATGGGCAGCAAAGACGGCGCCACACATCTCTGCTTTAACAGGATCGCCTTTATGGTTGAGAGGCGTCAGTTTGGCTTTAGACTCTACTAGTCTCACGATGACACTATGGCTGCAACTCCAGCGAAGGTACATCACTGCGCCATATGCGTGTTCACTGCCATCAGAGAACGTGATGGCACTGGGCTCTGCACAGGGATTTGGTGGAGTCAGGGCTCTAGTGAAATGCAGTTTCTTCAGGTCAGCATACTCTTCCAGAAGCTTGATAGCGTCTTCTCGGAGACCTTCAGACAAGGCTACGTCCCATATGTCTTCGAGGCGGTACTTTACTTTTGCTTCTTGGAAAGCTCTCCTTACCAGGATGGCACCCTTCTGTTTGACAGGAGTCACAAGACCGAGTGGGTCATATAGGCCGGAGACTTGGCTTAGCAGTTCTCGCCTGGTTAGTGGATCAGGTGTTTGCTCTCTGACTTCTTCTCTGAGCAGGTCTTGACCAAGGCGCATTTTCCTCCTTTTCTTTGAAAAGTTAACTGCAACCATGACATGAAGTTTGTCATCATTGATGGTGTAGCCAAGGCCAAGGGCTTTGCTGTCATCTTCCGTCAGCTGGTTTGGCAGGATCATAGTCTTTGGCTCTGATCGAGGCAACTCTTCCTTTGACTCCTCCCTCCCACTTTGACTGGAGTAGACCCAAGGCTTCATGTAGAATCCTCCAGCTCTCAGGATGTGCTCGATGTTGGCTGTTAGGTGTCTCAGATGGTCGAGGTCATTGTGTGATGTCAGGATGTCATCGACATAGGCGTCTTCTTCCAGCACACGTTTCTCTTCTTTGAAGTGACTGAATGAGGGTAGGTTTGCAGTTTCTCTCATGGCGACTTGGGCTATGCAACCAGCAGGTTTGTCTCCAATGTTGACTCTTGTTATGGCATAGTCTTCTATGCCTGCATCTTCTGTGTCACGCCACAAGAATCTGTGCAAGTGGACTTCTCGATCTTCCAGCCAGACGGAGTTGTACATGTTGCGGATGTCACCAAGGGCGGCGTAGACACCAGCTCGGAACCTCAGCAGGACAGCTCTTATCGGGTTCAGGACATCAGGACCTTTGATGAGGATGTCATTCAGGCTGAGGCCTCTGTACTTTTGGCTGCTGTTCCACACCAACCTCACTGGGGTAGAGACTGAGTGTGGATTTGGCGCGATGAGGTGGCTTATATACCATACTGGCCCAGTCCAACTCTGCAGGACTTCTTTGGACAGCTTCACTGCAGCTCTGCGGTTTACCATCTCATGAACTTGTGCAGCATAGGCCGTCTTCCACTCAGGTTCTTTAGATAGCTTCATCTCGGTTCTGATGAATGTTGCTTCTACTGCTTTCCTGTTATTTGGCAAAGTTGCTGGATCTTCTACCCATGGGTACTTGGCATGCCAATGCGGTTCACTGCTGTGGTCATCTTCAGTTGAATAAGTCAGGCCATTTCTCACGATCTCCATCTCCCTCTCTTCAGCGAGCGTCATTTCTTTACCTCCTGGCTGGCAGTTCCCACAACGACACCCTCCACATCTCGGCTGGCAAGCAGCTCCGATGCTTTCCCACCTCCACTTCAGAAAGTCTCTGCTGCTGGTAGCTGTGGTGGATAGAGTCTCAGGGTGATCAGGATGTTGACAGGAAGCTAGGTCTTTAGTGAACTCTTGGTACTTGAATGCAGCAGCTCTCATTGATCTTGCAAAGTGAGTCTTGGAGGTGTGGGCCATCAAAGTGACTTCCTCAAAGAGGTCTGGATGCGTGCCCCCGATTGTCTTGCCAAGTGGACCGTCCCAGAGCACCAGGTCACCGATGGAGCGGATCTTTTGGGGCACCAGCTGGCCTTCTTTATGGCTGATTAGAAGCTGGATCTCTCTGGGTCTGATGAGGTCTTGGAGAGGGACGTCAGGGAAGATCTTCTGTAGCTTCTGAGGTCGAACATGTCTTTTTACTTCAGCAATCTTGTCAAGACCATAGCAGACTAACTGGTGAGGCTTTAAAGTTCCTCTTGAGGTGTTGACATGGATCTTGAGAAGGTAGCGCTTGGTTGCCACAGACACCTTCATACCTCCGACACCCTGGATGACAAGCATGACGTCTTCACTGCGAAGGTTGAGCTTACTTGCAGCTTTATGGGTTATGTAGTTTGTGTCAGATGCTAGATCAATTAGTGTCCCAATTCTCTGCCCATCATTGGCGATGACGTCAAGGAGCATCAGAATCACAGGGTACTCTTTTAGACCAGTCTCCTCCAGTAGACCTCTCTCTGCTGCCATGGAGTTGAAGACTCGTGATGAGACGTTGCAGAAAGCTTTCCGACACTGCTGTGCTAGCTCTGGCGATAGTTTAGAGATGAACTCTTCTTGAACCTCTGTGTACCTCCTCCCCTCAGCTCTCACCGGACCAGACTTGGGCGTTTGTGATAAGGGTCGTGGCAAGGGACAAAGAAGGTAATGATGCTTGTCTTTGCACTCTGGATTTCCACACAGGTAAGTCGTCTTTCTGCAGGGTCCGTCGTGGATCTCGAGACACCTCTTGCAGGCTCCAAGTTGCTGCACTGCATCCTTTTTCTCCTGTAACTTTGTGTTGGTTCTAAACCGTCTGCAGATGTAGAGCTTTCTCTTGTGTTTCGGGTCCCCACAGATGATGCAGCCTGCTGGATCAGTACTGGATTTGACTGACTTGGTACGGGCGTACTTTGTTGGGAACTTTGTTCTCTCCTTGGCAGGGTCGATGTCTCTCAGCTGGTCTAACTGCTCGTAGATGGGCTCTTGAGATTGGAGGTATGCGAGCAGCTTGTCGAACCGGTTCTGATGAGTCACAGCATTCTTTGGATCAGCAGCGTGGGTAAGCCAGTCTTTCTTTAGGGACTCAGGCAGCTTGCTTTCAATAGACTTTATTACTAATAGGTTCTTTATGGCATTTGCTTTATCCAGCTCATTCAAATCATAGAGGGCCTTTTCAACTGCGTGGATAAGCTCTATAATTCTTCTAGGCTGGTTGCTACGGACAGGGGGGATAGCTTGAAGCTCCTCAATGATTTCAACGGCGATGGTGGCTTGGTTTCCATAGTGGTTCTCAAGGACTCTGAAGATCTCATCTGCCGAGGTGTATGTGGACAGGCGCAGATCTTTGGCCACTTTATCATCGAGGCTATCGAGGAGTTGGAATTTCTTTACTTCCATGGACCCGGTTGGTTCACCTTGCTTTTGCAGAGCCTCCCATTCCTTCCGCCATCTGTAGAACTCACGCTGGCTACCGGTGAACTTTGGTAAAGCTGTGGCTTTCAGTTTTATGGCTGCGACCGGGGCTGCGTTGCGGACTGTGACAACTGCTTGGTCGGCATCTTTTTTAATTCTTTCTGCTTTGATCAGGGCTGCCTTCCCTGACACCAGCTTTGGAAGGCAGGTTTCGAGCTCCATTAGTCGACGATCACAATCTCGCCTCTCAGCAGGTGGAGCCCAGCGGTTCCATGTCTGGTGTGCCTGCTTAGCTTTCTTCACCAGTTCTTCTAGATGGTGGAGCATAAAATCATATGCCTCCAGGGGTGTATCAGGCTGAGTAGATGAGACGTTCTCACACTCCATTTCTGCTGATTTTAGAGCAAGGGTCAGTTCTCTTTCACCATATGATGTCCACAGTGTCTCTCTGATCAGGTGCTTCGCCTCCTTCAACTTCTGCTCACATTCTTTCTCCGTTTTCTCGACGTCTGCTCTCTGTTGGCCCATCAGCTCCGGTGTGCCCTCTGCTTCACACTGCGTGATGTAGGCGGCCTCAAGGTCCTCATTCACGTCAATCACCTTGGAGCCCTCTGCTGTGAGTCTCTTGAAGGAATCCTGCAGCTCCTCTACAGACATATCCATGTGGGTCCTTCTTATATGGTTGGTGAGTCTGGAAAACAGTCTTTTTGCAGTGGTTCGCTCTATTTTCAGCTCTTCGATTGACTTGGACTCAGCCATGCTGCTTTCTTGATTATTGGTTGGACAAGCAAACGGCAAGTTGCGATTTCCTCCAGGCCCCCAGGTGGAGTCTTCTCCGTCTTTGTGGTGAGCTTTCGTGGAGTCTTCACTGGTCAAGGCCGGTTTTTCACTGTCAAGTGTTTTCTGTCTGTGAGGTGCCCACACTTGAAAAAGACCAGACTTTGAATTTCACTCAAATTTATTTCTGACCAGTTTCAGGATCATGCAGTCAATAAGGTAGTTAGATAGCTAGGTAGATAGTTAAATAGGTGAAAAACCTTTAAACACACAAAGATAAAGAATATTTCATTAATCATTCAGTTAAATTAAATGCATTACACAGAATACAAATAAAATAACATAAATATATACACTTCAGTAAAGCCATTTAACATTGGTTTTTTAATCACAGAACTGAGTAATTTCAAACAACGAAGATGAAATAAACTGTGGTTTTCAAATATACAAAGTGTGTCTACCTTGCAATGTACACTTTACACTTTACATAAACAATTACATTTTTAAAGTATACATTTTAGAGTTTGCAAATATTTTTAATAGAAACTTTTAACTAAGGATTTTCTTTTACAAAGAATTATTTTCCTTAAATTAAACCAAACATATTTACACTAGTTTTAAGATTTAACCAAGGATTTGGGATAGCTATTTTTAGTATTAATTAACATAAATATGTGGGAAACACTATCTACATAAACAATTTGTTCAAACTTAAACATTCCTTAATATCAATATAATTTCCTAAACTTAAATGCAGTAACTATTTCCCAAATGCATAAATACACACAATTGAGCTTCCATAGGTCCCAAACATATAAGCAGCAAATATGAGTCCAAGAGCTTACCGATAGCCCGTCTACTTCAAAGTCTTCCTCACAGTGCAAAGTGAATTGTGCCTTGTTTGCTGTCCTCTCAGTATGCCGCACACGGGTCGAATGACTGCTGCATGCATTTTAAGGCTTACTAGGCACGCCCGCCCTTGATTGCTCTAATTCAGCTCACCTGGCAGAGCGGTGCACACCAGGCCGTGCTTAGTTGTAGATTGCACACAAGGTCCAATCAGCAGCAGCACAGAGCAGGTAGTGGGCAGGAGGAGGAAGAGAAGAGTAACAGCCACACCTACTAGGTCAGCGCGACACCTCCCACTCGATCTTTTCTCAGCACTGTCTAGAAAGATCGCACTCAGGTGGGCTGGTCCCTGGCTTGATCTTCCACCGGTAAAAGGACCACAAGACGCCGGACGTCCCGATGTAAAATGGTGCTCAGCTCAGGACTTCTGGTAGCGGATTTTGGACTCTTGACTGCAATGCTGGAACTTGGAGAGACCCTCACATGCACATCTCGAACGATCCCTCGCGGATGAACAGGTTTGGTCCAGCGAGTTGGCTCCAGGACCTCCAGAAGTTGTTAACCATGGTTTGTACTTCTTTCATCCCTCACATGATAGGGTCCAAACAAGTCGACGGATGTGAATTCGAATGGTGCAGCAGGATTTGACCTCTCTTCAGGTAAGTCTCCCATTACTTGCTTACAGGTTCTTGCCTTTGCCTTCTTGCAGATGATGCACTGGTCCGCGACCTTTTGGGCAATAATTCTTCCTCTGACAACCCAAGCCTTCTTTCTCATCCGCAGTGAGGTTCCTGCCACTCCGTCATGTCCCTCGCTGTGTGCTTCTCTGGCAAGGAGGGTGGATAAGCAGGCTTGGAATGGTAGAAGGGGAACGGCTTTGCGGTCTTCTTTGAAGGTCTGGATTCTGCCACCACAAACTAGATGTCCACTTGTTTGGTCTCTGTAAACGACTAGTCTGTCTGTTGTGGTGCTTGGGAAGTTGACGCCCTCTTGTGCTGCTAGGCAAAGGTCTCGAAAAGCATCTCGTCTCTCGTTGACTGTGAGGACACCCGAAGATGGTACTACCTCCCACTTTTCTTGGTCTCTGGTCTTTGATCTCATGAACTTTTTGGCGACCCTCCAGACCCACGCCACGGTCCCAATCAGCCTTCTCAGGTTGCTGAATCGCCTTTCGTCGATTAGCTGTTGGGTTGCTACTCCTGCCAGTGGTCTTCTCGACTCTACGTGTACTGAGTCCTGAGCTGCATTGGTGTGGATTCTGGTAAGGGCCGCAACAAAAGCCTTTTTCTGCAGCTTTGTGACCTTTTCTCGAGCTTGGGCAGCGACTTCTCCGGCAGATTTCTTCAGCCACTCATCTTCAGGAAGTTGGAGAAACTTTGGACCCGACTGCCACTCGGAGTCCTCGGTTAGGGCATTTGGACTGGCCACTCTGGTGAGAATGTCTGCAATGTTTGCTGACCCGGGAATCCACCACCAATCTTGGACATCAGTGCTACTCTGGATTTCACCAACACGGTTTGCAAAGAAGGTCTGGAAACCGTAGCTCTCACGCTGGATTGCACCCAAGACGGTCTGGCTGTCGACAAGGTGGTACCATTTTTTGACCTGGATTCTGCAGTGCCTCTGGAAGTAGGTCTTCAGATGGGCAGCAAAGACGGCGCCACACATCTCTGCTTTAACAGGATCGCCTTTATGGTTGAGAGGCGTCAGTTTGGCTTTAGACTCTACTAGTCTCACGATGACACTATGGCTGCAACTCCAGCGAAGGTACATCACTGCGCCATATGCGTGTTCACTGCCATCAGAGAACGTGATGGCACTGGGCTCTGCACAGGGATTTGGTGGAGTCAGGGCTCTAGTGAAATGCAGTTTCTTCAGGTCAGCATACTCTTCCAGAAGCTTGATAGCGTCTTCTCGGAGACCTTCAGACAAGGCTACGTCCCATATGTCTTCGAGGCGGTACTTTACTTTTGCTTCTTGGAAAGCTCTCCTTACCAGGATGGCACCCTTCTGTTTGACAGGAGTCACAAGACCGAGTGGGTCATATAGGCCGGAGACTTGGCTTAGCAGTTCTCGCCTGGTTAGTGGATCAGGTGTTTGCTCTCTGACTTCTTCTCTGAGCAGGTCTTGACCAAGGCGCATTTTCCTCCTTTTCTTTGAAAAGTTAACTGCAACCATGACATGAAGTTTGTCATCATTGATGGTGTAGCCAAGGCCAAGGGCTTTGCTGTCATCTTCCGTCAGCTGGTTTGGCAGGATCATAGTCTTTGGCTCTGATCGAGGCAACTCTTCCTTTGACTCCTCCCTCCCACTTTGACTGGAGTAGACCCAAGGCTTCATGTAGAATCCTCCAGCTCTCAGGATGTGCTCGATGTTGGCTGTTAGGTGTCTCAGATGGTCGAGGTCATTGTGTGATGTCAGGATGTCATCGACATAGGCGTCTTCTTCCAGCACACGTTTCTCTTCTTTGAAGTGACTGAATGAGGGTAGGTTTGCAGTTTCTCTCATGGCGACTTGGGCTATGCAACCAGCAGGTTTGTCTCCAATGTTGACTCTTGTTATGGCATAGTCTTCTATGCCTGCATCTTCTGTGTCACGCCACAAGAATCTGTGCAAGTGGACTTCTCGATCTTCCAGCCAGACGGAGTTGTACATGTTGCGGATGTCACCAAGGGCGGCGTAGACACCAGCTCGGAACCTCAGCAGGACAGCTCTTATCGGGTTCAGGACATCAGGACCTTTGATGAGGATGTCATTCAGGCTGAGGCCTCTGTACTTTTGGCTGCTGTTCCACACCAACCTCACTGGGGTAGAGACTGAGTGTGGATTTGGCGCGATGAGGTGGCTTATATACCATACTGGCCCAGTCCAACTCTGCAGGACTTCTTTGGACAGCTTCACTGCAGCTCTGCGGTTTACCATCTCATGAACTTGTGCAGCATAGGCCGTCTTCCACTCAGGTTCTTTAGATAGCTTCATCTCGGTTCTGATGAATGTTGCTTCTACTGCTTTCCTGTTATTTGGCAAAGTTGCTGGATCTTCTACCCATGGGTACTTGGCATGCCAATGCGGTTCACTGCTGTGGTCATCTTCAGTTGAATAAGTCAGGCCATTTCTCACGATCTCCATCTCCCTCTCTTCAGCGAGCGTCATTTCTTTACCTCCTGGCTGGCAGTTCCCACAACGACACCCTCCACATCTCGGCTGGCAAGCAGCTCCGATGCTTTCCCACCTCCACTTCAGAAAGTCTCTGCTGCTGGTAGCTGTGGTGGATAGAGTCTCAGGGTGATCAGGATGTTGACAGGAAGCTAGGTCTTTAGTGAACTCTTGGTACTTGAATGCAGCAGCTCTCATTGATCTTGCAAAGTGAGTCTTGGAGGTGTGGGCCATCAAAGTGACTTCCTCAAAGAGGTCTGGATGCGTGCCCCCGATTGTCTTGCCAAGTGGACCGTCCCAGAGCACCAGGTCACCGATGGAGCGGATCTTTTGGGGCACCAGCTGGCCTTCTTTATGGCTGATTAGAAGCTGGATCTCTCTGGGTCTGATGAGGTCTTGGAGAGGGACGTCAGGGAAGATCTTCTGTAGCTTCTGAGGTCGAACATGTCTTTTTACTTCAGCAATCTTGTCAAGACCATAGCAGACTAACTGGTGAGGCTTTAAAGTTCCTCTTGAGGTGTTGACACGGATCTTGAGAAGGTAGCGCTTGGTTGCCACAGACACCTTCATACCTCCGACACCCTGGATGACAAGCATGACGTCTTCACTGCGAAGGTTGAGCTTACTTGCAGCTTTATGGGTTATGTAGTTTGTGTCAGATGCTAGATCAATTAGTGTCCCAATTCTCTGCCCATCATTGGCGATGACGTCAAGGAGCATCAGAATCACAGGGTACTCTTTTAGACCAGTCTCCTCCAGTAGACCTCTCTCTGCTGCCATGGAGTTGAAGACTCGTGATGAGACGTTGCAGAAAGCTTTCCGACACTGCTGTGCTAGCTCTGGCGATAGTTTAGAGATGAACTCTTCTTGAACCTCTGTGTACCTCCTCCCCTCAGCTCTCACCGGACCAGACTTGGGCGTTTGTGATAAGGGTCGTGGCAAGGGACAAAGAAGGTAATGATGCTTGTCTTTGCACTCTGGATTTCCACACAGGTAAGTCGTCTTTCTGCAGGGTCCGTCGTGGATCTCGAGACACCTCTTGCAGGCTCCAAGTTGCTGCACTGCATCCTTTTTCTCCTGTAACTTTGTGTTGGTTCTAAACCGTCTGCAGATGTAGAGCTTTCTCTTGTGTTTCGGGTCCCCACAGATGATGCAGCCTGCTGGATCAGTACTGGATTTGACTGACTTGGTACGGGCGTACTTTGTTGGGAACTTTGTTCTCTCCTTGGCAGGGTCGATGTCTCTCAGCTGGTCTAACTGCTCGTAGATGGGCTCTTGAGATTGGAGGTATGCGAGCAGCTTGTCGAACCGGTTCTGATGAGTCACAGCATTCTTTGGATCAGCAGCGTGGGTAAGCCAGTCTTTCTTTAGGGACTCAGGCAGCTTGCTTTCAATAGACTTTATTACTAATAGGTTCTTTATGGCATTTGCTTTATCCAGCTCATTCAAATCATAGAGGGCCTTTTCAACTGCGTGGATAAGCTCTATAATTCTTCTAGGCTGGTTGCTACGGACAGGGGGGATAGCTTGAAGCTCCTCAATGATTTCAACGGCGATGGTGGCTTGGTTTCCATAGTGGTTCTCAAGGACTCTGAAGATCTCATCTGCCGAGGTGTATGTGGACAGACGCAGATCTTTGGCCACTTTATCATCGAGGCTATCGAGGAGTTGGAATTTCTTTACTTCCATGGACCCGGTTGGTTCACCTTGCTTTTGCAGAGCCTCCCATTCCTTCCGCCATCTGTAGAACTCACGCTGGCTACCGGTGAACTTTGGTAAAGCTGTGGCTTTCAGTTTTATGGCTGCGACCGGGGCTGCGTTGCGGACTGTGACAACTGCTTGGTCGGCATCTTTTTTAATTCTTTCTGCTTTGATCAGGGCTGCCTTCCCTGACACCAGCTTTGGAAGGCAGGTTTCGAGCTCCATTAGTCGACGATCACAATCTCGCCTCTCAGCAGGTGGAGCCCAGCGGTTCCATGTCTGGTGTGCCTGCTTAGCTTTCTTCACCAGTTCTTCTAGATGGTGGAGCATAAAATCATATGCCTCCAGGGGTGTATCAGGCTGAGTAGATGAGACGTTCTCACACTCCATTTCTGCTGATTTTAGAGCAAGGGTCAGTTCTCTTTCACCATATGATGTCCACAGTGTCTCTCTGATCAGGTGCTTCGCCTCCTTCAACTTCTGCTCACATTCTTTCTCCGTTTTCTCGACGTCTGCTCTCTGTTGGCCCATCAGCTCCGGTGTGCCCTCTGCTTCACACTGCGTGATGTAGGCGGCCTCAAGGTCCTCATTCACGTCAATCACCTTGGAGCCCTCTGCTGTGAGTCTCTTGAAGGAATCCTGCAGCTCCTCTACAGACATATCCATGTGGGTCCTTCTTATATGGTTGGTGAGTCTGGAAAACAGTCTTTTTGCAGTGGTTCGCTCTATTTTCAGCTCTTCGATTGACTTGGACTCAGCCATGCTGCTTTCTTGATTATTGGTTGGACAAGCAAACGGCAAGTTGCGATTTCCTCCAGGCCCCCAGGTGGAGTCTTCTCCGTCTTTGTGGTGAGCTTTCGTGGAGTCTTCACTGGTCAAGGCCGGTTTTTCACTGTCAAGTGTTTTCTGTCTGTGAGGTGCCCACACTTGAAAAAGACCAGACTTTGAATTTCACTCAAATTTATTTCTGACCAGTTTCAGGATCATGCAGTCAATAAGGTAGTTAGATAGCTAGGTAGATAGTTAAATAGGTGAAAAACCTTTAAACACACAAAGATAAAGAATATTTCATTAATCATTCAGTTAAATTAAATGCATTACACAGAATACAAATAAAATAACATAAATATATACACTTCAGTAAAGCCATTTAACATTGGTTTTTTAATCACAGAACTGAGTAATTTCAAACAACGAAGATGAAATAAACTGTGGTTTTCAAATATACAAAGTGTGTCTACCTTGCAATGTACACTTTACACTTTACATAAACAATTACATTTTTAAAGTATACATTTTAGAGTTTGCAAATATTTTTAATAGAAACTTTTAACTAAGGATTTTCTTTTACAAAGAATTATTTTCCTTAAATTAAACCAAACATATTTACACTAGTTTTAAGATTTAACCAAGGATTTGGGATAGCTATTTTTAGTATTAATTAACATAAATATGTGGGAAACACTATCTACATAAACAATTTGTTCAAACTTAAACATTCCTTAATATCAATATAATTTCCTAAACTTAAATGCAGTAACTATTTCCCAAATGCATAAATACACACAATTGAGCTTCCATAGGTCCCAAACATATAAGCAGCAAATATGAGTCCAAGAGCTTACCGATAGCCCGTCTACTTCAAAGTCTTCCTCACAGTGCAAAGTGAATTGTGCCTTGTTTGCTGTCCTCTCAGTATGCCGCACACGGGTCGAATGACTGCTGCATGCATTTTAAGGCTTACTAGGCACGCCCACCCTTGATTGCTCTAATTCAGCTCACCTGGCAGAGCGGTGCACACCAGGCCGTGCTTAGTTGTAGATTGCACACAAGGTCCAATCAGCAGCAGCACAGAGCAGGTAGTGGGCAGGAGGAGGAAGAGAAGAGTAACAGCCACACCTACTAGGTCAGCGCGACAAGGACAACCAGGGAACAATTGCCCTGGCTAAAAACCCTGTGAGCCGACAGAGGTGCAAACATGTGGACATTAAATATCATTTTGTAAGGTCCATTGTAAATGAAGAGAAAATGTGTCTGTTATATTGCACTACTGAAGCAATGGTTGCAGATGTCATGACCAAACCTGTTTCTAAGCTAAAACTTGCTAAGTTTGCTGACGTTATGTTTGGTGCTTTAAAGGAAAAAAGGAGAGAAAAAGAAAAAAGGAAGTGTGGTAGAGTGTACAACTGTTTATTGTTTATTGTACAACTTTTCTTTAGATTCTA
Source organism: Pelmatolapia mariae (assembly GCF_036321145.2). Classification (NCBI taxonomy): domain Eukaryota; kingdom Metazoa; phylum Chordata; class Actinopteri; order Cichliformes; family Cichlidae; genus Pelmatolapia; species Pelmatolapia mariae. Next base: position 22,627,460 of record NC_086242.1, on the reverse strand, counting down.
GCAACCTGAGTACAAGAGGGGGTGTTAAGATATTCATTGTGTGTACTCATGTTGTATAGTGTGTTTAACAGTAGTAGTTTAACAGAGACAGTATTTTAGTTGTCACCACAAGGAGGCACTGTTTCATTGTAAGGGCACGTATGCGCATATATATACGCATCACGCCTCTAAGAAAAGAAGAAAAAGTATACCACCACAAAAATGGCACCCATGAGGAAAGTTTTGCCGCGTGCTAATGTGGAATAAAGTTCCCAAAATATTAAGGACATTTTTGCCTCCGTCGTCATTTTCCTTCGAGTTGATCGCTGTCGATGCTGCAATGCTCAACAACCGTTTAAAAAGGTGATAATCAGAATACAGCCAAATTGTTGAAATAAATGGATTACACGGCGGTCTTTTCCTGTTTCATATGTTAGGCTATGCCCTCTCTATTTTTGGTAATTCGACACCCTTGGAAACCCAAACAGAACATGCAATAAGAGACTCTAATGGAGGGGTCTTGTCACCATGTCACACCTACTTGCATCATTATTGGTAGCATAATGATGTGAAGAAATATTTTTTTTTAATTATTATTCAAAAAATATTTTAATATGAAGGCAATAGGCAGAGTGTTACAGGCATAGCCCTAAAGAATGTAGCATCATGGGCAGTGTAGTCCGTGCTGCAGGGAGAATGGACTGCCATACCCGTTATGTGTCTGTGAGTGTGAGGGAGGGAGAAAAAGGGGAGTCGAAAAGTACAAGTTGTTACCGACCAGAAATGGGAGATGGAAGCATGTAAATATAATAATAACCACTGCTGCCAAAAAGAGTCCCTGACGAGCCCAGATGTAAGTAAGCTATTAAGACTCGACTGTACACTGTGTTCGTGTTTGCCTCCGAAACAATAAGTTCCGTTGGAGCAGCCTTTCAGCGCCTCCCTCTCGCTAGCAAAGTTGAAATAATAAATTAAAAAATAATTAGAAATAAATATAAATAATATAAATAAGAGCCTGAAAACGATATGGGAAAGGGATCTAGGGTGTACAATGAATGAAGATACATGGGATTCTATATTGTTGAATAATGGATTAAACATTAGGGAAGCCAGGGGAAAATTTATTCAGTACAAAATTCTTGATATTATTATACTCCTTCAAGGCTGTATAGAATTGGTGTTGGTAGAGAGGGCTTGTGTTGGAAATGCCAACAAGCCAAAGGTACTTTGATATATGCCCTCTGGGACTGCCCGCTGGTTTTTCCAGTTTGGAACAGTGTATTGAATTATATGCAGGGATGGATACCTTGTAACTTGCCCAGATCACATAAATTATATCTACTAGGAGACAAACGAGAGGTGCCACAGTTAAATAAACACCAGTTTAGAGTGTTAAGCACTGCATTGGTAGCATGTGCCCGTGTCATTTTGGAATACTGGAAGGACTCCCATACTCCAACGCTTAAAATGTGGAAAGAAAGAATGATTGGGAACGTTGCCTGCAAAAAGATGTTGGGAAGGTTACATCATGTGACTGAAACTTCGGTGAAACGATGGGACAATTTTTGCACCTACATGTCTACCTGACTTGGACATTCTAGTTTAATGCAACAGACGTTAAAAACTCAGTTTTTTTTTTTTGTTCTTGTTTTTGTTTGTTCTTTTGTTTGTTGTTATAAGATGCGAAATCTAATAAATACTTGAAATAAGTCGTGTGCTTCTTAAAATTTGTTTAACAGAAGTGGGGTCGTCGGAGGTTTGCTCGGTGGAAGTGGATGTGGTAGCAGCAGAGGTCATTTCAGTGGGGATTTCACATTCCCGTGGCAGCGTGCTAGGTGCTTGCTCAGATTTGAAGTTTAATTTTTTGCTGTAGAAATATGTTTTCTTCCCACGCAGAAGAACAGTCTGAGGAGCATTACAGGCTGAAATGTGTTTGATGAACTTTAAGTCATTACAGCTCTTTGTCTCGTCATGTTGACTCTGACACCAGTCAGCAGGTCACGAACAAACGCTTTGTTAATTAACCAGCTGGAGATAGAGATGAGCTAATTTGAAGTGGCATTAAAGTCACTTCTCAACAGGTAGCTGCTGTGATCATCTTCACCTCCAGACATGAAACGACACCTTAAAGCCTGAGTGTCCCCGCTGTTTGACCTGACCCGCCATCCTGACACTTGCACTCTCTGAAATGCTGCTTGGTGCTGATTGTTGAGACGTTGACAGCATGTGAATGTTTTCATAGTGACTTCCTGCGTTAATCGGTGGAAGGAGGACAGGGATCCGTTAGCTCTGAATTATCAGCCCGCCACTAGGCATTTATTTAGCGAAAAAGTTCGGCGCCACTGGGTGCTAATTTGGCCCTGAGGGGCCGATTGTTGATGAAGATGTGGTGTGAAAAGATGTTTGTATGAATCAATAACAGAGACGGCGGCTGCTGGGAGCAAAAACAGTGATTCCTGATGGCATTTAAAGTCTTCATGCAAACAGGATGTGTGAGTCAGTTTAATATGAACATGATATCTGCAAATACACATTTCTCCGCCATAGTTTTTACGTCACTAGAAAAGCTTTGCATGAGTCATACTTCAAAAATCCCTTTTTTTTCCTTCTCATTGGCCAACTTCTGGAAGTCTGAAGAGGGCAGCTGTAGAGCTGGTAATAGGTGGGTCCATCAATTTTGGCTACTTTTAATAAGTAGCAGTGATTTTATGAAATACATGTAAATATTAATAGAGAAAAGTAATTTTAACCCTGTTTAATCAGGATATGGTAGCATGATTACAGTAACAGCTCACTAAAAACATTCTAAAAGAGAGAGCCCAGGGACAAATAAATGTTCAGTTAAAATTGTTTTTAAAGACATTTTGGTTACATATATCTGTCAAACCTAACAAAAGTTCCTCCAGCCCCCTCACAATCAGCTGCTTTTTAAATCAATTATAGCTTATTTAATGAATACAGCAATATAGGACCTTGGAGTTTACAGGGGTAAAACAAGCTGAACCAAAGCTAGATCCTCTATTCTCGGCCCTGACCCACGACCAGCTGGTCAGCCTCATATATGTCTGATGTTAAAAACTTCTCACTGGGACTGAACGCATAAAAGTCACCAAATAAACCATGGAAAGACAACAAAAACGCCTTGAGGTGACTGTTGTTGTGATTTGACGCTGTATAAATAAAATTGAATTGAACTGAATTGAAAAGATCACCACGAGAATGTACCTGATCAGACACTTTAGTCATCCTGATCTAGCTGAACCTTTAAGGTATCCAGAGCTCAGAGCCAGCCACAAGCCAGCAGCCTCAGTATGAGCGGTCATGAGGAAAATAATAGAGAGGAGTGAAAGTGAGGAAACGGTTGATATCATGTTTTGTGATGAAGTTATAAGCATGCTGAAAAATGATTCTAGTATCTAACTTTTGTTCTCTAAATCTCTTTCAGTGAAGCGATCCTGTAATTTACTGCAGACATACATATATTATTTATTACTTTCATGTTAATAACATCAATTTATAAGTGAACACACGCTCTGCATGTAGCTGTGGCTTAGCACATTGAGCCAAGCTCCTTAGATTGCATGTAGTAGAGATTGTTTTACAGTGTAGCTGCGTTGCTTGATGGATCGTATTAGCCCTTACCTTCAGTCATATCAGGTGGAGTCCTTTCTCCTTTCTCTTCAGTCGTGTCCTGTCTCCTTATTTGTTGATGGAGGCCCGCTGCAGGACTCGGTGCACCTGTGGCCGCTCAGGTCTGTTATTGGTCTTAAGACCCGTGGGAGGCGAGCAGTGCCCCCCCTCATTCCACCCTGCCTCTGCAGCTGGGTGTGCTGATCCAGATGTCAGCGCATACCAGCGCTACAACAAAGAGAGCAGGGTTTACCTCCAATCCCCCAACCTGTTGACAATAGCTGCCAGTGCTACCGTGGGAATGTGCTGTGTTACAGTGAGCTCATGAAGCTCTGCTTCTCTGGGTGGGATGAAGCATAATGTCAGCTAAAGTGAATAAAAAGAAGATTTAATCATCAGACAACATAACAGCGGTGTGAAGTGGATGAAAATCCTCAGCTGAAGTCACTGATCACTTAAACTCTGAAACTGTGCATAAAAAGCGCGTTTCAGTCGCTGGCTATGGTTTGAACCTGGAGATTTCAGCCCCGTATTCCTGCAGGTGTGCCTGGAAGGTGGGCGCATGTGTGTTTATGTTCGGGAGGCAGGAGTTCAGGGGCTACACGAGGTTTTCAGGTTGACCTGTCTGTTCCGCGATGCTCCATCTTCCAGGCCTGGGAAGGGAGCTGCAGGCAGTGATCAGCTGGCTTTAGGGGGCTTAGCTCCTCTAATGGGCTCCAGACTGGCGGCCCTGCCCTCCGGGACCAAGAACCCCGAATCAGCACATCTAGTTCCTGGCTTCCTCCCAGCTCCTGCACTCTCCACACCTCGGGGTATTTACACAGCAGCGTCCTCTCCAGCTGCTGACAGCTGGTCACACCTACACATCTGTTTGATTACACTGATCAGTGGAGGTGCAAGGCCGAATATTTGATTTCAGGTTTATTACAAAGACCACAGCTCCAGCTCTGAGAACTCTGTGACCTTATCACCCCTGCTCATCATACAGACATCAGTCTACACTCTCAATCCACAGCAGCGAGGGTACTGCGAGGATAATGATCCAGCACTCACACTCCATATCGTCTGGAGTCTCAATGTGTCAAGTGGCTCTCTATTTTAGGGTGAACTGAAAAGCTGTGGGTGGCACAGAGCAGTAAACGGCTCATTAAGCTGTCGTCACGCTCACTGAGAAGAGTTTCAAACTGCCCGAGGTTTACGCCAAACAACATGAATTAGCAATCCGCACATCCGCCACATGAACCCATATTAAACTCATTAGAGATGTTCTGCTGTAGTGGACAAAGTCAGTGTAAAGATGGATGCGGTGTTTGAGTCTGGTACACTTAGAAATATCCAGCCGGCCAGTTTACATAGAAATCTGTGAAGAAATTTGTGATCTCTGCGCCCAGTAAACTCCTTCCTGATGTGTTTATAGTCTCAGTTGCTGGTTTAAGGTCTGAATCAATAAAACATAATATTTAGTTTGCAGATTATGGTCCTGTTAGAGTTCCAGAGAACGATAAAGTTGAGACTGCTCATGTCTGTGGCCACTTTGATTAAGTTTATCAACATAAAGAGCAAAACTGTTACTTTCTTTACTTGTTTTTGCTTTTTTTGCTGAATCAAAAATGCACCAAACTGAATATTTAGTGTCCTGATGGGTCAGATCATCTCCCTGAGGCCCTCTCGTGGCCTCATTCAGCCCTCAGGAACATCTTTCTGGGCTTTCATAGTGATTCTTAACCTTTTTTGGCTTCTGGTTCTTAAACCAATATAATTATAGAAATCTCTAACGTGGTAATTGTACGTTTTTGGTGGAAAACCACAGCAGACATGAATTATTATTCAAAGCTGAGTGTTTTTCATGCCTAAAACATGTGGCGGAGTGTTTAATCGCCTTGTGGCCATTCAGATTTAGACCCAGACCCCCGCCGACCTAAACCACCTGTTTCCCCATCCGTCCACAGCTCATTACAGACCTGCAGCTAACTGAGTGTTAGTGCTTCGACACCGTCATCATCGGTCACACTGAGTTGTGCTGCCTCCTGTAATTCACCCGGCGGTTACTTTCCCGTCAGGAATACACTCAGTTGTGTTTACCCTCAGTAGATTGTACATGTTTCGTGTTCATGCTGTGGTTAACCAGCAATATAAAATGATTTTCTACCCCAAACCACGGAGTGTCTGTGCCGCCACAGTCCATCTCCCAGACTTCCCCCTCCTCATGCTGTAAAAACGCTGCACGGTTATTAACTGCCCCATCACTCTGTGACCGGGCAGAGTTAGGTTTCGGGGTATTCGATGCTCAGGAATGCCCGTCAGCTTCTCAGATTTGCATAAGTGAGCAGCCAGCTGACTGGCAGAGGCCTCCTCATCATTGTACTGAAGCCACAAGCAGTTCAGCCAGAAACAGATGCTCAATCACAAAGAAGAGGTAATGATTTGAGGACTGAGCCATACCAAGGCACATAGTATCCAATACATTTCCAGCCTGACTCAATCCCTCCACACAAAGGCAGCAGCAGCAGGAGGGTCAGAGGTGGCTGAGAATTAAATCATTTACAGTTTAGGGTGATTATTGAACACAACTGCAGTTCCTCTAACTTCCTGCAGAGGCTCCAGCACTGAGTCAGTCCCCATAGACTCTCATGTTAAAATGGCCAACTTTATAGCAATAAATATTTACAGCCTGGTATAGAAACTGTCTTGGTCTCTAAAGATACTTTCCTCTTTCATAAGAACTGTATGGATGTCCTAAAAACTCCCTAAAAAGCCTTTAGTTGGTTCAAAATGCTGCAGCAAGAGTACTGACAGGGACTAGAAAGAGAGAGCATATTTTTCCTATATTGGCTCCTTGTTAAAGAATTGGATTCAAAATCCTGCTCCTCACATACAAGGTATTGAATAACCAGGCCCCATCTTATCTTAATGACCTCATAGTACCATATCACCCCATTAGAGCTCTTTGCTCTCGCACTGCAGGCTTACTTGTTGTTCCTAGAGTATTTAAAAGTAGAATGGGAGGCAAAGCCTTCAGTTTTCAAGGCTGTCTTCCTTCTCCCACCCCAACTGGTCTCAGCAGATGGCAGCCCCTACCTGAGCTTGGTTTTGCTGGTTTCTTACTGTTAAAAGGGAGTTTTTCCTTCCCACTTTTGCCAAAGCGCTTGCTCATAGGGGGTCATATGATTGTTGGGTTTTTCTCTGTCTGTATTATTGTAGGGTCTACCTTACAATATAAAGCACCTTGAGGTGACAGTTTTGATTTGGCGCTGTATAAATAAAATTGAATTGAATTGGAAATTGAATCATTAAAGATGTGGCCTCTTTGCCCTGCTGTGCTCCAATTAGCTAAGGTTGTTGGAGTCTTTTGCTGTTGGAGTCTTTTGAAACATTTTTAATGCAAATATCTGACCCATAAATTGACTGCTGTGACGTTACTGTACTAGTAATTGCCCATGAGGTCTGAAATCTAGTTTTGCTGAGTGAACTTCTTGGATTTTAGTTGGGGCCTCCAAATATGGTCCAAAAAACTAAATGCTAATAACGAGACATTCATTTTTTACTTATCTTCATCATACACAGGTGATGCTTGGAAATGAAAAAGGTTTGGTCGTTTTTCAAACAGTTATAATCCAGGTAACATAGGAAAATGTTGCCTATGTTGGACAACAATCATCTTACTGAGCAGCAGCATGACATTAATAGGATGTCATGATTAACAGATATTTCTGTGATCATCCTTATTGACTGTTAGTCAACAGGACAGCCTGATAATCAAGAAGAAGGTTTTCTGGTGTCAGCTAACACCAGGTCAGATAGAGATGATGATGATTCAGTGCCTCGGTAAAAACAGGAGGCTGCCTACACTGAAAATGTCCTTTTCCTGAACACAAATTCTCAGAAATTCTGATAATTTGTTTAATAAAGTTTAATTTTCCAACATTACACTTGCCAACAGGTTTGTGAAGTGGGTAGTGATGTCTCCCTCACTCTCTGCAGTTTAAAAGCAGCCAATTTGGACAACATAGGGAGGATCTGCTGTCCAAAGGAAAGCCGCTCAGAGAAGATCTGGGTGTGGGCCATGGTGTAAGATGTCCTTAACCTATCAGACTGATGAACACTTGGACTGCTCACCTAAGAGCTGGGTTGTTTGTTGGTTTTGGAGAACCACCCCGGAGTCCTTGAAGCGGTTCCAGGTGCTTCGATTGACTCTGATGGTGAAACGGAGCTGAGCTGAGAGAAGGAGGGAGCAGAGGAGCTTTAGCAGAAAGTGATGACACAGCTCAGATCCCGCTAACGCTTTAAGGAGGGAAGGATTTTAAGAAGCTGCCGCTCCCTCTCATTTATCCTTTACATTTGTTTAATTTACTCCTCGAGGTCCAGCGAGAGCTGCGGAGTCGACAAAATAAAAAATGACTTCATACTTTAATACCACTAATTTGCATCTTCTCTAAGGTCCATAATTGTGTTGTTTTTCTGACAGTGTAGATTTTAACCAGTCAGACAACAAGTAAAGGTGCATTTGTTACTGCACATTAGTGTCCAGTGAACACGTTCAGATATTAAATCTATACAGGGTGGGCCATTTATATGGATACACCGTAATAAAATGGGAATGGTTGGTGATATTAAAGTCCTGTTTGTGGCACATTAGTATATGTGAGGGGGCAAACTCCTCAAGATGGGTGGTGACCATGGTGGCCATTTAGAAGTCGGCCATCTTGGATACAACTTTTGTTTTTTCAATAGGAAGAGGGCCATGTGACACATCAAACTTATTGGTAATGTCACAAGAAAAACAATGGTGTGCTTGGTTTCAACGTAACTTTATTCTTTCATGAGTTATTTACAAGTTTCTCTTTGTTCACAGCCATTGACATGTCGAAGAGGTTAACACGTGAGGAGCGGATCGAAATTGTGTTGATATCTGGTGAACGCAGTAACCGGGTCATTGCAGCAGATTTCAATGCAAGACACCCTACGAGACCACCCATTTCCCATGCTACAGTTAGCAAACTGCTTGCTAAGTTCCGTGAAACTGGTTCAGTGTTGGATTTGCCAAAATGTGGACGCAAGAAAACTGTCACTAATGAAGAAACATCAGTGGCTGTCCTAGCTTCATTCAGCAAGAGCCCACAGCGTAGCACTCGCCGCATGTCACTGGAGAGTGGCATTAGTCGAACATCCCTTCGGCGGATATTAGCTACTCACAAATGGCACCCTTACAAACTCCAGCTACTGCAGCATCTCAACGAGGATTTGCAGAATGGGCAAAACAAAACTTGGAACAGAACCCTCAGTTCACGCAGAAGATTTTGTTCAGTGATGAGGCAAACTTTTATGTGAATGGTGAAGTTAACAAACAAAACACCGCTATTGGTCTGACACTAACCCACATTGGATGGATCCCTCCAAGACTGTTGGAACAACAAAAGTGATGGTTTGGTGTGGTATATGGGGTACAACGATAGTGGGTCCATTCTTCATCAATGGAAACCTCAAGGCCACTGGATATTTGAAATTGCTACATGATGATGTGTTTCCCTCTTTATGCACTGAAGCTGGCACGTTCCCTGAGTTTTTCCAGCAAGATAGTGCACCACCACATTATGGGTGCCAGGTCCGAGCATTCCTAGATGAACAGTTTCCTGGAAAGTGGATTGGTCGTCGTGGGCCAGTTGAATGGCCCCCAAGGTCTCCCGATCTGACCCCCTTAGACTTTTATCTTTGGGGTCATCTGAAGGCAATTGTCTATGGTGTGAAGATACGAGATGTGCAGCACCTGAAACTACGGATACTGGATGCCTGTGCTGGCATTTCTCCTGCGGTGTTGCTATCAGTGTGTGAAGAGTGGGAGAAGAGGGTTGCATTGACAATCCAACACAATGGGGAGCACATTGAACACATTTTATAAGTGGTCAGAAACTTGTAAATAACTCATGAAAGAATAAAGTTACGTTGAAACCAAGCACACCATTGTTTTTCTTGTGACATTACCAATAAGTTTAATGTGTCACATGGCCCTCTTCCTATTGAAAAAACAAAAGTTGTATCCAAGATGGCCGACTTCTAAATGGCCACCATGGTCACCACCCATCTTGAGGAGTTTGCCCCCTCACATATACTAATGTGCCACAAACAGGACTTTAATATCACCAACCATTCCCATTTTATTACGGTGTATCCATATATATGGCCCACCCTGTACAGTGCAGTATAAAAAAAACCCCCAAAAAACAAAACATTGCATAAAAGATTGAACTTGAGCTATCCCTGATTTATTTATATTACGCTAGGATAACATGAAATAGTTGCAAACAAAAATACAGAATATAAGTCAAAAGCAAAGTTTGCACAATTCTAATGAGCTTTTGTACAAGCACTTTTATTTTTCAGCACAGGCTGAACTCTCTGAGGGAACTTTCTTGTAATTTCTTTAAATATTCTTCAGGAATAGTTTTCCAGACTTCTTGGAGGACATTCAAAGCTCTTCTTTGGATGTTTCTGCCTTTTGATCATTGTCATGCTGGAAAATAAAGCCACTTAGACCCTTTGACTGTATGCTGGCTTAAACTCTGATGGTGCTTTTCTGAGTTCATGATTCATCAACTTTGGCAAAGATCTCCAACACCACAAAGGCAGCCCAATCCATGACAGAGCCTCCACCATGTTTCACAGATGACTGTAGACTCTCACTGTTGGACGTCTCCTCCATGTTTCCCTTCTTTAAAAATGGCTTCTCGACAGCTTCCCTTCAACTGAGGCCATTTCTGATGAGGCTTCAGTGAGCAGCAGATGCATCTATCAGGTCTTGTGTCAGGTATTTGCTGGATTTCTTCCTCTTTCTTAAAGACATGACTTTCATATACTGTTCATATGCTGTAGATAGATTTTTAGGCCATATACTTCTTCTGTTGCCCTCCAAGTGTTCAGTTTCCTCAGATTTTTTAAGGACATCTGTACATCATGCTGAGACATACTAGGTTTTCAGGCTAACTGCTTCAGGGGGCTTAACAAACAAAATAATTTCTCAGAAAATGGTCAGGTTAAAGGACTGGACTGAAAATTTGTGAAAAAGCAGCCAATGTCCAAAGAAAAAAATTGAAAAACCTGCTGATGAACTGTCCCTCAAAAGGACTTACTTAAAATACAAGTCTGTCTCCCTGTAACCAGTATAGACCTTTGCACAGCACTGTATGTAATGATCATGTCCAAGTCAGTTTTGTTGTCATTACTCAGGTTTACAGTATATAAATCACTAACCTGAGGGTGGATAGCCAGTAAAAACCTGTCAGTAGCTGACAACCTGAACTGAGCTCTGGCTTGGAAAATGAAATGTGAGGCTTAGATTTAAAACAGAAGCCTTTCTAGGCTAAATTTAACTGTAAAACCAAAGTGATTCCGTTTGCATTTAGCAATAATATCCCATTTATATCCAGTCTTAGTCAGTGGGAGTTGTTAAGCGCTCCGTCTTGGAGACTTCTGAGAAAGTAAATCACATTACCAACTTTAGATCTCAGCTCTAAAGTTGATGAGTGCAATGCAAGCACAACCAATAGGAATAAAGGCCAGAACTACAAAATAAGCTCCAGGCTGTTAAAAGACTGACAGTCCCTTCGCTTTAGAATGTGGAGGCTTGGACGTGAACACAAACAGCATTTTTCTTCAGCTGTAAACCCTGTCGAGGACGAATTTTGGGTGGTTTCCCTGTTTTTAAATTTTTTTTTTTTTAACGCATTTCAATGATTAATTATGAGTACCACAAAAGACTGAAACCCTCCAAGTTGGTGGTTTAGGTTCCCGCATCAATACCTCTTTTATTGAAACAGTGGCTCTTTATAGGAGAGCAACTAACAGGACTCACATCAGCAGATACTGTTCCTCAATAAAGGAAATGTTTGCCTTGGCCCTCAAGGAAAAGGCTGACTCCCTCTTCCTCCTTTGACAACCTCCCAGCGAAGGTCCAAGTTTACATGACACAAGCAGAGATCTCGCTCCAATCCTGCTCTGAAAAAACATGAGAGTTTGTTCAAAAGCTGCTTCATAAACCGGATACAGAGAAATGTTCCTCTGTGGAAGGAAAAGGAGGCTTCAAAGGAGGCGATTTATACGGGGAGTATTATAAACTGTGGAGAAAATGACCACACGCAGCAGCGCTGACCCTAGAACTGCTGAACAAACAGCGAGAAAGCAAAGAATTACTTAATTCTCCACTTAAAACATAAACCGTGAAATGGATTATTACACATAGAGAAGAGCGAAATTACTCAGGTATCGGATCACGCTGGCTCCAGAGTTCCCGTCTGATTACTTAGAGCTGCAGCCAGCTGACAATTTACACCCTGCTCTGTATGTTTGCTCTGTATACGTTTCTCTGTAATGGTTCCCATGCACTTTGGACTCAAAGACACATTTGTGCAAAAATCAGAAAACTGGTGCCTTAAATTCCCAAAAAGCGTTGTGCAGCATCACTCTTTGGCCTTATCTGAGATCTGGTTGTTGAACTGTGCAGCGGCTGAGGGTAATTTAGTAGAAAGGAAAAATATTGGCTGAAGGTATTCCACTATAATCCAATTTCATGTTCATGTGCACGTCGGCCAAGAGTGAGTTTTCCCTCTGCAGCACTAATTCTCCAAACATTCATCCTCATGTACTTTTATTATTTGAAAGGTATGGCAGGTTAAAATTCACTGGAGGGAATTTAAATAGGAAAATACACTCTACCACAAAGGAAAAGACATTTAAATACATCTTACCTGACCTTTTCCCCCCTTCTTTTACACTCAACCTCTCAACATCTACCAGGCCACCAGTGACTGGTTAGGGGTTTTTTTTGGCCACATTTCATAAACTTTAAAGAGTTTAAATAAATTTTGTCATTATAGTTTTTCTGCTAAAGGTTTTCCCATGTTTCCCACGACAAATAGAAAAAACTCAAAAAAAAAAAAAAGATAAAAAAGAAAAGGGATGGACAGTAACCCAACCAGTAACCCGCCCTGGAATGGATGTTTAGAGGTTAAAAAGCAAGAATAGTAATTTTAGAAATATCAATTATGATGATTTATTAGGGTGGGTAGCTCTTTATCCTCTCATGACTACTTGAGGGTCCCTGGAAAGTTGCCCAACCAGCCTGCTTGTGCTTTGTGAATTCAGTAGATGATCTGATGGCATTCCTTGAGGTGTCCTGTTGGGAGTACTTTGGAAGTATGGAGCCTTCCATCTCTGAATCTACTCTCTATTGCAGACAATAATGGAGAATTGGTTCTCAATGTTGGGCTGCCCACTGTCACTGATTCTGTTCATAACTTTAATAGACAAACTTTCTAGGGTAGCCAAGGGGTGGAAGGTTTTGCAGCTTTCTGGCCTCATGTATTTAGTATTTCCAGGATGTGTGGTCATTCTTTCTTTTATTTCCAGATTATATTAGACCGTTTTACAGTCAAGTGTGAAGTGGTAGCAATGAGAATAAACATATGAAAGTCTGATACGATGCTTGAAGAGTGAGACGTATCCACTTAGGCTCTTGTTTACGAGCAGAGGAAAAATCGATCAGGAGATTGACAGATGGACTGATGCAGCAGTCTGTCATTATGAACAGAACTCAGCGATTTAATAGCTGATCTGGGTTCCAATCCTCACCTACAGCCACAAGCTGTGGGTAAGAATGAGATTGAAATGAACTTCCTCTGAAGGAGTCTGGGCTCAGCCTTAGAGAGGTTGTTCAGGATAGAGATGCTGCTCCCTCACATTGGAAGGAGCCAGTTGAAATGGCTCATCTGAACAGAATGCCTCCTGGGTGAAGTGTTTTAAGTCCCTGAGTTAGAACCAGGAGAGATTATGGTTCTCTGGAGCAGATGGTTGGTGGCTGGACAGAGGGAAGTCTGAACATTTCTGCTCAAACTGCTCCCACCACAATCTCTTATAAGGATTATTCTCAAGTGTGAATCATCCAAAACTACTATATTAGATTCTAAGAATAAAATAAGGAAGTGGAAATTGAGAGGATAGTTCTCTTTCTGGAAATGAGCAGAAAAGGTAACACCCATTAATTAATTATATACTTTAATCATTTTTAAAAAATCAAGTAAAAAAAGAGAAGAATATAGTTCAAAATGAAAAATAAGAGAAATCAATCAGACCCATGATTTTAAGTAAAATCAGGAAAGGCTGTGCAAACACATTGCAGGCAAAAAGCTATCATCCTTACAGCCTAATTAGTGATAAAGACATCAAAATGACCACAGTCTAGCTCAAACACTTTTCCTGTCTTCATATGGTTCCTCTCAGTGACTGAAGTATATCATATCCCTGGTGACCCTTAACCTTTTGGCATGCGTCCGGCTTGATCTCTTTGTGAGCTCCTCATCCTGATGTCCCACTGATCCCGGCTGGGTGCCTGTTTACACGGCAAGAAATACAAATAATGAAACCAACTCTGACAGTGTTGGGCCTCTACATATGACCTACTTTTACATTTTCCCTGGCACTAGCTTATCTGAGGCTGGGGAAATGTATGAGAGGTATTGGGAGCCAACCAAACAAAGAAATGTGCTGAGAGAAACTTCGTCCACCTGCGAACTGCAACTGACGGACCAACCGCTGGGTGCTAAATCAACCAAAGAAATACAAACAGTGAACCTTTTTACTTACCTGACCTCTGTGAGAAACAGCTGGACAGCGGTTTTCATTGAAACCTCTGTCGTCACTTTACCTCTGCTTCAGTGAAGTTAAATCAAAGCCGACCAGGCTTACGCTCAATAAAACTACAATAAATCAAAGTCACTATCAGTCCTGTGGATAATAGGCACTGCATATTAGAACATATCAGAACAGTAATACCACTGTAATGGTGAGGTGAAACTAAAAAAGGTAACAATTACAAAATTACCATATAGCTACCAAAGTACTTGGTATAAATGTATTTCAGTAATGTCAGTATGAATTTTATGTATCAGTAACTATAGGTCTTCTTTTTTGAAGTAAAATGGTAATACGCCAATGTTAGTGGCATAATAAGCTGATAATAATAATAATAATAATAATAATAATAATAATAATAATACATTTTAGTCTCATATCCAAATTAACAGTTTGTAATGCTGACATTATGTCCTCTCTTCCTCTCTCATTAGTTTGCCAATCAAATTATGCTAAGCATGAGTAAAATTAAACTGGGGTTCTTTTTTATGTTTATTGCTTATAAAAATGCAGGATGAGGGGACATTAACTCAGGAGTATCATAAAAAGTTTGAGAACCACTGCTTTAACATGCCAGATTTACAAAATAAAAGCCTATTTATGTTTTCTAACTTGTACAATGTAACCTGTCAACCTACAAGCAAGCAACAGCCCAGTTCTGGTAGTAGCAACAATCCTATTGCAATTAATCCAGAAATTACACAACCTAGTTGTTATTATTAATATTATTATATTATAGTCTTTCAAAAATGTTATACACCACCTGGGTCTGGGTGCAGTTTCCCCCTCCAGGGGCAAGGGTACCTAGACCCGGTTCTTAGAGTACGCTTGGGGAGTGTGTACAGTGTCTCTTTATGTCTGTCTCCACGTTGGTTGAGTGTGGAGTAATTGCTTATGAGAGCATGAGGGTGGGAATGGATGTTTGTATCTGTGTGTGCCTGTATGTCTGTGTCTATATGTCAGGTTGGGTATCAGACGCCACCTCTCTGGGGACATCTCAGGCCCTCCAAGGTTTGGAGGCCTATCTCCCCCCACCACTTCCCCTGCCGGTGGCGGACGCCCTCAGACATCGGTGCGTTAGTGGTTCTTTGTGTCCGGGGATGGGCGTCCAGGTACACACCGGCTCACTCCTTGGTGGCTGCTTATTGGCACCTGGAGCCTGGGGCTCGCTCGGGCCACTTCGGGGATGGGGTGCCCTCGGCCTCTCGGCCTGGGGCTCGGTCACTCAGGCACAGCTGGCTGCCGGCGGAGCTCACGGGCACGTCACTGCAACCCCCCCTGGCTTCTGCTCCGCGGCTGCTGAGTGACCCCTCATCTGGGACTCATCTTGGCTCCTACCTCAAAGCACACTGTGCGCTGTCAATCTTACGCGCTGCACAATAATGTTTAATATTTAGTATTTACTGTCATATTCCCATATATCATTGTGATGTTGTTTATTCTATTACTCTCGTTTTCTTCTGCTTGTTTTCTTTTTTCTTTCTCAACAGGTGATCCAGGTGATCGATATATGTATTTTTTGTCTACTTATTCTGTTGGTTTTTGTTTTTTGCCCTTTTTCCCCGTCCCTCTTCTCAGCTGTTTTTCTTTCCCTCTTTCTTTCTCCCCTTTCTTTCCCCCAGTCAAGTCTGTCCCGTATTCAGCAAGTGAAAGGTGAATCAAATAGACCATTACGGCAAGGCTGGGATGGTCCATTTGGTAAAGTAAATCCGTTGGGCATCTTTCTTCGCCTTTAGACAATAATTCTGATGGCAAAAGAGCCAAACGGGACAGGCAAAAAAAAAAAAAAAAAAAAAAATGTTATACCTATCTAGACCCATACTCATAGATACACTGTTTAAATACCAAAATAATGGACTTGCTCTTTATGCTTTAATGTTTTACCATTATCCATTTCACTTTGGAGAAGCAGAAAAAATATTTAATTCCCATTTTACTGTTAGCTGATGACTGTATTGGTGGTATTTAATATGAAAAAGTATATCTATGTGACTGAAAATACAGAAACCTAAAATAGGCCTACATTCCTTTAATAATCGAAAACTAAGTTGGTGCTGGATTATATTTACATTAATTCCATTTATCCTCAAAAGAAGCTTAAGCTGTTATGTGAAAAAGTGTGGCTGTGTGCAGACCTGCGAGGCAATGTAATAGGAGGCTGAATGAGCTGTGGTTTCTGTGGACAGGAGATGCTCTAGAGCTGAAGGAGTAAAGTGGGGAAATGTTTTGGGATGTGATTCACAGATCAGGACTACAGCTCTTGGCTCACTAAGCCGCTCTGTGAGACTCCATGCATCAATGTATTTACTGTTCTCCTATGTCAATTTGGAACAAGCGAGGCCACCAGCGACTCGCCAATTTACTGACATCACCGGCTAAATAATACCACTTATGAGAATGCAAGCCCCGCCCTGAAGCTGGGGCTGGCTTCCCTGAGCTTAATTTAGCTCTGAATCACTGCAGCCATTATGAAAACCTCTCAAAAGTGTATTCATGCTTCTCCCCCCTCCAGCATCTTACCTCCTTTTTCCACACGACTCTTCACTTCACTTCACCCTGCCGTGTCCACACATCATCACCACGACAGCGGCGGCCTGCAGAGGGCCCTGAGATGAAGGGCACGCTATTGTGTTTTCATTCAGTTTGTGGGGCCTGGGTCCTGGCAGCCCACATTAAAACTTCTTGCAGACAGAAGAAGATCCAGCAGTTGTGAATTAGCTTGATGTTAGCAACTCAAAGAGGAATGAAAAACTTGTAAAGAATCTTCAGTATTGAGAAAAACTGAAGCTTCAAGCTTCCAGTCTGTAGATCTGTATTTGAAGGCACTCAGCCTAACCTCAGGAAAAACATCATTAATCACACCTGCTGCTGTTAAGTCAGCTTTATTCATCAGTCTGTTGCTCACATTAGCCCGCATTGAGCATATGAACCGCAGAGTCAGCAACTGTCCTGCTCTGTCATGTTCCCTTACTGCATATTCTGTATGTCATGTATGCTGTCCAGCATCTGAGAGGGGAGCATATTTGCTGTCTCTGAGTATCAGTATGATGACAGCAAAGTTCCTTGGACGTTATAAAGATACCAGTATCAGATATATGGTGTATAGCTAAGTTAAGCTAGCTGGCTAACCCTCCCCCATGTTTGCTGTTACTGTGGAAAGTAAGTGTAAGTGTAGTCTAAGCTGTACTTACTGTCCTGTATAAAGAATGAATGACATGAAATTATAATTTGATAAAGAGTATTAAATATATAGATAACTTCAATAATGTATAGAACCAGCATCTGAGTAAACATCTAAAACGAATTCATCATTTTTAAATGAATTAGCCTAGTTTAGCTTACTCTCTCAGGCTCTCTTTCTATTGAAATCCTCTATTATGCCTCACCAGTGTTTACCTTTGTACTTATGTGCAGTTTGTGTTGGGTCGTTTGGTGAAGTTAAAGATTTTCTGAGCTAATTTTAGCTAATGCTGCTTACTGTTGATGCTGTGAGCAAAAGAGTTGCAGCAAGGAATTCAGAGCATAAACCTTACTTCCTTACTAAGGCTTCACATAGAAAGCAGACATTTTTAAGTTATAGTCTGCTGAGAAACTGGCAATTAAAAAAGTCCAATATACTAAAAAATGTATCCAGTGCATATTTACTAATCAAAAGCTGGCCTATTTTTTTTAAACATTTTTTTTCTTAATGCAGTTAAATCAGGTAGGTATGTATGAACTACATATGGAGCTCCAGTCTCCAGTTTGGGGGGATTTTCATCAGTTAAAGAAGCAGAAAATCTTCTTTCCACCTCCCGATTGGCTGAGGGACATCCTGACTATTAAGTAAAAACACACATACATCCACTCATTCATGCTCCTCATGATTTTCCACCAGTGGATGAAAGATGTCTGACATTCTTCTTCTCAGCCTGTGTGGTCCATTTTCTAAGGGCGACGTCATGCTGGTGAAAAGTCAGACTGAGACTCATCACCTTTGCTTCGAGTCATCGACTGGATGAACATCAACTTTCTGCACCTCGAGCTGGTTTATAGGGACAACGGTCAGACTTTCCACAAATTTTTGAGCTGATAAAAAGTCACAGGTTTTTATTCATGGTGTTAAAATGCTCAACTTATTTCCAGAAAACACAGCACCATACCTTAAATAACGAATAAGAATGCCCGCTCCTGGAGGTATGTGGAAAGGAGGAGTTGTGGTGCATATTGTGGCAAAAAGTCTCCTTCAGTATGCTGCCATTGACAGTTGAAAACCAGTGGGATGCATTGTTGGTAATTTACTTGTTGGTATACTGCTTGTAGTAGTAACATTATTTAATTCAATGTGGTGCACCTCAGGGTTCTATCCTGGGTCCTCATTTACATTGAGGTCCGCTACCATTATTTCCCACCACTTTCATGTGAATAATATTCAGGTGTATATCCCTTAAAAATAGTTGTTATACAAAATCTATTTTTAAAAAACCCCCAAAAGACCTTTTAGTCAAGGAGCCTTTGTTCCAGAAATTATTGAAAAAAAAAAACATGCTAAACCTGACTTAAAGACAGTAGAGCAGAAACCATTGTGGGTGCATATTGCTGCTGCACCACTGATGGGCAAGTTTAT
Organism: Pelmatolapia mariae; assembly: GCF_036321145.2. Lineage (NCBI taxonomy): Eukaryota > Metazoa > Chordata > Actinopteri > Cichliformes > Cichlidae > Pelmatolapia > Pelmatolapia mariae. The sequence goes on along the minus strand of NC_086242.1, from coordinate 22,608,565 downwards.
GCTCAGTTAGGCTCATTTTTCTTATTTAGGAGGTAAAATCTGATCTGGAGAGGTTTCATTCCTTTTTTCTCTACTCTTTCTCTAATCTCTACTCTTTATTCTACTGAATCTAGTGGTAAGTTTTAGGCACTGGAAAGTAAACCTTAAACTGAATTCAACAGATTTTACTTAAAATTCCAGGTGAACTCTGGGAATGATACCATACAACCTGTCTGCTTATCATTTTCTTGTACATTTTAAAACTGACTTTAAAAAGCGCAGGCTGTTCTCCTAAATAAAAGCTTTTGGTGTCCGTCTGAACGGCATTCTGTCGCTCCAGTCTGACAGCATCACACCGTCAGTAAGAAAGAGCACTCGGAAATGTGTTTTGGTCCTTTAATGCCTCATCTTTGAAGCAGATGTGACCTGGCTGAATATTTTTCCTCCACCTGAACATCCGATCACAGCTCGGGGGAAAATTTCAGGTGGACAGAAAATGGACATTCTTGAAAATCACAAACTGAAGAGGTGTGAGAGGTGAAGGCGCTGCAGTGGCGTTGTGGGTAACCTGGGTTTATTTAGACTGGGTGTGTAGGCCATTACATACCAACAGAGCCTGCTGGCACAGCCGGCCGAGGAGCTGCTGCTGTGCTTTGATTTTAATGCTGAGCTCAGTTTGGAAAGAAGGTTTTTGTAGGCCAAAAGCCGTGTGTTATTGCAGTGATAATAACAGAAGAAAGTATCACCTTGACTGTTTTTGAGGAGTTTCTTCCTTCTGTTCTAAATCCACTTTTCTTCCTTGAACTTAGTTCTAAACCTTAATACAAACACACAAACAGCACATATTTTCTTTTTAAAGCAGCAGATTACTGTAAAAATCTCTCAAAAGCAGATCAGAAGCAGCAAATATACTGTTTTCCTTTTTTCCCCACAATGGCTATTTTATTTCAGAGTTTTTTTTACCTATGTATGTTTTTTGACTACACAGAGATCACTTTAAAAATGTCTTAGTTTTTTAATAAAAATTATTTGGGGTACCAAACTCGTTTCAGTTTATGGATCATGTTCAACCTAGTTTAATTAATGAACTCAAATGCACAGCACAGCTATTTCCAGTTAGCCTTTAAAAAACTTCAAATCATTCCCTTTTTTATGTGAAAACATTCAATAAATAGATTTAAAAAATAAATAAATAAAACATCTTACAAAGTTAAGAAAATCCCATAATTTTCCATCCATCCATCTCCTGACAGTTGTCAGGGTCCAGGTACCAGCAGCTGCTCAGACTTCCCTCTTCCCACCACCTCCTCCTTTCTTCTCACCAGACACTTAAGTGTACCCAAACCAGTCCAAGAGGTATCCTGAAACCACATAACAGGCTCCTCTGGATGTCCTCAAGTTCTCTCTAAGGAAGACATCCTTCAAAGGAAGCTCATTTCGATTGTTTTTCTTTCAGTTACTTCCTGAAGCTTGCGCTCATGGGTTAGGGTAGGAAAGTAGATTGAATCCACAGCTTTCCTTTATAGTGTCTGGACTACTGGAAATATGCCTGTCTGTCTTCTGGTCTTCCTTCACTGATGAACAGGAACTCTGGGCCACGTTTCACTTGCTAAGTGGATGATTCCTTGTTCTGCATGGTTTTGGTCCCAGTCCCTCTTTTAGTTTACTTCCTGTTTTATTTTGGAGGCTAGATTTATTTTCTCTGTTTTTACTTCCTTCCTTTGTTCTTTTCCTGCCTTTGTTGGTGTCTGATCGTGTTCACCTCTTTCTTATTATGCTTCCCTCCTTCTGGTTATTTGCACTGCATTTGATTTGAAGCAGGAGGTCAGAAATCCCAAGTTCCCATCAGATTTGCAGATACACTGCCTCCTCAAGTCCAAGGCGCCATCAACCAATTCAAATAAAAAAAAAAAAAGAGTAAAAACAGCTGTATCAGTAATACAGCTATTAAAGTTTTCATTTCTGAGTCACTGAATGAGCCATACAACACGTTTTCTCTCGCTTGCTGTTAATAACTAATTTTTTTTGCAATTTGTGTTTTTGAGTTTCTTTCTTGGAAAAAAATGACTACAAACTGTAATTAATAATTTTATAACATTTAATAATATCGGTTCTTAAGTAAAAGAAAAAGTACACGTGAAAACTCAAACGGCCTCTGACATTATAACATTGGTTCTTTAAGGGTCTGAAGTCATAAAACAGGTTTGAGATCAGGGACAAAAGAGTTCATCTGCAGGTATCAGCTGCCGCCTTTGAAGACTGGAAATAATACTCAGCGGTGCATTAACATCTTCCACGGCCCGATGGCTGTTTGTCTTCTCACCGCATTAATCCAGACTCTTTCTTCATCTCTGATCCTTACAACAACACCAGCTCTGAGAACTAATAAATGGAAGGGTTTGATTTCCGTCAGTGGTGCCAAACACCACAGGCTCACCTTCACGGAGCATGGGTCAGGTTGAAGGGCTTGGGCCCCCGAAGGCCACAGGGCCGGGTGTTTACCCACAGGGCGTTCCCTTATTGATGTATCAGCGCAGGGCGGGGAGCTCGAGCAGATAAGCAGTGTTATAACACACATCATATCAAAGCAGCAATCTCTGCTCGCTTTTATTCCTGAAGCTGGAGATGGACAGACGTCTGAAGCTTTCAACAGCAGCTTATACTTCTGATATTCATCAATGAGTCATCTCACAGTGTTTAGAAGGAGGTGAAGAAAAGCTGCAGAGAGGGGCCGTCCTGACCTCAATCTGCAGCAGCTCTGAAGGAGTTTATTCAGCAGTTTGAACAAATTGTCAAGAATTAAAGACAAAAACACAACACACAAACAAATACAGAAACATGCAGGAGGTTACTGAGCTGACCTCTGACCTTCTGGGCCCTGAACCTGTTTGAAGGGACTCTCCATCACAAGAGTACACAAGGCATGAACTGATGAAAAATAAATGGACATAACTTCTAAGAGAAGAAAAATATGAGAGATAAAAACGGACTGCAGTGAGAAAAAAAAAAAACTGTCAAAAGGCTAGAGGCCGGTAACTGAACTGGACCCAAGTGCAGAAACCCAGAGCAGAGGCAGATGGAATGATTTAACAATGTTTATTTAACTAACACAACTAACACTTGGCAGTGACAAAATATACAGTAGCTTGGTAACGTGGCTGTGGCAAAACAGGGAAACCGGACCGGGAAGGCAGCGGTAGTGTGACTGGTATGTATGGTCGCACTGGGGAGAGAGGGGAATGGAATTAGAATGCAGCAAGTGGTGAGTTCCAGAAAAGGTGAGTATAATAGTTTTTCCCAGTTTACTTTGCTGGAAGAGTGACAGATGCATTGAGGGAGAGGCGGCATAGGTCTGAGTGAGTTTGATGGTGTGAAATGGCTGACCTGAGTTCTGTTGGTTTAGATAGTGAGGTGACAGGCAGGTGAGGCATGGAGAGATTTCCAGAGAGCGGGTAGGTGAGCCAGATTCCAAGAGATTAGGAGTTCTGAGCCGTGGAGGTTCTGGGACAACCCCCCCCTCCCAAAACAAGACATAGCCACATTAATTTCTTTATTTCGTACAAAATCACAGTTTAATAAATAGTCTGTAAAAATGAGTACAAAAGTGGTTTTCTTAACATTCCATATATGAATCGCTAGTAACCTTCGGGTCAAAGGAGTCTTTAAATGGATTACTTACAAGACAACAACGTAAGTAACAGAAGATATGAAACATAAGGCCTGCTTACCAACATAGAGTTGTTGACAAACTGGCGAGGAACGGACATCAACATGGAGCTTAAATCTCCCAGCCTAATTGCCTCAATCAGCTCCAGGTGAGAGAGGGGCTGCATGGGCAGGACCAAGGAAGCTCAGGAACCTGTTGGATATTTCCAGCCACTCACCCAGACCATGACAAAAACACAAAATCAGCCAAAGATAGATGGAGGAAATCTGATGGAAGCAAACATGAGAAAAAACTGCAATAAGTCAAAACTATTTTAGAGATTTTCATCTAAATATGGGCACTTACTGCTGAGGCCGAAGCTTCAAATATCTAGAAACTAATGGGTGACCTCACTGTGGCTGCTTCTATCATTTATGTACAGTCTATGTTTAGCTTGCTGTGAATTCACCTTCACACGCTGACCTCAGATGTCACACAGAATTTCAAGTTAGGAGGGTCAAAGATCATTTAACCATCTGCCTGTAATAACAAAATATTTTCTAAAAGGTGACCCATAAAATATTCTGAAATATCCCCAGGCAGTGGTTTATTATGTTGGTCCAGTGAAGACTGACATGTTTTTGTTTCTTTGAAAACCAAAAACAGAGACACTGCTGATCAGCAGTGAAATAATGAGGCAGATTTCAGTTTTTGTTTGCAGGGTCTGTTCTCACAGCTCCATCTGCACATGGCCGACTCTGAGCCAGTGTGAACTTTCCTCTGGAAAACAAAACAGAGCAGCTTCGAGGAAAGCCAAACAGGCCTTCAAAAAGATGGAGTTAGATGCCGATGCTCCACCTGTCAGAGGACAGGAAAGATAGCAAATCTCATTGGCAATGACTGTTTGTTTTTCTGATTCCTGTCCAGCTGTTGGTGACGCGTGAGAATGTTCCTCCAAGCAGCTGGAACAGAAGCTTTAAAGCACAAGCCTGGCTGCTGCATGAAACTCACGAGTGTCACAGAAATCCTCGGCTCAGCCATGAGATCACGCACGACGGGCGCCACTCAAGTCTTCCAGGAGTCTTTAAGATGGATAACATATGGAGGAACAACACTTCATTTCCTGTTGATTCAATTTACTCTATTTACACCTGCACTGAAAACCCGCCCGTCCACTTTCATACATGGAACCCACTGAGGAGAGCAGATACGACCCTGGAACAGTGTGAGGAGGGGGGTTTGCAAAGTGGCCTGCAGGGGCTGCAGCTGAGAGGCTAAAGCAGCTTAAAGCAGAGGTTAATGTGGGCCTGGGTTTGAGTTTGACTTTGTGGTCTACCTGAAGAAACTCCATGGTTGATGTCTGTAACTTATCTCCTGTTTGAAAGATCTGTTTTTTTTTTATTTCTTTTTTTTTTCCAGATCAGAAATTGCAAATTAAGTGTTTTGGTGTTTTGTTCCCCCCCCCCCCAAGATGGCTATTGTATTTCAGACCTTTTTACTTTCAATTCCTATTGTTTTTTTTTTTTACTACGGAAAGCTAAAATTGAGCAAATCTGGGAAAGCCAAAGTAACCAACATCCACAACTGGGTCTTTGGAATAAACTCTAAGAAATAAATGTAAAAAACTCCATCCACCCAGATCTGGCTGAATTGCTCTGAACGTGATTACACAGACTCGAGTTGTTAAGCACTTTATAGGAGTTTGATTCCTAAAAATCTTCCCTAAACTATACATATATAGATGAGCGAAAAAGGTTGAATGTGTTATTTGTGGGAACGTTGGTCCAAAATTGGACACATTTATGGTTAAAACCTGTCAAAAACAGCGGAACAGCTCTTTTTGCACCTGTGTGACCTTCTTTTATTCCTACAATCCCGAATCAGGAGTTCCTGTCAGGTTTCCTTTGAACACTCCTTTGACTTTGTAAACTTGAGCTCATGCAACCTGTTTACACTTGTTATCTTTAACTCAGAGATTGCAGATTCTCCCTTTTCCCTCAGAAACAGCCGGTAAATAAACCACAGTGCAGTATCTTCACCTCCTTCTACATCTGCTAAAAAACTGACAAACAAAGCACCAAACTTAGCCTCTGCTCTGAGGAATTTTCCAGTTGGTGCAGGCGTTCTGAGCTGCTTTCCAAAGAATCCATTTATTTGGAAAAAGGCTCATCAGGAAGTGCAAGTCCAAACAAAGGCCAGTGATTGTAAATCTAAATGTGGATCCAGGCTGCATCGGGATACTTGCACCCTCTGAGTCCAGACGGAGGCATGGATGGAGGTCTATTTAAGGTCAAAAACAGCCTCTTCAAAGCCCTCAGACTCTCGGGAAGATGTGTCAGTGTTTATTATACCACCCAGAACACACACACATAAACACAGATTCACAGACAGGACACCGGCTTAAATTCCAGGCCCTGACCTACACCCTGAGCTACACCCTGACCTACATCTCACCTGAACTTCAGTCCAGTGTGAGCCTGAGGTCAGCGGACCGAGCCGTGATCAGAGCAGCTAGTTTCTCTTTCACACTGAGGAAAGGTGCGTCAGCGCTTCCTTTAGCATGATGGAGATGCTGGAGTAGATGTTAATCTCAAATCTACTCTGTCAGAACATCAGAAGTCCTGAATGGTCAGCTTAAGTCCTCTCAGCTGTTTGTGGTCCCTTTGTATGACCTGACCTTTATTAGTATTCATATTTAGAAAAAGCTCATCATTCATCATTTCACAACCAAAGTTTCCTTTGCTTCGTTGAAACATGCTGATGTACTGGTGACTGTGTGATACTTGAAAAACAGTGGATTCATCTCAGTCTGATCAAACATCTGGATTACAGATGTGGAAGACTTCACTGACTCACAATGAGATGCTTTTAATGTTTTTAATGGGATAAAAACCTGCTAATTATCACCAAATCACAGCTTCGAATGTTAAATATCAAACACTTGACACATTCCACCAAGAAGATCCATGATGAGAAACGTGTTTATTGTTTAAAACCTCCTGGTTTTATATGAATGAGTGAAATGTAGATTTACTGTATCTGTCCTCAGTCTTCATCGTTCCTTGTGGAGGTCTTGGGGCTGGACGCTGTGCTGATGTTTTCCTGTGTGGGTTTGGAGAAAGCAGTGACGTAATGACCTTTTGCCTCACGTCACTGCAGACGGAAACGTTTTGAACATTTGCTCTTGGCAACCGTTGGCCTTCTGTGGCGACAGCCCGACAGCGACACGATGACAGAACTTCAGATTGCTGCTGTCAACGTCGACGGGAGCACAAATCAGGTAAAGGAAACCTTTCCACAGACATATGGTTATATAAGTGTTACACAGGCGTGGAGATCCTGAAGAACAACTTATATATTTTTAATATTTATTCAATTCTCTTCCAAACACCAGCTGTCTCTTCTAAGTTTTGGGTGTATACTAAAACAAAAATATAATCATTCTCACATCATTTGTTGCTATTCAATGAGCAGCGTGAGCTGTGCATACATGTACAATATCTTTATCTAGAGAGATGAAGTTTGTGTTTCAGTCATGTTACTGTATGAAAATCATTAAACCCAATGAAACTGGTAAGATAAAGGCAGGGAAGTGTTCTTTAGATCTTAAAAACCAGATTAATAGAATAATCAGTTTATATGGCACACCTATATATGATATATAATGAACACAGCAGTCCAGTCATTACTGCAACCTTTCTTAAAATAAAACTCATAGTTATGTGTATCATGTGCAATTTCCATTGTAAATATTATTAATGAAATTGCGGGTGGGGGCGGGGATGGGGGGGGGGGGGGGGGGGGTAGGGTCAGGGCAGTAAAAACATGTGGAGCTCAGCTGTGATGTCATCATGTCATCAAGTACACTGCTGTTCCATTGTGGAAAAGTTGCACCGTGTTCTCCCGCCTGTGTGATGCTACGGCGAGTGCTATAGGACAAACATGTTTTCGTCAGCCAATAGGTCAGAAACATTTAGACTGTACCCTGTACAACCATCATGGCCAGATTGAGTGTCTTCTTCTGTTTATGTAAAACATACATTTCTGTACTCACTGAATTTTAAGATATTTGAATAACATCAACACTTAGCAATAAGTCAAGAAAAAAGCACATGTGGTTAATTAAATACTTTACAGTATTTTATGCTTTTACCAGAGTCACCTTAAAATCTGTAGTGAGTACCTTTACTCTCTGTCCATGAGTCCGTGACTCAGTGACGCTCACTGCTGTCTAATGACAGCGATACTGAGGTGGGTTGTTGAGGCCATCCTGAACCTTTCTCTAGTAAGCACTGCTGTTTTTGTAGTTGTTAGCTGCTGTTAGCCACTGTTAGACGACATGAGTGACCATGTTGTGAACCACTTCCTGTTCTTGTTTCTGCTGTCTTTTTTGGAGTTTTTATTGTTTTGTTTTTTTGTTCCTTTTTTGTTTATGCCTCTCTGTTTCTTCCTGTTTTATTTTGAAAGGTATCCCCTTGTGTAGTTGTCTGTGTTGTTAGATCCTGCCCTTGTTAGTGTTCACCTGTGCCTTATTGTCCCTCTCCTTGGTGTTTTGCATCACCGTCCTCATTTTTAGTTTTTGTATTTTTACCTTCCAACTCCCTCAGCACCTTTAATTAATATTAACCTTTTATTATTATTAATTATATATTTTTCTTGTTACTTTTTTACCTTTTTATTTCCTTCCCATCAGTTCAGTTCAGTTTTTCAGTTCACTCTGTGACCCTAAAGGCCAGTGTTACTCTGAAAAGAAATGAGCCAGGCAGTGTCTGTCCCGTCTCTGGTTTATGGGAATGTCTCGGATACTTTTTGTTCCCTTGAACCTTTTTGTCCCTCGGCAGGTTCCTGTAACTGACCTTGCTTCATTAAACCCTCTTCACCGACAGCAGGACACACACAGACAAGCTTTCTATTTTTAGGGGTTTTAACCTCGTGGGACATTCGAGGTAAGGGTCACCACCACCGCCCAGATGTGTTTCCCATCAAGTCCAAACAGACTCGAGCAGATCCTGTTTTCTATTTAAAGAAATGTCTTCACCTCACACACCTGTTTGTTTAACCATGGCCTCTCAGGACCAGCAGCTGGTGAAAACATCCTTTACGCTTTAACTCTGAGGGGCCACAGTTTCCAGTTTGTTCATTAGGTTAACGTGATGTTCACACTGACGGAGAATAAAGCTTTTCTCAGTCTGAGTTCAACGTTTATCTGTAGAGTTTTTAGGTTTTATTAACACTCACTATGAGGAAACAGAACAATGTGCAATAAAGTTCAAACCTTTAATGTTTTAAAAAAAAACAAACATTTTAGGTCATATGAGAGCAGTGTTTCCCAACCACTGTGCAGCGGCACACAGGCGTGCTGATCAGGTGTGCCGTGGAAGATTATCTGGTTCCATCTGATACTGAGTGACTGGCTTGAGTAACGAGCAGAACAACTATTCTCTTCCACTAGAGGGCAGTACAACTACCTGCTCTAATTAAATGGGTTGCCAACTGCCAGTAAAACAGAAGAAGACGAAGAAGAAACCGAACCAATTCCGCTGTACCTGGTGTGCGGGGAAAAATGATCAGTATGCTTTTTGTGACGATTTTGTTTGGTGGTGTGCCGTGCGATTTCTCTAATGTAAAATATGTGCTGTGGCTCCAAAAGGCTGGGAAAAACTGTATTAGAGGATGATGCTGTTTCAAAGTTTTGAAATGACAATAAGGATAAAAGATCTTAAAGGGGTTTGTCATGGTCACTGCATGGACGAGGAGAAAGGGAAGAGAGGACCCAAACACAGGTCTTGCAGGCTGGTTGAAGATGAATACAGTGTTTATTGACAGAACTGAGAGAAATGAACATGAACGACTGGTCTGAACATAACTGAACTGGAAACGCACTCACTGAATAGACGATGACGAAATGAGAAAAACTGAGGGCTTAAATACAGTGGATGATCAGGTAAGAACACAGCTGAATTGGATCTGACCAATGAGACATGGTAAGAAGAACTGAACATAATGCACACAGACAAAAGGCTAACACAATAAAACAGGAAGCACATGGAAACTAAACACTGACAAAAGTCCAAACTGAAAACTGGGTTCCTGATTACCGACCCAGGAACCCAGATAGGGTTCAAGTGACTTGATTTAATCTTTTTTTTTAAATCTTTATCAGGGATATAATATATACTGCATAATAAGAACAAGTAAAAACAATATAATCCTCCCCTTGAAACAGCATCAGTCAATATAAAATGTGACAGGGTAAATGGATGAAGAAATATTAAAAAAAAAAAATCAAACTAAGTTTCTCAGTGGGACTGTTGATGTTGAATATTTTTGCACAAATGTTTACAAATTTTATTTAAAAATAAAAAAAACTAAAGAGAAAACAAAATGCACACATTAATGTATTAAATGAAATATAAGCTGTTACATATAACACTAATGCATATCTATCTATCTATCTATATATATATATAAATATAAATAACACTAATAAATTATTTAAAGAATTTCCTAAATATGAAACTAAACTAACACTTCTCTTATATTTTTCCACATGTTGGATTTGCCCTATTATATCAATCTAAACATAAATAAGCTGATTAATCGATTATTTGACTTTAATAATATTTTTATAGAGAGCTGAGTCACTTTTTAAAAGCTCTGATGTCTCCAGCATCTCAGCTTCTAGAATTTACAGCTTTTTAAGTCATAATAAATTCAGATTTGGGCATATTTAATTTAAAATGACAAAATGAAGCCAGATTTTCAACAAATCCTGCAGAAAAACCTTCTTAAACACAAATAAACATTTTTAGGTCTGACAGGAGTGATTATTGTCCACATTACTCAGACTTATTCAGACTCCTGAAGATGGAGATGAAGATGGAGGAACGCCGAAGAGCGAGCGTGGCTGGATGAGAGATGGTTGTGGTGGATCTCAGGGGCAGGAAAAAACAGAAAGGTCAAAACAACACAAGGCATGAAGAGGTCGGTCACAGAGGTGGAGGCCTGTCAGGAGGCACATGATCGGGAGACATGATGATCAGTCAGAGCTCATCTTACTGACTGCTGCTCTCTGAAAGGACAAAACAAAGAACCAAAAGCTGCAGTTCCTCTAACGTCAGTGTCGATTCATCCTCTGGTGAAGCGGATTACTCAGAGTCCCTGTGAGCGATGGCTGGTTTCCCATCAGTCCTGTTTTCTCTCCTGACCTCATGAAGGAAACACTCAGCTGGAGTTTTCTGGAGACTTAAGCTGTGTGAGGGTTGAGCTGAGAGCAGCTTCTGGTCTGATCTGCAGAATTAAAAGAATAAAAATAAACCGGTGTCAGGTCAACTCAACCCGAGTCAAAGCATGAGCAAGAAACTGAAAACACAAGAGTTTATTTCCCAAAATCAACTCAGGAAACAGATGCCAAGGAGGAAGCGAAAGAGGACGACGTGAGTGGGCAGATTTGTGCATGTGTTACAGTCGTGTTAGTGCACAGCCTGCACGTGTTTGTCATTTATACAGAAAAGATCAATGAGCTTCATTTCTCAGCCGCCTGCTGTGTGAGTCTCCCTCCATCAGGGGGCGGTGTGCAAAGGTGAGGCCAAGCTTTCTGGCTTTCACATGAAATTACATAATTCCTGGAAAGTTTTGTTCAGTGTTGGTGTGGAAAAATTAATCGCCTCTCCCTCAGTGTGCAGTTATTTTAAGATGCCCTCAATCGGAGGAGAGGAGGTGCTGTGTTTTTAATTTCTCAGAGATAAAAAGATCTGTGAGATCCAGACGATATTCAGAATAAAATCCACCTTCTCTGTGCTGAGTTCATCCTCTGAAATTAACCAAAAGAGTGCATATAAGTCATGCACACCCTCCGTAGGTGGAGGTGGGCGCTTGCCTTCACTTTATAGCTCATAAAACATGTAACAGACTTCAGCAACTGAAGACCAAACTGCACTGAACATATGAGGAAGCAGAGTTTTACTGAAGCGTGGCAAATGTTAAAGTTAGGAGCAGATAAACATCTGAGCTTTCATATAAACAGACAGACAATAGAGACAGGTTTGAATCAAAGTTATACTTTCATATGTGACTGAAACACAGACTGTAGATCAAAGATGGACACACATTTCATAGATGGTCTGTTAGTACAGTAACCTCACAGCAGCTATGTTATTGGTCAGATGATGTCATTGAAAATGCTCAAAAAGTCTCCGACAGCACAAACACAGCCCAGAGGTCCAGTTCAGGTGAAGCTAGCAGAAAGCTAGCAGCTACAGCTGCCGGTGTCACCATCCACCTGTCAGAGAGGCCACACCCCTGATAATGCAAACTTTAAAAATGGTCTCCAGAGACCAAGCACTTTGTGTATCAGGCTGTAAACATATTTATTTCTACTGAAACGTTTGACTCACTGCTGTCACTTCTAGTGGGCAGTCAAGGAACTGCAGGTTTTGGTGCTTTGTTTTTCAGCCTGCACAAAAAAATTAAAGAGATGGAAAACCAGGAACCTTTGATTGTGGGTTTTTTTTTTTTTTTTTTTTTTTTGAGTCAGCTCAGGGAACGGGAAGTCATCGTACACAAAACTTGACTGCAATCCACATCGTAGCGTTTGAAATGTCCAGTAATCGAGTAAGCAGCTCTAGGTCGTTCCTGCCCACGTTAACCCCTCCTGTAATGCAGAGGACACCTTGTGAGCATCTCCTGCAGCTCTGACAGAGCACCCGAGCTCGATGGTGTGGGAACGATTATTCAGCGGTGACATCACAGCATCATCCTGCAGCGACAGTCTGTGTTTGTTGGAGGGATCAGACGGATTCACTGTCAGTGAAACCTCAGGGGCTCGCGCCGCGGCTGTTGCTGTGAAACCAAAGAAGGCTCATAAACACCCCCTCCCCCGCAGAAATACCTGCACTCAGGTATGCACCACATGAAAGCGTCCTGTGCTGTAATTAAAGCTCACCCGAGGCCTCAGCTCCCCACAGTGCCAAATATTTACAAGAGGAAACTGCAGCGACCTGCAGCGCGAGCACGCCGGCTCTGTGTGGTCTGAACACGTCACCGAGTGCATACCTGTCCACCCCCGCCAGCCAATCCCTGCACAGAATTCCCCCTGCATGTTATAATGCATGTTTTGGGTGTCTGGGGATGAGAGTGCGGTGACTCGACAAGATCAAACGATTATTTGTTTCACAACAGAGAGCAGGGACACATCCACGCCTCGCCGCCATTTATACCAAGCAGCAGACGACAGCGGCGGCGTGGTGTCGCTGTGCCGATCTGAGTCCAGCTGTTTTTAACATTTAGTTCATGTTTTTCTAAACAAGTCAAAGGATTTTCTCCATAAACCTCCATCACAGGAGACGTAAAACAGCCGAGAGGAGCCGACCGAGCGCAACCAGCCAGATTTAACCACACATGACATCAATCACCCCCCCTCCCCCCAAAATCCCCAATAAATTTATATATACTTAAAGTGTATATATATAAACATATCATAAAATAAAAATAAAAGAATAAATATAGAAAAGTAACTACAATAACAAAAATAAAGTACCAAAATCTAAAATAAAATGATAATATTAAAATATAAAAAAACAATTTAATACAAACTAAAATAAAAAAATGAAAAAGAGGAAAAATAAATATAATAATAATAATGGCAATTATTAAGATTAAAAAATAAATAATATCCAATATAAAATAAATGAATAAAAATACTAATATTTGGAAAAACTTTTGGCAAGAACAAACTAAATTTTATTTATGTTTCAGCTAATGTGTGATCATCTGTCATGTGTCTGCTTTATACACAAGTCCTATTTAAATTCAGGATTTAATAATATAAGTTTTACTCATTTGTCTCCAGGCCTGGAAAACATTCAGATTCCATGCCTTTTCCAGGATTTCCAAGCCCATGAGTGCTCTGTTTATGTGACAGTCACATCAACCCACTTCAAAAAGAGCTTCTGGCCCCTCTGACTTCTGGGCTCTGCGGTCTTTTTTGTAACCCATCCCTGGGGTGTCATGTCTTCCCATCATCCTAGGACTGATTTACAGCTGTGCATCATCCCTGCGATGTGTCGTCATCCATGCTGACGTCTACCTGCTGACTCACCTCTGTGTCAGCAGGTCTTGCCGTCAGGCCTCTGTGATGTCACTCAGGTCCACGAGCTCCTCTATTGTTCCTCTGCATTAAAAGTGACAGCAGGAAAATTTTGGGAGACCACAGCAAAGTTCTGCTGGAGCTGGAAAAACACATAAAGAGCTCAGTAATTTACCAAGCGTGTGTGCGTGCGCGCGTCCTTTAAACGCTGCTTTTATTTCCTGACATCCATGCTTTTTATGACCTCTGTCATTTTGGTCTGCGGCGGTGTGCCTGTGGTCAGTCACTGTCTTCCTCCACTTATCCTCCATATTTCATCACTTATGGAGCGACAGTCGGAGAAATACTTGACATAAACTCCTCAAATGGATTTTTATGGCAGGAAACCGAAACATAAATGTGCTCAAACTCAGAGCTGACGGTGGAGAAGCCTGACACTCAGAGTAGACCTGCTTCTTCACTATCATGTGGAAAAGGACTCCAGTCAAGCTGCAGTTTCTGTGTTAAAAACAGAAATGAGATGAAGAAAGTCAGAGTTCTAGAAACATAAGGACCTGAAGCTTCACTCAAGTTGATGACTTGTTGAAGTCGCAGGTTAAAGTAAATATTTGTTTAATAAGGAAAAAAATAAGCAACAACCCCACAGTTTGGAAAATACAAGTGAAAAAGTTTATTACAAACATCAACCATCTCAAATGTCACTGAGTCACTATGTCAATATGCTCAGTTTTTAAAAACTCTCTGTGCCCTTAAAAAGTATTTTCTCCCTTTCCTATTTTTTTGCATATTTGTCAGATCATCAAACTAATTTTAACATCAGACAAAGAAAACCAGAGCAAATACAAAATGCAATTTATTAACGATGATTTCAAGAATGAACTATATGATTACATTAATATGACATCCTGACATGTCATATTATATATATACTGTGACCAGGAAGCCTGATGTCAGGAGTGACCAGCCTACCAAAATTACTCCAAGAACAATAAGAAACAGACTGGGTAAAAATGGCCTCCATGGGAGAAAATCACTGCTGACCAAAAAGATCACAAACACTCGTCTCACATCTACCTGTAAAATATTCTGTAGACTGACGAGACAAAAGCTGAACTTTGGGAAGCTTTGTGTCCTGTTACATTGGACATAAAACTAGTGCATCATTTCATTAAAAGAAATGTTGTACCAATAGTCAAACATAATGGTAGTGTAATGGTCTCAGGTTGCTTTGTTGCTTTTGGACGACTTGCTGTAATGATGTTCAATGATGTAATGATACTTGCTGGACAATGATCTAAAACACACCAGCAACCCACCTCTGAATGGATGATACAAACAAAATAAAGGTTTTGGAGTGGCCTAGTCCAAATCTGGACTTAAATCAAGTGCTTTGGCATGAGAAAACCTTCCAATGTCACTGAATTCTGCAAAGAAGAGTGGACCAAAACTACTCCACAGTGATGTTAAAGACTCTCAGTTATCACAAATACTTGTTCTTGCTGCCAAGCGTGGCACAACCAGTTATTAGGTTTATGAGGCAATTACTTTTTAGATAGCTCTTTCACTTGACTAAATGAAGTCATCATTTGCATTTTATTGCCTCATCATTTCTTCCCATCGTATGATGGCATTTGTCTCTACCAAGAAGAGTTTATGTAGAACCTGGAAATGGTTAATAAGGTTAGCCTGAATAAAAATCTAAATCACTGCTTACAGTTTCCCGTAACTCGTCCCTCAGGAGTCATCAGCAGTCTTTGGCTGTTCTGCACTGTAAACAGATTTCAGTACATTACCTGTGCTGAAATCCATCAAACACCACCTGAACAATGCTTTCACTGACTGCAGTCTGATTGGATGATGAGCTCTAATTGCCTTAAACATCATAAACAGTGAGCGCTGCCTGCAGGATGTGTCGGCCTCCCTGTTATTATGTCGCGCTCGGCAGCTCAGCGCCCAACAATGACGACGATCAGCGAAACACATGCCCCCCCCAACATCAAAGACCTCACCTGACAGCTCAGCAATTACATGCAGAGTCTGATTCAAGGTGTGTCTTCATGGAAACTGAAATGAATGAATCAAAGGTGATTATTACCTGCTCAGGTGAAGCTGCAGTGAGTTTGTTTTCACTGCTGATGGAGGGAAAAAAGGCCTGATTGTGTTGGAAAAGTTTGTGTTTTTGTAGGGTTTTGTGTCTCTCTGCTGTCAGTTGATTAACCTTCAAGTAGTAAATGTTTACAGCCTCTTCAGAGCTTCAGTAATCCTTTCATGGCTGCACATATTTACTGTCCAAATCCCATCTGCTGAATTAATTCCTGCTATGGGAACAAGGCCAACAGTCGGTTTTTATTCTTTCCACTAACTTAAAACAAAAAAGGGAAATGTCTCTCTGATTAGTGTTCTTCATGTTGTAAGTAATCATCTCTGTCAGCTCTAAATGTTAAGGAAAAGACTTCAAACGGTCTGAGAGGCCACATGTTTCGCGCACGGACAGAAAAATCCCACAGTCGGCGTCTTCACTGTCCGAGTGGGACTGGAAGTTTTTACAGTTCTGAATTTCAAAAAGCTCAGAGTATCCATCTGAAACTCTTTACACAGATTCCAGCATGTCCAACAGTGCAAGATAAGCAAATATACCTGGCCTCCCTGCAGCTCCAGTCCTCTGGGTTCACAGTGATTCAGAGAGTGCGAGGCCTGCCGTAGGGGCAGGAAGTGGAGCTCGCGCCAACGGAGTGCTGATTTACAGGCTGATGAGTCGAGAAGCCTCCTCTGGAGCTCAAAGCTCTCCAAAATGGGGAAGGATTAGTTTCTTCCAAGGGTTCTCTCTGTAATTAAGCCTACATGTGCACCCTGGCTGCTCGGCCTGCTGGGAGACGTAATTTACCGATGTGTGTGCGGCGGCGTAAATTTGTATGCTGCCTCTGATGGATCCAACAGCGGGAAGACAAACTATGGTGTGCTTGATATTTATATAATCCATAAATATTTTACTAAGGGGCCAAGGACACCCAGAACAAGCTGAAAGGAAAACAACTGACACATCAGCGTGTTATCAAGTGTTAACACATCAGCAGAACTATTAGTTTCCACAATAAGCATGTTATACACAACTCAACTATCTGATATCCTTATAGATTAATATTGATTATACTTGCTGTTTTGTGGTTTAAGGATAACTACTTATATAAAACACATTTCCATTCTATGAACAAATTATATATAGCTAAAAGCAAACTTAAAATGCTAACATCAACTTTAGCACTTAAATGTTAACACTGAAAATGTTTATGGCTACATTAGCTAGCAATTTCAGGTAGACTGGAATAAGCTAAATAAAACATGTATGTTACAAGCAGCTACCATATGAGTATGCTGCACACACCTAGATAAATATTTGATGTGCTTAAATAATCTATAGTACTTTGATTAATATGGACATTAGCTATTTTGTTGCTACAGTAAGTTGGTCTAGCATATTACCTACAGCTAAAAAACCCCCATTTGATATCTTACATCAACACATATAGTTTAACTTAATAATACTGATAATATTCACTGTGCTAAAGCTAATTGCCTGATAAACACTTTGCTGTGCTTCAACACCTAGAGATGGCTAATAATAGCTTGCTACATACAGCTACACTCGCTTCATCTACATATAATTATATATGTAGCAAACTGCAATCAGCATCATCTAGCTGGATAACTACAGTGATAATTACCTAAGCTCCCAGGGTTGGCTAGATTCAACAGCTTTGGTCTAATAAATATTTACTGCTATAATGTCTAGCTAGATATAGCTTGAACAGTAACTGGATATACTTTTGTAACTTTTGTGCTAGGTTAAACATATAGCTAGTCTTCTATAACTAGCTACAGACATCTAGGAAAATAATGTTGAATATACATACATGTGAAAATCAGCTCAACTGATGCTTTGTGTGTAATCAGGTTCTAACAACAGCCGTCTTAGATAAATCCACCAATCGGGATGCCCGCGCCAGTCTGCCTGCAGCTTTCATTCATGGTTGTGAAACCTCTTTGAAATCAAACTGCAATGATGTACTCATTAACAATGATCCCTGACCAAACGCTGCTGCTCAGACTGCTCAGTGTGGACTATGTTCGCTGCCTGTGTGGCCTCCTCCTCTTTGGTTGGGTTATTTATTCAGACTCTTCTTAGCTTTAAATGTGAATCATCGCTGTTAGAGTTTGCTTCGGAATCATTCTTATGATGCTTTGAGGCTCTTTTATCGCTTTGCTGCTTCACTGGCCTTCATTCATTGTGAGAATTTGATGAACTCCAGAGTCCTAAATAAACCTTGAAGGTTTGAAAAGCAACAGGTGGATTAAGAGAATGAGAGCTTCATCTGCGTTTGTGTCCAACGCAGCAGAAATTGTTTGCACTATAAGGAGCGTGCCCTCTTTGACACAGGCAGCTGTAGCTGCTAGCTACATGGTCCAGAGACCCTGAACTGGACCTCTCGTTTGTGCTGTTGGAGGCTTTTGGAGTATTTTTAATGACATTATGTGACCAATAATATGGCTGCTGTGTGCTTAATTGTTGTAACAAGCATAAGTTAATGAGCTCTTGGGCTTTGTTGCCCGCCTCCCGTCCAGTGTGCAGCATGCACGAGCAGTAGGTGGTGTTTCTCTGGTGTCTGACGTGGGTTTTATGGCGCAGCTCCTCTGCATCATGTTTCTATCCTGCAGAGCTAATGATGACACTGAGTGATTGTTTGGAAACTCCCGCCTCAGCCTGACTTCAGAGTCTAAAAACAGCTCAATGTTATGACACAAATAGACTTGAGTCTTCAAACTGGAGATACACGCCCAAAGAAAACACTGATAACATCCCTGCTGAAGAATTTCCACTTGATGAGACGAGTCAGGGTGAATTCCCCGATCTGCATGGAGCTCCTGCACAGCCCATTGGCTGCTACCTGAACCCTCTGAGGGAAACATGAGGCTCCATGAAGGCCATAAATCTGGATCCACCCTCATTTCAACAGGCTCTGGATTAATACAAGTTCAGTGTGAGCAAACTCAGACTGAAGGTGGTGACAGAACAGCAGAGAGGGTTCAAAATTAAGACAAGAGCAGTGAAATGGTGACGCTTCAGAGGAATCATTTAAAGCAGCTTGTTTCAGACAGAGGAGGCCCAGTGTGGAATAAAGAAGGATTATTTTGAACTGTGAATCATGCAAAAATAAAAAAATTACCCCTCACATGCATCAGGTATTTATTGTTTAAAGGCTATTACTATTGTTGTAGTTTTTCTGAACTAATTCAAGTCCTGATAGTTTATATGGAAACTCAGTTACGCCAAAATAGTTTTAAAAAGGGATGTAATTAATTAATTAATTTTTAGAGTAGAGACTACTCCACACTGAAAGGAGCCACTTAAGGTGGTTTGGATATCAGAGCAGGATGCTTCTTCGTTATTTCTCAGTAAGATTCTAAAAGCTGGCCAGTCAGAATAATTGACTATGTGCACGTTAGCATATGCTACTTCCGGTGCGGAAACTCCTGTGGGGAGCTTTGTTTCCGGTGTCCTATTCGCGCCCTGTTTACGGTCCAAAACAAGTTAAGCAAATGAATAAATTAAGTGGCGATTTACATTTCTATAGATGTCTTGGGCATTTACCCAATATATCTGTAAATGATGTTCATCGACTTGTCGATATTTTTTCCCCAGCGCCTCTCTTTTTCTCAAAAGAGAAAAGGGATTCAAATGTTATATTTCTCAGTATCTGTAAACAGCGGTCCCTCGTTTATCGCGGATGTTATGTTCTAAAAATAACCAGCGATAGGTGAAATCAAGTAGCCAGTTTTATTTTTTGACGCGTGGACATCGTGGACATACAGTACTGCACTTCAGAGTCACACTGCTAGCGATCGATGTGGCGATTGTGTACTGTACAGGAGAGACGTCACGGAGGAGATCGTCTGCAGCGATCAGGACGCAGGACACAATGTGATGTAAAAAAAAAAAAGCATGCAAACTTGCACTAAAAAAATCTGCGAAACAGCGAGGTGAAAGGTGAACTGCGTTATAGCGAGGGACCACTGTAATTCTGAAGGTAAGTCACAACATACCCTTCGTAAATACTAATGTATAGAAACCCTTACCAGCAATCATTCATTTTTTGTGTGGCTTTTTTTTACGGTTTGTTAACATGCTGTGTAGGTGTGTACTTGACTAGCTGATATCGACATAACGGGGAAACATCTGGTTTGACTATTCCTCACCTGTAGTTTGAATGCTGAACATTTGCCTGTTTAAATCATAAGACCAGTCACTATACAGAGATGTGCTTCTGAATGTGGACGATGTGTCTTCTGATTCTGTAATGCAGTTCTGCTTGTGTTGAGTGATGTAAACAACTGATCGATCTAAACTCTTTAAACGTCAAAATTGATCATTAGATTTTTTATGACACTACAGTGGTGAGTGTTCCCACCTTCTGCTCTTTGTAACTTAACGCGATCTTTCCGTTTTCGAGTTTTGGACATGATTTTGGAGCATATCTTCGCAGTAGCGATTGACCGCAAAGTAAAGCTACCGGAAATGTACAACCCCACATCCGGTCTCAAACCAGGAAGTTAGCATTTTCTCGTGCATATAGTCAATTATAATGAACTTTTTTATAACTTTTCCCTTTAATTGTGATGACCCCATAGGAGTGCTCGCTGATAGGAGGTCATCTCATTGTTTTCTTTGTATATTGTAGGGTCTTTATCTTACAATATATAGCGCCTTGAGGCAACTGTTTTTGTGATTTGGCACTATATTAAAAAACTAAAAGGAATTGAAATAATTGAAAAAATTATCCTGTTTAATTCACTCCTGTATTTCTGTCACATTTAGCTGAATATAGCAGTTCCTGGCTCACCTGCACAGAGTGAACACAGGTAACATTAAACTGCACTAAATAAATGAAGTGGAATGGGAGGTCTGGTGCTTGTGGTGACATTTTAAAGGAACTCTGATCTGAGTGCTTCACAGATTAACATTCACAACTGTCCTCTGTGTTTGGTCAGTGAGGTCAGACAGAGTAGATGCAGAGGTCTTTGTAGAAACGCTGAAATGTTCCCATGATATTCATGCTTGGAAGGACTGAGTCCTTCAGGGTCTGGAATACTTTAGAGCCTTAAACCCTTTTGGCTCAGAGCCAGAGCTGGAACATGGAGCAGGAACACAGAGCGCAGTGATCGTGATGAATGATGATCCGCGGATCAATCAGTGGCTCTGATACCAGGAAAGGGATTTATACGCTCCTCTGGCAGCGACACAGAGGTGAAGGATTAGGATGTATCCCGAAATTACACATTCCATTATTTCAGCGCTTAGATAACCTCCTTCACAGAACTGTTCGCTGGATCCTTTCTGCAGAGAAGAGCTCTGCGTTGTGTTTAAGGTTGTTTTCATCTGTTTGGACGTTCACAGTGACCCGGCACTGTGATTTATCCAGGAACCCTTCCAAGACACCCAGATTCACACCTACAGCCAATTTAACCCTTCTTAATGTCTTCCACCTCTCTGCGCTGTGGTGTAAAGACTGTTTCAAGCTCTGGGATTCTTTTGACTTCAGACTTTTTACTAAAGTTAAAATGCTTTAAATGCAAATAAACTACAAACTGGGTCAGGGTGCAGCTAAAACAGCTTTGATGTTCTCGTCGGTGCTTCTTCCTGTTTTTTATTGGCTGTTTTCACCTCGAAGCAGTTTGTGCCTCTTTTAGTTTTTTCATAAGAGGCGTTGCTGTGTCTCGGCTCCCCTTTTACGACTATGAGGAGAGCCGTTCGTCTGCCTTTAGCACTAAAAGACAAAGATGTGATGACATGACAACCTGGACGATGAATTGACGTACAAAATCACAGAGCGCCTCAGAGATGTTAAATATTCCTGTTGCATAAAATTTGACATGACAAACATGAATTAATCACCATTTAAAAGCTGTTTCTGTGTCATTAGTTCAAATTAAAATATTTTTGCACAACTCCTGTTTCCTATGGAAGCTCAGCTATGTTGATAACATAAAACTGGGATGGGACTTTTTTTCTATTTAAACATTTAAAACATTTACTTAAGGGTCTAATCTTCAGGGCTTGGTTGTTTCCTTCAATATTTAAGGTATTTATTATCACTGTAAATGTTCCGTTTAAGTTTTCTAAAATTCTGAAAAACAAAAAAAACAAAAAACAAAAAACAATCAAAAACCAGTTGACTGAGGTGATTTCATTGGTATTTTGGCTCCAAATAAATGAACAAAGCCAACATCGATTAATTTTCATGCCTCATTTATGCGTTTTTTGGGTGCTTTTATACTGTTATTTATGTTGACATTTTTCAATCATTTGAATATTTAAATAGATTTTTTTCCCATACAGTTGCAAATTGTATATATGTGTAATCTTACTGTGTCTTGTCTGAACACAGTCAATAAAGATGAGGACTTCCAGTTAGTATTATGTAGTTGACTTATTTGGCATTAATTGACTTCCATACAGATATTTAAAATCATGTACACACATGAAGTTGTTTAGGTTTGAAGAGTGGTGTTTGAAGACAGCAAGTCAAAATATGTGTTGCAGTTAATTCTTTTTTTAAATTTTAATTTATTTACTTGTCCTGGCATAAAATGGGCCTCCAGGCTTACCTAATGCATTGTAATGGTATTTTTTTCATTGTGGAGTTGCTTTAAACTAAAATAAGTATTTATTTGTTTGAACCTCTCTCGTGTTTACGTTCTACTAACAGGCCACAAATGTGGTAAGATTTTAACTTTAGCTGAAGGAACTACAAACACAGATTTGTGGTTTGTAATCCCATTTGACCACAGCGGCCGGACCCACAGGGCCGTGGCGGTCGTCCAAATCCAGCCAGGCTCACTGGGAGCTGTGGGAATTTGGAAGGAGTTTCCCAGCGAAATGCGTCAGGCCGTGGGCCGGAGAGGGCACACCCTTCTGCAGCGACGGTTGCATCACGGCTGCAACATCAAACAAGACGCTGCCTGCATTCCGCTGCAGGCGTGGGCGGCGGCCCACTGCATGACACATCCAAAATATCTACTCCGACTCATTCCAGCTCCGGAAATAACACGGTACACGCCACATGGGGCTCCACAGGCCACAAACCAAACAAAGCTTTTACATTTTTACATTTCTTACGCATTGTTTCAGCCCGGAGGAAAGAAAGAGCGCTGTATATTTAGAGCCGGAGCATTAAAAATAGATGTGTGGCCTTCAACTGAAATCCTATTTTCTCTACAAAAACACCAAAATACTGCGTCAGTCGCAAAGGAAACCCTGCAGCTCCAGAGGCCCACACAGGAAAGTGTTGTGATGTTCACCTCTGTATCCCCATCAAATACACCACCCCCACCACAGAGCTCTGACAGCAGCCTGCAGTGGCTGATAGGATACCTGCTAGCTGAAGGAGTTCTGTGAGAGACAAGCGACCGCAAGGTAATGGGCATTCCTGCGAGCTGAGCACAGAGTGAGGCTTTGAAGAGGCTCAAACCACAACAGAGCAGACCTGCGGGCCTGATCCAATCATGGTGGTAAAATCTCCCAAATCTCCCAAAACATAACAGAAAAACACCTCCTGAACAGCTCGGCCTGATTATCCAGCCCGGAAACTCACCAAGCAGGAGGCCAAAATGCAAATTAAGTTAAATATGATGAGGTTTTTCGTTATGGAGTCATCTGGTCAACTGGTCCACACTTAACTATTAAAGACAGCGGGGAAAAATGAGAGGGGGTGTAATTGGACGACTGTGGTGCTGCCAAACATGTCAGAATGCCTGTTAAAGTGCCAGATTGCTGCGTTTTGATCCGGATTCATGTGCCTAAACCTTCCCTGGTTGTCTCAGAGGCTGGCCAAGGCATTTTCCGACCTGCCGGCCTGAATCTTATTCATCCAACAGAATCCGTCCTTTTACTTTCTGTTTGTCTGATCCCTCACAGGCCTGCTGCTGATACTGCAGCACGTGTCTCATACAAATCCCGAATAAAGAGCATTTTTACTTGTTTTTGGTTTGTAACTTAGTGGGACTTTCATATGACAGAGGGTCAGGGGTCACATCCTCGTATAAGTTTCAGTGAATCTAGCTGTGCAGGTAACAGCAAAAAGAGAAAATGATAGGTATAACTTACAAATCTGAAAATAAATACAGTGCAGAGTGTATTAAACCTGCATTTTATATATTTTATACTTTGTAAACTTTATTGTAACATTTTAGTTACTTCTTATTTTACAGATTGTTGTATTATTGCAGTACAAGGTATCCAGCAATATATGAGCAATTAAAGTCATCAACAGCTAGAACATTAAAGGGATATTTACACACATCAATGGATCCATCAATTATGTTCCAATACTACCTGTATGGTACTGTATATGATTGTGTCTTGTGAATTTTTTGCGTATAAAGCCGTGATACTGCACAGATGTGCAGCCTGAAAATTGTGCCCAGTGTTTTCTACATTGATTTTATTTCTAATGAAAACCCTGCAAAGGACATCAAAGCTGACTGATGTAGGTGTACAGGGAATGAGCGGCACTGGGAGGAGGTCAGGGTGCATGGATGGGTCAATAAAACCCTACAGTTTTTTTTTCCTGTTGCGTCCCTCCTGGTTCAAACTGCCAGTCAGCATTGTTTAATTTACCTTTAACTGCCTCATTATTATGATAATAATAACTCCTGATCCAAACCCCAAAAGACTGGCGTTGGAGAAAAGATTGTGGTGGGTGAATGGGTCAGCAAAAACTTGGATTAAGATTTTAAACTGCTGGTTCCTGGTTTGAATTTACCTTGAACGTGACATTCAAACCTACAAAATCATTATTGTAAAATTGGGAGGTGGTTGGGTTGGAAGAATGAGTTAAACTTAAAGTCAAGTTTAATTAAAAATTCTGACTGTCAGTTTGAACAGAGATGAAACAACAGTCTTGAGTCTTTAGCTGCCTCATTGTTACTGCAGTCATGACAGCCAAACCTACCAAGCTGGCACTGGGCGGAGGTTGGGGTGGATGGATGGATTAACATAAAACTGAAGTTAAGGATTTGAGACTGCTGCTTCCTTCCTGGTTTGAATTGATGGTTAGCATATTTTAATTGTTTAATTTACCTTTAACTGCCTCATTATTTTAAACATGCAAAACACAAAATTCACATTCATCTGCTGTGCTGATTACCATCAGGAGAGTGATTTATTTAGCAGTGTGGCCGAGCTGCAGTCAACTCTGGATCGTTGAGTTTATCCTCGTCACTATGGCCTCGATTAACCGTGTTTGAACCTCGCTTATTGTTTAGAATTGCCTGCCAATGTGTGTGTGTTTTTTGTCGTCAGAAATTGGGAGCAGAGAGTGTCTTTTCAAGAGAGCAGATTCACAGGAGAAGTACAAGAGAGGAGCCACAGGTCAGAGTATGAGCATGACATCGTAAATAAGAGCACAGATTGTTTGAAACTGTTTTTTCACTACACGGACACTCACACTGTGGAGAGAACTTTCTGGGAGCTGCCTCGGAGGAGCCACAGACTCAGCGTGCATGGTGGATTTCTCGGTGGACTTTTGGATCCTGGCGGAGGAATCAGGCTGGGAGGAGAAGGCGCTCCAGCGAGTATTCCTGAATAGCCTAAATGAAGGTTTGAGATGAGAGTTAGCAACCAAGGAATTGCCTAAATTGTTGGGTGAGCTGATTGACATGTGTATCAGACTGGATAATCATTTGCAGGAATATGGAAAAAGGTCTGGAGAGTCACGGGCGAGGCCTCCACCAATGGCATGACAGAGGAAAGAGAGTGAGCCAGAGGACAAAGAGGAGGAACCCATGCAATTGGGACGGCCACAACTCAGTTCGTCTGGGCATAGAAGAAGACACCAGATGGGTGAGTGGGCAGAAAGGTCATTTCGCTGATGCTTGCCCTTCATGGGGAAAAGAATTAGCTCATCAGTAACTGTGGGGATACTGACGGACGCGGCAAAGAGTGTGTGAATTAAACAGGCTTTCAACATCCACCTCGGCCATTTTGAGTACTTGGTAATGCATTTTGGTCTCACTAACGCCCCAGCAGTGTTCCAAGCTTTGGTCAGTGATCTGCTCAGGGACTTTTTGAATCATTTTGTATTTGTATACCTTGATGATATCCTAATTTTTTCCAAAACCATGACTGAACATGTGAAACAGGTTCAACTCATCCTGAAACGCCTCTTTGAGAACCGGCTGTATGTCAAAGGAGAGACGTGTGAAATTCACGTTCACACTGTAGCATTCCTGGGGTTTCTGGTGGATCAAGGGCACCTGCAGGCCGACCCTGCTAAAATCAAGGCCGTGGTAGAGTGGCTCGAGCCTAAATCCCAGAAGGCACTCCAGCAGGTGCTCGGTTTTGCTAATTTCTACCGCTGGTTCATCAGGGACTTCAGCAAGGTAGCGTCTCCTCTCACCCAACTTACCTCTCCTAAGTTGCCTTATCAATTATCTCCCTCTGCTCAACAAGCTTTTGATCATCTTAAACAGCTGTTTGCTTCTGCTCCTATCCTGGACCAGGCGGACCTGAGCCAGCCGTTCATGGTCGAAGTGGATGCCTCGGACACCGGTGTTGGGGCCATGCTCTCTTAGCAGAGGGAAGGTAAGCTTCATTCATGTGCTTTCTTCTCCCGTTGTCTTTCTTAGGCTGAACACAATTACGACGTGGGCGATCGTGAGCTGCTGGCCTTCAAGATGGCGTTGGAGGAATGAAGATGCTGGCTGAAGGGTAGTTTGGATTAATCATAAAAATCTGGCTTATCTGCAAACTGCCAAGTGACTTAATGCCCTGCAAGCTAGGTGGGCTCTGTTTTTTACAAGATTCAACCTTACCATAACTTACAGGCCCGGTTCAAAGAATAACAACCAACTGTCCTGCCAGTTTGCTCCTGTTCTGGAATCCAAGGAGAAAGAGAAAACTATCCTGCCGGCTTCATGTATTGTAGGTTCTCTCACCTGGGAGGTGGAGAGAATGATTTGGGAGGCTCAGCAGCAGGAACCCGACCCAGGTTCAGGACCTGCCAGTCTCTTTTTTGTCCCTTCAGCAGTTTGTGGAAAGGTTCTCCACTGGGCTCACACGGCCAGGTTTGCTTGCCACCCGGGTAAGAACCGAACTATTCAATTTCTCCAACAACTGTTTTGGTGGCCTTCTTTGATTAAAGATACCCAGGAGTATGTGGCGGCCTGTCCAGTGTGTGCCCAGAACAAGATGCTGAACACCCCGCCTGTAGGCCTGCTTCGTCCACTGCCCGCCCCCAAACGGCCATGGTCTCATATCGCCCTAGACTTCATGACTGGCCTCCCACCCTCAGCAGGTAATACTGCCATCCTCACTATTGTTGATCGGTTCTCCAAGACAGCTCACTTTGTGGCGTTGCCCAAATCGCCCAGCATGTTTTTCGTCTGCATGGAATCCATCAAGACATCGTTTCTGAGCGAGGGCCCCAGTTCACATCCCAAGTGTGGAGGGAGTTCTGCTCCAAACTCTGGGGCCAGGTGAGTCTGTCCTCAGGTTTTCACTCCCAGACCACTGGACAAGTGGAGAGCACCAACCAAGACCTGGAAGCAGTTGACTCCTCCAAACAGACTATGTGGAGTGACCAGCTGGCCTGGGTGGAGTACGCCCACAACTCCAGCACCTCGACAGCCACCGGAGTTTCACCGTTCGAGGTTTCCCTGGGCTACCAACCCCCACTTCTCTCTATTACGGAAGGTGAGTTGGTGGTGCCGTCCGTCCAGCATGAGGTGTTGTCAGCAAGCTTGGTGAGCCGCTAGATCGGCGCTCCTAAGGACTGCAGACCAGAACAAACGGTTGGCTGATCGTCGGGGCAAAAGGTGTGGTTGTCCACCAGGTACATTCCTTTGAGGACTGAGTCCAAGAAACTGGCACCCCGGTTCATCGGGCTGTTTGTGATTCAAGCCATCATCGATCCTGTGTCTGTTCGGCTGACTCTGCCACACAATATGAAAATTCACAATGTGTTTCAGGAAAGACCGGTCCGGACCAGCCCGTAGTCAATGAACTGTATATATTCTTCATATTATTTACTGAAAATAAATTCACTGTTTTTATCTCTTGGAAGAGTCGAGCATTTGGGTCCATTTTTCCCCACCGATTCATGACAGAAACAATCAAAGGAGATTGGGGTGTAGGTATGGGTCAACAAAACTTTGACTGCTGACTCCTTTCTGGTTAAAATGTAAAAATCATAATGTTTTAAAATGAATTTCAACCATTGTATTGTAACCTGGATCTTTCCCTAAAGGTGTTTGCAGCTGAACTGGACAAGTATTTTAAGAATAACAAAAAAAAAGAAAAAAGTGTCATCATCAATTGTCATCTGGAGCTCTAGCTATTTTTTCTAAAAAAAAAAAATAAAAAATGCCTCAAAGACATAAAATCTCATTGACTTCTGGAATGAAAACACATAAAACTCAATAAATAAGCATTTTGTTCCTGCTGTCAGAATGAACTGACTGCCATCATCAGTCATTCATTGTGAGTGTGATTATAACGGGGGCGAGAAAAAAGTCACACCCTCGATGACTGTGAAATATTACATAAAGTAAATATTACAGGAGAGAATGTGTTGGAGAGCACGAGCACACTGAAGGGTAAACTGGTAAAGTCTGACGACATCCTGATCTTTTTTATGAGCATGTGTACTCTGGAGCTTTGTGTTCCTCTTTTATCTTTGGCTTTTTTAGTGGGTGTATTTTCTGTAAAGTCTCAGGGCGTCACCGCTGCCTTCATTCACCCTGTTGATCAAACACAAGCACAAAGAGCCAAATGAAAAGAAAGAAAGAAAGCCACCTTCTGCTTTGTCATTTGCCCTCCCAATTTGTTTTGAGGCCGCTAAGGCATGTCTTTGGTTTGCCTCAGTGAAGCTGTTAACACATAGCAGATTTTTACATGCTGCCATTAAAAGCCACACTCTTTAAAAAGGCCCGTTTTTATTTTTAGCATGTCTCAGCTGAAAAAGAAAAAAAGTGGATTTGGACAGCCTGAAACCTTTAGAGGACTGCCAGAGGTCCTCTTTTATAGCCGAGGAGCCAAATCCTGCACTGAGCAGGACAATATCCAATTTCTTTCATGCCAGTTTAGTATTGGGCCCTGCAACAATGCCCACCCACCTTCCCCAGTTTTACCCCCAACCTACAAACTCTCCAGCCCTACACGGCGAGACAATGTAATTAGGAGAAAAATGCTCGCTAAAACTTAAAGCAGATGGGGAATTTTTTCATCAGCTGGCGGCGCTCCGAGCTTAGACCCAGATCCACCAGCCAACCAACCACTAAACAAAAATCCCCCAACCCTCCACCCAGGACCATCATCAGACACCCAGACCCAATCCAGTGCCGTGAAAGCAGCGTCAGTCTAACATGTGGCCAGGGGGAATGTGTGTTTGACCACAGAGTGTGTGCACCGACATATTCCTGCCTTTAACATCTAACACCAGAAGATAAACAGCTGACAGCCATCGAATAAACTTTCCACATAAATGTGTCCCCAGTGGGCCATTCGCAGTGTCTTTGTCATCGGTTTTAAAATGTGTCAAAAAGATTTTCTCTGGAGTTTTACAATTCTCATAAGGGCTGAAAATGCTAATATATTTAGATCTAAAATATATACAGCATACATACGCACTGACCTGAACCTGAAATACACTTTTGATTTTCAAGGTCTGATCATCCAACATGTCACTAGTTACAGAATAGCTAGGGTTGTCTTTTGTTCTGTTCACATCCTAATATTTGAAAAGAAAAAAAGTTTTCAAAAGATTATCATACATACACAGTGGTTACAGTGGTGATGAACAATTTATACGAAAAGCAAAAAACAAACAAACAAACAAAACAAAGAGGGCCCAGAGTGGATCCCTGAGGAACTCCAATCCTCAGCTTAACTAATAAATAGTATCATACATTTTTTCTGTTAGAAGATTTTCTATTTTCCTAAAAGGAGATAAATGTAAGAAAAATAACAACAAAATAAAACAGATGGACCTTAAAATCCACCAGTTCATTGATAACCCATGTAGGGTTAAGTATGGGGCAGGGTTTTATTTGGTTAGGAGGTTCATCAAGTTTGAAGCTGTCTGACATTTCTCAAACTATTTAATGTGTTCTGGTGCCCACAGTGATTAAAAATGTTTTAATATGTATTTTTTTTATATGTATCAGTAATGAGTTCTACGGAGTGTTATGGATTTAACCATTTAAGGTTTAACCACGGGTCTAACTTTAACTCTTTGGAGAAAAAAAAAAGAAAATTTATTTGTGTTTGTCAGTTTCGATGACGCAGTTTGCTGTCTGCTCGTTGCCAAAACTTACAACAGCTACCAAAGTCAAAAAGTTGATATTCTGATTGCTTAGGTTAATGTACCAACACATCACTGCTAAGGAGCACACATCCTATACCATATTTTCTGCTGATATATGCAGTTGCCAGAGGCCATTAAGTTGTGTTATGGAAGTAGCACAGGGCAGTGTAGACTGTCCCCTCCCTAAGGTTTTGCTTTATCATCCTCTGTGACTTTAACGGTTCCATAACTTAAAAAAATGAGAATCTGCCAAATGTGCTTTATTCAATAAGACACTAAACTCATCAGAGATTACTACCGAGCGCAGAAATCAGGGGAGATATAGCATTAGTGTCTCATAGACTTCCATGCAGTCAGACTTTGTTTTACAACCAGTGGAGTTGTGCCCTGCTGAACATTAGAGAGAAAGCAAAACTCTTCAGCAATGGCCTCACTTTCCAGATGCAGAAGGTATTTTCATTTTTTATATAAACAGTCTTCATTTTGAATGAGTCTCAAAGGTAATTCAGAAGTGTTTCTGTAGTTTAACACATGAGCTGGAATGACAGCATAAATATCCATAATCACCAATTTTCAGGACACTTCCAGAATAATGATAAATAATGCCCTAATAACACTCAGCATTAACTTTGATGCATGGAGCAATCAGATCAGATCTGGCTAATATTAGCTAACACTAGTGTGTCTGTTAATATGGTGGAAGACTGTCTCACACAGAAAAATGCTGTCTTTATTGTTGGGGCTTTCTCTACTTTCTCTGTCTTTAACCTTTAACTGGTAAAGCGGCTTCAGGCAACTGTTGCTGTGATTTGGTGCTATATAAATAAAAGTGAACTGACCAAATTCAGAGGATGATTTCACAATGTACTCCAAACCTTATCTAATAGCCAATAACCAAGCTAATTAGCTTGTCTAATATAAACATACGCAAAGTACATTTTTTCTGCTTTGTAACCAGACACATACACACTTGTGGGGCACAGCGTCCAAGCGCTGCATGCACTTATGGGTTAATCTCTAAAATAACTCATAAAAGCAGCTGTCAAATAAATGTAATATTGTAAAAAGTACAGTACTGTCTCTGTGCTGCAGGAAAGGATTAAGCTACAATAAATGGCGCCCACCCAGCTTTGACTTTTGAAATTGCCTGTGAAAACACTATTTCAGAGGACAAATGTAATATTTATAGCAGTGTTCCTGTTTAAAAGTAAAAATTAAAATACGACACCACACTAAATCCCACGGTGTCCGGAGACAATAGGCCATTTATTGATGAGAAAACCATAAACAAGGAGTCTGTCTGTAATAATACTTTGGGCCTGGATCGCAGCAGAGAACACTTTGAGTGACTCATGGAAACAGCCTGGGAATGGATGGGAAAAATAACACACAACAAAGGGAGTAATTCACAATAGAAAATGGAGGAAAAATGCTGAGAAAACGCACAACAGATGGAGGCTGTAATCAATACTGAAGCTGACTTTCACATCTGCATCAGCCTGCAGCGAAGGGAAGCATCTTTCCATCTGAGCGGGCTGTGAATAAAACCAGAGATTGCCACTTTCACGGCGAGGCTCCTCGGGCGCTGTCGTCCGCTCATGGGAAAGGTCGGTTGCCTCTGATAAGACGATAAATGATTTAATGCAGCAATAATGATGGTAAATAAATGTGTCTACTGTAGGTTTTTCTGCAGTGTCTCAGACAGAACATTAAAGTGGAAAGTGGTCGTAATCTGCTTCTTAAGACACCAGCTGATTTTAATGGCGGTATGCTGGTTTAGTAGGTTTACTAGGTCGACCCACTTGGGCTATATGCTGGTCAGCAAATCCTGGCTGCAGACTGAAGCTGGATTAGTTAGTCGGTTAAACTGAGCAGCCATCAGAACCAAAGTGATCCTTATGATCCAGTCCCTCTTTCCGGTGAAGAGGCAAAAGCATGTGAAGAAAATAAGCTAATGAAACAGTTCTTAGGGGATTACAGAGATTTTCCTAAAAGTCTCTGATCCATTTAACCCGTGAAAAATAAACAGATTTCACACGGCTTGCTCTCACGGTTTATCCGCAGGAATCACCTGCCATATTCAAATTACCAGCAGCTGACATGAATGATCCTGTTATCTTTGTAAGACACCAGTCATCTGTTCAAAGCACCACAGCTGATTTCTTTTGCTTTCATGTGACCATTCACATCTCCATAAAGCACCACAAAACTTAAATATGTTTCCTACCATGAATCTAATTCTCCTGCAGCTTTGCAGCTTTTCAGAGTATTTTAGTATTCACAAATATATGTTTTTTTACCAGCTTTGACTGTATTATTGTCCAGTTCTGGAACCTCCATTGTGAGGTATTCTGTTTGTGTTTTGTGGTGAACCTCACCTGCTGGTGATGACAGATCAGCCAGAGTAGTTCCACAAACCTGCTGATATCAGGGTTTGTTGCCCAGTTTCCCAAATCCTCTTTCCCTCATACTGATCAATAATAACTGATTAATAATAATATTGAGGTATAATTGATAATTAATTTACCCCCCCCCCCAAACCAAACAGTTTGTGTATCAAGCTGTAAACATGTTTATTTCTGCTGTAAAGTTTTAACATGGGAGTCTTTGGGGGCTGACTCGCTGCTGGAGCCTCTGCTGGACCTCAGAGGAACTGCAGTTTTATTCGGTTTGACTGAACTCTGGAACTGGTAGCTGTCAGTGGTTTTAATTTATGTAACTGGATGTCGGTTTAATAGTGATTCCTAAATTGAATATGGGCGCAGTGTGCAAATATTTCTGCACATTTTACGGTGAACTGTGATTTCACTGGAATAATTTGAAACCGCTGTGAAATTTTTTTAAACCCCCGGGTGTTGAAGCCGCTGGGCTGTTTGAACCATCAGTGCCCTCCAGCCTTTGCCTAACGACTTCCAACCTCAGTGTTTGGCTTCTCTAGTGTCTGGGGGACATATGGAGAATCACTGAACAAGCTTCCTTCCTCTTCTTTCCTCTATGAAACGTCCTTCAGTGCTTTCACCGCCCGTCCTCAAGACATTTTAAAACAATTTACAACCACAGAGTCACAACAACAAAGTGCATAACTGCACTCCCATATCTATAACAGCGCACACATTATGGTATTACCATTAGGACCAGAGTGGCCCTGACACAACCTTCACCACGCTTCCTGCAAACAGTGCTAACCCACGTGAAGAAAACCAGCAAACACTGCAGGTCCATAAAGATGTAAAAGCAGGATGGAATGAACAGTTCCTCCAAATAAGGCTGAGATAACCGACACCGAGTCTGAAGAAGAATCCACTCTCTCTTCTGCAAACGTGGAGAATATTCTGGAATATTCTGCTCAAAATCCAATTAGGAAGAAATGGGAGGAGTTTTCTTGCCGCCCTCCCCGATAGAATAAGTCGCAGAGCTCAGAATAAATCTCTGAGATCGCACTAATTCACTGTCCTGGAACTTCAGGGAAAATAAAGTTTTCTCATCCACAGTGTTTGACATTTAGTAAAGACCCTGGATTCATGATTCCTTGTAAGCTTTTACTGTGTATAACTGAGGAGACATAACATGCAAACAGCTTGACTCCGGGGGTGGGAACCCAGTCCTGTGTTAGGCATTTTACTGCGTGTATGGGCAGTGCACTATTTGCTTCAAGCAGGTATGGGAAACCCCCATTATTCAACAACACTAGTCAGATGCTCTACATCCCCTTTCTTTAACTTATGGCTGTATAAACAACTAACATCATCTTCAGCATAATGCATTAACAATAGATTCTTATCCATAACATTATAGCATTATATTCACTTCAAACCTGGAACTGTTTCACTGATAAGAACATACTAAACATTTCACCTTTTCAACATCAAGTTACATGTAGTTTACATGAATAGCAAAAGCAAACCAAGAAAAAAAAATTTATAGGCTGGTCTTAACAACAGTATTGCTTTTGGGTCTGGGAACTAACAGATGTTTACACACAGGTAGGGTATTGCATGTCTACCTTGATATCAGCCTTTCAGCTTAATCTCATGGCACATTGCGGAGATTGATTAGGCTGAGGAAGACATCTGTTCCATCTCTCTTTGACCTTTTCATCAACTGCTTTACACTACAAACAGCATGTTCAGCTAGTCCAGAGCTTCACAAAGTGTAGGGCCCGCCCCCTAGGGGGAGCGCAGAGCCATTGCAGGGGGGGCGCGATATGAAAAGGGGAAAAAAAAACCCCCAAACGCTTGGACACTGCTAGCACGGGGTGCCCACACAAACGCAAAGCAGGAGATGAAGCATAGCTGAATAAGTTTCCAAACCAACTTCATTCTAAGCCAAAGACTACAAAATATGGTGACGCATATCTTCCCTTTGGTTTCACCTGCACAAGTGCCAAGGTAGGTCTCCCCTGCATAACTGGTTTTCCGTTCGTCGGGAGCACGCGTTGGGCTCTTCAAATCACGGACAAACAGTATCCCACATTCTTGATTTTTAGTTCACAAACACTTGTTGTAATGACTACTGCTGACATTTTGGAGATGTTAGCCCTTTATACGGTAAAGTTATAGTGGGATACAAATAATATCAGGCTGATCCTGCCTCGATTTGTTCCCCCTGTCTAAATCACGGACAAACAGTATCCCACAGTTGTTTATGTTTTTAAACCCATTTTACACAGAGAGGCATTTTTTGAAAAATGTATTGATAGCAATGTTGAATATTATTACACAGGAAAATAAATAAATAAATAAATTTTTATTTATATAGCACCTTTCAAGACGGAATCACAAAGTGCTGCACATAAGATTACAAGTCATAAAAAGATTTAAAAGAGAAAATAAAACAGGCAAAAAATTAACCAAAAGCAGTTTTAAAAAGGTGAGTTTTGAGTTGTTTTTTAAAAACAGCTACTGAGTCCGCAGTTCTTAATGCTTGGGGGAGAGAGTTCCATAGTCTAGGGGCCACAGTGGCAAAAGCTCTGTCACCCTTAGTCCTCCTCTTAGTATTTTTTATAGCAAGTAAGCCCTGATCAGATGACCTCAAAGACCTGCTAGGGACATAGGACTGTAGCAGATCAAAGATGTAGGCAGGTGCCAGTCCGTGCACAGCTCTGTAGGTCAAGACCAGGATCTTAAAATCGACTCTAAATTTAACAGGAAGCCAGTGTAACTGAGATAACAACGGTGTCACATGTGAGTACTTGGAGGATTTTGTCAAAAGCCTAGCTGCAGCGTTTTGCACAACCTGCAGACGATCCAGAGAACCTTTGCTTAAACACATAAACAGCGAATTACAATAATCCAAGCGTGACGAAATAAATGCATGTATAGCAATCTCCAGTTCAGAGCGAGATAAAATCGGGCTTAGCCTAGCCACATTTCTTAAATGATAAAAACAAGACCGAACCAGAGATTTCACATGCCCATCCAATGTGAGACTCGAGTCAAAGGTGACACCTAAATTCCTGATAGAGGATTTAACATAGAGTGAGAGAGGACCAAGGGCTTTCACTATCTGCGATAGAAATCTATCAGGGGCGCATACGAGGACTTCGGTTTTCCCCTCATTGAGTTGGAGGAAATTTGCAGCCATCCAACGTTTGATCAAACCTAAGCAATCATTCAGACGCTGAAGCTTAGATAAATCCTCGGGCATAAAAGAAACGTACAACTGAATATCATCAGCATAACAATGATAAGAAATGTCCTCAAAAGAGCCCATTATATGCTGGAGGGGAAGAAGATAAATTAAAAACAATAAAGGCCCCAAAACTGACCCTTGAGGGACACCATAAGTAAGGGAGGTAGAGGATGACCTAAAATCGGAGACTGCCACAGAAAAGGATCGGTGATGGAGATAAGAGGAGAACCACTCTAATGCAGTTCCAGATACACCAACCCATTTTTTCAGCCTTTCAATGAGGATGTGATGGTCAACTGTGTCGAAAGCTGATGTGAGGTCCAACATGAGTAGAACAGAACATTTTCCTGCATCATTATCCATCAAGATATCACTTGACACCCTAAGAAGAGCTGTCTCCGTGGAGTGAAATTGACGAAAACCGGACTGAAACTTATCGTAATTGCCATGTTTGTCTAGAGCTGCCATAAGCTGCTTAGCCACAACCTTTTCTAGAAGCTTAGCGATTAACGGTAATTTAGAGATAGGTCTGTAGCTGCTGCAAAGAGAGGGGTCAAGCTGAGGTTTTTTTAAAAGTGGGATAATAGCAGCGTTTTTAAAATAAACCAGAACTATACCAGATGCCAGTGAAGAGTTGATTAAAGTGAGCACACATGGGCCAATAGACTGGAAGACATTTTTGAATAATGATGCAGGTATAATATCAGGTGAACAGGAGGATTCTTTCACTGAATTCACTAATTTCACTAGCTCAGGTAGTGAAACCGGAGAGAAAGTATCCAAGAAAAAAAACAACTACATGTAAAATAATCACAACGTGACGCCCCTGCCTTTCTAAATGGAGGGACAGTAACTGCGTGTGTATATGTAAGCGTGTAAAACCTGAAGATAGTCAGATTAACAGTATTTTGTCTCTATCTGCCATTCTGCAATTCATCTCATGTAAACAATAACGTGTGCACAGCATAATAATAATAAACTTTATTTATAAAGCACACTTAAAAACCAAGGGTATGCCAAGGTGCTTAACAAGTAACATAGAGAATAGAAGGAAGATAATAGAAATAGGACCAAAGCAAGTACTAGGTATGCAAGCAGGTAGCTGTCACTGATACATAGGAAAGCAACAGGTACAGAGCAAACAAGAAATTAAATGAGCATAAAAGTGCATAATATAAAATCATAAAAGAAATATTAACTAGAGGGAAAGGCAAGATTGAATAAGTGGGTTTTTAGTCGTGATTTGAACAGTGCAATGGAGTCAGATGCGCGGAGGTCGAGAGGAAGGGTATTCCACAGTACCGGGGCAGCCAGAGCAAACGCACGGTCACCCCGGGACTTCAGCCGAGATCTGGGTTGGGTCAGAAGTAGTTGAGTGGCAGATCTAAGTGTTCTAGCAGGAGTATGTGGTTTGAGAAGTTCACTAAGATAACTTGGCGCTAATTTATTAATAGTTTTGAATGTAAGGAGTAGTATTTTAAATTGAATACGGTACTTTATGGGCAGCCAATGCAAGCTAGCTAGAACAGGAGTAATAGGGCAAAATTTCCTGGTACAAGTCAAGAGGCGGGCTGCTGCATTTTGGACTGTTTGCAGTCTAAGAAGAAGAGAAGAGGGAAGACCGTAGTACAAGGAGTTACAATAATCCAACCTGGAGGTCACAGAAGCGTGAATAAGCTTCTCCAGGTCCTCATGTGGAACATAATGCCTAGCCTTAGAGATAAGGCGCAGTTGGTGGAAGCTAGATCTCACTACAGCAGACACTTGCTTATCGAGTTTGAGCGAGCTATCCAGCAGTACACCCAAGTTACTAACATAGTCACAAGAAAAGCTAGCAAAGGAGCCCAGGGCAGCACAGAGTTGGGCACGAGGGATTTTACTGTTGAACACCACAATCTCAGTCTTCTTATCATTTAAAACAAGAGAATTACTCAGGAACCATTCTTTGACCTCCTGCATGCATTCTTGAAAGTAGTGTAGGGACACAGCAAGGTCGTCAGTAAGTTCAAAATAGATCTGTATGTCATCGGCGTAACAGTGGAAGGCGATATTGTATTTTTCAAAGATTGCGCCTAGAGGGAGCAAATACAATGAAAAGAGAATAGGGCCTAAAACTGATCCTTGAGGCACACCACAACAGACCGGAGCGGAGGAAGAGGAGAAGGTGCCTAAGTTAACTGAAAAGGATCTATCAGCGAGATAGGATTTAAACCAGTCGAGGGCAGTGCCTCTAATACCCACAGTGTGCTCAAGTCTTAGTAATAAAATGTTATGGTCCACCATATCAAAGGCCAAAGAGAGGTCCAGTAAAACTAGGACCATAGAGCGTCCAGTATCAGTGATTACAAGAATATCATTAAGAACTCTAACAAACGCTGTTTCAGTGCTATGCAATGGCTTAAAGGCAGATTGAAATTTCTCAGCAATATTGTTCGTGTCCAAGTACGCCTGGAGCTGGGAGAGAACTAGTCTCTCCAGGATCTTGGACAAGAACGAAAGCTTAGAGATCGGTCAGTAGTTTGAAAGGTCATAACAGTCAAAGTTTCTTTTTTAAGAATTGGGTGGACTACAGCATGCTTAAAAGCCAAAGGAACACAGCCTGAGAGCAAGGAAAAGTTCATAAGAAATAGGATACTAGGTCCAATTACATCAAAACAGTCCTTAGCTATGCGAGATGGAAGAATGTCAAGCACAGTATTGGTGTTATTCATTTGAACAACTAGCGGCTTAAGAGACAAAAGTGACACAGGCTCAAACTGGTGGAAAGTTGAAATGCACTCAGGAATGGGGAGAGGATATAAAACAGGGGGAAGGGAGGACTTAAGAGATGTGATCTTATCTAAAAAGTGAATTTGAAATCGCTCACAAAGAGCCTGAGAATAAATTAAAGGCATGTCCGGGGAAGGGTTAACCACAGAGTTAAATTTTAAATAAGGTACGGGGGTTATGGTCATTGGCCAGGATGATTTTAGACAAGAAGGACGCTTTGGCCGTTTTAGCAGCACTTTGGAATTTTAAGCGGCTAGTCCGTAGCATGTCGTGAGAAACCTGAAGTTTATCTTTTTTCCACCTTCTCTCAGCGCGCCGACACACGTGACGTAAAGCGCGTGTAGTGTCATTAAGCCAACACTGAGAGTAGGTTCTAGGGCGCTTCATTTTAATGGGGGCAACAGTATCAAGGATTGAAGAAAATAGCGATAACAAGGTATTAGCACAGTCATCAACCAAGCGAAAAGAACAACAGTCGAGAGTGACAGATGCAGAATCCAAGAAAGACATAGAGAAGTTTGACACCGCTTCAGCATTAATTACACGTAGCGGGCGAAGGGGAACCGCAGGATGTAGTTCATTAGTGCATAAGCCAGTATTAAATATAACTGGGAAATGATCCGAGATCCCAGCGTCACTTATATCCTTGATACAAATGTCCAGACCATATGAGAAAACCAAGTCCAAAGTATGTCCTTTAACATGCGTTGGGTCATTAACCCACTGAGCCAGGTTAAAAGAGTCCATTAAAGCAAGGAAGTCTTTAGCAAATGGGTCATCCTTACAGCAAGTGTGTATGTTAAAATCACCGACAATGAGAACACAACCATACTTAAAAAGAACGGAACCTAAATATAGCAAAGTCCGTGATAAAATATTTGCTATATTTAGGTGGTCGATAAACCACCACGTGGTCGTGGATGCAGTCATCTCCAATAATTGGACTTCAAAGCTAGAGTAGGTAGGTGAGGGTAGCTGCCGAACTGCATATGAATTTTTAAAGACCGAGGCTACGCCGCCACCCCTTACCAGTAAGCCTTGGTGAGCTAAAAGCGACACAGTCCGATGGAAGAAGTTCGGTAAAAGGGATAAACTCACCAGGACGAATCCAGGTTTCAGTCAGGAATAAAGCATCAATCCCATTAGTGGAGAGGAAGTCATTTAAGAGAAAAGTCTTATTGACCAGCGACCTGACATTAAGCAATGCCATCCGTATCCTAGGGGCTAAGTCGCCACGGGTGGTGCGTCGTAGGACACTTAGGTTGCTTCGGCAAACGCCGCGTCGGAGCGATGTTATCCAAACCCGAGCAGGAAAACATGCCACAGGAATGGCAGGGTAGACTTCGTGGTCGGCCAAGCAGATCCAACGGTGGGTGAGCAACTTAGCATCAGAGCGCTCCTGGGAAGGAGGGAAAGAAGATAAAATATCCAGGCTGGCATGTGGGTAGCCTGTGGTTCTGGCTTTAAAGTAGACCCTGAGGCGAACGCGACGGCCGCTCCTTCTACTGCGTTTCCTATAGCATTTCTTGTGTAGGTTCGGAATAGGTAGGTGGAGGAAGCCGGTCGGAGGGTCCGGTCGGAGGGTCCGGTCGGGGCGCGGTGGTGTCACCCAGGTTCCAGCAAGGATCAGCCCGAGAGGAATGAGAGAGTCTTAGATTTAAAAGTGTTTGCCTGTCGTATGTAATCAGTGCACAGCCATTAGATGAGCATACAACTAAAAGGATAAAAAAATACAATGCCAAGGTCTATAAAGAGTGTAGAGAGGGTAAAAAGCAGCGAAGCAGATACAGCCGAGGACGGCAAGCCACGTACACCGGCGCCATCTTGGACAGACAATACACACGTGAAAAAAGCATGACGTACATTTTTCTTGTAAATATAAAGGGGGGCCTAGCAAAAAAAGTTTGGGAACCACTGAGCGACTCCAGTGGCCTGTGGGTATTCTGGGCTACTTGTCACATGAACCAAGTCCTAGGCCAGAGCAAAGTCTGTGAAGGGTTGGCTAGTGAACTGGGTGGCATTGTCTGATATTACTTTGTGCAGGTAGCCATGGACTGAAAAGTGTCTTTTGAGCTTTGTAATGATGGTGTTAGGTCACGAAGCAAGTGTACCTTGTAGGAGTCAACTACAACCAGGTGATGTTGGCCATTCCACTCAAAGATGTCAGTGGTGACGGTTGACCAAGGCAAGTCCAGCACTGGATGTGGCTTGAGTGGTTTTTTTTTGTTGATGAGGCCTGGTGCTGTTGCACACTGGATATGCAGTTGTTTCCTGCTCTATATCTTCAATTATTGTGGGCCAGAACGCGATACCATGGGCCCTGCGTTTAGTAGATTCTGTGCCTGGGTGCCCTCTGTGGAGGATAGCAATATAAGCCTTTTGTAAAGACTGGGATCACTGTCTTCAGGCCTTTCATGACAATGCCATCTTTAATTGGTGAGTTCATCTCGATACGGGTAGTATTGATGAATCTCTGTGGACAGCTGAGTTTGTAAGGCCAGCCCTTCATGATGACAGAGCTTAGTTTCTGTAGATCTGGATCAGAGGCAGTGTGTTCCCTCAGTTCGGTCAGCCTAGAGAAAGAGATGTATTGGATTGACATGATCTTGTAGTCTGCCCTTTCATTACTGTGCCACTCTGCCCAAGTTGTGGGAGCATGGGACAAAATGTCAGCACAGTACATCTGCGAGCCTTCTTTGTATACTATCTGGAAGTTGCA
This sequence comes from Pelmatolapia mariae, assembly GCF_036321145.2. Classification (NCBI taxonomy): domain Eukaryota; kingdom Metazoa; phylum Chordata; class Actinopteri; order Cichliformes; family Cichlidae; genus Pelmatolapia; species Pelmatolapia mariae. The sequence goes on along the minus strand of NC_086242.1, from coordinate 22,567,376 downwards.
CTTTTGCAGTCTCAGCATCATGCGCTGCAATCTGGCTGGAGCTGAGTGTATACGTTTGTTTAGGATTGTGACTAATGGCTGATGATCAATTTTGATTTGGAACTGCTTTCCATAGATGTAATCAATGAATTCGGAACATGTGAAGACAACACCAAGAAGCTCTTCCTCGATCTGCGCATAGTGCATCTCAGTCTGTGCCAGAGTACGAGAGGAGTAGGCGACTGGGACGCCTTCCTGAAGGCATGCAGCTCCAAGTCCGTACTGTGACGTCCAGAAACCCATCACTTGCATGTGAGAGTGGATGGACTGGTTAGGTGGTTTTTTTAAAGCAAATGCATCTTGAAGCTGCTTTGGCCAGTGCAACTGTATATCTTTTCATGTTAGCTTGCAAAGTGGGATTGAGAGCTCACTGAAATTGGGAATGAACTTTCCTAAATAATTAATCATCCATAAGAAGCGTTGGGGGGCTGTGACGTTTTCTGGTGTGGGTATCTCATTAATTGCTTTGGTCTTAGCAGGATCGGGCTTTAAGCCCTTGCTTGTGAATAAATGTCGAACATAACAGACTTCTTTGAGGCGGAATTTGCACTTTAGGGGGTTAAGTCTCAGTTTGACTTCCCCCACACAATCAAGTACCTTTCTGAGATTATGTTCATGCTCTTTCATATCTCTTCCACCAATGATTATGTCATCGATGATAACAGCATAGGGGTATCCTGCAAAGATCTGCTCCATTGCACGCTGGGACACCTCGCTGGCTGAATTGATTTCATATAGCATTCTGCCAAATGGAGAGCTGAAATTTGTGAGCATGGATAACATGTGGTCAAGTGTTATCTGCCAAAAGGAGCATTTCACATCCAGGACAGAAAAGACTGGAGTTAGGCATTTGTCACGCGGAGATTGACCATCTAGGTTAATTCTGCTTTAACCTTGCGTTACGCCCCCTTCGAGGGCAGGAGGAGGTAACACAGTGTAACGCTAATGTGTCTCTAAGCGCTTAGATCAAAATGTACCTCACCCAAATTTGATGCAAAAGGGCTCACGGCTTTGGACTAGTAGGTTCGGCTACGTACAGGAAAGGCAAACTGAATGAGACTCAGGCAACTGTGAGTTTTGAAGACGCCGGCTTGTGTATTTTTACTCATTCAGAAAAAAAGAAAATTAATAACAAACATACAAAAACATTTCAAATGAAAGTATCCCTTTTTGGTACCAGTTTTTCCTCAATGAGAACCATGTGGTACAATCACAGTAATCACCGTCCGTAAGTCCAGGGGGATGTGTGTGAAGAAGGGGAATAGTAGGTTCAAAGTGGTGTGGTGTTTTTTTTTTTGTTTTTTTTGTTGCAGCTGGCCTAACACACTCTGCCATGCAGCACAGGAAAAAGTCAATTGGTCAACAGGATTGGCTGGCCATCGATTACAGGATCCGTTGCAATGCATCGAAAGGAAGAACATAAAGGAAAAAAAAAAAACCTGACCTGTCAACGACAGTGTTCTAGGACATTAAATTCCCATATAATCACAGTTCACAATTCGCTATCACCTAAGATGTACTATTTGTAAGGTTACCCATGTTACAAATTGAAAATAAACAGTAAAACAGATAATCTGTGCATCAGTTTTAAATGCTTTTTTTTTTTCAATAAATAATATAAAGTTTTCCACAAAACATTGTAAACAATTTCCCAATAAATACCAGAACATTTTGCTTACAATGAACTCATGAAAACTGCAGATACGCGATTAACAATTAAAACACTTTGCTCACCAATCTCAAAAAAAGAATGGCGCAGGAGCGCGAGATGGCGCAGGAACAATGAAATGGCGCCATCTCCAATTCCTGACCTTCCTCGACCAAAGAATGTAAAAGGAACCAAACTAGTTACTTGTCTTAGCAGTACACATGCAATAAAACAATTTTTCATTAGCAGCGAGTGCTAACTCTTACGTTTATATCACTTTTTTTTTTTTTTTTTTTTTTTTTAAATGTACCTCGTTTCAGTGAATCTCCGTCTCCTTCTCCTCGCTAGCGTGCTCATGGGGGATTCGCGAGAGAGGAGGAAAAGCCTGTGCTCTCTCAGACGGAGATGAAAGGCGGGGCACTGCACCACATTGCAGCAGCTCATTGGCTAAGAGCAACCCACGTTTACTTCAGAACAGTTAACTCTTTCACTGCTGAACCTATGGCTTATTCACTACAAACTTAGTATAAATGCTAAGATTAATAGTTTTTTTTTTTTTTTTTTTTTTTTTATGTTTTGGTACATTTTATCCAAGCCATACTTAAATATGGGTTACAACAACAACTCCAGAAACTCAGTACAAGTGTTATACGCTGAGACAAGTTTAATAGCAGCTTTCTCACAAAAACAATGACACAAATTCATACAAAAAAAAAAAAAAAAAAAATGTGGGCGAGAAAGGGACAGTTAGGTTGTGCCAAAAAAAAAAACAACAACAACAAACAAACAAACAAAAAAACACCAAAAAAGACAAAACCAAAACTTAGCTGAGCTCTTACCCTAGAAAAACAAGGAGGGAAAAAAAAGCCCTAATCCTTAACTCAAAACAAGCTCAAAAATTACAATGGGTGGCACCAACCTACTTACCTAATTTTTCTAACAGAACAGATTCTACGTGAGTAAGTGTATGGGGTCCCCAGACTTACCTAGTCCTATTTACTCCCACCACAACCTTCAAACAAACGAAATGCACCAGAGGAGCTCTACACATGTGCCAAACAATTCCAAGGAAGAGAGAGATACACCCAGCCACAGGTGAGTTTCCTTATCAGGGTGTGCACTCCTGGTTTGTCCAATCAAAGCCTCCTTCCACTAATTAGCTGGAGATCCCCAAATTGACACCAGCCTAACCTGTTTGGCAGGATTTGAGGGTTTTTTTTTTTGTTTTTTTTTGAGCGTTGTTCCAGACCATACTCCGTACCAGTTGGTGGCGGTAATGCACCTTTCAGTTGTTTGCCAACCGCCAATACAAATGTAAGAAGAAGAAGACACCAGCCTGCAGTCTGTGTACCTGGGGAAATGGCAAGCAAAGGGAGAGGGAAAGAAAACATGCAGCCTGCAGACTAGTAACACCTTGTCTTGCATTGGTACTGGTATTTTGCGTGCAGGCTTTACTATTGGCAGGACTTCTGGGTCTATTTTCATGGAAATGGTGACCGGAAGCTTACCAAGTTTATCTTCGAAGAGGTCAGAATACTTGAGAAGATCTGATCTTTTCCTCATCTATGGCTACATGGTGGATTTCTTTGTTCAATAGGATTAAGTCTAAGCGGAGACAGTCTGGTAGGCTGAGTAGAGGTTGTACGTCTCGTTTCACTACAAAGAATTGTAGGAGGTATTTCTTGCCTGCAGATTGGCCCAAAAGTGTAGCTGTGCCAGCTGTTTGACTTTTCTCACCTCCATATGCCACCAGTTTGGTTTTCTGTGATGGCAGGAGTTTTCCATCTTGTTTCAGTTGTGCAAAAAGGTCAGCTGGCGTGACATTACATTTAATGCCGGTATCCACTTTGAGCACTATTGGTTTTCCATTGACATGCACAGTGGTAAATATGTAATTCCTATGCAGAAAACAGGGATTTACAGTGTCCAGATTGACCGCAATCACAAAGAACACTTCCTCGTTGCTGCTGGGCGCTTGCATCTCAATGGGTTTAAGGATCTCTTTTTAAATCCCCTTGTTTGTGATGACTTACAGCATTTCTGGAAGTGATTTCATTTTTTGCATTTATGCCATTGCTTACCATATGCTGGGCATTTATCTCTTTTTGCCTCATGGCTGCCTCCACTGTTGTTGCAATTAGTTATTGCATGTGCAGGACTCTGTTCTGATTGTGTTGCACGCTGTCCATTGCCTGACTTTGTCTTGAATTTCTTTAGTTGTCTTTTCTTTATTTTGTGATTCAAATTATCCATATTTGCTGTTGTTTGTTTTGGAGCTGCTAGAGCTTTTGTTTGTTGATCAGTCTGCTTGAATATTTGGCACATTTCAATTGCTTTGCTTTTGAATTAAGTAAAGACGCTGGATTTGTGTTTCCTTGTAAGCTTTTACTATATGTTACTTGAGGAGACATTACATGCAAGCAGCTTGACCCCGGGGATGGGAACTGAGTCCTGTGTTAGGCATTTTACTGCGTGCATGGGCAGTACTCTATTATTCAACAATAGTCAGATGTTCTACACACATGATCAGAAGAGCTAAATACTCAGACTAATCAAAAGTGCTGCACATTCACAGAGTTAGGAGCCTGCATGTTTCAAGTCAACAGCACATGTCAAAGAAGTGCACGAGATATTTTTACAAGACAACAAAACATCTGATGATAATTTCTGCTGTATCTGCAGATGCTAACGATAGACTGTATATAGGATTAGGATGGATTAGGATTCAACTTTATTGTCATTACACATGTATAAATACAGGGTAACAAAATAAAGTTTGCATCTAATCAGAAGTGCAAGAGCAGAAAGTGCAATAAGAGCAGATTAAATATAGATAAGTTAAGTGAAGAGCAAATATACAGATGCCTACTGGCAAATGTACAGATATACTGATATATACAGATAAGGGTAGAATAATGGTGGAATAGTTGTGAACAGATTATGTACACAGAGACCAAATATACAGATAAACAACAGACGAATGTACAGATGTACTGTTGTATACATATGTACAGATATACAGATGATCTGTTTAGCATACAGATGTTCTATATTGCTATACAGATGGGCAGATATACAGATCTACTGTGAACAAATATACAGATGTGCTAAATATACAGATGTGCTACATATATACAGATGTACCGGTGTGTGTATAAAAGATGGATGTCTTTTAAAGCCTCAGCATCAGCTTTTTGGAAAATGGAATGTTGTTTTTTTGGAGAAATGACCATATTTGGACAAGAGGGAACTGCTAAATTATCTTTTAATGCTAGCAAGCATAGTTAGCAAGCTATACGGGTACCTCACAAGGACACAGATACCTGCTACGTAACATCCAAATAAAATCCTCAAATTTCACCAAAACTGGAGCTCAGCCTTCTTGGAGGGTCTGTTAGTACAGTAATCTCACAGCGGCCATATTTTTGGCCAGATGATGTCATTAAAAATGACAACAGCACAAACAGGGTTTTTATCATTAATTCGGTTTCCCTGGGTCTTTTCCCATGTTGTAGTTGTCTGTCTGATTTTGAAAGAAATATTTACACGTTACCATAGCAACCAGAGAGCATTAAGGGGCAGAGAGGAGGATGCTATTCTCAATGTTGTTGGCGCATTTCAGGAGGACGCCGCAAAAAAGGTTACACAATTACACAGTAAATTCACGTTTATTATTATATTTACAAAATACCACAGTTTTTGTCTTGGTCGTGTCATTTTATTTTGTTGTATTTATCCGTGACACCTTAAAGGCCGGTCCGTGAAAATGTTGCCTGACATTAAACCGGACCATGGCGCAAAAAAGGTTGCGGACCGCTGCTGTAAATGTTCAAATGTCCATTTTTCATGGATGTTTCTGGAAAGTCTTCACCGTGAGCTCCGTGTAATTGTTTTTCAGTTGGTTTTGATCAAAAAGTTTGTCACTTCCACATTCAGAACTTTCCAGCATAAGATCGATAATGTTGTCTAATGTCTTTACTTTAAAACAGAGATGGGCAACTCCAGGCCTCGAGGGCCGGTGTCCCGCAGGTTTTAGATATCATATCATATCATATTTAGATATGGGTCAACACACCTGAATCACATGATTATTTCATTACCAGTCCTCTGGAGAACTTCAAGACATGTTGAGGAGGTCATTTAGCCATTCAAATCAGCTGTGTTGGTTCAAGGACACATCTAAGACCTGCAGGACACCGGCCTTTGAGGCCTGGAGTTGCCCACCCCTGCTTTAGAATGACAGCTTAGAATATAAAGTGGTGCAAACACAGAAGAACTAAATGTCTAAGAGTGATTTTAATGCAGAAGCCTGGGTTTGAATCCTCTCTGGCTTTTTATTGCGTATCTTCTGCTGCTCCTTCTCCCAGCTCTCCTCACTTCTCTTTACTGTCCTTTCCCAGTAAAGGCTAAAAAGCCCCCCTAAAATATATATTTATATAAAAAATTATCTTAATGCGAGTTAAGCAGATTCCAGAAAATAAAGACTTTAGTGGTTTGCTGATAATCTTTGGAGTGGGCGAAGAGTTTACGTTGTAATGTATTTGTGATTGAATTTTCCAGTTAAACATTAAATATCCTTTAAGGAGGCTACTGATGTTTCCCAGCACTGACACACTCAGCTTCCAGCTATGAGCGAGTCTCCGATCTGCCTCGTGGAGGCTGCAGGCCAGCGATCGTCAATAATCGGGTTTGTTATCCAGCCGATCTCCTGGCTGACGGAGTGAGGAGGGAAAAAGGAGGACGGTGCATCAGTAAATCCTCACTAAGCTCCTTTCTTCGAGGCATCCACTTCTGGAGAAAATCTGACACAGAGCTTCCATTACGATGCTGGCAGATGGAGCTGCCAGCGAAGAAGGAAGTGAGACCAATTATTTCCTGAGTGGGAGTCAAACTTTTCTCCACGGGGCTCAAAGCTCAGGGTAAACACCCACCTGAGCTGACCCACACCGCCTGCCATCCACCCACTGCAGGTAGACCCCCTGTGCATGTGTGTGTGTATGTGTGTGTGCGTGGTGGTGGGGGCAGGTGCTGGTGTCCATTTCTGCCCACTCATCTCCTCTCTGAGCACTGCAGGAAACCAGAACATCCTGCATCCCAAAGCCAGGTCTGCAGCGAATTACAGGTCTGATTCAGAGACAGCAACGAGGCGTGTCGGCGAGAGGTCATCAACAAAAATGAGTGAAGAAAGGAGAGGTAACAAGGAGGCAAGAAGAGGAAGGAGAGAAGGACGCAATGCCAGGAAGAAAGGAAAGAAAAATGTTTGAAAGGAGCGAAACTAAAACAACAGAGGAAGGAAGCTGATGAGCAACTAATGACCCAGAAATACGTGAAACCAAGAGTTTATTAATGCTGACGCCTGCTGTCATTTCTCGGTGAAGGTGAAAACCGAGGCTGCACAGATAACATCAAACTGAACTTCATTATGAGACGAGTTTAAACAGCAAAGAGAGGATCTGTTAAATGTTGCTGCATGTTCTTTAGCTTTGGTGGAGGACGCATCTTTGCAGCTGAGGCTGTCACGTGGACCTCACATTTAAAATATTTAAAATGCATTAAAATATCTTCAGTTCGGTCCCAGTGTCACTTTACTTCCTGTTTTATTTTGAAGATTGAAGATGGGTGTTTCTGTTTTCACTGCCTTCCTTTATTGAGTTCACCTGGTCCTGTCATGGTCCATGTGTCTGCCTGGTCGGCCTAGCGAGGCTACATATGTTTTTGTTTGTGTTTTGCCCTCCTTTTCTCTCTCTCTCTCTCTCTCTCTCTCTCTCTCTCTCTCTCTCTCTCCCTCTCTCTCTTGTGTTCACGGTGGGCTCCTGCCTTTAGCCCATGCACTTGCAAGTAATCATACACCTGTGGCTTATCATCCTGTTTTCCCTGGCCACTACTTAAGACAGTAGTTCAGAGTTTCTTGTTGCTGTCTTCTCTCGTGTTTTCCTGGTTTTGATATTTCCCTGTCTGTTTGTATATAGATGTCCTGGACCTGTCCTGTAACCCTCCTCCCTGGATATCTGAGTGTGAGTGTCTGGCAGTGTGGCGTGGTGTGTTATTGCGGAGTGAATTGGATCACAGAGTGAAGTGCGCAAGTGCGCGAAGAGTGGAGCGAACGGAGCGTGGTTTTGCGAGCAAGTGTGGAGCACCTTTTTCCCCCTACCTGCCCATGGATCCCCGGAGCCCCTGAATTTATGCTTCAAATTTGTGACAGACTCTTAACTAACATGAAGTTTATATTTTACACTCTGTTGTGTGTTAAAAAGTCTAAATGTTAAACTTTTGTGTAAAGGTTAGGTTAGCATTAAGCTGCATTTTAGCCACATGCTAAACAAGATGCTATTTTTCAAACCAAGTCGTGCAGTAGCAATGTTTCCTTCTGAGTTTGTCAGATGGGAGAAAATTGGTCATAAAGAGTGTGCTGCACCAAAATCCTCCTTGTGGTTGATTGGGTAACTAGCAGATTTCTGTGACTGCCCGTAGTTTGCAAGGAAGACCAAGACTGGTCTGCAGCCATTCGCCAACCTGTCGCTAAGCAGGAGCTTCAAAAAAGGGTATACAAACGGATGTCTGCACCAAAACAACAGGACGATGTCTGTATGTATTCATGTTGTTTTTCTAGTTCTTTTTATTGTTAGTACTTTTGTGTCTTTTTTAAAGCTGCTTTTATCTCTTGCTGTTGGTTGACAACCCTACAAATAAATAATAAAGTATCTTAATTATCTTTTATCCTAAAGCAGAAACAGACACCATTCCTGCTTTTTCGGGGGTCTTGTACTATGGTAGCGATGAAGGCACCATCGTTGTGACAAATTTAACCCAGCATGATCCAGTAATTCGCTAACAGGAATGCTGTTTTTCAGTTCAGTTAACTCTAAAATGTTACGTTTTCTTTATCTGTAGGCCCGCTGCATTTAAACTGTAATCTGGTGCACATGTGGACATGATTTAAAGCTTTTAATAATTCAGATTTTAGGCGGAGTGTAAAAAATCTGTGGCTGATTAATTTATTCCAAAGACGGAGCGCTCTTGGTAAAGTTTAAGCCTTTAAATGGAGGTGCTGCAATGTTTACGTGACAAGTTATTAATCTTTAAATAGAGGAAAAGTTTCTGTCCAGTGCACCTAATTAAAATCAACATATAAAGAGCTGAAAGTGTTGTTTCAGAGCTGTTTTGACCCAAATTTAAACAGTGATCATTCATTCTCCTGCAGAGGTATTATTTCAGAGAAACCAGAAACAGTGAGTCTGTCCTGGAGTCTTTTAAGAAGGAAGTTGAGCATGAAGCCGAATGGCTGCAGAAGAGGACGAAGCTTTTACTCTTCCTCTCCCCCTCTGAGAGCCTTTTTACAGGATTTTCCCTGCATGCATTGCCCTCATGAGGAGTTGAGGGGATTTCTGTGTGTTTGGCTGCCGAGGCCGCCTGTCAACGCGTCCCGTCAACAAATCCCGGTTTCCATAGAGACGCCCAAATACCAGAAAAAAGAAAAAGTTCGAGGCCAAATTGCATTTTCTTCTTTTCTCCAGTCAATTGGTATGAACAAGGGAGTTAGCTTAGAGGAGCTGATACTTTAAACATGCCACGGGGAGTTAGAGATGGAGCCCAGCGGGGATTTGGAGCTGGCTGACAGAGTGAGGCCTTCTCTGAGGAAAAGTGCCCTAAAATAATAAAAATAATAATAATAAAAATCAACAAGTGGAAATATAAATCGCTCCTGCACAGATTTTAGCGCCATCAGTTTAATCACATCAAGAATCAAACCTGAGTGAGGAGGTCTCATAAATCCACATAACAGTGACATGAGTGACATTTTTATCTATTTACATACAAAAATGTGACATTTTAAAGAGGCTGTTGGTGCGGTTCTTTTGGTGTGCACCTAAAGGTGAATGTGATATCTTATGTTGCACTCTATAAGAAACGCACCAGTGAACCAGCCCTGGTTTGTTTTTAGAGTTCTGTCTCTGAACGTTCTGTTAGAAAGCATTGGCTTTAATTACATCGCGTTTTGGAGCCAGAAGTTGCCATATTTGGGCAACGGGGTGAAGGGTGGTGCAACTTTCATTTCCCTTCATTTTAACTGTCAAGGTAAATAATCACTTTCAGTATAAGACTCTGATGCTGAGAAACCTCCTGGAGGAACATATGAACTTCAGATCTTAAGGATCTGAAATTGAGGGAGCACCACAGTGGGCAGGTCCACTCGGAGGAAAGTGTCTAATGAAGTGTGAGAGTAGCAGCACTCTATAAGAAACTCACCAGTGAACCAGCCCTGGTTTGTTTTAAGAGTTCTGTCTCTGAACGTGTTGTCTGTTAGAAAGCATCGGCTTTAGTTACATCGCGCCCCCTTGAACCTTAACCCCCACCTCCCAAACAAACCCAGACTCTCTGTGCTCTCCACCCGCTTTCATCCTGCCTCTTTTTCCCCCCTCAGCCCGGAGCTGAAGCTTCTGCTGCAGAGACGTTCAAAGACTGTAAAGTCGAAGCGACAGATTGAGGCCACACAGACTTCTCATTTCCCACTTTTCATAGACGCGTTAGAAAGTTTATAGATGGTTGTGTTTAAATAGAAGCCAGAAGCAATCGAGTCAGCCGCTTCAGAAACTCTGAATAAATGAGCTCAGATTTACAACATTTCTTCCCGAACGACTCAGCTTCTCCATGTTGAAGTTTTTCTAATGAACTCTTCCAAGGAAGTCTGTTTGTGCTTGGCAGGTTATCGCAGAGTTTACTCAATTATTCAGAGTAATTATCACATTTGAAAGAATCAACTCTAAATTCCATAGAATAGCTTGTTTTTCTTCTCAGAAGGTTTTTTCTGTGCCACCGTTTGTTTGTACATCAGGTTGGATGGAGTTAGTTTCATTATTGATTAAACAGTAAAACAATGAAGAATACCCACAGCTGTAATTTCACCCAGCAGTCCCAAACCACCAAATGATGATTGATCTGCTGCAAGAAAACCAGAAAACCCTCAAATCTGAGAAATGCAACAATCCAGGTTTTTTTAACTTCTCAACATTTACTCAAACTATTGAGTTCAGGTCGTGGGGGCAGCAGTCTCAGTTTCTCAGATGAGGAGGCGCAGGAGAGCCGAGAGATGTAATCTCCCCGACATGTCCTGGACCTTCTCTCAAATAGACGTGACTGAAACAGCTCCTTCAGCAGGGATCCTGCAGCTTTCTGATCCTCTTGTGTTGTTTTTAACTTGTGTTTGAAAAGATTTTCCAGCTGTTTTATGGTTATTTTGGGAATCTTCTTAGTCTCCTTGTGTCCCTGTAGTTCCACCACACTCAATTTTGTAATTTTTCATTTAAATTTTTGTAATTCTCGATTATCATTTCATGTTTGCACGCCTTTTACATGATTTTGAGTCCATTTGAGAGATGTTTGCATCTTTTTGTAATGATTCTCTTGTGGTCATTTTGCATCTTGTTGTAATGATGTTACATCTGTTTCTGCCTGTTTTGTGTCTGTTGTGTTTTTGCACTTATTTTGCACCTTTGTTAGTTTTTTGGCTTTTTTTTTGTTGGTTTGCGTATATCTACAGTTGTTTTGTGTCTGTTTGGTTGTTTGAAGCTGATGTTTCTGACCCAGGAGGTCGGTGTTATCTTGGTGAAAGTGATTCAACCTGAGGAAATTTGTGTGCATCACGTCTGAAGTGACTAAGGTCTTCCACGGTGCACAAACGATCTCGCAGCCCTTCTGCCTTGTGGGTTGAGGTCGGGTTTCTGTCCTTATTACTGAGTGTGTCTGATTGTGGCTCGTTTTTGGCATGTTTTTGTTGTTTCTCAGACGAATCTGTCCTCCACCAGACCGCCGTCTGCCAGGGGATTTTCAGACGCTCAACACGACTGCTCCTTCTCTTTTTACTGTGCGGTCGAGTCATTCGATCCAAACCTCAGGGACAAGACAAGAGGTAATAAGTGGAGGCTGTACAGTAGCACCTACTGTAAGCTTACAGCCTCAGTGCTGCAGCACCAGATCCAGATGTCTGGTGAAGTCAGGATAAATATAGACTCTGTCAGGAGCTGTGAAGTCCCAGCTATGTTCTGTAAACATTTTCCTTACCATAATTTGAATTTTATTATAAACTCACAGGCTTACAAGCCAGTAAAAAAGCAGCCATAAACAAGAGAGCAGCTACTGAACATGAAGACACCAGAGTTTTCAGCTCAGCAGGCAGTCTGTTTTTCACACTCAGACATGTAAAAGTGCTCCAGGCTTCTCCTCAGCAGCATTAAAGCACAGGTCAAACACTCAGGTACATGAAAAATGTTGATCAATGATCAAAGGTGAAGTAGATTCATCAGAAAAAATGACCTCAAGTAACCAAAATAATTTGGGTGGAGAAAAAGAGCAGTTTGAGAGGCTGATGTTAGATTTTTTTTAATCTCATGCTTTCAGACCTGATGAAGAAGAAGGAAAAGAAAGATGAGAGACAGAACCAAAAAAGTTGATTCTGTTCATCTGGACGTAGCGTTTTCAGTGGGAGAAACGTTTCGTCACTCATCCAAGTGACTTCTTCAGTCTCAGCTGACTGCAGGTTTCCCCAACCTTATAAACAGTACATTTGCACAATGACTGAAACTGAAGCCCACTGAACGAACAATGGGCTTTGATCAGTGGTTGTTGATCAATAGTCATAACAGTTTGCATATTAATGATCAAGGAACTGACCTCACAGCCCATTGCTCATTCTCATGTCTTGATGCAGTGAGCATGCATCAAGATGTGAGAGACAGACAGTTTCATTATTTATTATTTCAGCAGAATTACATTAGGATAAATTACTCAACTTCTTGTTTTTATAGTTTTCATTCATCAAAGCTAAATTAAAGTTTAAAAATGATACAAAAAATGAATGAAAGAAAACAATCTGACATGAAAGTCTTGAACCTAATCTTTAAAGGGTTATGTCAAATTTTTCCTGGATGAAAGGTTTCCGGGAAAAGCTGAAGAAATTGTATATTTGACTTTAACTTTCCAGTTCCAGGAATAAACTACAGTAAAAATACAGATGAGAAGTCTTTTAAATGAGATTAGGATAACGATCCCTCCACTGATCCAATGCTCTGCTGTTCTTAACAGTAATGGTGCCGTGAAATTCTAATTAACTTCAAATAACCAAAAATGAACCTGCAGTTCCTCTAACGTCCAGCAGAGGCTCCAGCAGTGAGTCTCCATAGACTCCTATGTTAAAACTTTACAGCAGAAATTAACATGTTGACAGCTCATACACAAAATGTTTTGGCAGATAATTTGAGCCTTTATAACAACTCTATTAGACTCTTGTTACAGAACAAAGACAAGTGGAAGCAAAATATAGAAATAATAAGAGGAACAGTGTCACTATATGCAGATGACACAGTTTTATACACCGGAGAAAAGACTAGTTTATCTGCAGCACTCATGCAAAATGCTAAAAACAAAGAAATAAGTGGATATGTAGTCAGTGACAATGTTCCTGTGATGTAACTGAGAGCCCAGGAATAGCTCCTTAAATAGACTGAAGAATAGACGCCGTTGTCTCAAAGTTTCAAATAAAGCTCCATATATAAATGAACAAGAGGGGAAATGGAAATTTACACATTCCACACAAATTGAACAAACATCTCATCTGCAGTGCTATAAGAATAAAGAATAAGTATAAGAAAAAAGTTGGACTGAAACTTCTCATTCTAATGACTTTCATTAGAATGACAACTTCTGTGACAAATGTACAAATGTTATAAGATAAAGTTCATGTGATATATGTGAAAAATACTCCAAAATATTGACTAAGTTTATCGAGTGTTCTCTAAATGTCCATAATAGAGATTGGAGAACATCTTTTATGCCCATATGGACAAAACAAATTCTAATATTTGGATAAAATTGGAAGAATGGGCAAAATTTCATTCAAAATATGATTGAAGTTTATCTGAAGGATCTTCTTAAGTGTCCTTGTAGTGGGACACTACACAAAACAACTGGAAATACAGTAAAAAGTGAAGTACAGCAGCAAGGTAAATGTACTTTTTTACGTTCTGTCTAATGCTCCACATTTACACATTTTCCTATGGCGATATGAGGTCAGTCGGGACGATGAGGGCTTCTTCTTTAATCGCTTCTGGAACCATCAAACATTCCTCCTCCACATTTTTAAGAGCTGTCTGACTTTTACAACCTGAAGCCGTTAGCCTGGATCTGCAGCAGCAGAAGCAGGTTTCTGTGGCTGTGAGTGGAAAAAAATGGAGGCGAGGGAGGTCACGTTATTAAAACCGACTCCACTACTGCTTATTATCTTCTGTCAAACTCGGCCCATGTTTTTCAGGAGGTGTGGACATGGGAGTATTTACGAGCTCTGTTTTTAATAGACTGTTCCTTTTAGACTCAAACAAATGCCTCTCATTAGATCCCAACTGAATTCTCCATAACTACAGTAATGGCTGGTGGCAACTCTATGATCCCCGACTGCAGACCATTAACATGCTGCTGTAGGAGTGTTAATCTCTCGCACTTTCAGTCGCCTTCCCCGAAGCCTGCTCGGGTCTGTCTGCGACTCATAGTGCCTCTGACGCACCACCTCAGGTCTTCAGCTCACCTCCTCACCTGGCCTTCGCATCCAGACGCCCCGTTAGAGAGGATTGAGGAGGGTGGTGGGGGTGGAGTAGGTAAATAAAAAGTGAGCTCACAACTGAGGCAACCGCAGGATACCGCTGAGCTCCAAGGCCCAACAAACAGCGAGCGGCGAGAGCATGCAGGCCTGCTGCCATGTTTGGAATAAAGGAGAGAAAAATTGAAGTGTTTCTAAAGGGACAAGGTTAAAAGAATGGTTTGAGTTTATTTTCCATAATCATGATTTTGGAATGTGTGAAGGTCTCCTTTTGAGAGATTGGCTGCTTGGACACCTCAGTAGCCAAACTGTGATGAGAGGACTGGCACTGGAAAGATCTCTGAGGCGGTCGGATGCACTGAAGAAAGGAAGGAGTTTGTCTTCTTTGAAATCCTTGATGTTGTTATACTTCCATGAGGACTGGTCCATTTATCCAGGAGTTGAGCAGCATTTTAAAACCATCTTATCTTACAGTGTCAGATGAGTTTGTAAAGCCATAAACACTCAGTTAAATTTTTTTTACATAGTTCCAAATCACAACAACAGTCCCCTCAAGGCACTTTATATTGTAAGGCAAAAACCCTACAATAATACAGAGAAAACCCCCAAAGTCAGACAACCCCTAATGAGCAAGCACTTTGGCAACAGTAGGAAGGAAGAACTCTCTTTTACCAGGAAGAAACCTCCAGCAGAAGCAGGTTCAGGGAGGTGAACCTCTGCCACGAACGGTTGGGGGTGAGAGGAGGAAGACAGGACAAAAAAGATGGATGTAGTCACTGTGATGTCACCCACTGATTAATGAAGCCCTGTTATAACCCTCAAGTTTTCTGTGTTGCCACTTTGATGTTTTGAAACTTCACAGCCATTGGCTGACATCGTGTAACTGATGGGTCATTAATCACTGACCACTCGCCATTGGAAATAATGCAGGTTTAAGGACACTGAATGTTGGGTTCACCTGTCATAGCCGAAGCTACATCCAGTGTTTTACAAAAGGCCCAGGCATTCTCATTATTTCAGTTTTTTTTCTGTTTATCAACCAGTAACTCATTCAAAACGGAATAATACATGCACCAAAACTAGAACGTTTATGTTGTTGATAAAGCCCATTAGCCTTTGGAAAATTCAAGATGGAGGGTGATTTGATTATTCTGAAATAAAATCAACAAAACATGCTCTTTCTGAATCATATTTAGCCCCAGATTTCTTTTCTTCTACAGGTTCAGCACACCCATTTAGTGATGATGTCCATTTCAAGATATCCTCAAGATCATCTAAATGAAAAAGTTAAAGAGTGAATGTTTTGAGCCTGAACTTTAAAGACAACCTGGAATTTTTTAAAAAAGCATGTTTTTTCAACTATTGTTTTTCAGTTTCTGATTTTATGTCTTTAGAGTTCAGAAGTCCTTTAAGTGCCTGTGAAATTAACTTTTTGGAAGGGTCCAAAAAGTTAATTTGATGTTTAAATGTCCAGCAGGGGGTCTGAATATGTAGAAATCTATGAACAAACGAGTCTTCTGCACAGCTGGTCTGAATAAAAAGTTAAAAATAGGGAGATAAAATAGAAGCAGGGAGCAGTTGAGGATTTAAGGCAGGGCTGCCTTTCATCGCTGGTTTTTCAAATGTATTTAAATCATACATTGTCATCTAATACACACAAGCAATGGATGCTGCCCGTCAGTAGGCTTCCAGAAGTTGGACAATCAGCAGAAAGGGGGCTTTTGAATCTTTTGTAGTTATTTGAGGTCTATTTGTGGTTATTTTGTGTCTCTTTGTACTGTTCCCTGTCTTTTAAAAACAGTTTCAAGTGTTTTTGTTGCCATTTTGTATAATCTCAGTTGTTTTTTCATCTTCCTTGTTGTTTAATGTCTGTTTGTTGTTATTTTCCATCCATGTTCTTGTTTTGTCTCTTTGTAGTCGATTTGCATCACGTTGTCTTTTAAGACTTTCCAAAGAGACAAGCAGATTAACTTTATTGCTGTGGATTAATGTGACTTACAGCTGGGAAGTTATGAGAAAAAGTTAATGAAAATATGAATAAATCGTTAATAATACTGTATTGTCTTCAGTCATATTAATTCAACCAAACATAAAAATCCGTTCTATGCAGCATTAAACATCCTGCATGTTAAAGTCCATTAGAAAAACCCGCACAAATTCCATAGGAAGTAAAAGTTTGTTGGCTGCGATGAAGAGTACAGCACAGTTAGATCATCTGACCACCAGCAGCCATCTGAGCTGGCCTGAACGTCCGTCTGGCTTCCACCTGCAGCGCAAATGTTGACTTGCATACTTTCCATCATTTATCCTGATTCAGTATCTGGAGCCGCTCGGCATTTCATCAATGAGCCGACTGACCGCTCCAATGCTGAATGTTAGTCATTCTCCAAACACTATTTACGACTACTGGAACCTGCAGCTAAGAAAACACGAATGGCTTAAACTCACAAATCCAGGTGAATCAGTCCTACTTTATTCAGCCATTACATCACACATTCTCAACACAAACTCACAAATGGGCCTGAACAGAAGTGCAGACAAATTAGCTAAAATATGAAGTGCGGTGAAGGGAAAGAGCCATGATACCCGACTTAATTAGTACCTGTGATCGTCCAAATTTTCTGCCTATATTTTGAAGCACTGCAAGGAAAACTCTCAAAGGTCAGAGCAATTATTGCACAAATGAATGAGAGCAGTGTAGCTGTGGCACGGAGTTCAAACATGGCCCTGGAGTCTGCTGCTGCTGCTGCAGGGTGGCCGGGCTGCTTGGCATGGACGGCGATGACGTGACACGTCAAATAAATGTCCACACATGAGCCGGGTCCACACAAGAAAAATGTGCTGGACTTTCACTTTGGATCTCAAGCTCTCCCCTTGCTGCTTTTTGGCATCTCTGAGTGTAAAAGTGTCACAGGTTGTAACCATTGGGTGTGTTTGCGGGGGGTCTCAGCAGCCCTAAGGTGGTGAAATCAGTGTAATCCTTAGGAGACTTCAAACAGACTCCCAGAGAAACAACAGCAAGGAACCAGTCCTCTCCAGGCCTGCTCTCAGAGCTCTGCACCACCTTCCTGAACGTCAGGGACTCACTTTAAAGTCTGCTTCATAGAGCTCAGAGTGGTTTATTACTTTGACTACTCTGATGCTTTGTTGTATTCAGATCTCTGAGTCCAGACTGTCTGAACAAAATGTGTAAAACTTTTAATCTGTTCATGTTAGAATAATCCAGATGGGGTTGATGTTGTATTTGTGGGATTAAAAGTAGCTTAGGTTTGCAGTGTGTTATGGATGTATCTGTATCTATCACGGGGACACCTTGATACTACTACTACTACTACTTGATACTAGAAGAAACCTTAGTTCTGATTTCTCTTTTTTCTGTCATTTTTTCTTTCTTGCTTTGTCCTTCTGATATTTGTTCAGCGGGTGCAAAACTGCTGATCCTGTTTCATAAAGGTATACTCTAGGGAAAGAAAAGAAACAGAGAAAGAGACTTCCACAAAAGATGCTAGATCAGTTGGACTTTATTGTTTTCATGCTCTTAAAGGATGAAACCTGTTTGAGTTTGATGACTCGGACCAGTTCATCGCCATGAAAACAGCCCACATTGAAGCACCAAAACCTGCGGTTCCTTTAATTTCCAGTAGAGGCTCCAGCAATGAATCAGTCCCCTTAGACTGCCATGTTAAGCCTGGCCTCTCTGACTGACAGGTGGATGTAGCTGCTAGGCTTCACCTTAGCTGATGTGTTTGTGGAGCATTTTGGAGTATGTCTGAGGTTCAGTTTTCAGAATTTTATTTAGATGCTAATGAGCATTAATTAGCAGGTATCTGGGTTTTAGCACTCCACCCTTAAATCTAAATACGGCCACCTCTGCCCCCTAAAACCCAACATGATTGTTTTGCATGTTTTTGTCCTTTTGTGATCTATTTTTAGATGTTTCACTTACGTTCTGCTTATTGGGCCCCTGGCTCAGAGCCTTTTAAACCCACTCAGTAACTTGTCCATGCCTTTAGGAATTGCTGTTGGGGCTTTTACACTTTCAGGCCTCTTAAATCTAAAAACCATCCAGCCCAATAACAGTTACCAAACATAACAAATTACTTATTTGTGGAGAGTCCATTAAATGACCAAATTCCTCTTGTAACAATGACTGACTTTACTGCTTGTTTTGTTTTAATTTATTCAGGACCTCAAAATAAGCTGCTGCTGACAGCTGCGGTCAGCTCGTCTGCTGGCCCCGCCTCGCTTAACTCCCCCAATCAAGGCTCTCGCCCAGCTGATCAGTCATGTCATCTAAACATCACCAGTCCTAACAGGCCGTCCGCACCCAGCACTCACTAGTTACCCCAGTAATTGTAAAAAAAAAAGTCAGTTAATCAGCAGGGCAAGTGAGCGGAGCCTTGAGCTGAATCATCTCATCTTGGTGGCCGGCAGCCAACAGGGGATGCGAGCCTCAGTGGGTCCACCCTTCAGGGAGATGTTGCACTCCACGTCCAGGAACAGCCGGTCACTTTTTCCCCCCAAAAGCTAACATAATTATTGAAAGGTTGAGAGGCCGACACATGCCAGGCTCTACCTACCGGCTGCATTGAAAATCAACACACTTAATGAAACCTTGATTCAGGGTTGGACACTGCCTGCCCTCTTGAGACATCGAGGATGTGACCCCCCTCACACCAGACTATAAACAACAACCTGCCAAGGTCTATCTGGGCCCGTGTAGGTGCTGCCTGTGAAAATCAACAGGCTTAATGACACCTTTATTAGTCATCTGCTCAGACGCCCCTGGTGGCAAGGCTGTCCCTAGTGAGCTCTGGAAACTTTGGATCACTGCGCCACTGACTAACGCACTGTTTACATACCAGAGAGGTCCAGTACCAGAGGGGGGGGGCTCAGGCCCGAGCCTGGAGGAGCTTTTTCATTATTTCTTTATACACGTTATGCATGAGTATATGCACAGAACCACCAGATATGTTTCATATGTTGGGCTGTGTTACATCACACTGCAAATATATGTTGAAACACCCAAAGAGCCACTGAGGCACAAAGAAATGCAAAAAGACACGTAGGACAACAAAGACAAATGAAACGACTACAGAGCAACACACTGAAGCGCAACTAAGTTACTACAAAATGTCAAGACAAACAACAACAAAAAGACATAAAACCAGAGATGTAAAATATAAAATGAGTCCAGCGAGATACAAAATAACTGCAAACAGATCAAAGAAACATGAGAAACAAATTAACTACAGACATAAAAAAACAAAGAGATATAAAATGACTACAAAGCACAGGACGGACTAGAAAGCAACACAGTAAATGACAGAAAATGACTAAAAAGCAACAGGAGACTAAAAACACGACACAAACAGCCACAAAAACGACTAGACAGAGACGCTAACGGACTACAGAGTCTTAAGTTTTTAAGTAAAGACAACTTTAAGACTTCATTTGGATTCATGAAGGCGTTTTACTTCAGGCCTAAAAGCAGAAGGGGAGTCCCAGGTTCTAAACCCCCTTTACCTTGGAGGGGGTCCTACTGTACACCCCCCCCCCCCCCCCCCCCCCATCATGTGAGTCAGTAGGGTCATATGAGCCATAGTGTGTATGAAGACATGGGTCATTAGGGTGTTGTGTCAGGCAGCGGAGTTTCTGGATCTTGTTCCTCTCTGTTCTTTTCATGGTAGGTAAGTTTTTCCATGTAATGAAAGGTCATTTTTTTGGTCATAATTTTTTCCATTTTCTTTTTTGTGCTCAAACTTTTTGCTCACTTCAGAGGGGCGACCCTTCAACATCTTTACTTGTGAAACAAGCAGCCTCTTTAAGGTGCTCATTCTATACCCAATCATCAGATTTTTTGAATTTTTGCATTGCACAGTAATTCCAGTCTTCTGTTGCTCCCGTTCGTCTGTCCGTCTATCCATCCATCTTCTTAACTGCTTATCCAACCTATCTTTGTGAACAGGCTGGAGCTGTTGCCTGCCATTCATTGTTGCCCTTGTCTGAGCTTTAATGAAACAGGTTGGTGGCATCAAACTCAAATTCAGTACAACCATTTATTACTTTCATTTCAAGACAGAACAATAACAAAGCAAATGTTTCCACAAAGATATGGAAAGTGACTGCTTCCTGTGGTGTAGGCCTGCAGGCTTCCTTCTACTAACCCTACCATTATTATATTTAATGTTATATATGAGGGCTCCTGGGACCAATAACTTTGCACTGAACTGAATACAGGGCTTTACAGTGAGCCAGTCGGACGCTTTGCTAACTCTCCAGATGACTAAAGGTCCCACTGAAAGTCCAACTGTGCTGAATATTATTGCTTTTGGCATTTTTGGGGGCATTTCTATGTTTCGGGTGGAGTTTATGTTTCAGAAAACATGATTTTCATGTGCAGTCATGTCGCGTTATGAAATAATGTAAAATGTTTGGCACAGAAAAATGTAATTAGGAGGAGGGGAGCTGTGGAAATGCAACACATTAAGTTGCCATAATACCGCCACAAACAGGCGGTCCGAGCGGTATCCATGCAGGCCTCTCCTCAGAGCAAAGCTGCACACGAGTCCTCTCACTTCATAACCTGATGTCCTGTCTCAGCTTCGGCTCTGCAGAGCAATCAGGACCCGGGGCAGGTGGCCAAGCCCCGTTACACATTTATAAGCAATTAAAAAGCAATTTATCATCCTCTTCTCTAAGGTGCCTAACCACAGTCACACAGTCGCCTGGTCTGCGGTGGAGTTTCTAAATGTGCTCTGCAGAGTGGCCCAGTTTTTAATGAAGAGGAGAGGAGAGTCAGCAGAGCTTTCAAACTGCGAGCTGACAGACAGAAACATCACCGCAAAACACTAATGCTGCTTAAACAGGGGCTCGCCAGAGCACACGGTCATGCCCAGACATGCATGTGAACATTAGGATGGAGTTAATGCCAGCGTTCACAGAAAAGCAGTAACATGACAGAGCGGGTGGCATGAATGTTTTTTATATTTCGACTCAGGACTGGTTGGTTCTGACTTTGGAGCTTCTGCACTCAGAACTTTTCGTATCTCATGACCAGAGAAGGACAGTAACGTGTTACAAGTAAACGCGTTACAAGTAACAGGTGAAAATCAATTTAAGAGCGACAAGACCCCACATAGCAAAATTGGTATAGCCCGGATCTGGCCCACACAATGTGCTTACACATGGCCCACATACCGCAAAGAATAACAGCCCCTTGGTGGCCCACACATGGGCCAGCACAAGGCCAGTTGCAGACACACTGGTGGCCCTGTGGTGGCCCAGAACAGTTTCAGCTCTGGCCCCAGATGTCAGCCTAATGTGTACCTTAATCAAGCCATGTAATAACAACATGTGCCAGAACATAATAGTGCAAAAGTAACATGACAAAACTCTGTTCAGACAGTGAATGGACTGATTCTTACATAGCGCTTTTCTGCTCTCCTGGATTACTCAAAGTGCTCTATTCAACATGCCACATTCACCCAATCGCACACTTTCTCTAAATTTAGTGCTTCCTAACTACATTCATACTCTTGACATGCAGGGCTCGAATCACTAACCTTCCAAGCAGTAGGTGACCTGCTATACCTCCTGAGCTACAGCCACCCATGGTAAACATGAGTAAACCCTCACTAGGTTTTGGATAAAGTGTACACTCACAAACCTGTCAAACCTGCATTTGAAACGTTGGCTACCATAGCAGTATAGTATTGCAACATGGCATTTGGGTCTTCTAACTAAAATAGGAAAATAGGAACATAAATAGTGATATCATTGCCAGACCTGGCCGACATCTGGTTGACATATACCCTGCCATGACACCAGTCAGTCAGACCTGTTTTCTATGAGCCTGGGCTACATAAACCAAACCATAATCGGGCCAGATGTGGCATGCCATCACATAAACAGTGCCATCTACGCCAGGCATGGACCATAACTGGATGACATACCACTTGCCATGCCAGAACTCAGCCAGCAATGCCGGCTTGACACCAGATCTGGGCCAAACCTGTCTGCTATGTGGGACTTAGTGCCGCTGAGTCTTTGATTTTATTGATTTTCTGCTGTGTTTTACTTGCATCGATTTGAAAGAGTAAACACAAAAAATATTTTATTTTATATGCTGGAATATGCTGAAAATAGGTTTAAATGTTAAACAAATCTCTTCCAGTCAGAGACTGTTGCATATAATTAAAGTTTTGCTTGATGCAATGTGCATAAAGTTAAAAGATTAAAACTAATAAAACAAGTTTTAAAAAAAGACTTTTTCATTAATTACATTTTATGTGATGGATTATGCAGAAAAAGTAGGATTAGACTGAAAGTTCTATCGCTTTATTACCTATTCAGTTTGTGTATTATGTTTTAAAAAAGTAACTAAGTAACTAATTACTTTTGAAAATAGGTAATCAGTAAAGTAACAGGATTACTTTTTTGGAGAAGTAATCAGTAATTAGTTACTGATTTCTTTTTTTTCAAGCAACTTGACCAACATTGCTCATGACTTGAATTTGAGATGGACAGCTGGATTTCCAGAGTTGGGATGTCATTCCTTTAACTTTGCTGCATTTGTATAACTTCAAAAAGTTTAATTTATAGAACCAGTGTTAAATACCTGAAGAGAAAAAGGTAGCATGTGCACAAAACTTCAGGAAGAGGTTGACAAATCTCAATTTAACCATTTAATTCGGACCATGTCAACAAGCATGCTGACATCATAGTACTCCAGATAAATAAAAGAGTATCCTCTTCATCAAGACAAAATAACGTCTGCCCTGGCACGTTAACTACTAGCTACTGCATTATGGGCAAGCTAAATACAAGCCCATTACATTTTGCTTCATTATTATCTTTATGTCGTCAATATATTGTGGAATTATATAGACTACACAAGGCATGCAGTGTAGGCTGTAAGGTTCAGTGCTCCATACAGAGCATACAGGTTACAAAATAACATGTGTTGTATTTTATTTCCTGATTGGTTAAAAAATATTGGCAGCTGTTTGTAGAATATAATGACCTCACCTGACTTGTTATCAGGTAACTTTTCTAGCTGATCTAGGTCACTCTGCATGGACATCTAATTTCCATGTTTATGATTCTGACTGCAACTCCATCCATTCATGTGCGTCATGGGTCTGGTCCAGGGTCTCTTCCCAGTTCGTCGTGCTTAGAAGACGTTCCAGAGAAGGGGTCCTGGTCAGAGGTTGAACCACCTCAGCTGGCTCATTTTGGTGTCGAGAAGCAGCAGATCTACTCTGAGCTCAAAACTCAACCTCTAAATTTACATCTCCACAGGATTGACTATTTACACGCGCTCCATTCCTACATACATTCTACTACATACATACATTCATACTGATACGGGCATTAAAGTGATATATTTCAATAACCATTAAAGAGGAGTCTCAGTGTGGATGTAAGTGCATTTACAGTTATTAAAGTGTGCATCAGGGATTCAGCTGCTCAGTACGGTGACGATTTCTTCCCCAGCAGAAGTTTTATTGGTAGTTGGAGAACCTGTCTGCACCATAATCAGAAATACTGCATGTCAAGTGTTGTTTTTAATCACATTTATGTGCTCTCATGTCGAGGGGACTCATATTGGCAGGCTGCGCGTGAGTCATGTTGCTGTTGTGGTGTTGTGGTTACAGGCGCAGGGCGAAGCTGTCGCCTCCATGGGCGTGTTTGGTCGCGCTCAGGAAACTGGCCAGGCTCAGAGTCGTTTAAAGGAGTGTGTAAAACACTAAATGAGCTCTGCTTCGACAAACCGCTGCAAGCTGCTGATGGCTACTGGGAGGAAGAGGAGGAGAAAGGGTGCTGAGCACTCCTGAACCCACTCACCCTTTCATCACTGGTTAGTTACCAGTTTGAGACCAAAACACCCCCAACACCTCCATAGACTCCATGGACTATCACATAGAGCAGTAACACTATGTTTTCCCCTTAGTGGCTTATCGTGGTACTGCAACAAATGGATATCATCAATCCAGTTCTGCTGCAGTCAGGATGAAGCATGAATGCTGCCTTTAGTATTGCTAGCATCTGCATGCCATTCAGATAGCTGGCACTCCGCTAACATTTAGCACCATAGCATGTTATGATGGTAAAGTGAAGCTTCGTTTCGTACTATTTCCCCCCTTGGTGATTGTCTCCACCTGTGCCTTGTTTTAAAATCTGGCCTCTTAGCATCTACACTCACGTCTTACCTTTGTCGGATCATTTTCTTACTGTTGTCTGCCTTCCTGTATGTCATGTCCGCTGCCTTCTTCAATTTCGCAGAACCAGCTTTAATAGAGCTTTGGTGTTTGCATTTTTACCTCCCTGTTCGGGTCTTCCAGTCTGCTTACACCATCGTCTGACTTAGTCCTGTGTGAAAGTGCTGGTCTCTGAATCTGTGAGTCAGAAATCAGAGTTTTCAGCAGTTGAACTTGATGTTTCCAAGCGCCTTTACATGATGGTTGTTGGTTGCTAACGGACACGCTCAGCTGCCAGAGGTGCACTTCCTTCTTTAATGAGGGTTTTAAGGAAATTATTCTTATGGGAACCAAAAATGATATCTGATAATTTTAAAGCTCTCTAAATCTCTTTCACACTGAAAGTCCCAGCAGGCTTTAATTCATTTTAATCCTAAAAACGTTCCTAACAAAAACTACCAAAATCAAGCAATGTATTTTATTTTTGGCTTTTCATCATTAATCATTAGATGGGTAAGTGAAGAGGAGACAAGGACGCAGAGGGACGACCGCAAAAGGCCCGGCATTTCTATGAATAACCATTTGTTCCCGAGCAGTTTCACTTTGACTCCGTCGCTGATGGAGAATCTTCGTGGAAACGGCTTCAACACACAGTCAGCAGGTGTAGGAAGTTGTCTTTGTCCTGTGTGTTTGCACTGCGTCTGGGAAACACAGCATCTTTTTTATTCAGTGTTTACTGGAATCTGCTGCTCCCACTGATGAATGTAAGGTGATTTCAGCAGGCTGTGGGCGTTTTGTCTCAATATTACTCCCTCCTACTTTTGACCTGAGATGACTGATGTGTTCTGCTTTAGTGAAGCTGAAGCTCACAAACTTTGGTTGTTGTTGTGTTTGAGTCCTTACTGCCTGTACATTTATTAGACTTATTTTGTGTATTTGTGCGTGTGTGTGGTAGTCTCTGACTGAGACTGAGGAGACATTCAGAGGGAGGTAAACACTGCTAGGAGTGTGTACTATCTAAGCACACACACACTTTTTTTAGATCACAGAAAAGTGGATTTTAGTGTGTAAAGTTTGATTTTGGTTTTCTTCTACAGCTATCACAGGTAGGACGGCCAGTCCTCCTCTTTCCCCTCCAACAGCTTCTTTAAAATGAACCTGAAAAAATAAGTCTCCAAAAGATCCACCAGAACATGATCTATGGGAGTAAATGTTCCTTCAGCTCGTAATGCTCGTCTCCATCACACACAGTGAAAGTACATGGAACCGTTCTTTACTTCACATCACACGAACCACAGCGAGTGTCTGTAACCCCGAATGAAAGCAGCACTGGACTCTATCAGAACCGGGAGCCAAAGTTAACAGCGGAGGTTTGGCCGGGCTCCAGGTTTGTTGGGACTCTTCACCGACTCATTAGCCTGTCAGGTCTGATGACTGAGAGCGCCTTCAGAGCCACCGGTTGACCTGCTCGAGGCCGCAGAGCAAACCGATGGTGGTCCGAGCCGAGAGACCCCCCAAACCGCAGCAGCTTCCAACCCCCCCTCTGACTGGAATCCACAGCACCTGCCGCGGTCAGATAAATATGCAGCAGCACGCAGGCAAAGAGGAGGGAACCTCAGCAGCGTTTGGATATAACAAGTGGACTTCAGTGGAGACAGTGTGAGTCTGACAGAAAATGATCTTTTCATATCAGCCACTAACAGGGTCGTTACCTTATATACCAGCCAAATCCGACCCCCTCATAGACAGAACCACAACCACTCTAATGATGCCATGCAGTTTGTTTCTGTTCTTTTTTCTTTTTTTTTGATGGAAAAATGAGAAATCACCCAGTTTGGACCCAGTCCTGTGAGGACTGAAACAAACTGCATGCAAAAAACCCCTCAATTCTCATTTTTCCATCATTTTCGATCCTTCATAATTTCACAATTACCACAGATGCTCACATCAAACTCTCAGGGCTGAAAAACACATTTTAGTTCTGCTAAAAACTGCAACTAAGTCTTTTACACCCACTCCAAGAGTCCCGATCTAGAGACTAAATTTGCCTGTTGTTCTCTAACCAAAAGTGCAGCAGTTTGATGTCTGTGACACAGAGCAGCATGGTGGCAGTACTCTGGCGTTTGATCTGAGATGAATGTGGTATCAGTGTTTGAAGGATCTCTGATTTGATACCAGGATCATCATCTGCTGGTCGGATTAAACCCACGATGATGCTGAAATGAAATGAGAAGCTAAACACTTTAAAACTCTTTATTACATTCAGAGTCTCAGGGCAACCAGGGATCGTGGAATAGTCATAGTAAACAACCATTAGCACCACAAAGTGGGCAGGTCTCCAGGAGTGACTGAAGAAGGTGACAATGGAAGCAAAGGATATCATTGACAAATGACTGGATGTCAAACACGAGGTCATGAGGTTGGCTAGAACTAGGCCGGCAAAGATTCCAATCCAGCCTGCTGGACAACTTTGGAAAATGTGAAGGAAGGGATCAATTTTAGACTTCTAAATGTATTTTCATAGCAGGAAAAGTTTTCAGCTTTTCAATGAGTGTTTATATTACACTAAAGTAAGTTTACACTTTCTTTACCGTCTACTATAGAAATTTTGTTTTTTTTTTCGTTTTCGTTACAGTGGGTCCACAGATAAAAGTGCAGTTTCGCCGCTCTGGCCCTGTTTCAGCTGTTTGTGGCCCGCAAGGTAAAACGACTTTGACCTTTCTGTTTTGGAGAATTACTTCAGGCAACTGTCAAATAAATGGCTTTATATGCGGACAGGGTTTCAATTACAGTCCAGACACAACAATGAAGCCTGATGCTTGACTGGTTGGGGGATACAGAACTACTAAACTGGTAGCTGAGCTGAAGCTGGAGAAGCACACACTCAGAAGAATCTGATCTTATTAAAGAGTTTGTTTGGAGAACTGAGAGACTACCGGCTCATAATGACCCATAATCCTCGGCGGGCCTGCTGGTGTGGACTTTCAGCCTTGAAACTCAGAATGGGTGGATTGCTTGAAGGGTGGAGTCTGCTGCCCGCTGCGAGGTGAGGAAATGGGTTAACAGGATTCAATCACACACTGCAGCCAATCCAATTATGTAGTTAGCTGAAGCTCAGGTGCAGCAGGCCGAGTGGGAAACGTGGAGAGTTTGGTCTACATGTGTGGAGCTCAGAGAGAGCCAGACTGACCCGGAGTCATGTTCCTTCAACAAACTGCTCACCAAGCCCGTAAAACAAACCGTCCTGCGCAGGCGGACGCTCCTGAGAGGGATGAGCTCACTCCTACTTTTGCTCCGCAGCTTTCACATGATGCATATGTATGTGTGCAGCTGATTTACCTCACAAGTTACTTTCCGCATTACTCTCCACAGATTATTAATGTGTTCTATGGTCTATGATCTGTTTTTATTAATCATTCAGCCTTTACATGAATTATTAATTTGGTTACAATTGATGTGCTTAAGCACCTCCTCATTTCATCAATCCGTTCCCATCATTGGGTTAATAAATCGTGTGTTCTTCTGCCGCTGGCCTCTCTCTGAATGGTTTCAATGTGGGGGTCACAGAAGCGTCTTTTTACTGTGAGGTCAGTGATTCTATTATAAAGTCAGTTAAAGTCACTCAGGATAATATTTCGCTCCACATTTTCACTGCTGCTGACATAAATCTTGCAATCCAGAGCCAACCGTTGTTCCTGTCACAGAAATGTGCAGCATGAGATAACGGCGAGTTGTTTTTGTCCCACAGTGTGCCTCTCGAAAGTCTGGGCCTGTCGCTGGAATGATTTGGTAAATCTTTATCTAAACCTCACAAAGCAGTCGACAGAAAAGTGCGGAGTTTCATCATCCTGTCAGGAAACCTGCAGCTTTATCTCGAAATGTTTCACAACCTGTTGCAATCTGAGGAATTTAGGCCGCAAGATGTCAGCCCTCGGTGCACATGAAAGGGCAATTCAATGCTGCTACATCAAACATAAAATATTAAACAATGTATCCTTTAATCTTTTAATTGAAACATATTGCAGTATTCCTTAACTCATCTTTAATAACCTCATCTTTCATTAAAATCACTCTTATTGGTGGATGTCTTCACTTATGGTCTTTTTTCTTGGCATTCTTCCACAGATGCTGAAGATCCAGGATTTTGTTTTGTTTTTAATTCCAGTCGGTTTCTTATTTCAAGTGAACAAATCAGCTTCTCTTTTTTCTCTTCTTTCTTGTTAGTCTTTTTTCACATCAACTTTGATGTCCAACTGTCGTCACTTAGGTGGAAACACTTTAAAATCTTTCTGCCTTTTCTGGCTTCTCCTCGGTCACACTGGTTTCAGTTTCTTCAGTCAAACTTTCTCCTGGTTTCTTGCCTTAGATGTGCACACTTCTGTCTTATAATGTCTGCTTCACCTGGAGATGAGCATGTTTCCTTGTACAAAAATGGGGGCAGATGTTATGCAGATTGCACACGTCTGTTGGTTCAGAGTCTGATTCACTAACGTTTCACACACACGTTAGTACATGAGGGTTGCAGTTTTATAAAGCTCTCTTACTAAATTATCCAAAACAGATCATACAGGATATCAAAGCTATAATTTGACCATGTGAGTGATGGCTGCTGAAGCAAATTTGTTTTCATAGCATGTTCTGGACTTTTGGACTCGAAGCCTTCGTTCAGAAGGAAGAAACTGAAACTCGCTGCACAAACTATATGAGAAGGTCTTACTTATTTTAGCAAAATGATGCCAAACCGCATTTTGCTCATTTTCGGAAGCATGGTTCTCCAGTGTAAGGGTCCAGCTGCTAAAAGGACCTACCTTTGAGCTGCAGACCATATGTGAGGAAAATATCTGAAACTTCACAAAACTAAAAATACGACAAACAAATGAGGCACCAAGCGCTGAGCAGGTGGAATTCTGTTATCAATCAGAAACATTTGGCTTTAATGCTTTAAACCACTGAAAACCCCACTAGGGGTAACTCTAGAAGTGTTTTTCTCAACTGAGTGCATTCATATTTATATTTCAGGTCTGCTTATAGAGGAAAAACTCTCCCTGTGCAGCAACCTTTGGAAAAACCCAGAAGCTGTTCTAATGGTCGATTGTATTGATACACTCAGAGGTGTCAAAACTTATCATTGAGGGTACAGGGAGGTCTCATATACTGTCTTTAAGGGGAAAGATTTAAAGCTACAGTAGCTGGTCTCCTTACGCCCCTAACACTTACAGTGTGCTGTAAAAAAAATCAAAACCAAAAAAAATATTTTTGATATGATATGCTGTCTTTGTATGATTCTCGAGTAAAATCCTTCTCCTCAGCATCCCAGCTTTTTAATGATGGAGCTGTAGATTCCTCAGTGTTTCTGACTTTTTGAAACTCTGATGTCAAACTAAAACCAGCTCACAGACTCTTTTGAGGGCTGGAAGCAGAATAACAAACTGCACAATGATGAATATAATAATAAAGACCTGCTCAGTGTGTGCAGAAACGTCTGAGAGCCGGACAGAAAGCAGGGCGACTGGCTGCACATCAACAGTAACATCATTCAGGGATGAAGTGAAGTGTTGAAAGCAGGAAAAGCTGCGGTTTGTGGCTCTCTTTTAAAGATAAGCAATTTAAACATTAGACAGAGTGGCTGCAGTGTGTGTTAGCCTCATTTTCAGGAATGTGTGCAGTGAAACAGCTGCCAGGACCGAGCGGCGGCCCGGAGACGCTTCCACAGCTCTGGAATGCATTATTGTGCAGCGTGAGATCAAGGCGCTTTTAATACGCTGTGACGTCCTACCAAAGTGTTCGTTAACCAGAGAGAAGAATGAAAAAGCTCTGAACAACAGCTTGTTAGAAGCAGATTTTGACCGTTTCTGCTTTTTAATAACCCTTTAAAATCTGAATGTTTTTCATTAAACTGATTAAATCTTGTAAAGTAGTCAATGTTCAATATAAAGTATGAATAACAACACATAAAACCAACGGTCTGTTACAGTGGCTTTGATTCTTCTGTGGTGTAAACTGATGAAGAACAAAGTTGAACCTTGTATTAAAGGTTCATTATTCTTCAGGACCATCCTTTAAAAAACGTGCTTACGGTCACATCCCAGTGGCTGAAAATAAGTGACTAAAAACTAAACATGAAAGAGTGATATACTGTGATGTCCCATCATTTTTTTAAGCAAACACACCATAAAACAACTTTAAAGTTTCCTCTGAATCAGACTCTGCAGACAGTCTAACCACTAAATCCCCACAGTTTGATGCCCGTTCTGCTTTGGTTATCAAGCTGCATCCGTAGACTGTATGGGCACATCATACTTCCTAAAATTCTTCATTTTCATGCTGCGCAAAAACTGGAGCTATGTAAATACAACTGTCTCCATCCACCTGTCAGCCCAATTTAAACGTGTGAGTTATGAAAAGATTCTCACTCACATACAGCTGTTTCTGTATCTGGCTGTAAACATATTTATTTCTGCTGTAAATTTTTAACCTTGGAGTCTATGGGGACTGTGTGTTTATTCTGTGACTCAAGTAGAATTAATTCAATAGTCAAAAAACATATTTACTTTTCTTGTGCTGCTTGTTACTTTTTAGCTGAACCGATCCCCCTCCCTAAAAGCCCACTTTCCTCTGATTGGCTACTCAGTCTATAAGGGCAATAATACTGCAGATATTCAGCGTATAACATAAGCCAGTTTGATATTATTCTTGATTTGATCCTTGTTCTTGTTCCTCCCGTGCTTTATTTACTTATTTTTCTTTGGGACTCTAAGGGGACAATAACTTCCACTCGTCACTTTAGAAATGTCTCATTTTGTTTTACTGTTAGATTTTTATCAGCATTTTATCATTATTATCACCACCTGATGTCTTATTGGTGGTGCTCACAGGGATCATTTTGTGCAGGCGACACATTAACAATCCTTTTCTATGTGAGTGCGCTCAGACCCTGAAGCATAGCCTAGCTTAACAGCAACCACCAGTTGATAACCACCATAGGGATACCCGTGACTCTTACTGGGGTTTTAGGTTTTATTGAACCAGCTAACACAAATAAAGGCTCACCCCTCAGGTAAGCGTGGACTCATCTTCTCATAGACTTTTATACAATCAGAGTCGCCCCCATCTGGATATTGGACAGAATGCATTTTTTTTTAAATGGCCAAGTTAAATAAAAACATCTGACAGTGAACCAGAAAAAGCAGACAACTCTTTAGGTAAAAAAAGGTTTGCTAGTCTGTGAGCATAAATAATAAAAATATATTTCTATGTTTTAAAATAGTTCTTCCAGTTAAAGGTAAATCAAGGTCCTGGATGGTTGTCAGACAGTTGGGAGCATTTTGGCTTTGACTTCCTGCAGACTAAAACTACAACCTGCAAACAATTTTTAAACATGTCAGTGTTCCCCTTACAGACCTTTGGGTTTTCTTTTCTTTTCTTCTCTTCTCTGCTCTCTTTTTTCTTTGGACCCACACCCATCTGAGAGCGCCATGAAAGCCAAACCTAACAGCTCTCCACTCAGCAGACAAGAGTTCAAATCAATCATGGTAAAGTCTGCAGAGAACAGAGACAAGAAGCTGTCAAATGTAACAGTTTGAAATGCGAGGGTTATCTCATTGTCTATTATTGGCAGGCGCTGGCACTGTTAACAGGGTGAAACTGGATTTCCAAACATTAAAGGGGGACACATTAAAAAGATGAGCTTTCTGTAACGGCTGTAGTCTACTTTATAAGAAGTTTGAAAAGTTTCTAAGGACTTTTGGGGTCTTTGGTTTCAGTGGTTCTCTGAGATGATGGGGTAGAGGTGCTTGATTAATTTCAAGGGTTTAAGAAGGTTTTGGGGGTTCTGATGACTGTTTTCTTAACAAATCAACTTCCAAAGCAACAACAATAGATTGTGTATGCATCCATGGGACCTTCGGCCTGTCTTTGCTATAGATATCATCCAACATCATCCACACCATTAATTGCCATCCACTATAAAATATACTACCTCCAGCTGTACTGCTGAGGCCTGCATTCAGTCCAGATGTTTAGTGAGTGATCTGTCCATGCTGTACAGTTTTTATCATTTTGAATATGAATATTTAAAGTTGTTTATAATACAACTCCCTATTACTTTGCTTGACGGATGATAAGTCAGATTTCTAAACTGTAAAGGAGATGTTGATCTGTTGCCCTTGCAGGACTTAGCAAGAAGCTTTTCAATTTATCGGCAGCGAGTCAGCCTTCAACGAGACGCATCATGGAACCACCGTGTCAAACATAACGTCATCCCACTGAGGCGTCTCCACGCGGGTGGAGACCCTCTGCTGTCTCCCCTTGCTGCCCCCCTTTTCACCATCTCAAACCCCTCCACCACCATGACCATCACTACATAACAAACCACCAGCTGGGATCATCACCCAGAGTGACGGGGTGTCTGAAAGGCAGCTCTCATGTAAACAGTCACAAACACAACTTGAAGATGGAGTGAAGTCACTGCTGATACTGATCACACACTCCTCCCTGTGTTCAAAGCACACACACACATTCATACAGAGGAGGAGGAGGAGGAGGAGGAGGAGGTCTCTTCTTTCAAAACAGACAGCTGGGCTTCCTCCCAAATCTGACGACCGCATTTAATTTTGTTTTTATGTCACAGAAATACATGAAGGGCGGATTCTCCATTTTTGTCTATGAGTGTTGTAAATATATTTTCACAGTGGGTTTAAGAAGACCTCTTCACTTTCTGCACATTTTCTTGATTTGTAGATTTCCAGAGTGTGTTTTCAGGTCTTGGTGGAGTTGCAGAGCTTATTTAGTCTGAATTATATATGTTGAAGTCTTAAAGGAGATATAAAGGTCTCAGATAGGTTGAAGATGTCTTTGGGAAGCTTTAGGTGTCCTCGTTAAAGTCTTTAAAACCTGTATGGCTTTAAAAAAGTTGTGCATGTCTTTATGGATATTCTTATATGGCATTTTTATCTGAATCTGCGACCTTTGCTTTTCTATGTGAAACTGATAACATCTACAGTATCCTGCTTCATGCAGAGTTTGTATTTGCAGTCTGTATGGCTGGTTTTGGAAGAATTAGGACTTCATTTTAGGACATTATACTTAGTGACACTTAGTGACCTCTACACAGGTCACTAAGTCTGAACAAAGTCTGTAAATCAGACATCTTTAGGGAAGTTTAGGAGGCCTTGCTGAGGTTGTAGAGGTCTTGAAGAGGTCTCGGAGATACAATCCCAATCAAAAGTTTAAGACCACTTGAAAAAATGGCAAAAAATCCTATTTCACATGGTTGGATCTTAATAAGGTTCCAAGTACAGCTTCAACATGGAACAAGAATAACATTTATTAAAACATTTTTTTGAGCATGCAATTTATTGAAAACAACGCTCAAACTGAAACAAGCTGTTTTACAGCTGATCAAAAGTTAAGGACCACGCCTCCAAAAAAAACCCCGTAAACCCCTCCAAAACAGAAATCAAAGTTCCAAACATGAACTCAGTAATGAGTAGCTCCACTGTTATTGCTGATCACTTCCAAAATTAGTTGCAACATGCTTGATGCAAGTGCTTCTATGAGGTGAATACGAACATTTCTCCAAGTGGTGAAGATGGCCACACAAGGGGCATCTACTGTCTGGAACCGTTGTCCATTTTTGTAAACTTCCCTTGCCATCCATCCCAAAATGTTCTCATTTGAATTTAGATCAGGCGAACATGCAGGATGGTCCAAAAGAGTGATGCTATTCTCCTGGAAGAAGTCCCTTGTCCTGCGGGCATGTTGTCCTGTTGAAAAACCCAGTCGTTACCACACAGACGAGGGCCCTCAGTGATGAGGGCCCTCGTCCAAATGGTCAGTTCTGTGGCGTTCACTGAGACGAAGCCTTTAAAGACATTTTTTTTTTATTTTTGAATCCCTTCAGTCTCAGATGCCATCTGATGGTTATGGAGCTGCAGTTGGAACCAGTAACAGCCTTAATTTGGGTCAAGGATCGTCCAGTGTCTTGACAGCCAATTGGATCCTCCGGCTCAGTGCTGGTGAAATTTTTTTGGGTCGTCCAGTTGACTTTTTTGTTCCATAACGCTCAGGATCAGATTTGGCCTTTTAAAAGCATGTAGTCCTAAACTTTTGGTCAGCTGTAAAACAGCCTGTTTCAGTTATGTTCAGCATTGTTTTCAATAAATTGCATGCTCAAAAAAATGTTTTGTCTCACTCCCATTTCTTCTAGGTGTGTGTTGAAGCTCTACTTGGAACCTTGTTAAGATCCAACCATGCAAAATATAATTTATTGCATTTTTCAAGTGGTCTTAAACTTTTGATTGGGACTGTATTAGAGGCAGATTATGGGGATTATCTTTGGGTCCCAGGCGAAATTAGTTTATTTATAAACACTCATTATAAAATATGAATATGAAAGATAGAAAATGTAAACTTTCTTCAGAGAGCCAAGGTTTAAGTATCTATACTGAAGGTGTCTTTCAGAGGATTATGAGGAGGCTCTAGAGCTACTAGAAGTCTTGAAAAGTTGTCAGTGGTACTTTAGGGCCCTTTAAAGGTTATCTGCATTTTAAGGATTCTTTTATGCAGTCCTTCATAGCAGCTTTTTCATTGTTTACAAAATGTGCTTATGGTGTACCACAAGGCTCCTTCCTGGGCTCTGTTCTGGCCTGTATTTATGTGTTTTTGTCGGCCTCAGCTTCCGTTCTGTTTGTTTCAGTTTTACCAAATCAGCACCCAGCTGTGTGATAACGGTCATTACCTGCCATTTTTCCTGTGGCACTTGTGGTGTAGCCCAAGGCTCAATTCTGGTTCCTTTTCCATTTTTATTGAAATGCTTTCTTTGACAGTGTCTTCATTTTTTAATAGCTGGTGCTGATGGCAAAATCAAGGTATGCGATTCTCCTTGATTTTGATTCACACACCAAGCTGTGCCAGATGTTCATGAGTATTATTTTGGAACTGTTTTAAAAGATAAACTATGCCAGCCAAGTAGAAGGTATTATTTTGTGTTACAAAAGCAGATTTTTGTATGTCACCAAGCAGTTAACCAAGTAACAGGCATTTGCAGGTTTGCTTTTCTGATCTAGCAAACCCACACTTGTTGCTTGATCGAGGGGAACTTTCCATCCTCCACTTCCATTCTTTCCCTTTGCTGGGTTATTGAAGGACTGGACAAGTCTGACTGGACATGAGCAAACATAAGAGCAGGAAAAATGGTACAGTGTGAAAGGCTATATTTATATAACGAACAAGTCAAACTTAGTCAGACGGATCGGAACAAGACAGGATAAAAATGAGACAGGTCATAACAAGTCAGAACACAAAAGGACAGAGGTGCCACTGGACGGGTCAGACTGAGACAGAGGTTTTTCCAGTCTGTCAGAGCTGCTCGCTGCCTCCTCTGCTGTCTCTCAGACCTCCTGAGAAGCTGCTGCTGCCTCCAGCTGGCAGATTTCCCAGCAGTCCCCCCTTCAGCTGATGTCTGGGGGGTCCAGATGCTGCTGAAACACTCGCAGGCAGTTTGACAAACTAATACGTGAGGAATTTAAGCTGAGGCTTCATGTTAAAGCTCTGACTGCTAAATCATTATGATAAACCTCACACTCGACTTTTAAAAGGGCATCAAGTACAATCTGTCTTTTACAACCAGATCTACAACAAATTAACTTCATATGTGACTCTTCTGCTTTAGCAGTCACATTTTATAAGGTTCACTGGTGCTAGAAATTTGTGGATGTATAGGGTTTTATCTCGGAATCTAACAGTTCAGTGATTTTATCTCTGCTTTAATTTGACTTTAAAAATAAAAAGAGTGTATAAAAAGTTATATGACATTCTGAGACAAACATAATTTTATTGATTTCTGAAATAATAGACAAAAAAAATTAGTTCTTCTTTTATGTATTAATTTATTTATATAGTCGTGGAGGTTTGATTATATTGTCACTTGTTAGCAGCTGATTGTTTGAAATAGATTTGCTGCCTAAACCTATGTTTAAATAAAGTTTGTATATGTCACAAAATCCATGTAAAATAGTGAAAATTCTGAACTTGGAGGTGTTGGTTTCCCATTTTAAAAATGATACTTACCAAAGTTTGTCATCTAACAGGAACACTGTTTCTTTAAATTGTTGCTGTTTGGCAAAATTTCTGCAGATTGGATCCAAGCAGGCTGAGAACCTGCAGTTCCTCTAACAGTTATGTTATTAAAGCAAAAACACCAAACAAACACCCCCCCCCCCCCCCCCCCAAAAAAAAAAACAACAACAAAAAAAAAAAAAACACAAGAACCAGAAACTTACTTGGTCTTTAGATAATGTCTCCCTTCATAACTAGTTTTATGATTCACCACTTTAAATTGTGCATTATTAGGGGCGTGGCCTCTTTGACTGAAAGGTGGATGCTAGCTGTCTGCTAGGCTTCACCTGAGCTGCACTTTTGAACCATGTTTGTGCTGTTGGTGCATTTTTAATGAGATCATCTAAAAGTAAGCCATCAATAATATGGCTGCTGTGAGGTTACTGGACTAACAGGCTGTCCAATAAGTCTCCACTTTAAATCAGAGAACTTCTTCACCTTCTTGTCTATTGATGGTCACTTCTGGCTCCACAAAAACCAACATGGTGGCGGCCAGAAAGCTAAATTGAAACCTTGATCTTGTAGAGCTGCAGGTGGCTGTGTCTGTGTTTGAGATTCAGGTATGGTCCAGGTTTGAGGACTCTTCGCTGTTTATCCACTTTTCAGAGTGTTTGAAGATGTTATAGCTGTTAGTGTCCAGTATCTAGACTCCCTCTGGGTTTCTTCTTTTAACCTCTGGGCTCATGCTTTTGTTTCACCCCACATGTCAGCACCACTTCATGCTTCTAACACTGAGAACCTCGGACTCTTTCTGCTGACGTCCGCATTAAAAGGAAGCAGCTGATCGCGTTGGAGGACCTTCTCTATTGCTTTTCTTTTATTGTGACGTCTGCTGCAGAGATGCTGTTGACTGTGTGGCTGATGTGAAGTGTGTCTGAGCGCTGGCTGCTGTTGGATCAGACTGAGTGTTTACAGTGAGACCACAGAGCCGAGCTGGCAGACGCTCAGGCAGGCTGGGTAAGCCCCGGCTCACTCTGAGGCCGCTGACGTGAGCCAGAACTGTATTCCTTTCTACTTTGGTATCATAACAAGTGAAGCTCTCTGGGTTTAGAGCGACACCACAGACTTTATCCACAACACAACGCCCACTGCTGCTTTTAATAGCCCGCCTGTCGCATGTGGACACTGCTGGAAGACAGGCAGCATTAATGCGATGGAGCCTGAGAATATTTCAGATAAGTGAGGAGCACGGTTTGAGAAAATAAGTCAAATGCTGCAGAAGAAAAGGAGACCGAGGCCTGCTGCGATGTAAAAGCTTTCAGTCCTCGTGTGATGACACGGTGGTCTCCATCAGCCAGCCCACGCTGTCAGCAGCCAATGAGAGCGTCCGAGCCCACGGTGTGACAACACGATGACATCACTGCTGCCTCACAAATAGAAAAGGCTGATTTATTTAGCAGCGTGTGGAATCCCGCCTTCGTCGCATTACAGCCGGGCATGTTTAAAGCGAGCGGAGGCCAAACGAGTCAGACTCACAGCTCTGTGTTTGTTGGCAGCCGCCGCCGCCATTTGTGGCTGTGCCTGAGGTTTAGGGAGCAGAAGCACTGAGAGTCTGGACTGTGTGGGCCTCCAGCTGCAGGGGACAGGAGGGCCTCCGGAGGGGGGCCACACACCGGCTACCGTGAGGAGGGTCGCTGTGGGTCATGTGACCATAGCTAGACTGAGACCAGGTCAAACAGCCTGAGGAGCAGAAATGAAGCTCAGAGCAACACAACGTCCAACCAAGACTCAAAAACATAAAAAGTATTTACAGCACAATGAAGTACAATTACAGTTAAATATACTTCTTACTCTCAACATTTAACATGAACACATTTACCTTTATCTCACACCAAGCTCACACGCTAGACACTCTGCGTCTGATCAACACGTTAAAGTTGACCTGTTCTAAGCAGTTCACATTTTTCTACTAGAGGAGCTTTGCATAGTTCACAGTTCAAACCAATCATTCTTTATCTGACCCTGAGCTCTGTCAAGCCCCTCATGTCATCCTTTAGCTCCTCTCCTGAAGACGGGTCTCTTAATATGCTCATTACAGTTTATTTTATTTTAGGGGTCAGCTAGAACAGGTTTACATGCTTTGCTGTTCACGGGCAGCTCAGAGGTTTCTGGGATTACTTCACCCTCTTCTCAGGTGTACAGAGGAGAAGAAAAAGCATGCAGAGGTCAAAACTACAGCAACAGTGTTTATTGTTAAGTTGACAGGTTTCAGGTGATGGATGAGGCACACTTGTTGCCTCGGTGTGACTACACAGAAACCTTTAAGGCTGAGGGACTAGCATTAATGTTGAGCATTAATGTTACATTTTGATGGGAAAAACTGAAAAATGGGTCACTGGTCTTGTTGGAGGTCGTCATCTCCGAGTTCCCTTCTTATTTTTTCTACATGTGCATCATAAGGCGTAGGTATGGATTTTATGAAGAAGGCATCACCTGATCAGTATGAAGAACACAGTGTTTCCTCACCATAATAACATGAATGAAGCAGAGGAGTTATTTAGGAAAACCTGCCATATAATGACTCAGAGGCAACACTGCATTTGACACAGGTGGGTCTTTATTACCGCTAAACTTCACAAAATGTTTAATTGTTTTGAGGTTAACGTAACTACCTGCTGTTATCTGCTGACTTATCAACCGTGTTTCCTGTGCTGGATGAGCCTCTCATCTTTTTATAACAGTCATGAGTTCCTAGACACTCCTTGCTGGTCGTTTCCAGCCTCTTTTTTCATCTCTGTTCATGTGCAGCACATCTTGATGCTCAGCTTGTAAAAACTCAGCCCTCAGACTCAGGTGTCTCCTATATAACAGCAGCAGAGCACTGACTGACCTCAAGCTGTGGAAGGATCATCTTGGACCTTCTCCGGACTAAAGTTTGGTCCATTTCCAACATCTTCTTCCTGCCGTGTGACGGCGTTTGTTTCTGCACATCAAGACTTCCTGTGCTAATGTCTTCAGTGACCCTTCAAACGCCGTTTAGTTTTCTGTCTTTGTTTATGCCCGTTACGTTTTAGCTAAAAACTTCAGTCAGATCATGGGATGTCATCTTTAACAAACTTCCTACTAATTATAACTTAGCTAAACCTCATAGATTCTCTTTTTAAACTTTATTGTGACAGCTAGAACAGCCATGCTGATCATTTTATTGGAGCTGACAGGATTTTTTAATCATTGTGAGATCAAAGTTAGAGATGGAGGTCTGGTGAGTTAAGAAATGGTTTTTGGATGAACTAAGTCATGATCACAACTTAGGTTCAAATCAGCCTGACTACAGGCTGTGAAAGTCAGCGGCGTCCTGTTATCAGCTGTAACCTGGTGCTCACCTGCTGAGCCCAGAGGACTACTTGTGGTTAACAGACCATATTTGACACTACTGGGATTGAAAGCAGGCTGAAAGCAGACGTGTTAGTTTGAAAACAAACAGCTGTAATAAACCCGTACAGCTGTTCTGTCATGTGAACCAAAGTGCTCGACTCAGACCTGCAGAGCTTCCTTCGCTGGAAAAATGCTGCTGCAGAAAACAATCCAGCCAGCAATTATGTTCCCCTTAATTTGTGGTCCCAATTATTCGGATGCAAGCAGGATTTCAGGGCTGCTGAGCACAAGTTTAGCTGCTGTGTTTGTTCAGAGTTGATGTTCTGTAAAATGTTCAATTAAAAAAGTCCAGCAGAAACACATTTGTAGGATTTATGAGCAGATTTGGACCCGGGGGCGGCTCGGTGGACTCCCAGATTACCAAGAAATGAAACACTCTCATGATCGTTTTACTGTCAGCAGAGAGGCGTTTATTATTTATTGACCGTTGGGTTTTTTATTTTCCGTTTCATTTTGGATCCTACGGACCGAGCCAGTTTGAGGTTTTCAGCTTTTTAATACAGAAATAATTAAAAACATTAAAAAAGAGCTTTTCTGGGCTGGACTGTTAATGAGTGTAAATCAGCCCGACGCCCTACGGTCTGTTTGGCATGACGGCGTGTGAACTGTAAAACAGGACAGTAAACATGTCACACTCACAGATCTGCATCCAGTCTGAACAAGAGGGAACAAAATGGAAAAGTTATGAGTGCGAGGACGGCAGCACAACCTGGTAGTGGGCTGAGTTGAGTGTGCAGACACAGATTCAAGTATTATTTATGTTAACAAGAGAAAAAATACAACTTAATTTACCTATTTATCGTAATAACATGCAGAGCGTTGGTGTTACAGAGGAGGATGCTGGGATACGGTGAGATGGACAGCAGATGAAAGAAGGATAATGTCACATTTCCACCAGTGTTCAAAAAATTACAATCTACAACATTTTACTGTGAATGTAAAACCATGTGATCATGGCTTTGAATTTATTTTCTCATCTAACTTTTTTCTGCAACTGCCCCACTCACTTCTCATCAGTAAAAAGTTTAAATTAGTTTAAAGGTGAGCTCTTCTGCTTATTTACAGTTCCTGTCTCCTCTCCATGAAATCCCACTGTTGGAAACCTGCTGAGGGGCAGCACTATAGACTGTATATAAGAGATGGGCTAAGTTTACTCTGTGTCTCCGTGCCAGAGGCCACACCCCTAATTATGCAAGTAATTAGTCTTAATTTAAACAGGTGAGTTACAACCTTGTTACAGTTTTAATGGAGGGGGATATTATCTTAGAGATGTTAAAAACAGTTTTTGTATCAGGATGTAAACATGTTTATTTCTGCTGTCAAAGTTTAACATAGGAGTCTATGGGGCCTGACTCACTGCTGTCTCTTCTGGATGTTAGAGGAACTACACGTTCACTTTCGAGCCTGGAGGTTGACTTAGGATATCTTTAAAGGTATGGTGTGTAAATGTAGATTGAACTGAGTTATGGTTTTTTACTCCTCCCAAACTGAAGTTTATAAACTACAGCAGCTTTTATAGCACAAACATGTTTTAGTCAGCTGCGAGAGATCACAAACATTAAATAGTGGCTGTATGTCATACTATACACAGCTGGTGTGTTTCTACTACTGTAGGTGTAAAAGATACATTTTTGTTACACTATTTCTAAATATATTTCAATAATATCAGCACAAGAAATCAGGAATTCAAAATAGATTTGTCAAATAATTTGTGACATTTTACAGTTTTATGCCTGAGTCGCCTCAAAAACTCTGGCTGCTGTTTATCTGTAGTGTGCGCAGGCTGTTTACATCAGCTAGTGTCCACATGTATTTAGTCTTAAATAAATACATTAAAGAGGGTGTGAAAGGAGTCGATCAGTCGGTGAAGCTCACTTATTACTGATGATACTTAGGTGAGTTATTATATGGCACAATACCAAGCTTCTCTGTTTGAAAGCACTGTTTCTGTTAGCTGGTGTTAGCAAAACTCTGCAGTGGATCTAACATTGTTGAACTTTTAGTGAATCGTGAGAATGTAGTCAAACTGCTCATCAGAGGAAAACAGATTTTTAGGATACTCAGCCTAACATTAGCTGGGTCAACATTAGCTTATAACCAGCTGTTGTTATTTAGCTGTCTGGACGGTCACATGTCTAATCTGCTGACAATAAGTAACTGTGACAATATCGAGCACATGTGGTTGATCTCTACCCACATACATAAAAAATTATTAGGTGGAATGGCCCCTTCACCAGTGGCAACATGGTTGCTTCCAGAAAACTGCCGCCACTTCCTCTAATTCTACATTTAGGAGAATTTAGGGAAAATGAAGCTCTAATGCTCCAAAACTAAGATAAACAACAGAAGAATGCATATGTGATGACCTGTACATACAAATATATTATGTTGCATATAAAAAACAAGCTCTGTATTTGATAGTGTGTGAGTTTACATATTGACAAAGTTTATATTTAGAGTCTAATTGTGCCGTATGAACCTGAATAAGAAGCACAGTCCATGTCAGCACATTATGATGAAGCCCACTCAGGCTGTGAGAAGTGACAAGGCCGACATTGTGCGAATGAGCTCATGCTCGTTGGGCGCCCAGACAAACAGCCCCCTGCTACGACTCATTTACTCGAACACAAGCAACTCCTCAGATGATTTTCTGGGTAATGATCGATGAAAGGTCAGTAATAGGCTGTGCGACGTCTGTTTCTGCAGCCCAGGTGAATGCTGAGGTCTGTGATTGACCGTGGCAGCTGCAGACTGTTGTGCATTGTTGAGCTGAGCTCAGCGTGCAGGTGTGTTGCATAATGAGTGACAGGCTCTAGAGATGGATGGAAACTACTTGGTGTGAATTAAACTCGGCTACGTGTTCTGCGTGTGCTTTTCTGTCCCGGTTTAAAGTCCTGACCAAGTTTTTCTTAATGTCAGTCACATACTGACTGTATGTGACCAGACAAACGAACAGAAACCAAGTCCAGAACCCTCTATTGGTCCAACCAATGGTCCAAACCCAAAATATCAGCTAATGTGTGTGCTGGTAGCATGGAGAGGACTTTTAACAGGTCTTTTTAAAGGAGTCGGTCATTCTGTTGATCCTGAGCCTGAGTTTGTTTCACTGCAACTGATAAATTAATGCTGATTATCAACGATTATTAAAAGGGGCCCCTGAACTACCAAAAGGTAGACTGAAATATTTTTCTCTTAATAAAAAAAAACTTCGTTAAAACTTTGTTTTCTTGGTTTCCAGAGGGACAAAATAAAAAAATAAAAAGTAAAATCCGTGGTTCTGACATGGAATATGCTTCCAATTATAATTCATTACTTACAAATGTGACTGTTTGACACGTGCTGCCCCCAACCCTTTGTTTATAACCCCTAATCCTAACCAAGAAATACATTTTAAAATGAATATCACATTTAAAAACAAAAGAACTGTTAAACTTTGAATAATTGTCTTTAGTGTAAACCCCTCCAGCCTCCACATGTGGATGTTTTCACCCTTTAAAATTTCATGTACATGAGGTCAAACAGATGAAAACCATCTTCATAACCACAGATCATTTGAGTTTCTCTTTCACAAAGTGAGACCTGTAAATTTGGGGGACTGTTTTATATTTTCAGGCTTTTTGGGGAACTTAATGCACCTGAAGCAGCTGCTGACTTTGAAAAATCAACCCTCCTGTCCAGCTCTGTCTCTGTAATGAAGAGCATATTTCAGAGACTATTTGCGAGGCTTGTGTGTCCATCACTGCCCACGACAGAGCAGCGGAGTAATAGCAGCGTTCACTCTCTTTATTTTGCCGCTGCTCTAAATGTTTGGAAACGCTAAAAAAAGGAGAAATGACACAGAGAGCAGCTCCCAGAATAGAAAGCTCTTTCTAACTTTGGAGGTGTTTGACGTTTCATGGACTGGAGGAGATCCACAGAGCGGGAGGAGGGGAACCCTGCGTCAGAGCGATACGCCTACAGCGGGAAAAGCCCAAACAGAAACCCAGTGAGTGCTGGAGCTGTGAACACACAAAACCACGGCGGTGGCTGGGCTCAGATCAGTCCGCCTGCGGTGCTCCTCCACCATGACTCTCAGCCTGCTGTCTTATTACAGCATTATCCAATCAGCCCGGGCCCTCCACTTCAGAGGAGGTCAGCCTGTATCGGGGTGTAATGTTGATGTCCAAAGTCTTTATGAGGCAGCCTAACACGAATTTCCACTCACTAATGACAATTTAGAAAAGTCAGTTTCACCACTTTATAAAACCCATTTGTTACAGCTCAGAGAGAACAACGCTCTACTAATTACCAGAAAAAAACAAAATCTCCAAAATTAGTCATGACCCACAAAAGCTAAAAAATTAATTATTAAAAAGTAAAAGAAAACAACTCTGGCTTTATGAAATAAGAACAAGAAATATAGAGTTCGGTAGAAGTTGGACCTTTCATATTTTCAGCTCATCCCCCGACCCAGTGAGCTTGCAGCACATCGAGGTGCCTGCCCATCCACTTACAGCTCACAACTGTACTGGTCCAGGACTACGGTCAGAATTTAATCAACCTGAGACCACGCCCACACGTACGCAGGTATTTTAGTGAACTAGCTGTTTTGGCCTTTTGCCCACATGTGAATGGCATTTCAGATCACTGAAAATGGAGCTTTAATAAAACTGCCGGGATGAAAAACTCTGCTTTTAAATGTGGACGAGGAAAACTGAGATTTTGTCTCACAGCATCAAAGGTTTCCACTTTATCTCCTTTTTCTAACATGTTATTGTCTTTGGGCTTTTGATGATCCGACACGTTTACAGTTATATCATGTAGGAAGAGATCATTTTTCAAAACAGACTAGGAAAAAGTCAGTTTTGAAACATATCAGTGTACGTGTGGATGTAGC
Source organism: Pelmatolapia mariae (assembly GCF_036321145.2). Classification (NCBI taxonomy): domain Eukaryota; kingdom Metazoa; phylum Chordata; class Actinopteri; order Cichliformes; family Cichlidae; genus Pelmatolapia; species Pelmatolapia mariae. Next base: position 22,522,533 of record NC_086242.1, on the reverse strand, counting down.
CTTACACAACAGGATAGGTGAATGGGTTTTCACTCAAACTGCATTCACGGTTTACGGGCAGTAACCTGTAAACTGTGACAGACTGTGAGCCTGATGAGCTACTACACTGGGGACATTCAGCTTTTTCTAATGAAGTCACACTATGCAGCTTGAACATCTTCACTCTGCTGTGTTTGTTCCATGTTTTCCATCGGTCTTGAAACCTGAACAGAAATGAAATAAGCTGTTTAATCCTGCCGCTCCATTAATGAACCTTGAGCTCCTTTAGTGACGATGCTGCATCCAAATCACAACAAATGGAAACTCATGTGTGCTGCACTCTGTTATTAGCAGCAGTATTTTATAGAGCTATTTATAGCACCGTTAGCTTGTCTGATTTGCTTCGTGTGGCGGAAAGTCAACTTGGAAATTGAAGTTAAGTGAAGCCAGGCAGACGGCTCCACTGCAGCAGAGTTATACATTTTACTGGCTGCCCGGTGCTGCCACGCTCTCCATCCTCGGCCTTCTCAAAAAACACATCCATCTCCTCACGGCCTGGCTCTGACGCAGCTTCCGTCAGCTCCGTGAACATATATCTGTTTTCTGGCCTTCACAATCACCCACTCCTAACTGGAAAAATAGGATTTTGCTGGCGCCATCCTCTGCAGCAGCTCGCCTGCCGTGTGCCTGCGCTGCAGTGGAAGAAATGCGGCTGGAATTACCGATCCGTGGGCTTCAAGTTTAATCTCCGAGGACACCTTTGCACATGGAAACAACTGCAAGGCGGCCACAAGAAAAACAGCTCATCACACAGTAAACATTGCAGAGGAGCTGAGTTGACAAAGAGCATGCATTTCTGAGGGCATTTTTTTGTGGCCACAAATCTGCAACTCTGCCAGCAGCAGGGCCAAAATCAGGCTCTTAGCCTGTGGTTACAGCTTGGGCAAGGCTGAAAGAAACATACACAAGATCACTGGGGTTGTGAGAAAACTTTAACTCAAACCTAAAATTATGACATTAAGTAACAGTTAATGTTGAAGTTACCTGTTTAGACTATCAAATTAATAAGTATAAAGCCAACTGAAAATATATGTTGTGGTGGTTTTTCATATCATCTAGCATATATCTACATACAGACTGCCTTCACGCAGAATCTAAAATTGTTTTGTCATAAATAAAAATAAAACTTAAATTTGTTATTTGTTTTAATTTGTTTTTTAGCCTAATATTTACTGATTTGCTGATCTATATAGTCTTTATGAACTTGAGAAATGCAGGTATAAGAATAGTTAAGATGCAATAAAACATCATCAGCATATAGTTATATTCTGTATTCTGTTAGTAAAGCTGTCCTGTTCTGCTTTTCCTGAGCTCCTGATGTTTATCTCCTGTTCCAGTGACTAATGTTTATATTAAGTCAAGGTTTAAACTATAGAACAAATCTGGAACAGGGCCATTTAAAAAAAAGTTGGGGGAGAGGGGAGTGTTCTGACCTTTTTTCCCTCAAAATTCTGAAAAAAAAAAAAAAATAGATGACCCAATTTGTTTCCACAGTGGTCCAAAATCCATAATAAAAAGACTAATACATGTAACAGACAGCTTTAAACATTTTTTCAACTCTTGGATCATCATCATGTCACATGGAATGGATATCCTTGTATGGTCCTCTGAAGCCCTACGTACAGGGCCTTGAAATATTTTCCCTTTTTGTATAGACCAATTCATTCCTGATGAGTAATACTGTCAAGGCCACTGGCATGACTTATTTATACATGAGGTGTCCTTTGCAATCTGTGCCCTCATTTCTAAGGTTTTGGCACTAGTGAGGGTGCTCTGTTAAAGGTAATGCTAACCGCTAATCCAAGTGTCGCTAATCAGGTAGTGTTTAACGGCCAAATCTTATACAGTGGGTTTTAGTACCTAAATCTAACCAAGTAGTTTTAAGTAACTCAGCCTAAACATGTATATTTGTCTCAAACCTAACCAACAAATGAAAGTGAAAAACTAGTTTAGCTTTTTTTTGTTACCAGTTGTCTCCCGTGGTTCAGGTCAAGTCCTGGTTGGTGTTAAAACCTCGAAAGTCAACCTATTCACATCCTTCTGCCATCTCCAAACTATGCTCCTCACTATCTGCAGATAATAAGCAACCACGCACTATTCTGTTTATAATAAACTGGAACTTTTCTAACATACCTAACCTAATGTAGCATTGATATATCTGAAATAATCACAAACATATACGTCTATATTTAAATGTAAAAACTCTGAGATGACTGAACATTGGAGTCTGCACATACCAGCAGACTGAAACTGTTACCTGCCTTCAATCCCTGGAGATATTTCATTTGTAAATAACATTTTTATTATCTATAGACGCTTTCAGCCTGTTATCTTTTTATATAAAGAAAACAGCTTGGAAGTGTTTGTGGGCTTTTTGTTCTGTGTTGTAATCCTGCTGCTGATTTGCATGTTCAGAGCAGCATAAAGACCCCACATGCTGCAGCCGGCAGCTTCAGGCCTTTAAGCGTAGCATGAAAGAGGTTTCCTGCCATGTAAATGTTGGTGGCGAAGAAGGCATGTTGTGTATTTGGATCCAGCCTTTAACTCTGTTGCGATTGTGCAGGATGGAGGTGGTTTCTTGTCTTCTTCATTGTGTTTTCATTTTAAAAACTGCCCGCCTTTATTCTGCACAGAGAGGAACTGAATCACATTATACTCTCAAAGTGAAATCATACTGGGGAACACATGAGAACTGACAGGGAGGATCAGGATAGTAATATATACCCACTGACTCAGGGGGGAAAGGATTCTGGGAAGAGAAAGGAGAACCTTAATGCCACACACTCACTCATAACCACTTCTGTGGATCAACATGTTTTTATTGTCAAGGAGATGAAAATGACAGATTGTGTAAAAATTCTTTGTCAAAAACACTTATACGAAAAGAAAAACCGCTGTCAGGTCCGCACAAAGCTGTTTGCAGTCTGCAAAAACACAACGCGCCATCATCACCAGCATCATCTCACATGTTCTCTTGACTGTTGGTTGGTTTGTTTTTGGTGTCTTTTTCTGCCAAATCATGGTGAGATTATAATAAAAATCACAATACTATATGAGAGTTCAGTAATACTGTAAATCCGCTTTTAAGTTATTGCATTTCATGTCATTTTTTGGAGATAAAGTCAGTCGCTCCCATCTGCTTCTCATCCCAGGATCGTGGATATCTGAGTTTATATATTATTTACCTAGACACAGTTTAAAAAAAAATATTTGTTGTGCTTACCTCACATGGGGTCAGTGCAAACTGCCGGTCTCTAAGCCATCACTTCCTCTGAAACATCAAATAACGTCTTGTTTCTGCTACACAGGCAAATTTATTTTTTGTATTATCTATGAACACCAGTGCAACTCAGAGTGCTTTACACAGAACATTAACATGCAGTAGCTTTTAGACTACAGACAGGCTGCTCCTGACCTGCTCCAGTAACTTAAAGCAGTTGAACATGAAGTAGATGCACATTTCAGACGAGCGCACCTCATTAAAATAACCAGTTTCAACATGAACCACTGGACAATACTCAAATAAAACTTGTTTTTTCTCTCTATTAAAATATGCTATCCAGTTCTACATTAACTATTTAATTCAATTCAATTTTATTTATACAGCGCCAAAACAAAACAACAGTCACCTCAAGGCGCTTTATATTGAAAGGTAGACCCTACAATAATACATACAGAGGAAAAACCCAACAATCATATGACCCCTATGAGCAAGCACTTTGGCAACAGTGGGAAGGAAAAACTCCCTTTTAACAGAAGAAACCTCCAGCAGAACCAGGCTGAGGGAGAGGCGGCCATCTGCCGCGATCGGTTGGGGTGAGAGAAGGAAGATGGGACAAAAGACATGCTGTGGAAGAGAGACAGACATTAATAACAAGTATGAATTAATGCAGCGAGGTGTATTAACACCAATATTGACAATAACTGATGCTTGCGAGTGAAATTATTGACACTACCAAGATAAAGTTGGTGGTGTCTGTTTAAATATGATAGACCATGTTCTGATTTAGGTTTGTCTAAAAATCTCAAATGTACAGCACTGCTATAAATTTGACTGTATCTCCGAATGATCAGATTTTTTTAAAAATGTATTTATCACAATTAGCCCCTTACATCTTTTAATGATAAATTCTGTTTCTGCTTTATCTTCAAAGACTTTTATTCAAAGACACGAGTTAATCCAAAGTGTCTGGAAGTTAGTTAACTTTGAAGCCTCAAAGTGAGCTTCATTAGAAGGATACAGACGTATCTGCACTAATATTCAGTCTTATGTGTGACTCTCAGCTTTACAATCAATAAACAGAACTGGTGTGCATGTGGAGACGTTTTATGGCTTCATTTTCATCTGTTCAGAGAGAGGAAACGATCTAAATGAAGCCACATTAAGCAGAACATACACTTGTCATGTTATTTCATAATTGTTGTTTCACTCTTCAGCTTAGTTTTCCATGTTTTCTTCATGTTTCTATGCAAACACTTTGGCTTCTCTTTCTACTTGATCATCAAGCAATGTATTTTCATCTTTGCGGATTTTTTACTGTTGTTAATCTGTTGCTCCATGAACACGTCAGTTCTTCCAGAGCCTCTGATGTCGAGTCTTGCCATGTTGCGTGCTGGTGTGAGAGGGATCCTGGGTAAGTGTCGGTGTCGTTTCTTTTCCACGGCTGAAGGCCACGAGGAGGAAGATGAATGTGGAAGATGAGCAGTACATTTGACATTTGGTAGGTTCAGATGGAAGTCAGAGAACGCAGCGTTTAATAATAAGCCTGGCGGTGTTATTCCTCGGGTCAGCTGGAAAAATGTGAAATGATTCCCTGTAATGGTTTTGCTTGTGCACTCAGCTTACTTCACCTATTTCATTTCCTCAATTGAACTCATACATTACATTGACCTCATCAGTTACACTCAATTAACCGTTTGTTCAGTCAAATTATCAGGCAGTTAATTTTATTACCGCTCTCTAACAATATGTATCTGCAAGTTTGAAGAACCTGACTGCCAACCTGTTTCTTTCTACTAATATAAATACAAAACACAAGTACAACATACAACACCAGGTCCAAAAAGACTGGGATGCTGTGAAATGTAAATAAAAACTGAATGCAATGACTCAGTTCATATACAATTTTAATGTAATGTAGGGTTTCTGAAAAGTTTGTTTCAAAGTTTACTAACTTTTGTGGTTGCTTTATTGGATCTGTGTAGTTCGCTACCAGAGGGTTTAAAAATACTAGTCAGAACGAGATTATGGTAAAATAGCCCTCTACAGAATATTCCTTTTTTTTAAATCACTGAATACTGTTTACAGGTTTGCGTGATTTAATGTGAGAAACACTCATTTTAAAATTGCTTCAGGACCTCCTTTCTTCTTTCAAACGCTCTGCTTTTGCTAGTTTCTCAGAACCCTGACGTGACAAAAATGAGAGTTATGTCAGCACAGATGCTAACAGGAAGCTTTAGCCACATGTTGTTTCAAACTTCCCCTCCGACTCATCATCTAACAGGTTAATATGACCAAACTAACCGACTGATCCAGATTTTTACTAATGTGTAAGGGTTGTAAAAAGACTGTTAGCATTGAAGTGTGTTATAAAATGAAAGTAAATACTTTTATGCATTATTTTTAGTGGGAGGTGTTTGTATCACAATTTCATATTTCAAACAACAGTTGACACTAACATGACAAGGGACAAAATGCTTAATCTGTGTTTTTAAAATGAAACAAAACTTCCAACGGCGGCTCTTTTATACTAAGACGTATGACATAAGAAATAAGTGCAACACGGTCTGAAGGCATCTGTAAAATGTTATTAAATGCTGTATGTTCTTGGATGTACACTATATATGAACATGATGCTAGTTTGAAAGCTTTGATAAGCTCAGTTTTTCAGGATGTTTGTGTGATAATAATAATACCTCTAAAACACTTAAGTTGGCTTTATTAAACGTTAGATCTTTAGCTGGGAAAACATTTTTAATTAATGATTTAATCACTGAGCACAGCCTTGATTTTATGTTTTTAACTGAAACTTGGTTGGACCAAAGTAACAGTGGAGCTGTTCTCATCGAGTCGACCCCTCCTAACTACAGTTTTATCAGTGAGGCCAGGGTGAGCAGGAGAGGAGGAGGGGTTGCTGTTTTATTTAATGAATCATTTCAATGTAAGCAGCTATCTCCTGGAAGTTTTCAGTCTTTTGAATATGTGGCGTTACAGCTGAAGGCCCCATCCAAAGTTGTGTTTCTTAATGTTTACAGACCTCCCAAATACTGCACAGACTTTTTTAATGACCTCAGTGAACTGCTGTCTGTGATCTGTGTTGATTTCGACTGTGTAATTATTGTTGGGGATTTTAACATCCATGTGGACAACCCTCAGGACAAAGGGACTAAAGACCTGAGTAACACTCTGGGCAACTTTGGGCTGACTCAGCATGTAACAGAGGCCACACATAATAGAGGACACACTCTTGACCTACTGATCTCCAAGGGCCTGAGCATTTCAAACGTTACTGTGTCTGATGTGGGCCTGTCTGATCATTACTGTGTTTTCTTTGAAAGTAAAATCTCAGCCCACACAAATATATCAACAGCAGTGATCACAAAACGGTGTATAACTGAACACAGTAGTGAGATCTTTAACCAGGTCTTCCCATTAACACCTGACCTGTCCAGAGGTTCAGTCAATGAGCTCGTCACTAGCTTCAATGCTAAAATGTTAAATGTAATGGACACTATTGCTCCCATTAAGGTGAAGGTTATCTCTGGAAGGAAAAAGTCTCCATGGAGAAACTCCACACTGGGGAAAAATGAAAAAAGAGAGTGTAGGAAAGCTGAACGCAGATGGAGAAAAACAAACCTCCAGGTTCATTATGACATCTATAAAGAGAAACTTCACAATTATAATTTACAACTGAGGAGTGCAAGGAGGTCCTACTTCTCTGACATCATCACCAAAAACAGTCATAACGCTCGGGTCTTATTTTCTACAGTTGACAGGCTAACAAACCCTCCTGTGTCAGTGGCAGCTGAACTTCATTCGACCATGGCCTGCAATGACTTTGCCAAATTCTTCACAGAAAAAATCCAAAAGATTAGACAAGCAATTGGTACATCAACAGCAGATCCAGGATATGTACTGTGTCCACCAAAAAACTGTTTAAACACCATCAAACAGTTTCACCCTATTAACAGCAAAGACCTGGAGGACATCTTAGGTCAACTGAACTCCTCCTCTTGCTGTTTAGATGTCCTGCCAACAAGTTTTTTCAAAAAGGTCTCAAAGACTTTGGAGTCAGACCTGTTACAGATCGTCAACTTCTCTTTAATATCAGGTGTGTTTCCAGAATCACTAAAAACTGCTGTAATTAAACCTATACTGAAAAAGGACAATCTTGACAAGACACAAATGAATAACTACAGGCCGATCTCAAACCTCCCATTTTTAAGTAAGATCATTGAAAAAGCAGTTTCTCAACAGCTCAATTACTTCTTAACACAGAATAACTGCTATGATGCCTTCCAGTCAGGTTTTAGGCAGAACCACAGCACTGAAACCGCTCTGACCAAAGTGTTTAATGACATATGTCTGAATACAGACAGTGGAAAAATGTCAGTCTTAGTTTTACTGGATCTCAGTGCAGCATTTGATACAGTTGACCACAACATATTACTCAAACGACTGGAGAACTGGGCAGGTCTTTCAGGAACTGTACTAAACTGGTTCAAAACATACTTAGAAAACAGGAAATACTTTGTGTCAATAGGTAACTTCACATCTGAGCAGACAAGTATCACATGTGGAGTTCCCCAAGGTTCCATCTTGGGACCCCTTCTGTTTAACATTTACATGCTCCCACTGGCACAGATTATAAAGAACAACAAAATAAACTATCACAGCTATGCAGATGACACACAAATATATATCACAATGTCACCAGGAGACCGAGGCCCTGTACAGGCTCTTGGTAAATGCATTGAGGAAATTAATGACTGGTTGTGCCACAATTTTCTCCAGCTAAACAAAAACAAAACTGAAGTAATAGTCTTTGGTGCCAAAGAAAAACGATTACAGGTCACCAGAGAACTTCAATCTATACACCTAAAAACCACCAACCAGGCGAGAAATTTGGGTGTAGTGATGGATGCAGACCTAAACTTAGAAAAACACATTAAGACAATAACAAAATCAGCTTACTATCACCTCAAGAATATTTCAAGGATAAAAGATCTGATGTCTCAACGGGACCTGGAAAAACTAGTCCATGCATTCATCTTTAGTAGGCTTGATTACTGTAACAGCATCTTTACAGGTCTACCTAAAAAATCAGTCAGACAACTACAGCTCATTCAGAACTCTGCTGCTAGAGTCCTCACTAAGACCAAAAAAGTGGACCACATCAGTCCAGCTCTGAGGTCTTTACACTGGCTGCCTGTCCGTCAGAGGATAGACTTTAAAGTTCTGATGTTGGTCTATAAAGCTCTGAATGGTTTAGGACCAAAATACATCAGTGACCTCCTGACCCAGTATGAACCTTCCAGATCCCTCAGGTCATCTGGATCCGGTTTTTTATCAGTTCCCAGAGTCAGAACCAGACACGGAGAAGCTGCATTCAGCTTTTATGCTCCATATATCTGGAACAAACTCCCAGAAAGCCTCAGATCAGCTGAAACACTCAGTTTATTTAAATCCAGGTTGAAGACTCACCTATTCTCAGCTGCTTTTGAATAAAGCACCAAATCCACACTTTTAAGCTTAAATTTCAAAACTTACATTTTAACTACTGATTTTATCTACTGTTCTGATTTTATCTACTGTTCTGATTTTATCTACTGTTTTGATTTTTGATTTTATCTACTGTTTTGATTTTATATACTGTTTTGTTTGTTTGTTTGTTTGTTTGTTTGTTTGTTTGTTTGTTTGTTTGTTTGTTTGTTTGTTTGTTTGTTTGTTTGTCTTAATCAATTTCAAATCATGCTTTTTATTTGTTTTTGTTTTTAATGTCTCTGTAAAGCACTTTGAATCACCTTGTTGTTGAATTGTGCTATATAAATAAACTTGCCTTGCCTTGCCTTGATGAGTTTCTTGATAAAAGGCATAAAACTAAAATACATAAACGTATTTGTATAGAATTCATGTAACTGAGATACTTGGTTTGATTTTAAAATTAACCACCTACATCTGTTTGTTGCTCTACATTCAAACTGGGCAAAGTTTGGTCAAATTTACAGACATCTGCTACCAACTTATGGTTAATGTTAGCAGACTGCCCCATAAAACTTTTGTTGCTGTGCTTGCTTATCCTCTGAGAATTTGCTTGTTTGATGGACCTGAACTTGATTTGCTCGCTTTCTATTAACAGTCACCTTGATGGGAGCGACACAATCCCCCCCTAAATTTGCGCTCAAAACGGTGTAATGTAGCAGAAGCTGTAAATGTCAACACAGCTTCTATTGTTCTCAGGCAGGAAAGGGGCAGAAGAAAGGACCTCTGTGTTTGGTGAAATATGGAAAGTAATTTGCAGTGGACTTTTGACTTCGCACATTATAGACATGGCAGGTTTGCACAAGATCTAGATCACAGATGACCTGCACAATTTTCATAAATTACTCTAGGTCACCACGTAATGCTGGTCCCAGGTGAATACGTCTGTAGTTTATTTTAAAAAAATGTGCACATGTACTCAAAGCAGACAAAAGCATTTCTCATTCTATCAAAAATGAGATTTTGAGAAAATAGTTTCTCATTATATCTCTGTCAATCCAGTAATTGATTGATCAGTTAATGATTTCAGCCTTAAACCATCCTCAATTCCCCCAGCACCATCTGCACTCAGAAAATACTTTATTTGTGTAACCAAATCAAATCAAATCAAATCAAATCACTTTTACTGTCACATCACATGTGCAGGTACACTGGTACAGTACATGTGAGTGAAATTCTTGTGTGCGAGCTTCACAAGCAACAGAGTTGTGCAAAATACAATAATGTAAAACAAGCAAAATATAAAAATGGCTAATCTAAAAAGTAATAAATATATGTACAATATGTAAAGGTATATACATTACTGAATGTGTATACTAAATATGTTTTTCTACGTGTGTGTGTTTGAGTGTGTATATAGTATGTATATACATGTTTTACAAATGAAATAAAGTAAACAATAAAATAAGATATATAAAATAAAATATACAGAGGTTGGTATGTGCAAAACAGTGGTATTTATATACAGTACCACTCAGGTACAAACGCCTCAAAGGTACCAGTGGCACTCTTATCCATTTTTTTCTGTACAGTATTGATACCTTGACCTCAGGTATCTGCTTATGTATCAGCACAGGGTTAGGGGGTTAGGGTTAGGGTTGTAAATCAAAAAACTGTTACTGGTCACCTTGAGGAAGAGACTGGGAAGCATTGCTTTCTAACTGTGTAAAAAATTATATGACCAATAAATACAGCCAATAGAAGAACTAAATTCTTATTTTATAGTAAAATAATAAATGACACACATCTCAAAAACTAATCATTCATCCAAGTGTGGTCATTTGCATGCTTTCAGCTGAGTGTGAGAGGATTTCCTCCTGTTACGCCTTCGTTAGTAGCATTGTAGGAATTTTTACATTTGTTTTTGCTCACCTCGACCACAGTGTGTTGTTCAGTTTATAACTGTTGTTGTGTCCGTGATACTCATTCCAGTGGTTTTTAGTCAAAATTGGAAAGAATTTAGTCAAAATCTGTTAGATTTTGATCCCACAAAGTTTGTGTTACAGCAGCATGATAAAGAGTAAAAATACTACAGTCTAAAAATTGCCACAGATAAAGGCCTTAAAAAACCAATAAAAGTAAAAATTAGTTAAAAACAGTAGACTTACATACGTATTAAATCAAATCCCTAATTCGTGATTTTGTCATTTTTACTTACAGTAACCTCATCTATTTAGGTAGCCCCACATGTCTGATTTCTCATTCACAGCATTTGTCAGCCTTGTTTAATATAAAATCTGGAGTAAACGGTGCATATTTATTACTAGGGAACATTCGTGTATTTCTGTGGAGTTCTTTTTTGCTGAGAGAAGTTCAGGAGACAATCTAGCAGTTCACACTATTTTATTATCAGGCAGTTAAAGATTCGGCTTGCATAGCTGTGGACGTCAGGCAGTCTGCACACAGAGAAGTGAAGTACAACTGATAATCAATCCGTCCATCCATTCGCTTCCGCTTATTCTTTTCAGGGTCGCGGGGGGGGGGGGGGGGGGCTGATAATTTAAAGTATATATTAGACATATGGAAACAAGAAATATTTGTGATTGACTATTGATGGTTTAGGTTCAACGCTCCCTGATTTGTTCTCCTCGGGGTCCTTCTGCATGGTAACGGTCTTTGACCTCCAGTCAGGGATCTTGTCCTGTGTGAGAAAACTCCTCCCTACCTTACAGTTGTTACCAAGGATGTTTTATTTCCACAATGATGTCAGCTTTAACTGACACAATAAAGTCTCTATTTCTTGTTGACTTGAGCACCCTGTTATCATACACCCAAGGCCAAGCAACCTGTCCTGTCTGAAACTGTATTGTGTAAGCGCGTAGTAATTAACTTTCAACACTCAACTCTGTCTATCCCTCTTATTTAACCCTTCACATGTGCTTGTATCCTTCTAATGAGGAGTGTATCAACTCTATCAACTCTACGATGAGCATACATTACAATTAATGTTAAAAGGATGTTGTTGTTTTTTAAATCCAGAATTGAATTCAAAATCCTGCTCCTCACATACAAGGTCTTAAATAATCAGGCCCCATCTTATCTTAATGACCTTGTAGTACCATATCACCCTATTAGAGCACTTTGCTCTCACACTGCAGGCTTACTTGTTGTTCCTAGAGTATTTAAAAGTAGAATGGGAGGGAGAGCCTTCAGTTTTCAGGCCCCTCTTCTGTGGAACCAGCTTCCAGTTTGGATTCGGGAGACAGACACTATCTCTACTTTCAAGATTAGGCTTAAAACTTTCCTTTTTGCTAAAGCATATAGTTAGGCCTGGATCAGGTGACCCTGAATCCTCCCTTAGTTATGCTGCAATAGACGTAGGCTGCTGGGGGATTCCCATGATGCTTTGAGTTTTTCCTTTCCAGTCACCTTTCTCACTCACTATGTGTTAATAGACCTCTCTGCATTGAATCATACCTGTTATTAATCTCTGTCTCTCTTCCACAGCATGTCTTTATCCTGTCTTCCTTCTCTCACCCCAACCGGTCGCAGCAGATGGCCGCCCCTCCCTGAGCCTGGTTCTGCCGGAGGTTTCTTCCTGTTAAAAGGGAGTTTTTTCTTCCCACTGTCGCTAAAGTGCTTGCTCATAGGGGGTCATATGATTGTTGGGTTTTTCTCTGTATCTATGAAGCGCCTTGAGGCGACTTTTGTTGTGATTTGGCGCTTTATAAATAAAATTGAATTGAATTGAGTTAAAAAAAACAAAAACTTTTTTCTAACACTTCCACATCCCTTGTAAAAGTTTACATGGTTGCACTATGAAGACTTTCCCGGCAGAGACACAAATGGACTTTTGCTGCATTTCTGTGGGGAACATAAGGTAGCCGTGTACAGTAAATACTGTTTGGCGTCTCCAGCAGTCAGTCCTGGCACACTGGAAATGGGAGACAGGCAACGTCTGGCTTCGACTTGCGATGGAGTGTTTGACCTGACGTTCGCAACCTCAAACCACGACCCTCTGCTAAACATAGAGAACCTCAGACCAGATGGCATGGCTGGAAACCCGAGTGCTTTGCTTTCGTGTTGGAGATTAGGAGGGATGCTACGCAAGCAGTGGAAGGCGTGACGGACAAAACCACTACTACCATGTTTTGGAGCTCTTTCTCTTTTCTCTTTTTTCCCTCCCGCCTCCGGACAGGCAAACAAAAGTCTGCAGCAGGGGGTCGTTATTTAATAGAGTAGAATTAAAACCGAGACAAAAACAGACACAACACCCACCTCGGCTGGTCTGTCTCAATTCTGTTTTCATGACTGGCTTTTAAATTATCACATTAATCTGCCTAAGTAAAGGTTAAGAAGGTGAAAGAATAATATTTTTAAGGTTGTATGTTTTATTGGCACGCCTCAGTGACGTGCAGAAAAGTAAAAAACACCGAAATTTTTAACAAAGCAAGAGTAAAACAACCACAACTGGTAGAAGAAACCAAATTTACTGGCCGGGAACCAAACACAACAAGGAGCGCTCACATGTGTCATTAGATCTGACTCTGAATTGAAGTGAAGTTGTGGTGTCTTGTGTTTCCTCTGTTAAAATGAAGGGATGTGGGAGGAGTGCAGAGCAGATAGAGTGAGTAAGTTCATCCATCTAATTATATATGCAGCCTTATGGCTTCTGCTGCTACCATGAGGCGGTGATGATGGCAGTGACCGGCATATGATGTCATCAGGAGGGCTTAACCTTATTTATAAGGCTTTGCAAACCTTCAGGAGCAGAAACACTCCGGCAGACGCCGACAAACCTTCCTCTCTCTTCAGAGGAACAACCCTAATGACAAGAGGAGTGAGGAAATTTTGATTTTCTTTACAACTCCTCATTGGATTCGTAATCAGAAGAATCAGAAGAAGACATTAACTCTAAAACTGGTGAGTACAAAATGCAAAACAATTAATTGTTGTCATATGTGCACAGAAGGAGGGAGACGACTTTGAACAGAGTAAAGTAACCAAGATGTTGGGTTTGTGCTTCTGTCTGCAGAATAGTCCTTCATAGAAAGAAAATTCTGTCTTATCCGCCACATTTCTGAACAGCAAATTGGGATTAGGGTTAGAGTTGAAGTTACGTTAATGTCCAAATCGTTGTATAGAACTATAGAATAGCTTTTAACAGAAAATAATATAATGCAAAAATGTATTTAGAAATGTATTATAAGCTAACATCTTCATATTTATTTACCGATCCATCCATTTTTAAACATATGACTAAAACTAAATGTAATCCTGCTCCTACCTGTAAATCTAGACGAATGACCAGGTGGATGTTACATTTACTTGAAAGAGATGGCTCAAATTATCCTGGTTCAAAGAGAACAAAGCGTAATAAAAAACAATTTAAATTTGACCCAGAACCAATAACACTGATTATTGCCCCTGAGTTGGTCTGATAGGGTCAAGATTGGGTCTTTAAGAACTGAGAGAACCTGTTTGGACAAAGTTTTGAGTGTGTTGGCATGCTGAGGTGCAGTTTAAAGGACAAAAGACTGTACCATACTTGCACAGAAATTTGAAAGATTTAAATATTAGCATGGTTATTGTGTTTATTGGTGACTTTATTACATCCATGTAGCTTTTTTAAATTTATTTTTCTAAGTACAAAAATGTGACACTGAGCGTAGTAGGGACAATGGAGCATGTGTGCTTCATAACAGCTACCAGTCTGAATAGACTAGACAGCTTGTAACTACCAACTATATATGAAGTATAAATGTGGTATGTGTGAGGAAGAGGTAGTGGTCATTTTGTGTATGAAAATCTGTCAGAAATCATAGCTAACATTAGAGCAATATCTGATTTTACAAAAAATGGCAGAAAGATAATGCAGGCTTTTTGTGTTCATTGAGAAGAAATGCTGTCAACATCAGTTTAAACTATAAAATAGCTGTAAAATACAACGAGGATTTAAAATGATCCACCACTAAAGGAAAGACTGAAGGGAGTGGATTTTTTTCTACTGTGCTCCCATCACAGTCCAACAGAGACTCGTGTCCTTTCTCATCCTGTGAATCAGAGAAAAAGAACATTTTTTTAGCTTTTCTCCGAAGAATGACTCCTATCCGATTCTCATGTTATGCTTTTCCTGTCAGATTATTTATGTTTTACTGCACAACACTCCACTGTATGTGAATTCCAGGGAAAACCTGGTTTGCAACTAAAGGTGACTGGCACATGAGTCAAAGATATATTATTTCACTTCTGAGAAACTTGGAGTTTATTTTCTTACTTATTAACATTTTCAGACTTCCCACCAACCAGTAACCATAGCACACAGGAGAAACTTTCATATTAGGACTCCATATTTCTGTTTCTATAAGATCTCTTTTACCAGTGATGAGAAGTTTGAATTACCTATGTGCATGTTTTATACTGTCTACAGATGCCTCACCAAAAGATTTTCTGTTAGCTTGCATGCTGCGGTCTCAGAACAGCTTTAATTCTATATTTTTTATTTTATTTGACTCATCTCTATTACTTCTGTATTTGAGATATGCTTTTTATCACTTTGAATGAGAAAAAAGGTGAAAAAATTCTGGTTTTCCTCGAAAAAGAAAAAGCCTTCAGCTCATTAGCCTGTAGTTGTTATTTTCTGGCATTAACTATTAATGAAAACTTAAATGTTGTGAAAGTGTTTTGGTGTTTTTCAGCGTGGTATTTCAAATGAAAAGTGAAGAGTCTTCTTTTAAATTATTTGGTTTGACATTATTTTCATATTTAGGTCAAGGACAAAACAAAAGTAAAAAAATAACCTCATCATTTAATTTCTGAAGCGGAGTTTTGAAATCTCGATGAGCGTTGTGCCATCACCATCTTGACTACAAAAATGTGGATGTGATGAGATGGGTTCAAACAGACCATTCATTGGCTAACAATTTGTCATTAGCCAATGATCATGCAGTTTATTCCCCATTTTGTAAATCGGTATGACCAAGATCTATAAAATAGATTTTATTTTTTGTTCAGTATGATCCAAACTGAGTGACAGTCCTTAAGCTTAGTAAGGTTCGAAGTCAGAGCTCTTTTCCTTATATACTGTACTTTGACAGGACCAGAAGTCTTTTTGCAGTGTTATGACCCGGCTCAAAAGCCGCAACATAAACGTGGAGACTGACTCAAAAGTTTAGAAAAAAAAACAGGTTATATTTTACTACTGCTAAAATAGTTAGTACCGCAAAGACCATAAAGAGAAAAACTAGTGTGCCTCTCCAAAGTCAGCCTGAGCCATGTCTTTATCCACACCTCACCAGGTGTGGTTAACAAGCTTTATAGTTTAAGACAGATAGACAATAATATAACAGAGAAAGCCCCAACAATCATATGACCCCCTATGAGCAAGCCCTTTGGTGACAGTAGGAAGAAAAAAAGTCCCTTTTAACAGGAAAAAACCTTCAGCAGAATCAGGCTCAGGGAGGAGCGGCCATCTGCCCCAACCAATTGGGGAGCATACTAGCAACCAACTACAAATGGAGCCACTACTACAAAACTACTACAAAAGCCATTTCTACACAATAATCTCAACAAGAGTGGCTCAGCACCACAAAGTGTTATTTCCATTACCTGGCCAACAGCACTCACAAGTGATCCAACAAAAGTAGCTAGATTTTCCACAGCACTAAAGGTAATAGCACAAAGCAATCACCTCATTATTTAGCATCCATCAACACTGGTGTACTAGATCTACACACATGGCTACAACTACATACTATATGCCAATTCAACATAAGGCCCACCTGCTTCAGCCATAAGACCATAAATAATGAGTGGTCTCAACCTGATCTCTATTTCCTGCAGAGTTCAGTGCCACTGGTTTACTTTGAGCAACTCCCAAATACACCATCAACAAAATACTTTACCTACCTACTCTTCAGTGGAGTACCAGGCTCAAGGAAACTTTAAACAAAAACTTGAGAGCAGGCAGCAGACCAGAGATGTAGTCTACCAAACTCTGAAGCATACCCCAGGAAAACCCCCAAACATGATAAACTTAAACAATAAAGGAAAACAACAAACAAGTGCTTCGATGCCTGAAACATATCGACTAATAAGAGTTTGCTCAATCACAGCGAACACTGTAACCATCACTCACCCACTAAAAAAACCAATTTTTTTAATCTTTTCAAAAATATCCAAAATAGAGTCCAAAATATCCTGGATGAGCCCCCATCTTATGTTATGATATAAACATGCCGCAACATAAACATAAGTACTGACATCAAAGTTTCAAAAAGCATAGGTTTTATTTTACATTTGCTAAAATAGTTTGTATTGCAAAGAGCATAAAGACAAAAACTGGTGTGTCTCTCCAAAGTCTGTATCAGACATGTCTTTATCAACACCTCAATGGTCAATTCAGCCCAGGCAACACCTGGGGACTCTTGCACAGCCACTGCAAAAAGAATAGGGGTTTCAGAGGGGTGTAACAGCAACCACAGCGTTCACCATCTGGTGGCCTTAAGATAGAAAGCAGGTTAAAGGCATTTCTGCACAGGCTTTACGTTTCTGACCTGGAAGTTGAGTCCATTCTTTATGCTCTTTGTGGTTTTAAGTGAGGTTGTTATCTCATGTCTCTGTGGTGCTCATGATCGATCACCACACTGCATCACTAGTGAGTTTGTTTTAATGAATTCTTAAGGGTTTTTTTTTTTTTTTCTCACCAAAATTTTACAGTTAGCCTGTTTGTTACTATTCAGGAGGAAATGTTTTCTGTTTTGTGGGGTTAGCTTGTTCACTGCTGGATCCTAATGTCTGAGAATTGCCGATAGTGATTCATCCTTCCTGTAATCCAAACTAAATACAAGCAGGTGGTCCTGTTATCATAGACATATTCACAGACAGCACAGTTTGGTACTAAAGACTGCTTTAGAGAGTCAAATACCTTCAGTGTCTCCCTTTAAATGCTAATCTAATCACAAGTCTAAACCCATAAAGACTGTTTAGCAAGTCAAAACTGCTCAAAACCACTTTCTGTCCTCTCCATATTCTAATCCAGTTTGCTGGCAGTGCAGCACTAACCATAATCAGATCTAATTGAGTGTAGGGACTTGATTGCCTTGGTGGGATCCAAGAGTGACACACCAGCAGATTATGCACACCCATGTGGGGACATCTGCAAAAGTCACCCTAAGAGCCTGAGAGGCAGACAGCAGGCGCCTTCCCCTGGTCTCTCCATGATGCTGGTGTTCGGAGCTCTATGCTGCTCTAACATTCATCCTGCTGAGAGTTAATGCCAGAGAACTGCAGGAATGACTTCTGCTGAGCGTTGCTCTTCCTCTTCAGTTACTTGTGCTGACGTATGATATCGTTTTTTTTAAGTTGCTGGCTCCTGGTGGGAGTTTAGATGACACATCAGTGAAAACAGGCAGTTGGCTTCGATTAACAAAGCCAACTGAGGAACACTGCTCTCTTTGCCTACAACATTACCACTGCAGACTTCGTTCAAGCCTTTCTATCACTCACAGAACCACACAGACTACACCCATGCCATGTATTTTTATAAAACAGCACAACTCTGTAAAAACTATAAGAACTTATCAGTCCCGACACATACGAAACTATCCTGCATAAACTTTACATTAGTGCAGAGGAGTCATTATAAAAATATACACTATGCAAGAATGTAAACAAAAGCTTAACTTCACTTAATGTCTTTAGAATATTTCAGGATCCAGCTGTTACATAACGACAAAGAAAGTGGCAGTCTAGGGGATTATTAAAACCAACTGTGGAGGCTACTCGTGCCCAGTTAAACAGCTAACAAACAGCAGCAACCCCACAGACATCCAGCAGGCAGGAAAAATAACTGAAAAAGAAACAATTGCAAGGTTTATATAAAAAAAATCAAAATGTAGATGATATAGAATAAATATTCTACCATAATTTCAATCTGATTAAAATCACTCTGTAGGGGTACTTTATGTAAAAAAAAAAAACATGAGGAAAATTTCAACCTTCAACACAAGGGGGCAGCTTTTACCTAGTGTGGTTACACAACCCAACTACCCGTATATTCTTCTTTGTACGTTAAAAATTATTTGATTGCTCTTAATAGATGGCTGATACCAAATCAGATTTTCTAGATTGTGTTTCTACAAGTGCATATCATCCAAATATAATAGCAACATAGTAACGCTAATGCTAACATTAGCTTGAGACAATCTGTTGAATGGAAATAGTTAAACATATCTATGTAGTTTAAAGTAGTAAAAGAGTGTGTTGCTAATTTGAGTCTGTTGCACTTGTTCTTGTGATTTAAGTGTTGCTATCAGTTTGTGGAGAGTGGCTAGCTCTAACAGTGCTAGTCGCAGCAGCCTTCTTTCATTTTTACGTCACCAGGTTATTTATTAGCTTACTACGAAACAGTCTTCATACCAAGTCATTACTGTGCATGTGTTGTTTGTAATAATAAAATAGTAAATGTCAAAAATATCATAGATAATGAATAGTAAAATAGTAAAATTTTATGGAGCTTTTCTTCTTATGTCTGACATCACTGGCGGGTGGTGTTGATAGGTGTTTCTGGGTTGCAGTCCTGGTTACTGGTGGGTGGTGTAACATTACAGCTGGTGTTGTGCATTAATAACATATGAATAAGTTTGAGTTATTTTTGTGCCGCTGTGTAATGTCGTGCAGCTGACTGGAACGAGTGCGTGTTTGTGATTATTCCACCTTGAAGTGAGGCATGAACACTCCTGTGAACAAGAGTTGGCCTCACACTCTGAACAGACGTGATGGCACTTGCGCGATGGTAGCTGTAAGACTCGCCCTAAATCACAAAGGAGTTTTCGCCGTGAGGAATGGAGGCCGCGGGAAAGGGTGATGGATGAAGATGAGTGAGCGATGATGAAGAGGCCAGGAGTAGTCGCTACCTCTCCCTCGCTCAGGGGTGGCCTTCCCCTCGCTCTCATTTTGACCTCTGGCTTACCTCCTCCTCCTCGCGGCCCCGTCCTCGCTCAGCGGTGACATGTTTGACCGGAGGAATTCAGGAATGTACAGTTTGTATTTGGATGGACAGAAACTCTCAGCCTCCCACCCTCTTGTTTTACTCTCATTCACTTTATACAACCCACGCCCACCACAGGAACACATGCTCCACCACCGTGGTCCAACCACAAACAGTAATTCCTTGACTATGAGAGCTGCTGCAGACAGATTCCCAGAGTTTTCTACTCCCCACCCCGACCTCATGACCAGCTGACACGATTGGAAATTCACTGCGTGCTTATCAGAGTTTGGGTGGAAGAAAGTTGTTTTAAACAGACAGGAGAGCCACTGGGCTACACCAAGGCCCGATGTGAGATAAAGAAGGATTACTTTGAGCTGTGAACCATACATAGCTACTCTAGCAGAGTCCAAATGTTTCCTCAGTGTTGTGGCAGGTTTTCTGTTGAGCATCTCCTTAGACACCCCTCACCTGACTGTGTTGTGATGACTTATAGGAGACGCAGGGGCTCTCAGGAGGGAGTCAGGGCCGTGGATGGGGGTGCACGCCAACAGTACATGGCTTTGTGTGTAGAATTGTTTTCAAAAGCAGAGAGGCAGGGGAGGCGGGGGCGCCGTCGCACAGATTAAAAGCGGACATTTGTTTTGTGTATGTGGTGCTCTGCCAAAACCCAGCAATTTTCTGTGAATGTAAAACAGCTTTCCTGGCTCAGACCCCACAGGCTGCTCGCTGCCAGGAAAAGACTTTTTTTTCTTGTACCTGTTTACATGCAGGTAAAGTGGCTTTCATAGACCAAAAGCACATGAGAGCTTTCTTTCCAGCCTCTGGAGGAGGAGGAGGGACATGGACAGGTCGTGTTTCCCGCCACAGACCCACGGCATTCCTCCGTTTGTCCTCTGGTGTAAAGAGGATCTGCTGGACTTCGTGTTCCTGAATCAGCTCCAACCAGAGGAGCTCATAAACTGGAAGGAACTCGACTAATTTGCAGACAAACTGTGGGGAAAACGACTCCCCTGATTCCCTCTGGCATTAATCATTCACCATCAAATGTTGACTTGTTTTATACTGCGAGCAGTGAATGGGGAGGGAACAATGGATTCTGTTTATGATCACTAATGAATGAAAAGCGCAGCAGAAAGCTCTGTTGCATCACCGCGTCCAGGGCTCATGTTGGCAGCCTGCAGGTTTAGCAAATAATGTGTTCATTGTGTGCTTCTCATGTTCATACAGTGACCTTTACAGTGAAGCTGCTATTTCTGAGTAAAAATCAAGGACGCATCAATAGACCACAGTCGCCAAGCCAAAATGTTTGAGATAATTGGGTAAATTGAAAACACAGCCTGACTCAACTGCACCAGTTGCCTTAGACTCAGAGTCCATGCTGCAGGGAAGCCCTGATAAATATCTATATGTGCATGAAGGAGGAGCGCAGCTCTTCTGAAACTCCAGGAGGCTGTCAGTGATGTTAGCTAAACATTTTCAGAGTGCACGGTGGGCTAATCTTAACCTTTCATGCTGCTCTTACGCTTAGAGGAGCTGATGAAGGCTCGGGTTAGCTGGTACACTGATTAAAGCTGTCCCAACATAAACCCAGGTCCAGGTCTTTAAATACAGACAGCCAGCCAAGGCAGAGTCTGCATGTAACTCAAGGAGGGTCCAGCTAGGATGTTTTAGCTTTATTTATTCATATCTGTTTGGCTGGACAAGAGAAGAAACATCTAAAAGAGAAGGAGGAGGAAGGAGTGCAGGACAAACATCAGGAGTTACAGAAACCAGCGTCCGTTTACTTTTCTGGCACATGCTCAATGAGGTGTTTGCTGTGCAGAGAGCCTGAACACTGTCAAGTATTAGCCCATCTGTAAACGGGTCAGCATGGACGCTTCTGTCTCCAAAAAACAATCTAGTGGAGGCTAAAATGCTAACATTGAGATGTGAAAATGAAGCTTAGAAATCCTTGTGTTTTATCACAGTGACTTCATGCAGTTTGGATGTCGACTTTAGAGAACTCACTATTATACCTCTTGCACATGGATTGATCAGCTGATGGCCCAAATGCATCTCTGAGGTCTTCGCTGGATGTTTTCCTCTTTCTTATTGACATGACTTTCAGATATCGGTCATCTGCTGTAGAAAGTCTTTTAGGCCTCACACTCTTTTTTTTGTCCTTCACTTGTCCAGTTTCCTCCCTTTTTTAAAATGACACTTCACACCGTGATGACATATGCTAGGTTTTTAGCTAACAGCTCTTTGGGAATCACCTCGTTTACAATTTTCTGTCAAACTGTGTTATCGCTGGCATTTTTCACAGATTCAGCTAAAGAAATGGAAAGAAATGTTGTGTTTTTCTGATGCTAGCAACAACGAGCCTTAAGATACAATTTAAAATCTGTTCTTTGCTAAGTTGTCTGTACTATGTAGACACAACACTGGTTTAGCCCTTTAGTTCGGAGTCTTTTTATGCTTGAATTTGTGATAAGTCAGAGTTAGTGGGCTTAACAAAAAAAAAAAAAAAATCATTCCTCTGAAAATGGTCAGTACAAGGACTGGACTTGAAATGAGTCGAAAAGTAGCCAGAGTCCAAAGAAGAACTGTGAAAGCCTGGAGAAGTAATGCTAAAGAAAATTAAAAAAAATTAAAAAAAACAAAATACACAAAGTCTGGCTCAAAGAAATACAAAGAAATGAGGGGTGGCTTAAGACTTTTGCACAGTAGTGTAGATCACGTGGTTTTGATGCTGTTGGTGGATTCATGCTACAATGAAGGATAATTTATAAACTGTAATTATATCTAAGTGGAACTCCTGTTTGGGAATCGGTGCTCACATTCCTGAAGAGAAAGCCAAGAAATGTTTGTGTGCACTCAGACGTCAGTTGGCTGAAACGTCAGTAACATCAATCTCCTGTCTATTGTTTCTAATCATGCTTCGAACCTAGCGTTTCCATGGCGCTGGGTTATAAAAACTTGTACAATTGCACATAAATCTCAGCTTCAAACATGCGAAATGTCGATGCCACATGCTTGAGTAAACATTTTTTCCCACCAGTGATTTCCCCGCCGCAGAGATAAGACCCGCTGAGTGTGCACTGGGCTGCGTTTTTCTGTGAGATCTGGTCTTAATTGTGGGAAGCGACAGCTGGAACACATTGCTGATATTTCAACAAGTGTCAGTCAGAGCGGGGAAGGGCGATGGCGCTGCTGCCCGCCGTGTTTGTCTGACTTACTCTTGTTTGCTCTCACATATGTGGGGGTTAACTTAGGAAACTTGAGGGCTACACTTGAAGCCAGAAGTTTGATGTAAAGATTTGTATTCTGATCATCTAATGTTTGCATACTGAGTAAAACAGGTCTGTTAGTTTTCTTGGTGATCAGAACATTTGTCTGTTTCACTGTAAAACTGCACTGTTAATGTATTTCATAGATTAAATGAATTTTTTTTTTTTTAAAAGCAGCAGTTAAAAGTATAAATTCAGCTTACATCAGGTGTGTTATGCACATTTCTCGGACAAAATTATATACAACATGTAAATCCGGTGCTTTTGCAAGACATCGTTACTCAAAGCTGTTTTAAACAAATATGCCGTTCAATCCACAAACTATAAAAAATTTCTTCTGCTTACACCTGTAACTCCTCTGTGAAACCTTCAATAGAATTCAAAATTCATTACTTCATTTTGGCTCATCAGATTTGAAAAATAAAAACCCACCATGTCTAAAAAAACAAAGAAATTGCTAATATGTCACAAATATTAACAGTTTTAATGGCTTGTCTTAAAGGTTGTTGTTAGAGCTTGAGTGGCAGTGTAGCCAATTCTCAGACTAGCTTAATGAGATGATAATGTCTAAAAATCATAAAAAAATAAAAACTGAAGTTTGAGCTCTAATTCAACTAACTTAAGTTGTTAATACAATGTGGTACATGTATTTTGAAACATCAGTTTAAACTTCACTCTTGTGTTGCTTTAGCTCTTGTGCATGTCCCAAAATCTTAGAAGCTCACAGACCTCATGAGAGGAAGGCCTCTCACCTGAGTGCTGGCCAGGTGTGGTGGGTGGAGCTTCACCTTCTATACCTGGCTCCATAGCTCAGGGGTTAGAGCACTGGTCTTGTAAACCAGGGGTCGTGAGTTCAAATCTCACTGGAGCCTAGCTTTATGGAAAGTGTACACTCAACAGACTATGATTCACACTGTTTCCTGGGTAGAAATCCTCTGTGGCTCCTTTGTTTTTAACCTTGGTGACGCTTCGAAATGGAGTCTAGAAACTGCTAGGTGGCTATGTCCATCTTTCACATACAGCCTATCCATGGAGTTACTATGAGTATTTTTTTTAACATCATGATGGAAACCAGCTGCTTCAGTAGGCTTTAAAATACAGAAGTGTATTGTTTCCAGAGTGTAAGTCTCATATTTGCATGTTAGCTTTCTCCCGACTTATAAATCTGATCTGTTGTAATTAAACTGAATCATTTCTGTCAGCAGCTCCGTCCCCACACGTTGATCTCTACACCTGATTACAGGAATCTGATCTAATCTGATCTAATCACGTTAAATACGACTCAGCTGGAAACATTCCTCATGTGTGAGGATCAAACAGCCTCAGACCACCAACACTGTCATCGCTCTTATGTAAGCTCTCCTCCCGCACGGGGTATGGAGCTAATGCAGAGCTACACTAGATACAGATGAATCTGAACTTTTCCAGGATTTTTATCTTTATTTTACGTAACTTTAAGGCTGTTAAACTTCCCTTTCTACTCTTATGAACAAGTCAGCCCATGAAATATTAGAATTAAAAGTTAATGAACTTTACAGTGAAATGTTATCAAAATGTATATAATTTAATTACATCCCATTTGCAGGTTAAGATAGATGAAAGTACAGTTTTGCATACTTGTTAACGGAGACTCTATAGCGTCTCACTCACAACAATATGAAACAATAATGGACCGCTTGACTTTCTTCATGGTTTCAAAATGTCCTGATCTGCAGTGTCTTCATACCCGTGATTTGATTTCTGTGCACGTCCTCGCTGCACTGACAGGTCAGGGCTGAACCTGCCAGACCTTATCACCCTCCTTCGATTTTGTCCTCAGAGGCATCGTACCTGAGACAAACCACCTAACTCCTCGAGTCTAAAGGCCAGTGATGGCTCACGGTCGCTGCTGACACCCGCTGTCAGTGTGCATCACTCACAAACCATCACCAAGTCTAGGCACAGCGACGCTGCCATCGCCTGATATCACAGACTTCACTTTTGGTTTAACTGAACTGAATATTGAGATTTAAAAACTAATTACAGTCGAGCTGTGATCAGCACTGAAGAAAAGAAATTTAAAAAAATACATGTTCTGCTTTCAGTGGCTGCCCCTCACATATGGAGGGTTTGAAGAACATGTGGTGGGCTCATGTGCCTCTGATGGCCTAACAAAAATATTCCTGCTATTATGTCATACAGAAAACCGGGTGATATTAAGAGCTTTGTGAGGGGTTGACATGATTTTTTTTTTATTATTTAATTAAAAAAAAAAAATCATTTAGTGATTAAATGATGCAGAGTAGAGTGTGGGCTGATTTTCCACTAAAAATAAGAGCTGTGATGCTTATTTTCTCAGTGAGCCACACATTAGCTTACATTAGACACAGAATATATACAGTAGTGTCTGAAGTTATACAAAGTTGCTTTAAAAATGTGTTTAAATGTCATTCGTGTTTTTTTACATCACAACAATATCCTTGTTGTGATGATTTAGACCTTGATAACTGTGCAGTGACAGTGTGAAAGGCTGACATGCAGCTGCAGGAATGACTGACTTTATTAAGTATGTGCTGCCGTCTGTGGCCTCAGACTCTGTGCTGTTGGCACTAACTGACCTCCGTAGCTCCAGCTGTGGTTCTTGCTTTTGTTGCTGCTTGAGCGCCACCTTCCTGCCATGTTTCCTCCTCTGCTCCCCTCCCTGAAGGAGGCGTGAGGAGGCCCTCCTCTCTGTTAACAAGTCCTCCCCTTTCCCGTCTCTGACCTGCAGCAGCTCTCAGGCAGCATGCAACAAACGCTCCCATCAGAGCGACCTGCAGCACTGCAGTCGGGCTCACCTTTAACCGCTGGAGCTGCAGCTGGATGACCTCCCTGCTCACTCTATGAGGAGGCTTTAAACTGGGAACAAACCAAAGAGGAGCTGCTGGATGAGTTTTGGTTTGTCGGGATTGCTTTTTTCCCCTAAAGGTGTCATCACCTGGATTTTCTCTTGAGACAGTTTGAGAAAGGACTCGTTTTCTGTGTTTTTCTGTTTCTGTGCTGCTGTGGGAACGTAAGTTTCCTGTGAACTTTTCTTCTCATGTTTGGGTTAAACTACTGTTTGGTGAAATGAGAGAGATGACTTTCTTGTTTCTTCTCTTTGCAGAAACAATGTTCTTCTCCAGGACGGTCCTGCAGCAGTGGTGCTTTGCTGTCTTCTTGCTCTGCTCTCCGGTGCCGCACTTTGGACGGCCGATTGATGCCCTGAGCAGCAGAATGTAAGTCTGGATTTCATTTTTGAGTCTTTTCATGTGTGTCCAGCAGCTCGCCTCATCACGGTGGGTGAGCTGCAGGCTGGAAAATGTGCTCGTTTGTGTTTAGTTAGCCTTCGCCCACCTGTATGTTTACCCTGAGCAGAGACCATCTCGGTGTGATAAACCCCTCCGACCTCCCTCGCTGTCCTCTCAGAGCGTCTGGGAGTGAGCTGGATGAATAATGCTGATGTTCGGCTCGGCTTGGGACCAAACCAAACCTGCTCAGCTGTTTGATGCCAAGCAGAATAAATGCTCCTTCACGCTGCTCGGCCAGAATTTTAAACACACTTCAGGAGCTTTTTTTCCACTTTGGAAAGATCATATCGCTGAGATGGTTTTTGGATGTAAGCGTTGGGAGGATGCTCTGAGCCGACGCTGAAGGAGGAGGAGGAGGAGAGCGGAGTGATTCAGAGCTCCGGGTTTTCCTTAACGGGCTCCAGACGTTTCCCTTGCCGTGTGTGATATGTACCTAATGGGATTTTTGGGGGGACAGGGTTCACGCTACCTGGGTGGAAAGAAAAACAAGAGCGCAGTGAAGAGATCAAAAATCAGCCAGCGGTGGGAGCTATTGACCTCTGACCCTGTTTTCCATAGACTCGATTGTAGTTCAGTATGTTTTCTTTAATACTAAAAAAATATAAATTTTCATGGTTTTTCATGTTTAATTTGTGCTTCTCAGGCTGTCAAACGTGAACTTTTGGTAGTCATAAAGCAGTTTTATGAAAGATATGTCTCATTTTTTCTGTTAAGGAGTTACACATTAACAAATGAATGATTGGACATTAATTTGTTTAAAGGTATTTCAAATCTTTAAAACTTAAAACTATTTCGTTTTTACATCACCGGGTCGACGTAATGACCTCTCGACTGCACTGACTTTATGTCCAAAGCATTTGTTGATTTTAGAGATCTTAACAAAGTCAAACTGGAGCTTTTCTTTCTTGTAATGCTGTTTTGAATCAGGAGATGGCGCAGTGATTAAATTTAAACTTTAACTGTTAAATTGGTCACCGAGTAAAAGCAAAAACTATTGGTGAAGCCAGAGCGCGACTAAAAAGGGAGAACACGTCTCAGCTAGCGCTGCCCCCTAGTGGTGAAAGTTTTAGTTAAAATCTGCAGCGAGTGACTAAAAAAAATGCCTTTAAATCTGGAGCCAATAACAATCATAATAATAAAAAATAATGATAATAATAATAATAACAATGACTGTCAGGATTTTGTGGTTTTTGGGCTAATGCAGGAATAATTCTAGTGTTTTATTTGCCGGACAAAAAAAAGTTGCAAATTTCTTTTAAATGGGGTCGTAACATCAGAAAGATTTATCAGAATCAGAGCCGCCCGGTACCGTCAGCCATCAGGGCCGTGAATCATCTCTAACCACTCACTGCTGCCTTTAGGAAACACTCGTCTTTCACTCGTCTCCCACAGAGAGAAACAATTAAGAGCCGGCAGGCTGAGGACGGGGGGCGCTGGAGCACTGCCACTGCAGGATGTCCCGGCCTGTTTTCCCGCTCCTCCTCCTCTCTGTGGAGTGTTTGATGTGACTGTTATTAAAGGTAAAACAGAACCAGATCGGCTTTCAAAGGCGGCGATTTACAGGAAATATCTGTATGCATATAAACACAAGCTGCTGTTGAGGCCGCCTGTGTGTTCTGCTCTGAATATTTTTATTATTCAGCAGGAAAAGCTGAATGAGAAGCGGCAGCTCAGTCATCAGGCTTCACTTATTCAGTTTGCTGTATGAAGCATTAGGTGGAGGAGGGCATCACGGGAACCTCCGGTATCTCCTGCTGAAGCTGTTTGTGTGCTCACACACCTGAAGTGTCTGGGCGGCGTTGGCGCTCAGTAGTGTGCAGCCTTTGACCCGTGTCCGCTGCTCTGTTAGTCTCAGAGACTCGCAGTAAAGCAACATTGCGGCGAAGCCTGAATCCCCCACAGCTTTGCAGATCTTTGATTTATAAAACTTAACAAGTTTCAGCATTTCTGAGATTATACCTCTGTGCTGTAACAGGGGATCCATCCTCGAACTGAGACCGCAGGTAACCTGACCTGCGTCACCGTGTAACTCTAACTCCACGTTGCTGCAACAGATGTTTTGCCACAGTTTTTGAATCAGTGAGAGAATACAAGTCAGTGTATCAGTATGAAGAGTAATTATCATAGCCTCTGTATGAGGACTCACACATGTCAGCATAGTCCTGCACGGAGCTCACAGGAGGTGCTGCAGTGGATGTGAGGTCAAAAACCTGAGGGGCAAAACAAGAGAAAGCAAGAGTCATAGATAAAAGTGCTGTATGAATGTGTGTGTGTGTGTGTGTGAGTCTTTGAGTGGTATGAGTGATCAGCTGAGTGGAAACAGGTCCATTTACCCTAACGCACCATGGAAAGCATAAATCCTGACAATGGTGTCGGTCAACTTGTAAACCTAAATCAGCTGTTACCCCGTGTTGCATCACAGCAGCCTGCCATCACTGTGATTCGTCTTGAAAAATGTTGATGAACTTTAAGATAGAAACTTCACTAATGCTGTGGATGTGAAATTGTGCAGGCTCTGCTTGGATTCAGCATGTTGGTAGTTTGATTAAACCAGCAAGAAACTGCTTGTTAAAATCAATAAGATGGATGAAATTTTAAGCTTAAGATGCTTTAAGATGAAAGTTGAGTTAAAAGGGTGAGTTTTAAATATGTGCTCCCTGGTACAGGTGTTATGAAGGAGGAAATTATCCACAGACACACCGTATCAGGCTGTAAACTCACTGCTGGAGCCTCTGCTGGACGTCAGAGGAAATGCAGCTTCATTTTTTAGGCCTTCATTCTTCAAACTGTGGAGTTTTAACTGTGGCGCTGCTGCAGTTGACCCTAAACGATCGTAACTCTCGTGGTGTTTTTGCTGACTTGAGGACTGAACTACTCTGATGGGTTTTCAGCTAAAATCAGAGTCGATAGATTTATTATGACTCACTTTTTCAGTGTGGAGGAATGTGCAGCTTCATTTCAGAATCACAGCAGCTTTTTTTTTCCTCCACCACATTTAATTGGCACGAAGTGTTTGTGGCAGCAGTTTTTGTAATCCCTCAAGGGTCTGAGTGCCACGAATGTGCCGGTTAACATCCACGCTGATGAAGAGTGAAAGCGTTGGCTGCGCTCATGTTCATCTAAAAGGAGAGAAAACCCTCCTGGACCTCCTCGCAGGGCGGGGATCTTCTGTATCACTTTTAAAAGGCTTGGAAAGCAACGGCACGGCTGTGGTTTGATGAATCAGGTCATTTCTCTGCATGGATGCAACAGCGCTGTCCAAAAACAACTGGAGAGGAAAGACAGCAGCGAAACCTGTGTTCAAGAAACGCCGTCACATTTATAAAGGAGAAGGATACGGTTTCTCCGGCTGCTCCATTTCAAACTGTTTGCCTGTGCTGCCCTCTGCTGGTCAGTCAGGTGAACACTAAAATGCCAAAAGTATGTGGACAACAGGGAGAAACCCAAAATAATGCACGTGTCTAGCTTCGTCCATAAGCCTGTAAAAACAAATATTAGACCAACAATAAAACAATAAAAATATTATTTTATTTTGCATGGTTCACTTTGAAGTGCTTCCTGTGGTGTAGATAGTAACACTTTTGATTCCAGCCAGAGTCACCTCAGGGTGTTTTTATTTAAGGAGAAACCTGTAGAGATGAGCTCTGAAACATTTAAAAGGACTTTGTTGTTTTTGTTTGATTGAAAATCTTTTCGAACGATGAAAAGCTTCATGTAAACAAACGTTCTCTCTTTCTTCTGTTCAGGAAACGCTCGGTGAGTCACGCTCAGCTGATGCACGACAAAGGCCGGATGATGATGGAACATGAGCGTGTTTTACTCCTGAAGGCGCTTTTGGACGAAGTCCACACGGCAGAGATCCGTGACCTCCCCGTGCGGACCACCGGGGGAGGCGGGAGCAGCAGCGACGCCGGCGTTGGGATGCCGGGGGTCGGCCTGGGAATCAACCTCAGCACCACCGGCAGCACCCTGCACTCCAAACCCCCCGGAGGCACCAAGAACCTCCCCATCAGCTTCCGGCTGGAGGAGGAGGAGGGCACCAACCTGCCACAGGAGACCAACAAGTCGCAGACATACAAAGACGGCGTGAATAAAGTGTCGGGCAAAAAGAAGAAGAAATCGAGGGCTGGGAAGAGGAGGGAAGGGGAAAAGAGGAAGAGGAGGGCACGCTCTTTGGGGTGGAGGCTGGAGGATGAACTGGGGAGCGGACTCCACCTGGAGTGGAGGTCTCTGCTCGGACTCCAGAGGGCGCTGCATTAAAACGCCGTCAGTCTCTGACGAAGGTGAGTCCAAACAGCTGACCTGGTTTTCAGAACATGATCACATGATTAGAAAGTTTTCAGAACACGTGTGTGCCGCGTTACAGCTGCAGATACTGCAGAGTGCACTGACTCTGTGCTGTGTCAGTGTTGTGGAGCTGAGATGATGATGATGTCTGAAAAATAGGGTGGACAGTTAGAGCTCTGTGAATAAACCCTGATTCACCTGTTTTTCTCCGTCTCTGTGTTGCAGAAACCTTCCGACGGTTGGAGTGGACTCCTAAATGCTCACATTACAGACTCTGTAACTGTGATTGTTTGGAAAGAAATTGGAAAATATTTATTGTGTGTAAATATTCTAAATATAGCAGAGTAGATAGCAGAATATGATAAGAAAAAAACCCTTATTGACGCTCCGCAGGGCGACAGATTTTCCTCTTTGTGAATCCTTGCTTTTCCCTTTTTAAAATTCCAATTATGTTCAGTTTTTTGCAGTAATTTATTTTGTCTGAATGGTGTATTTATTTTGTAAATGTATCGAGGTGCTGCTGACCTTCTATATTTTTGTACCGTAATGCACTTTAGATATATAAATATAAATATATATACCATTAATTTTGCTCATTGACTTGTGTTTGTGGGTGATTGAAATGAAGAAAAACGACGGTTGTCTCTCTGTGTTACCTTTCAGTCGGTCTGTCCAAGGGTCCAGTTTTTATTTGTTTCTCTGCTGCTGTTTGTTCGATTGTTTTCAGTTTGTTGTCTTCAAACCGCTCTGCTTCTCACGGCCAAACATCACATGTGTACATAAACCAAACACGGCTCCATATTGTTGTTTTTGGCACTTGCACTGAGATAAACAGCCTGTACTGAATGGATTAAACATTTGACAGTATCTTTCTCTCAGACTCTTGTGTCTTTGTTTCAATATTGCTAACACTTATCATTTTTCTCCACACCCACACTGAACAGCTGTACCTACTAAGCGGTTCATTGTAGGTGTGGAGGAAAAATCATTCCTACCTGTGGTGGATTAAACTTTAAAACTCCTCCTTATGACTCATGGACTGTTTTTTACCTGTAAAAACTTGTCTATACTGTAAATATTATTCTTAAACTTGGAATACTTCATTTTAATTTTACATCTCAGTTTAGTTCAGTTTTTCTGAACATAACAAGTGTTGATGAGCATATATGACCAATAGTTCACATAGCTCCCCAATGTGTCTTACAAACTTTTTTTTAATGAGTAACCATAGACAGTTAGAATATGGCTATGTAATACAGTTAGCACAATTCCTTGATCCCTGTTTGCCGAGGCAGACCCACTGAGGTTTTAGGATTAGGGTCTTGTATCAGACTACTGCTTGTGCCATGTGGACAGTTGTTAAACAGCTAACAGATCATCTGCAGAGGAATGGCTTATTTGAAGAGTTTCAGTCAGGTTTCAGAGCTCATCACAGCACAGAAACAGCTTTAGTGAAGGTTACAAATGATCTTCTTATGGTCTCTGACAGTGGACTCATCTCTGTGCTTGTCCTGCTAAACCTCAGTGCAGCATTCAATACTGTTGACCATTGTCAGAGTTTTACCCCTGATACTGCTGATAAACAGAAACTCACTCAGGAACGAGGTCACACAGAGCTTAAGTTTTCACTCGCGAGAGGGAAGCAGTTGTCTCCAACCCACTTCAGCTTCCTTTCCCCTGCAGGTTGTTTTTATTGTTTACACACATGAATATTCATGAAGCTTGTTGCTGTGTTAACTAAGAGAAATTACTATATATGGTTACAAAGTGTGTTGTGCAAGCGTGGTTATACGATGTGAGTGGTTATATGGTGTGAGTGCAGCCCTCGGATGTTGTCGGTATCTTGTCCGCCAGGTGGCTTCCTTCATTGAGTAGAGTCTGTTCTTCTCAAGGCTGCTTGTTCCCTTTATGGAGGTCGTGCACGTACTCATATGCGTGGGTTACATAGAGAGCAAACAAAAACATTCTAGCTTTTTAAATGGCAACCTACAACACATACATTAAACTCATTAAACCTAACAACAATAATATCCTATTAGAGCGATTAGAGCATGCTGTAGGTATTACAGGACCAACTAGGACCAACTTAAAAATGAACTATTGGTGATATAGACTGAGTATATCATATATACAGTATAAAGTTATCCACAGAATAGGCTCCACAGGTAAAAAACTACATAAAATAGGATTCAGGGAATCTCACAAATGGATACACTGCACACAGAAAACTACAGACAGCTGTTAGCGTGCTATCTGGCACTGCACTCCTGTCAGCACTTTTGGATAGTTTATCCCACATACTGGAGTGCCCGATCCCTTTATCCCCCAACATTTGCATCCTGGGTTACTTATCAACACTACAATTACAACCCTCCCCTGCTAATGTTATCTCCACATGGATGACTTTTGAATATTTCAGAGAGGGACTCCAGGTCTGAGTGAGCCAAAAAAAAAAAAAGTCATCATTGGGACCAGTAACACACTATGACCCACTGGCTCTTTTAAAAGGGGCCACACTTAGGACTGATCCCACTGATCAGGTAAGTATGGTCCTATTTGTATATTGCTGCATACTGTAGAAAAAAGGTAAAGCAGAACAAACGTTCCAGCCGTAAACCACAGAACACGTTCACATTTGTTCTGGGCGACCTCTCCTAGCAGGCTGACCCCCTACAGGTATGACATTTTAGTCATCTCTGAATCGTACCTTTCTGTGACATCAGTGAAGCTCCCATTTCAACAACACTGTTACAGTTTAAACTGTTTTAGATTTTTGTAAATAATTGTGCAAATAAATTTTAATCTTAATAATGGGTTCCGAAACAGTACCTAATGTCTGGTGATTATCCACCCTACCAACAAATGTGGAGAAGAAAATCAGTGAGTTGAGAGCAAACACGTTCTCACTCCCGAGGCGTAACATTTTACGCTAGGTGACAAATCGTCAACATATTACGTTTTCGGGCACCCAACGCGTTCCTACGTGACGACATCGGAAAACTGCGGACACATGAGAACCGTTTGGACTCAATCTACACATCTTCGCTTTTTCCCTTAAAATCGCCATTAAAGTGCTGGTTAAGGTTAGGAATAAGGTTATGGTTAGGCATAAGGTTATGGTTAAGGTTAGGCATAAGGTTATGGTTAGGCTTAGGGATAAGGTTAGGTTTAGGGCTGCAATACAGGGCTGGAACCCGCTGCGTACCATAAAAACGTGGAAGGTCACCTTTCGCGTTCCTCAGGAACGCCGCGGGACGTGACAAAACGTTGGGATGTTACGCGTCGGGAGCACAGAAAAGTGACTCGACTGCAAGCCGAACATAAAGAAACACATACAGTGTAAATAGACACTGAAGCTGCTAACCGCTGTGTGTGGGGGGTCCTCCTTTACACATTTACAACAAAATTATTTATTCAACATTTAATATAGCATAAAGGCACTGCCGACTGGATCTAGTCTCCTATGTTTGGGTGAGCAGTTAGAAATAATCGGTGGACAACTTGGGTGAGACAAAAAGTGGCTGTTAGAACAGATGACTAGTGTGGCAAAGAGGCAAAAATAAGCTTCCACTGTCCAGATAAAGAAAATGACCACGGGGAAACTACCTGCAGATATTTAATCAACAAAAAGAAAAAAAACTGTTATCAGCCTTTCCATATCAGACAGCATGTACCTTGTTACTCTGTATACTTGCATGTTTACATGCTGTTAGCTCATGTTTTAAAATGGACACAGGAAATGATTAGCAGAGTTTACTGATGATAGAAAAAAACATTTTCTAAAGTACAATTGAAAGGACTTAATTACCTTCATATACATAAAGAGAATTTGTCTACATAAATTTTTCCTGCTGCAGGTAAAGTCTTGATTTCTTACAGCTGTGCTCAACAGGGATAATACAAGACTGGCTGAAAACTCATTATACATAATGCATTATAGCCAATCAAAATCATCAGCTAATCCTGTAAACAGGAAGTGATGTCACATCTCAATAACTAATAACATTTAGTGCATAATCACCCTTGTTGGAAAACAGCTGTTAAAAGCAACTAATCGACACAACAACATCAAATGCCACATGGGTGTGGCATAGTGCATGGTGTTTGGGATGAATAAAGCTCTGTAGTTCTTGGAGTAATATTTGCTAAAAACTGTAAACTGTAGTTGCCTGCAGTGTAGGAAAAATAACTTTGCTTTCATCAAAGTGAAAAGCTTTCGTAGTAGTGAGGTATCACTTATAGAAGAATGACTTTTAGTTTTTGGTGCTTGTGTTAAACATCCATGGGTAAAAATCTAATGAAGTATTTAGTTTGACAGCAAGCAAATAAGTTTGCTGTCATGTCTGGTACAAGATGAAGAAGCTCCTGTTTTATTCATTTTCATATCAGTGTGAGTTATCTTAAAATTCTTGACCATGCGTCAGTGCAAATTGTTAGAGTTGATTCTGTTTAAATTGTCATTTGTGCAAAGTCACATGCTGATAAAATGTTTATTCCATATTAGGTTTTAGCCTTTGCATGTGGTAAGCAGTCTCTTCGCTGTAATTTTTCTGTTGCACACAAGAAACCAAAAGTTCCTGTTTTTATAAGTTTAGCAGAATTGCTCTCTTCTGCTTTTTATATGTTGGTTTGTTAAAAGTTCATGCTCTAAATGGAGTGACTGGAGATGTTAAAGGCTCGCGCCATGTATGGTATGACAGGAGATGGCACACACACACACACACACCTTGGCATTGCTTGCCTTGGACGTATGTCTGCTTTCACCAAATAAAAGGAGCAGTAAGGGAAGTCAGGTTCGGAGTCGGCTGAGTTCGGGCTTACAACTCCCTTCCCAGCAAGTAAAAGACAAAAGCGCTGTGGTCTTGCTTTGTTCACAAGGATCGGTCTCTGAGAGAGCGAGGTCTGTGAGTTTAGACCCAACACAAATCATATTCTGGAGCTTTATAACTAAGGGTCAGTTCAGCAGAGGACCCACACACTCTTCACTCAGCCTGATGGTAAGTTAATTTGTGTCTGTATTAGGATGGTGACACATTTGGTGCAGCACAGAATAACCTGTGAACTCAAGTCATGCTGTGATACTGCATTATGTTATTACCTGTAAAGACTAATTCTGTTTTCTCCTAAAGGGAAGATGATGTATTAAAATGACTTTTTTTATTATTCTGTTTTTTCAGGACGTCCTTTGGATGATTGTCCTCACTGTTGGTCTGCTTGGCTCACATTGTGAGGGCGCTATATCCTGTAAAAATGAAAACGGAGATAATGTAGACTGGTAAGACAACATCTGAGCTATTCATTCATGTATACTGAATTATACATTAGTAACTTTGGTCTTCAAGTGCTTCAAAGCTATGCTATGGTACCTTTTGAACCTGTGTTTCAACATAGTCATAGATGATGTTCAGACACTGTAACACTATTTTACGCTGTTATTATCAGTTATTTTATATATTTCCATTTCATAAATAACATCATTTCCAAGTATGGGTTAAGTTAAAACAGGGACATTAGACATACCTAATGCATTAAAGCACTGAAGACAACACACGATACTGTGGCACTTGCCTCCTTTCTCCAGCCCTGCAGATCTATTTTTAACACTCATCTTATTCTCACTTTATTGCACAAGAGGAAACAGGGAAAGAAAACACTTTGCAAAGTTTCACAAGCTTCATCACATTTTAGCATCATGAGGAAGCCAGTGGAAAATACTATTCATAAAAGGCTCTGTTATTCATAGTTAAAGGGTTTCAGTCATATCTCTTCTTACTCATACAGGTGCTTGTGAGACTCGGGTATAACAGGGTTTGTTATTTTCTTCTTCCATGCTCGGTCACGCTTCTCATCATTTTTACTGATTTTTGAATTTACTGACTTGTCTCTGACATCACCAGGTTTATTTTGTACAAGAAGCCTGCTGGGTTTGATTATGTTTACATTGATTCAACCGACCAGAACCTTACAAAGACTAAAAAGGACAAGCCTGTCAACCACCAAGCTGGTGTCCTGGCACATACCCTGAATCCCTACTTTGAAAAAGTGAGAATAACTCCATGAGTTTCTGTTATTAGTGTGTATGCCCTTTGAGGAAAGACAAAATTTATGTTATGTTTTTGTGGATTCTTTCAGAATAAGCAGTCGCCACATTTTGGATTCATTGCATACAATGATCAAACACCAAGTTGTAACGCACTACAAGAATATGGCCACAGCAAAGGTGGGTAGAAATAATTTTTTAATAATAATAAAAATAACACAAGAAATACTAATAAAACACACCTGATTTAAATGTGCTCTCCTTCTTCACGCTCACCTCTGAGCATCAGAACCATAGCTGCTGTTATTCTTAGATCACTCAGCAGATGTTCTCTTCTTAATAATTACATGTGCTCTTTCATGTTCTTGTTCTGTAGGAGTTGTGATGATAGATAAGGAAAATGTAGTCTGGCTTTTACACAGCACACCAAAATTCCCCGCAGGAGATGCAAGCAATAATTTCTATCCTGACAATGGGAAAAGGAACGCACAGATATTTATGTGTGTAACACTGAAATCTACAGAGTCTGCACAAATAGGTAAGGCAGCATGTCCAAGTTATTTCTTCATGTCTAGAGTGTATGTGAAGTCTTAACACAGTAACATGTACATCCCTCATTTTAATGTTTTTCAGCTCAGCATCTTAAAGGTATCAATGCTCATATATTTAAAGAGCACAATCCTGAAAAACTCAAAGATTCTTCCAACGTACAACGAACGCTGCCATATGACAAGGACTTGTCATCAGCTGGTGGTCAGCAGTTTAAACGCTTTGTTAAACAAGTCTCAAAGAAAAGGGATCCTAAAGGTGAGATTTCTGCTTCAGTCATTAAAGAAAATAGATCTTAAAACCACACGGTGAGTTTCTTGTGTGAAATAATTGTGACTTTCTGTAGTTTCTCCACCAAAGAGCTGAGACTCTTATTTGCAAGGTGTGAAACGTCCAACCTAACACAGCCCTTTATTCTAACGTCTCTAATGTTTTGGCCTGTGAAACATCAGCTGGGCTACAAGTAGATCTAACTTTACAGAGTAGTTCTGTTCAAAATTCATTTTATTTAGATTTTAACTCTAAAATTAATTCACATTTAAATTAAATAATGATCCTGGTATGGAAATGTTGTGGAAGTTGTAAAATAAATCCTGTGAACACACATGTTGTGTTGTAAGTTTGTATTGCCATGGAGACCTTTCATTAAGGTGTCAGTGTGACCCAGCCTCAGTGCAGAGTTAGGACAGGGGAGTGTAGCAGCAGGGATCATACGAGGTCTGATGTTTGTAAAAGAAATGATTAAATAACAAGAGCTGGAATTTCCCATAAACTCTCAGAAAGAGAAAGTAGAGTCGGGGTTGTTGTAAGCAACACTTTTCTTTTTTTATTCTGTTATTTTAAAACTATCTGATGGTTTCTTGGTGTTTGTCTTTCCTTTTGCAGAAGGAGATCTTTATGTCACCATTGCTGACACACTACAGAGTGATTTATACATCCAGACCTGGCGCAGCGAACCTACAGATCCTAAAAAACGTCCACTTTCTGAAACTGAAAAAAAAAAACTAGTCACCATCACGTCAGTAAAAACTGCTGCAGGTAATTGGAGTCGTGGATGTGATCATTCCAAATGGTGTGTTTCTGAAAGTAAAGATTGGATGTGTGTTGGTGACTCAAACAGAGAACCATCCCAGTTCGAAAGGCCTGGTGGTGCACTGTGCATTAATAGCACAGCTGTGGCAGATGCATTTAGGAAAATTATAGACAGTTCTGTCCCTGTCACTGATAGTGTCAGTGCCACTGAGTGTGACCCTGGTCCCCCTAAAAGACCAAAAGTAGATAGTACAGGTTAACTGCAGCAGACAATCGTCTCGGTCTTGTTTTCTATCTACGTTCACCAGTTTTGAAATTATTGTAAATTCATTTCAGAGTTTATCAAAGTGAAGCTGGCTTGAATCTGGTGCTGACATCGTCACTCTTGTCAGTGTTATCTAATGTTTCTGTGAACGATGTGTGGCTCTTTCGCCCATAGAAACCATAGAAACCATAGAAATAAATGACTTTGCATGAATCCGTCTTGTTTTTACTCTGAGCTTCTTTTTCTATCTGATGACTTTTAAAATTATTCAAACCCTGCAGTCAGACATGTTTATTTTTATGGTTTAGTAGATTTTGATTTGCTAAACCAGATTTTATACTGAGATTTTTCTTCTGTAACAGGTCTTCTTTTATAGGCCCAGTTTTTTAGCCTTCTCTTTTTAGTTTTGTTATTGGCAATATTGAGAAGTGTTATTGTTGACTTTGAATATATTCGATATAGGCTATCCAATTAAGGTAAATGTCATGTTTTTAGTTTTTAGAATCTGATGAGCAATATTTTATAGCTGATTCAAATGGCTAAATTGCCTCCCCAACATGTCTTAAAGTTCTCCAGAGGCCTGGGAATGAACTAATCATTTGATACAGGTGTGTTGACACAGGGTAATGTCTAAAACCTGCAGGATACCGGCACTCGAGGCCTGGAGTTGTCCACTCCTGCTTTAAACACTTCAAGCTGTAAGCCAACGATAGTTATATGAGAGCAGATGCATGCTGGTGCAATAAGCTGTACGTTTTAGGTTCAATGGATGCATGATCTGATTAGTCGACTAATTGCAAAAATAATCAGTGAGTAGACGGCTATCAAAATATACTACACCTTTCTTGCCTCCATTGCCACCATGTGCCCCCTTTAGAGTTCTGTCTGCCCCCTCATATATGCCTGTCTAGAGCCGGCCCAGTAGAAAACAGCAACAGTGCTGCAGTTCCTGTATGAACTGAACAACTCTGAAAATCTAAGAAACAGTTGAGTTTCTCTCCATGAAACGAGGAACAAGAACACTCATGCACAACTTTTCTCCCTTTCTAAATAAAACAGCTGAAAGATGTATGAGAGACATTTTCATCTGCATTTAAACCTGTGTTTGACAAAGGCTGTATCCCAATTCAGGGTCTGCAGCCTCTAAGGCCGCATTTTAAGGCCAATTACGTCACAGCGATGCGACGAAGGCTGTCCCAATTCAAAGGCTACTCGAAATGCGGCCCTCAAATGCGTCCTTCATTTCCCTGAATTTTAAGGAATCCTTCATGGCCTAACATATCCCAGACTTCATAGCGCAGCGGTGGGTGTGGATAATTTTGCCGAAAAAAACGGCGGGCGGCTGAAGCAGGGCGGCCGAACAGTAAACTTTTAAAAGTAAGTACTGAATATTATGTCACATATGTGCAAATGTTTAATAACAAAGAACATTAAAACATTACTGTTGGCCACATGTTGGCAAAGTTATGTGACATTTTATTCTCTATTTATATGCTGCCTCTAGGTATAATTTTTAGAAAATATAACATTTGTTTTCATTCATATGCTGATGACACTCAGATCTATTTTCAACTGAAGGGAAACAGTCCGGCCTCACTAGAACCCTTACTTCAGTGTCTCGGTGAAGTTAAATCCTGGATCTAACTTCCTTAACTTCAATGAGAACAAAACCAAAGTGATAATTTTTGGACTAAGTGTCAATCCCAGCACCTCTAATTTTAACCTGCAGTCTTGAGCATTTTATCAAATCGCATGCCAAAAATTTGGGGGTTATATTTGTAAGCAATTTCACCTTTGAAAAGCAGATTAGCTCAGTCATACAGTGGTCTTTCTTCAAACTGAGGCTTTTATCTAAGGTGAGATCATTTTTATCTTTTAAAAACGTTGAACTGGCAATCCATGCTTTAATTACATCACAGCTGGATTATTGTAACTCCTTATATGTTGGAGTAAGCCAGACCTGTCTGGCAAGACTGCAGTTGGTCCAGAATGCTGCAGCTTGTCTTCTGACACAAACTAAAAGATGTGAACATATTTCCCCGGTGCTTGCGTCTCTTCATTGGCTCCCTGTTCACTTCAGAATTGATTTTAAAATTTACAAAGCCCTGAATGGACAGTCTCCCGGGTATTTGTCTGACCTCTTGCAGCCTTATACCCCCTTTAGATCTCTTAGATCAAGTGACCTTTTGTTTTTAGCCGTACCAAGGTCAAGGTCAAAGTTATTTTACTAGGTATTTTGTATTCTTGTACAGCACTTTGGTCAACGTTCCTGTTGTAATTAAATGTGCTATATAAATAAATAAATAAATAAACTAGAAATAAAATAATTAGCGATGTTAGTACTAACTTGGTTTTAAAGCCTTTACTTTAAAATATATCCAATAGTTGACCTTAATCTTACAGAGAATGTGATGATTTTATTAATAATTAAAGTCAGTAATATATCCACAAACACAACCAGCTGAAAGTCAGTGATGCTGCTCGGTTTGCAGTCCTGAATATCACGGCACAAGCAGGATTCACTGCACTGTTAATGTTAGCTATGTTATATTGCTGCCTGTGTTCGGTGGTGTCGAGCCAAACGGACGTTTCACTCGTTAAGCCGAAAGAAAGATGCTTTAATCACAGGAGTCACACATGTGTCCACTGTACCATCTGGGAACTCTTTTTGTTTAACACTCATAATAACACAAACACTAAATCCTCCTTCTCTTGTGCTGTTTTGTAGCAGTGTATACACCTGAGACTGTCACCTGTCTGTCTGTCCTGCACTCTCT
Organism: Pelmatolapia mariae; assembly: GCF_036321145.2. Classification (NCBI taxonomy): domain Eukaryota; kingdom Metazoa; phylum Chordata; class Actinopteri; order Cichliformes; family Cichlidae; genus Pelmatolapia; species Pelmatolapia mariae. The sequence continues at coordinate 22,481,273 of NC_086242.1, read as the reverse complement.
CTCTTTTTCCTTCTCTCTGATTGTGGAATAAAAGTATGAACATGTATTTATAAGTTACACTTGTGTTTGAATCCTGCAGCTTATCACACATTTGATTTCCATGTGTGACGACTGCAAATGTCCAGAGTGAGGACAGACTGAGGGACCCACTGCTGCACATCATCTGTGAGGCTTTGCACCCCTGATGATCCACCAGGACAAACTCAGCAGTGTGTGAGGAAGAGGAGGAGGAAGAGCCAGCAGCAGCTGACAGATGGAGAGAATAGACAGACTTCCCTGTTTGTGAAGGACTGCTAGAAAAGTTTAACATAACTAATTGTCTGTCCTGAATCAGTCTTATTAGGTAATGTTCAAATAATGTTATCATTCCAGTGTTTTCAGTGTGGGAGAAAGTACTCAGGGCCTTCAAGTTACACACTATGAAAGGCAGCAACAAGTTTAATATTCAGAAACCTAAAGTATGTATCAGCAGCAGAATGGAGCTAAAAATAAATGTTTGTTTCAGTTCTATGAAGCTTTGAGTATTTTGGATTAGTAGCACTGCTGTGTTTGTTGCATCATATTGCTGTAATTGTTTATATGCTTTATATATTCTGAGGTAAGTTGATCTATAGTGTTACATCATATTCTTTTTTTTCTTTTTTTTTTTAAAAACAGGATCATTTCTTTTTTTAATTTAGAATTTCCCAGAAACAAAGAAAATATATTTTTTAAATAAGGAACGTAATATAAAACAACCTATAAGAACACAAATTAACCAAAATAAACAAGTAATCGAAAATAAACAAACGGGTGTACCATCTAGTTAATATATATATATATATATATATATATATATATATATATATATATATATGTATATGTATATATATATATATATATATACATATACATATATATATATATATATATATATATATATATGTATATGTATATATATATATATATATATATATATATATATATATATATATATATATATATATATATATATATATATATATATACATATATATGTATATATGCCCCAGAGACAATCCAGCACATAACAAGGGTGCAAGATGCTAGGAGGCAAGGCATACATGGAACGCCATAACCAAGCGGCCGGCATAGTGTACAGGAACATCTGTGCCGAGTATAACCTGGATGTCCCGAGGTCAAAATGGGAGATGCCCCCAAGGGTGATGGAGAATGACCGAGCTAAGATCCTGTGGGACTTCCAGATACAGACGGACAAAATGGTGGTGGCTAACCAACCGGACATAGTGGTGGTAGACAAACAGATGAAGACGGCTGTAGTGATCGATGTAGCGGTTCCGAATAACAGCAATATCAGGAAGAAGGAACACGAGAAGCTGGAGAAATACCAAGGGCTCAGAGAAGAGCTCGAGAGGATGTGGAGGGTGAAGGTAACGGTGGTCCCGGTGGTAATCGGAGCACTAGGTGCGGTGACTCCCATCTGCTCCAGCAGATCCCGGGAACAACATCGGAGATCTCTGTCCAGAAGAGCGCAGTCCTGGGAACAGCTAAGATACTGCGCAGGACCCTCAAGCTCCCAGGCCTCTAGTAGAGGACCCGAGCTTGAAGGATAAACCGCCCGCAGGGGCGAGATGGGTGTTTTTATATATATATATATATATATATATATATATATATATATATATATATATATATATATACATACACATATACATACATACACATACATACATACACATATACATACATACACATACATACATACACATACATACACATATACATACATACACATACATACATACACATACATACACATATATACACATAGCAGTTCAAAAATATGTACGTACAGAATTACAAAGATTCAAACAAAATCGGGTCTCCTTGACAAAATGTAATGTTTCCATTTATCCCAAATCTCAATAAATGTGTCATATTGAAATCTGTTAGAGAAGGTAATTCTTTCCATTTTAAACAACCCATATACAGTCTCATGCCAGTCATTTGGAATTTTCACACTTCCATTCCAATCATTCATTCCAATCATTCTTATTAAGAAATTGTAACCAGAGTTTTAAAGGCAAGTTAATCCACTGGTTTCCTAGATTAATTTGTTTTTTAATGTGTCACGTCCCCTAAGCTTGCCTGAATTGGAAAATCTCTTGAGGCAGCTGTTTCTATTTCTTTCCATCTTGCTTGGTAGTCTACATTGCACCAACACACTAGGATCCTCAGTTGAGCTGAAACATAGTAATCTTACAAACATGGGAACCCCAACCCCCCTTTATCTTTAGCCAGCTGGATAGTTTGGTACTTAACCCGTGGTCTTTTTCCCTGCCATATGAACCTGGAAATTATTTTGTCCCACTCCTGAAATTGTTTATCAGTTATTTCAACTGGGAGTGTTAGGAACAGATAAAGCATCCTAGGCAAGATGTTCATTTTGACTGTATCAATACGTGACTCAAAATTTAAAATTGGTATTAAGTTCCATCTTTTAATATCCTCGTTTATTTTATAACACAAAGGTTTAAAATTTGCATGATATATTTTAGAGAGATCTTTAGTGATATTTACTCCAAGATACTTCATTTGCTCCAACTCCCAATTCAAATTAACTTTAGACTTAATTTCCTGATTTGGTTTATAATTAAAAGTTAATATCTGAGTCTTCGATATATTTAGTTTATAACCTGATAGTGAGCTAAAGGTCTCCAGAAGTGATAACAGCTTGGGGAAAGTAATAATTGGATTTGTCAAGTAAATCAAAATATCATCAGCAAACAAGGAAATCTTATGTTCTCGACCCATGATCTTGACTCCAGTAATATTAATGCTTTGTATAACACTTTGACTCAGGGCCTCTATGAAAAGGGCAAAGAGTGGAGGACTAAATGGACAACCCTAGCGTGTCCCTCTCTGTAGATTGAAAAAATTAGAAAGCGCCCCGTTGACTTTGATTCTTGCCCTTGGTGATTTATATAGTGCTTGGATGATCATGATAAACGATTGATGAAATCCAAACTTGCCCATAACTTTGTATAGAAATTCCCAATTAACCCGATCAAAAGCCTTTTCAGCATCTAAGCTCATAAGGACCATCTGAATTTTATTTTTAACTACATAATCAATAACATGTAATGTTTGGCGAACAACGATGATATTCATGATATTCTATAAGGATGTTATGTGTTTGTATACTTTCTGCCCAGTTTGACCCAACAATCATGTTTTTACAGTCCCGTGGTCTCAGTCTCAGATACTCAACAAATCAAAGTCATCTCATAAAAAAAATTAACGAACAAAAAACCATTTTTTTTCTCCTTTATTTCTGTCAAACAATGCCGTATGAAACGTTTCTCGCGGTTAGTATCATGGTTGCTAGGCAACCTGAGCAGCACTACGAAGGCCAGACCTTCCCATTTCACAAGCCTCGCACTTCTGGCCTTAGCGGTCTTTGAGTACGCGGTCCTTCTGGACCCTGAATTGGGATACAGCCAAAAGGTTTCTCCTGCTGCTCCATTTGAAGCTGTTTGCTTGTGCTGCCCTCTGCTGGTCAATCAGATGAACTTCCAGAATTTCTTAACTTTTGTTAACACGAGTGTTTAAAAGACCTTCATCTTTGAATAAGCAGTTTGCAACATCTTTAAAATTCCCCATTCTCTTTTGGGTGGAGGCTGGAGGATGAACTGGGGAGTGGACTCCATCTGGAGTGGAGGTCTCTGCTCGGCCTACAGAGGGCACTGCATTAAAACGGCGTCAGTCTCTGACAAAGTTGAGTCCAAAGAGCTGAGCTAGTTTTCAGAACATAATCATGTGATCAGAGACCTGCAGAGTGCAGCAGTGCACTGACTCTGTGCTGTGTCAGTGTTGTGGAGCTGAGAGGATGTTTGGAGAACAAGGTGGACAGTTAGAATTCTGTAAATAAATCCTGATGTACTCGTTTTTCTCCGTCTCTGTGTTGCAGACACAGAGACGTCAAATGGACAGACTTTAGTGAAGTAAGTGCTTTAGTTAAGAAGACCACTCTGCAGACGAGAGAGTGACTTTTATAACTGTGGCTAGATTCCGTTATGAGTGAATATCTGTAAGATTTGAATAACAAAAAGACTTGAGTCGGGTTTCACCATTATTGGCTCTTTACTAGGGCTGGGTATCATCATAGTGATTTCTAGAATCGATTCGATTCCAATTTACAAGGTTGGGATTCGATTCAATAAGCGATTTGATTCAACTCAATTAAATTTTGACTCGAACAGTCAGAAATATGATAATTCTGATCATTTATCAGTACTGACACTTGTGAGACTTCATCAGAGGTGTAAGCATCACAGCAGATGCCTTTGAACAGCAGAAATTAGGCTTTCTTGTCAGACGTCATTAAAAAAAACTTGTTTACAACAGCTGTAAACAACAATAGACTGATGCATAATAAGCATGCGAATAATGCAGAAAACAGAGATTTGAGATGGGAAACTGTTCTTCACGTACACTGAGAGAGAGAGAGACAAAGAGAGAGAGAGAGAGAGAGAGAGAGTTGTGCATGAAGTGTGATCTTTATCGTGGTGGAAGCAAAACAGCAAAAGTAAGAGGAAAGTAATGACGATGTTTATCAAAAGTGAAGTGTAGTTTTGATCTTCTTTTGCTGCTGGTTCAGTCAATTTTGGGTGGAGAGTGACAAAACCTGCAGCTTCAGAATCTGTGAGATGTCAGATTTCAGCCCCAACGACGTGTCCGTGTTTGTGCCGTCAGGTGAGAAAGCCGACATCTCACAGATTCTGATGCGTCGGGTCCGCACTTTGTGTTTACATCTTTGTGTGGAATTCGTTTACCTGCTCTCATTTGCTGTTTTAGCTGTTTTGGTGGTTGTTGAAATAGTTTTCTGAGGTTTAAACTGAGATTCTGGTGTTTCTGGCAAAATACATTTATATTTAGAAATCTATTCAGGATTTAATGAATTTGTCACAGGGTGGAATGGACAAGTTTAACTGAGTGTTTTTATTTTGCATGTGTTGCTGTGTTTTATTAGTTTTAATCTTTTAATAATGTATAGTGTTTTATTCTTATAATTTTATTGCATTTTTTTATTGTATATTTGTTAACTTGTCCCGGAGAGACTCCACCCCCTCTTGATCACTAATTGGACACACCTGGGAGGTCACAGAGGCCAATAAGAGGACCTGGCAGGACAGAGAGCCAGAAAAGCCCTGATTTTACGATGGATAACGAGCTGGTCTGTAGGCAGGTGAGAGGAGTCATTGGTCGTTGAGCGAGAGTGTTTGTGGAGTCCGTTTTTTGGTGTGGAGGGAGCGCGAGAGAGGAGACAAACTGGTGAATGGAGAGAGGAAGGATGGCAGTGGCGTCTGCTGGCAAAACTGGTTGGAGCAATGCCAAAGATTCAAACCTGGTTGGCAATCCACCCGTGGCAGCGGTTGAGCACGACTGTTCCGTGAGTGGGTCGGCTGTGGGCAGCTGGGAAGACTATGTTGATTTAGACGAAGAGTAAGAAATGCCTCTGGAGCAAATGCAAAGTGAGCAGAGGAGGGAAAAGCGTAAAAGAGGTGTGAGCAGTAGTGGTAGGGATGATTCTTTAGAAGCTAGAGAGAGAACAAGAATGTTTGTTGTTCTGAGATTTAATGAAAGAACACAAGTCAATATTAAAAAACTGAGTCCGTTCGTGTTGACAGCTGAACTTAATAGTAAAGTGGGAGATATACAGTGGGATGCAAAAGTTTGGCCAACCTTCTTAATAGTCATTATTTTCCTGTATAAATCGTTGGTTGTTACAATAAAAAATGTCAGTTAAATATCATATAGGAGACACACACAGTGATATTTGAGAAGTGAAATGAAGTTTATTGGATTTACAGAAAGTGTGCAATAATTGTTTAAACAAAATCAGCCAGGTGCATAAATTTTGGCACCACAAAAAAAGAAATGAAATCAATATTTAGTAGATCCGCCTTTTGCAGAAATTACAGCCTCTAAACGCTTCCTGTAGGTTCCAATGAGAGTCTGGATTGTGGTTGAAGGTATTTTGGACCATTCCTCTTTACAAAACATCTCTAGTTCATTCAGATTTGATGGCTTCCGAGCATGGACAGCTCTCTTTAACTCACACCACAGATTTTCAATAATATTCAGGTCTGGGGACTGAGATGGCCATTTCAGAACGTTGTACTTGTTCCTCTGCATGAATGCCTTAGTGGATTTTGAGCAGTGTTTTGGGTCGTTGTCTTGTTGAAAGATTCAGCCCCGGCGCAGCTTCAGCTTCGTCACTGATTCCTGGACATTGGTCTCCAGAATCTGCTGATACTGAGTGGAATCAATGTGTCCCTCAACTTTGACAAGATTCCCAGTCCCTGCACTGGCCACACAGCCCCACAGCATGATGGAACCACCACCATATTTTACTGTAGGTAGCAGGTGTTTTTCTTGGAATGCTGTTCTTTTTCCTCCATGCATAACGCCCCTTGTTATGCCCAAATAACTCAATTTTTGTTTCATCAGTTCACAGCACCTTATTCCAGAATGAAGCTGGCTTGTCCAAATATGCTTTAGCATACCTCAAGCGGCTCCGTTTGTGCTGTGGGCGGAGAAAAGGCTTCCTCTGCATCTCTCTCGCATACAGCATCTCCTTGTGTAAAGTGTGCAGACTGGTTGAACAATGCACAGTGACTCCATCTGCTGCAAGATGATGTTGTAGGTCTTTGGTGCTGGTCTGTGGGTTGACTCTAACTGTTCTCACCATTCGTCGCTTCTGTCTATCCGAGATTTTTCTTGGTCTGCCACTTCGAGCCTTAACTTGAACTGAGCCTGTGGTCTTCCATTTTCTCAATATGTTCCTAAATGTGGAAACAGACAGCTTTCTGTATCCTTCCCCTAAACCATGATGGTGAACAATCTTTGTCTTCAGGTCATTTGAGAGTTGTTTTGAGACCCCCATGTTGCTACTCTTCAGAGGAAATTAAAAGAGGAGGGAAACTTACAATTGACCCCCTTAAATACTCTTTCTCATTACTGGACATTATTCACCTGTGTATGTAGGTCAGGGGTCACTGAGCTTACTAAGCCAATTTGAGCTCCAATAATTAATTCTAAAGGTTTTGGAATCAATAAAATGACAACAGTGCCCAAATTTATGCACCTGCCTGATCTTGTTTAAACAATTATTGCACACTTTCTGTAAATCCAATAAACTTCATTTCACTTCTCAAAAATCACTGTGTGACTCCTATATGATATATTTAACTGACATTTTTTTTATTGTAACAACCAATGATTTATACATGAAAATAATGACTATTAAGAAGGTTGGCCATGGGTAATGTGTAAATGAAGAGCAGCTCAACAAGGCTTTGAACTTTAAGCAGTTGGGGAAGTTTAACGTGGAAAATGTTGGGCAAGTGGATGCACAGAAGGGAGGTGGATGCAAGGGGGTAATTTCTGGGGTGCTCATTAGTGTGAAAATGGATGATCTGAAAAGCGAAATCAAAGGAGGAAATGTGATATCTGTAGACAGGATGAAAGCAACAAAAGAAGGAATTGAGGTAGATAGTGAAAGTATCCTGATACACTTTGAAGACGGAAATCTGCCAAGGAAAGTGTTTTTGGGTTTCATTGGTTATCCAGTACGAGTCTGTTCCAAAACCTCTGAGGTGCTTTAACTGTCAAAGGTTTGGACTCCTAGCGAAAAACTGTAAGGAAAAGAGGAGATGTGCTCGGTGTGGTGGAGATCACGAATATGGGAAATGTGGAAATGGAGTTCAACCAAAGTGTTGTAGCTGTGGTGGGAGTCAGTGTTGCGTATGCTGGATGTGAGAGAATGAAACAAGAAAATCATATTCAAAAGTGAGGGTGGAGAAGAAGATCTCCTATGCTGAAGCAGTGAGGGTGATGAGAGTGAGTGAACAGGTCAACGTCAACCCAGGACAGGGGTCAAGGAGTTACCCAGATCAACATGAATGGTATGGTTACTGATAAGATGGCTTTGGTTACATTCATTGCAGGAGTGATAAACACCACAGCTGATGTGAGACCTAAGCAGGAGAAAATTCAGCTTATTGAGGCAGCGATTAACCACTTGGCTTTAGTAGGACTGACATGGGAAGAAGTGAAGGACAACCTCAATTATCAGTCATGTCAGGAAACATGATGTTCTTTTATGTAATCATGGTACTTATCCTTCAATGGAATGCAAGGAGTCTGTTGGCCAATGGCCAAGAGTTGAAGCATTTCATCAAACTACTTAATGTTAAACCGGATGTCATTTGTGTACAGGAATCTTAGCTTATATCTTCTTTGGATTTTGTGTTGTATGGGTACAAGATAATAAGAAATAACAGGAACCGTAGTGGAGGGGGAGGATGTGCAACATTTGTCAAACAAGACATCCCATACAGACTCCTGGGTAAAGGCAAAGATTTGGAGTATATTGCTATTGAGGTTTGGGACAGGAATGAACCAAATGTTATTGTGAATTTCTACAATCCTTGCACCAGATTGGAGCTGCCGCATCTTCGTTCAATTGAAGGAAGTGACTGTCGTAGAGTTATTTGGTGTAGGGATTTTAATGCCCATAGCAGAGTGTGTGTTGGGGGGGGGGGGGGGTACACACACAGATCCTAATGGTAAGGCAATTGAGGAATTGATGGATATATGCAATTTGGTGTGCCTGAATGATGGTAGTGGGACCAGATGTAATGTTGTTCATGGAACGGAGTCAGTTTTGGATTTAACTCTGGTCTCAACTGTCCTTGCAGGAATAATCATCAGAACAGACACCACCGTAGGAAGTGACCATTATCCTGTTTTCTGTGATGTTGGAGGGAAGATACAGGTATCTCTAAGAAAGGTGAATAAGAAGTGGAGTTTTCATAGGGCTGACTGGACAAAATTCAAAAAATTATGTGAGGAAACGATTGACAAGGTTGATGAGTCTGGTAGGGTTGATCAAATGAATAATCAGAATCAGAAACTTTATTGTCATTGTCACAGGTACAACGAAATTAAGAAGGTCCCCGATCATTGCATCATCCCTAACAATATCAAAAATATAAATAAAACAATAAAATGTCAATAAATAAAATACTTAAAATACTAATAAGACTTTTTAGTAAACATTCACATACATTCCCACATACATGCTTCAGACAGCGAATAGATTAACACAAGAGTGGCGTGATGGACATTTTTTTTGTAGTATTCAGATGTGTTATTGCAGTGGGATAAAAGCTGTGCTTCAGTCTATTAGTCCTTACACTGATTGCCCTGTACCGTCTGCCTGAGGGCAACAGTTCAAACAGGGAGTGGCCAGGATGTGAGGTGTCTTTTATGATGTTTTGGGCCTTTTTAAGACAGTGGATGTTGTGTAGAACTTCCAGTGTGGGGAGTGGGCAGCCAGTGATCTTTTGTGTGTGTGTGTGTGTGTGTGTGTAGAGAGAGTAGAGCAGTGGACTGAGCACACAGCCCTGGGGTGAGCCAGTGCTGAGACTCAGGGCTGAGGATGTGTGATGGCCAACTCTGACTCTCTGTCTACGGCCCAAGAGGAAGCTATAGATCCACGTGCAGGTGCTGTTTGGAAGCCCCAGGTCTTGTAGCTTGGCCACCAGTTTGTGTGGGAGGATTGTGTTAAAAGCTGAGCAATAATCCACGAAGAGCATCCGCACGTAGCTCCCATGCTCTTCCAGGTGTGTTATGGCAGCATGGAGTGCTGTGGCTACAGCGTCTTCCGTGGACCGGTTTGCTCTGTAGGCAAACTGGTGTGGATCCAGGCTGCGGGGCAGTGCTGCTGTGATGTGTCTGCGGACCAGCTTCTCAAAGCATTTCATTACCACTGGGGTGAGTGCCACCGGTCTGTAGTCATTCAGGCCGGTGATGTGGGGCTTTTTAGGCAAGGGGACTATGGTGGAGGACTTCAGGCAGAGTGGGACAGTCGCTTGTGCGAGGGATTTGTTGAAGATCCTGGTGAAGATCCCAGCCAGCTGTTCTGCGCAATCCCTCAATATTCTACCTGGCACACCGTCAGGACCTGCCGCCTTCCTCGAGTTAACAGCTTGCAGCATGCGCCTCACCTTGTGCTCTTCCAGGGTGAGGGTGGTGCTGCTGTGGGCGGCGTGTTGCTGCTGTGGCTCCAATACCTCCGGTACCATGGTCTCAAAGCGGGCGAAGAAGATATTCAGCTCCTCCGCCAGCGCCAGGTCACCTTCCGCATAATCAGTTTATTGAAGTAATTATGGTATCCGCCAAGGCCTCAATCCCGACCAGTAAAGGCAAAGAAAGTAGGACTTTGGTGCCATGGTGGACAGAGGAATGTCGAACTGCTGTAAAGGAAAGAAACAAGGCGTTTAAATTTCTCCAAAGAACCCTTAACATGCAAGCTCTGATTGCATACAGAAAAGCAGTGGCAGTGGTCAGGAGAACAGTGAGACAAGCAAAGCAGAGAAGTTGGAGGTTGTTCTGTTCTAAAATAGGAAGAACCACTCCAGTGGGGGATGTCTAGGGCATGATCAGAAGAATGGAAGGTGACCGGCGGGAATGGGATTACCCAGTTCTAACTTCAGGCCAACAGAACTTTGTAACAGCTCAGGAAAAAGTGGAGGTTATGGTGAAAACATTTGCTAAGATTCATAGCTCTGATAACATATCAGTGTTGGGAAAAGACAGAATGTGCCAAACTAAAACACGATATTCGGAGGCTCTAGTAAGAAAGTCGCATATAGACAGTAGTTTGGATTCTGTGTTTTCACTGGAGGAAATGGTGAGAGCGCTTAAGAAAACAAAGCCCACAGCCCCGAGAAAGGATCAAATTTGTTATTTAATGTTGAAGAGCCTTGGTATGAAAGCACTTAATAAACTGCTGTGTTTGGTTAATACAGTTTGGATTAAGGGTGAGCTCCCAAGTTCTTGGAAGGAGGCTGTTATTGTGCCCATAAGAAAACTCGGGAAGGATCCATCTGCACCAGATAGCTACAGACCAATCGCTCTTACATCAAATGTGTGCAAGTTAATGGAACCTATGATAATGGCAAGACTGTCTTTTGAGCTGGAAAGAAAAGTGGCTTTAGCCAATTATCAAAGTGGTTTCAGGACAGCTCGAAACACAACTGATGCTATTATTAAACTTGAACATGTTGTTAGAAAAGCGCAGGCCAATAAAGAGTCTGTTTTGGCAGTGTTTTTTGACAGAGAAAAGGCATATGATATGTTGTGGAGGGATGGGCTTCTAATCAAGTTGCATAAGTTGGGTATTGGTGGCAGGACATTCAGTTGGATCCAAGACTTTTTTATCTGGTAGGAAGATCCAAGTGCGAATTGGGTCTACGATTTCTACTCAGTGCATGGTTGAGAATGGAACGCCACAGGGCAGTGCGATTAGTCCCCTGCTTTTTGTTATAATGATCAATGATGTTTTTTCTGATGTTCCTGAGGGAATTGGCAGGTCTTTGTTCACTGATGATGGTGTGTTATGGAAAAAAGGAAGAAATATTTAGCACCTAGTGGGCAAGGTTCAGGATTCTGTAAATATGGTGGTTAAGTGGGGATTTGACTGGGGATTCAGGTTTTCGGTGGAAAAAAACAAAAATGATGTTCTTTACCAAAAGAAAAGTGAGTGAGACTTTGACATTGAAACTGTATGACAAGGTAATTGGAAAAGTGAGCTCTTTTAAGTACTTAGGTGTGGTGTTTGATTCAAGACTGACAATGGAGGGAGCATATTGACCGGATTGAAACCAAATGCAAAAAAGTTATTAATGTTATGAGGTGTGTAGCTGGGAGGGATTGGGGAGCGAGCTCTTCTGCTTTGAAAAGATTTTACCAGGCATTAATTAGATCGGTCTTCGATTATGGGTGTGTGGCATATGGTTCGGCAGCTCCTTCTGTGTTGAGACGTTTGCATGTTCTGCAATCGGGAGCCCTTAGAATGTGCTGTGGAGCTTTTAAAACGTCTCCAGTCAATGCCCTACGGGTGGAGATGGGAGAAATGCCTCTAGATCAGGGGTAGGCAACTTTTCTGATGATGAGTGCCATCTAAAATTTCCTCAGAAGTCAATGTGCCATATGATTGCATTAGCAATAAATTTAATAACGCTTTATATTAACAGTTACACGCTATATAGAACAACTTTATACAATTATATTTGTTCGCAGATGTTGGCAGTATCAGCTAATTTGAAACAAAAAAAGACACTTTTTATCCATAACAAGAACTCCATAACAGCAAATGAACTGTACAACAGAAAATGCAAATGCTATTTATGGTCTCCTCACAACAATGATAAGAAAAATAAACTGAGCCAATATGGCATGTTTTTTAATACAAATGCTAATGTGTCTCCCACTCAGAGACACAGGTCTCCGAGTGTCCAGCATTCAGACGGCTACCTGAGGACACACTTCATGTGAGAGAAAATCTGCTCACACAGATATGTAGAGCCAAATACTGTCAATAAGGCCTCTGCAATGTTCTGAAGACAGTTAAACTTGTCAGGTAGTGATGTCCAGCAGGTGAAAATCCAACCTCCATGAACACGCACAGCTATGGATTCCAGCTGCATCTGTAGTTCTGCAAACTTTGACCCCCACAAAGTCGAGATTTTCAGTTCAATCAGCTGCATTCCAATGTTGCATTAACTGTCATTAACTCAGCCAGTTAATGCGAGACAAATCCAGCTGCTCATTAAAGATTTCTGGTTTGATCAGTCTTGAGTCTTCGGAGGTATCCATGTATTTCTGCGGTGCTGATGCTGCACTGAGCGAACAGCTGCTGAAGCATTTGAAGTGTCGGAATGTGGAAATTTCAACATCGCTTGAAAAAACTGCCAGCTAGCATCGTCCCTCTCACCGTTAGGCTAAGTTATTTTTAGCCAACTACAAGTTGAATCTGATAGTTGGGGTTGTTAGCTAAGATACCGTCATTAAGAAGCGGCACAACTAATGTGTCTATACGAGCTAATTTGCGATGTGCACTGCTGGCCCGGCCATTTACTTTTTAATGCACCTTCTCAGATTAATTCACTGCGTGTCGTGCCCAGGGCTGGACTGGGACAAAAAATTGGCCCGGGCATTTTGACTAGAGACCAGCCCACCAGGTATTAAAGCCATAAAGCCTTTGAATGAAAACAAAGCTGTGGTGACAGTGATGTACACTGTCTTGTTGGTATATGTATGATTTCTATACATTTTACGTCAGATAAAAACTTTGGTTGTAAGATTCAGATAATTATTTAATAAAAGCCAGACAATTTAAATGAGAATAAGAAAGAAAAGTATTTCTTTGTGCCACCCTTTCCCTGTTAATGCCCTACTTGGCCCCCTGGCAAAACTTTCCTAGACCCGCCCCTGCACAGTTACCAGCTGTCAGCTACTTAGAAAGGGATCCTGGAATTATTTGTGTCTCAGAAACAGTTCATAACTTCCCTTCAACTCATTAATGTCGCCTAAAAGGTAAACCTGTTTCTCCATCACCTGTTCAGCCCTGATGATTCAGTAAGGACATCTCCTGGTTTCATCTTCATGTTTCCCTCTCACCAGATATACAAACCGACATCATGACCAGCAGCTTTTACAGCTGTGGCTCCAACAAATATCAGCTGATACTAGAAATTAATATTAAATAAATTCTAACAACAGCTGATCAAGCTTAAACGTGCTGCTGTTGTTTAGCACGACATCCGCTGGTTTCCTCTTTCTGGTGCAAAGTGGGCAATAAACAAACAAGAGAGATGGGACTTGCGTCAGAAATGCCAATCAGCAGATCATTGATCAGTTTCATGATTGAAGTAGCAACAGGAGAGGGAGGGGGAGAGAATGAGAGAAGAAGAGGCAGCTGACAGCATAAAGACACAGAATAACTCCAGCTTTTTGTCTTTTTCCATTCTAGCTGAAGTATGGGACAAACTGCGTTTCTTTTCAGCACAATACAAAGCGCGTAATATTTTCTCTGAATATGGGACAATTTTGTTTTTTACGGGACGGTTGGCAACTCTACTAACTAACCTTATGAATAAAATAAAGTTCACTATCAGTAACATCATAGCACCCACCTAGCTGTATAGCAACTCCGTCGTGCTAGCTAGTACGTAGGGGTGGGCAGTATAAACGGTATACAGTAGAAACAATATAAATTTGGCCAACGGTAGAGATTTTGACTATACCGCTCTACCACGATAGCGCATGTTGATGGTGTCATCAAGCTGCGCCTGTTTTGGTCGAAAGCATTGCAGTGGCTGCAAACAACATCATCTGCAAATTATGCAGGGCGACAGTGATAGCAAAGAGACGAAGCACTTTTGGAATATGGGGAAAGCCAAAAACTGCACTTCCTCCACTTCCCTACCATTGATTCATTAATGCATAATACTCTCGCAGCTGCTCTATTCCCATGTTGTTGCAGTATATTGATGACTAACCTCGTATTGTGGATGGATTATCTCAGTTGTTCTCCTAACTGAAGTTTGGTCCGTTTATAGCAGGGGTGTCAAACGTACGGCCCGTGGGCCAGATCAGGCCCACAAACGGGTTTAATCCGGCCCGTGAGATGATTTTGTAAAGTATAAAAATGAGCTGCAATTTTTCAATAAAGAAACTGCTGTTCCAATTGTGTCCATTGGATGGCGCAATAGCAATTGTGTGCTACTTTGTTTTGCCTGCGAAATTTAAACCTGATGTGCTTTGGCACCCTCATTGCCCCAATATGTCTCTGTCAAAAAAGAGAAAAGTGGATGCAGAGTGCAGAGTGTTCCAAGAAAAATGGTCATCCTCCTATTTATTCACGGAAGTGAATGGGAAAGCTGTATGTTTGGTGTGTTCCCAGCATGTTGCAGTGCTGAAAGAATATAACCTCCGTTACCACTATGTGAGTCTTCATGCCGACAAATATGACAACTTTCAAGGACAGCGGAGAAGAGAGAAGGTGAATGAACTGTTGGCGGGTCTGAAGAAACAGCAGTCTGTGTTTACTCACAGCCGAGACATCAGTGACGCTGCAGTGGAAGCTAGCTACCTCACTGCTAACGAAATTGCACTAGCTTCAAAACCATTTAGTGAGGGTGAATTTGTAAAAACATGTATGATGAAGGCATCGGAGATTGTGTGCCCTGAAAAGCGCCAGGCCTTTGCAAATATCAGCCTGACAAGAAACACAGTTGCCAACAGGATTTCTGATCTTTCAGCGGATTTGGACAGCCAGTTGAAGCAAAAAGTAAAGTCATTTATTGCGTTTTCAGTTGCAATTGATGAAGGCACGGACATTACAGATGTTGCACAACTGGCAATTTTCATCTGCCGAGTTGATGACACATTGACCGTCACCACGAGTTCATGGAGTTGGTACCAATGACAGATACAATGACCGCAGCTGATATTTTCACCGCACTCGTCGGCGCGCTGGACAGGGTCAGAGTGGACTGGTCCCGCGCTGTCAGCCTGGCTACAGATGGTGCGCCCTCAATGATCGGGAAGAAAGCAGGCGTTGTAAAAAAGTTCAGAGATAAAGTGCAATCTGCAAATGGAGGATGTGATTTTTGGACTTTTCACTGTATTTTGCACCAGGAGGCTTTGTGTTGCAAGTCACTGAAAATGGATAATGTCATGAAGGTGGTCATCCAAACCAGAAGCCTCAATCACCGTCAGTTTGACAGTCTTCTCAGAGAGAAAGACCACATCTATGGCCTGCCATACCACACTGAGGTAAGATGGTTGAACCGAGGTGCTGTGCTGAGGCGTTTCTTTGATTTACGAGAAGAAATTGAACAGTTTATGGAAGAAAAGGGCAAACCAGTGTTAGAATTTCATTCCGCAGATTGGATGCAGGACCTTGCATTTATGGTGGATGTAACAGAGCACCTGAATAACTTGAACAAACAGCTGCAAGGACGCAACAAAGTTGTCACGCAGTATTATGACAGCATACGTTCTTTCAAGTTGAAGTTGTTATTGTGGGAGATGCAGCTCGCTGGTGGTGATGCAGCTCACTTCCCCTGTCTTTTATTTATTTGTTTATTTTTTATTTTTTTTGCCTGTCCCGTTTGGTTCTTTTGCCATCAGAATTATTGTCTAAAGGCGAAGAAAGATGCCCAACGGATTTACTTTACCAAATGGACCATCCCAGCCTTGCCGTAATGGTCCATTTGATTCACCTTTTATTGTTTATTTTATTTTCACTTGCTGAATACGGGACAGACTTGACTGGTGGAAAGAAAGGGGAGAAAGAAAGAGGGAAAGAAAAACAGCTGAGAAGAGGGACGGGGAAAAAGGGCAAAAAACAAAAACCAACAGAATAAGCAGACAAAAAATACATATATCGATCACCTGGATCACCTGTTGAGAAAGAAAAAAGAAAGCAAGCAGAAGAAAACGAGTAATAAACAACATCACAATGATATATGGGAATATGACAGTAAATACTAAATATTAAACATTATTGTGCAGCACGTGAGATCGACAGCGCACAGTGTGCTTTGAGGTAGGAGCCAAAAAGGGTGTAGTTTGTGTGTGTGATCACCTGTGTGTACACCTGTGAGCATGGACGCGCTTGTTGTTTTTTTTTTTTAAAAGGTTCCTTCATGTAATGATCTGCTAGAGGGTGTGGGGGGCCACTGCCCCATCCTCCAGGGCATGAAGCAGGTATGGAGGAGATCAAAACTCCAGACATCCAGAGGCCCCCAGAACACAAGAGACCAAGGAAGACCAACAGAGGGGCAGCCGCGCCACTATCCCAGAAAGAGCTGAGGAGAGTCCCAGATGAGGGGTCACTCAGCAGCCACGGAGCAGAAGCCAGGGGGGGTTGCAGTGACGTGCCCGTGAGCTCCGCCGGCAGCCAGCTGCACCTGAGTGACCGAGCCCCGGGCTGAGAGGCCGAGGGCACCCCATCTCCGAAGTGGCCCGAGCGAGCCCCAGGCTCCAGGCCCCGATAAGCAGCCGCCAAGGAGTGAGCCGGTGGGTACCTGGGCGCCCACCCCCGGACACAAAGAACCACCAACGCACCGATGTCTGAGGGCGTCCGCCACGGGCAGGGGAAGTGGTGGGGGGAGATAGGCCTCCAAACCTTGGAGGGCCTGAGATGTCCCCAGAGAGGTGGCGTCTGATACCCAACCTGACATATAGACACAGACATACAGGCACACACAAATACAAACATCCATTCCCACCCTCATGCTCTCATATGCAATTACTCAACACTCACCCAACGTGGAGACAGACATAGAGAGACACTGTACACACAATCACACTCCCCAAGCGTACTCTAAGCCCGGGTCTAGGTACCCTTGCCCCTGGAGGGGGAAACTGCGCCCAGACCCAGGTGGTGTTACCCTTTTCCCTGCGGTGGGGAGAAGCAGACCGCCCCGACTCCGCAGCAGCAGGGAGGCCCCACATTCCAGACCCCAGTCGGACGGCCAACTCCTCCTCCTAGCCCCCCGGCTCCAGCAGGCCGCAGAGAACGGGGATGTAGGAAGACTCCAAACCTCCCTCCACCCGCTTATATGTAGTGTTGATGTATGTGTGTTCTAAGGTGCATTTAAAACCCAGGAGGGCATGGAGCTTCCTGCCAGAGCAGCAGGTAAGCGTATAGCCCCTCCTGCTAGCCCTCAATGTATACGTGTATTTAAAATTGAGAGGTGGGCAACGACGCCAGGGGTGAGGTGTACACCCTGATGGTAATTTGGATCCGTGTAGCATGCCCACCCCCAAGATCCTATATGTATGTGTAATGAGAGTGTGAGTAATGTGAATGTCTAAGTTGTGGGATAAAATTGAGGCAGAGGCAGCCAGAAGGGGACAGGGGGGGGATGCCTCCTCTGCACCCTGGTGACACACCCCTACCCCAAGGCCCTGCATGTGTGGGTGTTTGTGGTGGAGCGGGAAGAGGGAGGCGGCTGGAGATGGGGAGGGAAGGAAGGGAGGGGCAAGTGACCCCTCCCTGGGGCCAGCTCCCCCGCTGACCCCAGTAGGCACCCCCATACTCTGCGACCCTCCAGGGAAAGGGGGCCCAGGCCCGTCCGGACCGGGGCCCAGTGCAGCAGTGCCGCCCAGCCCCACCACAGAGAAAACTGCACCCACCCCATCAGCCACTCATCTTCCAGACTACACAAGACAATAGACGCCCAGGCTGAGATCTTCCTCCACCTCTCCTGTATCTCCCCCTCCTGCAGAGAGAGTTCCTAAAGAGAAGAAAACTCCTGCAAGATGTGACAACCTCCCCCACCAGTTGAAGAGCCCCCCCAGGTGGCTCGATGCACCGGCGGCACCCTGCGCCAGGGCCGGGCCCCCATACACCCACCCGCCCACAACCTCGGCAACACACCAACCAGGAGCCAAGCCCCTGAGGCCCGGCCAGGGCCCCAGCCCAGAGACGGAGCGCCCCCAGAACCTCACGCCCGTCCCGGACCCACCCAGGGGCAGCCAGGCTACCAGGTCAGTAACCCACGTCCATCAGCACAGACCCTCCCCTAGCCCCGCTGCACGCAGCCACGAGGAAACCGTCACCTAAGAGCCAACAGAGCCCCTAATTGGCCATAACCGCTACCCCGGGTTGAGCCCCCCAAGGAAGATGCTCCTGGGGAACCCCCCGACGCCCTAAGCCTGTCCCTACCCCCACACCAATCACAACAGTGAAGGTGGGACCAAACTATGACCCCCCACCCCCACTAGGTGATGGAGCTGATCAAAGGAGCCCAGAGCAATTGATCTGATGTGGTGGCAGAGGCTGTATCAAGACTAATGTAATCTAATAGATCATTTCTATATTGGTTAGAATTGAGATTATTTTTATTTTTCCAGTTCATGAGGACTGTTTTCTTGGCTATGCATAGGGCAGTGAAAACCATATGGGCTATATTCTTTTCCGTAGTGACATTATCTAAGCTGCCCAACAAACACACTAAAGGGGACGTTGGAATGTTACATTTCAGACACTTTGATAAGTCTTCACATATCTCACGCCAAAACTTCTGAACTGGTGGACAGAACCAAAGAGCGTGGATATAATTGTCCGGTGAATTGGTTTGGCAGTGTGAGCAGTTGTTGGTAGACGTAAAGCCCATCTTGAACATCCGATGACCTGTATAGTGCACTCTATGTAATATTTTGTATTGAATTAATTGAAGACTGGGATTTCTAATTAGATGAAAGGTTTTTAAGCAAATCTGAGACCAGAAGTTTTGGTCTAAGTTAACTGATAAATCCGCTTCCCATTTTGCAATAGGAAGTGATATTGATTCATCTGTTTTAGAAAGCATTCTGTATATTTTGGATAGTAATTTGGGGGTTTTAAGAGTAAGAAATTGAACCACACTTGGTGGTGTTTGTAGTTCAACTTGACCCGGTTTAAATCTCTTTTTTACTATGGATTTAATTTGTTGATATTCTAAAAATATTTTCTTGTTGATCCCATATTGTGTAACTAGTCTGTCAAATGAAATAAATTCTGTTCCTTCTAGTATATGTTCTAAATATTTGATTCCTTTACCACTCCAATCTGAAAAGTTTATCATATTATTGTTTTGTAATATGTCAGGGTTGTTCCAGATAGGTGTATGTTTGCATGGGATTAATGAAGACTCTGTCAACTTCAGAAACTCCCACCATGCTGTCAGAGAGGAGCTGATGTTGATGCTTTTGAAGCATTCATGTCGTTGGATGTTTGAGCTGATAAATGGTAGATCTGAAATCTCTAGATTATTGCAAAGTGCTTGTTCTACATCTAGCCAAGGTTCATCTAAGAGGGTATGTTTTTGCCATCCTGAGATAAACTGAAGCCTGTTGGCTAAGAAGTAGTGCTGAAAGTTAGGTAGTTCTAATCCTCCTTTATCCTTGGTCTTTTGTAGTGTTTTTAAGCTTATACGTGGGGGCTTATTTTTCCAAAGGAATTTGGACATATATGAATCTAGAGATCTGAACCAATCTTGCGGCGGTTTAGTTGGGATCATTGAGAATAAATAATTTATTTTTGGTAAGACCATCATTTTTATAGCGGCAACCCTTCCCATGAGTGATATGGATAGACATTTCCACCTAGCCAGATCACCTTCTACTTTCTTTAAAAGTGGAATATGGTTTAATTTAGTTAGATCTGCAAGCTTGGGAGAAACATTAATACCTAAATATTTTATATTTCCTGATTGCAGTGGAGTAGAAGAGGAATTATGGAAGGAGCAATTAATCGGAAGGACTGTAGATTTTGACCAGTTAATTGAGTAATCTGATATTCTTGCAAAAGATTTTATCAGTTCAATCACCCCAGAGATATTGGTTTGTGAATTTTGGAGAAAGAGTAACACATCATCCGCATAAAGGCTGATTTTATGTTCCACGTTCTTGCATTTTATGCCCTTAATTACTGAATTCTGTCTAATTGCTGCTGCTAGTGGTTCGATAAAAATTGCAAACAGTGAAGGGGAGAGTGGGCATCCCTGCCTGGTGCCCCTCAGGAGACAGAAGCTGGAGGATGTCTGGTCATTTGTTCTGACAGAAGCTGTTGGGGAATTATATAATATTTTTAACCAGTTGATGAAAGAAGATCCAAAACCAAATTTGTGTAAAGTTGCAAATAGAAATTTCCAGTTAACTCTGTCAAACGCTTTTTCTGCATCTAAAGAAAATATTGTAGTTTCAAGGTTTTTACTGTATGAGTAGTCTATCAAATTAAGTAATCTACGTGTATTAGTTGATGAGTGCCTACCTTTTATGAAACCAGTTTGGTCAGGATGAATTAAGAGGGGGGTTATTTTCTCTAGTCTCTTCGAGAGAGCTTTGCAGATTATTTTGAGGTCTACATTTATAAGGGATATTGGACGATAGCTTGAGGGATATACAGGGTCTTTGCCTGGTTTTAGCAGGAGATTAATGTTTGCAGAATTCATATTTGATGGGAGTCTGCCCTTTTCTTTGATTTCCAACAACGTTCTGTAAAAAACTGGTGCTAGAATCGTCCAGAATTCTTTGTAGAATTCTGCAGGAAAGCCGTTTAGACCTGGAGCCTTATTATTGGGCATACTTATCAGCACTTCCTGGAGTTCACCTGATGTCAGTGGCGAATCCAGTGCCATTGCTTGAGTGTCTAATAATTTTGGGAGAGTTATGTTGTCTAAAAACCGATCAATTTCCTTTTTAGATGGGTTTATTTGTGGTGAATACAACGTTTTATAGAAATCCCTGAAAATGTTGTTTATTTGTTTCGGTTCATATATTGTGTTCCCAGATGAATCTTGAACAGCCCATATAGTTGTTTTTTCTTTATTTATTTTTAGCTGGTTTGCTAGAAATTGACCGGATTTATTACTATGTTCATAATTTTGTAAGCGTAGTCTTTGTACTAAGAATTTTGTTTTTTTATCAATTATCTCATTTAATTCTAGTTTTGTTTTGCGTATTTTGTTCAGTGTTTCCTGATCTTGGTGGGACGTGTAGGCTTCTTCTAGTGATTTGATGTTTTTTTCTAATTCCTGAATATTTTTGTTTTCTTTTTTCTTTTTATGTGATGAGAAAGAAATTATTTTACCTCTCATCACAGCTTTCCCTGCTTCCCATAAAACAGAAGCTGATGTTCCGGGAGTGTCATTAAAGTCTAAATATGAAGTCCACTCTTTTTTAAAATATTTAATAAAGTCTTCATCTTTAAGCAGTGATGTATTAAATCTCCAGTTTTTACTTGGCGTAGTATTATTCTTGTGCATTAGTGTTAAAGATACAGGAGCATGATCGCTGACAGCTATAGGGTGGATCTCAGTGTCTGAAATGTCCCTCAGCAATGAGCTGCTGACCAAAAAATAATCCAGACGAGAGTAGGAGTGATGAACATGTGAGAAAAAAGTATATTCCTTACTGGTGGGGTGAAGGGAGCGCCATGCATCGCAAAGACCAAAGTCGCTCATATACTGTTTGATTATATTTTTGGACTGCCAATTACGCTGAGTTCCTGCTGTATTGAGCCTATACATTTCTTCATTTAGTCCAAGGTTGAGGTCGCCTCCAAGAACAAGTGTGCCATCTAAGTGTTCAGAGAGTGCACTGAAAAAACTGTGAAAGAATGAGGGATCATCAACATTCCCCTGTCTGAAAAATGTGTGCACGATCCAAAGTGTGGCAGATATGAAGCGGTTCAAAGATAAAATAACGGGACTGTTACTAGAGTTTGAGCAACGATTTCAGATTTTTGGTGAACTGGAGAAAGACTTCAAAGTTTTTTGCTTGTCGGTCACCGTGAATCACTTTGATCTGCCCGTCAGGATCCAACTTGAAGTAATAGACTTGCAGTGTGACTCGGGTTTGAAGGGCAAATTTGCTGCAGTTGGCTTGAACACATTTTATCAGAATCTCTTGCCAGGTTACCCCAACTTGACAGCCCTTGCTGCAAAACTGCTGTGCATGTTCGGAACCGCATATCTTTGTGAGCAAGTTTTCTCTGTAATGAGCATAAATAAAACAAAGCTGCGCTCAAGGCTCACGCACAGGCACTTGAATCACATCCTGAAGTTAGCTGCCGCTCAGGATGTGAAGCCTGATATTGATGAGCTGGTGAAAGCTAAAAGAGCTAAAAGATGCCAGGTATCAGGAGTCAAATAAACTATCCAACCCAACTGAAAGTGCTGCATGAGACACCCTGATATAGTTCTGTGATCTGTGATATACTTCTGTGAATCACTGAGGCACTGTGTGCTTGTGTGTTCTTTGTCCTCAGAATTTTGAAATAACTTGAGGTGTTTTGTAATTAATAGTTATGTTGTGCTTTTGGACACACTGTCCTCAGGCTCCAGCTTCATGTTTATATGTTTTTATGTTGATGTGCTACTGTTTCTAATTGATTATATTTGATTTATATACTTAACCTATTCTGTGGTTCTTGTACTTGTTTGGGGAACAGGATTTCATTATTTTTATCTACATTGCTGCCTGCGAAATGACGCCCTGATATAGTTCTGTGATCTGTGAAACAGTTCTGTGAATCACTGAGGCACTGTGCGCTTGTGTGTTCTTTGTCCTCAGAATTTTCAAATAACTTGAGGTGTTTTATGATTAATAGCTATGTTGTGCCTGTACTATTTTGAACATACTGTCCACAGGCTCTAGCTTTATTTTTATGTTGATCGTATTAAAACAAAGAAAACAGTCTGAAGTTGTTTTTAAGTAGAGCTGGGCGATAGAACGATAACGATATGTATTGCGAAATAACTTTTTCTCGATAGAAAAATTAAACTATTGCGATAGACCTCATCTCTCTCTTGCTCTCTTAAAAAAAAGAAAAGAAGAACAGCCAATCCAAATTAAGTAGCGCAGAGCCGAACCAATCACAGCCGCAGCGTCATGTCACGTGACTTGTTACGTACAGCACAAGTGCCAAGCCGCACATGTGTAGTTGTTTGGGAAGCAGCCAGCCGCCGTGCCGCCCCGGTAATGGAGGAAATGAGTGTGCCGACTAGAGAAAAATCAACCGAGAGCGTGGGTGACCAGGTTACCGAAGAGAAAAAAGATGATGGTTCCAATGCCGGAGAGACTGTCGAACGGAAGGGCCATAGAAGTTCCGTAGTGCGAAGGTATTTCGTAGTGATGTGTCGGTCGCGAACGAAATGGCTCTTAGAGCCGGATCTTTGACGTGAACGACGCGAGCCGGCTCCTTATCGCGAGCCGTGGTGGTTTTTTCTTTCTTTCTCTCACCCTCTCTCTCGCACTTTTTTTCCACTTCACTCCGCACGCGAGCCTTGTGCTTTGCTCTGGGAAGAGGGGGGAGGGGCGGTAGTTACACTCACAGTAGCACAGTAACAGAGCGGGAGGGAGAGACAGAGAAAGAGAGCCAGGGACAACAACGTGACATTAGAAAGGTAGAGTAATCATCCACAACTATTTTCAGTTGCGGATGATAAAGGATTCAGAAAGTTCAGAAAGCTATACAACAAGGAGAGATTGAAAATTTCCTTTTAGTTCTCAGTTTATTTGATATTGACAAACGTTAGTCAATTTTGTCTGTTCTTCTGTAAAACAAACTTAAGATTTATTTTTAGAATTAACATTTTGTTTCTAAGTGGAATTGACAATTTAGTAGTCTGTTTTGTTTGTTCTATTTTGAAACTTAAACACTTTAGCGGCTGCCTTTTGTGTAGTTTGCAATATTTGCCTTTATTTATCTGAAAAAGTCTCATGTTCCTTAAGTACATCTACCCTGTTGAACTTATTATGGGAAATAAATATTAAAATCAAGACAAGCTGCTGATTATTTCACATTTTACTTGTGAGCAACGGCACATTTAAATCTTACAAATATAGTTATTTGGCTTATATCGTGATATATATCGTTATCGCCTGAAATGAAAAAAACATATACAATGATTTTACCAGTCCAGCCCACTTGAGAATAGACTTTTCTCCATGTGGCCCCTGAACTAAAATGAGTTTGACACCCCTGCTTTAAACTGTATGTTGATAAGTACATGAAGTGTATCTCTACCTCTATAGCTGAAACGAGTCTGTATCCCTAATTTGTGGATCTACTGATTTGTTTTAATGTGAGAATTTATTTCTTTATATGAGAAAGTGTCCCTAAGCTATTGCTGCTCATACTTACTGAGTTCCCTAATTACTTCTTTACTATGTCAGTAAGCCTTTTGAACAAGAAAGGTATCGTAGCTTTAACGACACATCTTAATTGAAGCAAAGGCAAAAATTGAAATTAATTTTATGTGACTGTTCATATTAAATCCAACAAAGAGTGAAAATCCCAAAGCTGCTGCAATCCTTTGTATTAATGATCTGTGTGTGTGTGTGTGTGTGTGTGTCTGTGTGTGTGTGTGTCTGTGCGTGCGTCTATGTGGTATGGATGGACAGTTGACCTGACACTGTACCTGGGCTACAGGGACATTTCGACTTTTTGGTGTGTATTCATGTGTCCCCCTAAAACATGAATTGTAAATGCATTTTTAAGTGTCTAAATAATAATTTTTCCTACTTCTTTTGAGGTCATTATTTATCTTTTGACCTGTATTTGCTTAAACTGTAGTGTAAATTCATTTATTAAACTATAATTAAAAGATTTTCTGATTTTCTTAAAAGTCCACCTATACCACTCACCTGATTTTTGTGTATTCCAGTGTATTGCACAGCGACGTTTCGAGTTAGACTGGATGTGTGTAAGTACTACAATTTAATACACATTTTCAATACACACGGCCGGAAGTCATTGTGATTGGTAGGCTATATATATAGGCGGTACCTACCGGAAATGATTTCGCGCGCGTGCCCTTTAACAAGTACATGTCGACGGCAATACGAAGACTGATTAAAAGCACAAAGGTAAGCCTTTTTTAATGTAAAATGCACCATGACTTTAATACTATATGAAATTATAGGTGCACAGGCTTATATTAAACTGCTTTAATATATGCTTTATGGACTGTTAGCTAGTTTTTGAAGAAGTAAAACTGCCTCAGCGTTTGTCATTGAGTAAATAAAATAGAGCTGATGACTAACCGCGTCAACGCGATAAAGCGGGCTAACCCGTGTTAGGATTTACTCGGTGTTAAAGCATTAATGTGGCTTAAACGTGTTAATGCCGACATCGCGACTAACGTGATTAACAATTAAACCAGCGCAGTCTGAGTCAAAATCCCTGATGTCGCTGTCATCTAATTTCGGGCAGTTTGTCCAATGTCTGTCCATTCTGCTAACAGCCCTAAAATAAAAGCAAGGGGTATAAGTGTATTTAATCGTGTATTTATTTATATGCCTGAAGAAAAAACTTCTTACAGTTTTGATGCCTAAGCTTTCTCAGTACTTGTATCACTCTCTGCAGTCGCCATTGCAGAAATGTCACATGTCGCCATTTTGAGAACTAGGCCTTTAACATTTTAAAAGAAGGCATAAATTAGGACTATGAATAAGTCAGCTGTGTTTATGCTGTAAACTACACTACTGCTAGTTCTACTACTACTGATGATGATGACAATGATGACGATAATCGTAATACTTTATATGCTTTGGTAATACAGGCAATCAAAACGTACAGGAGAACATGCGAAGGAGACGCATTCCTCCACGGGAGGATGCAGTCTGTCATGTTTCTGCTGGAAGGGACAAACTGGGACTTGATATCCACTACATAAATGCCTTCAAAGGTAAGTTGGTCTTTAGTTTGGATTAGATTTGGAGTTTGTCACTTTGTCTTTTGTCACTTACTTGGTATGCCTCTGCAATTCAGGTCGGGGCATTTTCACGACTGTTCCATTCCAAAAAGGAGACTTCCTTTTGGAATACAGAGGTAAACTCATAACAAAAGACGAATGTGAGCGGAGACACAGAGTTTATCATGACAGCCTGAAGGTGTTCATGTTTGAATTCAAGTTTGATGGAAAACTCTGGTGGTGTGTATTATATCAGTGTAGTTTGATTAAGATTAAATTACACTTTGCTTTTGATTTATGAAAAAAAAGCTTCCTAACAAAAACTAGTTAAGCTAATACTTTTTTGCCTAACCCCACAGTGTGGATGCATCTCAAGAAGATGGGTCATTAGGCAGACTTGTCAACGACAACCACATCAGTCCAAGTGCTAAGATGAAAATATTAAATATCAATGGAAAGCCCCATCTATGCTTATTTGCAAGCAGAGACATAAGTCCAGGCGAAGAAATAGACTATAATTATGGTGACTCGGACTGGCCCTGGAGATGCAAGGTATTTCTACAATTGTACTTTTTGGAACTGATAAATTGCATACCGTAAGCCATTTTTACATTTGTACCTACTCAAATTGGCTTAACGTGACTTAGGGCATCTAGTTTTCCATTGAAATTGAGTATCACCTACTGTGCCTGGGGTCACTATAGCAATGCAGCCGAGCATCCAGTGATATAAATGCCACAGCAAGCATGGATGTCAAGGTGACACAATGCCTGCTGCTCAGTCTATACTTTAGTGTTCAATTCAGGGATCATGCTGTTAATTTTGGTAGCCATTTCAAACATTTCAGAGTTTCAAAAATGATGGCTTGGATTTTCATGAAGGAGGCGCACTCATAACTTATCGAGTGACACCATTGACCAGCCACCTGTTGGCATTCAGTCTGTCTATGTCAAATTTTCTGATCACTTTGGATCAC
Organism: Pelmatolapia mariae; assembly: GCF_036321145.2. Lineage (NCBI taxonomy): Eukaryota > Metazoa > Chordata > Actinopteri > Cichliformes > Cichlidae > Pelmatolapia > Pelmatolapia mariae. Next base: position 22,454,207 of record NC_086242.1, on the reverse strand, counting down.
TTGGAACCTTGGTGCAGTAGTTACTGAAAAACTACATGGTACTATAACCCACTGGAAAAACCGGGGTAGGTACTAATGGAAAACAGGCAATTGTGATTGCTGCCACATCAGAGCCCTCTAAAAGCACTAAAAAAATATCAGCAGGTATGCAGAAATAAAAAATGGCTTTCGGTTTCTAAATGTTAACAGTGATTGATGTTTAATGTGATTCTAACCTCTTTAGTTAGATTCAGTTTAAATTTTGTCCCTCGGGGATAAATGGGCCCTAGTGATAGTTCGTTGCTGCTACAGGTGATTGTTTTACTCCTTTAGCAATGGGTTAAAAAAGATTAAAGAAATCACACAGACTATTTTTCTCTATATTCTCTATACATGACAGTGAATATTTTAAAGACATTAGCTTGAAACTTATCATTCTCATAGTTTCTTTAATGTTTCAAAAACCTCTTCAAAAATGCACTGTATTTTCATTTTCTATCTGTTACACACGAAGACTGAGACCAGCCAGATTCAGAAGACTGTGAGCTGCCTAAAGCCGCAACCAAACTGCATTCCAAACAATGATCTGGACCTGAAACATCCAGAGCCTGAAAGGGTAAATATAATCCAGTGTACCACTTAATGAACTAATAATTTAATCTATCATCATTCTTTATGGATGCTGTGTGTGTGTGTGTTTGGCAGTCACCTGGGTGTAATGTGATTTACATGGACCGTGGCTTGTAGGTCCTTTTCATTGTTTCAAAGTGCAAGTCTGGATAGCATCTGAGTGTGTGTGTGTGTGTGTGTGTTAACCACCCAAATGTGACTTAGGAGGACCACACTGTTATTGGGGGACTCCGTCAAAGTTTGCTTCATGGTGACATCACTCTGGTTTTAGGAGGGGTCTTCTCTTATTTTTTGACAGTTTCACCTACAGCATGCAGAACTGACTGCATGTGCTTTGTTTCTATGTTGAAATGGTTTGAAACTCAGGCTTGAACATTAAGATAGATAGTACTATACAACTTCTTAACTTGTTTTAGGCACTTTTTACTGCTGTAGTGCATGGGTTCTCTCTGGCTGTGTACTCTGGCTTCTTCCCACAGTCCAAAGATGTAGCTTATGGGGTTAGGTTAACTGGTGATTCAAAACTGCCCTTTGGTGTGAATGCAAATGCTTCTCCTTCCATGTTAAACTGGTGATCTGTCCAGGTTGTACTGCCCTATGGTAGCTGGTATAGGCCCCAAACCTGCTACCCCACAATCCTGATAAGGATAAGTGGAAGAGGATGGATGATTGCAAAGGAATCAGTTGTTAATTGGAGTGAGAGGCTGTCGCAGGGTATCACACTGACAGACTCTACCACACTCACACCTATGGGCAATTTAGAATTACCAGTCCAGCTAACCCCACTAACTGCATGTCTTTGGGCGGAATCTGTAGTTCCCAGATACAACTCGGGTGAGAGGCACTGTACACCCATCATATTTGGAATAGGTTCCAGCCGCAAGGATAAGCAAATAAGGAAGGATTGTTTTTTTTAATTTTGTTTTTGGTTTTTTGTTTTTTACTCTGACCCACTCCACACAGATAAGAATGCATGTGCCGTTTTTAAGAAGTTGCAGTGTTTTAACTCAATTAACTATTCTAGATAACAACAAAGTGAAAGAATCAATTCCCCTAATCCCAGTAAAATGGTTCCAGTAGAAAAAAGTGAAGAGGTTGATTGCCTTCAAATTTTATACTGGGATGAAGTGTATTAGTTGATATCTGCAACTGAATTGAAAACACCTCACCTTTCCAACTGTCCAAAACAAATACAGTCAGGTCCATAAATATTGGGACATCGACACAATTCTAACATTTTTGGCTCCATACACCACCACAATGGATTCCAAATGAAACGAACAAGACATGCTTTAACTGCAGAGTGTCAGCTTTTATTTGAGGGTATTTACATCCAAATCAGGTGAACGGTGTAGGAATTACAACAGTTTGCAAATGTGCCTCCCACTTCTTGAGGGACCAAAAGTAATGGGACAGAATAAGAACCATAAATCAAACATTCATTTTTTAATACTTGGTTGCAAATCCTTTATAGTCAATCACAGCCTGAAGTCTGGAACACATAGACATCACCAGACGCCGGGTTTCATCCCTGGTGATGCTCTGCCAGGCCTCTACTGCAACAGTCTTCAGTTCCTGCTTGTTCTTGGGGCATTTTCCCTTCAGTTTTGTCTTCAGCAAGTGAAATACATGCTCAATCGGATTCAGGTCAGGTGATTGACTTGGCCATTGCAAAACAGTCCACTTCTTTCCCTTCAAAAACTATTTGGTTGCTTTTGCAGTATGCTTTGGGTTGTTGTCCACCTGCACTGTGAAGCGCCGTCCAATGAGTTTTGAAGCATTTGTCTGAATATGAGCAGATAATATTGCCCGAAACACTTCAGAATTCATTGTGCTGCTTTTGTCAGCAGTCACATCATCAATAAATACAAGAGAACCAGTTCGACTGGCAGCCATACATGCCCACGCCATGACACTTCCACCACAATGCTTCACTGATGAGGTGGTATGCTTAGGATCATGAGCAGTTCCTTTCCTTCTCCATACTCTTCTCTTCCCATCACTCTGGTACAAGTTGATGTTGGTCTCATCTGTCCATAGGATGTTGTTCCAGAACTGCGATGGCTTTTTCAGATGTCATTTGGCAAACTCTAATCTGGCCTGCCTGTTTTTGGGGCTCACCAAAGGTTTACATCTTGTGGTGAACCCTCTGTATTCACACTGGTGGAGTCTTCTCTTGATTGTTGACTCTGACGCACATACACCTGCCTCCTAGAGAGTGTTCTTGATCTGGCCAACTGTTGTGAAGGGTGTTTTCTTCACCAGGGAAAGGATTCTTTGGTCATCCACCACAGTTGTGTTCCGTGGTCTTCCGGGTCTTTTGGTGTTGCTGAGCTCACCAGTGCGTTCCTTCTTTTTGGGAATGTTCTAAACAGTTGTTTTGGCCACGCCTGATGTTTTTGCAATCTCTCTGATGGGTTTGTTTTGTTTTTTCAGCCTAATGATGGCTTGCTTCACTGGTAGTGACAGCTCTTTGGATCTCATCCTGGCAGTTGACAGCAACAGGTTCAAAAAGCAAACAGCACACTTGAAATGAACTCTGGACCTTTTATTTGTTCATTGTAATTGGGGTAATGAGGGAATAACACACACCTGGCCATGGAACAGCTGAGAAGCCAATTGTCCCATTACTTTTGGTCCCTTAAGAAGTGGGAGGCACATATACAAACTGTCATAATTCCTATACTGTTCACCTGATTTGGATGTAAATACCCTCAAATAAAAGCTGGCAGTCTGCAGTTAAAGCACATCTTGTTCGTTTCATTTGGAATCCATTGTGGTTGTGTATAGAGCCAAAAATGTTAGAATTGTGTCGATGTCCCAATATTTATGGACCTGACTGTAAATGTTGCAATATTTTGCTAACAGTGTCACAGTCATCGTCTGGTGTGCACAACAATATCATCTTTGGACAAGTGCATTCAGTGTGTGGGACCGGTTTCCTCCCTCAAGTGGCTTGGCTATAAGTGCAAAGGTGAGACACTTAGTGAATAGGTACAGTATATAGTAAAAAGCATTAATAGAGTTCAACAAGTTAAGACTAGCTGAAATGAACACTGCTCCCTTTTTAATCAGTGGGTGGTCACATCTAATTAAAGAAATGTAGTATTACCTCTTTGGTGCAGGACCTTGTAAAAATGGTATACTTGGGATTGTCCTCAATTCCCCATTCCATAACATAAACTGCTCAAAATAATAAAGGGAACACTTAAACAATGCGATGTAACTCCACAGACCACTTCTCAGCACCTATGCTTTCTGGCTGATGTTATGGTCACTTTTGAATGCTGGTGGTGATTTCATTTTAGTGGTAGCATGAGACAGAGTCTACAACCCACACAAGTGGCTCAGGTAGTGCAGCTCATCTAGTGTAGCACATCAATGTGAGCTGTGGCAAGAAGGTTTGCTGTGTCTGTTAGTGTAGTGTCCAGAGCATGGAGGTGTTACCTGGATGTGGAGTAGGCCATAGGAGGGCAACAACCCAGCAGCAGGACCGCTACCTCCACCTTTGTGCAAGGAGGAACAAGAGGAGCCTTGCAAAATGACCTCAAACAGGCCACAAATGTGCATCTGTCTGCTCAAATGGTCAGATGGCTTGAGGGTCCAGCGTCCACAGGTGGGGATTGAGCTTGCAGCCCAACACCATGCAGGACGTTTGACATTTGCCAGAAAACACAAAGTTTGGCAACTTTGGCACTGGCACCCTATGCTCCTCACAGCTGAAAGGAGGTTCAAACTGAGCACATGTGACAGTCTGGAGATGCCGTGGGGAACGTTCTGCTGTCTGCAACATCCTCCAGCATGATCATATTGGCAGTGGGTCAGTAATGGTGTGGGGTGGCATTTCTGTGCCTGCCAGAGAGCCTGACTGTCATTAGGTAACAAGATGAGATCCTCGGACACTTTGTGAGACCACATGCTAGTGCGTTTGGCCCTGGGGTCCACCTAATGCGAGATGACACTGGACCTCATGTGGCTGGAGTATGTCAGCAGTTCCTCCATGACAAAGGCATTGATGCTATGGACTGGCCCGCCTGTTCCCCAGACCTGAATCCAATTGAGCACATCTGGGACATCGCGTCTCACTCCATCCACCACAAACTGTCCAGGGGTTGGCGGATGCTTTAGTCTGGGTCTTGGAGGAGATCCTTCAGGAGACCGTCCGCCACCTCATCCCGAGCATGCCCAGGCATTGTAGGGAAGTCATACAGGCATCTGGAGGCCACACACATTCAACTACACACTTTCATGCCATTCAACTACCTGAAGAACAAAGTATTTAATAAGAATAATTCATTCATTCACATCTGGGATGTCCTTTTGGGGGGGGAGGGGGTTAGCAGTGTATGTGTAGTCATTAAAATATCCTTAAGTGTGAACAGTTTGTTTTTTGGGTTTTTTTTTTCAGCATTTGACATTACTGCAATGCTTTGACAAAAAACTACTTCACTTAAATAGAACTGCAAAGCTAAATGAAGTCTATCAAAATGTGTTTCAGTTTGTTTAGGGGTCTGGCACAAATCCTGCCTTGCAAAATTGTCAAATCAGAATTGTCACCAGTCAACACAGGTGTGTATCCCATTCATATTTGGCTTGACTTTTTTTCAGTTTATTTTTTTTACCTGTCTAAAGTATTGATCAATTGAAATAACTTTTATTCTTACATTCCAGAAAAAAGAAATTTCTGAATATTCAGGGGAAGATGGATTGCCACATTCAGATCTGGATCAAATATCAAGCGATGATGATGGCAACCACAGCATATCAGAAGAAGAATATGTGCCAGATTCAGAGTCATATGATGAAGATTCAGATGAAGACATCTCATTATTGCCAAGCACATCAAAAGGTCTGCTATGCCAAGATGACATCTCCAAAGCGCATGAACAATCAGATTCAACGAATTTAATCCACAACTTGACAAAGGACAAGCCAGAAGATAAAAGTGAGCTTTGCGAAACTGAATCAGAAAAAATGACTTTAAGTAAAAGAAATTACTGCTATTTTTGTGGCAAACCACAAGCTAAAATTTCCCGCCACCTGAAAACGCACAAAACAGCTCCTGATGTTGTGCATGCATTTTCCCTGCCTAGAGACTCAAACGAGCGTAAAAGCCTGTTAGAGAAATTGAGAAATAAGGGAAATTTTAAGCATAATGCTGCAGTGTTGCATGGTGGAGTGGGACCACTGAAAGTGAAGAGAAGACCCAAGATTAAAGCAGTAGAGGGAAAGTTTGCTCATTGCTTTTATTGTCAAGGGATGTATGTTCGCAAGGATCTTTGGAGACATGTCCGCAGATGTCCTAACAAACCAAAAGATGACACGGATAAAGAACCTGGAAGAACCAAAGTACTCGGCCTGGCTTTAACTCTGGAGTCTCAGTGTTATCCGCAGGTGTCAAGTGGAGTGTGGAAGGTTCTTGCTGTTATGAAACAAGATGAGATTGCCTCAGCTGTGCGAAATGACTTTACTGTTATTCAGTTTGCCCAGTCCCTCTACAATAAACATGGACAAGACCCTACTAAGTATGATTATATACGACAGAAGCTTCGTGAAGCGGGACGTTTGTTGTTGTGTCTGCGTACAGAATTCTCAGTGCATAACATCGAAGAAGCTATTAAGCCTGCTAACTTCCAGAGAGTTGTGCAAGCAGTAAAGAAAGTTTCAGGTTTTGATGAAGAGACACTGTCATACAAAACTCCAAGCCTTGCGCTGAAACTGGGACATACACTGCATAAAATGTCTGACATTATCCATTGTCGTGCCCTCATGACAGAGGATGAAGCCCTAATCAAGTCCACTGATGCGTTCAAGAAGTTGTATGTCTCCAAATGGTCCGAGACGGTGTCTCACCGTGCCTTGAACACATTGAGTGAGGCAAAGTTTAACAAGCCATCAACATTGCCCTTTACAGAAGATGTTCGGATTCTCCATCACTACCTTCAAAAATCTGCAGAAAGTGCCTTTTGCAGCTTGGAGAACGAAGCCACAGCTCAGAATTATGCCCAACTTGCACAAGTTACACTCTCACAAATCATTGTGTTCAATCGAAGACGTTCTGGAGAGGTTTCAAAGATGCGCCTCAAAAGTTTTCTTGAAAGAGACAAAACGGCACTCCACACAGATGTTTCCATGGGGCTCTCAGAAATGGAACAGAGACTCTGTAACTATTTCTGTAGAATAGAAATAATGGGAAAAAGGGACAAATGTTCCAGTTCTGCTAACACCAAGCATGCTGGATGCTCTGTCACTACTGGTTAGTAGGAGGCCTGACTGTGGTATTTGTGCCACTAATATCTACCTCTTTGCAAGACCCCGATCAATGAGTCATTACAGAGGAATGGACTCCTTGCGTGTTCATGCACACCAGTGTGGAGCAAAGCACCCTGAGTATCTAAGATCGACACAGCTCAGAAAACATGTTGCCACACTCTCACAAGTCCTTAATTTGAAAAACAATGAACTTGATCAGGTTGCAGATTTCCTGGGTCATGATATCCGCGTTCACCGCGAATTCTACAGATTACCAGTTCCCACAACACAGCTGGCCAAGATTTCCAAACTGCTTTTAACACTGGAAAAAGGACATCTTTCCCAGATCCAGGGGAAATCACTGGATGAGATCAAAATTGAAGGTTTGTATTGAAAGGAGCAAATATTAGGGCAGTAGTTGAATATTATGCTTTATCAACAAAATTAAAACCTAAAAGCACAGACCATTCTGTTAAATGTCCATGATTTAAGGTTCTTGAAGTCTGTTGTTTCATCACTTTGCAACATTTGGCAAACTGCAGAGTGGTGGCCTTAAATAGTAAAACTATGTACTGTGGAAAAAGTATAATTTCCAGTATTTGTTCTGTATTTTGTCATCTCGTTGTTAATGTGAGGTTTTTGGGGGGTTTGTGTTTGTGTTGGGGTTTTTTTTCCCACAATTTCTCAGATGAAATTGCATTAAGTGATGCTGAAACAAAGGACAGTGAGAGTGAATCAGATGATGATGACACAGCACTCACAATGTCGGCGTGTGGCACCAGTGAGCCTGTACATGCAGTAGCTGATTCCACAAACACAGCGCAGCTCCAAGACACTGTAGATTGTGGTAAGTTACCACTAGCTTGGTTTCTGTGGATAAAATGTTTGTTACAAATATTAAAACTTAATCAAATTGTGTAATCAGCAGATGAAGAACCACTCATAATGCCTGCAGCAAGTGAGACTGCTGCTCCCTCTGAAGGTAAGGGGTGCAGTTGGTTCTCTAAGCTTATGGACACGTTCTTTGTAATTGCGTTGCAATTCTGTCTCTGTACACCACCACAATGGATTTTAAAATCAAACAATATCCATATGTGTTAAAGTAGACTTCCTGCTTTAATTCTAGGGATTTGACGGAATCATCACATCACAGCCATTATGCATAGTCTATTCTCAGAAGCTCAAGGGTAATTGTATAGCTGACAAACAATTTAATGACTGGGTGAGGCCTGTCTACAGACTACTTCATGGGACATACTATGGTGCTTGCATGATGCATTCTCATTATCCAGTTAAGTAAGTAAAAAGGTTGATTCTGTTCATCTGAACGTAGTTTTTTCAGTGGGAGAAATGTTTCGTCACTTAGATGTTTGTGCTTTAAGGTTCTTGAATTGTTCATCATCTATTGTTTCCATACTTTGCAACATATGGCAAACTGCAGAGTGGTGGCAAAAAGTCACTTGGATGAGTGACAAAATGTTTCTCCCACTGAAAACGCTACATCCAGGTTAACAGAATCAACGTTTTGGGATTTACTTACCTGGATGATTGAGCATGCATCAAGAGACTTTTATTCAACTTTTTATTCAGTCTTTTATTCACAGTGGAACACTAAATGTTGTCTCATTTTAGAAATTTGATAAATTTTCAAAGAGAATTTTAGCTCGTTTTGATATTGATGGTACCAACACATTTCAGAAGTTAGGACAGGGTAGCATCCATTCTTTTTACAAGCAAATGATTTTTGGGTTTTTTTTTTTGTTTGGTTTGTTTGTTTTAACTACTACTACTTTATATATCTTCCAGATAAAAATGCTGCTCAATCCCACAATTCCCGAAGAGCTCCCAAAAACATGTGGTCCAAGGCTGAGGTTGCTGCAGTGATGAGGCATTTTAAAGACCACATAAACGAAGGGAAACTGGCCACCAAAAATGAATGCAGTCATTGCAAATTGGTAGAAGATCCGATGTTGGCAGGAAGAACAGTTCAAAACATAAGAGATTTTGTAAGAAACAGAGGATTAACTGCAAAAAGGCAGAAAAAAATGAATTAAAATAACTGTTTAGCCAGATGTGGTTTTACATCTTGGTCAGATGGCCAAACTGTTGTTAAAACTGAGTTATTGTGCAGCAGGCTGCCTGATGTTCTGTTTAAAAAAAAGTTCTTGTTAATTACAGAAGTAGTTTGTATTTCATAATTTTTTTATTTAATTTATTTAGTTTTTTTGACAGGTTCTTATTTTAATATATTTTTTTTGACAGGTTATATTTAAAATAAAAAAATATAAATGCATATTTTCTCCCCTTAATATTTACCTTTAAACTTCTATATTTTTATATTTCTGTGGTTAGCGTGGGCATTTTTGTCCATAGGGTTAGGGTTAGATTTCTTTTTTATTTATGGTTAAAATTAATGTTCAGATCCATTAATTTTATGGTTAAAATTAATGTTCAGATCCAAGAACACTAATAAAATGATGTCCCAGTAATCCTGTGTCCTGTCAGATGTGTATTCATGGTAATGATGAGCTATTTAATAATGACATCATTGTCCCTTTAAAGTCCCGATATTAGTTTTTGTGGACCTCATAAAACACATCGTTGTCAAGTGGACAATGTCTCCACAAAACACAATAGAGTCTGGTTGGTGTGTATCAGTGTATCTAGACTTCTATAGGGAGTGTATTAGGTCTGAAGTGACCCAAATTTTTTTCAGATTTTTTCGAACACTTTAACCTCGCTCCCTTGGCTCTAAGTCCTCTGGAAACGGTAGTCCCCGTAAACCACCGCCGGGCGGATTGACGTAGTATAGTCCCGCCATACCACATACACCCGTGTGTGTGTGTGTGTGTGTGTGTGTGTATGTGTAATGCTGCATGTGCTACTATGCGAGTGTGTGAGTGAGTGTGCGTGCGTGCTCGCAGAAGTAAGGTCATGGCAGGAGCTTTTTTTGAATGCATTTCCCATCAGCTTTTTTACAAGAAGTGTAGTTCATACATTGGAATAAATGTATTCTTTTCAATACTTTCTGAATATGAAATGCACATGGTGAAACGAGAACCTAAATCTTTGTGTCACAATGATTTCTATAAAAACATGTTGTTCATGGGGACAATGTGACAAATCTTTTGTGCGCGCTATTAATGATCAGTGGTAATTGAAGAGGAAGATTGAACCCAGGCTCTGGACATTTTCATGACAAGTAACAGCACAGACATCTGCTAATGAGAGAACATGTTTTTTATCATAAAGACTGTGATGTGAAGCATCGTTAAAGTGTCACTTCAGTAATGCTGCTGAGAGAAAGAAGTGTTGACTCATGTTTTTTAATAGATGACTTAAAACACTAAACTCTAATTTCAGTGGTTTAAGTTTAAACAATATAACATCTGGTAAGACGATGAGTTTTATTTCTCACTGTCCGTGTTATGTGTATCTATTTTAGAGATGGCACGGTACCACTTTTTTATGTCCGATACCGATATCATAAATTTGGATATCTGCCGATACCGATATGAATCCGATATAGTGTTTTTTAATCAATAAAACTGTTTTTTTAATATCTTGCTGCATTTTGTCAGTATAATATACATTTTACATCAGATTAAAATTTGGGTGTAAGATTCAGATAATTATTTATTAAAAGCTAGACATTTTAAATGAGAATAAGAAAGAAAAGTATGTCTTTGTGCCCCCTTTTTCCCTGTTAATGCCCTATCGGCCCCCATGGCTAAACTTTGCTAGATCCGCCCCTGCACAGTTACCAGCTGTCAGCTACGTAAAAAAGGATCCTGGTGTAGAAAGTAATATTAAATGCATTCTAACAACAGCTTATCAAGCTTAAACGTGCTGCTGTTGTTCAGCCACTGGTTTCCTCTTTCTGGTGCAAAGTGGGCCAAAAACATAAGAGAGACGGACTTGCGACAGAAAAGCCGATCAGCTGATCATTAAGCAGTTTCAGGATTGAAGTAGCAGCAGGAGAGGGAGAGAGAGAGAGAGAGAGAGAGGCAGTCGCTCCATATATCAGTTGTTAAGCTTAACGCGGGAATGCTTTACTAACATTCAGATATGAACTTACACACTGGCTTTACTTCTCTCTGGGATCACTTCCTCGGAGATGAAATGCCGTTTGGTATCGAGGCTCCAAATACACACAGCCGCTCTATCGTGAGCACACTGCTCCGACGTACTACGGTTATGAGCCGAGTTACGCCATGTCGCAAGTTTTGTGAGGTGCTTTTTTTGATATTTAATGGATCGGATTACATTTTTTATTTCTCTCCGATATCCGATCCAGTAATTTACGTCAGTATCGGACCGATATCGATACGTAATATCGGATTGGTCCATCTCTAATCTATTTATCATGTATGTTACTTTGCTCTATGGACTGTAAAATGTTTCATTGTATTCATGAAACAAACCAGAATTTCAATGTCCGAATCTTTTACTGTTTTTCTGCTTTTGTTCACTCCAAGTTTGACAAAACCTACAGACATCCAGAGTTAACTCATTAACATCGTGGAGCAATCTCAGTGTATTTAGCTGCATTTTCCCTAAACACAATCAGCTGACTGAGAGAAATGCCTGTAGTCATCCACTTTGGTCATTGTGAACGTTGAAGGAGATTTGTTCCATAGACTATATATATATATATATATATATATATATATATATATATATATATACTAGTGTTTCCTACACTTAATCGAACACTACTGTGTTCTATTTAAACCCAGATTCGTTTTATAGTTTGCAGTGAAGTTTGTTAAACCAAGAAGTCACTCTTTACTAACACATTGTAGACAAGTTTATTGCTGAACGACACAGCTCACACACTCTTTAGATTTTTGAAGTTTTGTGTGTAACAGTTTAGTCTCTCACACCTTATTCTTTTCTCCCCAGTATCACAACAGTATGACTCCCAAAGTACGTCTCAGTAAACAAACAAGGACTCTAAAGTCAGAACAGAAAGATACAGCTAGAAGATTAATGACTGCATTTTGTATGATGTGTAGTAAACTACCCCCTCGTCTTCTTCTCTGTGTTGTTGTTGTTCTTGTGTGTGTGTGTGTGTGTGTGTGTGTGTGTGTGTGTGCCTTAGAAGTCAAATAATACATTAGCCATACTTACAAAAAACATTTTTAATTTCATTTAGAACTGAGATTGTAAGCAGAAATCTTATGCTCAGCTAGAATCATGTTTCCCCACTTTCACAATGCTGAGGTGTCAGATCCACTACTGCCAACAGATGGTTTGTTACACGTGGGGCGAGAAGGGCAAGTCACCCTCTACTTACACAGCCTCACACACTATAGATTTTTAAAGTTCTTGTGTATAATGGTTTAGCCACAGATGTAACTTCTACTTTTGATAAACATCACTCCATCTGCATATTTCGTAAGAAATGAAGCGTCTTTATTAAGCTTTTATTTATAAATGTCTACACAATAATAGACACCGTGAGCTCTGTAACATTATAATCTTCTACTTCTGCTTCCATTGGTTTGCATTTTAAACTCCCAACCTTTCAGGTTGTTATGAACGACTTATATTTCTAACATTTTGTGATGTAAAAGTGAACCATGCAGCTTTTTTATTTTCTGTATGATGGAATGACTTAAGATACGAGTTATTTAAACAATTATAAATGACAGTGTGATGGCCATAGTACTTTATGTGGGTCAAATATGTTAAGGATGATGTTTCTCAATGTAAAATTGCAAAGAACTTTTGGATAGGATACAACACCTTGTAAACAGTTACCTCAGAAGCTGCTGAACCTCCTCAGATCCTGTACTGTCAGATCTATGTACGTAAGGTAAAACTTTCCACTTTGTCTGTAACGACAGTATCAAACTATAGAGCATTGTTTTTACTAAAATTCAACATTTTCAGATGAAAATTTGGCTGCTTTTTTTTTTTTAAATTTACTGTAAAAAAAAACCAACAACAACCCTGAATGCCATTTTTAGGATGATATTCTTGGAAATTCCATTTTGTTTTATATTTATGCTTTTGGAGTGAGGGTATCTAATACACATGTTGTCACTGTGTTTTGTACTACCAGCTGTGAAGGCTCTGCTTTTACTTTGAGCAGTCTGTTTTTATTTTGTCTCGTGAGTGTATTTTTCAAAGGAGATCTTCATCAGTTCGATTTTGTTACCACAAACTTTGTGTGAAGCTCACAACAGAGGTAAAGAGATTTAAACACACCAGTTTAAGGAGGCAGAGGTGAAGATGAGAGTGTCAGGGTAGATGTGCAACAGAAGCAGAGGGAACATTTTACAAGGTGATAAATGGCAGATTTAGATGATTAAGGATTTTGTTGACAAGATTTAAAGACCTGTCCATCACAGTTCCGCAACATTTCAGTTTGATTAAATTAAAGTTTTTAAACTACACAGGGTTTATTTTCTCCTCTGATAGTAATCATTTTGAACATGTCAGTGATGGAAGCAAGAATATAAAGAAAAATAGTAAATGTGTCTAATTAAACTGTTCCTGTGAACCGTAAATCATCCTTAAATATGTTCGGTGTTACAAACTTGAAGAAGCACAGAAAAGATCATCAGACGTGAATCTAATCAGTTTTAAGCCTTCATTCATATTGAAATGTTGAAATCTTTCCTGCTAGACCAAAGTGCAGCGTTTGATACTGCTGACCATAACATTTTATTACAGCTTTTTTTTTCTCTCTGTTGTTGTTGTGGTAGTTGTTTTTGTCTTTTGTTTTTTTGTTTGTTTGTTTTTTGCTTTTTTTGTTCTATTTTGTATAAAGGAAAAAGTAAATAAAAATATGATGATGTACAGCTATTATTAAATGGAGAGTCCTCTTCACACACTGAGGGTAATTATGAAGCTCCACAGTGTTCTGTGCAATGAATAAAGCTCTGTAGTTCTTGGAATAATATTTGCTGAAAAAAAAATGGTCAACTGTAGTTGCCTGCAGTGTAGGAAAAAATAACGTTGCTTTCATCAAAGTAAAAAGCTTTCATAGCAGTGAGGCATAACTTATAGAAGAATGACTTTTAGTTTTTTTGGTGCTTGTGTTAAACATTGATGGTAAAAATCTAATGAAGTATTTAGTTTGACAGCAAGCAAATAAGTTTGCTGCCATGTCTGTACAAAATTAAGAAGTTCCTGTTTTATTCATTTTCATATCAGTGTGAGTTATCTTAAAATTCTTGACCATGCGTCAGTGCAAATTGTTAGAGTTGATTCTTTTAAAATTGTCATTTGTGCAAAGTCACATGCAGATAAAATGTTTATTCCATATTAGGTTTTAGCCTTTGCATGTGGTAAGCAGTCTCTTCGCTGTAATTTTTCTGTTGCACATAAGAAACTACAAGTTCCTGTTTTTATAAGTTTAGCAGAATTGCTCTCTTCTGCTTTGTACATGTTGGTTTGTTAAAAGTTCATGCTCTAAATGGAGTGACTGAAGATGTTAAAGGGTCGCGCCATGTATGGTATGACAGGAGATGGCACACACACACACATGCTGTTGTTGCGCACACATGCTTGCCTAGGATGTATCACTGCTTTCACCAAATAAAAGGAGCAGTAAGGGAAGTCAGGTTCGGAGTCGGCTGAGTTCGGGCTTACAACTCCCTTCCCAGCAAGTAAAAGACAAAAGCGCTGTGGTCTTGCTTTGTTTACAAGGACCGGTCTCTGAGAGAGCGAGGTCTGTGAGTTTAGACCCAACACAAATCATATTCCGGAGCTTTATAACTAAGGGTCAGTTCAGCAGAGGACCCACACACTCTTCACTCAGCCTGATGGTAAGTTAATTTCTGTTTGTATTAGGATGGTGACACATTTGGTGCAGCACAGAATAACCTGTTAATTCAAGTCATGCTGTGATACTGCATTATGTTATTACCTGTAAAGACACTGCAGCCAGTAATAGTGAGCTAATTCTGTTTTCTCCTAAAGGGAAGATGATGTATTAAAATGACTTTTTTTATTATTCTGTTTTTTCAGGATGTCCTTTGGATGATTGTCCTCACTGTTGGTCTGCTTGGCTCACATTGTGAGGGCGCTATATCCTGTAAAAATGAAAACGGAGATAATGTAGACTGGTAAGACAACATCTGAGCTATTCATTCATGTATACTGAATTACACAGTGACTTTGGTCTTCAAGTGCTTCAAAGCTACTCTATGGTACCTTTTGCACCTGTGTTTCAACATCGTAATAGATGATGTTCAGACACTGTAACACTATTTTACACTGTTATTATCAGTTATTTTATATATTTCCATTTCATAAATAACGTCATTTGGGCAGTAAGACATTACGAATACCTAAAACTATGAAGACAACATGCAATACTGTGGCACTTGCCTCCTTTCTCCAGCCCTGCACATCTATTTTAATCACTCGTATTATTCTCATTTTATTGATCAAAAGAGGAAACAGGGAAAGAAAACACTTTGCAAAGTTTCACAAGCTTCATCACATTTTAGCATCATGAGGAAGCCAGTGGAAAATAGCATTCATAAAAGGCTCTGTTATTCATAGTTAAAGGTTTTCAGTCATATCTCTTCTTACTCATACAGGTGCTTGTGAGACTCGGGTATAACAGGGTTTGTTATTTTCTTCTTCCATGCTCGGTTACGCTTCTCATCATTTATTGTGATCTTTGAATTTACTGACTTGTCTCTGACATCACCAGGTTTATTTTGTACAAGGTGCGTTGTGGGATTGATTATGTTTACATTGATTCAACCGACCAGAACCTCAAAAAGAATAACAAGGATGTCAACAACCAAGCTGGTGTCCTGGCACATACCCTGAAGCCCTACTTTGAAAGAGTGAGAATAACTCCATGAGTTTCTGTTATTAGTGTGTATGCCCCTTGAGACAATATGTAAGTTATATTATGTTTTTGTCAATTCTTTCATATGCAGTCATCAAATTCTGCATTCGTTGCATACAATGATCAACCACCGAATCAAAATACTGCAAGTTCCACCTATGGCCACAGCAAAGGTGGGTAGAAACAATTATTTCTGAAAGTAAACTTTTATGGAAAGCGAAATATTTAATAATTTCTTCAGTTCAGCTGCAGGAACTTTTTCTCAATATTAAAAATTGAGTTTGCTGCAAAGCTCCAACCTGTGATGTGTCACAATAAAAAAACATTCTGATTTTCTGAGTACAAGTCAGTTTAGTTTATTAATTTAGCACATTTAAATGTAATATAAGAGAAATAAAACACAGAGTTCACCCTCAGACTACATGAATTATAATATGAATTGTTCCTATGGACTCTTTCGCCCTGGGTTTAATCTGAACATGGTTGTCAATGTAAGAATACCAGGACAGGCAAAAGATGTTCAGTATATTAAGGCTTCCCACCTCACTGCTGCATTTTAAACCAGCTGTAAACTGGATCACTGAAACTAGCTTGTTAGGAAGGAAATGCATGAGTGACTTTCTGTGTCTTTAATGGAAAGCAGGATTTGACATCAGCAGGTCCAATCATAACGTTCTGTAACAATAGTAAAAAACAAACCTTATTTAAATGTGCTCTCCTTCTTCACGCTTACGTTTGAGCATCAGAACCATAGCTGCTGTTATTCTCAGATCACTCAGCAGATGTTCTCTTCTTAATAATTGCATGTGCTCTTTCATGTTCTTGTTCTGTAGGAGTTGTGATGATGGATAAGGATAATGTAGTCTGGCTTTTACACAGCACACCAAAATTCCCCGAGGGAGATGAAAGCAATAATTTCTATCCTAAAAATGGGGAAAGGAACGCACAGATATTTATGTGTGTAACACTGAAATCTACAGAGTCTGCACAAATAGGTAAGGCAGCATGTCCAAGTTATTTCTTCATGTCTAGAGTGTATGTGAAGTCTTAACACAGTAACATGTACATCCCTCATTTTAATGTTTTTCAGCTCAGCATCTTAAAGATATCAATGCTCATATATTTAAAGAGCACAATCCTGAAAAACTCAAAGATTCTTCCAACGTACAACAAACGCTGCCCTATGACAAAGACTTGTTGTCAGCCGGTGGTCAGCAGTTTAAACACTTTGTCAAACAAATCTCCAACAAAACTGATCCTGAAGGAGATCTTTATGTAACCATTGCTGACACACTACGGAGCAATTTATACATCCAGACCTGGCGCAGCAAACCTGGCAAACCTTTTAGGACTAAGAATAACCACACACTTTACAACATCATGTCAGTAAAAACTGCTGCAGGTAATTGGAGTCGTGGATGTGATCATTCCAAATGGTGTGTTTCTGAAAGTAAAGATTGGATGTGTGTTGGTGACTCAAACAGAGAACCATCCCAGTTCGAAAGGCCTGGTGGTGCACTGTGCATTAATAGCAAACTTGTGGCAGATGAATTTAGGCAAATTACAAATATTACAAACATTATTGGCACTGATAGTGACACTGACTGTGACACTACCAGTGTCAGATCCTCCAAAAGAAAACGAGTAGGTAAATCTAAGTTAACTGCAGCAGACAAGCGTCTCGGTCTTGTTTTCTATCTACGTTCACCAGTTTTGAATTCATTGTAAATTCATTTTATCAAAGTGAAGCTGACTTGAATCTGGTGCTGACATCGTCACTCTTGTCAGTGTTATCTAATGTTTCTGTGAATGGTATGAAATTAAAAACATTTGATGGATATTTCACAGTGTGACTCTTTCACCCATGGAAACCAGAAAAGGCTGAAATAAATGACTTTGCATGAATCCGTCTTGTTTTTACTCTGAGGTCCTGTTTCTGTCTGAAGACTTTTAAAAGTATTCAAACTAGCCCCTGCAGTCAGACATCTTTATTTTTATGGTTTAGTAGATTTTGATTTGCCAAACCAGGTTTTATATTGAGATTTTTCTTCTGTAACAGGTCTTCTTTATTACATAACAATAACTGTAGCATGTGGCACTTTTATTATATATTTGTATAGAAATTATTTTCACAGTTCAAATATTCATTTTTTGCTACATTATTTGTTGTACTTTATGCAAATTGGTGCATATGTGATATTATTACGGGTTTTTATGATGAATAAGAAGCACAGAAAAATTAAAATATTAATGTAAATGATCACCTGGGGAAATTAAGAGCTCATATCAGTTATGTTTTCTTGTTTTGTACTTTTTCCTTTTTTTCCACTTCCACTAGGTGTTCTCTAACTTGACAGTGGATATTTGAAAGTAGAGTAACTACTAAGTAGATCTGTCTGTGTTGATGTTGAAAGATTAATAATCTGATTCTGACTGTAAATGTTAAGCTGATTATTGTGCACGTGCCATTCAGGCCTTCTAACAGCAGAAGAAAGCATCGATACCGGTGGTACATACTGTCAGTATTTAGACGGTGACATGGGTTGTGTAATTTGGCCTCCTTACATCATCACAAAGGTTTTTGACTCAAACACTGTGACCGATGCAACCAATCAGAATGACTTCAGAGCGTGATCACTTTATTCATTTTATCCATTTGTAATTCATTCTTATGCTAAAAAAACGCTCTCAGTATTTGGACAGTTACACGTTTTTCTTTAACTTCAGAGCTTCAGCATCTCCAGTGTGAAGTAAATGATGCTCACTGTGTTAATGTGCAAAGACACAAAGATACAGTTTGGTCCAATAGTATTTAAACAATTGCACAATTCTAATTTTTGTACAGCAATACAAAAATGTCTTTTAAATCCAATGCTCAATAATGATGGATGTGTAGCTTTTCAGCTCTAATCCAAAGGGTATAATCAGAGTACTGTACATAGTTTTTAGGAGTTACTGATATTCTTATAGAGTATCAGATTTTCAGAGGCTTCAAAGTCGTTGGACAATTTGAAGTCTAGAAGCTGTGGACATAACAAAGTGCTGCTTTCATCACTTGAGATGCTTGGACAGGTCTCTTTACCTGCAGTTTTGTCTGAATGAGCATGTTCTATTGGGTTTGAAGAATACCTCATTATTCTTCACTGACCAGTTTTACAGCATTTGATAATCAGTGACAGCATTTCCACTGCAGCCCTGCAGGCTGGATCTAACTGTTTCACAGCGCAGTAACCATGCTTTATTTCAGACTAATGGTGCTGAACTTACAGAATAAAAATGTTTTACTGGATAAATACTACAATAATTAGAATAACCTTTGTTTGCACTACACAGTTTGAATCAGGGTGATCGTGGCTCAAGAGTTGGGAGTTCGCCTTGTAATTGGAAGGTTGCCGGTTCGAGCCCCAGCTTGGGGCTAGTCTCGGTCGTTGTGTCCTTGGGCAAGACACTTCACCTGTTGCCTACTGGTGGTAGTCAGAGGGCCCGGTGGCGCCAGTGTCCGGCAGCCTCGCCTCTGTCAGTGTGCCCCAGGGTGGCTGTGGCTACAATGTAGCTTGCCATCACCAGTGTGTGAATGGGTGGATGACTGGTTGTGTAAAGCACTTTGGGGTCCTTAGGGACTAGAAAAGTGCTATACAAATACAGGCCATTTACCATTTACACAGTTTGAAGGAAAAAAAAAAACACATTAACGATAATATGCATGATCAGCTATGTAGTATCAGGTTCACTCCGTTTATACAAATACACACAAACTGAACTTTACCTCTGCTTAACTTACTTAACTGTAAACCTTCATCTGTGCATGTTCAGAGTGAGTGACAGCATTTTACAGTGTCAGGAAATAAGTGAATATTAGAAATGCACAGTGATAGGGCCGAGCTGTCAGAGTGCTCACATAATGTTATCTTCATAAACATAATCGCAGTAACCAAAACAAATACTCAGAAACTCAGCAGCAATCTTTAAATTCATTTAAACAACAATAATTCATTTAATACAACAATAAAATGAGACATCCAAAAAATGTGCACAGAATATGACACATTTAACATGTGTGAAATGTTGAGCAGTGTGCAGAAGCTTTGGTCTTTGTCAGTGCCCTCAGACAGAACACCTCACACCCACGGGGCACAAATCCACAACGTGCACCACAATGTACAATTACACCAAATAATATTGACCTTCGGAGCTTGTCTGTCAGGTCAAATCCTTGTGATATCACGGTGGTTAACAGTGAGCTTTTTTTTTGTTAGGTTAGAAAACAGCAACAGTGCTGCAGTTCCTGTATGAACTGAACAACTTTGAAAATCTAAGAAAGAGTTGAGCTTCTCTCTTTGAAAGCTAAGAGGGACAGACTGAACATGCAGACTGGATGGACTTTGTCACACTGGATCATGAAACGAGGAACAATCATCAATCAGGAACGATCATATAGCTCTGTCATCTTATTTGTTGTGATTTAGTGTGCGATTGTGTCCATGGGCAGAGTTTTTTCATCTGGAAGTGATCTCATTCTCAGATGTTTCACTGACTTGATCACAAAATCTCTCAAACTTTTCTCCCTTTCAAAAGTAAAACAGCTGAGAGATGTAAAGCTAAGACAAATACTAATGAAATAAATGCAGTTATGCGCTTTTATTTTCATCTGCATTGAAACCTGGATTTAAGAAAAGGTTTCTTCTGCTGCTCCATTTGAAGCTGCTTGCTTGTGCTGCCCTCTGCTGGTCAATCAGGTGATCTTCCAGAATCTCTTAACTTTTGTTAACACAAGTGTTTAAATGAGCTTCATCTTTGGATAAGCGTTTTGCAACATTTTTAAAATTCCCCATCGTCTTGGAGCTGGAGGCTGGAGGCTGGAGTTCTCTGCTCGGCCTGCAGAGGGCGCTGCATTAAAACGCCGTCAGTCTGTAACGAAGGTGAGTCCAAACAGCTGAATAGTTTTTGGAACATGATCACGTGATCAGAGAGCTGCAGATACTGCACAGTGCAGCAGTGCACTGACTCTGTGCTGTGTTAGTGTTGTGGAGCTGAGATGATGATGTTTGAAGAACTGTTAACTGTTGACAGTTAGAGCTCTGTAAATAAATCCTGATGTATTCACCTGTTTTTCTCCATCCCTGTGTTACGGAAACCTTGGGACGGTCGGACGATTTGACAACATCCTCTCAGCTGCTCTTGTCTTTGTTTCATTATTGCTAACACTGTGAGGTGGAATGAAAGCCTTCAAAATCTAGTTTTAGTCTAAGAAAACTTTAAAAAAAATCTTTCCAGCTTGCAAAGATAAATAAGGATATTAATATCATGCTAACAAGGAATTAGATACTTTACCAAGAAATCATAAGGACCAACCCACATAGCTGACAAGTCTGGCCCGGATCTGGTGTCAAACCGGCACTGCTAGCTGACTTCTGGTATGGTAAGTGATGTGTCATCCAGATATTGGCCAGGCCTGGCAATGATGCAGGTTTGTGAGTGTACACTTTATCCAAAACCTAGTGAGGGTTTACTCATGGTTGCCATCGGGTGACTGTAGCTCAGGAGGTAGAGCAGGTCCTCCAGTCTGCATGTCAAGAGTGTGAATGTGTATGAATGTAGTTAGGAACCACTCAGTTTAGAGAAAGTGTTTGATTGGGTGAATGTGGCATGTTGTATAGAGCACTTTGAGTAATCCGGGAGAGTAGAAAAGTGCTTTGTAAGAATCAGTCCCTTCACTGTCTGAGTACGACGAGTAACACTCGTATTGTTACTTTTGCACTATTATGTTCCGGCACGTTGTTATTGTTGTTATTACATGGCTTGATTAAGGTACACATTACATCTGGGGCTGGAGCTGAAATAGTTCTGGGACAGGGACAGGCACAGGGCAGCACTGTGTCTGCAGCTGGCCCGTGGCTGCACACAACTTGCACATAGCCCACATACCACAAAGAATGACGGCTAGGGGTGGGTTTTTATAATCGATTCATCGATTAAAATCGATTCTGGCTTGGATAACGTGAAATCGATTCATTAAAATCCTGAATCGATTTTTCAATATAAATTTATTTTGCCCAAAATGCTAGAATCTCAGGTGAAACCTCAAAATTTCAACAACCACTAAACAGCTAAGACAGTAAATGAGAGCAGGAACATGGACGTAAACACAGCGCGGACCCGCTGAAAAGAATCAGTGAGATGTCACCTTTCTCACCTGACGGCACGGACACGGTCGGGGCTGAAAGCCGACAGCTCGCTGGGTCCGAGCTTTGTGTTCACGCCCTTTTTGAGCCGATTCTACAGCTGTTAGTTTTATCTCTCTCCAAACAATATTGACCGAACCAGCAGTAAAAGAAGATCCAAACTACGCTTCACATAAACATCGTCATGAATTCCCTCTGACTTTTTATATTTTGCTTCCACCACGATAAAATCACACTTCATGCACAGCTCGCTCTCTCTCTCTCTCTCTCTGTACTTCAAGAACAGTTTCCCGTCTAAAAATCTGTTTTCTGCATTATTCGCTTGTTACAAGTCTACCATTGTTTACAGCGCTGTCGGCCGCTGTTTTTTTTTGTTTTGTTTTGTTTTTGTCGTTTTACATACTTCCGAAAAGAAAACCTAATTTCTGCCGTTCAATACTGAACAAATTTAAACTTTTTAAAATTATGCAAAATGCAAAAGGCTCAGCCGTGTCTCTAATAAAACCGCTGTAACGTCAGAGGTAATGTTCATATGTTGATTAATGGTTTTCTTTCGTTTTTGATCTACTGCAGAATATTTTTTATAAAATCCCAGGCCAGGAAAAATCACCCTCATGTTTTTCTGTGTTTTATCTTCAGCTACTTTGACACAAAGGCATCTGCTGTGACGCTCACACCTTTGATAAAGTCTTGCGTGTGTCAGCTTCCTTTTTATAGATACAAAAATATGTAAATGTACTGATCTGAATTATAATATTTCTGACTGTCAAAATTTCCCAGAATCAAATCGAATCGAATCGAATTGAATCGAATCGTGGATCGAATCGATTCGGGACTTTGTGAATCGGAATCAAATCGATTCTAGAAATCAGTGATGATACCCAGCCCTAATGACGGCCCTTTGGTGGCCCAGATCAGGTTTGCCAGAGCTAATCTACACATGAGCCAGCACAGGACCACCAGTGTGTCTGCAACTGGCCTTGTGCTGGCCCATCTGTGGGCCACCTCTGGCAAACCAGATCTGGACCAGTTAATGTGAGATGCCAAAAAGCGAGAGGGAGACCTTTCAGTGATGCTTTTCAGAAATCGGAGAAACACTCCCCACAAACATCCAGGTTTTGCTCTTTCAGCTGGGCTGAGCAGATGTGAATGTCTGACTGAAGAAACTAATGAAACAAGAAGTAGAAACCTCCTCAACAGGATCTACACTGAGCTCTACATCACAGAGGAACAGAGGGAGGGAGTTCATACCCAACATGAGGTGAGGCAGCTGGAGATGGCTTCCAAGATCCTCCATGATCCTCCAATCAAGTGCCAGGACGTCTTTAAAGCCTTACCTGACCAACAGAGACCCCTCAGAGTGGTTCTGAAGAATGCTGTCACTTTTGTTGGAAAAAAACTTCTTAGTGCAGAAGTTCACTCTGGACTGGGCAGAAGGTTTGTAGAACCAAGACATCAGTGTAGTGATTCTGCTTTCATTCAGGGATCTGAACCTGATCAGAGATGAGCAGAATTGTTTCCATCCAACATTACAGAAGGTCACAGCAGAGAAGCTCGCTGTCTGTAAACTTTTGTTCATCTTTGACGGTGTGGATGAAAGCAGACTTTAATTGGATTTCTCTAACAGGAAGCTTGTGTCTGATGTCACACAGAAGTCATCAGTCAGCGAGCTGCTGACAAACCTCATCGAGAGGAATCTGCTTACCTCTGCTCTCATCTGGATAACTTCTAGACCTGCAGCAGCCAATCAGATCCCTCCTACATGTGTTGGCAGAGTGACAGAAGTAAGAGGCTTCACTGACACCCAGAAGGAGGAGTACTTCAGGAGGAGATTCGGTGATGAAGAGCTGTCCAGCAGAACCATCTCCCACATCTCATGTGTAGAATCCCAGTCTTCTGCTGGATCACTGCTACAGTTCTGGAGCACATGTTGACTACAGAGCAGAGAGGAGAGCTGCCCAAGACCCTGACTGACATGTACTTACACTTCCTGCTTGTTCAGACAAAGGAAGCCAGAGGTGGTGGAGGGTCACTGATCCCCAAGGACCCCAAGAAGGGACCGGTCCCATCCAACTATCGACCAATAACCTGCCTCAGTACTACATGGAAGCTCCTGTCAGGCATCATATCGGCTAAGATGAACAGGCACATGGGTCAATACATGAGCGGGGCACAGAAAGGGATTGGCAAGAATACCAGAGGCGCAAAACACCAGCTACTGGTAGACAGAACAGTCAGCCGAGACTGCAAGACCAGACTGACCAACATGTGCACAGCCTGGATTGATTACAAGAAGCCCTATGACTCAATGCCCCACAGCTGGATACTGGAATGCCTAGAACTGTACAAAATCAACAGGACCCTAAGAGCCTTCATCAGGAACTCAATGGGGATGTGGCGTACAACACTAGAGGCCAACTCCAAGCCCATAGCACAAGTCACCATCAAGTGCGGGATCTACCAAGGAGATGCTCTGTCCCCACTGCTGTTCTGCATAGGCCTGAACCCCCTCAGTGAGATCATTAACAAGACTGGCTACGGATACCGACTACGGAACGGAGCAGTTGTCAGCCACCTCCTGTACATGGATGACATCAAACTGTATGCCAAGAGTGAACGAGACATCGATTCACTGATCCACACTACCAGGATATACAGCAATGACATTGGGATGTCATTGGGGCTGGAGAAGTGTAGTCGGATGATAACAAAGAGAGGGAAGGTAGTCAGAACTGAGGGGATCGAACTACCAGAAGGCAACATTGCAGACATAGAGGACAGTTACAAGTACCTGGGGATCCCGCAGGCAAATGGGAACCATGAAGAGGCCGCTAGGAAAGCTGCAACCACCAAGTACCTGCAGAGGGTCAGGCAAGTCCTGAGGAGTCAGCTGAACGGTAAGAACAAGATCCGGGCTATCAACAGCTTCGCCCTGCCCGTGATCAGGTACCCAGCTGGTATAATAAGTTGGCCAAAGGAGGAGATAGAAGCCACTGACATAAAGACAAGAAAGCTCCTTACCGAGCATGGAGGGTTTCACCCCAAGTCCAGCACTCTAAGGCTGTACGCTAAGCGGAAGGAAGGAGGCCGGGGACTGGTGAGTGTCAGCACCACAGTCCAGGATGAGACAAGAAACATCCACAAATACATCACGAAGATGGCCCCAACTGACAGCGTGCTCAGTGAATACCTCAGGCAGCAGAAACCCAAGAAAGAGGAGGGAGACGAGGAACCATCATGGAAGGACAGGCTCCTGCACGGTATGTACCACCGGCAGATAGAGGAGGTGGCTGATATCCAGAAATCCTACCAGTGGCTGGACAAAGCTGGACTGAAAGACAGCACAGAGGCACTAATCATGGCAGCACAAGAACAAGCTCTGAGTACAAGATCCATAGAGGCTGGGGTCTATCACACCAGGCAAGACCCCAGGTGCAGGCTGTGTAAAGATGCCCCAGAGACAATCCAGCACATAACAGCAGGGTGCAAGATGCTAGCAGGCAGGGCATACATGGAACGCCATAACCAAGTGGCCGGCATGGTATACAGAAACATCTGTGCCGAATATGGCCTGGAAGTTCCGAGGTCAAAATGGGAGACACCCCCAAGGGTGGTGGAGAATGACCGAGCTAAGATCCTGTGGGACTTCCAGATACAGACGGACAAAATGGTGGTGGCTAACCAACCGGACATAGTGGTGGTAGACAAACAGAAGAAGACGGCTGTAGTGATCGATGTAGCGGTTCCGAATGACAGCAATATCAGAAAGAAGGAACACGAGAAGCTTGAGAAATACCAAGGGCTCAGAGAAGAGCTCGAGTGGATGTGGAGGGTGAAGGTAACGGTGGTCCCCGTGGTAATCGGAGCACTAGGTGTGGTGACTCCCAGGCTAGGTGAGTGGCTCCAGCAGATCCCGGGAACAACATCGGAGATCTCTGTCCAGAAGAGCGCAGTCCTGAGAACAGCTAAGATACTGCGCAGGACCCTCAAGCTCCCAGGCCTCTGGTAGAGGACCCGAGCTTGAAGGATAAACCGCCCGCAGGGGCATGCTGGGTGTTTTATATATATATATATATATATATATATATATATATATATATATATATATATATATATATATATATATATATATATATATATATATATATTACAGCAGTGAGCTTGAACTCTGGGTCAAAGATTCAAGTAGCAGTTATTTATATTTCCTATCACCTTAAATCTTCACTCAAAGGCAAGTATCTTTGACAGTGTATATATAGATGTATTATGCATAAGAGACAAATATTGTTCGTTTAATATGTTGGCATTATTACATTTGGCTCAATGCTTACATACATGTGTAAAAAGGAAAATGTACGAGCTGTGAAAACTGTTTCTGATAGAATGAAGAGTAGACTGATATATTAAATATTCCTTTATTGGGTGAGAAAATCATACCATGTCATAACTGCTTTAAGTCATACAGAATAGATATCAGAGCCTTAAACAGGCTGACTTCTGCTAAATGGGTCAAACTGGGCAGAAAGTATACAAACACATAACATCCTTATAGAATATGATGTAACACTATAGATCAACTTACCTCAGAATATATAAAGCATATAAACAATTACAGCAATATGATACAACAAACACAGCAGTACTACTAATCCAAAATACTCAAAGCTTCATAGAACTGAAACAAACATTTATTTTTAGCTCCATTCTGCTGCTGATACATACTTTAGGTTTCTGAACATTAAACTTGTTGCTGCCTTTCATAGTGTGTAACCTGAAGGCCCTGAGTACTTTCTCCCACACTGAAAACACTGGAATGATATAATTATTTGAACATTACCTAATAAGACTGATTCAGGACAGACAATTAGTTATTTTAAACTTTTCTAGAAGTCCCTCACAAACAGGGAACAGTCTGTCTATTCTCTCCATCTGTCAGCTGCTGCTGGCTCTTCCTCCTCCTCTTCCTCACACACTGCTGAGTTTGTCCTGGTGGATCATCAGGGGTGCAAAGCCTCACAGATGATGTGCAGCAGTGGGTCCCTCAGTCTGTCCTCACTCTGGACACTTGCAGTTGTCACACATGGAAATCAAATGTGTGATAAGCTGCAGGATTCAAACACAAGTGTAACTTATAAATACATGTTCATACTTTTATTCCACAATCAGAGAGAAGGAAAAAGAGAGAGAGTGCAGGACAGACAGACAGGTGACAGTCTCAGGTGTATACACTGCTACAAAACAGCACAAGAGAAGGAGGATTTATTGTTTGTGTTATTACGAGTGCTAAACAAGAAGAGTTCCCAGATGGTACAGTGGACACATGTGTGACTCCTGTGATTAAAGCATCTTTCTTTCAGTTTAACGAGTGAACCGTCAGCTCGTTCAAACACACGTTAAAGTCCATTTGGCTCGACACCACCGAACAGAGGCAGCAATATAACATAGCTAACATTAACAGTGCAGTGAATCCTGCTTGTGCCGTGATATTCAGGACTGCAAACCGAGCAGCATTCACTGACTTTCAGCTTGTTGTGTTTGTGGATATATGACTGACTTTAATTATCCATAAAATCATCACATTCTCTGTAAGATTAAGGTCAACTAGATATATATATTTAGAAGTAGAGGCTTTAAAACCAAGTTAACGCTGAAAGTACAAACATCACTAATGTCACATAACTTTGCCGACATGTAGCCAACAGTAATGTTTTAATGTTCTTCGTTATTAAACATTCGCACATAAATAAGTGACATGATATTCAGTACTTACTTTTGACAGTTCACTCTTCGGCCGCTCCCTGCCGTATTTTGCGGCAAACTTATCCACACCCACCGCCGCGCTATGAATTGTGGAATATATGGGACCACGAAGCGTGCACTGGACCACGCTTGATATTTGGGAAATTGACGGCGCATTTGGAATACACATTTGAAGTACACTTCAAATTGGGACAGCCGTCGTCGCGTGGCGGTGACGTAATCGCACTCAAAATGCGTACTTCAAGCGTGCGGTCTCATTGAGATAACCAACATACTACCAAGAAGGTGGCTGAAAATGAAGCGTGCGTCGCTTTTTTGCTTTAATAGCACATTTCAACATCACAGATTCACATACATAATATCTTTGTTTCCTTAAAATAAACTCTGTTAGCAGCTATCACAACCATTGGCATAAGACACATTTTCTTTCTGTGTTAAAGTTTGTGCAATTTTCAGTACACTGTGTGCCACAGACTCTGTAATTCACATTTGCATGAGACATTTAAATATTCTTCTGAAAACGAAACTCTTACAAATACAAATGTAAATCCAGTAGCTTTTTAACATCAAAAGATGGCAGTACAAACGTTAGTAAATATGTCTAAATGCTCTTTTTCCTTTAACCTCCTAAGACCCGAACTCTTCCACTGCATGCATTTTTAATTTCTCTTTGATATTTGGGCTGATTGGGTCCTGATGAATGTAAAAACGAAGGATTACTAGATTTTTTTTTTACCTAATTTTTGTTTCTAAGAAAAATAAGAGCCACATATGAGGATATTCATTTAAAAATTCGAACAACAGTAGCACAAGAACACAGCACAAGAACAGTAGCAGTATAATGTCCTCATAAGTGGATATCAGGCCCTTGTAGAGCAAAATTTAGTATTTTGGTCTAAATAACCCAAAATGTGATGTCCACATATGTGGACGCCAGGTCCTAGGAGGTTAAAATTTAACCTTTGCAATAAATGGATGTTTACACAAACTGTTCTTGTTTAAAGGATCTAGAAACTTTAGAGTGTTTTTGGAGGAATTGAAACAAATCAATAATAAAACTGTTTTATTGTAAAAACTTCAAATGTAGAAAAAAAAAGTTTAGGGCCGGGCAAACATCAAAACAATAGTAATGATTATAATTGGGTTTGTTGTAGACCATAGTCTAACTAAAAATGATGTGCTTGAGGTGTGTATTTTGACAGCTAGAATACATTGTATCTAATAGTGGAGACTAATGAGCCAAACAGAAAACCTTGGTTATGGTTCTGCTATCTCTGGCAGCAAATAAAAAAAATCAAGCACTTGCAAGAAGTCTTTCACATTTCGGCAAACTCTTCATTGCAGAATTGTTTCAATTCAGCCACACTGGAGGTTTTTCCAGCATAAATGGCCTTTCAAAGCATCTCAATTCAAACCTCCTTTCCTGGAGACCCAAAGCCTTAGAAATGGCTTTGTAACCTTTTGCAGATAGATAGATGCCAATGGCTTTGTTTCTTTAGATTTCTTTCCTTAGTTTTGCTTTTCAAAATCTTTTAACCTACTTCATTTGTCAGAGAGGTTCTTTTTAGGTGACTTCTTGAGTTAAAATCCAGCCTAGGTGTGGGTAGTGAAATCGAACTCAGCTTTCTAAAATGTGGTTAATCACAGTTAATTCATGATTTTACAAGGTGGGAAATAATTTTTTTAACATAGGGCCAGGTAGGTTAGGAGACCTTTTTCGTTTAAAATCATTTCAAAACTGTGTTTTGTATTTACTCAGGTTATCTTTGTCTAATATTACATTCTGTTTGATGAATGGCTAATATCAAAATAAAGACTAGTATTCAAGCCTGAATGATATAAATGCATGAGCACTAAGTCAGCAGGTGACAAAAAAATAAAAAATAAAAATAACTGAAGTGTATACAAAAGCACATAGAGCAACTTTTTGTTATCATTTGGATGATCTGTGAAGGTTAACATGATGATGATCCATAAAAGTAGTAAAAAAATTACTTTAGGCATTTTAGATAGAAAATAGTTGATTAGGATATAGTAGTACTGAGCTGCACATTCAAAAACAGAATGCATCCTAATGGATTATCAATAATTTATTTCCATGTTTTATTCTTTCTTCAGACTTAGGCTCTGCAATCTGTCAGAGAGCTTCTGTACTGCTCTGTTTTCTGCTCTGAAATCCAACCCATCCCACCTGCAACATCTGGACCTGGGTTTCAACAACCTACAGGATTCAGGAGTAAAACAGCTTTGTATTTATCTGGAGAGTCCACACTGTAGACTGGAGACTCTGAAGTCAGTTCCCTTACTGTCAGCTACTACTGTAAATCTTATAGTTTATGTATCTATATAATATTCGTGCATATAGCTGTGAATGTTCTTTTCTGTTTTCTTTTCCTAAACTTGTTTTGCCGTCATAAAACACATTAAATTTGTTTGCAATTAGGATGATTAATGAAAAAGAAACATTCTTTGCTTTCTGTTTTTGGTTCAGAACACATACAGACACACACGCACACACACAGATTGTGCGTCTGTTTTTAGCTGCAGTGTTTGAAGTATCTATAGTGTATTGATTCTGTAATAAGAGGCTTCATTAAGCTTATTAGCATGGCATTTATCACTGAACGTGTTTGAATATTGTGCTGAACAGCACATTAACAATCTAAACACATCTAATTGGATTATCAGTTATTGAATCCACCTTTTTTTTATTTATTCAGTTTGGAAAGCTGCAGTTTGTCCGAGATCAGCTGTGCTTCTCTGGTCTGTGCGCTGAAGTTCAAGCCCTCTCATCTGAAACATCTTGACCTAAGTAAAAACAAACTGCAGAATTCAGGAGTGAAAGAGCTGCATGTTTTTTTGGACAGTCCGTACTGCAAACTAGAAACCCTGAGGTCAGTTCACTTACTGGCTCTTATCACTGAAAATGTTATAATAATAATTATTAACATAAAATGTTATATTTACGTTTATTATTATGGAAGTTATGTTTCTACATAACTTTCATTCAAAACAGCTGTAAATTTGCTTTTAATAATTTGATATGTTGTTGCAAGAGACATTAGATTTAATATACGAAATATGGAAGTTTGATGAAAGAGAAATGTTTTAGCTTCTTTTTATGTCACTGTGCATTAATATTGAATCTTATACACAAACAATCCACATACACACATGTTACCATATAAATAAATACAGATTAGGTGATTTGCCTATTGTACAGGACACAGTAATGTTGAGCTGCACATTTAACACCTGAAAACATCTGACTGGATTATGAATTATTTTATCTCTATCTTTTATTCTTGACTTAGATTGGAGCACTGCAGTTTGTCAGAGATCAGCTGTGCTGCTTTGGTCTTTCTTCTCAAGTCCAACTCCTCCCATCTGAAACATCTGGACCTGGCTGGAAACAGGCTACAGGATTCTGTGTATTTTTCAGGAGAGTACAAACTGTGAATTGGAGACTCTGAGGTCAGTTCGGCTGGCTGTTACTACTGTAAATTTTATCACTGTATTCCTGAAAGCATAAAGGTTTCTTTTTTGTTGTCTTCTGTTTTCCTTTTTGTTGTCAAAAAGACAACATTTTTAATAGTACATTTGATGAAGACTTTCTTTGCTTTATATTTTTTTCAGTAAGACTTCACAAAAATGTCTGATCCTTCAGAACACACACACTTCCACACCACACACAAAGATTAAGGCATGTTGTGAGATGCCATGTTTAAATTATCTGTACTTTATGATGCTGTATCAAGTATGTTATTCATCATTGTTGACATGAATAAGCATTTCAATATTGTTCTGATATTTCAATGATGTGTATAGAAGGCTGACATGATGATGATCTTCACTTACAAGAGAGCAAAGTTAGTGTGTACTCATTTTAGACTGTAATGTTCAGCTCTGCATTTAAAAGCTAATCACATCTCATTGAAATATCAATTATTTTATTGTATTATCATTTATTCAGTCTTGAAAGCTGCAGTTTGTCAGAGATCAGTTGTGATGCACTGGTCTGTGCTCTGAAGTCTAACCCCTCCCCTATGAGACATCTCAACTTAAGCAGAAACAAGCTGAAGAATTCTGGAGTGACCCTGCTGTGTGATTTTCTAGCGAGTTCACACTGTAGACTCTGAGGTAAGTTTACTTGTTGCTTAATTTTACTATTAAGGATCAAACATATCTATGAAATCACACAGAAATAAACAAAAATGGGGTAAAAATACTTTTCTCCTTTAACTTTCTAAATATAAATAAGTCTAATATTTTTAGTGACAATAAACCAATATATATAGATTATATATATTAGTGTCTACACAGCCATAGTGATAGATGTAGCTATACCGAGTGATAACAACATCAGAATGAAGTAACATGAGAAGCTTGAGAAGAAGTGGATGGTGAAGGCATATATATACAGTGGTCCCTCATTTATCGCGGTAGTTGCATTCTAGAAATAACCTGCGATAGGTGAAATCCGCGAAGTACCCAACTTAATTTTTTTACAATTATTATAGATGTTTTAAGGCTGTAAAACCCCTCAGTACACACTTTATACACTTTTCTCAGACAGGCATGAATATTTTCACCCTTTTCTCTCTTGTTTAAACACTCTCAAAGTTCAAACCTTCATAGAAAAATAAGTCCAGTATTATAGAATGAAACCAAAGGCATCCGCGGTTGCCTTTGATGGTGCAAAACATTTCATCAACATTGTTGTGTTTGCTGGGCAAAACACTACAGCACTTCAGAGTCACACTGCTAGCGATCAAAGATTTATGTAAATTTGACAAGCTGAACACATTCTGTACTGTACAGGAGACACGGCACAAGATTGACTGACAATGGTCTACAGCCAATCAGGACGCAGAACACAATGCGCTGTAAGACAAAAAAAAAGCATGCAAGATGCAAAAAAAATCCGGTAAACAGCGAGGCCACGAAAGGTGAACCGCGTTATAGCGAGGGACCACTGTATATATGTGTGTGTGTGTGTGTGTGTGTGTGTGTAGAGCAGGGGTGCCCAATCCCAGTCCTCGAGAGCTACCGTCCTGCAGCTTTTAGATGGATCCTTGTTCCGACACACCTGAATCAAATGAATGGCTTGTTATCAGGCATTTGCCAAACTTGATGGCATGCTGAAGAGGCAATCAAACCATTTGATTCAGCTGTGTTGGAGTAGGGATGCATCTAAAAGCTGCAGAACAGTAGCTCTCGAGGACTGGGATTGGGCACCCCTGGTGTAGAGGCACGGTGGTTAGCACTGTTGCCACACAGCAAGAAGGCCCTTAGTTCAGTTCCACCATCAGGCCGGTGTCTTTCTGTGTGAAGTATGCATGGGTACTCCGGCTTCCTCCCACCGTCCAAAGACATGCAGTTTGTGGGGATATATATACACACACACACGCACAAATATTTGTTTTATTTTGATGAGGAAGAAATATTTTTTGTCCATTTAATCCACTGTTTGATCGTTAATACTGATCTTTCTGAATAGACACAAAGACACACATATACATGAATGCACAGAAAACATAGAAATAGAGCTATTTGCTCATTGGTTAGGACATAGTAAAGTGAGCTACATGTTTAAAACCTGAACACATCTGATAGGATCATCATTGTTTTTATCTCTTTCCCCCCCTTGAATCAGACTGGTGGACTGCAGTTTGTCAGAGATCAGTTGTGCTGCTCTGGTGTCTGCTCTGAAGTCCAATCCTTACCATCTGGAGCTTCTGGACTTGAGTGAAAACAGTCTGCAGAATTCAGGAATTAAACAGATGTGTGTGTTTTTTTGGAGAGTCCACACTGTAGACTGGAGACTCTTAAGTCAGTTTACTTCCTTGATCTCACAATTTTAACTCATATAATTTATGAATATACACAACATCCATCAATAAATTGTTACATTTTCTTTTGATAATAATTTAATTTTTTTTATTAGTTGTCACAGAATACATTTGAAAATGTAAGCCAAAAATATTAGTTTGGTTTCTGGAAATTTCATTGTAGCTTTACAATGTAAATGTTGTACATGTACAATGTTTATATGTGATAATTGATAGAAACATGTTGTCTGAAATAGTGTTAAAATCATGTATTGATTCTAAAGTGCAAGACTCGATTTGGGATCAGCAGCATGGTAGTATGTCCTTGTGTTTCAAGTGTGTAGAAAGCTGAGATGATGGTGGTCCACAGTAACAGAAGGATACAACTGACTTTTTCCTTTTTCGAGGAAAGCTCAGTGACTGGGACGTTGTAATGTTGTGCTCCACATTTAAAATCTAAACACATCCAATTGGGTTATGAAAGATTATAATCTGCATGTTTTATATATAATATCAAGGACCTCTAGCCATCTGCTATTGTGATTTACTTTATTGTGCTATATACACAGAATTGAATTGATTGAATGTTTTATTATTGATTTAGACTGAAGGTCTGCAGGTTGACAGAGATCAGCTGTGCTGCTCTCGTCTCTGCTCTGAAGTCAAACCCCTCCCATCTGAAACATTTGGACCTGAGTAGAAAAAAGCTGCAAGATATAGGAGTGGGACAGCTGTGTAATTTTCTGGAGAGTCCACACTGTAGACTGGAGACTCTGAAGTCAGTTCACTTACTGTGCATTGCTACCAAATATCTGAAATAATAAATAAATAAATGTTTTTGCAATGAGAAAGGTTGATAAAGTCAAAAATTGTGACTTTTTTAAAATCTATATTTTCTTCTTTATTCAGTCTGGATTACTGCAATTTGTCAGAGATCAGCTGTGCTGCTCTGGCGTCTGCTCTGACCTCCAACCCTTCCCATCTGAAACATCTGTACTTGCGGGGAAACAACCTACAGGATTCAGATGTGAATCAGCTGTCTGATCTTGTGAAGAGTCCACACTGCATTCTGGAACATCTGAGGTAATTACTGAGTTGGGGTCAGTCCATGCTGCTTTCAGTTGTACTGTTATGATCACATGAAAGCAAAGATCTGGTGTTTCCTGTAAACCTGCAGCCTTCTCAGTGGACATTTTCTTCAGAATAGGTGTGAAAAGAAAATGGCTGACTCTCACCAATCAGATCAGTCAAAGGTGATTGTGTATTTGAGTTGATGTGAAAATGACTAATATTGTTGCGTTCATATCTAAACGAAATAAAGTTGACTTCTAGCTGACAGCCTTACAAGTTGTACAAAGACACTGTTCCTCATTTATCAACCCGTGAGCATTTAATTTCATCTCATGATGTCCTCTCATTTTAACAATAAACGGCAGTTTCACCTTTGTGATAGCTCTGAGATAAGACCGAGTGTTGCAAATCACTGGCTGTTATTTTAAGGAATAAGTATTACATTTAATAACTATTTAGTTGCTAAATTTAATAACTATTTAACTGCCATACATATTGCTCTGTGAGTAAGTTCAGCCACAGAGAAGAAGTGTGCAAAATATTTTTTGCGACTTTAGATATTTTATAGACATATTCACATTTTATTCTATTCTACGTCTCACATTTTTACCTTCATAGGTTCAGGTCAGCAGTTTATTTCCATTGTACACTGTTCTTTATGCTGAATGTACTCCACCATGGATTGACAGCTGACGCAGAAGGTCGCTGGAAACACTCAGCTAAAAACACCCTCTCGCTCTCCTTTTTCTTTCTGCAGGTGGAGGTCATTTCTGTTCTGGGAGTGATGATCTTTCTCACAGTGGGAGTAGAAAGTGTGATGTGTGTGCTGAGAGGATGAGTTGTGTCCTGATGATACAGAGAGATTAAACCAGCAGCAGCTTGTGTGTAGAGGTGCTCTGACTGGGCCATGTTACTGGGAGGTGGAGAGGAGAGCTTCCTCCAGTGATGTAAGGTGAACTCTGAGAACAGCTCCACTATCAGACATAATGTAGAGTACACCATCATCCCTGCCTGTCCCTCTAGATCGAAACTGCTCTGTCCTTCTATGGAGAATCTCAGTACACACACACACACACACACACACACACACACACACACACACACACACCTCGTTTACTTGCATTTGACTTCATCTTTTCATTTCTTCACATCTTCTAGCAGCTTCAGAGTGTAGGGATTCATGCATTTTCATTTACACGTCTGTTTTCTGAGAGGAGACACAAATCCCTTTTTGTGAGGGACAACATCATAAACGCATAGTCACAAAAATCACAGCATAAAAATCTGTTAAATCAAACATGCAGATGGATCACCTGCTGAGGTGAGCATCTCACAGCTGCTTCTTTTTCATTTGCATATTCTGAACCACAACAACTCTGCAGATTTTTTCTGTGTATGACACTAAGACGCTTGCAGTTATGTATGCCTCAGTTTGAACTGGTGTAAAGTCTGTGCTCATCACTGTGTTGTTTTGAATTTGAGCGCCACACAGTGGAATAATGGAGAACTGTGGCACGTCGGGAGTGGTCGCCAGCCTGTTGCAGAGCCAACACATTTTTTTACTTAAAAGTAAAGAGAAGTAGTCATAAGTACAGCCTTTAGTAAATATTTTTCTTATGAATTCTTAAATTTTAAATGAATGTTTTTTTTAATAAACAATTAAAAAAGATTTTTAATTTTTTTTTAAAAAAAATTAAAAACTTTTTTGTAAAAGTCAACAGAATTGCTCTAAAATATGTGAATGTTTGTGGTTATTGATCTACATTTTAATGGCAACATATAAGAAATTTATATATTTTTAATTATGATCCATGTGTACGTGTGGGGTTGTATTATAGCGATGTAGCCATGTGAGTGTTGAGCTACTAAATGTTAAAAACTGGCTGCGTGAAACTTTTATTTAAGAAAAAAAATCAATTATTTTTATTTGTTTCATTCATTTATTCATTTGTCTGTAAATGTGTCAAACTTTTTGTAGTCCTTTGTGTACTTCGTTGTTGCTTAGTAAAATGTTGCAAAATTGATTAGCACTAAATAAATAAATAAACTACATTTGACCTGTCCAATTAAAAATTGTGAATATATTTTAAATGCTATAAAAAATGTAGTTTAAGAATAATTCTGAAACAATAAGTTATGCACAGTAATGCTATTGTAACTACTACTATTAATACTAACAAGAAGAATAATTTATACGTTCATATTTTTATCGTTGTATGTAAACTATGTCTGAGTTAAAAGTTGTAATTTCTTGTTTTTACGTGACGGTGTTATGACGTTGAACTCCGGGCTTCGTTGTAATGTTTCGTCACGACTGCGGGGGGCAGTGAGGAGCCGTGTGGCCTGAGGACAGCCAGGATTTAGAGCGCAGAAGAAGAAATCTGTGTTCCATGTGAGCTGGTCAGCATGGCGCCTCCGGGAGGAATAAACAAACCGAAAACTGTAAGAAATCCTGTTTTTCCTTCTGTTAGTCGGTTGGAGCCGAGGGCACATTCAGGAAACAATAACAACAACAATAATGAGTCAGACAGAGGAGTGTTCGTCAGGTCATGAGATGTTAAAGTTTTGTTCACAGCCCACTACAGTTATAATAATGGATCAGTCCTTTGAGACAGTTTCCTCTCCAGTATTGTCAGGTACGAGAAGTCGAATATAGCCTTAAAAACATTTTAAGGAATTGCTTTAAATGTGTTGGTGAAAATGTGCAGTCCCTTTGTTAGTGGAGCGCATTGTAACTTCAGGAAACTGGGACACCCTGTGGACGGCAAGTAAACTGCATCGATCGAAACGTCAGGAGACAAACAACAGCTACAGCTCTAAGAAGAATAGATTATACAATAACCAGAACCAGCAAAGGTGCTCTTAAAGTATTATTTTTATGGCTGTTTATTTCTAACATGGCAGATGCACAGCTGCGGGTTTTAAACTTTGAAGTAATCATTAGTATGTTCAGGTCTCTCTTCCACAGCCTGGTGGAGAAATCCTTTTAAGCCATCAATGGACAGTTACGTTTTCCAAGCGGGTCACGTGGGAAACCGTGACTGTTGTGGAGCTAAACTCAGTTCTGCTCAATGGTACTTTTATCTCTTTATAAACTGACGCTGGTGTTACAATCAGTCTGTGAAGACAGGAAACGGATGCAGTAAAAAAAAAACATGTTAAGATTATTTAAGCTAAACTGCCAGAAAAGTGAGCCCTGCCACAGGCTGGCAACTATTCCAGGTGTACCTCACCTCTCACCCTATGGTAGCTGTGATTGGCTCCAGCCCCCCTTCCAACCCCACGACCTGGAATTAGATAAGTGCTGTTGTTACTGTGTGGTAGTTTGATTACTTCATCTGCAGTTTGCAGTTCTCGCACTGAAGAAAAAGAACTGATCATCTGTTTAAGGCTTCACATGCATGTTACTTGAGAATTGTCTGCCATATTAAATGTGATAAAACCACAAATGACTTGTGGAAAACTCACTCTACTGTGGCAACCATGTCCAGTGTCTATGATCAAGATCAGCAGTCCCCATTTACAGGAACATGGAAACTTTTTAAAACTCTGTTGGTTTCCAGTGTAGCTGCTAACACTTTAAACCTAACTTTGTGGTTTCAGTTTAAATCGGCTGCAAGACACACACTGATTTATTTACCATCTGCTTCAAGTGTGATTACATTACATGCATCAATAACAAACTGTGGCTGTGTCTTGATTACAGTCGGTTATGTACATCAGAATCAGAATACTTTATTGATCCCTAGGGGAAATTATTTTTTTGTTACAGTGCTCCATAATAAGCAGACATTAACAAGACAGACAATACACTAACTAAGAATAGTACAATATATACAGGCATATATATACATAAGTCGTTTATTAATAAATAGCTAAAAAGAAAAAAGAAATGTGTGTGTTAAGTGGATATGTTATACAGGGAGATGGCCACAGGCAGGAATGATTTCCTGTGTCGTTCAGTGGTGCTTTTCGGTACTCTCAGACTCTCACTGAACGCGCTCCTGTGACTGGCCAGCATGTCATGGAGTGGGTGGGAGGTGTTATCCAACATTGCCTTTATCTTGGACAACATCCGCCTCTCCGACACCACCTTGAGGGAGTCCAGCTCCATCCCCACAACACTACTGGCCTTACGGATCAGTTTATCGAGTCTGTTGGCATCTGCGACCCTCAGCCTGCTCCCCCAGCATGCAACAGCATAGAGGATCGCACTGGCCACAACAGACTCATAGAAAATCCTCAGCATTTTCTGACAGATGTTGAAGGACCTCAGTCGCCTCAAAAAATAGAGACGACTCTGGCCCTTTCTGTAAAGTGCTGTGGTGTTTTTAGCCCAGTTCAGTTTATTGTCAATGTGGACTCCAAGTAGGGGTGGGCGATATAAACGATAGAAACGATAGATTTGGCCAACGATAGCGATTTTGACTATATCGCTCTATCGCGATAGCGCATGTTGATGATGTCATCAAGCTGGGCCTGTTTTGGTAGAAAGTATCACAGCGGCTACAACCATTATCATCAGTAAATTATGTTCTCCTGACTGAAGTTTGGCCCGTGTATAGCATCATGCTATGCGATTGCATGTGTCCCTAACCACCAGAATCCCTCACGTTAACTTTTATTGAGTGGAAAAAAAGTTGCCGTTCATCCTCCAGCTTCACTGTGCTAATGTTATGCTAACATAGCTGTGTCGCTAGCAATCGCGTAGCACAACATTATATACCAGGTAGTCTAACTTCGGTAACCCTGCAAACGCCACTGCTGTTTAGTTTTCTGTCTTCATTTATGTTGGGAGTGGTAGCAGAGCTGTACGTTTTAATTAGTTTCAAAAATCTCTCAGTCAGAACATGGTATGAAATGTTTAGGTATAAACTAGCGAACTAACTTCCTGTTAACTTCTAACTCCGTTAAATTTAATAAATTCTGTTTTCACGGATGCATGGATGTTAAACTTAATTGTTTCACCCGATAAAGCAGCAACGCTGATGATTTAATTAAGGATGAAAGAATTTAGACTGTTTTTAACTCTCAGTGTTCGTTTGACTTTGGGACCTGAAGGGGACGGAGTTTTGGACCCAGATTACTCCTCACTACGGCAGCCGTAATGCTCTGACAATCCATCAAGCAGTCCATCAGCAGGCTTACCAAAGTTGTACTAAAACATTTTTTAACAGATTTCTACACGCCAAAATCGGTTCAAGGTCAGTAAGCACAACCAGAATTCATACATAAGGCACACTCTAGATTTTTGAGAAAATTAAAGGATTTTAAGTGTGCCTTATAGTGTGGAAAATACGTTATACAGAAGAAAAGAATATATCGTGATATATATCGTTATCGCACATGCTTCAAATTATATCGCGATATGAATTTTAGGCCATATCGCCCAGCCCTAACTCCAAGGTATTTATAGTCCTCCACAATGTCAACACTGACCCCCTGGATTGAAACAGGGGTCAAGTGTTTCCTGGTCTTCCTGAAGTCCACTATTAATTCCTTGGTCTTTGCCACGTTGAGCTGCAGATGATTCTGCTCACACCACGTGACAAAGGAGTCGACCACAGCCCGGTACTCCGTCTCATCATCCCTGCTGATGTATCCAACCACCGCAGAGTCATCAGAAAACTTCTGAAGATGGCAGGTCTCTGTGCAGTGGCTGAAGTCTGTGGTGTAGAGGGTGAAGAGGAAGGGGGAGAGGACAGTCCCCTGTGGTGCCCCTGTGTTGCTGATCACCTTGTCAGACACACACTGTGGGAGATGTACATATTGTGGTCTTCCTGTCAGGTAATCAACAATCCAGGACACCAGAGAAGCATCCACCTGCATCGCTGCTAACTTATCACCCAGCAGGGTCGGCCTGATGGTGTTGAAAGCACTGGAAAAGTCAAAAAACATGACCCTCGCAGTGCTCGCTGGCTG
Source organism: Pelmatolapia mariae (assembly GCF_036321145.2). Lineage (NCBI taxonomy): Eukaryota > Metazoa > Chordata > Actinopteri > Cichliformes > Cichlidae > Pelmatolapia > Pelmatolapia mariae. The sequence continues at coordinate 22,413,759 of NC_086242.1, read as the reverse complement.
GTCCAGATGGGTGTAGACACTATTGAGCGGATAGATGATGGCGTCCTCTGTTCCGAGACGAGGCTGATAGGCAAATTGAAGGGGATCCAGATGTGGTCTGACAATGGGTCACAGCTGGTCCAGGATGAGTCTTTCCAGGGTCTTCATGATGTGGGAGGTCAGTGCCACGGGCCTGTAATCCTGGGGGCCACTGGGACGTGGCGTCTTTGGAATAGGGACGAGGCATGATGTCTTCCACATCACTGGGACCCTCTGCAGACTCAAACTCAGCATAAACAGTTTATGAAAGACTCCACACAGCTGGGGGGCACAGGCCTTGAGGACGCGGGGACTCACTCCATCTGGTCCAGCAGACTTGCCTGAGTGAAGTCTCCTCATTTGCATCTCAACCTGGTATAGGGCTTTGGAGTTGACGTCACGCCGCAGTGCATTGTGGGATCGCGGCGCCATGTCAGAAGGCCACAAATCAAAACAAACACACTGTGTTGGAAGCAGGACTGCCAGAACCACGTTTAAAATCAACGCAAAAGACAAAGGGCTGTATCGCGACCGACTGCGCCCAGACGCCAAGAAACGGTACATGGAAAAAATTGCGTGCATCGGTAATGTGGACCCGTATGAAAAAAGGCAGTGGAGCGGAAACCCAGACAGCCTACCGCCGTTGTCCTATCCCGATATCATCGCGTACCTTGTCTGTGGAGTCAGCGCATACACGGCGAATCATTTTCGGAATTATAAATTCCTAGAGGCGCACATCTAATTCACAAACGGTTGGGTACAAGATTTGGCCGTTTTTAAGCCTCCACGTTGTGAGTACGTTGACCATATGACCAAGATACAGCCAGAGGTTGCCAGCTGTGCGTTGCCATGTAAATAGTTTGCATTTCATGTGTATGTACTTGCTAAGTACATGTCAACAGATCTTGAATAAAAAAAATAAACATACTTTTCTTTTCTGTTTCATATTTCATATGCTGGTTTGCCTGCAATAATGCCAAATAATACGCTACTCCGTCAACATGATCTGGTTCTGCAGCATCACACATTAGGATGTTTTATCTAATTATCTATGACCTCAGCGCATTCAAAATAACACTAAAAGCTTATTAAGAGAGATATGAATTTATTTAGAACTCACCGGAAAGAAAATGCCGCGAGCAAACCAACAAAAAATTGGGGATGGCAGAGAACTCGATATCCGCTCGTCTGACTGCTGCAATCCAAGCCTGACGTCTTCGTTTAGTAATATCGGATAAATGAGATCCCTCCCGTTGCCTCCAGGAGGGGAAACGATGAAAAGAGAGCCAGTTTTCCAGCTTCTTGCCTTCCTTATCGTGTGATCTAACGTTGCAACACAGCACGTACGAACCATAGCTGACGCTTCCGTGTGCTTTCCTTGGCCTACTGTCATGGCGGGAGGGGGCGTGGCCCCGCTCCCGTGACATCACGCTCCAAAGCCCTATTGAGTGAAGGTGATGGGTGGGGGAGGGGTGTCAGGAATCTCACAGGAGGCGACAGTGCTATGGGAAGAGAGAGGCTGGCACAGTGGTGTGGCTCTGGGTTCCAGGCTGACCACAGGTGAGGTTGTGGGGGTGTGAGCAGACACTGTGGTGTCGAATCTATTGAAAAACAGATTCAACTCGTTTGCTCTGTTTTCACCTCCCTCAGCTCCCCTGCTGTTGGTTGGCCTGAATCCAGTGATGGTCTTCATGCCCCTCCACACCTCTCTCATGCTGTTCTGCTGGAGTTTCCACTCCAGCTTCCTCCTGTAATTGTCCTTAGCCTCTCTGATCTTGTCCTTTAGTAACACCTGGACCTTCCTCACCTCCTCTTTATTGCCCCCTCTGAAAGCCCTCTTCTTGTTGTTGAGGAGGGCTTTGATGTCCTTAGTCACCCACGGCTTGTTATTTGGGTAACAATGAACAGTCTGAGCTGGAACAATAGAGTCGGTGCAGAAAGTTATGTAGTCTGTAATACACTCAGTTAGCCCATTAATGTCCTCAGCGTGAGGCTCACAGAGTGTCTCCCAGTTGGTCACCTCGAAACAGTCCTGTAGTTCCGCTAAGGCCTCCTCTGACCACCTCCTAACGCTTCTCGTGGTCACAGGTTCCCTCCTCACAATTGGCACATAGCGGGGGGTGAGGTGAATCAGGTTATGATCTGACCTACCAAGTGGGGGGAGGGAGGAGGAGCTGTATGCATCCTTGACATTAGCATACAGTAGGTCTAGAATTTTTTCTCCCCTGGTCGGACAGTCCACGTATTGTCTGAATGTTGGAAGTGTATTGTCCAGTGATACATGGTTGAAGTCACCCGAGATCACAATAAAGGCACTCGGGTGCTGAGTCTGTAACTGGGCTATGGCAGAGTGAATAGTGTCACATGCAGCTGTGGGGTTAGCAGAGGGAGGAACATAAACAGCCACCAAGATGACATCAAGCCACAAGATACATCACTCTCTGCTGCAGATGTTTCATAAACACAGCCTGTTGGGTTGTGTCTCTGTAGCTTTTCTTGTGTGATAAAGTGTCACTGAAGTAGACGGAGCTCAGTGAAAAGAAACACTTATTACCATATTAATGTTGATCTCACATGTCCTCTGAATCTCAACTCCAACTTTCAGAACAAAATATCCCACAGAGCATTTTTCGCCCAGTTCTCATCTACCCCTGATTTAGATTCTAACCGTCTGTTTCAGATCTGCATTGTCTCTGAGTTTAAGTTGTTTGTGTCAGCTAATTCAAAGAAAGCCTGGATATGTTTCAGCTGTTGTTTGTTCCTTCATATCTGATGAGGAGCTCTAAACACTCAAGTGTTTCTGCCTTCCTTGAATGTGTCATGGTTCTCTTGCAGGAGTTGGGGAAGAAGCTTTTCAAGCGCCGGCGAGTTCTGAGCCGCGAGAAGAGGAAGCGGCATCAGATCGTGGGAGCTGTGGTGGATGAAGGTCTCATCACCATCCATCACCTGAAGAAGAGAAGGTGAGTGTCAGCTGACCCCCCTCCTTCCTCCACCTTCTCATGGCCGCAGCACGTTGTGACATTTTCTGTCCCACCAGGACGAGTCCAAGAGCCAACATCACGCTGTCGGGGAAGAAGAAGAGGAAGCTGATCAAACAGCTGCGACACCAGCAGAAGGAGAAGGCCTCTATGGAAGGTAAAGAGTGCCAAACCTTCTGACTGACTCTCTCCTTAAGTGTTTTCAGCTTCTCCGGGGTACTTCAGTCGGTGTTGGTTTGCGGCTCTGGTTTCCAGACCTGTGTGGTCCTCTAAGCTTTAGACCTGAACATATGAAGGACCAGTTGGGATTGCTCCATTTATTACTTTATGTTAATTAATCTTATTTTGAAGAGCCAAACATGCCTGAAAATTTACATACGCTCTAGGTGTTTGTGGAAAAATTGGAAAAATGTAACATCTCCAGAACAAAAACTCTCATGCAGTCATAAGATAACCCCAACAAGACGTAAAGCATTTTAAAATTGGGATGCATTGTTTTTATTATTTCCAGCCTTTGTAATTTAACTCTTCTTGGAAAACTGCAGACTGTGACAATGCAAAATTATGACAGTTTTGACTTTTCATTGAAACTCAAATGCACATTGTTCAGTCTGCCTCAAAGGCTTAAAGACATCCACATGGCAACATTTAATGCTAGTCATAGCACCACCTAATGGCAGCAAGACATCAGTTTTAGCTGATTGATATAACATTATCACTGTGTGTTCTACACATTACATACTGACACATGACAGATGATTAGACGGTGAAGGGTTTGTTTTTTTAAAAAAACCACATAGTGGACACAGGAAATGACGTGTTTGTCCATCAGCCAATTAGATTCCACAAGTTCTGCATCAAAGTGGACTGATCATCAGTTGCACTGATGGGAGGGAAAACACATTTGCATGTTGGATTTTGTGTTGTTTTTCAGCTTCTGGTGTTTTATTGATACTTTTTTATGACACAAAAATAAAATTGCTCATCATTTGACTCTCTGTAGTGGGATCAACAGCAGCACCACAGAAGAAGCACGACACCTCATCAGCTCAGACCAAGAAGAAGAACAAGAAGGCGTCCGGATGCCAGGACGATGTAGAGATGGTGGATGTTGAATGAAGACATGTCTGCATTATGAGTCCCTGCTCAGACGTCCAGGCCGGCGCCTCAACTTTGAGACTTATGGACAATCAGGACGTCGGTCCTGTAGTTTGTTTCTGCAGAAGAAAAAACTACAACAGTTGACATGGAAGCCCCTTTCTGCCAAAAATGCAGAAAAAAAGATGTTTCCCCTTAAATATTAATTGAGCTGCTTTTATTTTGGTTGTAAATAAATCTGAATTTGTTTGAGGCTCACGCTGTTTGATTTTTATTTCATTTTTTGCAGATTTTTAACCAAAACAGCTTTAATCGATTATTTTAAAAAACCCTGAGGTTATTCTAAGTTACATTAGTATGTTAGTGAAAAGACCAAATGTCTTTCTATGATGTAAAAGTTTTGTGAGAATTAAAAATGTAACTTCACTGGCAAAAATGTGAAGAAATCTGAAATTGTTTTAAATTTACTGTCTGAAGATATTTTTGTAATTTTTGACTAACCAAAGGCATTTTACACTGTTTCGTTTTGTTGTTTGGCAGAAATGGGTTTCAATATGTGATTGGGTTTTTATTTTATATCTCTGTTAGTGTCGCAGCACCTGCAGAGTTTGAGGGCAACATTTGGACCCGTGGTTGTTACAGCATTCATCTTGTAAGCTTGTTTAATTAAATGGGTCATGAGCTTTGACCTTTAACCTTCTGTTTCACCTAGTTCATTAAAATTTTATACATCATCAGAAGTTTCTATTCATAATTTAGATTATATAATAATTCTGATTTTTTTTTTAACCTTCTTTGGTTGTTGATTCATAAATATTTTACTTATTATTTTCCTGACACAGTTTGGTAAACATTTGTGCTTGATGGGAACACGCTGGTTCAAATGTAAAATACACATTAAAACTGTAATTTTGGCTTTTCAGCAGTTTATGTTGAAAGAAAATTTTGTTACAGTTTAACATAAACTGTTCACTTCTGACACGTTATTCAAATAAGGACCTGATAAATCCTTATTTAATTTTTGCTGACTTCAGTTGGGGAGTCACTGTAAGTGTAATATATGAAGTTGAGATATAGATATGTGTATAATTTTCCTTTTGTTTATTTTTTGATTACAGATTTTCACCAACTCCTAATTTTATTTTTAGTTTCATTCATTTGCAAAAAAATGACATTTTATTGGGAAATAAAATCATAGGGTTCCATGCATAAAAGTATTTTGCATTTGTTTTGTTTTGGGGGGATTTTTTTTAATGTATGTCACCATTTGTGTTTTCTTACATACTTTGATGAGCTTCCATATGTCAAGTCATGCTTTATTACATTTTTATAGGTGGTTAATTTGGGTTTATTTTAAGAAATATGTTCTCTTATGATTTTTATGAACTGTGTATAAAAATATATATAATTAAATGTTTTCAGAATTAATGAGCTTCCATAGTTCTGATATACTTTATTTATTTATTGGAGAGTTGTTTATAAACGTTTTGACTTTTTAGTAAGTCCAAACATTTAGTCCAGTTAATTCTAGATGTTTGTGTTCATCATTGCGATTCAATTATTATCAAAGGGCTTTAATGGGTTTCCAAACTTATTAAAAATTAAATAATATTGTTTTAAATATTAATAGGTCTCCATATTCTTTAGATAGATAGATAGATAGATAGATAAAATGTTTTCAGAAAGCTCCAGGGAGTTCTCATTATTTATTTGTTTTTATTTTTTACTTATAGGGTTGCATTGCGCTTCCATTTAAGTCCATTGATCCATCCATTGCGTACCAGACCCCATAACAGCTGTAACTGGCACTAGTCTCCAAGACCAGGTATTTTTTTTCTTTTATCTATTTTTTGTATTTCTGATCTTAAATGCGCTTCCATACTTTTGATAAATTAGGTTCAGTTTTGTTTTACTTTTTCATTTTATTTGAAGGGTTTAAATAAGCGTACGTTATCTATTTTTATTTATTATTTATACATCCCATTATTTGTATTTTTTCAGGGGGCTATATTGGGCTTCCGTATGTTTCAAAATTTGTTGTCCAGATTTTGACTTACTGTAATTGTTTTATGTATTATTTAAGCTCTAATGTCTTTATGGGCTTCCATACATGCAGTCGAATTTAGACCTATGTTGTTTTTGTAATGTTTTAGAGGCGTTAATGGTCTTCCATACGTGTTGGAGGCTTTATAAACTATTGATCCGCTTCACGCTGGCGTCCTTTCTCTCAGATGTTTTGTTCATGATCAGATTTAATTATTGATGAGGCTCCGTATGGAGCTCTTATATAAACTGTGTCTTTATTGAAACATCTGAAGCTCTTTGTTTCCCGTTTCTCCGGCTGTTTCTCTGATATTTTTCGGGCTTTTTGGAGGAACATCAGACGGTAGTGAGCCTCAGATTGGGGATGCAGGCTCCTTCCCTCCCCCTACCAGAGGACAAAGACTAAAATGGGTCAGACTCAGGAGACAAGCAGCAGATCCTCCGCACCAGCCATCATGTAACGTCCTCCATCCTCTGCAGGCGGAGAACAGCCGGGTTCGTTATTAAGACAACAGAAACGCGTCCTCTGCCTTCTTTTTGTTTGAGCATCATGTCCTGTCGGGACGGCTGAGGCTTCTTACTGGAACCAAAGCTGGTTTGAACAAACACCGACTCATCACATCGCACTGACCGCCGGAGGGACGATGGAGGCGGCGCCGAGGTAATCTGTGTCCCCGCTGACCGCTCAGGTAACAAAACGCATTTCGGCCGCTTCGTGTCTCAATTAGGCTCCATTACCGCACCAGTAAAACCAGTACAGGGCAGGTTTGAAGGGCAGGTGCTGTGTGCAGCAACACATTAGCTTCGTGCTAAGACTCCAGCTTATAGATGCGGTCATGTGTGCAGCGCATTTCATTTATTACACACTTTATTACAGATGATTTTTGGCCTTGAGCTCAGGCTCAGCCCGGGCAGGTGCTCTCAAGTTCTTATTATCCAAAAGGAGCTGAGAGAACAACAGCTGCAGTTCTTCTGACGTCCAGCAGGGGCTCCACAGAGTCAGTCCCCATAGACTCCCATGTTATAAATTGACGTTTATTTCCTCTCTTCATAACAGCTGGGATATCTGTGTGACGTCATCCTGTGTTCTGCTGTTGATGTGATGTATGGATGGAGTCAGTGCCTCAATCATAGAGTTTATATAAAAGATGGAATAGCTGCTGGAGCTTGAGCTTTTTCACTGTCGCAGTTTTTGGCTCATGGGCTAATGACTTGTGATTGGCAAGTCTGATTCTAATAACAGGCAAAATTTACAAAAAGATCTTTGAGTTTTATTTAGTTAAACTTGAAACTATAGTCTGAAATCAGAAAAGTATCACAGAAGTCACAGTTTTGGCTTTTTATACTGTTAATAAGGTTCAGGTTTTAGATCTCTATAATTGAACTTTTTTATTTATTCATTTTTCAGGTAGTAAGTAAGTAAGTAAAGTTTATTTATTAAGCGCTTTTCATAGACAGGTAGTCACAAAGCGCTGCACACAGAGATTAAAATAAACAGTACGATAAATAGCAAAATGCACAATATACACAATATAGAGTTTAAATGTAAATTTAAAAAATATATAAAAATGTAAAAAGCATTGGTCAACAGAAAGCTTGTTTCAACATTTAGCCATGCAGGTAATTTACGCTTAGCCCTGAACTCACTTATTTAAACTCTGTTGAAGTTTAATGTCAGACTAAAGTTTATTACAGTGAACTAAGACTAAGAAGACATTAGTTAAAAATTAAAACTACTTCTTCTCCTTTCACTTTTTTTAATGAACGTGCCTGAACAGCCCCTGAGTTGTCATGTTGTCAGAGTCATGAAACCGGCTCTGTGAGGTTATTACATCACTATTCTGCTTTTACATCAATGATGCATTTTGTTAAGCTCTGTGCTAGTTTTAGTTGATGAGGCTTATTACAGCCTTATTGTACACTATAAACATAGTGAGTTATTTTCCTGATTTAGTGGTAAGATAACGCGACAGGTTGTGAAATTGTTGTTGATTTCTTTAGGCTTTTATGTGGACATAATAGTATGTGAGGAGGCTGTATATGACATGGAAGAATACACCCTGTGACATTCTTATGTTTTTAATTAACTTTGTTGCAGATTTTACGAAATTAAAGACTAAATAAAAAAACAAATAAAATAAAGATTAAACTCACCTCTAACTCTGGTTTGTTAGAATTTCTCTTTCTAAAAAAAAAAACCCTAATAAAATGATCACCATGACAGTCCTCCCAGATGTTACAGGAAAGGTTCATCCAAGCACCCATTAAAACGAGGACTAGCGAGATTATATACCACGTTCTGATGTGGATTTCTAAAAAGATGAAATCATATTTGGGGTTAGTGAAGTCGAGTTAGTTGACATATAATGATGTGATGCCTGGTGGCTACTTACAGACTCATGGTTAAGCTAATATAACACATTAGCACAGGGAAGATGGAGAATGAGGGTTAAACTGCTGTGAGTAAAAGTTCATGTTGAGGGTTCCTGTTGGGTAGAGGACGATGCTGACATAAAAACAGGGTCATCACGTCGTCGTGAATAAGGAGCACTAATCTATCTGATAGTGGCTCAGATAGCAGCAGCTGTAAAGCTGATAGGAGAGCAGCCGTAGCAGAAAAACAGGCTAAAGTCCTGCTCTGTGGACTGTGGACCCACAGAGCTGCTGAGCATCTAAAGGAGGACTGTTCACACGGTGAGTTTCTGCTCTTAATTATTAAATACTCAAAACTCTTTAGACAAACTAACGTGTTAAGTAGGCTGTACATGGAAACAAGGTCCTCTTCATCTTCTGTACTTGTGCAATGGGAGCTGGATTTATTCCACCAAATCCAAACGATGATCTTTCAACTATATTTAAATTTTTGAGGACGTGGATGAGATCACAGTAAAGCAAATGTGGTAAAAAAGATGAGTGTAAATTTTGCTTATGTAGCCAAAAACACTGCGTTTTTAATGTGCTTAGCAGACACACCACAGAGAAGCATCCCAGCAGCAGCCTAAAGTCACACCAGGTGTACTTTTTAATAGGCTCTGCATCAGGCTGCACGGAGCAGAAGTGGGCAGGAAGTGACAAACAGGAATTACAAAGTGGATTTGATGTGTTTTAGAAATAACGCCTCAGGATGCTACAGGAAAAGTGCACACAGTATCATACTGTATAGAGTCTAATTCTAAACCTCCTCACCTGTGATGATCTTTCACATGAACATCAAGGCAGTTTGAAACAGAGGTTGAGGTTGGAGTGCACAGTGTAAGTGGTAATGGACGTGTTCTCAGAATCTTTTGATTACACCCTCCGTGAGTAAACGCGATAATCAGGATATAGAACACTTTGTAATGTGAGGTTAACGTTTACCTCACCACAGATAACACCTGAGCTAATAAGAGCTGTAAGGAGTAATATGTAATCACAGTCCTCTTCTCTACCATCTTAGCAGTATAGAAAAACTTAAATATGGTGAAATCCACCTTTAAGGGGCTTCTGATGTCCTCATCAGTCTAATCAGGGGCTCTCTAAGTTTTGATGACTTCATCGATTCGTAGATCCTTTGATTCTCTTGTGCAATATTATTTTAAAAAGTGCTGCTAACATTTTTAGTGCTATGCAGCTGACACCCAGCTGTATTTAACTATGAAACAAATCAACTAGTTAAATTACAGGCATGACTTAAAGGCCTGGATGACAAAACTGAGGTTATGGTACTCGACTCTATCTTGGAAAAATGGTGTCTAACTAGATGTTAGACACCATAGCTTTTATTGCAGTAAAACAATGGCGAAAAGACAGGAAAGCTACGACAACTACAAGACATGCAGCAAAAAGCCTTGGGGCACATTTAAACCCAGGTCTTTGCATTAGCCCCACAGGACATGGATCACCTGCTCTACCCAGTGAGCTAAACCATCGCTCACACTGGTCTGGTTAAACATTAACTGTAGATGAATGTGACATACAGTATTGGATGCAGGATGCACTTTAAAACCACTCAGTGGAGATGGATCGGTTATACCCTTAAAGAATGTGATGTGGTGCGACAGGTGCATTATGTATTTGACCTGTTCTGTAAGCATCCACCTTTGAAATACACAGCTGAATGAACCTGAGCTACAACCATGTGGTGACTTGATATAGCCTCATGAACATGTGCCATTGCTGGAACAGGAAATATATATGCAGGATGTCAGGTGAAGCAGAATGGGCCCTCTTTAAGGATCTATGTCAGATTTTCAGTCACAACAATTTATGTAAAAGATTTTTGCACTTCTGTCTGTAAGCGTCAACCACCGGAGTGGAAAAATGAAACACTGAAAGCACGATTCCTCTAATGTTTAGCTCAGGCCCCAACAGTGCGTCAATCCCCAAAGACTCTCATATTAAATGTACAGCCTGCTGTGGTCTCTGTAGGTTTAAAGTTTCCATTATTAGAGGCGTGGCCTCTTTTCCTTTTCCTTAATTTTGATGCAGCGCTGGAATATCTTTAGATTAGCGGTCTGAATGCTTCTTCCACCACATTTTTCTCTCTGATTCAAACATCTTTCTGACCTCGTTCAGTAGGAATCTAAAAAAAGAAGCTGCCCCGCCACCTCCTTCAGGAACAGCTTCCATTTTTAGGTTTCTATTTTCTCTCCACAGATCTAATTTTGCTCTCTTTGTGGTCCAAGACAGATCTGGGACTCTGAGACATCCTGACAAGGGTTTGAAGTCTCAGACAAAGTCCAAGAAAGACTTAATAAGATGTACTAAAAGGTTTGACTTAAAACAATGGTTCCAAAAAAATCCACCTGACGTTTCCTGCCCTTTTTTCTCGTTCAGAGTGTCATCTTGCCTCTGTTGTTCTGAGTGTTTGCTGTGATACACTTAAAGTGATGATATCATTGATTAAACTTTAATAACAGTGTGTTTGTTCTCTGCAGTTCATCTCTGTGGATTTCTGCTGTCCTGCTCTGCACACTGAGGCCTTTCTGATCTGAGTACGCCCACTGCAGCCATGACCCCTCCCACCTCTGGACGACCCTCGGGGACGCTCATGCTGTTCGTTTACGCTGCCTTCACGCTCATAGTGATGATATCACTTCCCGTGTCAGCACTGGAACCGGAGACGTGTTTCTCCAGGCAGCACCAGAGCGCCATAGTCGACGTCAGGCTGGCGCTAAACAGACCGACAACAGCCATGGATGCCCGGGTGGTCCACTCTGAGCGGGATTGCGTCCTCGCCTGCTGCTCAGAGGAAGTCAAACCAGGTGAGCAGAGTGAATGGGGAACATGGGGGTCAAAGGTTATGGTTTTTTAAAGATATGTTTAAAAAAACTGTGTCTGAACCATGAAGCATGTAGCTAAAGTAAAAGCACTCATTAGTCTATCCATAATATTATTGGATAATACTAATCCAGTTAAAGCTTTAAAATAAATGGTATGGAGTATAAAGTAATATACTGGCATCTAAAGTCTGGTAGAAGTGGAAGCAGCATAAAATAGAAATACTGTACTTCAGTAAGAAGTACAGTTTTAAAAAGTATTACTTAAGGAAATGTACAAAAGGTTACATTCCAATTTTGACACTACTCCAAGCCAGCGGCATCTGTGGGGACCAATTATAAATCAGGGTGGGCTGGTGCCACCCTATGCTCATTCCATCCATTTACACCCCTGCAAAATCATCACCAGGATCTATAGAAACAACAGCAATGACTGTATGTCCAAGATACCTTTGTATAGTGCTGAGGAAAGCCTGAGAACTGAGGTCTCGCTGCCCCTGGTGGTGAAAGTTTTAGGTAAATTGTGCAGATTGTAAATTTAAAAATTTACCTTCAAAACCAGACAGAAGAAAAATCAAAGCTTCATTAAAGGGGAGCTGCTCTTCTTGTTTCATCATGTATACCTAATTCAGTCAGAGAAAGTATAACCCAGGTTACTGGCTTTGACGGCCACATGTCACCATCTAAAGACTACATCTGGTTTTTGGTCAGTGGTTTGTTTTTTTTTTCTGTAACCATCGCTACTGTGGGATATATCACAGTTTCTCTATGGTAGGCTCATCAGTCTCAAAGATCACAGCAGACACTATAAGCCAAAAACTGTGACTCAAAAAAGTGAAAGGAAAAAACTAACTTTGTGTTTCTGAAGGTGCTAAATGCAACATGGTGGTTTTCAATGGGAACAAACACGCTGGTGATGAGAACTGCTTCCTGTTCCACTGTCAGATGGAGCAGGACTGTCCTTTAACGAAGGCTCAGGAGGGCATCAACACCTATGACATCTACAAAGGTACATCAGATACTCATTGTAAACACAGAAAATGACTTTAATAATGATGATTAAATGCATGATGAACAAAGACATGAGTGACCCAGCTTTGCATACATTCAGCTTCGGATTCTTGAAGATTTTTAATAAGTAAATTTAAGCCAAAACTAGAAGTATTATTGATTAGTTTAGAAAATAGTTTTCATTTTTCACTGTAGGATCTTCACTTCATTATTATTTTTAAAAAAAGAACACAAGCAAAATTAATGATAATGATATTATCTTGATACCTGTGGAAGATCAGTCACGTTCATCAATTACCCTCCCCACACACATTTTTGGCTGTGCTTTCTGTGTGGAGTTTGTATGGGTTTTCTCCAGGTACTCTGGCTTCCTCCCACAGTCCAAAGACATGCAATTAGTGGGGTTAGGTTAATCAGTGATTCTAAATCCGCTCTTTAAGTCATGTTGTAATGAATCCTGCTTCCGGGCCCAAACTACTCTGCGTTTAATAAGGCTGTTGTGTTTTTAACGTTTTAATTAGTGCTGTCAGCATTAATCTCGTTAAAATGACGTTAACGCCATAACCGCATTAACGCAGCAAATCTCTGTTAGCGAGTTAGCACGGATCGCCCCGTGCGTGGGGTTGCACGGCGCTAACACGTTAACGAGCTAAACGTGTTAATGCATTGTCGCCGTGCAGCCCCACACACAGGGCGATCCGCGTTAACTCGCTAACAGAGATTTGCTGCGTTAATGCGGTTATGGCGTTAGAGTCATTTTAACGAGATTAATGCTGACAGCACTAGTTTTAATGCTTTCATCTTGTTCTATCTAATCTCAAAAAGCCCCTAAAAACAGTCAGTGATCACTGTCAGCCTCTCAGTTTTTATTACTGCTATTAATTTTAAAGCACAGTTTTTAAAACCTTGCGATGTAACTACAACCCAGGCAATGCAGCAGTATATCAATTACTAACCTCATATTGTGGATGGATTATCTCAGTTGTTCTCCTGACTGAAGTTTGGTCCATTTACAGCATCCTGCCATGCGATTGCATTTATCCCTAACCATCGGGAACCCTCACGTTACCTTTTATCGAGTGGAAAAAAGTTAGCGTTCGTCCTCCAGCGTCACTGTTTATATTATGCTAACATAGCTGTGTCGCTAGCGATCACCTAGTACATCATTATATACCAGCTAGCCAAGCTTCAGTAACCCAACAAAACGTCCCTGCTGTTTACTTTCCTGTGATAGTAAAGGTGATAACAGAGCTGTACGTCTTAATTTGTTTTCAGAAATCTCTCAGTCGGAACATGGTATATTCTATTTAGATGCTAACTCACTGCTAACTTCTAACTCCATTAATTTTCATAAATTCTATTTTCATGAATGCCTGGATGTTAAACTTAATTGTTACCCCTAGTAGAGCAGCAATGTTGATCATTTTATTACAGATGAAAGAATTTAGACAGAATTAGAATTTAGAATTTTTTCAACTCTCAGTAATGCCGCAGTGATCGTTTGCCTTAGGGACCTGCAGCGTAGTTTGGGCCCAGACATAGCTAATGACGGCAGACTTAAAGACCGGATTGCCTTTAGGTGCAAATGTGATCACGACTGGTTGACTGTCTCTCTGTGTTAGCCCTGTGCATGTCTGGGATCCAGCCCCTCCCCCTGCAACCCTGAACTCGATAAGTGGAAGGGAATGGATGAATAATTAAACTCAAAATACAACTACATAGAGGTCCATAACCATAACATTAGCAAATAATATACAATGTTATCATATATGTGCATTATTGATGTCCTATTTTCAAATATCATAGTTATCATGAATACCTTCACCTGTATATAAAAGAATAATAATTTTAAATATTGATGTGTCAAATTTCCTGTTTCATGAAAGATAATTAACAAGCACCTGAACATTTTAAATGATGGGATATATTTTATTGTCATGGAGTTTTTTCCCCCAGAGAGTTAACGGACAGTATGCTTCTTTCACAGAAAGCATGTAGTTAAGGCCCTAGTGAGATTTGAACTCACGACCCCTGGTTTACAAGACCAGTGCTCTAACCCCTGAGCTATGGAGCCTATATATGGCAGCTTGAGACACACCTGTGATATGTGACATACCACTAAACCCAAACCATTCATGGATGGTTGTTACTAAATTGGATCAAATGTCAGTATAATTTTTTTTCAGCCTTCTAAAACTCACATTTTCTTGTTTGTGTTGAATTTTGGATGATTGTGGATTTTTGCTGCCCCCTGCTGACCAAACAATTCTATACAAATCTTTAAGTTTATGTCTTTGTGTTTTCTTTCCTGCACAGGTTTACTTCATCCAACCACTGTGAGACCTCCCACCACTACCACCACCACAACCAGCACCACACTGGCACCAACTACGCCAACAACTGCACAACCAACAACCCCAAAAAGTATAACAACAACAATGCCACCAACCACTATCACAATGACAACAACCACTACCACAACACAACCGACTACCACTACCTTACCATCAACCACAACCTCAACCCCTACCTCCACCCCCACCCCCACACCTCCACCCATCATCATAATTGCCACAATGGCAGCAGTGACCTCATCATCCACCACTGCAAAAGCATCACCTCTTTCCACCACCTCCATGAAAAAGCCTAACAAAACCACCAAAAAGCAAACTAAAACCTCCAGAAAAGGAAAAATTCATCCTATCAGCATCACCACCACCCAGCCAACTCATACTTCCACCCCCACCACAACCCCTACCCCCACCCCAAACACCACCCCCACCACCTCATTTCCTGTTGTAACAATGAACAAGGAGGCCAAATACAGAACTACTGAAAAACTTCAGCCAAACACTGAAACCACCACGACCACGACTACAACACTTCCAACCACCACAACACCTCCAACCACCACACTTTCAACTACCACAACTACCACAACAACCACAACCACGCCTTCAACCACCACCACTACTATTCCTTCAACTACCACCACAAACCCCCCTCCTCCTCCTTCAACAACCACTCCCACCACTACCACAACAACAACTACAACTACCACCACCACCACTGAGGCGCCCACCACCAGGACAACGCCCGCGGCGACTCTTTTAATTGTCCCCAAAGGTGCTGCTCAGTCTGACCACATCCTCCAGAACTCAAGTGCTGCCAGGGGCAAAGGGATAGCAGCACATGGAGCAATGAAAAGCGGCATGGTGGCATTTGTGGTGCTGGTGCTTGCCATCCTCACAATGGCCCTCGCCATTGGAGGCCGCAAAGCAATGGAGTCCTTCGACAGACGCCACTACACGAGACTGGAACTCAATGATCTGCACTACGAGGTGTGACAAGGAAAATGTTTCAAGGACGGAAGTCCAGAGGGGCAGTGAGATTTATTGAATTTATTCAATTAGTTTAATAGCACAAAGTTACATAATAATGGAGCACCTACATCACCTCCTGAAAGGTTTGTCATACTGTGGAGAACACTGGATTGTGATTGGCCAGAGAGTGCACATAATATTTAGTTTCTTTGCATTTAAAACAGCTGTCACTTTTTGATCTTCTAAAAAATAGCGCACTGCTTTGCTAGCAACATTTTTTTCTGTTGTTTTTAACACCCAAACCACCAATGTTAAGTAAAAGATAGACACAGATACTGATATTACCTGTTGGTTTGTGACCATTGCCATGTTGCTATTTTAAAACTGGATGCAAGCTGAAAGAGAAACCAAGGGGTCCTGTGTGTTCATACTTTAGTAACTTTTTTTCTGAGTAGAGAAATTGTGGCCTCCATGCTGTTTCAGCTAGCACTATCAAAAACTCATGAGTGCCATTTCAATTAACATATGAAAACAAAATTTCCTGCATATGTTTGGGTTTTGAAAGAGATCACCGCTTTTGTTATTCTAAAAAATTGGTCATAAGACCAATTTTGAGGAAAGAAAAACCCTGTAAAAGCTAAGCTAAGCTGGCTTAGCTAGCTGAACTTTATGTTTATAACAATAGTGAACAAACTCCGCCCATTCCAGATTTTCTAACAAACTCACCAGTCACATGATTTTTAAAGTCTTCACTGTTGATTATTTCAGCTTTATTCACCTTAAGTGATCATGTCCATCTTTTATATACAGTCTGTAGGTAAAGTACAAAGATGACAACCTCATTCCATTTCAGACTCCGCCTCCTTAAACTCATCACAGACCAATCATGGACTTCATACCTTAATTTTTCTGTTATTGGTGTTAACAAAAGAAAAAATGGTAGACTTATATTGAAAAGTTCTCACAATGAAGACAAAATATCTCTTAATTTAAAAACTATTCTTAGAATTTATTTGAGGTGTTTTTGTTTTGTGAAAAAAAAATCAAACTTTGAGATATTTTTCTGGCTTTTATTTTTTTAGATTATTTGACTTCTCATGAGACAAATTCCTCAGTTGTTACTCGATCTTTTTAAGTCTTATTAAGTGATAGTGCAACTTTGAAGCAGCCTTCAGACTTTAGGCGGTAACACTGCCCTTCTGTGGCCTCTCAGATCACATGATGAGCTCAGAGTCCTGCTGAGAAGCTCATTGGTCCAAAACTTCAGCTGACGATGGAACAAAGAACAAACAGCAATATTTTTACTCGTAGAAACTCAGGAAGCTTCTGAAGTGGACTGGCGAGAAGAAACTCTATACGAGTGGACTCTGATTCAGATTCTGGCCTTCTTCTGATTTGCCGCGGGGTCGCAGGGCCCTTTGTGTATACACCTGCATGTCTTCTTCCTCCCACACGCTTCAGCCATACGAGCCTGTGATTGCTTCTTAAATCACCTGACCGGTGTAGATGTCAGACTCACTCTCTCACTGTGGTGTTTTTGTATTTTGTATTTCACATGTGGATAAATATTCAAACGATGGATGCAATCCTTTGAAAATCGATGCACTATTGTATCCTGTGTTTTTTTTTAATGATTATGATCTGCTGATTGTTTTTCATAAGTAAGAGGACACTTGCTGCGCACTATTTTCCTATAATGACGTTTGTATTGTACTGGATGTGCAGAAACGAGACTGCTATAGCGTCACTTCACCACCAGGTGGCAGCAGCAGCAGTCCGATAAACTGAAGCTGCACCAATAAGGCGTTTTCACTGATACTGCTCTGATTTTTACTTTGATTGTCTAATTAATAATTACATGGATGGTAATAGTTTGGTCTTGTTTTGTGAAGTGATGCTTTTGCATAAGTTTGAACTTTGATGTTTTGTTCTTGTAAGGATTAAAAAACTGTTGATTTTTGAAAAGTTTCTGAGTCTGCAGATTTATTTTTGCCTGAGTGTGTTTGATTTTAAATAGAACCACTGTGATTTTTTTATCGTCTGGGTGATCCACCAGCAAATAATCAAAATTAATCTTGTAAAGTTGCTCCAAATTAAATAAAATTTCACATTTATCACACCATCACATTTATTACTCTTCTGTATTAACCAAACTGGGAGCAGGTTCATTACAGCAACAAAAATAATCAGCCTGAGTCTGAGAAAAGTTTCCACCTGACCCATCTGTTTTCTAAATCTACAACAACTTAAATATATGTCATGGAGCCATGCATGCTTCTACCTTCATATAATGTGTATTTTCAGAGTAACTTGCTGTCAAAGTTAAGATTTATCTAACTTGTATTATAAGTTTTTGAGTATTTTTACTTCTTTCAGGGCTGAAAAAAACACATTTAATCTCTGTTAAAAACTGCAAACAAACTCCCAAAAGTCTCAGTCTTATGTTAGTGCAGATTTCTCCTAAACTTGAGTTTTTGGTCGATGCTGTTCTTGATCAAGCTTCTTCTCTATCGTGTCCAGCTGAGCTCCATCTTTGGACAAATTCCTGGTGCAGGTTCAACAGTTGGGAATTGTTTGACAATTCCTCAAAATTTCAAGTTTTTATATTTTCACTTTTCCAGATATATTTATGTATGCTGCACAAAAATTATTTTGAAGAAGGTTAAATGTTTTTTTTATGATTTAGTGAAGAACAATCATAAGCATTTCACAAGTTTCAAAGACTTTTATTGTCCATAAATATGGCACAGGGCTAATATGTATGCAAAAAGTTAACGTTTACAGTGTCGACCCTTCTGTCTGTCAGTTTCTGGGCCCCAGATGGTGATCCTCCTGCTTTATCACAGTTCCAAGATTATCACTATTCGACTCAAAAACTAGCATAAAACCATCCTCAGACTGATGATCTTCCAGCAGGATGTCTTTTGTCTTGTGTGGCAAGATAAACGTGGTAACTAAGAGGCTTCGAGATCATCAAATAAACATTTTGGATCCTTGGCCAGGAAGCTTCCCAAACTTCACATCAAGAATCTTTGCTCAGCAGTGTAATATTTACTATAGTGGACTTAAATCATATATTATACTGACTCTCCTATAAGTGTTTGAAACTGGATTTCTTACCATTGTTCTTCACTAGATCACAAACACGTATGAAAAAAAGCTAGATAAAAACTGAAACAGCAAAATGTATAAAACACTAAATATGTGGCACTGCCAAAACCTTTGGTCATGACTGCATAAAAATAAACTTTAATACTCTAATGTGTTTTTGCTTGCGGCCTTCATCGGGGCCATCATAAATATAACAAACATCATATACATCTAACCAGAAACATACTTACCTTCTTACCCTTTGAAATGTTGCCTGTAATGTGTTTCATGATGACCCTGATGAAGTCCACAACCTCAACATTTGTAGTAAAGCTGTTTATTATGCAACAGGTGCTTCAGAGCTGCTCTCAACGCCGCTTGGCAGAAAGTGATCATCTGCTCTGTTTCAGGAATGATTTTGACTCCTAAAGAATCATGGCTAAAAGATGAGCCTAGCATCAAATGTAGGTAAAAAAGAGACCTTTGCTCTGACTTCAGGGAGCAGCCACTGATCACACATGCTGACGTGAGTCTTGAAAGTTTACCCAGAATGCACTTTTTAAAGTTTTATTCAGTGAATTATCATTAAACAGATCAAACATCCATGGTTTCAAACCTTGTTCCTGTTGCTCTAAATCTACATAATAACAATAAATTGGTGCAGTTTATTCAAGTAATGATTTATCTCATGATACTGAAGCTCAAATGATTCAAGTTTTTAACAGAGCTTAAATGAGTTTTTCAGCACTTGAAATCTCATGTGGATATTCGCCATACTTACAAAAGTATCATCAAGTCTAAACCCAATCCTATGAACTCAGTCACTGATCAAATAGTGTGATGTATATTGTGGTTGAACTTATGACAGGCACATGATCAGGTATGTGGTAGTTAATGTGTTAAGAAGTTACTTCATATTCCTGAGACTGTGAGGCAGTTTTGCTGACCTGGTGATTAAACTCTGAAATTTTTTAAATGAGATGCTTTCCTTTCCTCTTAGCTAGACATTTGCGTCACGTCCACCTTGCTTGTAATTTTACAGTTCTGCTTTCACTTCCACATCTCCCACAGATACATTCATTACATAAGACGAGAGTGATCCACACTTTATTAAATCAGCAAGAGATTTTAGAAAAGCTGTTACTCTGAAATAGGAAGTGTACTCTGTAATCTGAGGCCTCACATCCTCAGTGAACTTTCTCCTTCTGAAAGCTTTTGAGAAATCTTGCATTTTCTGATGTTTGAAACCTGAAACTGGGGCTGATGTTTCATGAATAAAATCTTAATAATAATAATAATGATAATAATGATAAAGCAATAATAATATTGTAAAAAGTGATTATCAACAGAACACTGAGATGTAAAAATGATAAATCCCAGAGTAATTTGCTTGTTTATATGCTACTGCTGCTACTTTCATGAAATTAATAAAATTCAAAGGTCACTTTTGGGGTGACCACAGGTTATCTGCCTCCATCTTAGCCTATCCCCATCATTTTTCTTCATCACCTCTTCATGTACTACATCCTGCCTGGCAGCTCCATGTCTATCCACTGTTTCTTGTCTGCTGTTGCCCATCTCAACCTTGCCTCTCTAAGGCATAAAACATTAAAATGCAAATCCAAAATAGAAAAATGCAACATGTAAACTTTATAGGGTGTGAAGAAACTGAGAAAACCTGAAATCAGATGTTATACGTAAAAACGTGTAAAAATCCAAAATTTAGAAAGAAAATTTAGAATCAAAAGTGCTGTAAAATCTATCACATTATGTGGGTTTATTTACAATATCAGATTTCACACTTTTTAATAATCCACATAATGGGTTTTTTGTGTGAAAATCAAATAAAAGTGTCAGATTCATCTATATCCGTGATTATGGTGGGTTTCTGGTAAAAATGTGTTTCTTCTGATGTTTTATGGCATTACATAGACTTAGATTTTTAAGATATGTTGTGATGCAGCGATTAAACAAACAACGGTGATTAAAAGCTTTTTACCAAATGACTGAATTTGGCTTAAAAAAGCAGATATAGTATATAATGATTTCCTGAGCCCCCCTTGCCTTGTGCCACCTGATGTAAAACCCCTGGAAACGCCCCTGCCGTTGGATGATATTGGGGCCCTGTTTTGTGGGGCCCCTGTCTGTGTGATAAAGTAGTCCCGCGGGAATGTGGGGTTAACGTCTGTGTTGGGGGGTGGGGTTCTGTGGGGGTTCGAAGTCGGTTCTGCGGGACGTTTCCGTGCTGTGAGCGTACCTGCGGCTGTGAGGCGGAACAACAATAGAGAGCCGGGCAGCGAGGTGGCGGTGGAGGTGGAGGCTGGAGAGGGGGGGCAGCTTCCTCACAGCGGAAGGAGACGACGGAGCTCCTGCAGGACAATGTGAGACACCGAGAGTTTATCCAACGCAGTTAGCGAGCAGCCAGCCGGGATGGAAGCGGGCACGGTGTAATGCGAACCGGAGCCGAACATCGACCTGAATATTCTGGGAAATCCGCTTTTTTTTTAGCCAAGGTAGCGGCCGCAGCAATGGGAATACTCCGCTGAGGAGCCGCCGCGGCTGGGCCGAGAATCGGGAGAAAGATGGGTGTCGCGCTGCGGAGTCTGTTGTTGTGTAGTTTTTGTTTTCTCATACGAGGTGAGTTTGTGTCCACACTGTGACTTTTACCCACACGTCCCCTCGCGTAAAAGACGCGAAAAAGTGCTGTTAGCAGCCCAGGGGAGCTTTTCCCCTTCTCTGTGGATGTTTGGAGCTCGGCCTCCGGGTCGGATTTCTCCCGAGTGGAGCGAGCTAGCTTAGCCTGCTGCTGCTGGAGGAGAAACCACAAACAGCCCTGTTAGCTGGAAAATACCCCACCAGAGACTACTCACAGCACCGCCAGCTTCCCTTCCAGCGCACCCCTTTGTCCCGGGAGTATGTATTTGGCGCAGTTGGTCGCTCCTGGTTGTGTTTTGTAACTTAAAAACAGGCTGGATCGGGCTCAACAGCAGTTAGCATAACAAATGCTAGGGAGCGAGCTGGTTAGCATCAGGGAGCTAATAGCTAATAAACCATCTACATGGAAAAATAACTTTATTGATAACAATGAACAGAATAAAGAAAAGCAAGGCCAATAAATGTACAGTATTACACACAAAACAGCAGCTACACGGCTGGACACGTGTGAGAAATGAATTTATTTGTATAAATCTGACAGTAAAGAAACAATAAAACTGCAAAAAAAAGAAAAAAAAACCCTCTAAACTCGGATTACAATGAAAGCGAACTGCCAGCTGGATCTAAAGGATGTAAAGAATGAGACCAGGACATGAGACCGAGGCGGATCTCTTTAGAAAAGTAAATTTATGAAGGTGTTATCGCCATTAAAAATGCTCCGTTAAATTTAGTTTAGTGTTTGCTACACAACACAGCTGTGCAGTAGAGCAGAAGTACTATATCACAGCAACTGAGCAGGGCTAACTTTATTTGTGTAGCACATCTCACACTTACGATATCATACAGATCATCATCTTGGCCTGAGGAGCTCCTGATAATATCCAGTAAACACTAGAGGATGAAAAATAAAACCCATAAAGCCATCTTATGTAAAGAAAGTTTATAGGTCAGTGAGAGATGATATTTTTTTTTAAACAGATAAGTGTTAAAAACGGAAATACAGCGTGATAACTTAAGCCTGCCTCCTCTGATTTATTTTCATTTATCATATCACATATTCATTACACAGGTTTCAGTGTCAAACTGTTACCCAATAATTAGGTGTGTTAAACATTTGGAAATCAAATATTTTTAAATATCAGGTTTATCTGCTATGTATTTAGTTATTTTCCCCATATTTTTGTGATCAAATTACACCAGAAATATGGGCGTAACTATGGACAATCAGATAAATATACAAAATGCTTTCTTTATCCTATATTTGGTAATTTCTTTTGTTGCAACAGTTTAAAAAACGGTGATGATAATAATGTCCTTAATATATAATAAATTATACATTAAGGATAAAATGAGACCATAGCATGAATGTAAGGTGTAAGTGTCTTTTAAACAAACATTTCTGGATCTTCAGTACCAGAACAAATGCTTAACAGTTGGTTAAATTCAGATTGCAGCAAGAATTCAAAGTCCAACACTGAGTGGGATTAACAGATATAAGATTTGGAGCTGCATGTTGTCAGTCTTTGTTGTGGAGACACTGGTGTTGTTATCACTTTGTGGGATGGTGATTGGGGTGTATTTGATTAGTTTTTATCTTGTTTCTTGTCTTCTATGACTTGTTTCTATAGACTCTGCATCTGGGATGAATGAACATTGATTCACTGTACATCAGGAATATAAAAGACAGAAAAAGTGGGAATTAAAATATATTTATTTGAAATAAGCAAGTTGTACCAACGCAACGGAAAACACTCATTTAAACTCAGATTATTAATAAAGGCTATATATAAAAAAATGTGATTAAAAGCAATTGATAATGAGCGAGGAATTATAGAAAAAATTGCTAGAAAGACAATTTTCTGCGCAAGTTCTAGGCCAGCACTCACTATAAAGGACACGAATTTAATATTAATGGTTTTTTTTTAATAACATCTTTAAAACATTATGAACAGAATAAAACTTTAAAAAGAACCTAAACTCGTTATAAAATGAGTTTAAGTCCAAGATTAAAAATATTAATAAAGCAATGACGTATGTAGATCACAGAGGCTTCAGAGTGTTCACGTTGCTCTCTGCTGTGCTGCGGTTCAGCACTAGAGCCAAGTTTAAAAAAGCTGGGTTTAACTAATCCCACCACCTGCATGCTCGAGTTTATTTATCTGACTCACGACTTAAATGGGACGCGGTGGTAAGGCAGCCTGGTGATTGGGTGGTTATTGATCAGATCATACACATACCGGAGTCATTATATATTCTGCCTGAAGCACAGTTTCTCCATCAATCCCCTTTTTGATTATTCATGAGTTTTGTTTAGGTTTCAGCTTCATTTAAACTTTATATTTAAATGTGAGTATGAATGAAAGAAAAACGGGGTAAGTAAAATTCTTGCAGGTGACTCGTGTGCAAATCTCCACTATTGTGAAAATATGGCAACACATATGGGTACAGATCCTGTAAATAAGTCCAGCTCTTTGCTGAGTTAGAAGAGTTAAAATGATCATACAGTAACGTTTCACGGTCAAACCCATGAACTGATCAGACGAGTGTCTGTTCACTGTGTGGATCATGACCTCACCAAGCGGCTGAGATGTCGTAGTTCAGGTTGTCTGTTTAACTTTTTCTGCCAAGGATAATTTATGTGCAGTTTTTTGCCACCTCACTGTAAACCAGACATTCCCAAACTTCAGACCGCCCAGTTTGAGTTTAAAAATCTTTGTGGTTCTCCCAAACCTTCAATCACAGCTCAGATCATCACATGCACTGAAAATGAAGGATTTTGTTTGTTCTTTCATTGATTCATTTTGATCTTCTGATTATTTTTCAAAAAGTCTGCCAGATCAAACATGTTGAGCTACACGCTCTCAACCTCTTATGAATAAGAGACGGCAGAAAGTCACTTTACTTTCCAAATTAAGTTCTTTCCAACTGATGTTGCGATATAAGATGGGTTCAGGCTCAAAAGCAACTCAGAAAAGTAAGACTAATAGTAAGTAATAGTATTAAACCCCATTCGCTCAGTTTCTTTTTTAGAAGTAAACTTATCAGATTGAAATTTGAGGCTGACAGTTTTGTCTTTACCTCACACGTGGTTGCTCACAGTCCGTGTACTACCTGCAGCTTTCAGCTGTGTCCGCAGTGTCTTGATTATTTTGGGCTCTGATGTTGGACATTTGTCTCTATTTGTAGAGCAGTCAGTCAGTCAGTGAAGACGCGCTCAGCAGATTAATGGAGGTAAACATCAGCTCTGTGTGCAGTCAGTGAGTCCCGAGAGTCGGATTTCCTCATGTTTCCTCCTGGCACGGTTTGGCTTGTAAGCAGCCTGGAGGGACCTGAAATTGAAGTTTTGATGTCTTGGTTCAGTAAATATTTGGAGAAGGAAACCCCCCTCCACCCCTACCCCCTTCGAGTGGAGTGAAAACAGGCCAGCAGGCAGCGGGTGCCGTGGGGCTCATGGTCGCCTCGATGTGTCAGATTGTGGGTTGGGCTCAGAGCCAGGATGCCGCTGAGAGTCTCCGGCTGCTCGTCAGCACGCCGTGTCGTGCTTGGACTGCGCTGCTCGCTTTCAGAGCTCGTTCTGCTTCAGTCAGGTTGTTGAACAGAAAACATCAAGGCTAAAGGGGGAGGCATGGCTGCTGAGAAGATGGCGGGCCTCTTGTTGGACCGTATTTCCACAGAGTGGGTAACACTTTTTCTGCTGCTGGGACAGAGCTGGTTCTGCATTAGTGTTTGTTGGGAACCAGTCCGCATTTCAAGAGGTTTAAGAGATGACTATCACAGAGCAGTGCTGTCTCAGATGTCATGGTGGACACAATGTGTGGGCTAGGTCTGCAGTCACTGGTGACGTTCTTAAAGGAGATCTTCCATAGCCGTGTTCTGCTGGTGTTGCATTTTCTTTGCACAAACACCAACCGTTTTTGGTGGAGACATGCAGAGACAGTCCCACGTTTGGCACTTATCTGCATCTTTTCCCAAATGCAGATCTGTAGTGCTGCTGGTGCTGCTTAAGGGTCCAGAGTCCAGTCTACATTTTGACAGTTTAAAAAGGATTATATAACAATTCTAGATGAAGTTTGGATAATTTCCATGGAAAGCAAATCATAGTGGAGATGACTGATGTATTTCTCCTGAAATCACTGATTCTAGTGGCTCTAACCTCATGCTCAGGTAGCACCTGACTGTTGGCACTGGGATCAATCAGAACCAGTTCTAGATTAAGCACCAGCATTGTGTTAAAGGAAAAGAAGCATGATTCAATTCAATTTTCAATTCAGTTTATTTTATTTATTTATATGGCGCCAAATCACAACAACAGTCGCCTCAAGGCACTTCATATTGTAAAGTAGACCCTAAAATAATACATTCAGAGAAAAAACCCCCCAACAATTATGACCCCCTGTGAGCAAGCACGTTGGCGCAGTGGGAAGGAAAAACTCCCTTTTAACCGGATGAAACCTCCGGCAGAACGAGGCTCAGGGAGGGGCGGCCATCTGCTGCGACCGGTTGTAGTGAGAGAAAGAAGACAGGATGAAGGACATGCTGTGGAAGAGAGCCAGAGATTAATAACAAGTGTGATTCAGCAGAGAGGTCTATTAACACATGTTGAGTGAGAAAGGTGACTGAAAAGGAAATACTCAATGCGTCATGGGAATCCCCCAGCAGCCTACACCTATTGCAGCATAACTAAGGGAGAATTCAGGGTCACCTGGTCCAGCCCTAACTATATGCTTTAGCAAAAAGGAAAGTTTTAAGCCTAATCTTAAAAGTAGAGATAGTGTCTGTCTCCCAAATTCAAACTAGAAGCTGGTTTCACAGAAGAGGTGCCTGAAAACTGAAGGCTCTCCCTCCCATTCTACCTTTAAATATTCTAGGAATACAGCATGGCTGCTGCTTTCTGAAACATCTGTTGTTTACATCCAAACGGTGGAGGTTCAGGGCAGTTTCATGAGGCATTATGTTGTAAAACTATGTTTATATCTTTGTTTTTTTGATTTTTGCAATCCTAATGATATTTCCGTGTCTTCCAGGTGAGCCTCTATTACTATATGCGAATAGGCGAGATCTTCGGCTCGTGGATGCGGCGCATGAGAAGGCTAACGCCACAGTGGTGGTTGGAGGGTTGGAGGACGCCGCAGCTGTGGACTACGTCTTCTCCAAGGGCCTCATCTACTGGAGTGATGTGAGCGAGGAGGCCATCAAACGCACCTTCTTCAACCAGTCGGGGGCTAGCGCAGTGGAGACGGTGGTTTCGGGTCTGGCCTCCCCAGATGGACTGGCGTGCGATTGGTTAGGGAGTAAACTTTACTGGACAGACTCAGAAACCAATCGGATTGAAGTGGCTGAGCTGGACGGATCGTTGAGGAAGGTTCTGTTCTGGCAGGAGCTGGACCAGCCGAGAGCCATCGCCCTGGATCCAGAACGAGGGTGAGTCTGGCTGGTTTCAGGTCTGCAGGAGAAGAATGTCAGGATGTAGCTGGTGGTTTGGTTCCGAGTTGATCCTTGATCCATCTGAAGGTTACTGAGAGGTTTGGCAGATGATGTTACACTACTCTGATCTGCTCGTTTCCAGCTCTGTTTTTGTTCTTGGAGCTTTGTATGATTCCTAGTTCAAACTAATAATCATTTCTTCTGTTTGAAAAAGGCATTTTTTGGTCCTTCCCCTTTAGGCCAAAATGTTAGCAGCTGGTCTGTTGTTATCTCTCAACAGTTTTTTGTGGGGGGGTGGTTCATTGTCCTCTTGGGGAGGACATGTTGATAGTAGAGATGGCACGATACCACTTTTTTATGACCGATACCGATATCATAAATTTGGATATCTGCCGATACCGATATGAATTCGATATAGTGTATTTTTTAATGAATATCGTTTTTATATCGTGCTGCATTTTGTATAAGTTCACACTCAAGTTTTAAAAAACAAAACACTAAAGCTATTCTGTTATACCTGTATGCAAAAAATACACTGCACCCAAAATATTTCATAGTTCAGCAATACTGATCTATCTAATTTACTTAAACCTACCTACACCATCATCCCTATTCTGGTATTTTAAAGAGTACTTAGCAGAAATATTAAACAACCTAACTAATAGGGTTGTAAACTACCACCAAAAAAAATAGGCAACCACCCCCCTACCCTCCGCCTTGTGATGCTTAATCGACGCAATCAACTTAAATTCAATGCATGTGTAAAAAAAACAGAATTGCAGACTACACAGATGGTACCGTCCCAAAGGAAAAAATACTATAGCTTACTAGGGTATATTAGACTTAATAGTTACTATATACAGTAATGGACTTCTATACATTTTACATCGGATTAAAACTTTGGGTGTAAGATTCAGATAATTATTTATTAAAAGCTAGACATTTTAAATGAGAATAAGAAAGAAAAGTATTTTCTTTCTTACTTTGTACCCCCCTTTTCCCTGTTAATGCCCTACCTGCCCCCCTGGCAAAACTTTGCTAGACCCGCCCCTGCACAGTTACCAGCCGTCAGCTACGTAAAAAAGGATCCTGGTGTAGAAAGTAATATTAAATAAATTCTAATTGTTGTTTCTGTTGTTTAGCCGCTGGTTTCCTCTTTCTGGTGCAAAATGGGCCAAAAACAAACAAGAGAGACGGGAGTCGCGACAGAAAAGCCGATCAGCCAATCATTGATCAGTTTCATGATTGAAGTAGCAACAGGAGAGGGGGAGAGAAGAGGCAGTCGCTCCATATATTGGTTGTTAAGCTTAACGTGGGAATGCTTTACAAACATTCTGAGATGAACTTACACACTTGCTTTACTTCTCTCTGGGATAACTTTCTCGGAGATGAAATGCTGGTTTGGTAGCGAGGCTCCAAATGCTTAACCAGACCGGCGACAGGGCTCGCACGCCACAGCCGCTCTATCACATGACGCATACTGCTCGGACGTGCTAAGGTTATGAGCTGAGTTATGCCATGTCGCAAGTTTTGTGAGGTGCTTTCGTGATATTTAATGGATTGGATTACATTTTTTTATTTCTCTCCGATATCCGATCCAGTAATTTAGGTCAGTATCGGACCGATACCGATACGTAATATCGTATCGGACCGATACGTAATATCGTATCGGACCGATAGCGATATGTAATATCGGATCGGTCCATCCCTAGTTGATAGTCCAATAATCACACAATTGACATTAGAATTCCACCTTTAATGGACGGCTTCCTTTTACAACAACCGAAAAGCCCACACACAAAACTTCTGCCCCCTTTTCTCCCTTTTCTCGCCTGTGCGTAGCCATGCCTCTCCCAGGACACTTGCGCAGTAGGTTACATACATCCTAACAGAATGATGCATCGTAGTGATGCTCTTAGTTGTTAGTGTGTTACTAATTACTTATTGTACTTTTCTTATTGTATTTAAGACAATGCGACTAAGACAATAAATTAAGAGGCGCCCCCACTACAGTCTAAAGGTAAGGGAACAACATGCAGGGAGTGGCAGTGCTAGCTGGTTGGTAGCTGAGCTTTGAAAATAAGAGCAAGGAGATTGTCCAGTAATATTTACATTGCTTTGTCTCAGATGGATTAAAAAATACAAATAAAATGCAGGATATCTGGTGGGACATGCTGATCTAGGGCTGGGTGATATAGACCAAAATTCATATCTCGATATTTTTTAGCTGGATGGTGATATATAATTAGGGCTGCCACAAACGATTATTTTGATAGTCGACTAGTCACCGGTTATTTTTGCGATTAGTCGACTAATCAGATCATGCATCTATTGGATGTAAAACGTACAGCTTATTGCATCAGCATGCATCTGCGCTTATTTAACTATCATTAGCTTACAGCTTGAAGTGTTTAAGGTATGTGCTAACTAAAAATAAAGAGCAGATGATAGTTTATTAAACTTTTAATGAAATTTGCAGATTGTCTCAGTGGAGTTTAATGAACTCAGCCGTCTGCTCCTTGCTATCTAGAATATAACAGGACACTGGAGTAAATTCTCGACCATCTCACACTTCGGTTCAATCAGTTTTCTGTTTGACGTTTATTCAGCTGTGTAAAAACTGTAACTTTAATCTCAGCCAAACGGATTTACTCAGGAACAAATAAAACACTGAAAAAAGCCAAACAATAACAGTTTTAAGTTATCTAAGTGACTTATATATCATGTTTAACCTGATTAGCAAAAGACCGTGGGGGGTTTGAAAACGATTTGCCGGGAGTCCACTGTTCTTGCCAGCTCTAGTGAGCCTTGAACCCCGGCTAGCTATCGGGCTGGTGGGTAACAGATGTCTCCGAAAACGTCGGAGCACTTTTACAAATATGTGATATCTTGATAAACCGAGCAGATATTTGAAGTTTACACAACTACATTCTTGCCTGAAAATATGGTAAAAGTTTATTTTGTGACCCAGAAAGAGTAATATTAAAACTAAGTAGCTGCCGCTATTGTTGGAAACTGAAATTGGCTGAGCTGTGCTATGAATTCTGGGATAAGTTGGGCCACAAAGGATTCACCCGACCCATCCTTCAAATCTGGGGGAAAGTAGGACGCATTTGTCGGCTGCATTTGCAGAAGTCTTCGAATTTGGAAAGCCTTCGTTGCGTCGCTGTAACGTAATCGACCTTCAAATGCGTCCTCCGAAGGGATGCGGCCCCTGAATTTGGACACAAGGACGGCAGCTGGCATCCTTGTACATGCAGTGCTGCCATCTTCTGTTTCAGTCTGTTATTACACTCTTAAATCCTACTACTTATTCCTGCATCTTTCAGGATCTTACAAGGCTTTAAACGGCACGTTGACTATTAAATTTGTCGTTGACGATTTTGATAGTCGATGTAATCGTGACTAGTCGACTAATCGTGGCAGCCCTATATGTAATATGTATTAAGGTTGGGCGGTATGTAAAAATTTTACAACCAACAATCGTCAGTCCAATAACTAACGATATGCGATATACTCGCGAATGCGCAAGCTTTTTGATGGGCGGAGCAATGTAATAATGCACGGACTGATTTGTGCATTTAGAGCACAGAAAAAGTCCAAACATGGATGAACTAATTGCCAAATTGCACACTGGAGGAGAAGGCGCAGATAGAAATGGATTATTACCTCAGTGAGGAGGTTTATTTATTTGAGATGCACCAAATAGCAGAAAAGACTTAACTTTACACCAGAGATTTTTTATTTATTTATTTTTTTCATGTTCCCTGGAAGAGACGTTTTGATTTTTGACTTATGTGTTGTTTGGTTGAGGTTGACAGAAAAACACTGGACCGGCCTGTTAACACGGCTACAGTTGTCCCGTGCTATAATGCGGTTCACCTTTTGCGGCCTCGCTGTTTCGCAGATTTTTTTTTTTTTGTGCTTTTGCATGCTTTTTTTTTTTCTTACAGCACATTGTGTTCTGTGTCCTGATTGGCTGTAGACCATTGTCAATCAATCTTGTGCCGTGTCTGTTGTACAGCACAGAATGCATCCAGCTTGTCAAATTTACATAAATCTTTGGTCGCTAGCAGTGTGACTCTGAAGTGCTGTGCTGTATGTTTGTAATGTTTTCTTCCCAACAAAGAAAACAATGTCGACAAAACGTTTTGCACCGTCAAAGGCGCCTGCGGATGACTTTGGTTTCATCCTATAATACTGGACTTATTTTTCTATGAAGGTTTGAACTTTGAGAGTGTTTAAAAAAGAGAGAAAAGTGTGAAATTGTTCATGCCTGTCTGAGAAAAGTGTATAAAGAGTGTAGTGAGGGGTTTTACAGCCTTAAAACATGTATAATAATTGTAAAAAATAAAGTTGGCTACTTCACAGATTTCACCTATCGCGGGTTATTTTTAGAATGTAACTCCTGCTATAAACGAGGGACCACTGTATAGTGGAAAAAAGATGCCAGTTGCTCTTTGTTTCCCTCCTCACCATTGTGGTTTTTTATTTAATTAAAATGTTTTTGTTCTCTTTTTTTTTAACGTAGTCAAAACCGTGATCGACCATAGGCTGACGATAGCCTCAGCCTATTGTCAATAGTCGCCCAACCTTATTATGTATCTCGATTTTTTTTTTTTTTTTTTTTTTTTTTACCCCATAAGTAAGGGGTAAAAAAGACAGTTCTTAGTCAAACCCAGGGCTCTAGACTAACTTTTTTCCATGGTTGCACTGGTGCACCTAACTTTTTTTTTTTTCTTATGTGCACCAGCACAAGAGTTAGGCGCACCCAAATTTTTCAGCTGCATCGCTTAACATCGCACTTTCACATGTTCACTTTTTTTTTTTTTTTTTTTTTTGAAAATTGCTGTCCATACAGACAATATTGATTTGTAAATGATTAACTAAGAATCTTGTCAAAACAAATTTCTTTATTTGGAGCACAGTTCTACAAGAAAGATAAGTTACTGAAAAAGTGCTTGTGCTTAAAGTGCTTTGGCAATATTGTAGGCAATGTTAAACTTAATGACCTGCTTGCTGCTGCCTGCCCCTGAAAGGCAGTGGAGAGAGGGGACAGTTGGGCAGTGCATTTATCGTGGCATATAATGTGTTTTCTGGATACACTGTGTTTTTTAAGTATTTCAATTCAAAGTCACAAATGCAGTATTGCTGGCCATGGTCTTTCCACACTCACGACAGTAAATGCAGTGCATCATATTCTCAGCTTTACTCTATCTTAGCCAGGGAAACTGGTCAAGCCACTGTCTTCGAAATGTATACACTTTCCCCCTTTTACTTTCAGTGCGCTCTGGCTCAGAGTCGATCGTTTGTGGCTCATTATCTGATGCCGTCTCCGGACCAGTGTTAGACATAACCTGAGAGGTTTATGGCTCCGTGTCAGAGGACTGGATATGAATTTCAGATGGATCAGGCTTTAGTTCACAAAAAAGTTATCAATCTTTCTTTTCATCTTTTCTCATTACCCACAGCTACATCCATTTCTCTCGGGCCTAGGCTACTCACTAGGGCTGGGTATCGTCACTGATTTCTATAATCCATTCGATTCTGATTCATAAGATCCCAATTCGATTCGGGCCCCGATTCGATTCCCTGTTCAATTCGATTCAGTTTTGAGTCAGAAATATTATAATTCTGATCACTGATCAGTACTGACACTTGTGAGACTTCATCAGAAGTGTAAGCATCACAGCAGATGCCTTTTTGTCAAAGTAATGAGGATAAAACACAGATAAACATGAAGGAGATTTTCCTAGCCTGGCTTTTATAGCAGATAACTGCCTTGAAAGTATTGTGCAGTAGAACAAAAACGAAAGAAAACCATAAACTTTGAACATTACCTGATTTTGCTGAAGTAAACCAAAGCAAAGTTACAGAGGCTTTATTAGAGACTAGGGATGGGTATCGTTTAGGTTTTATCCGATACCGGTGCCAAACCGGTACTTTTGAAACGGTGCCGGTGCTTAAACGGTGCTCGAACCGGTGCTTAAACAATGGAAAACACAAACTTTGTCCTAAAACCTCTCATGTTTAGCTGTTTTTTTTGTAAAAAGATAACAATGTTAGTCTTCTCTGCAGCTATAGGGCATATATGGTATCACTCTTGGCTGGAAGCAGTGCTTAAACAATGGAAAAAAAACCACAAACTTTGTCCAAAAACCTCTCATGTTTAGCTGTTTTCCACTTTTTCTTTGGTCATTTTAGCCTTTTTTGCCAGGGTGAAGGGAGCATCTGCCATCAAACAAGAAGACAGCCGCATGTAACTACGACGGTGTTTGCTAGTTCACCTTACATGCATTAATTTAATAACGTGGTTAGCGTACTCAACGTAAATTACACATGAACAACATTAAGCTACTCGCCCAGAGAAGAACGGCGGCTGCTGCCATCATCATCCGTCATCATTTCTGCTACACTGGCAGGGCTAGGGGCCAGGACTCTACTCTTCGGGTTCTTGGGGGATGTTGCTAACTCCGGGTCCGATAACAGGCACCACACCCGCAGTAGATGTGCTCGGTGTGAGGTCTCGCAGCAAGCTATCAAATACAGTGCATTTCTCGGCTTTTAAAACAATGCTATGCGTCGCCAGGTGTTTCATCAGATTCGAGGTTTTACCTCCTTTGCACAGTATCACCTTAAAGCACTTGCTGCAGGCTGCTGAGTTTGCATCTTTTGCTGTGAAGTACAGCCAGACTTCTGACTGCTTCGCCTTGGGCATCTTTAATCTGTAGCTCTGCTCTAAAAGAGCGTACGTACCTGGGCCCGCCTACTATCCCCGGAAAGGTAAAATGATTGGCTAGAATCCAAAGTGTATGACATCTCAGGAAAAAAAAAAAGCACCGAAATGTGCGCTGCTTTTCGGTCTGGTTACTACCGTTTATGTC
Source organism: Pelmatolapia mariae (assembly GCF_036321145.2). NCBI lineage: Eukaryota > Metazoa > Chordata > Actinopteri > Cichliformes > Cichlidae > Pelmatolapia > Pelmatolapia mariae. The sequence continues at coordinate 22,379,977 of NC_086242.1, read as the reverse complement.
AGAACCGGTGCCATAATGGCACCGGATACCGGTACCCATCCCTATTAGAGACACAGCTGAGCGTTTTGCAATTTAGCTTAATTTTAAAAAGTTTACATTTCTTCCGCATTGAACAGCAGAATTGAGACTTTCTTGTCAGAGGTCATTTTTGGAAAGGAAAATAAAAACAGCGGCAAACATTGCTGTAAACGTTAGACTGGTGGGTAATAAGCAAACAAATAATGCAGAAAACAGAGATTTGAGATGGGAAAGTGTTCTTGAAGTACACTGAGAGAGAGTGAGAGAGAGAGAGAGCTGTGCAGGAAGTGTGAGCTTTATCGTGGTGGAAGCAAAACAGCAAAAGTAAGAGGGAATTGATGACGATGTTTATCAAATGTGAAGTGTAGTTTTGATCTTTTGTTGCTGGTTCAGTGAATTTTTGCTGGAGAGTGACAAAACCTGCAGCACCCAGTCACCTCTGTCTATCCCCCTGCACCGGCTGACAGGATATCTGGACCACGGCCAATCAGAGAGGTCTCCCACGACTATCTCTGATTGGTTTAGACCACAATATGTGCATAATCTGTGTCTGTTGTTGAACACACACGGAGACTGAATTTTTTTTTTTTTTCTCGAATGGCTGGTTGCACCTAGGATTTTTTTTTTTTTTTTTTTTTTTTTAGTCGCACCATTGAGAAATTAGGTCCCATGTGTGATCAAATCAAATTGGTCGCGCTCTAGAGCCCTGAAAGCTATGTGTCCCAGATATCACAAAGGGACTTTTATTAACATACAGCTGTAGATGTACATAAAAAATTACTCAGAAATAAATTGTCAGCATTTATTAAATAATAATGCACGAATGAATGAAATTAAAAAATGTTTTCGTACGTAACCAAAAAGCTCACAATTGTGCAGTTAAAATGTAAACTCAAAAGATGCAGAGCAAAAATAACAAAGGTCTTTAAAAAGGTTTCCGTTGAAGTAAAGTTTTCTGAAGTAGTACTTTGTGTGTATTCCTGTACAATCGTCTAGTACTTTGTGCAAAAAATGGAATGGCGACCTTGTCTTTAGCGATATTATAGGCCCCTGCTTTAGTCATCCTACTTCTTACTTTCTTCTTCTTACTTCTCGTATGGCACAGCACAAGTATATGAGTTTTGTAAGGTGGTTTGTTTCCGGGCAAGAGGCTGGGAAGACTTTGCGCTCTGGTATACAGCACGCAGTTTCACACACTCTTCATACTGCACTTTAAGACACTGTTGTAAATGGTGGAAAGATTAGTAGTGCGCAAACCTTTTGTCAGGACACTTTTTTTTTTTCTTTTTAAGTATTTTCTTTTTAAGGATCACTTAAAAACTGGTGGATGTGAGTTTTTTTTCCTGTGTATTTCTATTTTTGGCACCCACTAAAGAGCAAAAGGAAAATGAAAAATACTAATAATCTGCTGGTTTGTTAATTGTATAGTTATTTGCTTAAATGTAATTGACATTTTGTTTATCAGGTAGTCAGTCGTGGCAGGATGAAGCAGATTTCTGTTAAATATGTTAAGCATCAGAGCCCCATTTGAGCCAGGAAGGACTCGGCTACTCCCAGGGTGTGAAATAATGCAGTTTTCTGAAAGTTTCATTTACCCACAAAGTGTCCTGCGTTGGCGTCGGTGAGACGGGGCTGTTGCCCTTGGACCGTCTCATTTTGCAATGTACAAGATTACGGCTGTGGCCTAAACCCAAACCACAAGCCTTTCCTAAACCTAACCAACAACTGAAAGTGGAAGTACAAAAAGATGAAGTGTAAAACACAAAGGTCCAAACGGGACACAGACTGTGGTCTTCAGGCTGATGTGCCTGTGTGAGTTTACTGCAGAATTTAATAAAAATAGAAAATAATAAAAAATAATTTAACAAAAGCTTGTTTGGAAATAATTCCCACTTTACGGTTTATAACAGACAACAATTAGCAGTTTCTTGCTTGAAAGGTGATTTTTATTGATTTAAATTGTTAAAATGGGTTTTACGGCTCTTTCAAACTCCTGTGTTCCTGAAGTTTGATGTTTCTGCCTGAGCATCTTCCACCTGCTGATCCTAATCCACCGCTGAAGCTCGCGGCCTCTACACTGTCATGGCCAGCACTCACTCCTCTTCCTGTCCTTCATCAGCTCTCTTCCTCTCCCAGTGCTGCCAGCGTTTTCCTCTTGGGAGAGGTTGGATTACGATGTAAATCCATTAGGGTGCAGATAAAAGAGGCCTGTAATGTATTCATTAGTTTTATTTAAATTCGGGCCCGTCGCGCTGCCTCTCACCGTCTTCCCTTCTCTTCTCTCTTGGGTTTCTATTCATGGAAACTCTTCCCGCTCGCTGTTTGATCCACCGCTGTGTTGGAGATAAAAGTCTCACCGAGCCGCTGGCACATGCAGGAGGCTGATCCCTCTATGATACTTCACTCTGAGCTCCACTCTTGTTTTTGTCTGGTTTGTTTTTGAGTTGTTTGTCTGATGATTGTCTGATGAAACCGGGTTATTGGAGTACTCTGCCAACAACTGTTCACTTTGCCTTTGGCTCCGAAGCCTCACCTGGATATTAACAGAAAACTACGAGTGTTCATCTGTTTATTTTCAGCGGTGTCAGAGCATTTCAAGATTCTCCAGAGCAGAGTTTACACTGTGTACCTGAGATTCAGAGTAATGTTAGGGAAGATGACCTGGATATGATGAAGCTAACAGTGTCAGAAACATGCTGTGCCACCCAGTTACAGCTAACCGGCCGTTACTGTAACGACCCACGTGCTGACTGTTAGTTCTGACCATGAGTGAAGTTTGTGTTGTGCTCAGAGCTCTTCACTCGCTGATGTTTAGAGACCTCCATTTCTAAGGTTAGCTAGTGTTGCTCACTGATGATGCTAGCAGTAGAGGAGATAAGATAAGATAAGATAACCTTTATTAGTCCCACATGTGGGAAATTTGTTTTGTCACAGCAGGAAGTGGACAGTGCAAAAGTTATGAAGGACAATTAGAATAAAATAAAATAAGAATAAATACAGTACACAACTGTACAGAATAGAATAAAAATAGAATACTATATACAGTAGAATAAAATAGAATAAAATATACAATAGGATAAAAATAGAATACAAATGCTATATACAACAGAGTGAAAAATACAACGGTGCCAGAAAGATTATTGCACATTTGTGTTATTGCACATTTGTGGATGTGTGTGTATGATCAGTTAAAGTCTTTGTTGTGGAGTCTGACAGCAGTGGGGAGGAAAGACCTGCGAAATCTCTCCGTCCCACACCGTGGGTGCCGCAGTCTCCCACTGAAGGAGCTGCTCAGTGCTGTCACAGTCTCATGCATGGGGTGGGAGATGTTGTCCAGCAGGGATGACAGCTTAGCCACCATTCTCCTGTCACTCACAACCTCCACTGGGTCCAGAGGGCATCCTAGAACAGAGCTGGCCCTTCGGATCAGCCTGTTCAGTCTCTTCCTGTCCCCAGCAGAGATGCTGCCACCCCAGCAGACCACACCATAAAAGATGGCTGAGGCCACCACAGAGTCATAGAAGGTCTTCAGGAGTGGGCCCTCCACTCCAAACGACCTGAGTCTCCGCAGCAGGTACAGCCTGCTCTGCCCTTTTCTGTAGAGGGCGTCTGAGTTATGAGTCCAGTCCAGTTTGTTGTTCAGATGAACACCAAGGTACCTGTAGCTGTCCACAGTCTCAATGTCCATACCTTGGATGTTCAGTGGTTGCAGTGGAGGATGTTTGTGCCTGCGGAAGTCTACCACCAGCTCCTTGGTTTTACTGGCATTGATCTGGAGGTAGTTCAGCTGGCACCAGTCCACAAAGTCCTGAGTCAGTCCTCTGTACTCCTTGTCGTCCCCATCAGTGATGAGGCCGACTATAGCAGAGTCATCAGAGAACTTCTGCAGGAAGCACTGGGTGGAGTTGTGAGAGAAGTCTGCAGTGTAGATGGTGAAGAGGAACGGAGCCAGAACCGTTCCCTGTGGGGCCCCCGTACTGCAGACGACCCTGTCCGACACACAGCCCTGAGTCCTCACATACTGTGGTCGGTCGGTGAGGTAGTCCAAAATCCAGGTAGTGAGGTGATGGTCCACTCCAGAGTTCTCCAGCTTGTCCTTCAGAACCGAGGGAAGAATAGTGTTGAAGGCACTGGAGAAATCAAAGAACATGATTCTCACAGTGCTCCCAGCGGTCTCCAGGTGAGCGAGGGAGCGATGTAGGAGGTGAATGACGGCATCATCCGCTCCAATGCCAGGCTGGTAGGCAAACTGAAGTGGGTCCAGTGATGAGCTCACAAGGCGCCGAAGCTGAGCCAGGACCAGCCGCTCCAGGGTCTTCATCAGGTGGGATGTCAGAGCCACTGGCCTGTAGCTGTTGAGGTCCTTGGGGCGTGAAGTCTTTGGCACTGGTACAACACAGGAGGTTTTCCAGAGCTGTGGGACTCTTCCCAGCCTCAGGCTCAGGTTGAAGAGGTGCTCCATCACACCACACAGTTGGTCCGCGCAGGACCTGACGACCCTCGAGCTGATGCCATCTGGACCCGCTGCCTTCTTGCCATTAATCCTCCTCAGTTCCCTCCTAACCTGGGTGGTTGAGAGAGACAGGCTGGAGCCTTGTGTTGATTGTGTATTGGATGCTGTTGTTGGAGAGGCATCCTTTGGATTTTAAATTCATCCAGAGTCTTTCACATAAAAGTCTGCAGGCTGTTTGAGGCCTCCAGAGAGTCGAGGAACATCTCAGTTTTTAAGTTATGCTACAGTCTGTTCAAACTAGAGCTGGGCGATATAAGATTTTTTCATATCACGATATGTTTTTTTCATTTCAGGCGATAACGATATATATCACGATATAAGCCAAATAACTATATTTGTAAGATTTAAATGTGCTGTTGCTCACAAGTAAAATGTGAAATAATCAGCAGCTTGTCTTGATTTTAATATTTATTTCCCATAATAAGTTCAACAGGGTAGATGTACTTAAGGAACATGAGACTTTTTCAGATAAATAAAGGCAAATATTGCAAACTACACAAAAGGCAGCCGCTAAAGCGTTTAAGTTTCAAAATAGAACAAACAAAACAGACTACTAAATTGTCAATTCCACTTAGAAACAAAATGTTAATTCTAAAAATAAATCTTAAGTTTGTTTTACAGAAGAACAGACAAAATTGATTAACTTTTGTCAATATCAAATAAACTGAGAACTAAAAGGAAATTTTCAATCTCTCCTTGTTGTATAGCTTTCTGAACTTTCTGAATCCTTTATCATCCGCAACTGAAAATAGTTGTGGATGATTACTATACCTTTCTAATGTGAGGTTGTTGTCCCTGGCTCTCTTTCTCTCTCTCTCCCTCCCGCTCTGTTCCTGTGCTACTGCGAGTGTAACTACCGCCCCTCCCCCCTCTTCCCAGCGCAAAGCACAAGGCTCATGCGGAGTGAAGCGGAAAAAAAGTGCGAGAGAGAAGGTGAAAGAAAGAAAGAAAGTAAGAAAAAAACCCACGGCTCGCGATAAGGAGCCGGCTCGCGTCGTTCACGTCAAAAATCCGGCTCTAAGAGCCATTTCGTTCGCGACCGACACATCACTACGAAACACACTCATTTCCTCCATTACCAGCGGCTGGCTGCTTCCCAAACCACCCATGCGCGGCTTGGCACTTGTGCTGTACGTAACAAGTCACGTGACGTGACGCTGCGGCTGTGATTGGTTCGGCTCTGCGCTACTTAATTTGGATTGACTGTTCTTCTTTTTTTTTTTTTTTTTTTTTTTTTTTAAGAGAGCAAGAGAGAGATGAGGTCTATCGCAATAGTTTAATTTTTCTATCGAGAAAAAGTTATTTCGCAATACATATCGTTATCGTTTTATCGCCCAGCTCTAGTTCAAACATTGAATATAAAAAAGCATTTAATCTGGGAAAAAGTTACCCAGCATGTTTAAAACCCAGAGTAATTTATAAAAGACTTGGCAGAATCCAGTGAACAGGACAGGTGATTATTTTAAAGTCGGTACACCTCGTTTACAGATAGTAATCGGCTGGTTTTGTGACTAAAACTGAATATTTTCCTTCATCCTCTTTCTGCTGCTGTGAACACAGACAGCCACATGTTGAGAATACTGATCATGTCAAGATTTGATAACCAAAGCCGGGTTAAAAACAGGTAAATGGCAGCACACACCGACTGAATCTTTGAGCCAAGCTAGTGTGTCCTGTGTCCACGTCTTGTGAACATAAAAAATATCTTATTATTAAATCAAACGGCTCAGGGTAAATGGCCAAGTGCAGACAAACAAACATTTAATCAGAGGAAGTGAGGATCAGCTGAAGGTCGTTTTTTCAGCTTTACTGTCTTGTGTTTGGAGAGAAAGTGGCAGAATTTGGTCCAGACAGAGGCTGAAACATGGAGGAAACATGTTTTTAAATGTTAAACATGGATGTGATCTGATTGATGACGCTCCCAACATGAGTGAGGAACACTTGGCAGGATGAAGAGCAGTGTCGAACAAAGCTGTGATTACGCTCCAGTAAAACAACGACAGCAGCTTCTGATTTAATCAGCCGCAGTCCCCACTGTGCGTCTCATTAGCTCGGCAGCAGCGCACTCTGAGGCTCCTTCTCCAATGCAGTCGTCCCTGTTTTCTCTTGTTTTGTTTGGTTGCGTGCGTTTCACAAAGGCCCATTGTTGCCGCAGCAGCTGTTTTGTTTTTCCAGCGGTTACTAAGCCAGACGAAGGTACTGCAGCAGCAACACGCCAGCTCCACTCAGTCATGGATGAGGGGAGAAAATGTTGTTTCTGCAGAGAGGAGGTAGACTCCTCAGCCGTGAGCTTGTGGACAGATAAACTCCCTCCACATGTGATGGGCTGATGACTGCATTATAAAAATGATTATAGTAATTCTGAAGATTTAAAGAATATGAAAAGTGTTCCAGGATCTTTTAATTTTCCAATGTCCAACGTCTTTTAAGCAACCTCTATGATCTTTTTTTCCTAAAATTGCCAGAACTTTCATTTCCTGGGACCGTAGTTTAGGAATGTTCCAGCAAACCTTCAGCTCTTTGTTATCGGTATTTCTGCCTCAGTCTGAAGGTATGCAAAGATGCATTAAAACCTGTTGTCGAGTTATCTTGTGCCAAAATACGAACTGACACATTAAAATCTAGCTGGACTTGTACATCTTTTAGTTTTTGGCTAAGGACAGAATAAAGTCTGGGAAACCTTCTTTAAACTTCCTAACATGATGACGTCTCAAGCAGCTTGAAGTTTGGGAACTTTCCAAGGAACTAAAAGTTGGATGTGTTAAGGATGAGGGCCGCACTAAAGTTCAGTGGACCATTTTAGGTTCTAGTTGGACTTGTTTTATCCCCAATTTTGTGACAGTACCAGTTCATGACAACACCAACAAAATATTAAGGTAGAAGCTTTTAAACTTCAGCTGGAATTGTTCATTGGCCCATATTTAAGTTTCCCCTGAGGCAGTTTTAGTTTGTGGTCCAAAGCCAATACTTAAACTTGAACTAGTTTTTGGTGTCAAGTAGGGGTGCAACGGATCACGGTTCATCCGAAATCCGAACCGATCCCACTCTACGGTTCGGTACGCACGTGATCCGAAGATTCGAAAAAGAAAAAAAAGAATGCGTATGGTGCGCGTGGTCAGTCTGTCAAGCGGTAGTTATGGTCAGCGCTAGCGGTCCAAGCAGCGGAGCAGAGGAGTTTGCGGCATTTAAGCAGCCCTTTGCTGCCCAGTCCGACCGGGCTAAAGCTAAAAGCTAATGGGGTGTTTAGCTGCAGACGGGAGGCCGTCGTCTGTTGTGCAAAACAAGGTTTAAACTGTGATGAACGTGCTTGGGCCACGCTATGATATCTCGTTGCGCGTCCACTTCAGTGACAAGATCGTTCCAAGCATGTATGAGCAGGAGAAGTTTAAAGTTATGGCTGAACTGTCCCAGGCATCTTCTGTTGCTCTAACTACAAATGGGTGGACCTCCAGGGCAACGGAAAGCCACGTGACCGTGACCGCTCATCATATCACAGCGGAGTGGTAGATACAAAGCCCTGTACTGCCCTATAGATTACATTAGATTAGATGAAACTTTATTTATCCCTCGGGTGGGTTCCTCCGCGAAATTCAGTTTCCAGTAGCACAGCACCCACAGAAGTTGCAGAATGTGAGCAGAAATATACCATGTTTACACATATATAAATACAGAGTATACAAAAGGGATAAATAGAATAAATAGGAATAAGAATACACGGGAACGGCACACTTCAAGTATTGTGAGTCTATTGCACCGTTGGATATTAACAAAAACTATTGCACAGTGAAAAGGCACTACAGCTACTTGTTCCCCCCTCCTCTGTCCCCGTTTCCCCTCCAGCGAGGAGTTAAACAGTTTGATGGCTTGTGGGACAAAGGACTTTTTAAGTCTGCTGGTCCTTGACTTTGGGAGAAGCAACCTGTCACTGAACAGACTCCTCTGGTTGTTTATGGCCGGATGCAGAGGCTGCCCAGCATGGTCCATAATGTCCATATTGCACCTTAATTTGTTTTTATATAAGTGCGTGGAATCAGTCTAAAGTTGAATGTTTTTTAATAGGCAAAACATACTTAAATAAGTAAACGGCAAGTAGAATTTTTGTCTTTTTTTTCTATTTTTGCTGATCCGAAAATTGATCCGATCCGTGACTTTAAAACCGTGATCCGATCCGAACCGTGAGATTTTTGATCCGTTGCACCACTAGTGTCAAGTATTAAAAAAAAAAAGAATAAAGTTCCAGAAACCTTTTTGGGTTTAAACATGTCCTCCAGCACAGTGACCTTTGTTTCTAAAGCAGGAAAAAGTCAGATCTTGTACTTCCATAGACTAAAGATGGAAAGTTTCCAAGGAACCAAAAGGCTCTTTGAGACACTTGTTTATCTGTGATTCTATCTCAGTTTAAAGCCTAGAAGACATTAGTCAGCTGATGCCTTAGAAAGCTGTTTCTGTATGTTAATGTCATGAGGCAAATGCTAAATGATGTTGGGCACACTGTAATTTTGAAGTGGATGGTGTTGGATTGTAGCTGGACTTGTTTGTTGTTTCATCTGTAATTTTCCTGAGAAGCACTTTAAAACTGGTGCCTAACCTTGAACTAGTTTTTGGTAACGAAAAGGAAGTGAATCAAGTTGTATAACCTTTTTCTCTATTCATAGTTCCTCCATCACATGATCTATATTTCTAAGAAACGCAGAACTTTGACTTCCAGAGAATAAATGTGAACTTTCCAAGGAACTCTTAAGGTTATTTCAGTTTTGTGCTTTTACACCCCAGTCTGAAGCCCCTCAAAGAGGATTTGAAACCATCATCTCATCTTTAAACAAGTCAGACAGGCGACAGGCGGGTCCTTTTTTTTAAAAAATATCTGTGAAAAAGACTAAAGTTCGCATTGAAGAAAAGGGCGCAAGAAGTCTGGGCTCCAGATTGGTGATATTCTTGAAACGCTTTACCTGGCAATGTTATTCTGCCTGCATCCGTCTTTTATTTACAGTTTTGGGGCATTAAAGATTGACTTCCTTACAGTCTGAAGATGTTGCAGTTGTCTTTGTTACTCTGTAATGCTAAAAATTGATAACAAAAGCTAGTCCTGTACCCTGCAGGAATTCAGTTCACAGCTGCTTGTAAGAAGCTTCAAAGAGGGACATTTTTAGTGTTTGTAATAAAGTTTTTCTGGTGAAGTGAAGCAGCGAGTGTTTCTGCAGTCGGGTTCATTGTGTTGCAGCAGCACAGTCTTTGAGGAAAACTGGTTCTTCAAATCCACGTTGGAACGCAGAGCTGGACTCGGTTCAACCGGGATGATTAATGCATCAGGTACCAAACACAATGCAGCTCTTGTGGTGAGGGGATGTGTTGTGTGCTCGGCATTTCACTGCAGCTTTTCTCTCCCCTCTCTGCCTGGCCGGGGCCTCATTGTTCAGGGAGGGAAAAACACACCCTGAATGTTTCAGAGCTCTGAAGTCCTACCTGCTGCTGCTGCTGCTGCTGCTGCTGCTGCTCGTGCCGTCTCAGGACGCAGCTCTTCATTTGAAGAGATACTGAAACCCTTCGGTGCCGGCCTGTCACAGCCAACGGCTCATCTGGCCGCTGCCGCTTTGCTTTGTTCGCAGTGAAACCCAACCAGCTGCTGCGTTTAAAGGCTGCTGGGCAGGCTATCAGTTCAAGCTTTTGTCTTGTCTGAATGGGATTACGTGGAGAGCCCCAGCAGCTCCGTTTTTGGGTCAGTTTTTCATTCAGAAACATGAAGTTACAGGATGTGACGGTACTTTCCTTTTATGGCTCACCTGTGTGTCAGTTTACTCATCAGACTGACTCACAGTGAAAGTGTTATCCCAAATATCCAGTTAATTGATGGGAATTAATGTATAAGCCTTAAAGCTGAGGGCGAAAAATCAGCTAGGCTAGTGTGTGATCAGTGGGCTTCTTTTCATCTTTCAGTCAATTAAATCACATCAAAGTGTGAATTTATGCACTGTAAGTACTGTACACTGTACTATACACAAGTCCGTCACATAGAAATTGGTCAACAGGGTGTTCGAGGCAACCAGAGATTCCAGGAATAAATATGAAGCTGCAAGAATAATCCCACTTTCCTTTCTTTCGGCTTTGTTCTAGCTTCTTCTTATCACAGCCCCTTTGCTGTACGATCACTCACACCTACAATTTGTTTCCTGGAAAATTGAGCTGCTCACGAACTCAAAGTAATGTCTGAGTGAGCTCCCTCTGTGAAGACTTTCAGGGTCCGGTTACAGTTTTCAAACTTCAGAGGTTCTAACTCCAGCTGTGAGTTTTCCATCAGCCTCTTTGGATCTGCTGATGTTCGATTTCAGTTTGGCCCTGAGTCTCGGGATAAAGGGGTCTGTTCTGCTCTCCATCCCCGCCTGGGCTGTGGGGGGAGGTGGTTTGAGATTGAGGTGTGGGATCTGGGTGGAGGAAAAAGGCTGTCCAGCTGTGATGGTAATTAAGGCAAACAAAGAGGAGAATTAGCTGCACAGCAGGAAGCCCCGCCTTCCTCATAACACCTCCACATGTGTGCTTCATGTGAGGAAGACATGGTTTTTAGAGCTGTCGGACTCTGGGAGAGCACATTAAAACAGTTTTTCTTTCACAAAGCAGCCTGAAACCGCAAAAACCCACTGATTATTCAAAAAAAGAAACTGTTTAATCAGGGTTTGATGGTATTGTTCGTGATTTAATCGGCTTTGGTAGAGTTTATCTGCTCTCAGTCTTCAGCCCAACATTGCTCATAGGTGAGACGACCTGGACTAAACCTGACGAGTGGAAAACTTTAATGATGACAACAGCTACCTAAAAATAACAGAGGATACAATCACACACTGCATTATATTATATTACCAGAAACTTTCTAAAAAGTAGTATATTTAGATTTGGTACATGGTGTCACCCCTGGGTATCCCTTTTTCATCATATTGAGGCTTTACCAAAGAGAGAGAGTGAAAAAGTTCAGCTTATTTGGACTGATGAAGAATATTCTGTGTTTGTATGTCTGAGAGGCTAGAAATCAAATACCAGCCCCCTGCCTGCAAACTGTGGTTTCTACAGGCCTTCAGGTCTGCTGACAGAGATCACACATCCAAATATTTCAGGGACATCCAGCATCCATCATTCTGTTAATGTGAGCTCCACTCCCAAGAGCCTGCGTTCACTCAGCCGCACTACCAGATATTTACAATAAAACATCTGAAGGACGTATCTTCGGTGGTTTCTAGATAATAGCATTTATCTGGAGCTGAGATGTTTGGGGTTTTTGTTTTGTTTTGTTTGTTTTTTAAATTTTAACTTTCATAGTTTAAATGAGTTGCTTCCTGCACATGGCAGCTTTTAGCTCCTGCTGGCTCGTCATACATCCTTATTGGCCGCTGATAAGTCAGAGCAGGAATAATAATTAAACAGAGTTTATTTTGACTCAGTTTACTGTCGAGTTCTGTGACTGGTGTTGTTTATTAGAAATCGGTGAGCTGCGCTGTCTCTTTATTATGATGATCCTGTAGTTTATTTAGAAACCGCTGCACAGATTAATAACAGATAACAGCCAGTAGTTTGCGGACAGCAGTGGAGAATGATGTAATGCAGGGAGGGAGGGAAGATGATGTTTAGGTTCTCTAAACTTTGTACTGCCTGACCATCATTGTCTCATTTCATGAAAATGATGGTTTAAAGTGAAAAAGTCAAAACTTGTAGGTTATGTTGCTGTGTGTAAAAACCCATCTTTTACTGCACAGCTGAGAGCTGTGCTGGTTCTGCAGTAGTTTGTGGAAAACAATGAGGTGCATGTGTGATGTGTGAATTTCACTTGTCTCTCCATGTGTGGGCACGCTGTTTAGTGTGGAGTGATTAGTGTTTCTGTGTTTGTGATGGTTGTTTTTCTGTGTCTTCAGCTTCATGTACTGGACGGACTGGGGCGAGATCCCAAAGATTGAGCGGGCGGGGATGGACGGGACAAATCGCTCCATGATCATCGATAAAGAGATCTACTGGCCCAACGGGTTGACGCTGGACTACAGCCAGCAGAAACTGTACTGGGCCGACGCCAAGCACAGCTTCATCCACCGCTCCAACCTGGACGGCTCCTTCAGGTACATGCAGCGCCACCTTTAGGTTTTCTGAAGCTGGGTGATGAGTTTTTTTCAAAACCCTAACATGCTGTGTGTTTTCAGGGAGGTGGTGGTTAAAGGTGAGCTGCCTCACCCGTTTGCCCTCACTCTGTTTGAGGACACGCTCTTCTGGACGGACTGGACCACCCACTCCATCCACTCATGCAGGAAGCAGACGGGAGGTGGCCAGCGTGTCGTCCACTCCAACATCTTCTCTCCCATGGACATCCACGTCTTCAGCACCAAGAGACAACCCACCGGTGAGTCCAGACAGTTTCATCCCCTCCGACATGTTCACTGACTCACTCGGGTAAGAATCTGAGCTTTGAAAAGGACAAACCAGGCCTCTCTGCAGATGTATTTAACAGCTGCATGTTTCCTCAGTCTTCACTTGTCCTCATCTGTGATCAGACAGTCCTCTTTCAGGCTGTGGAGAGCACAGAGCCCTTCAGGTGTTGAACAGAGGCACATCCTTCCATCCAGATGTGAGAATATCCAACATGTGGAGTCTGTGAAGCTCCAGCTGTGGCAAACCTCATCAGATTGATGCACAAATGTTTTTGTTGGCTCTCTGATAAAGAATCTGAAGCACAATCAGATTCCTCGTCTTGTGTATTTTTATACTTGGGGTTAAATTATTCACAGGAAAAAAAAGCTCTAGAAAATCTTTTAAAAATCCCAATGAGGGTTGAGGTGTTGTGGTTTGTGCAAACAATAGCTTGGCCGTGTTAATTCAAGGCAAACAACAGCAAAGTTTCCTCACTGAGAACATGTGGCACTAATTAAAAAGCCAAACACTGACAGATTTGGTATCACTGTGCTGTGAAAATGCTGTTTAGTCTTCTGTGTTTTGTTCCTAAAAAGTCCTTGATTTGTTGTTGAAAAGTGCTCAGGAACCTTGTTAGAGTCCTTAAAACCATTTTCAGTGAAGATGATCTTATTAAAACATAAAAAGATCATTTAAAACAAGCGAGGTCTCTATATGTCCATTTTTAAAAAAAAATTTTTAAAGTGGACTTTTACGTATTCAAAATGAAAAACACATTTTTACTTTTAAATGATTACAAATGCCAAAAAATTGCTTCTGTTATGTGAAATAACTCGGACACATTGCTGTAGCGACATGCAGACCACCCTAACACAGTTCTCTGCCTGATGTTTATCCTTTAGTGTCTGATGTAAGAGCTGTCAGCTGGAACACATGAATGATTTCCTGAGTGTCGTGCTGAGGGTAAAGTGCAGTTTTGAGGCTGTAACTTGAAGGTAACTGGATTTTTTTTCTTGTTTCTTTTCCTTTCGTGGCAGCAGTGAACACTCCTTGCTCCCTGAACAATGGAGGATGCTCCCACCTCTGCCTCCTCTCACCTGTCAGGCCTTTCTATCGCTGTGCCTGCCCCACCGGGGTCCAACTGCTGGAGGACGGCAAGACCTGCAGAGACGGTAAGAACGCTCTCCGCCTTCATTGTCTGTCGGTTCCCGACGCAGTCTGTCAATTTTTAGTCGTTTGTTTTTCAGGGGTTTTTTTTGTTTGTTTTTTACCTGAAGCATTTTAGTCTGGGTTTAATAGTAAAGTCAAAAGTTGGACTTTGACTAATAATAAAACAAAAACTGCAGACAAACATAAGGACAAAGACGTTGTGGTAGAGCTCAGCTACCTTAGATTGCAAAGGTGTTCCTAATGAGGTGGTTGGTGTATATTAAGGTCTATATAATCCAGAGAGTCAGATTAAACTTGCCGAATGTGCAGTTTGGCTTCAGAAACACTCGAATGGAAACAGAAAAAGAGTCCAAATATTTCCTGAAGTGCGTCAGTGAGCAACGTCGACGCTTGCAGATTATCTTTTATTTTCACCAAGAAAAAATGGAAAAGGCACAAAACGCGCGCTTGTATAACTGTTTACAAGGATCCAGGCCGAGCAGGCAGATTGGATTCATTAGTGTGTTTGAGCTTTGTGTTTCTGCTTGAAGAGAAGCCGGCAGATTCTCTGCTGCCAAACCTCATTAGCTTTTCCTCTAATTTAAAAACTCCTGATAACGTGCTCGCTCCCACTCTCCACCTCCTCCTCCTCCTTCTCTTCTTCATCGTAGTCATGTACAAGCAGAAGGTAGTGCTGGGCTGACCTGTTGTTGCTATGGTAATCCGTCTCCATGAGCGGGGCCGGCCGTTTGAACGGCAGCCCGACGTTTCCCCACCCTTTGCCTCCTTTTATTTACATTTTCGGGTTCAGTAACCCTCGCCTGCAGAGCAATGGGAGTTTTGAAGGCGGGGAGGCCTTTGTGAGAGACAGGATCACATGATCCCCCTGCAGACAATGCCCCCTTTCACTGCTGGGGTTTAACCATTTCAGCCAAGGGGGGTGAGCTGAAGGGTCGATGTTTGTTACTTCTCTGAATGTTAAAGAAATGAAGTCAGGTGTTATATCAGGACTGCGAGTAAAAGTCCTTCACACAGAGCCCCAGGGTTAATTTCTGCTGTGCATGTTTTTAATTAGCTGTGTGCTAACAGAAAGAAAATCTTCACCAGGTGGATTCAGACCTGCAGTCATTCCCCTTCAGGGTTTACAAAGCTCTTTATATGTAAGATGTAAAAGATATTTGAAGGTTTTGATATTTCTTTTAACTTTAAAGAAGGCAGACATAATGGTCTCAAACAAGGCTAAAGACTTTCACTGGACAGTTTTTACATTTCAGTTTTACTCAAGGCCAAAATGATCACACTTAGTTTTAGTTCTCTGCAGTATTCGAGGTCTAAACTTGGTCCAGAGTGGATGAATTTTGCATGGGTCATATTTTCAGCTGTGGGCAGATTACCAAACAGCTTCATACTTGTTGAAAGCTGAGATGGAAAAATGGTTCAGGCTGCCACTGTAATGTGTTATTGTTACGACACCATAGATGGTCTATAAAATTATCAGTAAGTATGTTGAATTAAGTATGTATCAATTGCTGATCTCAATTTTTATGAATACTGTACTAGCCTAGGTGAAACTCTAATGCTGTGATATCTTCATTACTTTGAATCCGCACCTTTTTTAAAGGTCTGTAAATCTGTAAAAAGGACCACTGCAGACTCATTTCTGGATATCTGAGGTAAATTATAGGAGCAGGAAGCAGGAAAGGATTCAGAGGGATGAACCACTGAGTTGTTACGACCATTTCTGTTCAGAGTGTGTGACAGCTGTATTTGTGTTGATGTCTGTGGCCATCTTGTCAGGATAACTCGGGATTTTTAATCCCAGTGAGACGTCTTCTAAAAGGATAAATTAAAATTTTGTAAATAAACTTTGAGTGATGATGTTCTGACCCTGTTTCTACCTATGTGTTCCTCCTCAGGTGCGACGGAGATGCTGCTGCTGGCCCGGCGAACCGACCTGAGGCGAATCTCTCTTGACATGCCAGACTTCACTGACATCATCCTGCAGGTGGACAACATCCGTCACGCCATTGCCATCGATTATGACCCGGTGGAGGGATATGTCTACTGGACCGATGACGATGTGAAGGCCATCCGCCGCTCCCTTCTGGATGGCAGCGACGCTCAGTTCGTGGTCACATCTCAGGTGGACCACCCTGACGGCATCGCCGTCGACTGGATCGCCCGGAACCTCTACTGGACCGACACTGGGACCGACCGCATCGAGGTGACCCGGCTCAATGGTACCATGCGCAAGATCCTGATCTCCGAGGACCTGGATGAGCCCAGAGCCATCGTTCTAGACCCCGTGGCTGGGTGAGTCTAACATCTGGAAGAAAATAAAGGAGAGTTTTGTGATCTGAATAAAGGCACAAAATATTTATAAACATATGTCAGGATTTCCAAAATTCTCAGATGAGGCTTCAATCAAAGATTTCAAAGATCTGAATCTCATATTTGGAGTGATTGCAAACAAAACTTCAGAGTTTAATTCTGTGAAATCATTTTAAAACGTTCTTTGTAGAAATTCAGGTGTTTTTGACTCCTTTAAACCAACAAGGTCAGGTTAAAGTTTTTTTCCCTTCCTGTTTTTCAGGTACATGTACTGGACCGACTGGGGTGATGTGCCGAAGATCGAGCGGGCCGACCTCGATGGGATGGAGAGAGTGGTGATGGTGAACACGTCTTTGGGTTGGCCCAACGGCCTCGCACTCGACTACGAAGAACGCAAAATCTACTGGGGAGACGCCAAGACGGACAAGATCGAGGTTTGTGTTTGAGCTCCAGATTTTACTCTGATGTCCAGAATAGATTTCTTTAGTCTTGGTGTCCTGATGGTTCTCTGATCTGCTGTTCTTAAAAGTCAGCTTTTATGATTTCAATCTTTTGTCTATTTTAAACAGGGTGGTGGGAACCGTTTTCAGACAGGTTCTCTTTTAGTTTTTGTCAGCACAGAGCCTCAAGTCTTCTTATAGGGTCACTCGAAACGCCACCAGCTGTCCTGTATGTAAAATAATCTGTGTGTTGGAGGCAGGCATGTCAAGCAAATATGTGAAAGACAAGGAGATTGACTATGGACTGTTAGATCAATCCAGCCTTGTAGTTAGCAGTGCGTTGTTCTTCTGTTCTGTTGGTTAATCTTAGCTGGTAAACAGCTTTTAGGTACATTACTGCTTTCTGTTGGTGGTAATGGTGCTTTACATGCAGGCACAGGTAAAACATGAGGAACATGGACTTCAGGTTAAACAGTTGCATAAATATTTCAATTATTGTGAAATTATGATGAAATTATGATTCCTGTTTGTGATGTTGTAGACCTGAACATAAAATGACAATGAAGTCGTTCTTCTCCTGACTCAACACTCATTTTGGGCTGGGGTTTTTTTTTTTTATTGTTTTATTTATTTATTTTTTTGAGCATCATTATAAATTTATAGAAATTGAGAATTTCAATAATTTCAACCTGTCAAAAAAATCTAACCTCAGATTCTGCCATTAAGCCTGATTTTTCGTGATAGTTTAGTAACTTTTGTGCTGATGAGGCCCAATATTCAAACCACCAGAGCTGAACTGAACATGAAATCACCCTAAACTTGTGACGGTGAGCGACTCGTTCAAGGAACAGTACAAGCAAATATATAACGTTCAGAATAACGTTCACTGATTGCCCTTTTAAATAATCTGGTGCTGACGTTATTTTCTACTAAAACATTCAGAGCATAAAAAAAGCACTAGAGTGAACAATGAGCATTAAAATGGTTTACAGTTTTATTTTCAAATGGCTGCCTGAAGGTTTGCTGATGTTTTATTGTTTTTTCTTTTTTGTTTTTTTGTTTTTTTTTCCTGTGAGAGGAAACGTTGCAACTGGACGGTCTCTTCAGCTCTCTGGTCGTCGCAGAGCTGTGAAACTTTGTGCTCATGGCAGCTGTGCTCGGTGTCGACCGTCCAGCTGGGTCTGAAAGTAAAAGTCTGATCTCTTTCCCTCTGCGGTTTGCATCCTCACGCCATGCTGTCATGTTTGTAGCTGATTTTATGTCTCTGGTTTTTATCTGACCCCACCTGAACCCCTTCTTAAACCCCCTCAGAGATCGTGTTGATGGCAGTGCCCCGGCAGAGGGGCCTCTGCCCCCCCCCCTCCCGGGTTTCTCCGAGGACCCAGCTTTTGCGGTGAGATCCCACATCTGGTTCCGATTGCGGCCTGCACTCCAGCTGCGGTCGGCTCTGTTTAGAATAGACCCAGAATCTGAAACCGTCGCCGCGCTGCGGTCTCAACTCCCAAACCAGCGGAGACCTTTTGGCTGAGGCCATCGGGCTGAGGATGGAAACTTCGTCTTATATTTATACACCACGTTCCTCCGAGGCCCAGTGTGTGGAGATGTTTTTGAAAGATGGCAGCCGGCCACGCAGGGGCTGTTCTGGGAGCAGCGAATCGCGTTGCTCCACGCTGCGCTGATAGGTGGAAGGACGCTATACAGATTACAGGCCTCACTGTTTTTTCTTTTCTGCAAATTCCTCACATATTTGTCTCTGTTGACACTTTGAGCCTCTCTGCATGTTTCAGAAATGATCTTATCGAGGTGAACTCCTCTTCATGTGTTCGCCTGTTTCACCAACACTGCTGCAGTTAAAAAAGAATCGCCTTTAAAAATGAGTCTTGGGTTCGATGTTTTGTTTTTCTTCCTCTCACTTTAATCTTTGTGCTTTGGTCTGCTGGCTCAGGAAAATGTAAAGCTTTTATTTTTCATGATTTAATTACACAAAGAACTTTTAAGAGTGTATATAAGAGAATACAGGAAAAAACTGCATTAACCTTCACTTATACCTCAGAAGTAGAGCTGGGCGATAGAACGATAACGATATGTATTGCGAAATAACTTTTTCTCGATAGAAAAATTAAACTATTGCGATAGGCCTCATCTCTCTTGTCCTCTTAAAAAAAAAAAGAAAAAGAAAAAAAAGAACAGCCAATCCAAATTAAGTAGCGCAGAGCCGAACCAATCACAGCCGCAGCGTCACGTCACGTGACTTGTTACGTACAGCACAAGTGCCAAGGCGCACATGTGTATTTGTTTTTGCAGCCGGGCTGCCCGGGTAATGAAGGAAATGAGTTTGCCGACTAGAGAAAAATCAACCGAGAGCGTGAGCGAAGGTTACCCAAGAAAAAAACAATGATGGTTCCAATGCCGGAGAGATTGTCGAACGGAAGGGCCATAGAAGTTCCGTAGTGTGAAGGTATTTCGGCTATTTCAAGTCTGACAAAAAACAGAGTAGCGCGCACTGTAAATTGTGCCGAAAGCAAGTCTGGAAATACAATAAACCGGTGCATGCTCAATCTCTGACTGAAAGCGCTAATTCGTCATTCGGCTTTTGTCAGACTAAAGTAACTGTTAAAACAGTTTGAAAAGCTAAGCTATACAACAAGGAGAGACTGAGAATTTCCTTTTAGTTCTCAGTTTATTTGATATTGACAAAAGTTAGTCAATTTTGTCTGTTCTTCTGTAAAACCGAACTAAGATTTATTTTTAGAATTAATATTTTGTTTCTAAGTAGAATTGACAATTTAGTAGTCTGTTTTGTTTGTTCTATTTTGAAACTTAAACGCTTTAGTGGCTGCCTTTTGTGTAGTTTGCAATATTTACCTTTATTTATCTGAAACTGAAGTCTCATGTTCCTTAAGTACATCTACCCTGTTGAACTTATTATGGGAAATAAATATTTAAATCAAAACAAGCTGCAGATTATTTCACATTTTACTTGTGAGCAATGGCACATTTAAATCTTACAAATATAGTTATTTGGCTTATATCGTGATATATATCGTTATCGCCTGAAATGAAAAAAACATATTGTCATATGAAAAAATCTTATATCGCCCAGCTCTACTCAGAAGTTTAATGATATTAAAAAAAACAATAACTGGGTTAGGTTAAATTTTCTCTGATAAAATATTTAGCTGAAGGATAAACACTTGAAACAGCTAAGTTATGAGTATGTAGGTTAAATTAGTGATTTAAAAGTAAAAGAGAAACGATTAGAAACAGTCGAAGAACATAAATATTTAACTGATAGTAACAAATAGTTGGCTTTTGAATGTTAAACGTGCTGGATAAAAAGTTTAATTTATCTAATTTAACAAATGACTAGCTTAAAGTGAGCTAGTCAGGAGCTGAAGACAAGTGGCTTAGTGTAGATCTTTTTATTTTCAAATAGCTGTACAGCACTTTGTTTGAAAGCACTTTATAAATATTGTTATTATTAAAAAGTTAAAAATATTGATGTATACATGAACAGATGAATCGTTAAAGTCACAGATGGTTGAAATGTTAAGCTAAAAGTAATAAAGTCATTTAGGTTGTTGGCTAAGTGTAATTAATGGCTAAAATGAGCGGTGTTGAGGGTCCACATGGTTGCTGCAGTGACTCAGTCCTTATGCATCATGTTTGGTGGTGCTGATGGAGGCGTGTTGGAGCTCCTCTGATGGTGCGTCAGTGTGTGGAGGTTGTAACGTGAATTCAGTCTTTGTTTTAATCGATTGCAGCTTCATGTGTGAGTTTTTCTGTGCTTGTGTCCCGTGGAGTGGGTCTTTACAGCGCTCTGTCCTGCTGTTTGTTGAAGTGAGATGTCAAATTTTGTGTGAGAGCAGAAGAAGAAGAGGAGGAAATGTGGCGCCCATATGCTCCCGTTGTTTGTTTGCTCCGGCTGTTGCTTCTAATTAGTGGCTCTGCGATGTGCTGCCAGGACGCCTGAGCCCTTATGAGCGTGCTCGGTATCCACAGTGAGTCTGCCCAGCCCCCCATCTGTGTAGCACTGGCTGGAGGAAATGTTCTGTGATGGGACCTGGTCTGTTCTCTGTTCATCCCTTTGTTTTACAGGAACTTGGCGACTGCATGGACTTTCAGTTTATAGTTTGATGCTGGTTTAAACATGCTGGAAATACGGCAACCTGCGTTGGAAGCAGGTTTATAAACTCTTCCTGCTGGTGTCAGCACTTTAATACAGCAAACATCAAACTCTTATTCAAACCATAACATTTAATTTTTTAAATTTTATCCCCTTTTTTCTTTTCTTCCTCCTTTTCATCTTCTCCTTATTTTGTTTGTCTTCATTTTATTCTTTACTCTTTCTTATCTTCTGATTTGGAGGTTGGCTTCCTCTTTTTATTCTCACTTCTTCCTCTTTGTCTTTACATTCTTATTCCATTTTTCCACTTATTGGCTTTGTTTTCATACTCTTCCTTTATATTTCCTCTTTATTATGCTCTTCCTCTTCCCCTGATGTCTTCCTTCTTCTCCATTCTTTCAGACTAAAATTTCTTACCTTGTGTTTTCAGGTGATGAACATGGATGGGACTGGGCGACGGGTGCTGGTGGAGGACAAGCTTCCTCACATCTTTGGCTTCACCCTGCTTGGAGACTACATCTATTGGACAGACTGGCAGCGGCGCAGCATCGAGCGCGTGCACAAACGCACCGCAGTGAGAGAATTCATCATCGACCAGCTACCCGACCTCATGGGCCTCAAGGCCACGAATGTACATGAAGCCTTTGGTGAGTCCAGCTGATGATGGTCTGGTCTGCAGCAAATAAACCTCCCCATTTTCTCCCCAGATGCTAACTTTCTGCTTCACACGCTCAGGTACGAACCCGTGTGCGGATGATAATGGCGGCTGCAGTCACCTCTGTCTGTACAAGCCTCAGGGCGTGCAGTGTGGCTGTCCCATCGGCCTGGAGCTTATTGCCGACATGAAGACCTGCATCGTCCCCGAGGCCTTCCTGCTCTTCTCTCGTCACACAGACATCCGCCGGATCTCCCTGGAAACCAACAGCAACAATGTGGCCATCCCGCTCACTGGTGTCAAGGAGGCTTCAGCACTCGACTTTGACGTCACCGACAATCGCATCTACTGGACCGACATCACTCTGAAGGTGGGACTCATTTTCACATACTTGTTTTTAGTCGTTCTCAGTTTTTCTTCCTCACGTCGTCTGAATCTTTTCTTCTGTCAGTTTTTTTTTCTTCAGTCTCTCTAACACTTCCTGGTGTGAGCAAAACCTTGGTTGTGAACCTAGGGGTGGTAAAGATGTAAACAAAAAGCTCGGACCCTGCGCATCAGAATGTGTGAGATGTCGGCTTTCTCGCCCGACGGCATGTACATGGACACGCTGTCGGTGCTAAAAAAAAGACAGCTCACTGATTCTGAAGCTGCAGGTTTTGTCACTCCAACCAAAATTCACTGAACCAGCAGCAAACGAAGATCAAAACTACGCATCACATTTAATGAACATTGTCATAAATTCCCTCTTACTATTCCTGTTTTTCTTCCATCATGATAAAAATCACACTTCCTGCCCAGTTCTCTCTAATTGTACTTCAAGAACAGTTTCCCATCTCAAATCACGGTTTTCTGTATTATTTGCTTGCTTATTACGCACTAGTCTACCGTTGTTTACAGTGCTGTCGGTCACTTCTTTGTTTTGTTTTCCAAAAATGACCTCCAACAAGAAAGCCTCATTTCTGCTTTTTAATACCAAAGAAATTAAAACTTTTACAAATTCTGCCAAACTGCAAAACGCTTGGCCGTGTCTCTTAATAAAACCTCTGTAACTTTGCTCTGCTTCAGTAGCATCAGGTAATGTCCATATGTTGATTCATGGTTTTCTTCAGTTTTTGATCTACAGCAGAATATTTTTAAGGTTATCAGCTATAAAAAGCCAGGCCAGGAAAAATCTCCTTCATGATTTTCTGTGTTTTATCCTCATTTACTTTGACACAAAGGCATCTGCTGTGATGCTCACACCTCTGATGAAGTCTCACAAGTGTCAGTACTGATAAATGATGATATTTCTGACTGTCTGAGTCAAAATTGAATCAAATCAAATCAATTCTAGAAATCAGTGAGGATACCCAGCCCTATTGTGAACTGCTGTTGTTTATCCAGTCTTTACTTTGACCTTTGACCTGTGCAGACCATCAGCCGGGCCTTCATGAACGGCAGCGCTCTGGAGCATGTGGTGGAGTTTGGTCTGGATTATCCGGAGGGGATGGCGGTGGACTGGCTGGGGAAGAACCTGTACTGGGCTGACACTGGCACGAACCGCATCGAGGTAGCCAAACTGGACGGGCAGCACCGGCAGGTTCTGGTCTGGAAGGATCTGGACAGTCCCCGAGCTCTGGCTCTGGATCCGGCCGAAGGGTGAGAACCGCAGGAAGCGGTCTGCAGGTAATGATGGTGGGTGTGGTCTGTGCTGACCTGTCTCCTCTCTGCAGGTACATGTACTGGACAGAGTGGGGCGGGAAGCCGAAGATCGACCGAGCGGCCATGGACGGGACGGGACGGATCACGCTGGTGGCCGACGTGGGACGAGCTAACGGACTCACCATTGACTACGCAGAGCGCCGCCTGTACTGGACTGACCTGGACACAACGCTGATCGAGTCCTCCAACATGCTGGGTAATCTCTCAACCTCATAACTGCCAACCTAACCATTCAGCTCATGTTAGAGCAGCAGAGCGCACTTCGTGTTGTGTGACATAAACGATAGAAAGCATCAAAGTTTTTACTTCTTTGTTTGTCCCCTTTAGGTCTCGACCGTGAGGTGATTGCCGACGACCTCCCTCACCCGTTCGGTCTCACCCAGTATCAAGACTACATCTATTGGACGGACTGGAGCCAGCGCAGCATTGAGCGTGCCAACAAGACCAGCGGGCAGAACCGCACCGTCATCCAAGGTCACCTGGATTACGTCATGGACATCCTGGTGTTTCACTCGTCCAGACAGGGTGGCTGGAACGCCTGTGCCTCCACCAACGGTCACTGCTCCCACCTCTGCCTTGCTGTCCCTGTCAGCAGCTTCGTCTGTGGCTGCCCCGCCCACTTCTCCCTCAACTATGACAACAAGACCTGCAGTGGTGAGAAGACGCTTACACCCCCGCACGTATACAAACATCATACAGAGTTATTTTAACACCTAGATTGAGAGAGAAATAAAATAACTGAAACGGCAAGCGTCATCTTTGACTTCTGTATGGTGGCCTTTATGGGACATCTCAGACTCAGCTGAAGTTTGAGCTTGATACCTTGAGTTATCTTTGTTTACTGTTTCTGCCCCACAGAACCTCTAAGAATTTTGTCTGACGTGTTTCTGTCTTTCAGCTCCCACATCCTTCCTGCTCTTCAGCCAGAAGACAGCGATCAACCGCATGGTGATTGACGAGCAGCAGAGCCCCGACATCATCCTGCCCATCCACAACCTGAGAAACGTCCGCGCCATCGACTACGACCCACTGGACAAGCAGCTGTACTGGATCGACTCCAAGCAAAATGTCATCCGCCGTGCTCAGGAGGACGGGAACCAGGTACTGCATCCATTAGAAAAACTGGAACCACTGCCGGTCCCTGGGGAGAAAATCCAGATTCTGGTGGTTTTAGTTAACAGTCAGATCAAAACTGCCAGAGGAACTGAAAGTGTTTTTGGACAGGTGGAGAGTCGGTTTCTATAACAAACTTAAATTTGTCTCCTACATTCACATGAAAGATATTCAAATAAGAGTGTTGCTAATGTTGAGTAACCACTACCATAAATTTGCTACAAATACGCCAATCACCGCACACACACATGAATCGGTCTTTAAGTGACGGAGTATGAACCCTGCTTCCGGGTCCAAACTGCTCTGTTTATTAAGGCTGTTTTGTTTTTAATGTGTTTTAATGTTTTGTATGTTGTTCTATTTAATCTAAACAAGCCCCTAAAAAGAAAAAAGAAAAAGGAAAAAGTCAGTGATCACTGTGTACCACTACTCATTTTAAAGCACAGTTTTTAAAACCTTATGATATAGCTACAGCCCAGCCCATGCAGCAGTATATTAATGACTAACCTCATATTGTGGATGGATTATCTCAGTTGTTCTCCTGACTGAAGTTTGGTCCGTTTACAGCATCCTGCCATGCGATTGCATTTGTCTCTAACCATCGGGAACTCTCACGTTAACTTTTATCGAGTGGAAAAAAGTTAGCGTTCATCCTCCAGCTTCACTGTGTTTATGTTATGCTAACATAGCTGTGTCGCTAGCCACCACATCATTATATACCAGCTAGCTCAACTTCAGTAACGTCACTGCTGTTTAGTTTTCTGGCTTCAATTATGTTGGAAGTGATAGCAGAGCTGTACATTTTGATTTTTTCACAAAACTCTCAGTCAGAACATGGTATATCATGTTTAGGTGGAAACTAGCGAGCCAACTCCCTGCTAACTTCTAACTCTGTTAAATTTAATACATTCTGTTTTCATGGATGCCTGGATTTTACACTTTTACACCCCTGGTAGAGCAGCACACTGATCATTTTATCAAAGAAGAAAGAATTTAATCAGTTTGTAACTCTCAGTGATGTCGCAGTGTTCGTTTGACTTCAGGACCTGAAGCGGAGTTTGGACGTCAGACTTAAAGACCGGATAACCTGTGCCATAAAAGAAAACGATGGGCTCACTGGATATAAAATGAGGTCCCGTCTGAGCCCCATGAGCATTTTTCACTGCAATAATTGTAGTAAATGTGCAGAAGTCAGTTTGACCTTCATACTGTTTTAAGCGCTGTTTCAGGCCCAGAAAAGTCAAGATTTATTTCCTTTTAATATTATCAATTTCATTTTAACATTTACGATTCTTCATAACCTGATAAGTTCACCACATTTAAACAGAAATGGAGACAGTTTACATCCACTACGAGAAACAAGCTAATGACTAAATCTGGCTTTTGTTAAGCATTATTTTTTTGTATAATCAGCTCTGAGCATCATGGGATATATTGTAGTTTCAGTAAACTGCAACAGTTTAATGTCTTGACATTTTTCATGAATCTTAGACTTTGAACGTAAACAGAGAGATGAGACAGAAACCTTAAACCTGCAGTTTTCTCAGGGGGAGTTCAAGTCATTCCTAAATAAACATCACAAACGACCTTAGTGACAGCATCTATAGAGAGGAGGGCCATGTGTGAGCATGTGCAAACGATATGTTGCCGCTTTGATGTCGTTCTTGATGGAGGGTGTTTCTGGTGTCGTTTTGGACATTTTGTGCGTGCGTGCGTGCGTGCGTGTGGGCAGTAAAAACAACCTTCATTTGTCTCTTACAGATTAAACATTTCAAACTGCCCGTTTCTGGTTTGTTTTTCCAGAGCATGACAGTGGTGTCGGGCTCGCTGGGCGGACACAGTCAGGGTCTGCAGCTGTACGATCTCAGCATCGACATCTACAGCCGCTTCATCTACTGGACCAGCGAGGTCACCAACGTCATCAACGTCACCCGCATCGATGGCAGTAGAGTCGGTGTGGTGCTGCGGGGGGAGCACGACAAGCCGCGGGCCATTGTCGTCAACCCGGAGAGAGGGTCAGTACCGCTGAGGCCTCACACCAGTAATCACCATCATTACATCATCATCGTCAGGGCACTTTTTTCAGGCCAGAGCACAGAAAAATCACAGGAATTGTTTTCCTCTTTTTACTGAACATTTTCTTAAACACAGTGATGCATTTTCCATTTTTAATTTTTTTTCCAATCAAAACAAAAATGACAAAACAAAAACAAATGTAAATGCACATCCCTGTCAGAATGGCCGCATAGGCTCAAAAACACAACGTAAGAAATATTATTAAATCCTTTACAAATAACAGTATATTCATATATGAATATAAGTGACGATAAATAAATTTTTTGTTCAAATCTTTTAGATTTCTTCAGATTCTTGTGTTTTTCTTTGTGTATGAGTTGAATTTTTGTTTCTGGAAAGCATCAGGTCGCGGTGTGATGGACCTGTGCTGTAGGTTTAACACAGAAGTATAAATCAAACCCTGAACGTTTGTCTCTGGATCAAATATTATGATGTTATCATCCTGCCTAGCAACCACCTAACAACAGGCAAAAACACCCAGTATTTGTAGCATGGGCATGTAATGGTAATAAACTGGAACAAATACTGTGGGGTACTTCATCTTCTGTGTTTACACCATCCCAGGCCAGAAAAAAATCGTTATGGAAACTGAAATCTGTTCGGGATTCAACATTAAACAGCTGAGAAACACTTGAATGATAAACATTAACATGATTCCTGGTTGTAAATCAGCTCTTTCATCCTCCTGTGTTTCTGTAGTTAATCTGATTTAGATCCAGAAAATGTCACCTGACCCACCTGCAGGTCGTCTGTATGGCGGTGTGTGTGCACTCTGCCTTTAATCGCTCTCTAATTTGTCCTCCATGTTTGTTCTGTCGGGCTGCTGCAGTTCGCCGGCTCTGACTCGCTCGCTCTGAGCCATAATTGTAGGTTAGTTTCAGGCCTTGCGGTCGAGAGATGAAGTCTGCAGATGTTCTGGTTAACTTCAGAGCGGCGAGAGGGAGAACGTGTACAAACCTCCAGTCTTTGTCCTCACAGCCGGTACGTTATGTCCCCGCAGGTACATGTACTTCACCAATCTAATGGAGCGCTCCCCGAAGATCGAGCGGGCGGCGCTGGACGGTACAGAGCGTGAGGTGCTCTTCTTCAGCGGCCTGGGGAAGCCCGTCGCTTTGGCCATTGATAACGAGGTGGGGAAGCTGTTTTGGGTCGACTCAGACCTGCGGCGCATCGAGAGCAGTGACCTCTCGGGTGAGTTGGGGCCGTCGGGTGCACTTCAGTGTCACCTGTCCAAATATTTTACTGTTTACTGCAGATCGACCAGAGGCTCAGAGTTCATCTTAAAAACTGAGTTTGGTGTTTTTCTGCTTAGAAGATATTAAAGGAATTTATTTAAAACTGGAGTTCGGCCTGCTGCACATTCAAATCAAATCTGTTCCTGTGGATTCTGAACTAATGCTCAGCAGTACGAACCTAAACAGGAAGTAAACAAACCTCCATGAATGTCAGAAATCAGCGGAGGTGGGGGTTGGTGTGGAGACCGGCATTCCTGTGATTCTCCGGCGCCGCGTGCCGGCCTGTTCAGTTCCTCAAATGTTTCCTCCTAAAGGAAACTCGGCCCTGCAGATTTTAGCTGCAGGAGGCTGTGAATCCTTTTTCTCTTGTGAATTTTGTGCCTCTGGGACTCCGCCTTGATGAGCAGATTTTCTGGCTGTTGACCTCGGTGTATCGCTCTCCATCCTCCCACCTCCCCTCTGCCTCACCCCTCAGTTTCTCTCCCGTTTCTTTGCTCCTGAAGTTTTTGCCCTACAACCTTGTTCTTTTTTTTTTTTTTTTTTTTTTTTTCTTTTGTTCCCGGCACTTTTTTGAAATGATTTAGGAGCCAATCGCATCGTGATTGCGGACTCGAACATCCTGCAGCCCGTGGGCCTGACTGTTTTCGGGAACCACTTGTACTGGATCGACAAACAGCAGCAGATGATCGAACGCATCGACAAGACGACGAGGGAGGGACGGACCAAGATCCAGGCCCGCATCGCCTACCTAAGTGACATCCACGCAGTCCACGAGCTCGACATGAGGGAGTACAGTGAGTCCGCTTTACATGCACGCTTTAACCGATTTCCTCAAACTGAAACCACGCTCACCTGAGCTCTGTGATTTCCAGGTAAACATCCGTGTACGTGGGAGAACGGCGGCTGCTCCCACATCTGCATCGTGAAAGGAGATGGGACGACGCGCTGCTCATGTCCTGTTCACCTGGTGCTGCTGCCCGACGAGCTTTCATGTGGAGGTGAAGCATAAAATCATCAGCATTAATAAAGATTGCTCAAAGATTTGAGCAACCCTCCTCTCAGTAAAATAAAATAGATAGATAAGGGCTGTTCAGATAACGATATATATATCGGATATGAAAATGTCTATCATTTCATATTAGCCTATTGTTTGTTTTGTGGTGACACAAAATAAACTGTTTACGGCAATATTTTTTCGTCGTTTTGATGGTTACTGTAGAATTAATTTCTTAAAGTTCTCTCTTTCTCTTATATTTAATATAACCACACTACGGACGGACAAGAGACTGTTTTTATGCGTTGTCATTAGCAGCAACGATGATAAATGCACTGCGTGGCTCCGCCGTCCGCATGTTTATTTTCCACATAAACCTTTCACAATAAAGCTGTAGATCCTGTTGAGGTTTTTCAAAATAAACCGAATCACGTGAAAGAGTACGCAGAGTGTTTACGGACGAGAAGCTAAAAAGAGCCGTCATGTGCTAAAAAGTAAACATAAGAACAGGTTTTCCCCCGCAGCACGCCGTGTAATAAAAATTGCAGCTGTTTGAGCTTATGTAACACTCAACTCCAGGTGCACGACGCTCAGCTGAAAACACTTCACGCAAGTCGAGTTGCCTGAGAGTCACAGAATTTTTCAGAAAATGTAACATTTTTGTGATAAATATCGCTGTCAGGACGATAAATGTCTTATATCGGGATATGAAATTTTGGTCATATCGCACAGCCCTAATGTAGATATAGATAGATATGTGATATAGTAGAGCTGGGCAATAAAACGATAACGATATGTATTGCGAAATAACTTTTTCTCGATAGAAAAATTAAACTATTGCGATAGACCTCATCTCTCTCTTGTTCTCTTAAAAAAAAAAGAAAAGAAGAACAGCCAATCCAAATTAAGTAGCGCAGAGCCGAACCAATCACAGCCGCAGCATCACGTCACGTGACTTGTTACGTACAGCACAAGTGCCAAGCCGCGCATGTGTGGTTTGGGAAGCAGCCAGCCGCTGGTAATGGAGGAAATGAGTGTGTTTCGTAGTGATGTATCGGTCGCGAACAAAATGGCTCTTAGAGCCGGATTTTTGACGTGAACGACGCGAGCCGGCTCCTTATCGCGAGCCGTGGGTTTTTTTCTTTCTTTCTCTCACCCTCTCTCTCTCTCGCACTTTTTTTCCGCTTCACTCCGCACGCGAGCCTTGTGCTTTGCGCTGGGAAGAGGGGGGAGGGGCGGTAGTTACACTCGCAGTAGCACAGGAACAGAGCGGGAGGGAGAGAGAGAGAGAAAGAGAGCCAGGGACAACAACGTCACATTAGAAAGGTATAGTAATCATCCACAACTATTTTCAGTTGCGAATGATAAAGGATTCTGAAAGTTCAGAAAGCTATACAACAAGGAGAGATTGAAAATTTCCTTTTAGTTCTCAGTTTATTTGATATTGACA
Organism: Pelmatolapia mariae; assembly: GCF_036321145.2. Classification (NCBI taxonomy): domain Eukaryota; kingdom Metazoa; phylum Chordata; class Actinopteri; order Cichliformes; family Cichlidae; genus Pelmatolapia; species Pelmatolapia mariae. The sequence goes on along the minus strand of NC_086242.1, from coordinate 22,349,797 downwards.
AAGGTTAGTCAATTTTGTCTGTTCTTCTGTAAAACAAACTAAGATTTATTTTTAGAATTAACATTTCCACACAAGTGGAATTGACAATTTAGTAGTCTGTTTTGTTTGTTCTATTTTGAAACTTAAACGCTTTAGCGGCTGCCTTTTTGTGTAGTTTGCAATATTTGCCTTTATTTATCTGAAAAAGTCTCATGTTCCTTAAGTACATCTACCCTGTTGAACTTATTATGGGAAATAAATATTAAAATCAAGACAAGCTGCTGATTATTTCACATTTTACTTGTGAGCAACGGCACATTTAAATCTTACAAATATAGTTATTTGGCTTATATCGTGATAAATATCGTTATCGCCTGAAATGAAAAAAACATATCGTGATATGAAAAAATCTTATATCGCCCAGCTCTATGATATAGATATATATTCATATATTTGAATACAGTTTCAACGTTAATATAAGGTTTGACCAGTGTCCGTGTCGTCCTCAGAGCCGCCCACCTGTTCGCCGGAGCAGTTCTCCTGCACGTCGGGCGAGGTAGACTGCATCCCGCAGGCCTGGCGCTGCGATGGTTATGCCGAGTGCGACGACGGCAGCGATGAGGAGGACTGTCCGGTCTGCTCCGACTCAGAGTTCCAGTGCGATAGCCGGCAGTGCATCGAACTGAGCCTTCGCTGCAATGGAGAGATCAACTGCCAGGACAAATCTGACGAGAACAAGTGTGAAGGTGAGCCGGGTAAGACGGAATCTTTGAGGCGGGAACGCCGCAAAGTAAAACTTTAATTCCTCAGCGATTTAATTTTTAAAGCTTGTGTGTGTGTACCTGTGAGAGTGTACAACATTTGTTTCTAAATGGTTCACTCCTGAAATAAAAGACAAAGGAGCCCACGGTGTTTAAATATCAGTGGCCCGACCACAAACGGCAGCTGTAACAAGTCTGTTGAGCGTCTTTTGACTAAATGTTTGTCTGCAGTTCGGTGTCCCGCCGATCAGTTCACCTGCTTCAACGGCCAGTGTATTGGGAAGCACAAGAAGTGCGACCACAACATGGACTGCATGGACAACTCAGACGAGACGGGCTGCTGTGAGTCTGCAAACACAAACATCCAAAACATCCGAGCAGTTTGATCCGGTTTATCTTTTTTAATCTGATCACTTATGTTCTGACCTGCGGGAACATCTTAGCTGTGGTGCTTCTGTCAGACTTCAAATCACTGAAACAGAAAAACATCTAACAGTTATGAATAAATACGTACGTGTACTACACCAAGAGTTGGGGTACACACATACCCACGCGGGTTTACTGTACACCAAGAGTTAGTGTGTGTGTGTGTGTGTGTGTGTGTACCTGTGTGTGACACCAAAGCTGAATCAGTTCTTTGTCTCCATCTTATATAAGTAAAATAATAACTAGAACTTATATTTCCATATAAAGTAAAAATTTAAAAAAAAATCTTCTGTGATTTCAGATCCAACTGAGGAGCCACCGCCGCCTCCTCACAACACCATCGGCTCCATCGTGGCCGTGGTCATGGCATTGTTTGTGGTGGGCGCCATCTACTTTGTGTGTCAGAGGGTCCTCTGTCCTCAGATGAAGGACGACGGCGAGACGGTCACCAACGACTTCGTGGTTCACGGGCCGTCGTCTGTGCCGCTGGGATACGTGCCGCATCCGAGCTCACTGTCCAGCTCGCTGCCAGGTGATGATGTCATCCTGGGTCACACATGGCAAATTTTCCCCGCTGCTCTTCTCAAACTGACCGAAAATCTGAAGTTCATGTTTTATTTAATAAATAGCTGCTGATTTTTGTGTATAAACCCATCGACAGGTATGTCCAGGGGGAAGTCTGTGATTGGCTCCCTCAGTATCATGGGTGGGAGCAGCGGCCCGCCCTATGATCGCGCTCACGTCACCGGGGCTTCATCCAGCAGCTCATCCAGCACAAAGGGAACGTACTTCCCACCGGTGAGAGACAAACACGCTTACTCTCCCCGCTTCCTTCTATAAGACTCTACCTGCTGTCCTTAGCTGGATCCATTGATTGATTGGAAGCGTGACTGTGCTGTAAATGAGCCTAAACTAGCAAACACTGCCCCCCACTGTTTGTCTGAGGAACAACTCTTTGTTTTAGTTTTTGTTAAAGAATGAAACAGTGAAGTTATTAACTGTTATTTGTTTATTTTTTTGTTTTCAGTTTGAGCTGAATGTAGATTTGGATTCACGCTGATAAAAAAGCAGCTAACGTTACAGTGTCTGAGTTATTTGAGCTTTCTCTTTTTAACGCTGCACGTTAAGCCTCTCTCCTTGTGGACTCTCTGGTCCTGGGTCACATTGGTAAATTTCTCTTATTTTTTTGGTTCGCAGATCCTGAACCCTCCTCCGTCTCCTGCCACGGTCCGCTCCCAGTACACCGTGGAGTTCGGCTACTCCTCCAACAGCCCCTCCACGCACAGATCCTACAGGTCTGTATGCTTCTGTCTGTCAGGAACTTCCAAACAGCGTCTGCTGCAGTGAATTCCTGAAATCCCTGAAGTGCTCTGGTTGTGTATTCAGAGGATTCCAGAGTAATGGAGCTGGTTTGGAAATGTAATCAGAATTCCTGCCACAGATGCGAACGTTTACCCCTCGGAGATGCCTTCAGGGACCCTCGGCCTCTTTTTGTTTGTCAGTTTCTTCACGTGAGACCGAGCGTGTGTTAATGTAGGAGGACATTTAGATTCTTGTGGAAAGAAGCTGCGTCTGCTGCTTTTTCTCAGCCTGCTGTAAATATTTGTTTTGTTTTTGGGCCACAAACCAAATTGATAATGACAGTAAATTTTAGTAGCAGCTTTAAATGTTTGTCAGATCAGAGCCACAAAGAAACTAAATTGTGAAACCATTTTTCCATTTTCCTCTTAAATCCAACTGAACAAGCAGATTCTTACCGACTGCAGCAGCTAACAGAAACTTTTTCCTTATAGTCAGTCCCAACCTGACTTTCCTCTGTGTTGCAAAACTAAATTATGATTGAATGTTGGCTTTTCATTAGAAGTTTAATCAGTTACAAACATCCTAGAAGTGACTTTGTCTGTTTGCTTTGTTGCCACAATAATTCAGAAGACGAACAGAGTCAGACATCTTCAAGTTAAGAATTCATATAAAGTAAAGAGATGCCACTTATGTCCTGGCATTAATGACTTCATGGAGTTCTTTCTCCCCAGTAGAATGATTGCACAGCATAAACCTTTAAGGACTTTAAGAAACAAGTTTGAATTTTAAATCTATTTTTGTTTTTCTCTAATTCACACAGGCTCAGCTATATGTGTACACCCCTCACAAATATTTGGTTCAGGTGCAAATTTTAACATTTAATCAGGTGCATTTGGTGGCCATTAACAAGCATTTGGCATAATTCTGGCTGATATTCAGCAACTCTTCTTGGTAGATTGGTTGGTTTCCAGGCCCGTCTTTTAAGCACAGTACACAAAGGGTGGAGGTGTTAGCCTCCTTCATGATTTCCAGAACCGCCACTATGCTTGACCGTTGGTCCGATGTTCTTCACTCCTCCAAACACACCTTGTCATTGTGGCCCAACAGCTCAGTCTGCGTCTCGTCTCTGAAGTTCCATCCTTCTTGAATGCCTCATGGGGGCATTTGACTCTTTCTCCACAAGTTGGAGCTGTTGCTCTGGTTTTCAAGCATGTAAAACACATGTGACCTTTGACCTCTCTACACCACAGTGTGAAAGAAGCAGAAAAAAGAAAATGTTTTTTGTTCTCACTTTGCCATTTCTCTTTTTCAGCTACCGGCCCTACACCTACCGCCACTTTGCCCCTCCCACCACCCCCTGCAGCACTGACGTGTGCGACAGCGACTACACTCCGGGACGCCGGGCGCCGCTCAAGTCCAGCGCCGCCGCCAAGGGCTACACCAGCGACCTCAACTACGACTCAGAGCCTTTCCCGCCACCGCCGACGCCCCGCAGCCAGTACCTGTCGGCGGAGGAGAACTGTGAGAGCTGCCCGCCGTCGCCTTACACCGAGCGCAGCTACTCCCATCACCTCTATCCGCCGCCACCGTCGCCCTGCACGGACTCCTCGTGAGCCAAATCCCCTGTGATCCCCCACCCCCTCCTCACAGCTCCGCCCCCTCACTGTAAATAGCAATTGTGCATATATGAGGTAAAAAACGGGAAAGAGAGACTGATGTAACAGGAGGAGCGAGATGCAGGACGAAAAAGGGAAAAGTGAACCGGGAGCTGCAGAACATTTGTACATTGAAAAGAGAAAAGCATATTTATATATTTTCTATACAGTGTTTACTGATAATGCCATAGAGGTTTGTATTAAGAAATTTGTACATTTTTTATGAAAAGGTTTTATTAAAATCATCACAAATATAAGTTGCCTTAAACCAGGAGAAAAGAGGCTGAAGGACACAAAGCACACAAATCAATGGGACGTTTAACTTATGATGCCAAATATAAAAAACATCGACAGCTACAGGGACGAGAAGAGCTCTGCCCGGAGGCTCCTCCCATCGCCGCGCTGCTCTGTAGTTACCATGTAAACTGGATGAGGAGCGGCTGGAGAGAATGTGGTACTGGGTCTTTGATTTGAACTTACCTCTCCTTCTTTTACTGAACGGTTCGTCTGTGTGGGTGTGAGTCATGTGCTGGATCGCGAATCCAGGACACTCTGTCTGAGCAATAAGGCACATATTTACCAATAAATCAAACCAGAAGCCACTCTGAGTATCGACGACGCTGCAGGGGTTCAAACAACTGTGGTCCAGTCTCTGAGAGCCCCAGAGACGACACGAGCGTGGATTTTTTTTTTCTGTTTTGTTTGTTTGTTTGTTTTTTGCCCTTTGGCTATGTTTCTGTTTGTCACAAGGAACTTTTTTTTTTTTAAGTATCAAACACTGCAGAGAGTTTTGGCACAAACTCTAACGCACTGCAAAGTACTGCATGAGGCCAAATACAAGCTTCAATGGGAAAACTACAGTCATGACAAGGATTTGACTTGGATGTCCTTGTGAGTTACTGCAGCTCCATATTTGCCCTCCACAAACTACACGGACACCGCAGCGCAATACCTGCTATATTTTGCGCTCTGCAAACTTCGTGTAAGGTTCTGCATATTATATTCAGCAAATTTCAGCTCCACGGCTCTCACTGCAAACTGCTTGGTGCTGCACCATTAACTACATGCAGTGCATTGTAAACTACAGGTGTGAGCCCCTGTTACATTTTATTTATAACACACTTCCACTGGCACCTGTGCTCACACTGACCTCCACGCAGTGCTTGACAAAAAAAATAATCTTTTTTTTCTTTTCTTTTTTTTTCTTATTTTCACGTGTGCGCTCGTGTCTCTCCGGAGCCTCTGTAGACACGACACAAACGCGTTGAGGCAGCATGACTCACATCCTCAAACCCCTCCGTTGATGTTCAGACAGGATTTAAACCAAAACGTACGCTTGTGTTTTATGTTCTCATCGAAACGTTCTCATGCCCGACTGCAACTGACGCGAGCCAAAGCTGCACAGTGGACGCAGGAGGCGCTCTTCAGTTTCCACTTCTGTTTTGTTTTTTTTGTTGTGTTTTTTTCCTCACGTGTGGAGGAAGCAGCGTTCCCCTTCAAGAACACGATGTTGTGCCTGACCAGCTTCATATCCTTTTTTTTTTTTTTTTTTTTATGTTGTTGTTACTTTGAGGAAAAACACACAAATGAAATCCAGTGCCCACTAAATGCTATATAGTATTTTTGTACCACATATTGTGTAGATAACGTATTTATAAGCTATATAGAAAATCATTGTAAATCTATCCATTGAATTCTTGCAGTACTTTTCATTCCGTCTTTTTTTATATTGCCTCATTATATTTTTCTACAGAAAATCACTCCAAACTTACGGTGACAATCTCCCATCAGTCCAGTCGAAGAACATATCCAGGTTTTCTTGTCTGTTTAAAGTTGCTCTGATGTTTGAAGGACTGTTGTGCCAAATCTTTTTTTTTTTTTTTTTTTTTTTTTTTTTCTCTGTCAAACAACGTGGAGGCAGATGTTGGGACCAGAGGAGAAACATGAGACGCTTGCATCTGTTAGTCTATTCGTGTCTTTGCGCTCTGAGTTAACTTCAATCTTTTTTTCATGAATCGTCAGAGAAGTTTTGTTTCCCTTCCTGCTTTTGAGGGAGATGAATAACACCAGCATGAATTTGAAGACAATCTGATGTTTTACACATATTTTTTTTTTTAGTGTCTGTCTTTAAGACATTTTTCTGGCTTTTTATTCACCTTATTGTCGTCAGGATCCACATACAGGGTGCAAGTGAAAACGTGACATTTTAACATTTTAATCAGAACCCCAAACCACTGGCAAGCAGAAACTTCAGTTCGTCTTGATACTTTTTTGCTTGATAATTGTTTTGTGTTGTCCCCCCCCCCCCCCCCCCCCCATCCTTTATTCATTAAAACAAAAACAAAAAAGTATTTAATCATAGAGTTTGTATTTAAAAAAAAAAAAAAGAGAGAAAGCCAGGACTTTGAGATTCAGGAGTCTGAAACTGAGGGCAAATTTTCAGTCACTGACAAAATTCCGCACATATCATGTAGCGATAAAGTGATTTTATTCTGACGCGTCCTGTTGAGACTAGCTGAATTTCATATTTCCACTGAAGTTTTCTCATTTCATCACTGGATTTTCTAGAAACTGTCTTTATGATCTGCAGACAGTAGAAAGTAGAAAGATATTCTGGGGTCAAACTTCTACGGAGCCAGTGAAGTTCAGAGACATGTTACAGTTTAATGACTTTCAATATATTAATCTGTGAGAATTGTTTTCTTCCTAATAAACACCCCTGCAATATGTTTTATGTTTAAGATATTTGTACAGATGCTTAGCTGCCACAGACAAAAGCAGCTTTTCTGGGTATAAGGAACTTGATAAATGAACATAATCACATCATCTGCATATTAGCATTGGCGGGGGTGGATTATATTCTTATCAATGCAATAACATACAGTACTTTAATCTCAGATTTTTTTTTCTTCCCCCTCTAGGACTTGTGGCCCCTTTGCCTGTTTGCTGCTCTTTAAACTCCGGTTTTGTCCTATCCTAGTATTTTTAGCTGCCCACTTCCCCCACAACAGTCTCGATATGTGTCCACATCTGTGCGAGAGCTTCTTTGTTCTTTAGTTACAATGATCTGCTCTGGGAGAGGTTCTCATTTGCTCTCTGAGCTTTATCAAACCTTTTTCTGTACAAACTGTTGTAGCTGACCTACACTGTGTGAAGACAGATAAAGAAAAGTTGACTGACACGAATCAAGAACTCATAGCATGAACCCTTGATTCGATAATCTGCAACGGCTCGGTCCTCTGTGTTCTCCTCTGATCGGCATTTGCTTCCATGAAGAGTTTTTTGAGCTTATTAAAGTCTTTGTGTCAAGTCTGTGATCTGGGAAGTCAAATGTGAAGAAAATACTGTTAAGAATTACTAAATCTAAAAGCTTGACTGAAATTGGAGTCAAAACCTTTTCATATGATGGCAGGTTTAAGGATTTAAAAGGTACAAAAGAAACATTTGAGGGAATAAATGATGAGTTTACTGATTGGATGAGTCATTTGTCCTGATTAATATTACATGGAATTCCACTTGGTAAATAAAATAATTTGGATAAATCTGGGTTTAAAGAGATGTAGGAGCTCTAGTTTGCTTGTTGTATTTGGGAGGAATTTACCAAGAAAACGTCCCTTCTGACTACCGTCAGGCTTTGCAGATCCAGGGACGTTTCTGTGCAGATTGCGAGGAATGTGGATGAAAATGGTTCCAGGAAGTAGAAATGTAAAAAGGTGTTTTTAAAAAAAACAAAAAAACCCATTAAAAGCACTTTTGTTAGTTTATTGGCGGGTCGACAGGAAAACTGTCGGGATCTGTTTTGATCTTGTGGTGCTTCATGGAGACGACCAACATTTGGTTCGTCATGTTTGTTTAATTTCCACTAACTGTACGTTTTTGTTTTTGTTTTTATACGATGACTGCTTTACCTGTAAACCAGATGGACCTGTACAGCCCATCCAGCTGCCACCATAAGCTGTTGTAACTCATCAAATGCTGATTTTTTTTTTCTCTTTTTGTTAAATATAAAGTGAGTGAACTCTGCATCTGTGTCCTGATTCATGTTTAATAGGCAGAAATGCCAAAAACGTGGTTCTTTAGATTTGACAACACATCAAAATATGAAAAGGTACCAATAAATCACAGACATAAGGCATTTGTCTTTAGTTGTAGTATTTTTTTGCATCCTTAGCCTGATCATTAAGAACAGAAATAAAACCATGTTTACAAAACAAAAACTTTTGTTGTGTTTAAAAGAAAATGGGAATACAACTGTCTACTGTAAGAAATGATAATCTGTGTATGCCAATTAGGCTGTAGGCTGTGTGACATCAACTTTTGAAGTTTGAAACATCAACTGCAGCTCTTCATCATTCCACAGGGTGGAGCTGTGGCACAAAACACCCACATAACCACTTCCTATAGTTCACAGTCACTGAAGCAGTGAACTAATGGGAACACCAAGTCAGTTGTGGAGAGAAGATAGAACGGACATGATAACTTTTAGTATTGAGTACATTTCAAGTCCACAGTGGAATAAATCGCTGACAATCCTGAATACTAAAGTAAAAAAGAATGTTGAATCCCTGCTGAAACAAGAGTCTCTGTGTATTGATGAACATTCATGTATTTCTGAAATATCAGATGACTTATAACATGGATGCTCCCCCCCGTCTGTCCCCTTCGGGCTGCCTATGCCTCAATTTTATCTCACAACTTAGACATTCGCATTACTCACACTCTCATAACACATACATATAGGATCTTGGGGGTGGGCACGCTACATGGACTCCAAAAGACCATCAGGGTGTACACCTCACCCCTGGCGTCATTGCCCACCTCTCAATTTTAAATACATGTATTGTCAAAAGAAAATTGTATTTTCTAGTTAGTATAAGCTTTTAATGATATAAGTTTACTTGTGATAGAATGCTGCATGATGATCATTTCCTAGCTTAGAACTGATTGTACTTTTCATTGTTTTGGACTGATTGTTCTTTATAAAACGTGTTCTGATATTTGTATCTGAACCTTCCCACAGCGATAGTAAGAAGTCAAACAAGCAGTTCTGACCTCGCACACACACACACACAATCACATACGCACATGCTCACGTCACTGAACAAATGTATTCATTTTTCTTGTGTATAAATAAAGGCAAGTGCAAGAGCAGAGCGCGCACTTCACAGGGCCCCCACTCTGATATGAGCGCTCTGTGACACGCCCTTGCAAGTTAAAACCACAACGTCTGTGTGTGTTTCTCCTCTTAGACTCTTAGCTGAAGAAGTGTCTTTAGAAATAAATCTCTTGACATTTATTTTGGTCCTACGTAGCCGAGGCAGAAACATCAGAACTGTTATCTGTGACTCTGTTCCAGGATCCAGCACTGACTCCTGACGCCGTGGGAAGCCAGCACCGAAGTCTGTGCACAGCCCTCTTACACGAGGCCGAAAGACCTGGGACGTTAAATTCGGGTCCAGGCCGGTGTTTTTAGTCTGGTCCACGGCGGTGGGATTCAGTCTGGCGATCCGAACCACCAGTGAGACGTCTGAGGGTGAGAAACACTATTTTGTTTAAAGAAACGTAAAATACGCTTAGACTGGTTTTAGTAGCCAAAATTACTTCATGACAAATTAAAATACGTTTAGACTGGTTTTAGAAGTAGCCAAAATTACTTCGTGACAAATTAAAGTACGTTTCGACAAATTGAAATATTTTGACAAAGTAAAATAGGTTTAAGTTTGCCAAAAGGCCAAAAGGAACTGAGATAAAATAGGTTTAAGTTCGCCAAAAGGAACTGTGTTTAGACTGGTTTTAGAGGTAGCCGTAAAAATACTTCGTGACAAATTAGCGCGCAAATGTCTATGTGTGTATGTGTCTAGAAGTACGTTGTCACTTACTGGTGACAGAGGAGAACGGTTGAGCTTCGTCTCATAAAACTGATACCGCTTGACCTCTAGGGTCAAGTCAAAGGCCGTATCAGTAAACCACTCTGAAGTCAAGCGTGCCAGTGACGGCCCAGCAAAATCTTTGAACATGGAGAATAAACAAGCAAAATTAACACCTGATGAGGAATGCTTAGAAAAACAACAAGCCGGAGCAGGACTAATCCAAAAGAAGGGGAGAGGAATGGAGAGGCAGACAGGCGAAAAAGAGTAAAAGCATTAACAAACAAAGAAGACAGTGACTCAGAACAGGATAGCAGCTCAGGTGAAGAGAATAGTTCAGATCAGGAAGAACATAATAACCCCTCACCAAGTGAAAAATTCAAGATCAAAGTAGAAGTTTAAAAAGGGCTGGAAACAGACCTGACTGAATACATATAAATACAAGAGGAATAAAATAAAATAAACAAAAGGCTAAATTGAATTAGAACTTAACTGTAATGTTGATGATAGCAAGGATAACAACCTGTGAACTGGTATTAACAATTACACATAGTTGGGATGAAGACCATGCCCAGAATGAACAGAATGATTCACACAAACACATATTAAATGAAATAGAGAGATGCATAAGGTTGTGTCATTGTTCAGCCAAGGAAAGTGTGTGAAAAGGAAAATGTCTCCAGCTTGGGAAAGGGTGAAACTGCAGATCACCCTCAGCCCCTGGTGGATACAAATAAAATATAAATAAATATTGTGATATATTATTGCTGTTATATAAAGAGATAATAACATTAATAATGAAATAATATTAATATGAAGAGGCAACTTAGTCAGTTATGATGTGAGGTGGATAATTGTTAGAAGTAGTCTACATCAAGCTTAAGATTGCTCAAATTCAGTACAATGACATATGAGATGAAGAAAATAAAGAAAATATCTAAACTAATTAAGTGCATAGAGGCACTTGACCTGCTTGAAAACCTGTCATCCTAGATGAGACATTGCTGAAATATAGAGCACACCTATACTAACAACTAATAAGCTAAAACCTGTATACAACAGCTAAAGCTACAAAATTGAGAAGCTGAATTAAATATGTGGTCACTGCTAAGCTAATGAGCAGGTTACACATTTTTTACAGCAGGAGCTACATAGGAACACATCAGAGGGAGGGAAACAGCTATTAAGGCTCAAACATGCAGCTGTCTGTGGGCTCAGTTTTTTTCCCTCACACTTCTGATTTGTCTTTGGCAGCAGCCTTTTTTGCATCCTGACTCATGTCGGATGATACCATCAGTTGCTGACGTTGATACCATCAGCAACTTGTTTTTGTTTTGTTTTGTTTTTTTTTTTGGTTTTTTTTGTTTTGTTGGTTTGAAAATTAATTAAATTTGTGATCACACTCGTGGATCACAGTGACACATAATGATTAGGCATATGATTTACTAATGCAGATGTAATAAGTTTATTCTAAAATTCAAGGAGAACAAACAAGAACAACATCTTCAGTTGTGTCTTGGCTGTTGTTCTCTGTGTAGTGTGCTGATTTTTGTTTTTTGTTTTTTTTGTTTTGACGTGTTGCTTGAGTGAGGAGTACTGTGACTTCTGTAGTAGCTCTCACCATGCGACCTTGATGATGATAAGTTCAGAGCCAGATGAGAGCTGGGTTGTCTGCTTTGCTTTAGGTGATAAGGCAGAAAAGTTAAAACTTAGTTTCTTGTCTTGAGAAAAAAAAAAAGAAGGAGATTTTGTGTTCCTCAGCCAAGAACAACTACAATTTCATTTTCTGTTTTTGAGAAAGGAGAATTTAAAATAATAATAATAATAATAAAACAAACAAAGAGTGATGGTTTGTTTAAATGGTGAAGAAAGCTAATACTACAAAATACCATCTAGTGCATGATCTGCGAGCAATAAATGAAATCACTGAAATGATGCCACGAGTAGTAGCAAATCCCCACATTATACTGAATCAGGTCACTCCAAAAGAACAATGGTTCTCAGTGATAGACTTATCAAACGCTTTTTTGTTTTTGTTTTTTTCTCAGTGTCTGGCTTCACTTTTGAGGGGCAGAGACAGTTTCTACTCTACATAGATGACATTTTAGTGACTGGCCACACAGAGGAAGGGTGTAAGCAAAATACTATGGCTGTGTCACGTCACTTGGCTGAGTTAAGGCCACAAGGTATCTTTAAATAAACTCTAATTGTGGAGACCTGAAGGCACATACTTAGGGCACACCCTCTCAGGTGAAGGCAGAAATATACTAAACAAAAGAAAAGAAGCTATACAAAATGCGCCACAGCCACAAAACTAAGCATTTACATTCTTTCTAACTGTCAGTGAGCCTGAGTTATGACCTTGGCTCCCTGTTTTTCTGCTCCCGTGCAATGTGCTCTGTTGTCTCTACAATGAAAAAATAAAAAAGGGCCCTGACTCTCTGAACACAATAGTCTCTTTATAACTCAGCAGTATGAAATGTCATGAAATAGTTTAACTCACTCACAGTAAATCAGCAGTATAGGATAATACAAACCTTATCTAATAAATCTAATGATTTTCACATTCTTTTAACTCAGAAGTATGATGCGAACTAAAACTACATACTGATTACACAAGAAGTATGATGTGGCCTACAGCAGTATCATGATTCACTCATTTTGATTACAGGTATAATGTAATATATAGCAGCATAATAATCTCACAGCTGCTAATAGCACATTTGCCTTTCTTAACACACATGAGAGAAAGGCAGCTGTTAAGAAAATGCCCTTTTGGTTGAGACAGGCCCAGAGGCCCTGCATGCAAGCGTACTAACACACATGAAGAACAATGAAGAACAGCTTACACTATAGCACACACTATATACATGCGCCTCTATATCTCTCATTGGTGTTAAAGCAGGAAAAACTTAACAGAGTTTTGTTATCAAATGCTGAATTTATCCACTGCTGACATTTAACTCTCCAGCTTGCAGGACAATAGGTGAAACGTTTGTGAAAACAGAGAAGAAAAGGAAAAATAAATACAAAGAGAGTCTGGTATGACCAAGCAGTAATCAGACAATAAATTTAGTCGGTAATACAATAAATTGTGAGATGCTTTCTGTTTGATTCATGCAACACAAGTAATTTACTGTATGAAGGAAATTCTCTTTGTGATAATATTTTGAACGTGCATTTCTGTTGACCTATCAACTTAGCGCATTATGAGCTGATATGCAAATTAGTTGATTGATACTAGATTTGAAAAAATGACTGGATTATAAAATAAATGAATAAAATGTAACAGAGGGTTGAAATTAGTTTCTTATTTCTAGTGTGTGGAGAAGGTTTTATCATGGCACACATCTGTTTACATGGGAGGAAACTCCTTATGTGAGATGACATTTAGCAATTTGCAGATGTTCAGCACATCAGAAGAATGACTCTGAAATTACAAAGGGAAACAATTTTGCTGACAAAGCTGCAAAAGCAGCAGCTATAGCAACCACAGTCTTGTTAACAACTCATGAACACCACACCATTCCACTATCTGTACTGCAGGACGAACAAAAAGCAGCACCACCCAAAGAACAGAAGCAATGGCTAAAACACGGAGCAGTACTAGACACTGATGACATAATGAAAGTAACAGGAAAACCCATTCTTCCCAAATCATTGCACAAAACAGCCGCTCTAGTGAGACATGGCTTAAGCCATGTTTCAACGGGAGGAATGGTCCTTATAATAGACCAACAGTTTTACACTATTAATTTTGAAACTTCAGCAAAAGAATATGTGAGAACATGTATGACCTGCCAAAAACACAATACCCAAGGTAACTTAAGGCCAAAAAGAGGACATTTTCCTACACCACTTCACCCATTTCATACAATTCACATGGACTTCATTGAATTGAATGAGTGTCAGGACTCAAAATACGCTCTAGTAATCATAGCTGTTTTCTCAAAATGGCCAGAAATCTACCCAGTTAAAAAAGCAGGCGCAATCTCAGTTGCAAAGTGTCTATGCAACCATTTCATTCCAACATATGGTATTCCTACTCTGATAAGATCAGATAATGGAACCCATTTTGTAAATGATGTGATCAGCAAAGTATCTGAAGCACTAGGTTTCAGTTTAAAACACCATTGTGCCTACCATCCACAGAGTGCAGGATTAGTGGAGAGAACAAATGGCACTATAAAACAAAGGCTCAGGAAAACAATGAAAGAAACTGGCAGAACGTGGCTAGAAAGTGTAGGCATAGTCAAAATGTGGATGAGAATAATACAAGGAAATAACAAACTGTCCTCATTTGAAATCATACATGGGCGACCTTTTCCATTGCCAGTTATTAGCGAGCCACTAGATAAATCAATCCGTGAAACCACTCTGGCAAATTGGATGACTCAATTGTTGAAAAACAGAGAAGTTGTTTTGAACAATAAACTGCCGCAAGACTCTTCTTCACCTATTTCTTGCAGGTTGAAGCCAGGTGATTGGATCCTTGTCCGAGTACTCCAAAGAAAAAATTGGAGCTCGCCACGGTGGGAGGGTCCATACCAAGTGCTTCTGACCACTCCAACTGCCTGCAAAATAGCGGAGACCCTCCTGGATACATCAGAGCCACTGCAAAAAAGTTGAGGTCCCCAAGGATTCCACTTCCTTCACAAAGGAAAGGAAAGTCTCACTCGCGCTTGGTTGCTTCGGGGGTGAGGGGGGGCAGTGCCGATTGGGCCCCCGTAGGGTAAGCCCGCACTCCAATCTCCATCCGATCAACTTTAGGGCAGCCAGGTGCAGGTGTGTACAACCATGGGAAGGTGGACCCTCTTGGTTACCTTGACTACGATGTTCACCCTTACAGGACCCCAGCTGACGCCAACAACAGCTGAACCATGAGGCAGACAGAAAAGATGGACACACGACAACTCCCACCTAAGAGACATGACACAAGACCACATACACCCTTGGATGAACAATGCCTGGTACCGTTATATCCACGACAGGACCAAGGCGGAATCGGCAAATACAGTTCTTATATGCCCAGCACATCGACACACCCCACACTATATGGTGAATATATGAACAAGACTCAAGCAAAGTGTGCAGCTAGCTTCGCTGGCATTGGATTCCAACACAGCCGAATCATCACTAACGACACAATCCCACATGCTGTTGAACTTAGTAATGGAACATGTGATCAACTCTTCTGGATCGATTTCAACGTGACAAAGCGGAATACTTCCATCCACTTCCCAGTGTTTCTGGACCAACTCCCAGGGAAGAACCACTCCATGTGTTATCAACAAGAGAAAGGTAACACACCCATTGGAAACACAACAAACTGTCTCCAAACTGCAGGCCACGGAGAGGGCGCCCCTGTGAATATGAGTGGACTTTCTAACGGCACGTACTGGGTGCAAGGAATGGCCTGGCTATGTGGACAACGGGCATATTTCATACTGCCCCCAGGCTGGACAGGAACATGTGCTCCTATATTCCTGTCAGACCACACTTTCAGGATGACCGCAGTAAACATCACTTCTACAGCACGCCGGAAAAGAAGATCAACGTTCCCTAAACTTCAACCACATGACCCGATATGGGGAAGCAACGTACCCAAGGAATTCAAACTGTGGACTACCGGACAGAAAGTACTCCACGCATTGTTCCCCTGGGTGGGAACCGGAAAGAACATGCTGAGGATTGAAACTCTGGACTACCGCTTTGGACTCTTCTTGAACGCTTCGTGCAAGATCAACGAACAGCAGAATCAGGAAATCAATGCATTATGGATCGCAGTGATGCAACATCGAGTAGCTTTGGACATGATACTGGCAGAGAAAGGGGGACTTTGCGTCCTCTTCAACAACACCTGCTGCACTTACATACCAGACAATGTACACTCAACAAACATGACTGACGCCCTGAACGCCTTGAGACAGATCCAGCAGGCCCAAAATCAGGACTATGTGAGTAATACAAGTGACTGGTTTTCTTGGCTTTACACTGGCTCCTGGCTACAGGTGCTAAAAGACTACTACTGCCTTTTCACTGTGCAATACTTTTTGTTAATAACCAACGGTGCAATAGACTTCAATACTTGAAATACTTGCAATTCCTTTGTATTCGTATTTATTCTATTTATCCCTTTTGTATACTCTTATTTATATATATGTCTCTGTATTTATATATGTGTATATGTAGTATTCTGCTCACATTCTGTAACTTCTGTTGGTGCTGTGCTATTTGGAAACCGAATTTTACAGTTAATAGGATTAATACAGTTCTATCTTATCTTATCTTATCTTACTCATCGGAGTTGGAGTATTTTTACTTTTATTTTGTGTTTTGTAACATGTATCCTGCCATGTCTAAAGCTCATGATTAACCGCATAATCATTTCCACTGTAGCTGCATACATTGCCGTGACAAATGATGATGATGATGACCCCGACCTGTTGGAATGTGAAGACTTTGTGTGATTAATGATGATGTGACAGAAAATGTACAACAAGATGTTACATACTGATATCTCACTTAAAGGTTATACTGACAACAGGAGGGACTGTCAATAGAAAATTGTATTTTTTAGTCAGTATAAGCTTTTAATGATATAAGTTTACTTGTGATAGAATGCTGCATGATGATCATTTCCTAGCTTAGAACTGATTGTACTTTTCATTGTTTTGGACTGATTGTTCTTTATAAAACGTGTTCTGATATTTGTATCTGAACCTTCCCACAGCGATAGTAAGAAGTCAAACAAGCAGTTCTGACCTCGCACACACACACACACACACACACACACACACACACACACACACACACACACACACACACACACAATCACATACACACATGCTCACGTCACTGAACAAATGTATTCATTTTTCTTGTGTATAAATAAAGGCAAGTGCAAGAGCAGAGCGCGCACTTCACAGGGTCCCCACTCTGATATGAGCGCTCTGTGAAACGCCCTTGCAAGTTAAAACCACAACGTCTGTGTGTGTTTCTCCTCTTAGACTCTTAGCTGAAGAAGTGTCTTTAGAAATAAATCTCTTGACATGTATACATTGAGGGCTAGCAGGAGGGGCTATGCGCTTACCTGCTGCTCTTTGGCAGGTAGCTCCATGCCCTCCTGGGTTTTAAATGCACCTTAGAACACACATACATCAACACTACATATGAGCGGGTGGAGGGAGGTTTGGAGTCTTCTCACACCCCCGTTCTCTGCGGCCTGCTGGAGCCGGGGGGCTAGGAGGAGGAGTTGGCCGTCCGACTGGGGTCTGGAATGTGGGGCCTCCCTGCTGCTGCGGAGTCGGGGCGGTCTGCTTCTCCCCACCGCAGGGAAAAGGGTAACACCACCTGGGTCTGGGCGCAGTTTCCCCCTCCAGGGGCAAGGGTACCCAGACCCGGGGCTTAGCGTACGCTTGGGGAGTGTGATTGTGTGTACAGTGTCTCTCTATGTCTGTCTCCACGTTGGGTGAGTGTTGAGTAATTGCATATGAGAGCATGAGGGTGGGAATGGATGTTTGTATCGGTGTGTGCCTGTGTGTCTGTGTCTATATGTCAGGTCGGGTATCAGACGCCACCTCTCTGGGGACGTCTCAAGCCCTCCAAGGTATGGAGGCCTATCTCCCCCCACCACTTCCCCTGCCAGTGGCAGACGCCCTCAGACATCGGTGCGTTGGTGGTTCTTTGTGTCCGGGGATGGACGTCCGGGTACCCACCGGCTCACTCCTTGGTGGCTGCTTATCGGGGCCTGGAGCCTGGGGCTCGCTCGGGCCACTTCGGGGATGGGGTGCCCTCGGCCTCTCGGCCTGGGGCTCGGTCACTCAGGCACAGCTGGCTGCCGGCGGAGCTCACGGGCACGTCACTGCAACCCCCCCTGGCTTCTGCTCCGCGGCTGCTGAGTGACCCCTCATCTGGGGCTCTCCTCAGCTCTTTCTGGGACAGTGGCGCGGCTGCCCCTCTGTT
The DNA here is from genome assembly GCF_036321145.2 of Pelmatolapia mariae. Taxonomy (NCBI): domain Eukaryota; kingdom Metazoa; phylum Chordata; class Actinopteri; order Cichliformes; family Cichlidae; genus Pelmatolapia; species Pelmatolapia mariae. The sequence continues at coordinate 22,331,842 of NC_086242.1, read as the reverse complement.
GGTCTTCCTTGGTCTCTTGTGTTCTGAGGGCCTCTGGATGTCTGGAGTTTTGATCTCCTCCATACCTGCTTCATGCCCTGGAGGACGGGGCAGTGGCCCCCCACACCCTCTAGCAGATCATTACATGAAGGAACCTTTTAAAAACAAGTGCGCTCATGCTCACAGTTGTACACACGGGTGCTCACACACACAAACTACACCCTTTTTGGCTCCTACCTCAAAGCACACTGTGCGCTGTTGTTCTTACGTGCTGCACAATAATGTTTAATATTTAGTATTTAGTGTTATATTCCCACATATCATCGTGATGTTGTTTATTCTATTGCTCTCGTTTTCTTCTGCTTGTTTTCTTTTTTCTTTCTCAACAGGTGATCCAGGTGATTGATATATGTATTTTTTGTCTGCTTATTTTGTTGGTTTTTGTTTTTTGCCCTTTATCCCCGTCCCTCTTCTCCGCTGGTTTTTTCCCCCTCTTTCTTTCTCCCTTTTCTTCTCCTCATTCAAGTCTGTCCCGTATCTAGCAAGTGAAAATAAAAAATAAAATAAACAATAAAAGGTTAATCAAATAGACCATTACGGCAAGGCTGGGATGGTCAATTTGGTAAAGTAAATCCGTTGGGCATCTTTCTTCGCCTTTAGACAATAATTCTGATGGCAAAAGAGCCAAACGGGACAGGCAAAAAAAAATAAAATAAATAAATAACATGGATGCTGTCATGCTATATCTCAATGAAACTACCAACAACAGCAGTTATCTTCACATCAATGCAGACACATGGTTACCAGAAGCTTCTGGCTGATCTAACTGGCTGACTATTGTTTGTCATCAGTCTCCATTCATTGCTTCACTGTGAAAAACAGCCAGTAAGGAGGAGCTTTACTTTAATACCAAATGTATTTAGCACAATACTGCTGAAATTCGCATGGACTAAATTGAACCCTATACTGACCTCAAATCCTCTAGTGTGGATTTTTCACAAAATCAGACAGCTGCTTTATATCTGGACTGCAGGTCCAGATGTTCCAGATGGGAGGGGCTGGACTTTAGAGCTGAGACCAGAGCAGCACAGCTGATATCTGAAAACCTGAAGTCCCATGGTCTGAATGAAGAATACAATATTTAGGTGAATCACTTCTGTGGCCACAGGTGTATAAAATCAGCACCCGGGCATGCAGACTGCTGCTACAAACATCTGTGAAAGAACGACTCACTCTCAGGTGCTCAGTGAACTCCAGTGTGGTACCGTGATAGGATGTCACCTGTGCAACAGGTCCAGTCAGGAAATTTTCTCGGTCTCTTGTGCATGTTACTGTTGTTGGGCAGTAACATGCCCAACATGTTCAAAAGATTGGTCTGTAACACACCCATTTGTAGAAAAACAATGAGACAGACAGTGAATAAACTAAATTATTTGTTGATGATGTCATTTTGTTTATTACAACATCAAACTGGTTACAGCATTCTCACATTATCAGTGTATACAGTGAAAAAAACTAAAGCAGCAACATTCTTAGTGAAAATAAATGAACCCAATTTATGAAGTATTACAGTTTCATGTGTGAGAACAATTTACATTTTGGATACAGGTTTTTCCAAATGCAGACCTTGTTGACTCTTTAATTTCTCTTTGATGAAATTATGGACTCAATTGGTAGATTAAGATCTATCTACTGTAACTGGGAAACTAAACAAAGAGTTGTTAATAGAGAAAATATTCTGGAGCTTAGAAAAGAAACTATTACATGACTTATTTGTAAGTGAGTCATTTCCTGACACCACTCCTGAATGTAGGGTTCCCCCACCCTACTGTTAACTTTACAGATTCTCACAGTCGTCTTCACCTCTCTGTTTCTGAGGGTCCGTGTTCATTCCTGAAGTGTGGAGGAAGATTTTTAGAGTTCCTAGACAGACTAGATCCTGGAGATTCTGCTCTGTCCTCCTTTTCATCCACATCGTCAGTTGGTCTGAGAGAGAAAACATCAAAGTTAAAGCTTTAAGGTTCAAAACTCAAATTTAATACTCACTGTAAAACCTTTTATTTGTCATTAAATATTACATTATTTTATAATTAAAACATGAGGAATTCCATTTTGCTATAGTAGCATGCACCCTACTGGCGTTGCAGCATTATTTTGAGTGAGCCATTATTTTGGAGTACCGTCTCCAAATTGAAGGCCAAGTTTCATATAATGGGGGATGTCAGAAACACAAAATGGTTGTTCCAAAAAAGATAACCATTTCCTAAGCACTTAAGAACCATAGGTGGTTTTCTACAGATTTTCACAGTCTAAACAGACTGCACACAGCCAATCTCAGGTCTTATAGGGCTGCTAGTAGGCCAGCATGACTGCACTACACCATCAAGCACAAATTTCCTTACTGGGAATTAGTTTAATTTTAGCAGCTTCAGAATGTGAACTAATATTCAGTCATTAATTTCTTTTTTTTTTTTATCTAAAATTCCAGCATAATGATGAACACATTATTAGAGATGGCATGATACCACTTTTTAACGTCCGATTCCGTTACCGATATGATAAATTTGGATATCTGCCGATACCGATATGAAGCCGATATAGTGTATTTTATAATCAATAAAACTTTTTTTTTTAAAAAATATCTGCATTTTGTATAAGTTCATACTCGAGTTTTTAAAAAACAAAACACTAAAGCTATTCTGTTATACCTCTACTTAGCAGAAATATTAAACAAACAAACTAACAGGCCCTCTTCTCTGGGCCTGTCTCGTTCCTGCTTCTTTCATTTAAGGAACATCTCTAAAACTCAGACATATGGTTTCCTCAGCTGAATTAGAAAAAATTGTTCATGCATTTGTGTCATCGAGTTTAGATTATTGTAATGCCCTGTTTACCAGCTTGGATAAATCATCTCTTTCTCGCCTCCAAGCTATACAAAATGCAGTGGCCAGGCTACTAACTCATTCTAGCAAGCGTGCTCACATTACTCCCATTTTATATTCTTTACATTGGCTCCCAAAAGATTTTAGAATTAGTTTTAAAATTCTTGTTTTAACATACAGAGCACTAAATGGCCAGGCCCCAGATTATTTATCCAAGCTTCTTATAAAATCCACTGCTGCTCGTTGTCTTCGCTCACAGGCTCAGAGTTTGTTGGTTGTTCCCCGTACACGACTGAAGACGAAAGGGGACAGAGCCTTTCAGTCTGTGGCACCAAGGCTGTGGAACAGTCTTCCACTACAATTACGTTTGGTTGACTCTGTGGAATCCTTTAAAAAGCAGTTAAAAACTTTATTATTTAAACAGGCCTTCCGTTAATCAACACTTTTTTGAATTGTTTTGAATTTGCATTATTCATATTGTCTATTTTATTACTTAATGTTTTCTTTATTTTAACCTTTGTGTACAGCGCTTTGTGACGCCTGTCTACGAAAAGCACTTAATAAATAAACCTTACTTACTTACTAATAGGGTTGCCAAAAAAATAGGGAACCACCCCCCACCCTCCGCCTCATGATGCTTAACCCTGGAGAACCCATGGGGTCAAATTTGAACCCATGGTTTCCCTAGAAAACCAATGGGGTCAAATTTGACTTTAATTTAATGCACGTGTAAAATAAAAGCACAGAAATCAAATATTTTTGTAAAAATAATTAAATAGATTCAACATCTTTCTTCAACAGAATTGCAGACTGCACAGATGGTACCTTCCCAAAGGAAAAAGTAATATAGCTTACTAGGGTATGTATTAGACTTAATAGTTACTATATACACTAATGGACTTCTATACATTTTACATCAGATGAAAACTTTGGTGGTAAGATTCAACAACAAACAGAACAGCAAACAAACAAACAAAACAAAACAATACAATTCAAATAATTATTTCTTAAAAACTAGACACTTTATATGAGAATAACAAAGAAAAGTATTTCTTTGAGCCCCCGTTTCCCTGTTAATGCCCTACTGGCAAAACTTTGCTACACCCACACCTGCACAGTTACCAACTGCCAGGTATATAGAAAGTAATATTGAATAAATTCTAACAACAGCTTATCAAGCTTAAACGTTTCTGGTGCAAAGTGGGCGATAAACAAACAAGAGAGATGGGACTCGCGACAGAAAAGCCAATCAGCTAGTCATTGATCAGTTTCATGATTGAAGTAGCAACAGGAGGGGAGAGAAGGTTGTTAAGCTTACCATGGGAATGCTTTACAAACATTCAGTGATGAACTTACACACTTGTGTTACCGCGCCAGATCCGCGGCCCCGAACCGTAGTAAGGAAACCTCTGGCAGTTACTTGAAGGTTCCGTGACTGGCTCGTAGCCGGCAACTAGCTTACTGTACAGGTCAACTCCGCTAGTAAAAAGATCGAAGGAGGCGTAGGAAAACTGCTTCACCGAACTTTATTTCTTCTCCAAGGCACGAACACCGCATACAGTGGGCTGAAACAGTTTACTCACAGCGAGCATCGCCGACACAACTCTGGCTGCCGAGGGAGTTATTATATTCCTTTTACTAATTTTCTTTCCGTCTCTTCTGTTGCTAACCGTTACTTTTTCCCTTCTCCTCTCTCTCTTCACACACACACACCCGGGCAGTTCCGCTACACACATCCTGAATACATTTCCCATCAGGCTTCACCCTTAAAGGGCCATGCCTGTAACACTTGGTTTACTTCTCATGGATATCTTTCTCGGAGATGAAATGCTGGTTTGATAGCGAGGCTCCAAATGCTCAACTAGACTGCGAACAGGTCTCACACGCCACAGCCGCTCTATCACGTGACGCATACTGCTCCGACGTGCTAAGGTCATGAGCTGGGTTACGCCATGTCGCAAGTTTTGTCAGGTGCTTTTGTGATATTTAATGGATCGCATTACATTTTTTTATTTCTCTCCGATATCCGATCCAGTAATTTAGGTCAGGATCGGACCGATACCGATACGTAATATCGGATCACCCCATCCCTACACATTATGCGTTGCATTCATTATGCAAATGAATACAGAGCTCAACTGAGGGAGCTAAAGGTAATGCCATCAATCAATCGCCTAATCATAATACTGACTGCACCGATAAAATAGTATTATTAGTTTGTGAACAAAAACATCTTTTTAAAAACATTATTTTGATTTTGTTTTTAAATCTCACTTGTTACTAATAAATGTGATGCCATACTACTGCTTCTGCTTCTCTATTACTTCTCCTCTCTTGAGGAGAAGTAATACAGTTAATATCACAGCTCATATTAGAACATTTGAACATTTCTGAAGACAGAAACTCTTACAAGAGCAATCTATGGACATGTTTTATTCATCCTGTCTGGTCTTCCTTGTGATCACTTGAAATTCTTAGAAAACTGATTGCAACCTTGAAAAAAACCCCGGCTTAAGTTCAATAAGGATGCTCTATAATAATCCTCCCTGCTTCCCAGATGTTTAGTGGCTATCTATGCTTTTCACTTTCACTTTCTCACACTCTCAAGCTCATTGACATCATGACATCATGATTACTGACAACATTAGACTAGTCCAATCATCTTCAACCCAAACAACCTCCACTTTACATACTTTAAATCTTGCTGCTCATCTGCAGACACCTTCATCCAAATCACTTCCTCCTCCACTTTTCTTTGTGGCAAAAATGCTGACAAAATATACCTACACTAAATGTGTGTAGAATAATATTGCTAAGAGCACCATGGACTAACTCTTCTCTACTGACCTTAAAAAACTGTAGTTTGTACTGTGGGCTCTTCACGAGATCAGACAGCTGCTTCTCATCTGAATCCTGCAGGTTGTTTTTACACAGGTCTAGATGTGTCAGGTGAGAAGGGTTGGCCTTCAGAGCAGAGACCAGAGTAGCACAGCTGATATTTGACAAATTACAGCTCTCCAATCTGAATAAAGCAAGCAGATAAAATCACTGATAATTCATTCAGATGATTTCACTTTTTAAATGTGCAGCTCAGGATTACTGCATTCAAAATCAATCGGCTTCTGTGAAATGAGTAGTGACTGTTCATTCTGTTATCATCATAATCATCTCAGCTACACACATGCAAAGGTCAGCATGACATTCAAACACATATTCATATCAACAGATATCATGCTGGTGACCTCAGTCAAGTCTCTTACAGGATTACAGGATCAGTACAATATAAATATGTTAAACATATAAAAATATGTATTTTAATCTCGCTTTCTTTGTGTGTGTGTGTCTCCTTCATTATCTTAAATAAATCAAATTTTCCTTCTTTGAAAACAAACTAAATTTTGGAAAAGAAAAATGAAAATATAATTAAAAGAAAATTTACAGCTTTATGGATGGAAGTAGAGTGCTTGGGAAAGAAATAGATGTGTAAAAACTTGTTTAAAACAAAGCATTATATTGTTTATTAGGCAAATAAACTAAATGATTAAATACTCAGTATTTGCATACAAATAATAACTAAAGAACTTAATATTTTGTATTTCTTGTTTTGGCATTCCTGCTGGCATTCTTTTCCTGCACCTTTTAACAGTCTCTTTTGTTAGGGAGTTCCAGATAGTTTCTAGCTGTTTCCAAATTTGATTCCACTATATCCCAAAGCTTCCAATAAGATACAAGTCAGGACTTCATCATGAGATATTTCATACTGAATTTCATGTTTTTCTTTACCCAAGTTTGAGCAGGCACATTGGACTTCTGTAACATAATTGTAATTATAAGTAACAGACTCTAAATGAACTCACATCAGAGTCTCAAGTGTACACTTTGGACTCTCCAGAAAACCACAGAGCTGTATGATCCCTGAATCCTGCAGATTGTTGTCACTCAGGTCTAGATGTTTCAAGTGAGAGGGGTTGGACTTCAAAGCAGAGACAAGCGCAGCACAGCTGATCTCTGACAACCTGCAGTTTTTCAATCTGAATAAAGGAAAAAAAAAAACAGATAAAGTCATTAATAATTCAAATAGCTGCCTATCATTTCATTTCCACGACCATTGATGACCTATATTGGACAGCAATGGACTCCTTTGTAAGGAGATTAATTTAATTCACAAGTCAAACAACTGAGATATCTCCAGAAAAAAAAGCAATCCCATTGAAATGACCTTAGAGTCTCCAGTCTACAGTTTGAACTCTCCAGAGCAGCACATAGCTGCTTCAATGCTGAATCCTTCAGGTGGTTTCCACTCAGATCCAGCTCTGTCAGATGGGAAGGGCTGGACTTCAGAGCTGAGGCCACAATTTCATAGTGAGTTGCTGAGAGCCAACAGTTAGAAAGTCTGTAATGGCAAAAATATTAGAAAACATGTTATTATAAATAGGACATTTTATATTTATTTTGTACATTTGAGTTGGAGTCTTGCTGTTTGGCATTTTGTTATTCATATCAGTGGTTCATCAGTTCCACTTGGAAAGATGATCTCTTTGCCTGTTGTCAAGCAGTAAAGAAATTAAACCAAACATTTGACAGTACCAGATCTGAACCTGATTAAATATGATAACAATTAAATATGTGGATGTGGATTTTTAACATCTAAAAACCTTCATGATAAATCCTGAATCTGGTTCTACAAGAGTTTTTTTTCCTGTTCAAAGGGTGTTTTTCCTTCCTAATGTTGCCAAATGCTTGCTCATAGGGGGTCGTCTGCTAGTTAGGGCTTTCTCTGTATTATTTTAGGGTCTTGACCTTAAAATGTAAAGTGCCTTGAGACAACTGTAAATAACCTGCTGCTCCTGCACATTAAAAAGATCCAATTTAGGTGGTTCAGCATCTGATTAAAATGACTGTTGAATGCCTCCTAGGTGAGGTGATGTCCAACTGGAAGGAAGCTTTAAAGAGAGGATTGGGAGTCTTATCCGAGAGTGCCCCCCATGATCTGGGACAGGATAAGCATAAGCACAATTATTATCACATCTGGGCTCACCGAAACTTTCTGCAATTCCTCACAGCTGGAATCAATCTCCGCTGTCCCTCGGGTGATGTGTTGTATTTCCCAAGGTCCAACTCATCCAGAACCTCTTCGGACATCTCCAGCATGTAGGCCAGACCTGAGCAGTGGATCTCAGAGAGTTTCTGCTTTGATCTGTTTTCTGACTTCAGGTACTCTTGGATCTCCTGATGCACTGAGAGGTCATTCATCTCCATCAGACAGTGGAAGATGTTTATGCTCCTGACAGGAGAGATTTCATAACTATTCATTTTTTTGAGGTTCTTGATGACTCTCTGGATGATTTCTGGTTTGTTCTCTGTCTGACCCAAGAGGCCTTGTAGCAGTGTCTGGTTGGACTCCAGAGAGAGGCCATGAAGGAAACGAACAAAGAGGTCGAGGTGGCCATTTTTACTTTGGAGGGATTTTTCCGTGATTCTCCAGAGAAACACATCCAAAGAGGAGCTTTTCATGTCATCATCATTATAATCATCACCATCACCACCGAATAAATGAGGAAAAATATTTATCAGGAAGTCCTCCACCACCTGTGTCTTCCTTTCAGTGTAACAGTGGAACATGTAGACAGCAGCCAGAAACTCCTGAATGCTCAGATGAACAAAGGAGTAGACTGGTTTCTGGAAGATCACACACTCTCTTTTGAAGATCTCTGTACAAACTCCTGAGTACACTAAGGTCTCTGTGACATCCAGACCACACAGCTCCAGGTCTTCTTGGTAGAACAGGATGTTTCCTTTCTCCAGATGTTCAAGGGCCAGCCTCCCCAGCTTCAGGAGAACTTCCCTGTCAGCCTTCATCAGCTCCTGTGGACTCATCTCATGTCCCTCGAGGTACTTGTTCTTCTTCCTCTTTGTCTGAACCAGCAGGAAGTGTGAGTACATGTCAGTCAGGGTCTTGGGCAGCTCTCCTCTCTGCTCTGTAGTCAACATGTGCTCCAGAACTGTAGCAGTGATCCAGCAGAAGACTGGGATTCTACACATGATGTGGAGGCTCCTGGATGCCCTCATGTGTGAGATGATTCCACTGGACAGCTCTTCATCACTGAATCTCCTCCTGAAGTACTCCTCCTTCTGGGCGTCAGTGAAGCCTTGTGCTTCTGTTACCCTGTCAACATATATGGGAGGGATCTGATTGGAAGCTGCAGGTCGGGAAGTTATCCAGATGAGAGCCGAGGGAAGCAGATTCCCCTCAATTAGGTTTGTCAGCAGCTCACTAACTGATGACTTCTGTGTGATATCAGACACGAGCTTCCTGTCGGTGAAATCCAATGAAAGTCTGCTTTCATCCAGGCCGTCAAAGATGAGCAAAAGTTTACAGACAGCGAGCTTCTCTGCTTTGACCTTCTGCAATGCTGGATGGAAAACATGGAGCAGCTCCAGAAGACTGTACTGCTCATCTCGGATCAGGTTCAGCTCCCTGAATGAAAGCAGAATCACCACACTGACATGTTGGTTCTTCAAACCTTCTGCCCAGTCCAGAGTGAACTTCTGCACTAAGAAGGTTTTTCCAACACCAGCGATGCCATTTGTCAGAACCAGTCTGATGGGTCTCTGTTGTTCAGGTAAGGCTTTAAAGATGTCCTGGCACCTGATTGGAGTGTCATAGAGGATCTTGGAAGCTGTCTCCAGCTGCCTCACCTCATGTTGGGTATGAACCTCTTCACTCTGTCCCTCTGTGATACAGAGCTCAGTGTAGATCCTGTTGAGGAGGGTTCTACTTCCTGTTTCATCAGTTCCTTCAGTCACACGTTCACATCTCCTCCTCAGACTGATCTTATGTTCATCTAATACCTCCTGCAGGCCAGCATCTGCTAAAAGAAACAATAATCATTGGCCTTATTAACTAATATTTGCATGCAATCATTGTTACCCTTCGAAAAAATAAAGTGTTCCCATGCAAAATCAGCATGCCAGATTTATGAAACATGATTACTGGCCTCTTTTGTTCTTACCACTGTGCGTTTGTTAGTACATCAGAGTTGTTCAGAAACAACAGACTAACACAATACAAGAAAAAGAAGAAAAAAGAAGAGTAAGAACCACGAACCGTAATCTATCAACCCCATGTGAGAAGCTCAATGCAGTGAAAAAAAGAGTGTAGTGTTAAATTTATATTGTCGACATATGACTGGGTGCGTTTTGTTCTTATAGTTTATATAAATAAAGGGATCACAAGCAAGGAGATCAGGTAAAAACAGCATTACAACTGATGTAGGGAGTGGTCAGAGGGAAGTGCGAACAAATTCCGGTACAAAAATATCGATAAGTCATGGGTTTTTTTGTGATTTCTGTGTATGCATTGTTGTAAATGAGACCCAGCCTAACAAAATATAGTGAAAGAAAACAAATATCACAATAAGAAGTCCATTTTTCAGAAATGAGACCATCAGCAGATATATGTTAAGTCTTACTTTATGCACTGCTGCTCTTACCGGTAGTCTGGAGTTCAGCTCCGGTTCTGGGTCCACTGATGTCCAAGGAATTCAGACAAAGAATTGTAGATTTGTAGAATTGTACACAGGTTGGTAAGTTTTTTAGAACCATTTCTAATTAAATCATCAGTTCAAACAATTGTACATAAGTACAAGTTATTTGGATATGTCACTATTTTGCCATGGTTTGGAAGAAGACCTGAACTGTCACCCTCAGATGAGAGAAAATTAAAGGATATTCAGGAATGAGCCTGCCATGAACTGGTTTACTGTCCCCTGAGAACCAAATTTTACACCGTCATGGAGTAAGAGTGTCGTAACTTTCTCTAAAATCTAGGTTTTCAAGATTAACTAAAAATTTGTAGTTGCCCACATGGACAAGCCAAATGCTTTCTGCAGAAATATTTTATTGTCAGGTAAAAAAAAGACTGAGCCATTACGGTACAATGACAACAGCTATGTCTGGAGGAGTAAATGCTATTCAGCTCAATTCAATTTAGATTTTGCACTAATTCACAACAACATTCACCTCAAGGTGTTTTATATTATGGAGTAAAGGCTCTATATATTCTAATATCATAGTCTATATAATATTAGGAAGAAACCCCAAAATCAAACAACTCCCCCGGAGAAAGCAATTGGCAACATTAGACAGAAAGAAACTCCCTTTTAACAAGAAGAAACATCCAGCAGAACCAGGCTCAGTATGGCACAGGGAGAGTGGAGAGAGAGACAGGACAAAATGGAAACTATGGGAGAGGACACAGAGTTCAAAAATTACTAATGGTTAAATGCAAAGTGGGGATAAACACAGCGGAAAAAATGAGCTAAAAAGAAAAGCCAATTTTATCATTAGAAGCACAGAGAAGCTAAGATATGGTTCATGGCCAAAAACTGACATTTTAAGCCCGATCTTAAGAGGGTGTCTGTCTCCTGAATCCAAACTACAAGTTGGTTCCACTCAAGAGGGGCCTGAAAGCTGAAGGCTCTGCCTCCCGCTCTACTTTTAAATACTCTAGGAACAACAAGTAAGCCTGCAGTCTGAGAGTGAAGAGCTATCTTGAGATAACAGAGTGAATGTGAAAAGTGAATCTGTGTTAACTGTGTTAACTAGCCGTAATCCTAACCCTAACCTTATCCCTATCCTTAACCACCACCTTAATTGTGTTAGATAGTGTTTTCCAAAGCAATTACAGTAAAATAAATGTGTAGATTCATTCCAAATGCTTCTCATGTTTCCTCATTTTTCCGACGTCATAATATAGGGACGTGTATGCTTATATGGGTGGCCGAAAGCATAACATACCGAAGATTTGTCACCTAGTGTAAAATGTTACGCTTTGGGAGTGAGAACATGTTGGAACTGTCGAGCATGGTGGTGATAACATCATGCTCTTGGCCTGTTCCACTTTCAGTTAAAAAGCCACACCCTGCTGTCTTAGTTAATTATATGTCAATCTCCAGCCTTCCTTTTATTTCAGAAATTCTTGAAAGAGTAGTTGTCAAACAGCTAACAGATCATCTGCAGAGGAATGGTTTCAGTTGGGTTTCAGAGCTCATCAAAGCACAGAAACAGCTTTGTTGAAGGTTACAAATGATCTTATGGCCTCTGGCAGTGGACTCATCTCTGCGCTTGTCCTGCTAGACCTCAGTGAAGTGTTCAATACTGCTGACTGTAATATTTTATTACAGAGATGGGAGCACGCTTTAGGTTTTACAGGTATGGATACCTGGTTTATCTATCCATGAAGCCAGATGACACATAGCAATTGGTAAAACTGCAGGAATGTCTCAAATTTCCTGCTTCTACATTGTACTCTCCCCTAAAAATGTTTGCAATATGGTATCTAACTAGATCCATATTGTGGATTGCATTTCTGTGAACCCCAGTAACACTGTGAGGAATTTTAGAGTCGTTTTTGACCAGGATATATCATTCAGACATCCTGTCTCAGAGTAATGCTGAAAAGCTTGTTCATGCATTTGTTACACTAGACTAGACTGTTCAGGTTGTCTTTAAAACTCACTGAAAGCCTTCAGATGTTTCAAAATGCTGCACTGAGAGTACTCAGGGACTAGAAAGAGAGCATAATTCTCCCCTACTAGTTTCTCTTCATTGCCTCTCTGTTAAATTCAGAATCAAATTTAGATAGATTTGTAGATTGCATAAAGTGAATGAAATAATGAAGGAGGACTACATTTAAATTTGTCAGCTTGACCTTGGAAACATGGACACAGTTGGCTGTTCCAACAGAACAATAGGCCCATGCCAGGATTTTGAATTAACTAGCAATTCTGCCAAAAATAATAGTCAAATATCCAGAACTATAGGAGAAAAAGAAAATCAGAAAGATAATATAATAAAAAAGAATAGAGCAAAAGTAGAAAAGCACAATGGGACAACAACTGCTGCCCTTGGAAGAAAGAAAAAACATACAAAAAACAAACAGCACCTGGAAGAGGAAAAATATGGGAAGAAAAACACAAACACAAATCAACAACTGTGTTGCTTTTGTGTGTGAGTGTCTCTGTGTGTGTCTTTTTCACAAATGTGCTTCGTAATGAGGTTGAGAGGCTGTAATAACCTCGGACCCGAGGGCCCACATGTTAATGACAACCAACAAGCAGATTTAGTGGATTTATGTTTAGAAAGTTATTAAAGATGTATGTTGTTTACAGTTACGGTTGCAAACTGTCCTGTTTTAGCTGAGACATCTCATATAATGAGCAAAATTGGTGCATTGTGCTTCTGGCACGCAAGTATCCCTTATTTGATAGTTAAAAAGTTGGCAACCCAACAGCGATCCCACGTTAGAAAAATAACAGTTCAAAGATATCTTTAAAAACTCAGTAACCATGACATAAATGCCAAAGATGAATAAATGCAAACATCTCATCACAACTGCCAGTAGAAACAGTCTCTTACTTTTTGTCTGAAGGGCTAGACTCACCACTGAATGCCAGAGGAACATCTCTGGAAATGCCACGCTTTATAGACAAAAGCCTGGGTCCAGTGAAGGATGAGGATCCTGGTCGATCCTTGTCCTTCTTCAGATCACTCATTTTTCAGTCTGAGAGAGAAACAAGCAACACTAAGTGTGTGCACAGAGGAAGAATCATGACAAACACGTTTGTTCAATAATTACCCTGAAGACTAGCAGGACAGGAAATACAACACACACTCACACACACAACAACACACAGTCTCGCCTGTAATAAACCCAGTTGCCCCTGTACCTCATAAATGAACAGATCTCTTACAGTCCACAGAGAGACAGCTGACTCAGCAGAAGAAGGAAAATGTTGGACTGACCATCACCCAAACATTTACTTTCATCCACTATTTTTCTGTCTAAAACACATCAACGTTTGTTGCCAATTTCTGTCCCTCTTTTTTTCATAGACTTCCAAATTATTGTTCCAAAATGAAAGACAGTCATGTGACTTTTTCTCCTGTGAACATTATTCTGCTGATAAATTCTGACACCACAGAAATGCACAGTAACACTCACCTTGTTTTCCTCCTTCTGCTCTGTGACTGTAAAATGAAGTCTGTCCTTGCTTGAGCAGGGCAGCCCCTCCATCCATTCAGTCATTTGACTAAATTACAGGTGTTGAGATACAGATCAGCTTCTTTCAGAGCTACAAGATTTTCCTATATGCGTCTCTTGCGTCAGATCATCTGTAAACACAGAATTCATTTCCATTACAATGTGAATGATAAAGGGGTAGTGACATGAATACCGACTTTAATTTTGCGGCTTGTCACTATGATGTTTCCCTAAGCTCAGTGTTCCCACATCTAAGACCCTAACCCCCAAGTATTTCTGCAATCTGGATGTGATCTTTGGCCCAGGACTTTGAAATCATTCCTCAAAACTTCATATTTTATGGTAATTAAAAAAAAAGTCCCATCTATCAGTTCTTCGACTTGTTTAATTATTTTATGTTATTGATTTAGTGTATGTGCCATATTATTCACATTGTTAAAGTTTTGTGGCATTTTATATTTCTTCGTGTTTTAACTGTTTATACCTCATATTTTTGGTGATCTATTTGATTTTTATATAATAATTTATCCAACAGCTTTTCGCATCGCTTGTAATTCGGGATAGGGATGCAGTAATCTAACATTACTAGTAATGTCATAATAGGCTCTATAGATGGTAAACTAGTTTTGCAGACGCACAGGAAATACAAACTCTGGAAACATGGAGAACACAGCTTAAAGGCATAGATAAGTAGAGAAGGCGACAAGGGCAAAGGAAGTTGGACACAATATATACAAGGGATAACAAACGAGGAGGAAACAAGTGGTGAACTAAACAGCAAATCAGTGAGAGCAAGGAAAGTAAGTAAAGCTTCACGTGGCATAGAGGAAACAAGCCTTTCAAAGTATAAACAGGACATAGCTACAAGGAAGCAGACATAGGCAGTAAGGATACTAAATAAGTGTGACCAGATGACAAGCTGAATGTGGCACAAGGAAACTAAACATGAAGACAGAGAGGATGAGACACTGAAATATGGTGACAGCTCCCAGATCCAATAGCCATGACAAATAACAAATGATGAAGATCGATACAGTGAAAAATGTAAAAAACACTATTTGTATTTCAGCTCGCAGTGAGAATCTTTACTGTTGTCTTTCACATTAGTTTCTCCTTCTTAAAATAACATTTTTATTTTATGTGACTCTCTCTGATCAAACAAAATTAGAGTCAATGTGAAATTAATAGATGATGGATGAGCAAGCTAAGCAACACTAAAAGGAGCAGGGAGAGACATGATAAACACAGTGAAGCTCACAAAGAACAAATCAGACTACAGAGTTCATCTAATTAGTTCATCTCAAAGTCTCTAATTAGCAATGAGTGGATGTTATTTTGAACAGCAGTTACAATCTGGGTTGTACATATGTACACATTTACAGATAAAACAAGCATGTAAAAACCTCAGTATCCAAAATAATTTAAACATAAAATGAATAATTTATATATGACATCAGAGAGTACTGACAGGAACAAGAGAGAGACAGAGAGAGAGCATATTTCTCCCATATTATCTTCTCTACACAGTTAACCTTTTAAATCCAGAATCAAATTTAAAGTCATTTAGGCCTTATCTTATCTTAAAGACCTTGTAGTATTATATCACCCCAAATGAGCATTTTAGTCATTAGTTATTATTCATCTCTGTCTATCTCTCTCAAAGTGTGTCTTATGTCCTGTCCACCCCTCTCTGATCCTGATCCTCCTCTAGTTTAAAGGGACTTCTTCCTTCCCGCTATTCTCAAGTGCATGAACATATAGGCTCGTCTAATTGTTGGGGTTTTCTCTTTATTATTGTAGTGCCTTGAGGTGACTGCCTTTGTGATTTGATTAGGGATGGGACTCAAGAACCGGTTCTTGTAGAGTACCAGATTCCAGTAGTTCAGTTGCTTGAAACTGCTAATCTGCTTCTGTCAATCCTGCTTATTGGTTCCACTTACAGAATGAATAGGACATTACCATTGTGCTATCATCCTTTTGTGCAATAAAAATAAGATAAGATAAGATAAGATAAGATTATTTATTAGTCCCACACGTGGGAAATTTGTTTTGTCACAGCAGGAAGTGGACAGTGCAAAAGTTATGAAGCAAAAATTAGAATAAAATAAAATAAGAATAAATACAGTATACAGCTGTACAGAATAGAATAAAAATAGAATACTATATACAGTAGAATAAAATAGAATAAAATATGCAATAAGATAAAAATAGAATAGAAGTGCTATATACAACTCAGTAAAAATACAACGATGCCAGAAAAGATTATTGCACATTAGTGTTATTGCACATTTGTGGATGTGTGTGTATGATCAGTTAAAGTCTTTGTTGTGGAGTCTGACAGCAGTGGGGAGGAAAGACCTGCGAAATCTCTCCGTCCCACACCGTGGGTGCCGCAGTCTCCCACTGAAGGAGCTGCTCAGTGCTGTCACAGTTTCATGCATGGGGTGGGAGATGTTGTCCAACAGGGATGACAGCTTAGCCACCATTCTCCTGTCACTCACCACCTCCACTGGGTCCAGAGGGCATCCTAGAACAGAGCTGGCCCTGCGGATCAGCCTGTTCAGTCTCTTCCTGTCCCCAGAAGAGATGCTGCCACCCCAGCAGACCACACCATAAAAGATGGCTGAGGCCACCACAGAGTCATAGAAGGTCTTCAGGAGTGGGCCCTCCACTCCAAACGACCTGAGTCTCCGCAGCAGGTACAGCCTGCTCTGCCCTTTTCTGTAGAGGGCGTCTGAGTTATGAGTCCAGTCCAGTTTGCTGTTCAGATGAACACCAAGGTACCTGTAGCTGTCCACAGCCTCAATGTCCATACCTTGGATGTTCAGTGGTTGCAGTGGAGGATGTTTGTGCCTGCGGAAGTCTACCACCAGCTCCTTTGTTTTACTGGCATTGATCTGGAGGTAGTTCAGCTGGCACCAGTCCACAAAGTCCTGAGTCAGTCCTCTGTACTCCTTGTCGTCCCCATCAGTGATGAGGCCGACTATAGCAGAGTCATCAGAGAACTTCTGCAGGAAGCACTGGGTGGAGTTGTGGGAGAAGTCTGCAGTGTAGATGGTGAAGAGGAACGGAGCCAGAACCGTTCCCTGTGGGGCCCCCGTACTGCAGACGACCCTGTCCGACACACAGCCCTGAGTCCTCACATACTGTGGTCGGTCGGTGAGGTAGTCCAGAATCCAGGTAGTGAGGTGATGGTCCACTCCAGAGTTCTCCAGCTTGTCCTTCAGAACCGAGGGAAGAATAGTAATAATAATAAGTAATAATAAGTAATGGTAATAGTAATATAATAATAGTAATAATAATAAAAGTAAAGTGCAAGCTGCATTCAGAACAGAAACTACGGTATTAAGCTGAGTGCATGCCCCAGCCCAGCAGCCAGAGCCTGAACTTCAAAATGTAACAAATGGATAAGCAGTCAGGCTGCAGCCTATGTTTCCACCTGTTCATGGTTCTACTGTAGAATCCAGTGGCGATTACTTCTAAAGTCATTTTGCATTGGTTTTCCTCTTTGTTTTGTGTTGTGTTCATACCTAAATACAAAGACCATGTGTGTATCCTCATTAGGTTTGGAATTTGTGTTGGTTTGTGGGACTATAGCCTGTAGGTTTATACTGATGACTGATGATGTGCTTCAGGTTGTTTTACGGAGAAACATGAAAAAGAATGTAACAAGCAGTGTAACTAATTCCTTTTCCTGGCAGTAATTAAGTAATGTACTGCATTACTTTGAATTAATTTTTTAAAAAATTGTTATAAGCAGAATCAGTTATTGTAAGAAATGCAATGGACAGAAGGCGATTTAACTGAGTATTTTGCTGACACGTCATCATTGCTGCCTCTGCGAACATATAAATGCTGCCGATCAAGTTTTTTTTTTCCTGTTTTGCAGTATATGACACATGAAACTGTATGTGGCTTCCTCTCTTTTCAGTCCAGGTGAGCTTCAAAAGTCTTCTGTTTGAAAACAACAGTGTGTTGTGGTTAATTATTAATTAATTAACCTTTAATTATTATTGTTGACATCAATACACTTCTTTCCTTTTATTTCAGTTCTCTCAGACGACCAAGTAAGAGCATGTTCTACATTATGCTTAGGAATATATATGCAGAATATACACTAATTAACTTTTTAAATAAGAACTTGATGATGGAATACAACAGCACAAGAGTCTACTCTACGGGATTCACAGCATATTCAACTGAAGCAGCAAAATGGCGGAACAAAGATTCCTTTGATGCACTAACAAGAGCAGCTGAAAGGAAACTGTTGTGTACGACCATGTTAGACCTTATCCAATCCGTATGTAAGAGACTTGTTAAATTTTTAAATGAAATGTTGAATGTAATTGTAATGCTGTGAACACACAGAACGTTTTACATTAAAAAACAGACCACGGACGTCAGTTACTCTGACCTGATGCCTGACGGTGACTGGTACTACCAGACTCATTCTTACCTGGAGTACCAGCTTCAGCATAAAAAATTGCTTGCATGGTTGAACACCTTGTTCTCTCCAAGCTGATGTTTGTGGTCTGGGGTAAATTTGCTGTTGTGATGGCAATTAAAGGTAGCGAGATAAAAGTGAAGCTGCATAGTCACGAGTGTCACTTTTATCTCACCGTTTCAGACCCCTACTTTCCAGTGGCAGAACGAACTCAGATAGCTGTTGGAGTGCATTAAACACATGCTTGTTGTTGCCCCCGTCCACCCAGGATGATTGAGTGGCTAGAATCCTCCATCAGACAAGAATGGGACAACAATCCTCTCCTAAAATTCAGTCTGAGAGCTGTTCTCCTCAGCTCCCAGACTGATTCATGGACTGCTGTTAAGAAGAGGCGATACGACACAGTTGCCCTGTTTTGAGATGTGTTGCTATGAGGAAATTCAAAATTACCTCATTTTATTCTTAAAGTAAACATTTTCTAAGTTTAAACATTTGATGCTTTCTCTGTTGTAATTAAACTGTGGGTTCATGAAATTTAAAATAATTGCGTTCTGTTTTTCTAAGTTTGACAAATACAGCTAAGAGTTCCTCATGTAACTGTAATGTTGTCATACAATTCAATTGATAATAAAAATGTTTCTAAGATCTGTGTAGGTTTTGTGTATATTTAAAAAAAAATGTTGCTCTTGGTTAAAATCATCATCTTTCTGATTTACTCTTCAGTACAAACTGTGGTGTATTCATAATTGTCTCTGGTACATTTGTTGTATGGGCAGTATGTGTTCATTGTTTGATTGTGTAATTACGTGTTACGCACTGGCAATGCATGCCGGGAGACGGTAATACAGTGAGTAAAGAGTTGGTCTTACCGCACACAGTACCCCGGCGTACTTATTCAGATTCAGAGTAAGAATCACACATGGTGTCAGAAGTGCTGTGTGACTTGTGAGACTCCATACATCTGCCGAGTGTGAGGAGAAGGGGAAGGTGGAAACGAAATGCCGAATGACGACGCAGACGATCGTCCGAGGGCAGGAGTTAGCACTGCGGCTAGCACTCCCAGCGCTACGTTTAGCAGCCAACCACCGGAGCCCTTTGATTTTTCCAAACCACACGAATGGACAAGATGGGTCCGTCGCTTCGAGAGATTCCGTCAGGCAAGTAATCTGTCTGCGAGCTCGGAGGAAAATCAAGTGAACACTCTCATATATTGTATGGGAGACGAAGCTGATGACGTCCTGAGAGGACTAAAGTTAAGTGATGTAGACCAGCGGGACTATGCTAAAGTGAGAGATAGCTTCCACAACTTTTTCATTGTCAGGAAAAATGTTGTTTATGAGCGCGCACGTTTCAATATGCGCAAACAAGAGCCGAATGAGACTGTTGATGCATTCGTGACTGCCTTGCATGCATTAGCAGAGCACTGTAACTACGGACTGCTCCACGACGAGCTGATAAGAGACAGAATAGTAGTGGGCTTGGCCGGCACGAGGCTGTCTGAGCGCATGCAGATGGAAAAAGACTTGGACTTGGATAAAGCTATAAATATGGCCAGGCAGTCAGAAGAAATCAAAAAGCAACAGTCAGCTTTGAGAAGTGAAACAAATGTAATGCAAGTAAATGCGAAAACAGTTGACAGAGTGATACAAAAGCACGACAAAACAAAGTTCAACATGTTCAAAAATAAAACTGTCAAAACACAACAGCAATATAGCAAGAGACAAAGTAATAAATGCTACAAGTGCGGAGGCTCTCCACATCCGAAACCTGAGTGCCCAGCAAATGATGCAAAATGTCATTTATGCGGAAAAAAAGGTCACTACCAGCGCGTCTGCAGACAAAGCAAGACAGTGCAGAGTATTGAGGAGAAAGAGGAGCAAGGTTTCTTCCTAGGCTCAGTTTCCAGTGACGGCCAGGCGTGGACAGCCATC
This sequence comes from Pelmatolapia mariae, assembly GCF_036321145.2. Taxonomy (NCBI): domain Eukaryota; kingdom Metazoa; phylum Chordata; class Actinopteri; order Cichliformes; family Cichlidae; genus Pelmatolapia; species Pelmatolapia mariae. The sequence continues at coordinate 22,311,562 of NC_086242.1, read as the reverse complement.
ATACAAGTGAAAGATGCAAAAATCACTTTCAAACTGGATACTGGAGCAGATGTGACTGTAATAGCTGACTCGGACTTATCAAAGATTTTTGCTAACGAACACAGACCAGTTCTCCAGCAGCCAGAAAAACCTTTGTTAGGCCCTGGAAAAACACCACTGGACGTTGCAGGTTTTACAAAGCTACAGCTCAACTACGGAGCAAAACAGACAACAGAGAAGGTCTATGTTGTAAGAAGCCTGAGCACTCCACTGCTAGGCCTGCCCGCAATCACGGCTCTTGGCCTGCTGGTGCGAGTTGACACGGTTTCAATGGACACTCTGAAGACTACTTACCCTAAACTTTGCAATGGTCTAGGGAAAGTGCAGCGGGCCTATCACATTAAACTCAAACCGAACGCTGTGCCGTACTCGCTCAAAACTCCGCGAAGGCTTCCTCTGCCTCTAATGGGAAGAGTAAAGGAGGAACTCCAACGAATGGAAGAGCTTGGTGTCATTACCTGAGTTGAGGAACCAACGGATTGGTGTGCCGGCATGGTTGTTGTTCCAAAGAAAAACAGCCCTAGGCTGAGACTTTGCGTAGACTTTACCGGACTAAATGACTATGTGTGCAGAGAAAAATATGTGCTGCCATCAGTTGAACAAAGTCTCGGAATGCTCGCAGGAGCCAAAGTGTTTAGCAAACTGGATGCCAACATGGGCTTCTGGCAGATTCCCCTGTCCGATGAGTCTGCCAAACTCACCACCTTCATCACACCCTTTGGGCGGTTCCATTTTAACCGCCTACCATTTGGGATCAACTCAGCGCCCGAACACTTTCAGTGCATGATGGCGGAGGTCATCGAGGGTCTCGAAGGAGTGGTGTGTCACATTGATGATGTGTTGGTGTGGGGACGTAACTATCAGGAGCATGATTCCCGTCTCCATGCTACACTGCAAAGATTGGAAAAAGCAGGCATAACGCTGAATGTTGAAAAATGCGAGCTCTCCCAGAGCAAGGTTGCTTTCTTGGGTCACATCATAGCGGATACAGGAATCAGTCCTGACCCAAAGAAAATGGAGGCAATTACAGAAATGACAGAGCCAACTAATGTGTCAGAGTTGCGCAGTTTTCTGGGCATGGTGAATCAAGTGGGCAAGTTCATCCCCCATTTAGCTGAAAAAGACAAAGCCCTGTGAGATCTTCTTTCCAAAAAGAACGCATGGTACTGGGGAACTGACCAAGTTAGAGCTTTCAAAACATTACGAGATGCCCTGACCTCACCCCAAGTGCTCGCAATGTATGACCCCAACAGAAACATTAAAGTATCAGCAGATGCTTCATTCTATGGTCTTGGAGGTGTTCTTTTGCAGCTGTGGGAGGAAGGATGGCGACCAGTGGCGTATGCATCGAGGTCCCTTTCTCCTACAGAACAACGATACGCACAAGTGGAAAAAGAGGCACTGGCGTCTACATGGGCGTGTGAGCGTTTTTGTGATTTCCTGATTGGTAAACATTTTTGTCTCGAAACAGACCACAAGCCTCTCGTTTCCTTACTGGGAGGACAAGCTCTGGATCTCTTGCCACCCAGGATCCAGCGATTCAGAATGAGACTCATGCGTTACTCGTACACTGTGCAGTACGCCCCAGGGAAATCGCTCTGGACAGCAGATACTTTGTCCCGCTCACCTCTGAAAAAACCAATGAACATGTCAGACAAAGAGCTGATGGAAAGCACAGACATATATGTGGACAGTATTGTAGCAAACATGCCTGTCAGTTCATCATATATGCAAACACTGAAGGAGCAACTGAAAAGCGACAGTGTGTGTGCTCGCGTCATGGACATGTGCACCGAAGGCTGGCCAGAACATGCAAAACAAGAGCCTTTAATGCGAAATTACTGACCTGACCGAGCCACGCTCACTGTTGAAGACGGCCTTTTGCTAAAAGACACACGGCTTGTCATTCCTTCAGCAATGAGAAACGAGGTGCTGGAAAAACTACACGAAGGACACCAAGGTGTTGTAAAATGTAAAGCTCGTGCACGCCAAACAGTGTGGTGGCCCGGGCTGAGTCAACAAATCTCTGAGATGGTGCTCAAGTGCAAAACGTGTATTCAAGAAAGACACAATAACAGTGAGCCACTCATGCCAACAGAATACCCTGCCCGCCCATGGCAGAGAGTGGGCACAGATCTTTTCGAGCTGGGAGGGAAAACTTACCTTCTTGCTGTTGACTATCACTCTAGATTTGTTGAGATTGCTTTGTTAAACAGAACAAAATCAAACGATGTCATTACTCACCTGAAATCTTTCATTGCCCGTCATCGCATCCCAGAGGTCCTCATGTCTGATAATGGGCCACAGTATTCAGGTCAAACCTTTACAGACTTCGCAGCAGTGTACGGCTTTAAACACATCACCAGCAGCCCCAAGTTTCTGCAAAGTAATGGAGAAGCAGAACGTGCTGTGCAGACTGTAAAAAATCTTCTGAAAAAAGCAGCAGATCCTTATCTAGCTCTTCTTGCCTATAGAGCTACACCACTGCAGTCCGGATACAGCCCCACAGAGCTTTTAATGGGCAGACGTCTGCGAACCACACTGCCGATACTTCCATCGCAGCTGGAGCCTACACTGCCGGACGACGCCCTGCTCGCTCAAAAGGAAAGGGAGAAGAGGATGATGAACATGGCAAACTTCAACAGGCGCCACCGCGCAAAACCTTTATGCAGCCTGTCCCCAGGAGAGCAAGTTTGGGTGACTGATGTCAAAACTGCAGGCACTGTTATCCAAATCACTCTACACCCCGATCATACACAGTGGAGTTACCACAAGGGACTGTGAGGCGTAATCGCGTGCATTTGATTCCTTTAAGTTCACCAGTGCATGAACCTGCTAATGTGCCTGTGTTGCAGAAGCCTCAAACACCCAGTGTGATCCCTGCTACACCTGTTAACACGGATGTTGTCAGAACCAAGTCAGGGAGGGCAATAGTTAAACCTAAAAAGTTAGATCTGTAAGAGGAAAAAAAAAGTTGTTGTTATATAACTGCGTTATAATGGTTTTGTAGAGCACAGTAAAATAAATCTAAAACGTGTTGTCAAAAAAAAATAAGAAGAAGTAGAGAGAAACGAAAATAAAAAGGAAACAAAAACAAAAGGTTAAAAATGTAATGCAGATTGTTTGCCAGATGTTCTTGTATGGCTTTGAAAAAGAGGGGAAAAAAAAGAATCAAAAGGTAGTCTGGTCGAAAGTTCTGTCCTGAGAAAAGTAATATTCTGTTTTTGTTTAAAAGGGGAGATGTGGTGTATTCATAATTGTCTCTGGTACATTTGTTGTATGGGCAGTATGTGTTCATTGTTTGATTGTGTAATTACGTGTTACGCACTGGCAATGCATGCCGGGAGACGGTAATAGAGTGAGTAAAGAGTTGGTCTTACCGCACACAGTGGCCCCGCGTACTTATTCAGATTCAAAGTAAGAATCACACACAAACTTCAGTCTAAAACTACTGAAAATCACAGAATGATGATCTGTTCCAGAGTCCCTGAGAGGAAATCCTCAAACTCTCAAATGAGTTCTAACAATTAAGAGAAGAGAAAGGTTTTATCTCCCATTAGGGAATTGACACGCCGTTATAACAAGGTGAACCACATCACGAACAGCTGCAGAACCAAATTTAACCACTACAGTGGACACTACTAGAGGCTGTTTCACTTATATACACCTTTATGTGTGTCAGGTTAGACATCAGACAGCGCTCCACTGTGGTCAAACAGAGTATTACATCCATACTGATAAGCACGACCATACATACGAATCAGAACACTTTATTAATCCCTAAGGAGATTATGTCGTTTACAGGTGCCCCAAGAAGGTAACAGCAACAGATTAAACTATTTAAACAATACAATATGTTGCAGTGTATTGCATAATCAATGGGAAGGATTAAAAAACTTGAGGGAGTGACATTAACAAATAAATGTAACTGTAAAAGAAAAAGGGGAGGGATTAGGAGGAGAATGATGCAGGGCTTAGCATTGTGACGCATTTTCCAAAGTGCCTTTTTGTGGTTCTGAGCCACTTTTGTTTGAGTTCAGCCTCCACATTCATTTCTTGACATACTGTATCTCCTTTGTGCATCAGAAAATTCAGTGTTTCTGTAGCAGGATATCTAATGGTGATTTTTCTTTAATGCAATATTGGAAAATCACCACTAGAGGTCTCTTTCAACTACTCTTTTGTAGTATATTCAGTAAAAAGGACTGGATGTTGCAGTCCCTGATAATGTATTGCTATAGATGGAGAGACTCTTGAGGGATGGCTGTTATGAGGAAAGGCAGCCCAGAAACTTTGCCAGCAGCATAGACTATAGTGCCAAAGCTTTCTCTCACCCATCGAAATCATTTAATTCAGGCAGTGGCGGTCCTAGCATGTTTGGCGACCTGGGCGAACACTCCGTCTGGGGAGTGTCCCATGCCAACAGACTAAATTAACTGATCCACAAGGCCAGTAATGTTGTGGGGATGGAGCTGGACTCTGCTAGGGTGGTGTCTGAGAGGCAGATGTTGTCCAAGATAAGAACAATCATGGATAATACCTCCCACCCACTGCATGACATGCTGGCTACTCACAGGAGCACGCTCAGCGAGAGACTGAGATTACCAAAAAACACCACTGAATGACACAGGAAATCATTCCTGCCCGTGGCCATCTCCCTGTACAACTCCTCCATCTAACACACTGTAAACACTGCAATAGTTACACCCTTTTTACACACGCTCTTTTCCACTCTGTAATATTCTTGTCAATTTTCTTGATATTTATTTATAGTCCCCTCTGTTAATCCTTGATATTTATAATTGAGTGATCTGTATATATTAGTGCTATTTCTTAAATGTGTAAAATCTGTAACATGATGTATTGTTTAGAGTTTAGTCTGTTACTGTTACTGTTACTATTTTTACCATTTCTCCTTGGAGCAACTGTAACCTACATAATTTCCTTAGGGATTAATAAAGTATTCTGATTCTGATTGTTTCAGGATACATGACCTGCCATTATCCAGTGACTCATCTGCTTACCTGTATCTTTTGCTCGTTTCTCCTCCTCTTCTTTTCTCTTTTTTCTAAACTGAGCACCTGATAGCTTTGACCTCTTCTTGTCCATTTTCCATTGGTTTTAATTTTGCACTCCAGTATGAACACCCATCCCCCAACCCGAGGATCACCACAACATAACCTAATAGACCTACACTTTAGTTCACAGATTCACTTTGTCTGGGGTTTATTTCTGGGATTTCGCACAACCCAGGATTCAAATCATGAATACCAAATGGGCTTGGATTTACAACATTGTAAATGAAATGTCTGCCTGCGTCTGGAGCAGACCCAGGACACGCTGGAGAGATTATATCTCTCGGCTGGCCTGGGAACGCCGGATAAGCTGGAGGACGTGGCTGGGGAGAGGGCTTCTCTGCTTGGGCTGCTGCCCCCGCGACCCGGCCCCGGATAAGAAAATGGATGGATGGATAAATGAAATGTGCTCTATTTGGAAGCAGCCGACCCCCTCCCCTTTCGACAGGTTGTGTGTGAGACTTTAAATCATCAAACTGTAACTTAAAAATTTTAAATTGTTATTGATCCCTTTACCCCTAGTCCTAAAGTGTATATTTATTTTCTTACTCTTCTTATATTTATTATTTGTTTACTTGCACTGCTGTAACTGTCTCGTCGTCTCTCTATATACTGGACTGTATGTAGCGGAGATGACAATAAAGTTTACAGCAGCAAGCAGGTGCACCGAGGGCTCTCGCGCTCACTTTTCGCGTATAGAATTTCGAAAAACACATCGGTGCAAATTATAAGTCTGTATCATAATGTCTGGTGTTTTCGTGTTTGTTGGTTTGTTTTTATTTTGTTTTATTTTGCGACTTGGTTATTAGATGCCGCTCCAGCCAGCCAGAGAATCCCCTGCCGCCCCGCCTCTCTCCTCCTTGTGCTGCAAGCAGCAGGCGCACCTCGCAAACGGAGGGCGCCCTTACTCCCAGCAAATGGCCGTAAGAACACCGATCGGTGCCTATGCCATCCCCAAGTACGAGCAACTTTTTTTTTTCTTTTTTTTTTTGCCGATGCCCGTGATGCCGCCCCCCACCACGATGCTGCCCTGGGCAACCACCCATGTCGCCCATATCAAAAACCGCTACTGAATCCAGGTGTTCCAATCAAATATCTGTGAAAGGATCGCTCGCCCTCAGGAGATGAGTGAGCTCCAGTGTGGTACTATGACAGGATGACACTTTTGTAAAAAGTCCCGTTGCGACATTTCCTTGATACCAAATATTCCACAGTCAGCTGTCCGTGGTGTTATATCAGCGTGCACTGTAGAGCAGTGGTTACAGACCTAAAATCTTGTTAGGATGCCAAAATGGTTAGGGCGGGAATGCTTGTCCTGTTGGACCTCAGCTCAGCATCTGATACCACTGACCACAATATTTTACTACAGAAAACATATTGCAGCTAGGTATTGGCTGCCCCTCCCTGAGTCTTGTTCTTTAAGTTGCTTGAAGATGTTTCACCTCTCATCTGAGAAGCTTCTTCTCTTCTAAGGTCAAATGGTGGAGAGTCCCAGATTTAAGCCTTATGGGAGTGTCCCCCCAAGAGGGACAATGGACCCCCTAATGATCCTCTACCTAATCACACGAGCCAAAGTGTGAAAATGGGTGTAGGTCATAATCAGCCAAGGTTTCGGGGGAACTCGTTGTGAAACCTACACTGTAAAATCTAATTAGTTCCCAGAACTCAAAAAAATTATGGAAACTCGTTGCCTCAAAAAAATTGAGTAAAGCTTAGCTAAAAATGACTAAGTTAGGACAACTTATTTATTTTGAGTACTCTGTACAAGCTCATTTGTTCCCAGAACTCAAAAAAATTGGATCAAGTTTACGTAAGATGACCAAGTTAGGGCAACTTACTCATTTTGAGTACACTGTACAGCCGTGTTAGTTCCCAGAACTCAAAAAAATTATGGAAACTCGTTGCCTCAAAAAAAACTAAGTACAGCTTACTTAAGATGACTGTTAGGACAACTTATACATTGCAAGTCTGCAGTATTAAGAATAACTTGATATTTCTGACTTTCTGACAATGCTAATTGTTTACCTACTGACAAACATTTCAAGTTCAACTAAATGAAAAAACAATTTGTGGTACCATGAATATGATTAAAAATAATTAACAACAATTTTTGTAATGATGTTAAAATGAGCCCAACTTTTATTTTCAAACACAACAAAGTACAACAGCCAACATACTGGACACTGTTCTGCTGAACAACAAACAATTATATTGCCATCACTGTTATAATCTTACAATGAAACAAAGTCTCAGATGTAATTATTCTGAAAATAAGTTTAGGCCTACCACAAGCTTGTTTTGTACTTACATTACTTATATAATCAAAATAAAATATTTATTGTTCTGTCACAAGTGCAGTCTCTAATTTAAACAACACATTTGTTTTTCATTCCAACACAGGAGCTGGAATGTTGTAATATTTTAAGGATGGCTTGTTTCCAGTCCAGGCGTTACTGCCTGAATGACTATCACGGATCGAGGTGATCCAAATGTAGGTGCAGAAGAAAGTCTTTAACTTCCCTTAAGTACAGTGACAGTGGATGTGGGTTGGAGATGCAATGAGCTCGAACCTGCAGGCGACCATCTTCACTGACCACACCATCTGTGACGGAGGACTCATCTCTCCTGGTGTCCTGCAAGCAAACAATCATATTTTTTGGAACATGAACTTAATTGCTTTCTTAAAACATTTTTTTCTGCATTTGGTATAGAACAGACTCCAATTTAGACAATCTCAGGCTCCCTCCCCACCGGAGAGGTGACATTCAAAGTCCCAAATTGTCAGTCTGGATAGCCGTGACCACCACGCAACACACAATAATGTCATGAAAGCATCATTTTAAAAAGGGCTATGCAAACATGGCCAATAACTTTCATTCTAATGATGTGCAAAATGATTTGGGCACAAAACAAATTTTGCTGTTAGAAAACTTGCAGACTTCACTATATACAGTGTAGACCCTCTAAACTAAGTTTGAAGAAATGCAGACCAAACTGTTGTTGTTTGTTTACTTACACAGCATGTCTTGTAGAATTAACTGGAGTCACAGCAACAGCATAGTGCAGTCATATCTCAAGTCTAATAACAGAAGACAGGAAAAGATCAGTAAAGAACGTCTTGATGCATTCTCAATCATCCAGGAAAGTAAATCTCCAAAAGTTGAATCTGTTCATCTGGACGTTTCTTCCACAAAACGCTACGTCCAGATGAACAGATTCAACTTTTGGAGATCAGTAAAGAAACAACTTCCCCAAACCAAAGCACAAATACAACAATAAGTAAAACAGGCTGATCTAAAGTATGATTAAAGTTCAGCCTGATTAATATAAATGTCACTGACAGTTGCTAATATATTGGAAAACCAAAACACTTACCACTGAGTTGATGTCTTTCTGTCCAACAGGAGTGCTGGTCCCGAGCCTCAAAGACAGTAAGAAGCAAGCAGAGGGAGAAAAAACAGAACATATTTCAGAAACTGATTTGATCCTTAATGGCTGTGCAATCATTGTAACATAGAATTTGCTTATGTTGTTAAATAAAGGCTAGATTTGGCATTAATAGATGCCACAGATGTTCAAAAGCTGCCACAAAGCATGAAAAAATAGACGTCTCCGAAAACGTCGGAGCATTTTTGCAAATATGTGATGTCTTGATAAATCGAGCAGATATTTGAAATTTACACAGCTACATTCTCGCCTGAAAATATCTTAAAAGTTTATTTTGTGACCCAGAAAAAGTAATAAGTTTCTTAGCCGCGCTCCTCCGCCATTGCCGCGCTTACAAGTACGCACAGGCTCTGACAACCGGCCGACAAATGCGATCCTCCTTTTCCCCACACTACCCTTTCTGGGTCACAAAATAACCTTTTAAGATATTTTCAGGCGAGAATGTAGCTATGTAATGCTCAAATATCTACTTAATTTATCAAAATATCACATATTTGCAAAAGTGCTTCCAAGTTTTCGGAGAGCTCTGTTATCCACCCCCCACACCTATCCCACTCCTAACGGCTGCACCTCCCAAAGAATTTTGTCTGGGCTCTTATCTCACTTATTTATTTCAAACGATCAACAGAAAATTTCACCGACATAGTTTTATATAAGGTTTTTAAGGCTGTGGTGTTAATTTTTAAGTAACATGAGCCCAGCGGCAGCAGCAATGCTAGGCTAACACTAACTAGCTAGCAAGATTTAAAACCTGGTGCTAAACTAAGATAAGCCACAAATCAGTTTGAATAAGAGTAAACATTTACTCACCAAGTCAGTGTATCAGGTAAAGATCCACAGCAATGACAACAATAATATCTTGAGCTGAAGCTTCTCCAGGTTTGCTCAACATATTCCATAACAAATGCACCGTGAACATGCGGACTGATCCGCGAGGGAGGAGGACGGTAGTCACGTGGCATTTTCAAAACACATCTTTCATCCTTCCGCCCTGAGAAGCAAAACTTCCAGCTTACTTAGTTTTTCTAAGTTAGGACAACTCAAATTAATCGAGTTTATCAGCGTTTATGCATAAAAAGTACTGGTAACTTATTTAAATTGAGTTCTAATAACAAATTGATAAAAATTGAGTTCAGCCTATTTAATATTTTTAATTAAACACAATATTACATTTTACAGTGTAGCCTGATTCTATCATGTGATTTCCTGACATCAAATGGCCCAGGATGTGAGTGGGCATTAAGGCGTCTGGGAGGGATCTTGAAACTGGATTATAGACGGCAGACAGTTGGTGTCGTAAGCCACTGCCTCTGTTCAAAGATGGTCATTCACAGTGGACATGGATGACTTCTTTCACTCCGCTTTCAAACCATCTGTCCTCTCTGTCCAAAATGGACAACTTAAACAGAAGTCCAACTTAAAGAAGTCCAGACACGTTTCTTTCCAAGCTCCTTAGACAATCACATGAATATTTGTTTGCTCTAAAATCCACTTTGATGGTGTATTGTGGCCAAAATTACAAAAATGTTGTTGTCGTTTAAATACGTGTCGAGCCTGACTGTATGTTGTGAAACAGAAAAAGTAACTTGAAAGTTAGCAGAACTTGTTTGCTCTTGATTTTAAAATGCCATGCCAGGTGGCAGCATTTAACTAAATACAGTAATTAGGATTGCAGGATTGTGGGTTCAGCCTTCCTCGGGTGTTGGCTCTCCCTGTGCCCAGTGGCTTTTCCTCCTTACCTAGAAGTTATTATAAGAACAACAAGCAGGCAGATCATTGATTCTGCTTCACCTGCAAAAGCTTCAAAGCTCTTCTTGTGCCCCGCTTGTAAAGACTATGAATTGCAGGTTATTAAGGATGAGTAAACTCAACTTTAGCCATCAACACTTACCATCTGTTATATCTGCTAAGCTCATGTACCCCCATTATTTTAAATTACACAATTACCTCAATTTGTATCACACATTATGTTTGATCCTATATTGCACACAGATATGCATTGTAGGGTAATTTTGGAAGGTATAAAACTTTAGTGCTGACTCTTCTAGAGAACAACAGGGCTATGAATACTGGTGTTAGGGAATGTGCAAAAAGGTGCAGAAGAAGAAACACGAGTCGGACATGGGGTCTAAAGTCTCCAACTGCTGACCAATCGTGTTAACATTCTGGTTTTACCACACGCAATAAAAGTGTTTACTGCCTGAGTGTAGCAGCATTTTGTCTCTGAGTCCGAGAGACAGAGGTCCATGGCACCATGTAAAACTAATTTGAAATTCTAAATGTTTAATGATAAATTGTGAAAACTGATAATTTGAGCATTTTTGGCTTCTCTCTCATAAAAAACCCCAACTGTAACCACGGTGAATAGGTTTATTTGGATTTGATTTTTTGCTCAATAAATTGTATTTATCTTAGTTTAAGTTGTTCAGCAAGATCTACTTGACTCTTCCCCTCCCCCTGTTCTGCCCAGCAACATTTATATGATTTGTTTAATAATGAGGAAGTTGTCATGCATCACAGTAACTTTTAATACTAAAGACGAGCGAGACAAGGCAAAAGACTGAGAAGTACAGACTGAATATGTTCCTTAAAATTATAATTATTTTGTCTACAGCAGCCTGCGTCGAGGCTGAAGGTAGGTATCATTATTTCCCGTTACTGGTTCATCCGTAAACTTTCATCTTGTAAGCTGTATTTATGATTTATTGTTTTCGTAATTTAGAGTATTTTAACACTGTGTTTTTAACTGTGTTGTCACTTGATCCTAGGAAGTCATACACTTTGTTACACCTATGGATGCTTTGACTCAAGTGATACTCAAGCCTGTGCAGCATTTGATGGTGATGAAGTATTCTATGCAGACTTTAAAAAAGATCTTGTGATTTGGGAGAGCAAAATTCACCAAAGTTTCCGTTCACCCGACGCCTACAAATATACAGTATTATATCGAAGTATATGCAGAAATGACATCTACAGATGGAAGCCAGACAAGTCCGTAATAAAGAAAAAAGGTCAGTGAAACTCAAACTGTTATATTTCCTGTTCATATTTCACTGGTAATGCTGTGACTTTTTAGTACAGATTAGATTTATTTTTTCAAAAGCCAGAAAGTTGAATTTAAGTTAATCATGTGTTCATTTAATTTAGAACCACCAGAATTCATCATCTACCCCAGAGATGAAGTGATAACAGGGGAAGATAATACCCTCATCTGCTTCATCAACCACGTCTTTCCTCCTTCAATCAACATTAAGTGGACCAAGAATGATGTAGAAGTAACAGTGGAAGACCCTTTCATCAAAATTTTGTCCAATCCTGATGGGACTTCTTATGTTTTGTCCTACCTCAACTTTGTGCCAGAGAAAGGAGACATCTACAGTTGCACTGTGGAACATGAAGCGCTGGATGAGCCTCAGACCAGGTTTTGGGGTGAGAACAAAGAAGCTTCAGATATTTTAGCACATATAATACGATTTAATGTTTAGAATTCATCATTTCTTTCTGCTGTCCTCTGCAGAGGTTGAAACAGATGAGATCAGCAAAGGTCCAGCTGTCTTCTGTGGACTTGGCCTGAGTCTTGGATTGCTTGGAGTTTTCATAGGAACCTACTTTTTTTTAAAAGCAGGGCACTCTGGTCCCCCTGGTTGAGATGTATACTACATATTGTATAGAGCTCAGATTGCATAGTCCTTAGTTTGTTTCCCAATGCGCATAACTTTCATCTGTGTTTACTGAAAAAACCTGAACTGTCTCTTATTTGCAGCACTTATGTAATGGCTGTATACTGTATGTTTCATTGGCTTTTTAAAGTTCATTAATAAATAAAAAAATATTTTCACTGTCATTATGTTTTGTATAAGTTAGTATCACTATTATATGCTGTGTTAAAATTACCAGTGGTGATTGACAGTTTTCATTATGAACGCACTAGTCCCACAGATTTGAGTCTTTCTAGAAAAAAAACTGTTATGAAACGTGTCTTGATGCATGCTCAATTATTCCAGTAAGTAAATCGTTAAATGTTGATTCTGTTCATCTGAACATAGCTTTTTCAGTGGGAGAAACACTTTATTACTCATCCAAGTGACTTATTCAGTCTCAGCTGACTGCAGGTTTCCCCAACATTATAAACAGGACATTGCACAATAACTGAAACCAGCACATTGAATGAACAATGGGCTGTAAGGTCAGTTCAGAGATATCACATCAGTTATAAAACTGCACTTCTTTGGCTGATATGTCGGTGTTTCAATAGTAAAACTTCAGTTTTCCCTTTCATACTATTCATACTGTGCAGTAAAGCTGAACAGTGATATCACATTTTCAGATGTGACGCACTGCTGAACATTTTTGGTTCTTAGAGTTAGTGCAGAGCTTGAAGTCTGCATTACTCTTATTTTTGTTTTTAGTTCTGAAATATGCCTTATTAATGATCCATCACTCTAAAATCATATTAGGTGCATTATGTCAAGTAGAATGAAACTTGAAAAAAACTATGCTGTTTTTCTTTTATCTGAAATAAAGTAAAAACCAGACTAGAAAAAAGAATGTATCCATAAACTTATTAAACACATTGTTGCTGAGACGTCTACCTGATTGTAAGTCATCACACTTCATAAGTATTATTAATTACTCCACTATTATTAACAAGGATGTGAAAACTAAGTTTAAAATATATATAAATAAACCGATACAAGTGAACACATTCTGGAAAGTTACTGAAAATGAAAAATAGTTTGCTAGAAGTTTGTAGTTAGTTGCAGAGATTATTTAGGTGCCTTATTTTTGCGACAGAATATGAGGTTTTGTGATACAGTTCACTTTACCGACAAGAAAACTTCAGTAATGTTTTTCACAAGAGCTGTAAGAAAAGTGAAAGCATATCTTAACAATGCTTTCTGTAGGCTGAATTCTGTAATCTATTTTAAGCTCTAAACATTCATTTGCTGCTAGAGTCAGGTTCATATCGGTCTCTTTATATGAATCTTTCATCTATTTAGCATCTATTTAGAAAATCTAACAGAACAACGAGGTGAAATTTCAGCAGAAGAATGAAAGCCAGAAAACATTCAGCTGTAACATGAAGTAAAACTTGGTGAGGAAACTAACCAACTTGTCAAATCTTTATGAGTTATGCACATTTAATCTACAGTTTAAAACATTCTTCTTTACAGTCTCAACACAAAATGCTCCCACATCTCTCTACTGTTTCTGATTGTCAAACAACAGTTTAATTCTCCATATAAGTCACTTCATTTAGTATTAGTGCACAAACAAGTGCTAGCTGAACAAAGGATAAATGTAGTGGACAGAGGGAGTTTCTACTGCTTTCACTTCCTCGTTCTGGTGAACATGTCAATGCTGCAGATTAAGTCTTCTTCCTGTATCATCTTACAAGACACATGAAACATGCACTTACATAAGTTTATCCTGTTTGTGGCTTTTTCTCTTTTCAGTCTGGGTGAGTTTTGTGTTTGAACAAATCAGTGAAATATTAAATTCTAATTATTATTTTTAACATCAGTACATTTCTTTCCTTTTATTTCAGTTCTCACAGATGAAGACTTTTACCAAGCGAGAGGATGCTGTACATTCAAAGGGACACACTTTGAAGAAACTGAGTACATAGCAACTGTTTTTTTTAATAAGAACTTGATGGTGGAGTACAACAGCACAAGAGGCAACTGGACGGGATTCACAGCGTATTCAATTGAAGCAGTAAAAGGGTTTAACAGTGATCCCTTTGATGCACTATCAAGAATGCTTGAAAGGAAACTGTTGTGTACGGACAGGTTAGATGCCATCCAATCCGTAGGTAAGAGATTTGTTTCATAATAATGTTTTAAATCAAATGTTAAATAGGGTTTTGATGCTGTGAACTTTTTACATCAAATATTTTTATGATCATTTTTGATGTCATAAGATTATTATATTTGTTTTACTGTAAATAACAATAGTGCTTTATGAGTTTTGCTCAGTTGCATGACATTGCAGTTGATTTCTAAGTATGTCATAATTGACAACATACTCAGCTACAATATATTACACTACGTATTTTTTTTTTTTTTTAGATTATCTGACAACTATACCCACTGTCAAACTAAAATCAGTGAAAAGGCCTAATGGCGAGCACACATCCACACTTGTGTGCAGTGCCTACAACTTTTATCCAAAACAAATCAGAATGATGTGGATGAGGAACGGCCAGGAGGTGACCACAGATGTCAGTTACTCTGACGTGATGCCTAATGGTGACTGGTACTACCAGACTCATTCCTACCTGGAGTACATCCCAACTTCAGGAGAAAAAATTGCCTGCATGGTCGAACACCTTGGTCTCTCCGAGCCGATGTTTGTGGTCTGGGGTAAGTTTGCTGCTGTGATGCCAGTTAAAGTTAGAGAGATAAAACTGAAGCTGCATAATTACAACTTTCACTTTTATCTCACTGTTTCAGATCCCTCCCTCCCAGTGGCGCAACGAACTCAGATAGCTGTTGGACTGTGTGGACTCGTGATTGGATTTGTTATTGCAATATGTGGATTCATCTACTACAATAAGAAGTCTGCTGCATACATCACTGTGTGTCAAAGTAAGGAGTTTGTTGGAAGTGTGCATATTCTAACATATTCTGATCTAAAACTGAAAGCCTCGGTGTGCCCAGCACTCAGTACCTTTCATGACTTTGTCTCTTTTCTGTTTTCAAGAGAATCCTTAAAAAACTGTTCCTATACTTATTATAGCATAGATTGTTATTAAGTAGAACTGTTGCTTCATCATCATCATCATTTTTTCTATGCTGCTATTGCTGTGTTCAGAAATTTGGCCTTTTCTGTGGTTGCAACAACATTAAGTTTTGCTTACATTGTAAATCTGACCAATAGAGTTAATAATGCGATAAATATGTTCTTCTTTTTAACAGGGGAAGTGTTCATTTCTGTGGAATCCCTTCCTGAAGCTGGAGCAACTTAACAGCCTGAGCAAACACTTTTAATACAGGCACGCTCCATCCAAGGTGCCCCAAATATCACAGCTCTCTGAGTAACGATGTCTGTTGTGGGTGATTGGGGCTTTGCATCTTGTACCTACGGGACAGAGGATACATTTGTAATGTAGTTAATACTCTTATACAGTATAGTAACATAGTTTTATAGAAAAATGAATACATTTACAGCTGCATTGTGACTGGACTTTTATTTGACAGCTTTTGTGGTAATATAGTCATGATAGTAAAGCAGAGTTCTCATCTTAATAAAAATTTTCCTGACTTTTTGGTATCATAGTAGAAGTCACAAGTTCCACTCTTGATGTTTGAAAATAAAGCAAATGGGAACAACTGTGCCGTCCTGCTGCATTAAGCACATGCTTGATGCTGATGCTGCCCCTTTCTGTCTCAGTCACTACGACTCTCAGTAAATTCAACATAAACTGATATTTTTCTTAGAATTGAACATTTTCTCCGTTTATTTGTTTTATGTTTTTAATTTCTTTTATTGTGAATAAAATGTGACTCTATGAGGTTGGCAAATTATTGCATTTTGCTTTTATTTACATTTTACATAGCATCCCAGCCTTTTTGGAACTGGGTTTGTATTTCCAAACATGAGCCAATTTATTAAGTACACCTTGTGAGTACCTGTCAGGATCCTGGGTCTCCTGACCCAGCGTTTTTAATTCTTTGTGATTTTTGTGTTTTGTACTTGTGTGATTTATTCTATGGTTTCTAGTTTTGCTCCCTTGCCCCTTCATGTTTCTCTGTGCCCCCTCTGTTCGGTGTAAGTCTGTTTCTTGGTCTGTGTCTTTGCATGTTTTGAGTTTCTTGTGTTTTCTGTCATTCTGTATTGTGAATTATATTCTCATGGTTGGTCTTTTGTTACTCCCTCGAGTCTAGTTTCTTGTGTTCCATGCTTAGTATTTCCCTCTGTGTATTTTATTTCTTAGAGTTCTCTGCTTTATGGTTTATGTCTCTGTGTTTCTTAGTTGCTGTCTCCACCGTGTCAAGTTTGCGTCTCTGTGTTATACTTCCTGTTTTACTTTGAAGGTCTGTGTCTTATGTGAATGTGTCCTGCTTTGCTTCCTTGTCTCGTCACTTCTGATTTCTCCTAGCTGTGCCCTCCTTCTGTGTCTCATTCCCCTAGTTACTTCCCAGTGTATTTAAACCCTGTGTTTCTCTGAGTCAGTGTCACGTCGTCCCTCTTGCTGTGTGGATCTCCTTGTGTCTCCCTGTGAGTTTTAGGTTGTGATTTTCCAGTGTAGTTTAGTTTGCTTTTGAATGACTTTCCCCTGCCAGCAAATAAAGTTGAGTTCTTTGTGTTTAAACCTCGTGCCTGAGTGCCTGCATTTTGGGTTCAGCTCCTGCCTGCCACACAGCGCTTCTTGACAGTACCAGCTTGGACTATCTTTTCCCTTCCAAAACTTCCAGTGCTAACTTCTTGTAGGTAATGGTCCTCAGAAATTTTTGTCTGTATTGCCATGATAGCAGATAAATTTGAAGAAAAAGGTTTTGTTTCAGATTTTACGTCATTTTTTTTCACATGATACTTGACTACTGTATATACTGGCATTAACCCTCATGAAGCAGTAAACCCTGCGAGTTAACTAGTGGTGGAGGTGGAAAAGTAGAAAAACCCTGGAACACTAGGATGGTTCAAAAGCTACTCACAATGTGCACACCCACATGGTACTTTTATAAATAAGTACGAATAAGTAAGAGAAGAATTATTTTGAGATGTGTTGCTGTGACGAATCAGGATCAGTGGGAGAAATGTTTTATTACTCATCCAAATGACTTATTCAGTCTCAGCTGACTGCAGGTTTCCCAACCTTATAAACAGTACATTGCACAATATCTGAAACCAGCACATTGAATGAACAATGGGCTGTGAGGTCAGTTCAGAGATATCAGGTCAGTTATAAAACTGCACTTCTTTGGCTGATATGTTGGTGTTTCAGTAGCAAAACTTCAGTTTTCCCTTTCATATTATTCATACTGTGCAGTAAAGCTGAACAGTGATATTAGCACTTTTCACACATACATACATTCACATACATTTTCAGATGTGACGCACTGCTGAACATTTTTGGTTCTTAGAGTTAGTGCAGAGCTTGAAGTCTGCATTACTCTTATCCTTGTTTTTAGTGCTGAACTATGCCTTACTAATGATCCATCACTCTATAATCATATTAGGTGCATTATATCAAGTAGAATGAAACTTGAAAAAAACTATGCTGTTTTTCTTTTAACTGAAATAAAGTAAAAACCAGACTAGAAAAAAGAATGTATCCATAAACTTATTAAACACATTGTTGCTGAGACGTCTACCTGATTGTAAGTCATCACACTTCATAAGTATTATTAATTACTCCACTATTATTAACAAAGATGTGAAAACTAAGTTTAAAATATATATAAATAAACCGATACAAGTGAACACATTCTGGAAAGTTACTGAAAATGAAAAATAGTTTGTTAGAAGTTTGTAGTTAGTTGCAGAGATTATTTAGGTGCCTTATTTTTGCGACAGAATATGAGGTTTTGTGATACAGTTCACTTTACCGACAAGAAAACTTCAGTAATGTTTTTCACAAGAGCTGTAAGAAAAGTGAAAGCATATCTTAACAATGCTTTCTGTAGGCTGAATTCTGTAATCTATTTTAAGCTCTAAACATTCATTTGCTGCTTGAGTCAGGTTCATATCGGTCTCTTTATATGAATCTTTCATCTATTTAGAAAATCTAACAGAACAACAATGAGGTGAAATTTCAGCCAAAGGTCCAGAACAGCAGAAGAATGAAGCTACCTACAGTGTGCACACCCACATGGTACTTTCCTAGCAATTAAGTAAGAGAATGGTTATCTCAGTATGAAGGGATCAAACACAGATCTATCACAGGACGAGTCAAAATCGTCCTGTGGTATGTTTTGACAGTGCAGACCAATGCAGAGGTCTGGGGCAACAACTATAAAACGACATTACATTCACTTTTTACTCTTCAAAAAAAAAGCAGTTCGAATCATTCACAATACAGGTTATAGGGAACATACAAACTAGAGATGGCACGATACCACTTTTTTATGTCCGATACCGATACCGATATCATAAATTTGGATATCTGCCGATACCGATATTAATCCGATATAGTGTGTTTTTTAATCAATAAAACTGTTTTTTTAAATATCTTGCTGCATTTTGTATAAGTTCATACTCAAGTTTAAATAAACAACAACACTAAAGCTATTCTGTTATACCTGTATGTAAAAAATACACTGCACCCAAAATATTTCATAGTTCAGCAACACTGATCAATCTAATAAACCTTACCTAACTTAAACCTACTCCATCCTCCCTATTCTGGTATTTTAAAGAGTACTTAGCAGAAATATTAAGCAACCTAACTAATAGGGTTGCAAACTCCCAGCAAAAAAAAATATAGGGAACCACCCCCACCCTCCACCTCATGATGCTTAATCGACGTAATCAACTTTAATTTGATGCAGTGTGAAAAAAATGCACAGAAATAAATTATTTTTCAAGAATAATTAAATATATTCAACATCTTTCTTCTACAGAATTGCAGACTGCACAGATGGTACTTTCCCAAAGGAAAAAGTACTATAGCTTACTAGGGTATATTAGACTTAACAGTTACTATATACAGTAATGGACTTCTATACATTTTACATCAGATTAAAACTTTGGGTGTAAGATTCAGATAATTATTTATTAAAAGCTAGACATTTTAAATGAGAATAAGAAAGATAAGTATGTCTTTGTGCCCCCTTTTCCCTGTTAATGCCCTATCGGCCCCCCTGGCTAAACTTTGCTAGATCCGCCCCTGCACAGTTACCAGCCGTCAGCTACGTAGAAAAGGATCCTGGTCTAGAAAGTAATATTAAATAAATTCTAACAACAGCTTATCAAGGTTAAACGTGCTGCTGTTGTTCAGCCGCTGGTTTCCTCTTTCTGGTGCAAAGTGGGCCAAAAACAAAGAAGAGAGATGGACTCGCGACAGAAAAGCCGATCAGCTGATCATTAAGCAGTTTCACGATTGAAGTAGCAGCAAGAGAGGGAGAGAGAAGAGGCTCCATATATCGGTTGTTAAGCTTAACGTAGGTACGCTTTACAAACATTCAGAGATGAACTTACACACTTGCTTTACTTCTCTCTGGGATAACTTCCTCGGAGATGAAATGCTGGATTGCTAGCGAGGCTACAAATAAACACAGCCGCTCTATCACGTGAGCACACTGCTTCGATATGCTACGGTTACAAGCCGAGTTACGTCGTGTCGCAAGTTTTGTGAGGTGCTTTTTTGATATTTAATGGATCGGATTACATTTTTTAATTTCTCGCCGATATCCGATCCAGTAATTTAGGTCAGTATCGGACCGATACCGATACTTAATATCGGATCGGTCCATCTCTAATACAAACTCACTATTTTTGCAGTCTGAAATATTGAAAATTGCCGATCTAGTGAAATTCCAAACAGCACAAATTGTATTGAAAGCAAAAAATAAGGAACTGCCACGTAATATTCAGAGTATGTTTTTTTTTGAAAGAAGGAAGTTATAATTTAAGGGGTTTTTGTAACTTTTGTAACTTCAAAACAGGAAAGCTTTTGTGTTTCTGTTCATGGAGTGAAACTGTGGAACAGTTTGAATATGGAATCAAAGTCCAAACATAAAACAGTTCAAAAAAGAGTTATAAAAATATGATCTTCTTGAACTATAAAGAAAGGGAAAATATTGAAATTAAGTGAATGTCTGTATTTAAAAAAATTCATGATGTGATATTATAGTATATATTATATATTATATCAGAAATCTGTTCACTATTTTTATTACAGATTATATCAGTAAGGAAGCTGACTAAATATTAACTGATAACTTATGGCAAAGGGGTGGGATTAAATAAGTGTGTACTTCTTCCTACTCCCTTTCAACATGTAAATGAATCAGAATGGTAGCAATATTGAAATGTATTGACTTTTGCATAGTATTTTTTCTCTCTTATTTTCTTTACTAAATGTACCTGTATATTGTTTACATGTTTGAAATAAATTAACAATGAAAAAGTGCTTGCTCATGGTGGGTGATCATGATCAACAGTCCTTATATTTAACGGTGCGTTCACACCGAACGCGATAGGCGTGAGCCAAAACGCCCCAAATGCCCCTAATTTGACGCGTGCACATTCGCACCTCAACGCGTGTCCAAGAAAAATCCATCGCGCCGCAAAATTGCATCTTTTCACGCGCGTGAACCGGAAATGTGGGAGGAATGTGGGAGGAAGTTGTGCCAGATGTGTTGTGCTGCAGATGTCCTCTGAATAAACACATTATCTTGTTAGCGGAAAGGTATTTGTACATCAGTGGGAAAATAACGGGACAGTAGGCGGGCTTGCTAGCTTTTGCGCGGCTTCATCGGGTCAGTCTGAAAATTAAAAAGAAGAATGAATGAACTTACTGTTAGAGTAGATTGTTAAATGTTTGTCATTTTTATGCTTGCCAACTTTGATGAAAGGGATTCCACTGTCCTTCCCCCCAGATTCTCGGGGTTCTGGGTAGGGGGCTGTAAGGTTTTATTGCAGATACATCCTATCTGGAGGATCTACTTCTTTTGATCTAAGCTTCCTGAGGTTACGACCCTTTGGTCAGCAGGAGGTCTAACACACACAAACACACACACACACGCACACACACACACACACACACACATTCCTACTTACATATAGAAGTTCACACATATACATACAATGCGGGGGGTGTTGCTTTGCTGTGTTTTGTGTGAACTGTCTCTCAATAAAAGCCAGCGAGAGGAGGCCATCATGGGGTTCATTGTCGTGCTGGACATAGATGTGGCCTCCCTTGCGCAAGTAACACTGTTGCCTTGTTTTTCTTTCATGGGAATAAGTCCTGGATACAGCGGGGTCTGTGTTTAGACCCAACATTTATTTGGTCCTTCGAGCCGGATCCTAACACATCGCATCCACCGCGAGGAGAGGGAGAGGACGCCACCGCAACGTCTGGGATGATTGACGGAAAGCCCTAGTGCCTTGCTTGTCACTAGGCCGGGAAGTTTGCGTCTGAACTCCCCTCGGGATGGATGACGATTGACGGGATACAGAGACTCTTCCCATGAACGGAAACAACACGAACAGTAAGTATAGAAGGCCTTAGAGAGCGGCTACGTGACCCTGCGTTGATCGCAGGAACGGGAGCGCGCTAGCCGCGTGAGAGAGACGCAGGCTTCTCCGCCGTGTGGGGCGTGGAGACAACCTAGGGTCGGTAGCTCCGCCGTGAGGAGTGTTCGGAATCTCCGCCATTTGGGGCGTTGGAGAGTGTCCGACGGTTGAATTCTCCGCCATATGGGGCGTTTGAGAGTTTTCAACAGAGAGCGCTAGCTGTGCGTGTAGACGCAAGCGATAGGCCTATGTGTGTGTGTGCGGGCCAGACGTGGTCTGCGTGAGTGTGGCTGATTGTTGTCTTGTGTGAGAATAAAATATGTAAGTCTGCCTTAGAAGGGGATGTAAAATTGTGGAGAAATTTTCACCGGGCAGCACGTAGTATGTAGGTTGTTGGCGTAAGAAATATGGATTTGAAGGGACATTAGTGGAAGTTCAGTGTAAAATGTTGGTAGAAAGAATAGCTGTAAGTGTAGCAGGTAAAACAGGGAAAGTTAAGCGGAGGAAGGAAGTTGTGGCTGGAGCAGGCTCAAAAGAGAAGAGAGGCACAGAATGTTAAATGAGCAAGAATGTTAGCAGAAAGAAGAGCGTGAGTGAGCAGAGGTGGCTGAGTATTAGGAGCAGCATTGAGTCCAAAACAGACTAGGAAAGAGAGGAAAGAGAAAGCAAAGAAAGTGAACATAAACGTTGCAACCACCTATCCATCTTTGACAACAGACAAAACAGAAAAAACATGGTGTTTAAGTTTGCCTTGAAAGAGGATGAAATACACTGCAAAGTTTTTTATTGGGCAGCACGTGGTGTGTGGATCGTTGTTGAATGAAGTGAAATTGTGCTCTAAGCAGAAGCGAGTGTGAGTGTGTCTGACGTCACGGTGTGTGTGAAAAGGTATCCAGCTGGGGCAGACGTGATTCTGCAGGTCACCTGCCCAGTGGACAAAAAGAAATAAAATAGTTGTGTGGATGAATGATAGCACGAAGAGTGTTTGGTGTTTCTCAGCCTGAAACAACTGTAATGCTACTTTCCTTTTTCGGAGGAAAGGACAGTTTAAAAAAAAAAAAAAAAAAGGGAGAGAGAGAGATGTGTGTTGTTTTAAGCAGTGATGAGAAAAATGAAAATGTGATGAGAGAGGAACACGAAAACATACAGAAAATGCATTAACCATACTAACCCTACATGCATACACAATAAATGATACTCATGAAGACCAGACAGCATCTTAAGCATGAGATTCTGTTTGTCATCTTGTCCAAGTCACTAGTAAGATGAAAGTGATACACAGACTAGTGGACTGAATATTATTAGTAGGACAGATGACTGCATCACAGAGGAGAAAACAGAATGCTGGTGAGGGGTCTTACATGAATGAGCTGAGTGAGCTGATTGTGAGTTTCTGGTGTGTGAAGAAGTTTTACCATGGCACACATTTGGTTACATGAGAAGAAACTTTATGTGATGAGACAACAGGGTTATGCTGTATGTTGTGTGTGGCTAATTGGATGGATGTTTGAGATTAAACTGGCTGTTGATTTGTCTTTTGTTACTAAGTTGAGCCTGCCAATTGGGTTGGTACGATTTATCCCCCTGGCATGAAGAACACGTGTCATGATTTAACAAGGTCTTTCTTTCCTTTGATTTCCTTTATTTTCTTTCCTGTCTTTTTATTTTGTTGCTTTCATGGTGCACTGAAAGTTTCGTTTGATGATCTCTGTTTGAGCAGAGATGCACGATTAGAACAGAAGCGTTATACGACTCGTCGTCGAGAAAACTGTTGCAAGTGAGTTTCTCCAAAAATTAAAATGGGCTTGGGAGAAAGCCATTTATTTGGGACAATCAGAAAACAAGTCCCTGCCAAAAAGGATTCGGCGACGTAATCCGATTTTAAAGTTTTTCTTTTTCTTTTGAAATGACGTCATTGCTGGCAGTTGAAACTTATTGCGTCACGAGAGGTTCTACTGTCAGCAAATAACAAATGAGTGAAAAAACTGACTGACAAAAGCTGACAAGACTGACTGACTTAACACCATTGTGTGAAGTTAACCCCCACCTGACAAAGGTGTGGATGTATCTCTGTGTGTGTCTATTGCAGGAGCAGAAGGAGACCACAGGAGGAAACTTGGTTCACATGACTATGTGAACTCTGCAAATTTAACTTTTTAGTTTAAAATTTTCTGTGTCTGTGAATTCACCATGGGTTTGTTATTAACTACCTTGTGTTGCTCACAGAGATTACTGTGAGAAAGAGTGTATACAAATGCGCAGCGCTAACATTTACATTTCTTTTTACAGCAGATGGTTAATCATGTCATTCGATCATGTGATTTATAGCAGGACACAACTTAATGATGTTTTTTTTTATCGCAGGATTACTGAGATTTGGTGTGAAGAAAACTGTGGTTACAGGCTGTGTGTTGGTGATTAAATTACACTGTGTTGTGGAGAAAATATGAAGTTACAGGGAAGAAGTGAATACAGTGTGGGATATATTGTGTTTGAAACCAGTGTTACTTTTCTCACAGCAGAGTGTTAACTTTATGACCTTTTTACAGCATCTCTGGAATCTGGATGGCCCACACCTGACCACCAGGATGAACCGTGTGTTTGGCTAATGTTTGTTTTCCTTTAAGAGTGCTTGTAAAGGATTCAGCACAGACAGACAAGTGACAATTGAACAACTGTGCAGTGGTTACAGAATAGTTGAACATGGGGCTCATTAGCTGGCCACTATTGAGCTCACAGTGATAAAATGAGTGGAGTGACATTGCTTAAGGAAAGTCACCAATTAAATTGTGGAATAAATTGGGATGATTCATAATTTGGGACAAATTATGGTAATAATAGTGATTTAATGATTGGAGGAAACCTGCGCATGATACTTGCTTTGTGATGTTGAATACTTTATTACACTTATGAACTGCAGTTAGTTGCAAGTGTGAAGTTGTTTTAACTTTAAGACTTTGTCTTCTAGGATACAGGCTCCAGGTGGAGCTGGGAGTTAAACAAGTTAAACATTTAATTGCTGACTGATGTTTTTACACAGGGTTACAGGTTGGAGTGAAGCTGCTCCAAAGGACAAACCCTGGAGATTGTTTTAGGGAGACTGTGCAACATTCTTGTACATGTCTCATTGGGGAGTTGACACATGGTGGAAGCCATGTGGCGAGAGGAGTGTCATTTTAATTTGCAGATGTCGTGAGACGCCATGACGAGAAGGAGTGACTGAGAGGATCGTCCACAAGATGGAAGCTGAAGCCTGGAGAGAGTCTTCAGGAGGATCGGAGATCACCTTCAGCACAGAGAGCTGTGCTACTGGGCTTCCAGGAGATCGTCATGAGGAGACTCTGCACAGCAAAATCCTAAATAAGATGAAAGGCTTTCGACGTTGACGTTGAGGAAGACAACTAAGGTGTACGACGTGCTCTGCCTTAAAAATCTTCAGCAGCGTTGGAACATGAGAACCTGAGGGAGCGTGCCAAGCTCCGAAGAGTGACAGCGCAGAGGAGGTCCAGCGATGGACTTGTGGTTCTGTGAACAGCACAAATGCCAGGTGACTGTGACATAACTAACAGCACATTTTCCACAAGTGAAGCCAGTAACTTATTATCCTAAAAGATTAGCTCTAGTTGCTTGTGCTTTACTTCCATGCGTGAGATCAGTATGTGCAGCAGCTTAAGCTGTACAATGTTTCAGCAAATAGTTTATTTCACCCTTTTGACACTGTTAGTTCCACACGAGGTGGATGTCTACTACTACAGACTAAAGTTACATTTTTGTCACTTACAAGACACTTGTCTTTAATGTTACTGTTACTCTCACAACCACATATTACCATAAAATGGTGCACAATTCTGAATCCGTCAAACCTTTTGCCAACGAAAGAAGAGGGCACTTCTCATGAGTGTAGAGACCACGTAGAGAAGGAGAGTAAGCCGAGGGATGACTTGATAGATGTGCCACTTGTTGAGGGAAAGGTTTGGTTTGTTGATGGTTTGAGTTTTACAACAGCAGAGGGACAGACTAAAACAGGTTTTACTGTAGTAGACAGTGAGAAAGTTATCTGTGTAGGACAACTAGCATGTTTCATATTTGTTTAAGCAGCAGAGATGGTAGCTTTAACGGAAGCGTGTAAAGCTGTAGAGAAACAAAATGTGACAATATACACTGACAGCCAATATACATTTGCTACATTACATTTCTTTGTAGTGCAGTGGGTGAGACGAGGTGTGACAGCCCCTACAGGGAAACCTGTAGGACATGCCAAACTCTTGCAAAATCTGCTGGAGGCAGTGTTATTACCCAGTAAAATTGCCATTTGTAAATGTGAAGTACACATGTGAGGGAAAGATCCAGTTGCATTAGAGAATGCTTTTGCACATAAGATCGCGAAAGAGGCAACTTTAGGAGAACATGTTGTTAACGTTTTAGCAGTGCAATGCCAGCAGACGTTGGCTATTATGCGGGATGCACTGGTAGACATGCAGGGCCACTGACCTACTGCAGGGAAACAATTGTGATATACAGAAGGAGCGAGTTTGCAGGATGGTGTTTGTTATCTGTGTGATAAACCAATACTGCCTTAGACTTTGTATAAGACTGCTGCTATTTTGCGCCATGGGCTTTGCCACGTCGCAACAGGAGGGAGATAATGAGTAGTTTATACTTTAAGATTAAATACCCTTTAAAAAAACTTTTTTGTAGGTCATGTATGATATGTTGTAAGCATAATTCTCGGGGTAATTTGAGACCTAAGAGAGGGAAATTCCCCAGACCCAGTCACCCATTTCAAGTTATTCACATGGACTATAGAGCTGTCCAACTGTAATAACTATGAGTATTGTTTAGTGATAATGGTCCACATTTTGTAAATGAAGTGATTAGATTAACTGCACAACATCTAGGGATAACACTAAAAACATCATTGTTCATATCACCCACAAAGTGCAGGGTTGATAGAGAGAACTAATGGAACAGTAAAGCTAAGACTTAGGAAGACACGCAGGACATGGTTAGACTGTGTATAGAATTTGTTAAGATGTATATGAATGTACATGAGGATTACTCCAATAGAGAATGGTCTGACTCGTTGAGATTATATATGTTAGAGTATTTAGAGTTCTATTCTTCTGTAGTGATGATAGAAGAGCAGAAGAGAGAGCATATTAGCAGATTAGATGCTTAAAATGTTCAAAAATAAAGACGTCTTGAGAACAAATGATCTGCCAGATGATTCTGTTTCTCCGCAGGAGCAGAGTCTGAAGTCTGGAGATTGGATGTTGACAAGGCCATGGAGAGGAAGTGCTGGTCCAGTCCACGGTGGGAAGATCCATATCGGATGCTGCTGACGATGACCACAGCAGTGAAGATCGCTGAAAGGAACACTTGGATACATCAAGCGCACTGCAAGAAGGTAACACACTTCCTGGCCGACTCTGGGTGATGGTGAAAAGGCCAGCGGTACAAAGGGGGGAGTATATCTCTAGGACCTCTCATCTCAATCCTGGTGAAGAAACCAACGGATCCTGAACCCAATTTAGAATGGCTGGGAATGTGCCGTTCACCTTCTTGTGCCTGTGGACCCTGAGTGGGATGACAGGAGCGCACTGGGACAGAGCAAATCACACCCAGTACCAGCATGAGTTTTCAACAACTACTGGTGGAAGTTTGTGAACACAACCGCTCACATAAAGAACGAGACCAATGGCTATGCTTGTGATGCCACTGGTTACACATTCTTCTGGACTGTGGCCATATAGCATCACTGAGAGCGAGACAGTTTGTTTGGTTGCCTTAGCAACACATCCAGGAGTAAACGTACTTGGGACACTGCCAACTTTTCAACTTCTGAACCTGAATGGACGGTTGATTCACCAGTAGCTGGAAAGGTGAACTGCTCTGGTACGACAGACCTGCTAGTCTGACTCCAAGAATCTGACTTGCTACAGGACATTGAACAGCTAAATGAACTGGAAACAGGCCAGTTGCCTATGTGAATGAAGGGCACTGGATTAGTCCAAGTTGGAGATTTATCATGGAATTTGTACAACATCACCTATTCTTTGTGTCCTCTGCAAGAAGGATGCAAACAGAGAAGCCTTTTGTCTACATTTACATGAACTGAGTTACATGAACACTTCTGTAAGCTGGTCGAGGCTTTGAGCCGAGAAGATCAAAACAGCTTGATCCAATTTCCTTTACAAAGCTTTTCCTGTGGCGACAACAGGACAGGAGAAGAGTTGTAAAAAGCAGATAATTCACCAGTTGACTCTAACCCCCACTGCCTACAGTGAGAAGATCTCGGGAGATTGATAGAAGTCATAAAGAAGGGTGTTGACCAGGCTACAGCTTTGAAGTCAGCTGAGAGCCACATGGACAAACGATAAAGTCAACTGATGTGTTTGAATGTCTATGTCTGTATACAGTTGGATTGTAGTGACATATGATTTTTGAGTATGTTGATTCTTCTTGTTTGACTGTTACATTCAGTTGTTTACTTGCAGGAATACATAATGAATCGCACGACAGGAGTAGATGCACCACAAGGCTGGAGAGCTTGGTTAATGTCTGGTCCTTGGTGGCATTTTCTTTTGAAAATATTAATTCCTGTTTTTGGACTGTTGACATTTGATTTGTTTATGTATAGGATGAATTTTACCGTGTATAAGATCAATGCGAACTAAGATGATTTCTGATACATTTGTTAATTATGTACTTTTACAACAGTATGAATTGACTGACATGAATGATATGACAGAAGTGTATAAATGACTCCTGCGCTGAAATTGTCAAGCAAGAGGTGCATGGATAAGAATATACTACACAGGAATAATTTGGAGCATAAAAATCACAAAACAGGAGGGAATGTTAGAGTAGATTGTTAAATGTTTGTCATTTTTATGCTTGCCAACTTTGATGAAAGGGATTCCACTGTCGTTCCCCCAAGATTCTCGGGGTTCTGGGTAGGGGGCTGTAAGGTTTTATTGCAGATACATCCTATCTGGAGGATCTACTTCTTTTGATCTAAGCTTCCTGAGGTTACGACCCTTTGGTCAGCAGGAGGTCTAACACATACACACACACACACACACGCACACACACACACACATTCCTACTTACATATAGAAGTTCACACATATACATACAATGCGGGGGGCGTTGCTTTGCTGTGTTTTGTGTGAACTGTCTCTCAATAAAAGCCAGCGAGAGGAGGCCATCATGGGGTTCATTGTCGTGCTGGACATAGATGTGGCCTCCCTTGCGCAAGTAACACTGTTGCCTTGTTTTTCTTTCATGGGAATAAGTCCTGGATACAGCGGGGTCTGTGTTTAGACCCAACACTTACCAGGTTGCCCAATCTCCTCACTTATGTGCCTCCAAGCTAGGTCCTTTTTATTCCTGTCTCGGTAGAAGTAGCAGCTAGCATCATATAGCTCTGGATGATTAGCCACGGCACTGATGAGCTGCTCCTCCATACTGAATGACGAATGAAGGGCTTTGGCTGGATCTGCCCCTTTGACCTAGTTACAGCCACGTCACCAGGCTCCTGATTGGTTGTCGCGGCGCGATTCGACGCCGGAGTTCAGATTTTCCAACTCGAGCGGTTGGCGCGATACGCGCGTGTGCACAAAATGCAACACAGAATCTGACACGCGTGGTTTTCTTCGCGAGTCAAACGCGCCCCACACGCTACACTGACGCGCGTTTCAGGCGTTTTGGCGTTTTGGCGACGCAAATCTGCTTCCGCATGTTCGCCGGACGCGCAATCGCGTGTCATCGCGCTCTTTCCATTGACTTTACATGTACACCTGACGCTCTGGCCGCCTCTATCGCGTTCGGTGTGAACGCACGGTAACAGTATGTTATTTCTCTAAATTAATGTTGAGACTCTGGAAATGATGGTAAATAGACTGATTCTTTTATAGCGCTTTTCTGCTTTTCTACTTTTCTACTCAAATCGCTCTATACAACATGCCCCATGTACCCAATCACACCAGCACTGTCTTCTAAACTTCTTACCGTGCGTTCACACCGAATATAATCTATAAGTTTATAAGTAAAAATATTAGTTTAAAAAATTTCAACAATATTTATTGTTAACACTGAAACACACAGTGGGCCTACATTTGATATAGCACTGCAGTTTAAAATGAATTAGAGAAAATAAAACGGCTAAATTGTGCATCTTAAAACGAAGTGCTTAATTTCAGAAAAAATAGCAGCAGCTTGAGTTTCCCTTTTTCTTTACCTTTCACATCTCGACTTAACTGTCTCAATACATTTTTCAACAGATAACATCAAAACATCTTAACAATTTTACAGTTTCTCTTTCTTTCCCCCTTATATTTCACTTCCCCACTTTCTGTTGTTCAACGAGAGAATTGAGCTTTAGTTTGACCTACCAGGATTTTAAATCTGGGCTGGAATGGTGTCAGGGCCATTCTCATACACATGTGTAGGTGCTCATTGGTGAGCCTGGAACGAACTTTAGTTTTTATTATGTTCATTGTGGAGAAAGCTGCCTCACAGCTGTATGTGGAGCCAAACATGGTCAAGATGTAAAGTGCTACTTTCCTCAGATTTGGCAAAGCTGTCTCAGAGACCATTTGGAGCTAGAAAGTGTCAGGTTCAGTTCTTTCAAACTGCTCTTTCAGGGCCACATCTGCTTGGAGATCAACCAGTTGCATCTGGAGAGGCCCAGCATTTGCCCACTTGAAGTGCTGTGTGACTTCCTTTGAGAACCCTCTGACATCAGTGATGAGAAATGTGTTCTTTATGAACATGGTGAGCTGCTGTCCAAAGCTATCAAAACCTTTGCTGAAGTTTTCAGTCAGCTTATCAACAAAGTCAACAAAAGAGACACATCTCTCTGTCCCTGAACCTGTTCATTCACTTTTGGGAAGTGTGCATAGTCTCCTCACAGATCTTCTTTGAACACTTCAAGTTTCCTCTGAAAGGAGCGGACAGCTGTCATCAGTTCACACATTGAATTGTCCTTCCCCTGCAGCTTCAAATTCAGTTCATTTAGGTGTAAAGTGATATCAACACAAAAGGCCACAATTTCCGTGTATTTCTCATCATTTAAAAAGAGAGAAAAGTTTATTGCTTTCTGACTTTTCAGCTCTTCCAAGAAAGCTGCTACTTCACTTCTGATGGACCAAAATCTCCAAAAACGTCGGAGCACTTTTGCAAATATGCTATGTCTTGATAAACCAAGCAGATATTTGAAGTTTATACAGCTACTTTCTCGCCTGAAAATGTTAAAGTTTATTTTGTGACCCACAAAGATTAATAAGAGTAATATTAAAACTTAGTAGCGGCCGCCATTGTTGGAAACTGGAATTGGCTGGGCCGCGCTATGAATTCTGGGATATGGTGGACCACAAAGAATACACCCGACCCATCCTTCAAATCTGGGGAAAAGGAGTACGCATTTGTCGGCCGGATTCGGAGGAGTCTACGAATTGGGACAGTCTTCATCGCATCGCTGTGATGTAATCGGTCTACAAATGCGGCCTCAGGAGGATGTAGCCTACGTTTTGGAACACAGCTTGTGTCTGCGTTCAGCGTTGCGATCGCCTTGAATGCACAGATTTGATTGGCTAAGTAGCGTCACATGGGTGACTTAACTCGCACACGATTGGTTTGTTTATTCCCTGGTCTATTAATACAAGGTAACGCTGTCGCCTGTCACAATTAAAAGTAATTTAATATTTTGTTAACTATGGGTCCGGGTCTGTATAAGATGGCGTCTGGGTCCGGACTCAAACTCCGCTCCGCCTGTTAGTGACCCCTGGCATAATAGATGCACTTCAAAAAAATTGAATATCTAATGATTTTTCAAAATGCAATATTGAAAAATCACCACTAGAGGTCTCTGTTAACTATCTTTTTTTTTAGACTCTCACCCGTCAAAGTCATTTAATTTAGGTGTTCCAATCACTTTCATGGCCACAGGTGAATAACATTAAACAGCATCACCAGACTGCTACTACAAACATCTGCGAAAGAATAGCCTGTTCTCAGTTGATCAGTGAGCTCCAGTGTGGTACTATGATAGGATGGCAAATCCAAATCCAGTCAAGACATTTCCTTGATACTAAATATTCCAGAGACAGCTGTCAGTGTTGTTATAATAGCGTGGACTGTAGAGCAGTGGTACTACACACGGTGTGGCGGAGCGGGGGGGGGGGCTTACTGGGCTTAAGCCCGGGTTGTTTTTTCAGAAGCCCGGGGTCTTTTGGAGTGTAATTTTTTCATAGTTAGATGCCTGGCTGATAACTGTATAAAACAAAAACTACACACAATATTCGAAGCACATAGTGCACACTCTGGGAATTTACGACTGTGCGTAAATCCCCCCTAATATTGGTATGATCCGAGCTCAGACACTAAGCGACTGAGCGAGGGGGCGGGGGGAGCTGCTGCCTGCCAGTGCGCTGTTGGAGAAACGCAGCCAGGCAGACAGAGGAGAACTGAAGTTTGAGCAGGTACCAAAGCAAATCATTCGTACTGTACAAATAATGTAAATATGACGGTGTATCACGAAAGATTGATGTCAAACTGATCACTTGACCCATATTACGTTACTTGGTCTTCAAGTGAATCAACAACTGGCGAAATGAAAAGCCGAACAACAACAATGCTGTTTTTTTAGAGAGTCTTAGCTTACACGTATGTTTATTTCATATTTTCAGTTGTTACCCTCCACGGCTAAATACATCGGTTTTAGTAATGTACTGATATACAAGAATGGACATAAGGAGCTTCTTTCAAAGAAAAAACTCTGGTAGATGTTATTTTATATATTATGCTTTGTATGTTGTTCAGTATATTTCTATGCAAAACAAGAGGACCTTCAATACACAGCAGTATAGTCACAGTTTAAACCAGATATTTACATACACTTTCTGGAAAATACAACATTTTTTTACTGTTAAACATCAATTTAGAGTAAACTTATTTTGTTTTAGATAAATAAATATTGAAATATCTTTTGAATTAGTTAAATGTCAGAATAAAGAGAGACAGAGCTGTCTATTTTTTTATCACATTTATTAAATTTAGTAGTACAGATACACTAAGTTTATTGTTAATTAATAAGAAAACTCCAAACGATTCCATTCTGAGCTTAAGAAGCTTCTGGTAGGTTAGTAGAGTCCATGTGAGTAAATTGGTGGCACACCCATGGATGCATATAAGGCAAAACACACAGCCTGTTTCTTTGAAATGGGAAAAACAAGAGATGTCAACCAAAACACCAGGAAAAGAACTGTGGAGCTCCATAAGTGTGGATCAATTTTGAATACAATTTGGTGCCATTTACAATTAAGAAATACAGATAGTTTCTCTCTTTACTCTTAAAGTTAACAAATATGTTTTTTATATTTATCAATCTAAAAAAATAAACATTTAGTTTGATTTGATGTTACAATTAAAAACGTGTTTTTATCTGAAGAGTATGTAAATATGTGGTTTCAACTGTATATTTGATGATTGTCAGCACAAAGAGGGAGAGAGAGGAACAGAGAGGGAGATGGAGAATGAGGGCAGAACAGAGATGGAACAAGAGCAGGTGAGACACACATGTTAGTCAAACGGTTGTTTACCAAAAGTATGACCGTATCATAGGTACTCATGTATCTCGTACCTAGTGTTTCTTTTTAGGTTTGTTATTTTTCAAATTCTGTATTTATTAAGTTATGCAGGCTTGTTTGCACAACAAGGCTAAATAATTATATAAACTTTTCTCAATCTAAATAGAATTAAAAAATAAGTGTAGTGCAGGTCTATGGTGATTTGTAGTGTTACTATCATCTAGTTCTGATTCTGGTTCTGTCTTGGTTAAATCCTAAGTAGTCCTGATTTTGAACTGTTGTAGTCCTGTTTTAATTCCGGATCAGTTCTGGGTCTGGTTGAATTGGGGTTTAGTCCTCGTGTCTTGATACAGCCCCGACTTTGTTCTACCTTGCTGCTTAATTAAAAAAATAGTTTAAGGTGTCCTGCATATGTGATATATATTTTTCCCTATATGAAGTCATTCAAATGTCTGCCTCTGCCTCTGGCCACACCTAAAATCTTGCTAGGATGTGTGGTTAATGGTTAAGGCAGGAATCTGCTTCCTGTTGGACCTCAGCTCAGCATCTAATACCACTGACCACAATATTCTGCTACAGAAAACACACTGCAGCTAGGTATTGGCTGCCCAATAAGTGCAAAGGATTTTCATCCAAGTATTACAAACAGTACTTATATTTAAAATTATGTTATTTCTCTAAATTACTGTTGAGACTCTGGAAATGACAACTATGTTAAACAGGTAATGAAATCTTTTTGTCAAATGCTTCAAGGATAACTTCATCACATCTGCCAAACAATCACATGAATATTTGTTTGATTTAAAATCCACTTTGGTGGTGTATTGTGGCCAAAGTTACAAAAATGTTGTTGTCATTTAAATACGTGTGGAGCCTGACTGTATGTTGTGAAACAGAAAAAGTAACTTGAAAGTTAGCAGAACTTGTTTGCTCTTGATTTTAAAATGCCATGCCAGGTGGCAGCATTTAACTAAATACAGTAATTAGGATTGCAGGACTGTGGGTTCAAACCTTCTGGGGTGTTGGCTCTCCCTGTGCCCAGTGGCTTTTTCCTCCTCACCTAGAATTTATTATAAGAACAACGAGCAGGCAGATCATTGATTCTGCTTCACCTGCAAAAGCTTCAAAACTCTTCTTGTGCCCCGCTTGTAAAGATTATAAATTAGAGCTTATGGAGGATGAGTAGACTCAACTTTAGCCATCAACACTTACCATCTGTTGTATCTGCTAAGCTCATGTACCCCCATTATTTTATATTACACGATTACCTAAATTTGTATCACATATTATGTTTGATCCTATATTGCACACAGATATGCATTGTAGGATAGCTTTGGATTTAGACTCAGATACTAACGGCCATAAGGAGCAGGCACGTGCGGGGGGGGCGGAAGGGGCTTGAGCACCCGCCCCTTTCCTGGTGGGTGCCCAAAGTGCCCTTTTGTTGAGGCAATTTTTTTTTTAAATTTTTAATTATTATTTTTTTAAATGTGTGTATGCGTGCGGAGTCCTGTCTGTGCCCCTCCACAATAATATTTTACTATTAATCACAGTTTTGCTAAATAAAAGGATTGGGCTTGCATGAGTCACATGATCACCATTAACCAATGATCGCCCTTGACGGCAGAACGCGCTGGTTACGAGCCGGGAACGAGCTCACAAAGAGCATGCGCATTTTTGCGGTCCGGAGCTGTAGGAGAAACACAAATTACCTCAGACACACAGACTGATGCGACAAAACCAGTAAGTAGGTGTACAGCGTACACTGTAGTGTATAGCACCCAGGAGTATTAGCTTATTACGTACACGTTGGTAAGTTGTCTTGTGGCAACTGACGAACTGAAACAAATGAGCATGCTGTGTGTGTAACAGTGCGACAAACATTACCTGTCCTTTTATTAACTGCACAAGTAGTGCTGGTCATAGCTGCTGGCTAACTGGGTAAGGCTGTCATGGGTCTGTAGCTCTGTCACCGTTTTAGGGAACATATTTAGTTTTAAAGTAAGTTACAGGGCTTTTCCTGCCTTTCTGGAGGGATTATATTTCACTTAAAACAATGTAATATGCATGTCCACATAATTATGGATTATTATAATTATAATATTTAAAAAACACGCTGTATTTTAAAGAACATACATTAAGAAACATATTATATTAGATTTATATTTTAAATAAGACAAAATGCTGATTTTACAGCAGCAAAATTATTGTATCTCTACAGTTTAAAAATGTAATAAGCTTTCTGCCTGCACAGAGTGGATAGTGAAACAAATGGAATCATCATAAATACATTATTTCATATTTATTACTTTTTTTCCCTCATTGCTTTATTATTGTAGCTCTAGTAATAAATAATAAGGGAAGGATTCTGGATCAGCACCATGATGGAAACTTGTGCCCACAGTATATACAGTATTCTGAAGAAGGTCTAAAATGTCACTGTGTGTGCATGTGTCAGGTTTCCTGGGTCGCTGACCCAGTGATTCAGTTCTGTTCATGTTCAGTTTAGTTTGCCACATTAATGTTCTCACTTCCTGTTTTTCCCATGTCAGCTCGTGTCATTAGTCAGATTATGTTCAGCTGTGTTCCCACCGGTCTCTCATTATCATCCGCATCAGTCTGTGTATTTAAGCCTTCAGTTTCCTCCAGTTCTTGGTCGTGTCATTGATGTTCCTGTGATGTTATGTTGTCGGTTCCACGATCAGTCAGCCAGCCATTCCGTCCTTCAGTCAGTCCGTCCTTCATTCGTTCATTCAGTCAGTCGTCCAGCCAGCCAGCCATTTCCTACGGCTGTTCTGTTTGTTCACTCCATCCACAATAAACACCAACCTTCACCTACCTACCTGTGAGTCCAGCGTTTGGGTCCTCCATCTCTCATCCACGCCTCCACGACACAAATCCTGACAGAATGACGCGACCCCGCGTTGTGGACCCAGCGGACTCGGAACCTTTTGAGCGGCAGGAGACAGCGCTCCTTCGCTGGATGGAGGAGCTCAGGGGGAAACAGCGGCTCTTCGCTGAGAGAGAGCACGTCTTTGAGGGGACTCGTCTGGCTCTGGGCGGGCCTCGGAGACACCGCGGTTCTCCACCTGCTGCCTCACATGCATCGGAGCATTCGCCGCGGAGAGTGGGCGTCACAGGCCAAGCTTCGGCTGCTCGCTCTCCCGCCGCTCCGCTCCTCGCTCGCCCGCCAGCCGTCTCACTCACCAGCTTCTCCACTTCGCCACGGCGCAGCGGCTATGCCTCCCACCTCGGCTCAACGGAGGCTCCCGCGCCGGAGGCTCAGCTGTTCACCCCGCCCGCTTCCTCTTCGCCGCCATAAAACAAACTGTTTTCAGCAACTCCCGGTAGTGAGTACCAGTGACTGTTTTTCATCCTCCTCATTTGATTCCTCACTTAAGACAAACAATAGACTTATCTCTGATCCGTGGGGTGTTTCCCTCCTGGAGGAGGATGTGGACTGGGAAGAACTTTTCAGCCCTGCTCCCTCTGAGCTGGGATTTATTCAGGATAATATCCGCACTTCATCACCCCCCAAAACCGTACAATTA
Source organism: Pelmatolapia mariae (assembly GCF_036321145.2). Classification (NCBI taxonomy): domain Eukaryota; kingdom Metazoa; phylum Chordata; class Actinopteri; order Cichliformes; family Cichlidae; genus Pelmatolapia; species Pelmatolapia mariae. Next base: position 22,274,674 of record NC_086242.1, on the reverse strand, counting down.
AAGACTGTAAATGGTGATGGCAGAAAGGCCAGCGCAATCTCTAAATCTTTTACAGTCCCGGTGTATGCAAACCCTAGGCCTGCTCACTCTAGGACTGTTTTATCTGAGCCTGCTCCTTCGTCCACCTGTCAGCCTGTTCCAGTTTCATCAGCTCAGGCCACTGTTAAAAATACCCAGCCACCTGAACCTGTCAGTATCGCTCACCCTCTCATTATTTCCACTCCCGTCAGTCAGCCTACACACATCACTCGGCCCTTTCCTGCCAGCATGGCGCCCCAGATCCAGCCTTCCTCTCCCACCGTTTCACCTTCTCAGGTGAAGACAGCTAAGGCTCAGCCTGTCCCTAGAACACCACCTCAGATGGCTAGGGCCCAGCCAGCAACCACTCCCGTTCCAGCTCCCAGGACGAGGGCAGCTGTGGCCCAGTCTACCTCCACACCCGCTCCTGTTTCTCGGGCGGGGGTGACTGGTGTCCAGCCACCTCCCGCACCTGTCCCAGCACCTAGGCTGAGGGCAGCCCAAATCCAACCTGACCATCCCAGAGGCCCAGCCGAAGCTCTCCAGCCAGTGCCCTCATGCTCACGAGGCTCGGAAGAGCTAGCCTGCTCACCAATCAGTCCACCACTTCATCCACCGCCTGACCCAGCCTTTCACGCACTAGCTCTATCCCTGGTTAGGCTAGCTGAGGTGTCCCCTGCTCAGGCGCCAGCTTTATTAGCCCAGGCTGTAGCTTTATCTCCCTCACTAGCCCAGTCTATAGCTCAGCCATCAGCCACACCAACCTCAGCTCCGTCGTCAGCTTCGCCTACCTCTGTTCATCCCTTAGCATCCCCACTCCAGTCAGTTCCCTCACCTGCTGTTCAGCTTCCACCCCAGTCAGTTCACTCGCCTGCTGTTCAGCTTCCACCCCAGTCAGTTCACTCGCCTGCTGTTCAGCTTCCACCCCAGTCAGTTCACTCGCCTGCTGTTCAGCTTCCACCCCAGTCAGTTCACTCGCCTGCTGTTCAGCTTCCACCCCAGTCAGTTCACTCGCCTGCTCCAGCCCACTCAGTTCACTCGCCTGCTCCAGCCCAGTCAGTTCACTCGCCTGCTCCAGCCCAGTCAGTTCACTCGCCTGCTCCAGCCCAGTCAGTTCACTCGCCTGCTCCTGCCCAGTCAGTTCACTCGCCTGCTCCTGCCCAGTCAGTTCACTCGCCTGCTCCTGTAGCTCAGTCTGTCCAACCGCCTCCAGTCCAGTCTGTAGTCCAGTCCTCTCCTGACCAGTCTGTAGTCCAGTCCTCTCCTGACCAGTCTGTAGTCCAGTCTCCTTCTGTCCTCCAGTCCCCTGTTCTCCAGTCGCCTCCTGTCCAGTCAGTCCAGTCGCCCCCCGTAGCTCAGTCACCCGTTCTCCCACCGTCTGTAGCTCAGTCTTCTGTAGTTCAGTCACTCATCCACCATCCTGTTCAGTTCCCAGACCTGCAGCCACAGCATCCAGAGCCAGCTGTGAGCTTTCCCGCTCCTCAGCCAGGGGTTTCCGCGCCCGCTGGCCCAGCCTGTCTCCAGCCAGGGGCCTCCGCGCCTCCTGGCCCTGCCTGTCTCCAGCCAGCGGCCTCCGCGCCTCCTGGCCCTGCCTGTCTCCAGCCAGGGGCCTCCGCGCCTCCTGGCCCTGCCTGTCTCCAGCCAGGGGCCTCCGCGCCTCCTGGCCCAGCCTGTCTCCAGCCAGGGGCCTCCGCGCCTCCTGGCCCAGCCTGTCTCCAGCCAGGGGCCTCCGCGCCTCCTGGCCCAGCCTGTCTCCAGCCAGGGGCCTCCGCGCCTCCTGGCCCAGCCTGTCTCCAGCCAGGGGCCTCCGCGCCTCCTGGCCCAGCCTGTCTCCAGCCAGGGGCCTCCGCGCCTCCTGGCCCAGCCTGTCTCCAGCCAGGGGCCTCCGCGCCTCCTGACTCGCCTTCTGCCTCGGCTTCAGCCTTGCCTTCGCCTGGTCCGGCTTCTGCCACACCGTCGCCCAAGCCATGTTCTGGACGTCAACGTCGGCGCCGTCTTCCTCGCGGCCGCCCACCGGACCTTCTCAGCGGCCGCCGCCGTCTTCCTCGCGGCCGCCCACCGGATCGCCCCAGTGGCCGCCGCCGTCTTCCTCGCGGCCGCCCACCGGATCGACTCCAGCGTCACCGCCGGCCACGTGGTCGCCCACCGGAACTGTTTAGGCTCAGCCACTGGCCACGTGGTCGCCCGCCTGAACTGTTTTTGTTTTGGACTCCGTCCCTCCGTCCTGGGCCCCCTCCGCCCGCCCTGTTCTGGTTTTTCTTTCTTTTGGCCGTCGGGTGCCGGCCTTTGGAGGGGGGGGTACTGTCAGGTTTCCTGGGTCGCTGACCCAGTGATTCAGTTCTGTTCATGTTCAGTTTAGTTTGCCACATTAATGTTCTCACTTCCTGTTTTTCCCATGTCAGCTCGTGTCATTAGTCAGATTATGTTCAGCTGTGTTCCCACCGGTCTCTCATTATCATCCGCATCAGTCTGTGTATTTAAGCCTTCAGTTTCCTCCAGTTCTTGGTTGTGTCATTAATGTTCCTGTGATGTTATGTTGTCGGTTCCGCGATCAGTCAGCCAGCCATTCCGTCCTTCAGTCAGTCCGTCCTTCATTCGTTCATTCAGTCAGTCGTCCAGCCAGCCAGCCATTTCCTACGGCTGTTCTGTTTGTTCACTCCATCCACTATAAAGACCAACCTTCACCTACCTACCTGTGAGTCCAGCGTTTGGGTCCTCCATCTCTCATCCACGCCTCCACGACACAAATCCTGACAGCATGCATGTGTGTTTTATGTATATGAATTTTTTAAATTATTACTCATGATATAACATTGTCCAGACATGGCTTCCATGAGGAGGAAACAGTAGGAGCTGTGTGAGGCTACTAAAGGCAGTGAATCCCTCAGCAGCTGGATTACAAAGAGCACAGGTAACATTAACACATGTACCAGTTGTTGGAGAGGTATTCCAGTATAAAAATAAGCACAACTGAAATGTTTTGCTTCTATAACATTTTATTCTATAACATTTCATCATTTTATTATAGATTAAGTGTAAGAGTTGTTAAGTGTGGATAATTAAATAATAGTTTATTGCAATAGCAAGTTGTGCCTTGTTCTCAGATGGACAGCAAGTGGAGAGTGATAGATGAGATGAGGAAATAGAAGGAGGAAGAGAGGCAAAGAGTGAATCACAGGCAGAGCCTTGTTTATTTCTCAGTTTTTTGTTGCCTTATGGTTCCAAGCGCTGTCACCAATCTTTGCATTTTGTTATTATCTCATGACACTTGTTTAGTCAGCTACCATCTCTCCTATGGACTTTTTAATGTCTACAGTCTCAGATCAACACCCTGCCCTCCAGCACTATCAGGAGCAACAGCAACCCCTCAACAGCAACATTGTACCCATCAGGTAAAACATAGGCTACGTTTGCTTTGCCTCACAACAGTGATATAGTATGATGCGATCCCATATTAGATTCTTGATGAATGTGTGTTGTTGTTATTCAGCCTGGTTCAATGTGCCCCTTTTTAGCTTTGAGCACCCGCCCCTATAAATGTCTCTGCACGGCCCTGATAAGGAGAGAGAAGCCTTCTTCTCTGAGGAATGTGTGAGGGGGATCGTCCGCCAGGACTGGTGATGTCACCACAAGGTATAAAACTTTAGTGCTGACTTGTCTAGAGAACAACAGGGCTATGAATTCTGGTGTTAAGGAATGTCCAAAAAGGTGCAGAAGAAGAAACATGAGTCAGACATTGTAACAGCTGTTGGATTGTTAGTACTTGACCACTAGGCAGAGCTCTTGTAATGATAATGTAATTAACGCATTTTATTTTGTATGTTTTATTTTTATGTTGAGCATGTTAACATTTTCCTATTTGCATACCGGATTGGTGTACTGTTAATTTGATACATGGAAAATAATTGGTTAAAGTTTTGTAAGTTTAAGGTAAGGCCAGAGGCACAATCAACTTTGATACTAAAGACAAGCGAGACAAGGCAGAACACTGAGAAGTACAGACTGAATATGTTCCTTAAAACTATAATTATTTTGTCTACAGCAGCCTGCGTCGAGGCTAAAGGTGGGTATCATTATTTCCCCATTACTGGTTCATTCGTAAACTTTCATCTTGTAAGCTGTATTTATGATTTATTTAACACTGTGTTTTTAACTGTGTTGTCACTTGATCCTAGGAAGTCATACACTTTGTCACATCTATGGATCTTTTGACTCAAGTGACACTCAAATCTGTGCAGCATTCGATGGTGGTGAAGTATACTATGCAGACTTTAAAAAAGATCAGCTGATTTGGGAGAGCAAAATTCCCGTAAGTTTTCGTTTACCCGACGCCTACAAATATGCAGTTTTATATCGAAGTATGTGCAAAAATGACATCAACAGATGGAAGCCAGACAAGTCCGTAATAAAGAAAAAAGGTCAGTGAAACTCAAACTGTTATGTTTCCTGTTCAGTTTTCACTGTTTTCGCTGCAAGTTTTTTAGATCTTTTTTTTTAAGCCAGAAAGTTGAATTTAAGCAAATCATGTTTTCATTTAATTTAGAACCACCAGAATTCATCATCTACCCCAGAGATGAAGTGATAACAGGGGAAGATAATACCCTCATCTGCTTCATCAACCACTTCTTTCCTCCTTCGATCAACATTAAGTGGACCAAGAATGATGTAGAAGTAACAGTGGAAGACCCTTTCATCAAAATTTTGTCCAATCCTGATGGGACCGCTTATGTCTTGTCCTACCTCAACTTTGTGCCAGAGAAAGGAGACATCTACAGTTGCTCTGTGGAACATGAAGCGCTGGACGAGCCTCAGACCAGGTTTTGGGGTGAGAACAAAGAAGCTTCAGATATTTTAGCACATATAATACAATTTAATGTTTAGAATTCATCATTTCTTTCTGCTGTCCTCTGCAGAGGTTGAAACAGATGAGATCAGCAAAGGTCCAGCTGTCTTCTGTGGACTTGGCCTGAGTCTTGGATTGCTTGGAGTTTTCATAGGAACCTACTTCTTTTTTAAAGCAGGGCACTCTGGTCCCCCTGGTTGAGATGTATACTACATATTGTATAGAGCTCAGATTGCATAGTCCTTAGTTTGTTTCCAGCAGGCATAACTTTCATCTGTGTTTACTGACAAACCTGAACTGTCTCTTATCTTCATTCTTTGTGTAATGGCTCATATGCTGTGTTAAAATTACCAGCGACAATTGACATTTTCCATTATGAATACACTAGTCCCACAGATTTAAGTCTTTCTACTTAAAAAATAAAGCAGTAGCTCTTTGGATGATGTGTCAGTGTTTCTATAATAAAACTCTTTCATACTATTAATACTGTGCAGTAAAGCTGAACGGTGATATCAGCACTTTTCACACAGACACTTTTAAAAGTGCAGAGCTTGAAGTCTGCATTACTGGTATTCTAGCGCTGAAATATGCCTTACTAATGATCCATAACTCTAAAATCATATTAGGTGCATTATGCCAAGTAGAATAAGAAAAAAGACTTAATGGTGGTTTTTTTTTTAACTGAAATAAAGTAAAAACCAGACTAGAAAAAAGAATGTATCCATAAACGAATTAAACACATTGTTGCTGAGACGTCTACCTGATTGTAAGTCATCACACTTCTCAAGTATTATTAATTACTACACTATTATTAACAAGGATGTGAAAACTAAGTTTAAAAAATATATAAACAAACCGATACAAGTGAACACATTCTGGAAACTTACTGAAAATGAAAAATAGTTTTTAAGAAGTTTGTATTTAGTTGCAGAGATTATTTAGGTGCTTTATCTTTGCGACAGAATATGAGGTTTTGTGATACAGTTCACTTTACCGACAAGAAAAATTTCAGTAATGTTTTTCACAAGAGCTGTTAGAAAAGTGAAAGCATATCTTAACAATGCTTTCTGTAGGCTGAATTCTGTAATCTATTTTAAGCTCTAAACATTCATTTGCTGCTAGAGTCAGGTTCATATCGGTCTCTTTATATTAATTTTTCATCTATTTAGCATCTATTTAGAAAATCTAACAGAACAACGAGGTGAAATTTTAGCCAAAGGTCCAGAACAGCAGAAGAATGAAAGCCAGAAAACATTCAGCTGTAACATGAAGTAAAACTTGGTGAGGAAACTAACCAACTTGTCAAATCTTTATGATTTATGCAGATTTAATCTACAGTTTAAAACATTCTTCTTTACAGTCTCAACATAAAATGCTCCCACATCTCTCTACTGTTTCTGATTGTAAAACAACAGTTTAATTGTCCACAGAAGTCACTTCATCTAGTATTAGTGCACAAACAAGAGCTAGCTAAACAAAAGAGAAAAGTCATAATCATTATCAGTTATTGTCATAAATGTAATGGATAGAGGGAGTTTCCACTTAGTGTTTTGCTGTTATATCAGCCTATCTGCTTTCACTTCCTCGTTTTGGTGAACATATAAATGCTGCAGATTAAGTCTTCTTCCTGAATCGTCGTACAACACACATGAAACATGTACACTCATAAGCTTATCCTGTTCGTGGCTTTCTCTCTTTTCAGTCCAGGTGAGCTGCAAAGGTCTTCTGTTTGAACAAATCAGTGAAATATTAAATTCTAATTATTATGTTTAACATCAGTACATTTCTTCCTTTTTATTTCAGTTCTCACAGATGAAGACTTTTACCAAGTGAGAGCATGCTGTACATTCAAAGGGCCACACTTTGAAGAAACCGAGTACATGTTAACTAGTATTTTTAATAAGAACTTGATGATGGAGTACAACAGCACAAGAGGCAACTGGACGGGATTCACAGCGTATTCAATTGAAGCAGCAAAATGGTGGAACAGTGATCCCTTTGATGCACTAACAAGAAAGATTGAAAGGAAACTGTTGTGTACGGACACATCAGACTTCATCCAATCCATATGTAAGAGATTTGTTTCTTAATGTTTTAAATCAAATGTTAAATGGAGTTTTGATGCTTTGAAATTTTTACATCAAATATTTTTATGATAATTTTTGATGACATAAGATTATTATATTTGTTTTACTGTGAATAAAAATAGTACTTCATTTGTTTTGCTCAGTTGCATGACATTACAGTTGATTTCCAAGTATGCCATAATTGACAACGATTCTACGATACGTTACATATATTTAAGGAATACATCTGTTAACAGAGGAGGTGCATTAATGTATTTTTCTTAATCATAAGCATGGAACTTATTTTTTTTTAGATAATCTAACAACTGTACCCACCGTCAAACTGAAATCCTTGAAAAGGCCTAATGGCGAGCACACATCCACACTTGTGTGCAGTGCCTACAACTTTTATCCAAAACAAATCAGAATGATGTGGATGAGGAACGGCCAGGAGGTGACCACAGATGTCAGTTACTCTGACGTGATGCCTAATGGTGACTGGTACTACCAGACTCATTCCTACTTGGAGTACATCCCAACTTCAGGAGAAAAAATTGCCTGCATGGTCGAACACCTTGGTCTCTGTGAGCCGATGTTTGTAGTCTGGGGTAAGTTTGCTGCTGTGATGCCAGTTAAAGTTAGAGAGATAAAACTGAAGCTGCATAATTACGAGTTTCACTTTTATCTCACTGTTTCAGATCCCTCCCTCCCAGTGGCGCAACGAACTCAGATAGCTGTTGGACTGTGTGGACTCATGATTGGATTTGTTATTGCAATATCTGGATTCATTTACTATAATAAGAAGTCTGCTGCATACATCACTGTGTGTCAAAGTAAGGAGTTTGTTGGAAGTGTGCATATTCTAACATATTCTGATCTAAAACTGAAAGCCTCGGTGTGCCCAGCACTCAGTAACTTTCATGACTTTGTCTCTTTAACCTTCTGTTTTCAAGAGAATCCTTAAAAAAACTGTTCCTATACTTATTATAGCATAGATCATTATTAATTAGATCTGTTGCCTCATCATCATCATCATTTTTTTTCTATGCTGCTATTGCTGTGTTCACAAATTGGGCCTTTTCTGTGGTTGCAACAACATTAAGTTTTGCTTACATAGAAAATCTGATCAATAGAGTTGTTAAAATGATAAATATGTTCTTCTTTTTAACAGGACAAGTGTTCATTCCTGTGGAATGCCTTCCTGAAGCTGGAGCAACTTAACAGCCTGAGCAAACACTATTAATACGGGCACGCTCCATCCAAGGTGCCCCAAATATCACAGCTCTCTGAATAACGATGTCTGTTGTGAGTGATTGGGGCTTTGCATCTTCTACCTATGGGACAGAGAACACATTTGTAATGTAGTTACACAGTAAAAACCTAATATTGTGCTTAATTAAAAATATTAAGTAGGCTAAACTCCATTTTCATCAACTTGTTATTAGAACTCAGTTTAAGTTGCCAGTACTTTTTTGTTCAAAAAGCTCATCAACTCAGTTCATTTGAGAAAAACTAAGTGAGCTGGAAATTTTCCTTTTCAGTGATGGGATATTGTACTTAAGTAGGTAGGCTACAACTCACAACTTGAGCTTTTGGCTTCCCCTTTATGCCTCTCTTTTTCTGCCTTTTAAGTCTGATGTCATCAGCTGTTTCTGGGTCTAAATTCCTCTTCAGGCCCCAAAGTCAAACAAACACTGTCGCATTACTGAGCGTTAAAACTATCTGAATTCTTTCATCTTCAGTGTGGCTATTCTACTAGATGTAACAATAAAGTTTAACATCCAGGCATCCATGAGAAACAGAATTTATGAAGTTTAACAGAGTTAGAAGTTAGCAGGGTGTTAGCTCGCTAGTTTCCATCTAAAGATGATATGCCATGCTCTGGCTCAGAGAAATTAAAATGTACAACTCTGCTATCACTTCAAACATAAATGAAGACAGAAAATTAAACAGCAGCAAATTTTATAGTGTTATTGAGGTTGGGCTAGCTGGTATGGCCTCTAGTTTCCTTAAATTCAACGAGAATAAAACCGAAGTGATCATTTTTGTACCAAGTTGCAATTCCAGCACCTCACATTTTAATCTGCACAGTCTAGAACCTTTTGTCAAGTCGCATGCTAAAAATTTGGGGGTTATATTTGATAACAAGTTCACCTTTGAGAAACAGATTAGCTCAGTTGTACAGCGGTTGTAGGGTTTGTTCTTTAACCCTATAAGACCGGTCGGAGCAGGCACGCTCAGTTTTGCGTAACTATTTTAAAATCCCTGTAGAAATGCAACCACATAAGCTAGCGCAATAGTTCTTTTTGCATATGAAACCGGAGGAGTTGTACTTACATCTTATGCCATCAGTTTGTCCTAGGTCACGGTTTCCTTCCACATATGGCTTTGCAAAAATTGCATAAAAAGCGCTTGCAGCAACAAAAACATAATATTCCAGAAACACGCTTTGCCGATCCGATCAGTTGTTCATAACACTTCCTACGTTGGAATATACGTCAGCGCGAACTATCGAATGTCCGCCATTACCTGCCCGAAACCGGAAGTGATATCATCGGCAAATGTAGTTTTTTAACCTTCAGGGCCTTATAAGCCTATACTGGTGGTTTTAAAAGTCATGTTTGAGTTTATGCTTTTCTGTATAGTTTCTGGGTTGCGTAGAACTCAAATTGCACTGCTGGAAATAGTTTATTTTGATGCACATGCTTTTTTTTTTTTTTTTTGCAAATTTGCATTATAATATTTATTTTCGGTTATCCAGCAGTACATAAAAATTGGTGTACCTCAAAAATAAAACTATGAAGACACTCAAAATAAATTTCCTGTTGTTGGAAACTATTTTGTGCAACTTTGTTTTATTTACAGTTTTGAGGGATAAACCTCTTAAATTTCTCTAACTAGAAATATACTTAACCCCCCCCCCCAAAAAAAACGATTTTCAATTGTTTTGTAGTTTATTGCACTTTTTTTGCAATTTATGTAGCTACTATGGACTTAATGCATACATATTATTAAAATTTGGACTATAATGGTTGTATTGATGTATAGCAACTTGAAATGCTCCCAAAACTGGCACTATACCATGTAAAAATCTAAAGATCAGGGTTCGTACGCTTTTTTCAGGGTCAAATTCAAGCACTTTTTAAGCACTTTCAAGATCCGTTTTTAAGCTTTTCCAGCACCCCGCCTCCCTGCCCAAAAAAAAAGAATGCATTTTTCAATTTGCATCACCTCAGTAAGACCATGTGAAAAGACACCTTAGCTCCCCTTTTGTTAGGACATAGAAAAACGCACCACACAAAAATACTGCAAAAGGAACGGTCACCTTATATACTTAGTGTATAAACTCAAAATGCACATTTCACTTAAAAATTAAGATGTGCAAATGTGAACAAATCAACTTGTTAGAGATATTCTTCTCCTGTTGAAAAAAAAAACGAAAAATAAAGAAATAAGTCTAGATATTGATGCTTCTTTCCTGTGTGCCAAAAAAATAGGAGACAGATGTTTGTTTGTTTTTTAAGTTATTTCCCAATAAAACTGTTTTATTGCTAACTACATTGCTGTGTGTATTATTGCTGAAGTCCTAAATGATCACCTTTAAAGTGTTTGTGCTAATAACATCAAGTCAGACAGGCATGGAGAACAGCACTGACTGTTTAAGTAGTTTAATGTGTAGGTGGCGATAAACATATTTTGAATGAAAGCCGGGGAACTTTGGTAGCACAGAAACAAGTGGCTATTCTTTGTGACCATATGGATCACTCATATTACCATTATTTCACCCAAAGGCACCAAATTAATACTCAAAAAAGCTGCAGCAATACACACAAATATAAACAGTACTTGGTGACAACTTTGCTTTTAGCCGTTAACCCTCTGGTGTCCAGTGTATAATTGGCCGTTTTCGACTACTTTTGATTTGGCCTCTATATTTCACCTTTAAAAACTGTTTATCTTGCCAATCTGTTATTATCTCATTTTGACATAATGTGCCAGCACAATTGATCTAAATTCAGACAAAATTTAAAATACAAGTAGAAAGTGATATTTTTGACTGTAAAAACCACAAGGATGTTTAAGGAATCATTTTCATAACTTGAAATGCAAATAGAAATTGGACATTTTTAAAAAATATGAACAAGTTTTGCAAACAACAAAGTTATATGGTGCTATTTACCTAAAAATGCAGCCAAGGCTCAGACGTTTTTTATATAACCATTCAAAACTATTTACAGAACAATCAGGTGCTCTGCATCAAATAAGAAGGCACACAAATTATTTATGCAACTCCAAAAAATAGTTTGTGTCCACTATAACACAGAGGAGAACAGCCTTTGGTGGCTTTTTTGCAGCAACTGTAACGTTCACTAGTAGAACTGACACACAAAACGACTACACTACACACTAACTACACAAGACAACACACTAACTTGAGACTCCAAACACGATAAACGTCACAAATCTCTCACGTATCAAAACTCTCTCTCTCTTCTCTCTCTTCCCAACAACCAAATACCACATTTTGCCGTATCATTTTTTGATTGGTCGACATGGTACATTTTTCCACCAATAGGGAGGGAGTGTTTTTCTTTTTTCACTGACAAGCAAAGCGTGTTTGCTAGCGCTCTCCATAAAAAACACAGTTTTTACCGTTTCTTCCTGGAGTAAACGTCACTGTTGTATTCAGAACCACCCCCCCCCCACCCCCATCGGTTTTACGTGACCTATCAACGCAATTTAAAAACTGGTATATATATATAGGTATATATTGAAGTCAGCATGTTCGACCCAAGTTGAAATGGAGGCTCTGGGTCCGTCGACCCCAGAGGGTTAATCAGAAAGCCTTAAGCTAGCTAGTTATGTATCGGGCTAATGTTTAAAGCTTTCACTTGAGTAAATTAACTCATATTACTGCTAAGTAATGTTAGCTAAGTTCACAGCATATTCCGCAATAGCGCTGCCATACTGCATCACACTCAGTGCATTTCAATCATTTCTCCAGCGAGTTTGACAGCTAGCAAAATAATAATCATATTTTTTTTTTAAAAAAGTACGCGTACTGGAAAATTATTTACTAGGACTTACCTATCATGCGACCGGAGAGCGCAAACTCCGCCATTGTTGTTTTCCATCATTAAAAACATTAAAAGCATTAAAACAGCAACCTACAGGTATGTTAGCGCACTCATCCCCGACTGTCCGAGGGAGGGGCGGGGTCACATATTGAAACAGACGCAAGGCAGCCCAGGCGGGGAAAATTTGCTTTTGCTTTTTGAGACTCATTTTATTTCTCTATCTGATAAGAAAACAATTCAATCAGATAGCTATTTATTGTGAATGAAATACAGTTACATTTTCAAGCACTTTTAAGCACCACATCTTCAAGCACTTTCCAAACCTTGAAAAGAGGACATTAGAATTCAAGCACTTTCCAGGATTTCAAGCACCCGTACGAACCCTGAAAGATAAGCTCTGGTGGACTTGGTTCTGTGGTAGGTCTTAAAGGGTTAAACTGAGGCTTTAATCCAAGGTGAGATCATATTTATCTTTTAAAAATCTTGAACGGGCAATTCTTGCTTTCACTCTATCCCAAATTGACTAGGCCTACTGTAATTCTTTATATGGTGGCGTTAGCTAGACTTGTCTAGCAAGGCTCCAGCTGTTCCAGAATGCCGCAGCTCGTCTCTTGTCACGTACGAAGAAACATGAGCGTATCTCCCCAGTGCTTGCCTCTCTTCACTGGCTCCATGTTTGTTTTAGAATTAATTAGAAAATTTTATTGGTGACGTACTAAGCACTGAATGGACAGGCCCCAGGGTATCTGTCGGACCTACTGCAGCCTTATATGCCCCCTAGAGCGCTCTGGTGATCTTTTGCTCTTGGACGCACCAAAGTCGAGGCTGGTTCATAGAGGTGATCATGCGTTTGCGGTCGCGGTGCCTAAATTGTGGAATGACTTACTTCTCAACATTACACAGGCTCCTACTGTCAATCTTTTTAAATCCTATCTCAAAGTACATCTCTACTCATTGGCCTTTAATACAGCATGAGAGTTTATTTATATAGCACATCTAATTACAACAGTAGCAGTAGCAGAAAGCATATATATATATATATATATATATATATATATATATATATATATATATATATATATATATATATATACACACATGCTTTCTGCTATCTGTTACTTGGCATTGACGTTATTTAATAATTGTTACTTGGTATCAATATTTTAAGTCATTTTACTGTGTAACTTGTATTCATTGTACAGCACTTTGGCCAACACTACTGTTGTAATTAAATGTGCTATATAAATAAATAAACATAAACATATATAATGATGTTATACATTATGGCTAGCAACACAGAGCTATGGTTAGTGTAATATAAACACATTAGCACAGTGAAGCTCGAGGATGAGCGCTAACTTTTTCGCTCAATAAATGTTAACCTGAGGGTTCCCGATGGTTAGGGACAAATGCAATCACATGGCAGGAAAAAGATGCTGTAAACGGACTAAACTTCAGTCATGAGAAGAACTGAGATAATCCATCCATAATACAAGGTTAGTCATTAATACTGCTGCATGGTTTGGATTACTCGTTATGAATATTTCCTGATCCTCAGCTTCATGTTCATGTTTTTAGGAGCTTGCTCAGATTAAATAGAACAAGATTTGAAACATTAAAACATGTTAAAAACACAATAGCCTTAATAAGTGCTAGTAGTTTGGACCCAGAAGCAGGGTTCATACGTCATCACTTAACAACCGGATTGTTGCTTCAATATATTTAATATTTTACTTCATTATCTGACAGTTTTTATTACTGTTGGACTTTTTTTTATATAAAACATACAAATAAGCCACCCAGCTGTGCATATAACATATATCTGTGTGCATGTTGCTGCTCTCGGCTCATGATAACCCCACAGTTTTAAAACCTTATATAAAAGTCTCTCCGTAAAATTTACTCTTGTTGATTTGAAATAGAAAAGTGAGCTTAGCAGTTACTAGATAAGAGTCCAGAGAAAGTCCAGAAATTGCAGCTGTTAGGGGGGTGGCTTGTTTTCAACCATATTAACCTTTATAACATATGAACTGTATATTCTTAACCCCTGTATTTATTCTAATTCTTTGTGGCTGCTTTTGAACATCTGTGGCATCTGTTAATGTCAAATCTAGCAATTCTTTTACAACATAAGCAAACCTGTTTATACAAGTTTTGTTGCTAAGGTCCAAAGCCATAAACCAGAGTGGCCTGCTAAATGGTTAAAGTCTAGGTTGGCTTTACGGTTGAAAATAAAGTAATTAGGCTTGTCCTTCTAAAGGAATAAGCTAAATTCCACAGTTGAATCATAAGAAACATTTTGGGGTTGCCTATGTTACATATAAACACTGCCACGTTTTATGATGTTTCTGGGGTCCTTATTACACACAATACAGTAATATTATATTGAAGCACAGTACGTATTACTCCATGAGGCTCCTGACTACGATAGCCATAATGCTCCGACAATCCATCAAGTTGTACGGCTTCGTAGCTTATCAAAGTCGCACTAAAACATTTTGACAGATTTTTGAATGCTGTGTACCACATAAAACTGGTTCGAGGTCAGTAAGCACAACCAGAATTCATATGTAAACCGCACCAGATTATAAGGTGCACTGTCAATTTTTGAGAAAATTAAAGAATTTTAAGTGTGCCTTATACTCCGAATAATACAGTACATGTGTTGTTATATTGTCATCTTTTTTAATTAAAAAAAATATTTTTGCTATTTTATAGTTTTTTACGAAGTGTATATTATTTATTCATGTGTCAAATTCATAAGTCAAAACGTCTGTTGTTCACCTCAGTGGACATGTAACAAACTCTTTGAAAAGTACATGTTTAAAAAACTGAAGAATCAAGAATTGTTTTTTCATGCCTAAAGATGAATAAAAATACTTAAGAGAAAAATCCTGATTGAGGTTGTCATAATTCATGCATGAAAGGGTTAAGGATCAAATCAGCTTCTAAATAATTTTATGTTTTTTCTCCCTCTGCTTGCTTCTTACTGTCTTTGAGGCTCGGATCAGGACTCCTCACATGACATCAAACTCTTACAAGTCTAGAAAAAAAGCTGTTGGATAGAAAGACATCAACTAAGGGGTACATTTAAGTATTTTTGGTTTTCTAATATATTAGTATTTGCCAGTGTCATTTATATTAATCATGCTGAATTTTAGTCATACTTAAGATTAACCTGTTTTACTTATAGTTTCATTTGTGCTTTGGCTTGGAGAGAACAGCTGGTGTTGTTGACTCCAGTAAATTCTAGAAGACATGCTGTGTAAGTAAATACAAACAAAGACAGTTTGCATTTCTTGAAAGATTATTACCATCTCATATTACCCTCTTGTCTGTTCCATCTTTTGTTGGAAAAATTTGGAGCATTTGTCTTTTTTTTTTTTTTTGCCTGTCCCGTTTGGTTCTTTTGCCATCAGAATTATTGTCTAAAGGCGAAGAAAGATGATTTACTTTACCAAATGGACGATCCCAGCCTTGCCGTAATGGTCTACTTGATTCACCTTGTATTGTTTATTTTATTTTTTATTTTCACTTGCTAGATACGGGACAGACTTGAATGAGGAAAAAAAGGGAGAAAGAAAGAGGGAAAGAAAAACAGCGGGGAAGAGGGACGGGGATAAAGGGCAAAAACCAAAAACCAACAAAATAAGCAGACAAAAAATACATATATCAATCACCTGGATCACCTGTTGAGAAAGAAAAAAGAAAACAAGCAGAAGAAAACGAGAGCAATAGAATAAACAACATCACGATGATATATGGGAATATAACAGTAAATACTAAGGAGCATTTGGAGCATTTGTCAAGGCATTAACTTGGGGAGGTTCATGGTGCCCTCAGAACTTCATTGTATTGTTCAAAGTGAGTTCCATGGATATAGAAATCTCATAGGCATGTGGAAATAGATGTAAGATCTTTTTCCAATAGCAGCTTGCGCTGCACATCATTAAAATACAGCCCACTAACAAAGCGATGTGTCAGGGCCTCATCCAAATGTTGTCCAAAATTACATGTGGCAGACAACTGCCTCAGGGCTACAACGTAGTCAGAAACTGACTCCCCTTCTTTCTGGTTACGTTCTCAGCTATCACCACTGGAACTGGCTTATAATAGGCACTTAAGGCTTTTGTCAGCAATGCATATCCCATAGTGCTCGATACTTTCTGTGACACAAGATTCTTTAGCAGCCTGCATGTATCTGCTCCAATCACAGAGATAAATGTGGATACTTTCTTCTCATCTGAAACATCATTTTCCAACATCCATTGCTCTGACCGCTCCAAATATGACTCAAAATCTTCCTTCGATTCATTATATTTGTCAACACGACCCACATGTGTTGCCATACTAGTTCATCAATGCTACTGCTCAAATCTGCTCCGTTGCAGCCGTGAAGAATACCATATATTCCACACTTTAAGGCGCACTTAAAATCCTTTAGTGTTTGCAAAAATCGACAGTGTGCCTTACGGTGCGTTCACACCGAACGCGATAGACGCGACCAAAAAGCGCCAGACGCCCCTAGCTGCTTGCGTGCACATTCGCACCTCGACGCACGACCAATGCGAATTGGTCACGCTTCAAAATATGCAATTTTCACGCACGTGAAGCGGAAATGTGGGAGGAAGTAGTGCCAGATGGTATGTTTGCAAGATGGCAGCTGTCGATCTAGCGTTTGAAGAGAGAGTCTCCCTTCTCTATTTACTGTGGAGAGCAGAGCAGCGGCGTAAAGGACGTCCTCGCTGTACCTGGATCCATCAGGTCCTCCAGAAGCGTGAGCAGTTTGGTGAGTTTCACCACTTGCTCCAGGAGCTGCATCTGGATGACGGCCGCTTTCAGCGGTACCACCGTCTTTCCCTCGCCCAGTTTGAGGAGCTGCTGTCCCGCGTCAGTCCAAGCATCGCCCGCCTAGACACCAACTACAGGTGCTCAATCCCACCTGCAGAGCACCTGTCCATCTGTCTGCGGTTAGTAAAAGTGTTTAATACGGTAGTCCTTTATTGATACCTGTGCTAATATATGCTAAACTATCCGTTTATACACTGATAACATGGATGTGGTATGCTATCAGTGAATGCCGTTGGTGTTTACTGATAAAAACTGTGGTATGGAGATGCCTGTTTATAATATTTCTAGTGATACTCGAAAGGTCTCATCAAGTCCTGATTTAATTTGATTTATGCTATGTTATCAGTGTGTGCAATGATAGCATGACTGTGGTGTCATATCAATGTATGCTCTCGGTGTTTGCTGATATGATATGCTGTGGTATGAGGACCACTGTTTGTAATCTTTGTAGTGATACTCAGAAGGTCTATCTTATAAAGTCCTTATTTTGTTTTATTTAGACCTGGTTTAATTCTGGCCGTTGCAAGGCCTGGGTTGTGTAGCAGCCAACACTCCTCCAGAGAGGCTGTCCTGGTGAGGGAGAAGCTCATGGCCCACTTCTCAGCAGAGGGAGCAGTGTCTTGGCAGCCAAAAGAATAGCCTATTTGAAGTCCCAGTGACTTCCTCACAACGACTCTTTTAAGAGCCACCCACAAACCTCTAAAGAGTTCCTGCCTTTTTAAAATTTTCTTGCCTCCAAAATAGACTAACCTGTCTTTATTCTCTTAAATAATTGGTCTTCACTAGGGATGGGTATCGTTTAGGTTTTATCCGATACCGGTGCCAAACCGGTACTTTTGAAATGGTGCCGGTGCTTAAACGGTGCTCGAACCGGTGCTTAAACGGTGCTCGAACCGGTGCTTAAAGAATGGAAAACACAAACTTTGTCCAAAAACCTCTCATGTTTAGCTGTTTTTTTGTAAAAAGATAACAATGTTAGCCTTTTCTGCAGCTATAGGGCATATATGGTATCACTCTTGTCTGGAAGCAGTGCTTAAACAATGGAAAAAACACAAACTTTGTCCAAAAACCTCTCATGTTTAGCTGTTTTCCACTTTTTCTTTGGTCATTTTAGCCTTTTTGGCCAGGGTGAAGGGAGTATCTGCCATCAAACAAGAAGACAGCCATATGTAACTACGACGGTGTTTGCTAGTTCACCTTACATGCATTAATTTAATAACGTGGTTAGCCTACTCAACGTGAATTACACACGAACAACATTAAGCTACTCACGCAGAGAAGAACGGCTGCTGCTGCCATCATCATCCGTCATCATTTCTGCTACACTGGCAGGGCTAGGGGCCAGGACTCTCCTCTTCGGGTTCTTGGGGGATGTTGCTAACTCTGGGTCCGATAACAGGCACCACACCCGCACTCGGTGTGAGGGCTTGCAGCAAGCTATCAAATATGGTGCATTTCTCGGCTTTTAAAAAAACGCTATGCGTTGCCAGGTGTTTCATCAGATTCAAGGTGTTACCTACTTTGCACAGTACCACCTTAAAGTAGTGATGTGCGATACCACTGATTTCCTTTCCGATCCGATACCAAGTAAAATTCAGAGTGGTATCTGTTGGGTCTGTGTTTCCACAGGCCCCGCTAGTTTAGAGACTTATTCCTCATGAAGAACACAAGACAAAATAGAACATCTTCAACCGGTCTTCAACTCGCTAACGAGGGAAGCCTTGGCCAGAACCAGGTGGTGGAGCTTAATGCTCATCACCTGTCTCTAGCCCAAATCCTTCAAAGAGCAGCTCTCCTCGCAGCTATTTATTGACATGACAGTTACAATACACATCACAGCACTATTTGAGCACGTTGCCTGCCTGCAGCACTAAAGGACTCCGTGAGAGACGTCTGTCTTTCCCTAGCAGCACCTGTCCATCTCCTCCTCTTCAGTTCGCCTCAACATAAGCTCATAATATTCTGCGATATGATTTACTCTGAGGTGTTTGACAAGGTCAGTGGTGTTGCCACATGTAACGCAAACCGCGGCTTGGCTGTTTGTGGAGGTAAAATACGTCTACACATGACTCCCGTTTACCCTCAGCCATTGTTGTGAGTGCGCACGCCAGGGGCTGCGACACATTTATACAGCCGTGTTTCGCATATGACAATGAAAGGCGTAAGGGGAAGTAGTTCCTTCCAATTTAGACGATCTGAATGATATAATTTCCTTCCACTGCGTTCCTTTTAATGGGAAAAACTACAAATTTACCCCAGAGTACTAAACTATTAATATTTTAATATGAGAATCGATTCTAGAACATAAATTACTGGTATCGGAAGAACTGATATTTCAATATCGATCCGCACACCACTACCTTAAAGCACTTGTTGCAGGCTGCTGAGTTTGCATCTTTTGCTGTGAAGTACAGCCAGACTTTTGACCGCTTCGCCTTGGGCATTTTTAATCTGTAGCTCTACTCTAAAAGAATGTACGTACCTGGGCCCGCCTACTATCCTTGGAAAGGTAAAATGATTGGCTAGAAAGTGTATGACATCTCAAGAAAAAAAAAGCACCGAAATAAAGCACCAAAATGTGTGCTGCTTTTCGGTCTGGTTACTACCGTTTATGTCAGAACTCACCGGATACCGGTACCCATCCCTAGTCTTCACTATGTTCCTATATAGTAGTATATTTTTTCATTAGTATAATATGAAATACCCATATGGAAAAGAAATAGTAAAAATTTATGTGATTTACTCATGAAAGTGGTCACTTTCTCATTACTTTCATATATTGTTTTAGTAAGTATCCAAAACATACAAGTTTCATTTTTTTTTTTTTTAAGGGATCTTATATCTGTTTTCACTCTTGTATGCTTTTCATACAAGTTTCACACAAGACAGATACAAACTTTATAAGATTTATATATATCTTTTCCATATGGGTAAATTCTACATGTGTCAAGTTGTGTGCCAATATTTGTAGTAGAACTGAGACATTAGTCATTACAAAAATTTCTTTGAAATAATATTAAAATTCTCAAACAGAAAAACATTAAACATAAATATATAAAATATAACTATTTATAGAGAGACAGGAATAAAAACGACCCAGCTTAAAGTGGAAGAGAAGGAGCTTTGGCTGGACCTGCCCCTTTGAACTAGGTCAGAGCATCACGTCACCAGGCTCCTGATTGGTTGTCGCGATGTGACTTGACGCTGGAGTTCAGATTTTTCAAACTCGAGCGGTAGACGTGATACGTGTGAATGCACAAAATGCACCACACAAACTGCTGCGCGTATTTTTATTCGCGCTTCAAACGCGTCAGTCGCGCTACTTGCTCACATTCGGTGTGAACGCACCGTTATAATCCGGTGCGCTTTATGTATGAATTCTGGTTGTGCTTACTGACCTCGAAGCGATTTTATGTGGTACATGGCGCTGAAAAATCTGTCAAAAAATGTTTTAGCGCGACTTTGGTAAGCTACGAAGCCGCACCGCTTGATGGATTGTCGGAGCATTATGGCTACCATAGTCAGGAGCCTCATGGAGTAATCTGGGTTCAAAACGCCATCCGTTTCAGGTCCCAAAGTCAAACGAACACTGCAGCATAACTGACTTAAAAACTCTCTAAAATCTTTCAACTTTAATAAAATGATCAGCGTTGCTGCTTTACCAGGTGTAACAATTAAGTTTAACATCCAGGCATCCATGAAAACAGAATTTATTAAATTTAACGGAATTAGAAGTTAGCAGGAAGTTAGCTTGCTAGTTTCCATCTAAACATGATCTGACTGAGAGATTTCTGAAAAAATTAAACGTACAGCTCTGCTATCACTTCCAACAGACCCAAGACAGAAAACTAAACAGTAGTAACATTTGTAGGGTTAATGAAGTTGGACTAGCTGGCATATAATGATGTGCTACGTGATTGCTGGCGACACAGCTATGTTAGCATAGCATAGAGTGCTAACTTTTTTCCACTCGATAAAAGTTAATGTAAGGGTTCGCGATGGTTATGGACAAATGCAATCGCATGGCAAGATGCTGTAAACGGACCAAACTTCAGTCAGGAGAACAACTGAGATAATCCATCCACAATACGAGGTTAGTCATTACAGTTTTTCTCGATTGCTTAAACACTTTTCTTGAAACTATGACTCGTATTCTCAAAACAGTAAACACAAATCCATAACGTCTCACCCAATTTCCCAAACACTGTATTTTCAGGTCAAAATTAAGCTCTACACTCAAAACCATTCACTCTTGCTGAAAAAACAAACTTTGCCCACAGACATCACACACAAGGCCTCAAAAACACACACACTACAACATAGTCTTACACATTGGTGCAATAAATTTAAAACAATATTTCAAAAACTGGCAAGTTATGTTGCTTGTGGTTCTTCCCCTCAAAAACCTTTTCACATCATGAACACAAAAGATCCAATGTACATACAGTGGCACATTTTTATTCATGTACCATACAGTACAACACACATCAAAAACATTATTCCACCTCAGCATCCTGTCTGTGGTCTGGGTCAGGCCCGGGAATCTCATCCACATCACAGGCTATATTGGCCCTGGCCAGGCAGTGGGGGTAAAATCCTCTTGCATGCCTGATCCACCACTGGCATGCATCTACTGATATGTATAGGCAGGCTTCTTCCACGACCCGGAGGAGGTGAACACGGACATAAGGTTCTCTGTCATACACTTTCTACCGCCACGCCGAAAATAACTCCTCTATTGGGTTTAGAAAGGGAGAGTATGCAGGCAGAAAGATGTTAGAAAACCTTGGGTTATTGGTAAACCAGTCATGAACCAGAGCAGTGTGATGGAAGCTGACATTACACCAAACAACAGCATAGTGAGGCTGCTCTGGCTGTGCTGGTTCACTGTAGTCCCGCTGGAACATATGTTGTCTTAGACCATCAAGAAAAGCAAGGAGAAGCATAGTGTTATAGGGTCCTAGAATGGCATGGCGGTGGAGTACCCCTCGTTGGCTGATGGCTGCGCACAGAGTGACATTCCCTCCACGCTGACCAGAGACATTTACAATAGCCCAATGGCCAATTATGTTCCTCCACCTCCTCCTTGGTGTCCTAGACCTCCTTTTCCTCCTCAACCTCTTCCTTTGCATCTCTTTGAATCCATTGTTTCAAACCTGAATGAGTTTCTGATTGATGTGTGATAAATTTTGACTCGTAGTGTTTCCACTTGGTTAATTGTGTGCTAATTGAGCTCAAGCTGTGCTGACTTAAGTTAACATTATTGAATGCAAGTGCTTTCTAAATGGCCACATGGTGTAAGCACTGAAAAATGTAGGGATTTGTGTGTAGAGTTTTGCAGTAACAGTTCACCACATCTGACTCATGTGTTAAAGCAGGGGAATAGTGTTTATAGTTCAGGGAAACGGGTGTGGTTTTTGAAAAATAGCATTATGGTTTTGAAATTTTAGTTCAAAAGATTGGTTATAGTGTTTAAGCAATCGAGAAAAACTGTAATATACTGGAACAACACGGGAATAGAGCAGCTGTATAATAATATACAATTATTAAGTAAAAAGCTGTATAATTATAATCCGGTGCGCCTTTTGTATAAATTCTTTTTCCCCTTACTTGTTTACATGTTTATTGTTATAGGTTGGTCAACCATGAACTAACCCTGTAACAGGCAGTTTGTATTTTTACCACTGGGGGGCAACAATTCACTCTATTACACAAACCTTCCTGGGGAGTTGGCTTTCCCTTTTCAGCTACAATTTATTACAAGAACAAGAAGCAGGCAGATCATTGATTCTGCTTCAGGTGCAAAAGCTCCAAAGCTCTTCTTTAAAGACTATGAATTGCAGCTTATGGAAGATGAGTGACTCAACTTTAGCTATCAACACTTACCATCTGTTGTATCTGCCTCGTTTTGCCTCTGTGTTAAGTCAGCCTGTTTAAATATGTACAGCTGCAAGAACAAGCGGAGCTGAATTCAGCGCAAGTGACCAACTACCTTTAGACTATGGGACAGTTCTGGCTCAAGCTCTTATCAGTTCCCAGTATTGATTAGCTTAATCTGTGTTGGAAATTAAAGTTTTGAGATTCATGCATGGGCTGAGTCTTCCATCAGCAACAGCCAGAATCTGCAACATTATACTGTCAAATGTGAGTGCTCGTCCTAAGATGTTTAGTGACTTGAATGAAAAATCATACATAATTTTAAACAAGATGGATCTTGGCATGTGTTTATATTCTTCTGTTCTTCGTATTAATAGTGAATAATTGCAGTTAAGTCTTGAGATATTTTTTTCATGAATAAGAGAGCATAAAGGCCTCCGGATATGCTGCCTTTATTAGAACTCAAACTCTGTCTAAGAGGATAAACTGGTTTTTGTAAAAGCAAAGCTAGCATTATGTAAAAGCGGAAATGATACGTTTGGAGAATGTTCAGCAGTACCAAGAATTAAACCAGGTGAAAACCCACTGGTTTTCTCCCAAGTACACCTGTTCTTATTGGAATGTTATTTCCTTCTGCCAAGTAAAAGCAGCTCAGTGGAGAAGCAATGTGGAGCTGCTTATTTTATTTTTTATTTTTCAATGTTTATATTTCTACTATACTTCCATTTATTTCAACCTACAAAACCATTTGACAAAAGCCAGAGCTGCCACACACACACACACACACACACACACACACACACACACACACACACACACACACACACACACACACATTCTGAATTTACCTCTTCAGAATAAGGAAACAGCAGATTATTTATCTTCTCCATAACACAAATACATAGCTATGCTGGTTTGGCAGGATCTGAAAAGAGACTGAAAAAAACAGGAAGATACTGAACCCCAGCACAAAGCTTTGTGTATTTAACAAGTGACCAAACAACAAATTGCAGTCTACAGCTAATTACTGAACATTATGATAACCATATGTGTTTTTTTTCAAGAGCTAAAAAAGTTACATACAGTCAGGTTTGTAATGTCCAGTATTTGGACAGTGAGAGTTTTTAAAATTCATTGTAAAAACAATAGTTGTAAAGATCACTGTGGGTTTTCAAATCAAACACTTGGGATGTGGTTGAAGTGCTGGCTGAAAAGATGAAAGCTGTGTTTTGTTGTATTAACTAATTATTGTGGAAACTAGGAATCACAGTGACTTAGTGGTCATTAAAATCTGTGCACAATCTGAAAACTGATGATGATTTACCCCACATAGGTTCCAGCAATACTGGCCCTGTATTTACATGGTATCTGACCGATACCAGAATTTGCAGTCTGCACAGCAGTAGAGCCAGATAATATATTCTTTCTTCAAATAATTGTATCTCTAGTGGTGAGTTCAGCCTTCAAATAATAATAGTAACCACAGTGAATGGGTTTATTTGGATTTGATTTTTTGCTCAATAAATTGTATTTATCTTAGTTTACATTGTTCAGCAAGTTCTACTTGACTCTTCCCCTCCTCCTGTTCTGCCCAGCAACATTTATATGATTTGTTTAACAACGAGGAAGTTGTCCTGCATCACCGTCAACTTTGATACTAAAGACGAGAGAGACACAAGGCAGAACACTGAGAAGTACAGACTGAACATGTTCCTTAAAATGATAATTATTTTGTCTACAGCAGCCTGCGTTGAGGCTGAACGTAAGTATCACTATTTCCCATTACTGGGTCATCTATAAACTTTCATCTTGTAAGATTTTTTTTTTTATTTGTTTGTAATTTAGAGTATTTTAAAACTGTGTTTTTAACTGCATTGTCACTTGATCCTAGGAAGTCATATACTTTGTTACTCCTATGGATGCTTTGACTCCAGTGATACTCAAATCTGTACAGCATTCGATGGCGATGAAGTAGGCTATGCAGACTTTAAAAAAGATCAGCTGATTTGGGAGAGCAGAGTCCCTGTAAGTTATCGTTTTCCGGACGCCTACGAATTTGCAGTACGTTTCCGGAGTATGTGCAAAAATGACATCTCCAGATGGAAGCCAGACAAGTCCATAATAAAGAAAAAAGGTCAGTGAAAGTCAAACTGTTATATTTCACTGGTTATACTGTGACTTCTTAGCCCAGGTTGGTTTTCTTTTCCAGAAAGCCAGAAAGTTGAATTTAAGCAAATCATGTGTTCATTTAATTTAGAACCACCAGAATTCATCGTCTACCCCAGAGATGAAGTGATAACAGGGGAAGATAATACCCTCATCTGCTTCATCAACCACTTCTTTCCTCCTTCGATCAACATTAAGTGGACCAAGAATGATGTAGAAGTAACAGTGGAAGACCCTTTCATCAAAACTTTGTCCAATCCTGATGGGACCGCTTATGTTTTGTCCTACCTCAACTTTGTGCCAGAGAAAGGAGACATCTACAGTTGCACTGTGGAACATGAAGCGCTGGACGAGCCTCAGACCAGGTTTTGGGGTGAGAACAAAGAAGCTTCAGATATTTTAGCACATATAATACGATTTAATGTTTAGAATTCATCATTTCTTTCTGCTGTCCTCTGCAGAGGTTGAAACAGATGAGATCAGCAAAGGTCCAGCTGTCTTCTGTGGACTTGGCCTGTGTCTTGGATTGCTTGGAGTTTTCACAGGAACCTACTTTTTTTTTAAAGCAGGGCACTCTGGTCCCCCTGGTTGAGATGTATACTACATATTTTATAGAGCTCAGATTGCATAATCCTTAGTTTGTTTCCAGCAGGCATAACTTTCATCTGTGGTTACTGACAAACCTGAACTGTCTCTTATTTTCATCCCTTGTGTTAGTTTGGCTGATATGTCACTGTAGTAAAACTTTAGTTTTCTCTTTATTCATATTGTGCAGTAAAGCTAAACAGTGATATCAGCACGTTTCACTTTCCACACAGACATTTTCAGATGTGATTCACTGCTGCACATGTTTGGTGTTTAGAGTTAGGGTAGAGCTTGAAGTCTGTGTTACTGGTATTCTTGTTTTTAGCACTTAAATACGCCTTATGATCCATAACTCTAAAATCATATTATGTGCATTATGTCTACTTAAAGAAATACATATGTGTTTTTTTTCTTTTCTGAAAAACTAGACCAGAAAAAGAATGTATCCATAAATATATTGAACACATTATTTCTTATAGAGCCTGAGAAGTCTACATAATTGTGGATCAAGATACTGCACAGGCATTATGACTTACTACATATTATTAATAAAGTAAAACTGACAACTCATCAAGTAAAAATTTATCCTAGTTACTCAGGAAACTCACTGATAATGAAAATAGAAACTAAAACTCAGATGCCTTTATCATCATTAGTGTATCTCTAATGCTACAAAATCTTCTTGTTAGCACTTTGTGAAAGTAATCAGAGTTAAATTGTTAGTAAGACATTAGTAATCAGCTACATGAATCATTTAGGTGTCTCATTTTCAGGACAGAATTTGAGTTTTCATTATAGAGTTCACTTAAAAAAATGTCAGTGATGTTTTTCACAAGAGATGTAAGAAAGGTGAAAGCATATCTTATCAATGTTTTCTGTAGGCTGATTTCTGTAATCTAATTTAATCTCCTAACATTCATCTAGTCGACTGCTTCTAGAGTTAGGTTCATATCTCTTTATATCACATTTTGACCTATCTGGCAAATCAAAATGATAGTAAAACAAGAACTATGAGGCTAAAATCCAAAGCAGTGTCAGATTTAATATTGCGGGACCCAGTAGAATAGTAGGTGAAAACAGTAGAGGATGTAATAAGTGAAAGTTTCTTTATTAAACAAAGGATAATTAATTTAACACAGATTGTGAGCTTTGACTCGGTCAACAAGAGCAAAACACAAATGAACCTAGACTTAAGGGGCAAGTCCTACATGAACATCTTAACTCAGGGGAGAGACACAGGCCATGGCAGCGGAGATAACAGCGTGGCAGATCTGTGGGAGAGGAGAGGGCAGTTAGGGCAAGAAATCTGAGAGGGAATGTGTGAAGCAGTGTTCAAAAAGTGGCTGCAACAATGCTTTACTTGGAGTCCAGACTAGCTGGGACAGTGGAGAGGTAATGGATAAGGGCAAAACTGCCTAAGGGTGGGCAGGCAGGTGAGCGAGCGAAGAAAAGAGGGCAGCTGCGGTGGTGAATAGGGGTGTAATGATTAAGGGTGGGTCTAAAAGTCAATTTCCCCGATATTGATTCATTAAATCCTGAATCAATTTTTAAGTATAATTGCATTTTGCCAGAAATGCTAGAATCTTAGGTTAAAGCTCACAAAACAATTTCAACAACTGCCAAACAGCTAAAACAGCAAATGAGAGCAGGTAGACGGATTCCACAAAAAGATGTAAACAAAAAGTGCAGATCCCCCCGTTGAACTGAGGGCACGGGCACGGACACGGCGTCAGATGCTGAAAGCCAACATATCTCACGTATTCTGAAGCTGCAGGTTTTGTCACTCTCCAACCAAAATTCAACCAGCAGCAAATACAATCAAAACTATGCTTCATGTTTGATAAACATCGCCATGAATTCCCTCTTACTTTGGTTGTTTTGCTTCCACCACAATAAAATCACACTTCCTGCACAGCTCTCTCTCTCTCAGCGCACTCAGAGACCACTTTATCATCAAAAATCTCTCATTTCTGCATTATCATTTGCTTATTGTGCACCAGTCTGCAGTTGTGTACAGCACTGTCGGCCACTGTTTGTTTTGTTTTTTTTTATTGATGATCTCCGACAGGAAAACCTAATTTCTGCTGTTCACTCCAATCCGAGGCAGCGGGCGTCTGATTCGAGGTGAATGATGGCATGAAAAACGAAATCCCAAGTGGGAAGGTACTGTAAAAAAGGGGAAAAATCAATTAGCATAAAAATTTTTCTTTTTCTTTAAAGTTTTCTGAGCTGGCCTGGTTACCGTGCTGACAAGCTGATAATTTGGCAGAGACTAGATGCCCGCACTGGAACTTTTGAATGACTGTTGATTAGGGCAGGGCAATATTGCCAAAAATATTTATCATGATATATATTTGAAAATTTTCGCTAACGATATAACTGCCGATATAACTGACGCGAGACAAAATACTTTACAACTCCACAACTTTATTAGTGCAAAAAAAACCCCCATCAATTTATTTTCATTTAAACAAGCAGCTGTTTTTTTATGTGCATTAAAGCTATGTAAATATTTAACAATGCAAATGTATATTCCTTGCTGACAGTTTAACCAAAAGGCACTTCCAGTAGAAATGGGCTGACATATCCTGAGCATAACTGTGTATAAAATCCACAAAAGTTAAAAAGAGGTGCTTTGCAACATTAAACTGCAGTGTGCCAAATAAAAAGGGCAAATATGTATTTTTCAGACCATAAAGAGCATGGGATTATAAGGCACATTAAGCGAAACAAAACAGTCAGATAAGTCTAACTTTACTCAACTCATCCTTCTTGCTTCCTCCACTTCTGTACCATTGATTCATTAATGTTGAATTCTCTCGCAGCTGCTCTATTCTCATGTTCTACTGCGTGACTGATAGCCTTGAGTTTGAAATCCGCTTCATACGCATGTCTCTTAACAAGTGCCATTTTAGGCTCCTTATACACACACACAATATCGCCCTGCTCTACACACAATACGGTAATATCATGTTGAAGCACAGTACTTATTACTCCGCGAGGCTCCTGACTACATTAGCCATAATGCTCCGACAATCCATCAAGCTGTGCAGTTTCATAGCTTACCAAGGTCATACCTTGGTCATTTTTTGACAGATTTTTGAGCACTGTGTACCACATAAAATCGCTTTGAGGTCAGTAAGCACAACCAGAATTCATACATAAGGCGCACCGGATTATAAGGCGCACTGTTGATTTTTCAGAAAGTTATAGGATTTGCCTTATAGTCTGGAAGATACGGTAATAACGACGGCCCGCTAGCATGTTCTACAAAAAAATGTGCTTTGGTGGCTATCTGACGGACGAAAACCAAACCAGTTCTACATGACTGAAGTTGCAGCATTTTTACAAACCAATTCTGGTTCATCTGTTTCATTCAACGATCCGCTTTTTCCGCCATGTGCGTATGAAAACAAATGCACTGTGCATGTGCGTTTTACCCATATTCTATCACGATATTTCATTTTCTTATCCTAACATTATTCTGGTATTACTGTGAATGTTATGATATGGCCCAGCCCTGCTGTTGATTAAGTTAGATGGCTTTTAGGTGATCAGAGGTGGGGCGACAACTTCCACCGTGACCCCGTCAATGCGGAGGGTAACAGCTGTTCCTCAAAAACACTCCACTGACTCATGAACCCAGATCTCCTATGACAGACACAGATTTGAAATGAAGGAAACTTTTTTAGCATGTCACCAAAATGCCAGAAACTGGGTGCATGTGAAGAGGTTAAGAAAACTTCTGCAGCATTTGTAAAAGCAGCTAGTTTAATCTGAAAAATCAAAAGAATGGAAGACAGAAAACATTCAGTAGTAACATAAGGAAACAAGATGCCAACCCATCACAAACTCACCTACTCTTCAATGGAATGTTGTTTCCTTCTGCCAAATGACTTTCTTGGCTATGAGCATGACTGCTAACTTTTGAATTCAAGTATATTCTTTTTTATTTATATACCACCAAATCACACAACAGTTGCCTCAAGGCACTTTACATGGTAAAGTAAAGACCCTACAATAATACGAAGACATAACAATCTCAGTCTGCTGTCTAATTAGTTAGACAATGCTGAGAGCTTTAAAGTAGTTTGACCCCCCAAAATGCTCCAAAATACAAACTTTATCTTGTGGCTTTTAATTTTTCCAGTGTGATTTTTCTATATAGTGTCATTTATGATTTATTCATATTTATCTACAGTTATAAACATTCATCTTTACAGTCTGAACAAAAATCCTCCCACATCTCTCTACTGTTTTTGATTGCCAAACATTTTGATTATCGACAGTCACTTCATCTAGTATTAGTGCACAAACAAGAAGTAGCTAAACAAAAGAGCAAAGCCAGAATCATTATCAGTTATTGTCATAAATGTAATGGATAGAGGGAGTTTCCACTAAATGTTTTGCTGTTATATCAGCCTATCTGCTTTCACTTCCTCGTTTCGGTGAACATATAAATGCTGCAGATCTTCTTCCTGTATCATCTTACAACACACGTGAAATATGTACACTCATAATTTTATCCTGTTCGTGGCTTTCTCTCTTTTCAGTCCAGGTGAGCTGCAAAAAGTCTTCTGTTTGAACAAATCAGTGAAATATTAAATTCTAATTATTATGTTTAACATCAGTACATTTCTTTCCTTTTATTTCAGTTCTCACAGATGAAGACTTTTACCAAGTGAGAGCATACTGTACATTCAAAGGGCCAAACTTTGAAGAAACCGAGTACATATTAACTAGTTTTTTTAATAAGAACTTAATGATGGAGTACAACAGCACAAGAGGCAACTGGACGGGATTCACAGCGTATTCAATTGAACTAGCAAAATGGTGGAACGGTGATCCCCTTGATGCACTAACAAGAAAGCTTGAAAGGAAACTGATGTGTACAGACACGTTAGATGTCATCCAATCCGTAGGTAAGAGATTTGTTTCTTAATAATGTTTTAAATCAAATGTTAAATGGAGTTTTGATGCTTTGAACTTTTTACATCAAATATTTTTATGATAATTTTTGATGACATAAGATTATTATATTTGTTTTACTGTAAATAACAATAGTGCTTTATGAGTTTTGTTCAGTTGCATGACATTACAGTTGATTTCCAAGTATGCCATAATTGACAACATACTCAGCTACTTTACATTACGTAGATTTGAGGAATACATCTGTGAACAGAGGAGGTGCATTAATGTATTTTTCTTAATCAGAAGCATGAAACTTATTTTTTCACAGATAATCTGACAACTATACCCACAGTCAAACTAAAATCCTTGAAAAGGCCTAATGGCGAGCACGCATCTACGCTTGTGTGCAGTGCCTACAACTTTTATCCAAAACAAATCAGAATGATGTGGATGAGGAACGGCCAGGAGGTGACCACAGACGTCAGTAACTCTGACGTGATGCCTAATGGTGACTGGTACTACCAGACTCATTCCTACCTGGAGTACACCCCAACTTCCGGAGAAAAAATTGCCTGCATGGTCGAACACCTTGGTCTCTCCGAGCCGATGTTTGTGGTCTGGGGTAAGTTTGCTGCTGTGATGCCAGTTAAAGTTAGAGAGATAAAACTGAAGCTGCATAATTACGAGTTTCACTTTTATCTCACTGTTTCAGATCCCTCCCTCCCAGTGGCACAACGAACTCAGATAGCTGTTGGACTGTGTGGACTCGTGATTGGATTTGTTATTGCGATATCTGGATTCATTTACTATAATAAGAAGTCTGCTGCATACATCACTGTGTGTCAAAGTAAGAAGTTTGTTGGAAGTGTGCATATTCTAACATATTCTGATCTAAGACTGAAAGCCTCGGTGTGCCCAGCACTCAGTAACTTTCATGACTTTGTCTCTTTAACCTTTCAAGAGAATCCTAAAAAAAACCTATTCCTATTCTTACTACAGCATATATCATTATTAAGTAGATCTGTTGCCTCATCATCATCATCATTTTTTTCTATGCTGCTATTGCTGTGTTCACAAATTTGGCCTTTTCTGTGGTTGCAACAACATTAAGTTTTGCTTACATAGTAAATCTGACCAATAGAGTTGTTAAAATGATAAATATGTTCTTCTTTTTAACAGGACAAGTGTTCATTCCTGTGGAATCCCTTCCTGAAGCTGGAGCAACTTAACAGCCTGAGCAAACACTATTAATACGGGCACGCTCCATCCAAGGTGCCCCAAATATCACAGCTCTCTGAATAACGATGTCTGTTGTGGGCGATTGGGGCTTTGCATTTTTTACCTACGGGACAGAGAACACATTTGTAATGTAGTTAATACTCTTATACAGTATAGTAATATATTTTTATAGAAAAATGATTACACTGTATCTACTGGCATTAACCCTCATTAAGCAGTAAACCTTGTGAGTTAACCAGTGGTGAAAGTGGAAAAGTAAAAAAAACCCTAGAACAATAGGATGGTTGAAAAGCTACCCACAGTGTGCACACCCACATGGTACCTTCCTAGCAATTAAGTAAGAGAATGATTATCTCAAACTATATAGAACCAACTAACATTTTGTTTATTAATCTGAATACCCTGAAGTTTTATGATTTCGTTGAATATAAAATGGCACAGATAATGTATAAAGCACAAAATAACTTGCTTTGCCGCAGCACTCAGAAGCTGTTTAAAGTCAGAGAGAGTCAATATGACTTAAGGAGAACAGGTTTCTTTAAAAAAACAAGATAAGGACAAACATAAAGCAGAGATGTGTTTCTGTTAGAGGAGTTAACTTGTGGAATAGTTATGACAGTGATTTAAAAAGGTGTAGTTCATTTTCCTTGTTTAAAAACATGTTTAAAAATAGAGTATTAGAAAAATATATAAATCAAGAATGAAAAGAGCAATAATAATAATACTGAAACTCTTGGTTGTTTTGCTTTGATGTAGTTACTTATCTAAGGTGGAAATTTTTTTTTGTTTTGTTTTTTGTTTGTTTTTTTGTTTTGTTGCTTTGCTTTGTTTTTTTCTTTGCTTCGAGCCCTGTGTACAGGAGCCGCATGCTAAAAGAGCTTTTGTTAAAAGGGTTGGCGTAATAAGCATATGCTTCAGCCAATACCTTTTGATTAGCCTTGTCTTGTGCTTTCTTGCTTTGTGGTAATCTTTATTCTGTATTCACTGAGATATTTGAATGCTAATCAAAAAAAATCTCACCATCGAGGCATCAAACAAAGATCTACCACAGGTCCGACCGGTGGGGATACTTACCGCTATACCAACAAGGAAGGGTAATATATGAGAAGATGCAGTACCCAGAAGGTAATACAAAGAAGCAACATTCAGCGTATGGAGGTGTAAACAGCTGAAAACAGAGTTGAATCCGACCTGATAATAAATCCACAACGTCCACGGATCACTCTATAGATAGACAGAGAGATACTTTATTGATCCCACAAGAGAAATTATGGTGTTACAGCAGGAGGATCAAAAGAATAAAGAATTAAAATTTTATATAAATACAACAATGATTAAAACAAAAAATCCCCAAAGAAAATAAAAATCAGGTTAAGTTAAAGGAAACGTAAAAGCACGACTGAGAGCAATTTCAGAACAAGCAAGAAGCACTCAGAGTGCAAACCTCTACTATGGCCTTCAATCCGTAGGCAGTATTTACTTTTAAGGGAATAGTGTCACCTAAGTGGTGAACAGTAAGAGGATAAACAAGTTTTAGTAAAAACAAAGGTAGCATTATGTAAAACAGGAACTGATCTGTTTGGAAGATGTTCAGCAACACTAAGAAATAAACCAGGTGAAAACCCACAGGCGCTCATTTAAGCACACCTGTTCTTTGATGGAATGTTATCGCTTTCTGTCAATCACTCTGTGGCCAAGTACCTTATAAAGGCACTTAATTTCAGCCTTACACCATTTGGCAAAGGCCTAGTGCTGTCACTTTACACAGCCTGATTGACACGCACACACATTCTGAATTCACCTCTTCAGAATGAGGAAACTACAGTTTTTTATAAACCGCATGCGGAGTTGAGAGTTACAGACATTCAGACTTCATGTGGCCTTCATATTAGCTCAAGAACAGTGCAAAGAGAGCTTCAACAACAACACTCAAGATAGAGCTTATGATATCTTATCACTGCAGTCAGCCTCTCTGATACTCTAGCTAGGGTCTCTGGACTGTCCCTCTGTCTGATTTTAAAACGTGAGGCGAGGTTTGCTGTGATTCTGTGATTTTTATTCATTTATTTTGTTTTTATGATTTCATTCTGCTAAAACACATTTTTATACATTCTATTTCTAGCTTTCTGGGTTTTTTTTTTAATATGCAGCCATTTGCATCTCTGGAAGTATGTATGTATGTTGGAATGAATGTCTGACTGCGTGATGAAATATGTGTAATTATCTGTAATGTGTGGCTTTTATTTAAACTGTGAATAACTGTAACTCTGTGTTTTGACGAGTGCTATACAAATAAAGCTATTATTATTTGTGATTGTTTATATCTTTATCATATGTAGAGATTTTTTTGCTGGCAGTCAGATGCAAGGAGCAGACAGTCGGTGGGGCCCTTGAAGGTGGTGTTTTTCGCATGTAAAAAGAATATAGTGTTCAAAGAAATTGAATGAAAACTTTTTAATCAGACTATACTGTCAAGTCTATGAAACTTCTGGGATATTGATCTGGTCAGTTAAGTAGCCAAAGAGGTTGATAATCAATTTTAGCTGCTTTGGTTTTTGTTGGAGAGTAATTCATGTGCGTATGGTGAATGAATCAGCTTGCTTGATGGTAGAGAATAGAGCTGAAGTATACTAGGAACTAGGAGAAGCACAAGGAAATTACAGACTGGAATTGAACCACAAACTTTCCAGTTAGTAAGTGACCTGCTCTACCACATGAGCTACAGGAACCCCTTGTCATTGTCGTGAATGTCATGGAGAGAGTGCATTTCAACTGAGAATGTTGTTGGTGTATCATACTCTTTGCTCACTTGGCCAATTCTATCAACCATTATGAGTGATTAAAAAAGCAAGGGACTGGTGTATCCTGCCCGGAAAAGGGTTATCCGGGCTCCACCCTGGAGCCATCCTGGGGAGGGAGCATGGCAGAGGGCACCTAGTGGTTGGGCCTTAGTCCATGAAGCCAAGCCATGCGCAGCCCTAACAAGCTACATGAGCCTGCCCTCATGTGGGCCCACTACCCATAGGAGGCACCATAGGGGTTGGATTATTGTGTATTGATTGGTGGTCAAGAGCAGGGGCTTTGGTGGACCTATCCCTGCCTGTTGAGGCTGGCTGTTGGGACATGGAACCTGTGTTGAGGAAGGAGCCTGAGCTAGTGCTTGAGGTTGAGAGATAGATACTAACTAGATATGGTCGGACTTACAGTTTGGGCTCTGTCTCCTGGAGAGAAGCTGGACTCCAGTCTGGAGTTTCCCTTGGCTTCATTCCCGCCCCCTTTTGTGAGTGTGGACGCATCCTCTCTTTGCTCTTCAAATGCTTTGCTTCTTTTATTGATTTTTATTGATTTTTATGCTGATTTTTTCCCTTTTTTCTGTATGAGCTTACCTGCGAGAGCTTCTGGACACTTATAGATCATTAGGACTAAAGTGTTCTTAACAGAAACAGCAACATTTTTAGTTACCTTATCCTCAGCGCTCCGTGTGTCTGTGGCCTAGACACAGCTGAAGCCTGATTACAGCGTCTGGACTCCAAACAGCCTCAATAGCCTGGAAAGGTGCTAACCACTAGGCTAACTAGCAACAAGATGCCTTCCCTCTCCACGGATGACTACCACAAACTCCTGCAGAAGATTGCAGTACTGGAGACAAAAATTCATCGCTTAGAAGTAAATGTGGAGGTAAATGGACTGTGTGGAAATGAAACAACCTTGCCTTTGATTCAAAGCAATGGCGATGAGCAAGCTAGTACACAGCTAAGGAGCACAGATAACATGACCAAGAAAGTAGACTCTGTGCATTATTATAAATCATCAAGCGATAATCCCCCCTTGGACTGTCCTGGTGCAAAACCAAGACATAAATCATGTCTCCTGGAAGGGGGAGGACGTATCACAGGCAGAGTACAGCGAGCTGAAATCTCTGAAACCGACTGGCCTTCACTTCCTACGAGACAGAGAAGCTCTTCTACCCCTGTATACGGGAGGAAACAGGACTGGACAACCGTGAATAGGAAGGTTAACAACAAACCTCCCAAACAACTGAATGTGAAACTGCAGAACAGATTTGCTCCACTAGCAAAGGACCCTGGATCTATATCGGACAACCATCCATCTAAAAGTAGCGAAGTAAGGTCTGAAAATCTGTTGAAAAGTAAAAGGCCACAGGGAAAGCTAAAGGCTAGGCCTGAAACTCTGATTGTGGGTGACTCTGCCATAAAGGATGTACAAAGGATGTGCGGTAAGAACACTAAAGTCCTCTGCTTTCCTAAGGATATGGTCAACAACCTGAAGGAGAGAATTCTTCAGATTGCAGATGAATATCCAACTGTGACAAATATTGTTCTGCATACAGGGTCAAATGATGTGTCCAAACAACAATCGGAGGTTCTGAAACGGGACTTTACTGGATTATTAAATACTGTAAACTCTCTGAATGCAGCTGTACCGCCCGTCAGAGGAGGAGACGAGAGATTCAGCAGATTGTTTGCACTGAATAAATGGCTTATATCAGCATGTACTGACCACTCAGTGCATTTTATCAACAACTTTAATATTTTTTGGGAACGCAGGCATCTGTTTAAAGCAAATGGATTTAATTTTAACAAGTCAGGGGTGAAACTGTTCACCTCCAACTTGTTCTATTCCATACGTCATCCATCTGTGCTTGGTGCCAAGGCTGAGATAAACGAGGAGTTATCTCATAAAGAGGAACAAACAGTACTCCAAGAACAGACAAAGCCCAGCAGAAACCTTGAGGAGGAGCTCCATCTGCCCCCACCCGGGAAGAGCCTCAGAAAGGAGAGACATCTGAGGCAAGAAGA
This sequence comes from Pelmatolapia mariae, assembly GCF_036321145.2. Classification (NCBI taxonomy): domain Eukaryota; kingdom Metazoa; phylum Chordata; class Actinopteri; order Cichliformes; family Cichlidae; genus Pelmatolapia; species Pelmatolapia mariae. The sequence goes on along the minus strand of NC_086242.1, from coordinate 22,238,220 downwards.
GGGGTCCCTATTTGCCTCCAACTCTCTCAACAACACCAACGACCAGGACCAGGGACCACGACCTTCCCCAGTCCCCCAAACCCCTGACAGGCCATCACCCTCCTCCCCCTCCCTTTCTCCCTCCTCCCCACACCTGAAATTCACTGAGGAGATGATGGAGCGGGTCAATGCTGGGCTCAGATCTACCCCCCGGCCCAATCCTTTTTTGTCCCCCATTAACCCCCCACCAGAGCAGCCAAAGGTTCGCCATCGAGCCCCGCCCTCAACAGAGCAATCAAAGTTACACTGCGCAGCCTCGCCCCCCTTAGTTCCTCCTTACCACCTTCATGCTCTGTCTCCACAGTCTGATGTGTGATGTGTGGAGGGTCCGGGCTGCGAGGATTATGACAGTGGTGACTTTTCCCAGGAGAAGCTGGGACCCTGTTTATTAGAAGGTTTTAAAATTTCTGTACTTTTAGGTGACAGAAGGAGACATGTGGCCTGGTCAAAACACAGAGAGCTGCACTCTAAAAGATCTTTAAATGTAGTAAACATACCTTATGTGCCACAGACTGCTCCCAAACACGAGGGGGCAAATAATACCTCTAAAACACTTAAGTTGGCTTTATTAAACGTTAGATCTTTAGCTGGGAAAACATTTTTAATTAATGATTTAATCACTGAGCACAGCCTTGATTTTATGTTTTTAACTGAAACTTGGTTGGACCAAAGTAACAGTGGAGCTGTTCTCATCGAGTCGACCCCTCCTAACTACAGTTTTATCAGTGAGGCCAGGGTGAGCAGGAGAGGAGGAGGGGTTGCTGTCTTATTTAATGAATCATTTCAATGTAAGCAGCTATCTCCTGGAAGTTTTCAGTCTTTTGAATATGTGGCTTTACAGCTGAAGGCCCCATCCAAAGTTGTGTTTCTTAATGTTTACAGGTCTCCCAAATACTGCACAGACTTTTTTAATGACCTCAGTGAACTGCTGTCTGTGATCTGTGTTGATTTCGACTGTGTAATTATTGTTGGGGATTTTAACATCCATGTGGACAACCCTCAGGACAAAGGGACTAAAGACCTGAGTAACACTCTGGGCAACTTTGGGCTGACTCAGCATGTAACAGAGGCCACACATAATAGAGGACACACTCTTGACCTACTGATCTCCAAGGGCCTGAGCATTTCAAACGTTACTGTGTCTGATGTGGGCCTGTCTGATCATTATTGTCTTTTCTTTGAAAGTAAAATCTCAGCCCACACAAATATATCGACAGCAGTGATCACAAAACGGTGTATAACTGAACACAGTAGTGAGATCTTTAACCAGGTCTTCCCATTAACACCTGACCTGTCCAGAGGTTCAGTCAATGAGCTCGTCAATAGCTTCAATGCTAAAATGTTAAATGTAATGGACACTATTGCTCCCATTAAGGTGAAGGTTATCTCTGGAAGGAAAAAGTCTCCATGGAGAAACTCCACACTGGTGAAAAATGAAAAAAGAGAGTGTAGGAAAGCTGAGCGCAGATGGAGAAAAACAAACCTCCAGGTTCATTATGACATCTATAAAGAGAAACTTCACAATTATAATTTACAACTGAGGAGTGCAAGGAGGTCCTACTTCTCTGACATCATCACCAAAAACAGTCATAATGCTCGGGTCTTATTTTCTACAGTTGACAGGCTAACAAACCCTCCTGTGTCAGTGGCAGCTGAACTTTATTCGACCATGGCCTGCAATGACTTTGCCAAATTCTTCACAGAAAAAATCCAAAAGATTAGACAAGCAATTGGTACATCAACAGCAGATCCAGGACATGTACTGTGTCCACCAAAAAACTGTTTAAACACCATCAAACAGTTTCACCCTATTAACAGCAAAGACCTGGAGGACATCTTAGGTCAACTGAACTCCTCCTCTTGCTGTTTAGATGTCCTGCCAACAAGTTTTTTCAAAAAGGTCTCAAAGACTTTGGAGTCAGACCTGTTACAGATCGTAAACTTTTCTTTAACGTCAGGTGTGTTTCCAGAACCACTAAAAGCTGCTGTAATAAAACCTATACTGAAAAAGGACAATCTTGACAAGACACAAATGAATAACTACAGGCCGATCTCAAACCTCCCATTTTTAAGTAAGATCATTGAAAAAGCAGTTTCTCAACAGCTCAATTACTTCTTAACACAGAATAACTGCTATGATGCCTTCCAGTCAGGTTTTAGACAGAACCACAGCACTGAAACCGCTCTGACCAAAGTGTTTAATGACATATGTCTGAATACAGACAGTGGAAAAATGTCAGTCTTAGTTTTACTGGATCTCAGTGCAGCATTTGATACAGTTGACCACAACATATTACTCAAACGACTGGAGAACTGGGCAGGTCTTTCAGGAACTGTACTAAACTGGTTCAAAACATACTTAGAAAACAGGAAATACTTTGTATCAATAGGTAACTTCACATCTGAGCAGAGAAGTATCACATGTGGAGTTCCCCAAGGTTCCATCTTGGGACCCCTTCTGTTTAACATTTACATGCTCCCACTGGCACAGATTATAAAGAACAACAAAATAAACTATCATAGCTACGCAGATGACACACAAATATATATCACAATGTCACCAGGAGACCGAGGCCCTGTACAGGCTCTTGGTAAATGCATTGAGGAAATTAATGACTGGTTGTGCCACAATTTTCTCCAGCTAAACAAAAACAAAACTGAAGTAATAGTCTTTGGTGCCAAAGAAAAACGATTACAGGTCACCAGAGAACTTCAATCTATACACCTAAAAACCACAAACCAGGCGCGAAATTTGGGTGTAGTGATGGATGCAGACCTAAACTTAGAAAAACACATTAAGACAATAACAAAATCAGCTTACTATCACCTCAAGAATATTTCAAGGATAAAAGATCTGATGTCTCAACAGGACCTGGAAAAACTAGTCCATGCATTCATCTTTAGCAGGCTTGATTACTGTAACAGCATCTTTACAGGTCTACCTAAAAAATCAGTCAGACAACTACAGCTCATTCAGAACTCTGCTGCTAGAGTCCTCACTAAGACCAAAAAAGTGGACCACATCAGTCCAGCTCTGAGGTCTTTACACTGGCTGCCTGTCTGTCAGAGGATAGACTTTAAAGTTCTGATGCTGGTCTATAAAGCTCTGAATGGTTTAGGACCAAAATACATCAGTGACCTCCTGACCCAGTATGAACCTTCCAGATCCCTCAGGTCATCTGGATCCGGTTTTTTATCAGTTCCCAGAGTCAGAACCAGACACGGAGAAGCTGCATTCAGCTTTTATGCTCCATATATCTGGAACAAACTCCCAGAAAGCCTCAGATCAGCTGAAACACTCAGTTTATTTAAATCCAGGTTGAAGACTCACCTGTTCTCAGCTGCTTTTGAATAAAGCACCAAATCCACACTTTTAAGCTTAAATTTCAAAACTTACATTTTAACTACTGACTTTATCTACTGTTCTGATTTTATCTACTGTTCTGATTTTATCTACTGTTTTGATTTTTGATTTTAAATACTGTTTTGTTTGTTTGTTTGTTTGCTTGCCTTAATCAATTTTAAATCATGCTTTTTATTTGTTTTTGCTTTTAATGTCTCTGTAAAGCACTTTGAATCACCTTGTTGTTGAATTGTGCTATATAAATAAACTTGCCTTGCCTTGCCTTGCCTTGGTGAGAGGACTGTAGTTTCCACTTATGTGCTGAACGGCAGTTCAGAGTACCCAGTCTTCTTGGAATCATTTGGTGGGGTGCTCGAGGGTGCTCCATCTGATGACTCTGTTGTCTTACTGAGCTTCAAAACTTACATGTGCAATGACACAGAATGATGATCTGTTCCTGAGTCACTGACAAGAAAATCCTCTCAAATGATTTGTTGCTCTCATGGTCCTACACTTTCCTAACAATTAAAACAAGAAAAAGTTTTATCTTCCAGCAGGGAATTGAACCCTGGTGTCTCACATGCTACTCTAGTAAGGCGTGCCCCATCATGAACAGCTACAGTACTAAATTTAACCACAACAGTGGACACTTTGAGAGGCTGTTTCATTTATATACACCTTTGTGTGTCAGGTTAGACATCAGACAGCGCTCCTTTGTGGTCAGAGAGGGTATTACATCCATACTAAAACGAGCCACCATAGATAATTTAAGGATTAAGAAATCTGGGTTTGTTCAAAATCACTACCCTTTCATCTTGTTCGTGGCCAAAAGTGTCCACCAACAGATTAAGTCTGTAATTTTTATTATTTTTATGTTTTTTTGCCATTTTTTCTGCATAAAGCTTTTAACTAACTTCAGTTCTTTTCATAAATATAATTTTATATATTTGCAGTGCTACTGGAATTTCTTGTATTATTAATAGTAGAGTCTGGGACATGTAATTGATTCACATCAAAATTGATTATAATTTTTGTTATTTTTGTGCAGGGAGAGCAAAATCATAAAAACTCCCTCTCAGCTTGTTCGTGGCCAAAAATTGCCACTCCTTGTTTACGTTCACAAAATGCTATAAAATTAATATATATTAAAACATTCTTCTACTTTCATTGGCTTGATTTTTTTTAATTAGCACCAGTCCTAGTCATGAAAACCAAAATATAATTCAAATTCAGAAATTATACCCTTTGAATACCAGTCAGATTATGTATTATTTCTACGTTTTGGGGGGAAAATAACAATAAAGTTCACATTTTCTCATCATATGAATGATGAAACCTAATATTTTTTTTATCATCATTGCAGGTCAGTACCAGTAACAATGCTTTATTTTATTTTATTTTATTTTATTTTATTTTATTTTATTTTATTTTATTTTATTTTATTTTATTTTATTTTATTTTATTTTATTTTATTTTATTTTGGATGAATGGCCAAAAACAAAAGGGCAGCACGGTGGCACGGTGGTTAGCACTGTTGCCGTACAGCAAGAAGGTCCTGAGTTCAATTCCACCATCATGCCGGGGTCTTTCTGTGTGGAGTTTGCATGTTCTCCCTGTGTTTGCGTGGGTTCCCTCCGGGTACTCTAGCTCCCTCTCACCGTCCAAAGACATGCAGTTTGTGGGGTAGGTCAATTGATTAATCCCACTCCGTGGGAGTGAATGTGAGTGCGAATGGTTGTCTGTCTCTGTGTGTTAGCCCTGCGACAGACTGGCGACCTGTCCAGGGTGAACCCCAAAAAGAAAATCACACATGGTGTGTTAGTAGCCAGAAAGGCAATTTAATGACCATTAAAATGATCAAATTTTATAGTTCAGTGTGTGTTATAGTTCCTGTGTGCGTCCTCATTAGCAGCAAAATGTACTAACCACAGTAGAGTGGTTTTTGTAGGAACACTTTCCACACCTGGTGCAAGGGGCTGCTGTTCCAATCCTGGAGGTGTGCCTTTTGCACCTTCTTCTCATTTTGTTGGTGGGGTGTGGGTCACACTGTGGTTCAGTCTACTGTAGCTTGAGATCAATGGCAGAAGTGGCTGAGAATCGGGGACAAGGCCGTCTTGCAGTTGTTGAGGTCACCAGCATGTGCCCCAGCTCTTCCAGGATCACCCTTCATTTGTGGGTTGTAGAGGACACCCCCACTTCAGTGAAGTTGTTTCCGGCGGGACAAAGGCATCGTATCCCAAGACATCCAGGAGATTGGAGAAAAGAGCAAGCAGCCATCAGTTAGTTTTCTTTCAACAATTCGAGGTGCTAACATCCTCTCTAAGTTAGCTGTATTTGTGCCTATTGTAGTCCAGGATTGCTTCCTCTATTCCCCATCACTGACTGTTGGTTCCCTGTGTGTTGCTGTCAAAAGAAGCACATTCCTCTGTTGCTTTGGCATGTGGGATATCACCGTGGTAGTTTTGGTGAAACCAAAGACAGACAAAATCTTCCTCTGGGTTGTTTCCCCTGTGCCAGTTTTCATCTGAGGAGTTCCTCTGCCAAGGTGACCGAAGTAAAGACGTTGTCCTTGGAGCTCCTCTGTCACTTGGAGCCTGAACCCCTTTCCCTTTTTTTACTTCCTGAGAACTTCCAGTGTTGTCATCCAACATGCTATGTATTGCTTTATTCTGGTGTAGGCTCACATTTCCACTTCATCTATAATCCTCCAATCTTTACACCTTTGCCTCCCGTGCAGGTTTGTAAGGGTGCAGAGCAGCTAAAAGATCTCCTTTGTTATAAAAAAGTCAGAAGTAGATTTCAGGCTGCTAATGCAGGGGACTGCATAAAGGGTGAGCCCTGGTTTGATATCAGTGGGTACTGGATTATAGAGCAGTCTCTCTTCAGTAGTGGGACCCACATGGTTTTCCCTTCATGAGGGATCCACTCAGTCGCCGGCTCCTCGTTCTCAGAAAATGCTCCTACGTTCTTTTCCATCAGCTGCTCGGCCTCCACCCCCATGCCCCCAACCCCAATCCTCCCCCAAAGAAGAGGATTCAGGCACTGGCTAATACTCATCATCAGTGGTGATGCAGTCAGCCTCTTTGGAGATTGTCCCCTCATCTTCTGGAGAGGAAGTTTCTTCATCTTGGGCAGATGACTTTTCTTCAAGGGCAGAGGACTGCTTGATGTCCTTGCTCTCTGACCAGATCATACAGACAGTGCTTGAAGCAGTGATGACCTTCTTGCCATATTGCCAGAATAAATTATCTGGAAGCTGTTAGGCTTACTTACAGCAGTAGCACTGTCTGCACCTGCATAAACTCCAGGACATGTTTACAGACAGTGTTTGTTGTAGTTTGCCCTGCAGGTTTGAATTCTGCAAAATGTCCTGTGATTGGGTTTTGTTTGTGTGTGTGTGTGTGTGTGTGTGTGTGTGTGTGTGTGTGTGTGTGTGTGTGTGTGTGTGTGTGTGTGTGTGTGTTTTCGAGAGTTAATATTTTGGGTAAGGTATCTTTTTATGAAAAGTACAAGAGTAAAATTGCTTTTAGCATTTGCTTCAAAGCTTCAAAGTTTGACTGGGAACCTCAAAGCTCAATAGCCTGCATCAACAGAAATTCACTGCAACCTATGTAATATTTGATGCGTCATAATTTTTCCAGTCTATCTTGCAAATACATGTTTGTGCTGCAATGTCATGCACAAACACAAACTATTAGATCCTTAAGATCAAACCTATGTCAAAATTGTTTCATTCTTTTGGTCCATTGGAGTGCAGTAAGCCATCAAACGCTGCTATTGTAAACTAAGAATATTACATGAAATTGCTTGTTTGGCCAAAAATGGGTAAATGATGTCATTTGGTAAAAAAAACATTAAAAACTACAATTTTCATGTGTTGAGTTTAGAATGAAAGCAATTTTACCTAAATTGCATGATTTAGTAATGCCAATAACAAGGAATCAAAAAAGGTGTTTATAATGGGTTTCAATTGGCCAAAAATGACCATGATAGAGCCAAGAGGAACAATTTGATGTATAGTGTATATTATTGATATATTTAAGGAGCTGAAGTTAAGAATTTTAAAATCTGAAAAAAAAATCGAGACCCTTGGGAAGTTTCATTCCATTTGTATTAACACAGCGAAAATGGTTGAAAAAACCACCATAGAGCCCAGAGGGTTAAGAAAGTTTAAGAAACTTGAGGGAGTGAGATTAACAAATACATGTAACTACAAAAGAAAAAAACTGGAGAGAATAAGAGAAATGATGCAGGGTTTAGCTTTGTGAAACTTTTTTCAAACACGTTTCATTATTATGATGCAAATGTTAATAATGTAATAAAACACTTAAACAAAAAATTCAAGGCATAAGAAATTAATAATGCACGCACACACAATTAATAATATGTTAATAGTATTCTATATTAATATTAAATATATTTGAGAGTTAATATATATTAAGAATCCAAGAAATACTTGTTTTCTAATAATACCGATTTTGTGATATTGTAATTAATATAAAGTACTTTTCTTCCAAACACAAATATTGGTCTAACAAACGAAACATCTCGAAAAATCTGTGATTATTTTATTTGCAAATAACCGGACGTACAAACCTTTGCGTCACAGCTGTATGTTATAAATAAATCTTCGACCACTGACCAAAAACAGAGAAGATAATTGAGTAAGTTGGTATCTTCCCTGATGAATAACTTAGTGGCGTGATTATATTCTGAATTTCTTACATTAGAAAAGAGTATTGATAAAGTTATTACACATATGATAGGTATCGGTTTTGATTTCCAGATCGATTTTTATTTCTTCCACTTCTACCGTAATAACCGAACAGAGCCAGTCAGTTGGAGGCTGACTCTGAGTCAGCATAGGATTAACCTCCACTGTCACTGTAGAGTTTTATACAGCTAAATAAGACCATTATTGATGTCGCAGCTACAAAAATAAAAGTTTTTAAAGAACACAATGATAAAAATTAAAATTAAATAAAACTGGGTTTATAACAAGGAGTCGTTTTGGGGACACTTTGTTTTATTTTATCGGTCTCTTATCCTATCGGTATTACGGTAGGATCAGGCCACACCCCTACATATGTTGGGTTCTCTGATTAGATTACTGCTGTCACGTGACCCGACAATAGCGGAAGAAGAAGGCTCGACCGCAGAGAGAAGGTAAGGAAATAAACAAAATAAAGACTGGTCGTTTTAACGGGGAAAACTCCCGGTAGTGTTTTTACTTCCCGCACGTGTACAGAGCCTGGGGCTCGCTGTTGACGGACCCGGTGTTCGGGCTCGGTTTGGACGGTAGGTTTACTCAAGTGACGCGTTTTTTTTGGTTGTTCCGGTTCGTGTCGACAGAAAGCGAAAATAAGACACGAACAGATCGAACAGATACCGGATCGATAACCAGCCCAGAGGAGCTCGTGCGGCACGGGGTCAGCAGGTAACCTGAAGTGTGATGGCCCGCAGGTGGAAGCGTTCAGCTGTGTTCGTGTTTAACCGGAAACCGTAAACAGTAAGCACAAACAAAGGTTAAAGACGTCACCGTTTGTCCGGTTACGACCCAAAACCGGCTGAATAACCTTCATGTTGCGCGCACTTTTACCTTTTTCTTGTTTCAGGCCTCAAACGGGAATTTCCCAGCAGCTGCCGTGACGTCACGACGCAACCAGTGACGCAGCGAAAAAACATCTTTTTAAACTTTTATTTATTTTTTTAATATTATTAAGTGGCGGGAGTGTTCCAACCAGGTGCTTTTTATTTATTGATTGATTTATTATTGATATGTACAGCAGTTTAACACTATCACTTTATCAGTTATTGATTAGTTGTTTCTGCTGAATATTGATCTATTGTTTTTGCTCTTTATCGATTAGCTGTTTGTGGACTCTACACCACAGCCACCTAATGGATACATCTTAGAAACAACTGATCAATATAACAGCTGAACAGTGTAGATCAGAAATACCTGACCCATACAAACCACAAACAACAATCAATGGATGCCACAAATACAGATCAGTATACACCGGAATGCCCAGTCAGTATGGATGATTTGTTCACTACTGTTTAGTACTGATGACTTGATTGTTGATTGGCTGTTTCTGGTTTATATTGATCAGAGTCTCTAGTGTGTATAAACTGGCTGGTTATGCTGTATATTGATGAGTACTGATTGACAGGCCCTTAGTTTTTTAAAGTAAGACTAACATGGTTCTAAAAGAAAATAGACTCTCAGAAATGCCTCAGATTTTCAAAGTAAAGGCCCTCAGTTAGGGTCTATCATACTTTAAGTTGCCAGATTTTCAAAATAAAAATCTGCTTCTTACTGTATCGGTAACAACTGCTGTCTTCTTTTTAGCTAATCTATTTACCTCCAAGTGTTTTAGCAGTAAACTCGACTGATCAGGTTGTGTTGTGTATTGATCGTTGTTTCCCTTGATGTTGATCAGTTTGTGCTGTGTCTGCAGGATCACCCGCAGCCTTCAGGATGCAGAGCACCGCCAACTACCTGTGGCTGATCTCAGACCTGCTCGGTCAGGGGGCGACGGCAAATGTTTACCGTGGACGGCACAAGGTATGTCGCCATGCCAGCTGCGAATTGTTTTTCTCTCTGGAAATACAGAAACACTCCGTGAAGATACCAAGATATTTTTCTTCTGGTTTTGATCCCCTTTTTCAAAGTCTTTCAGCAATATTTGAGTTCAGAACTGATGGTAGACAGCAGATAGATATTGAGTGTTTCCCCTGATTGCAAAGGGGAAACATTCAGGTCTTCTTACAGTTTATGGTTTAACATGTCAGAGTGAGAGGCTCATATGTTGTTTTCACCTGCTCAAACCTAAAGATGTCACCTGGACACATTCCAGAAAGCAGGTTTAACAAACTCTGAACCTGAACTCGGAGTTTCGGTTCTACAAAAGCCGATCAGAGTTTGTTTTTGTCCTGAGTCACAAAATCCACAATTATCCATTATTATCCACAGTTAACGAATAACAAGTTAATAGTGGTGCAACGGATCAAAAATCTCACGGTTCGGATCGGATCACGGTTTTAAGTGACGGATCGGATAAATTTTTGGATCAGCAAAAAAAGAAAAAAGACAAAAATTGAACATTTAATTATTTACTTATTGAAGTATTTTTTGCCTGTTAAAAACATTCAACTCAAGACTCATTCCACGCAATTATTTAAAAAAAAATTATGGTACAATTAGAGCTGGGCGATAGAATGATAACGATATGTATTGCGAAATAACTTTTTCTCGATAGAAAAAATAAACTATTGCGATAGGCCTCATCTCGCTTGTCCTCTTAAAAAAAAGAAAAGAAGAACAGCCAATCCAAATTAAGTAGCGCAGAGCCGAACCAATCACAGCCGCAGCGTCACGTCACGTGACTTGTTACGTACAGCACAAGTGCCAAGCCGCACATGTGTATTTGTTTGGGAAGCAGCCAGCCGCCGTGCCGCCCGGGTAATGGAGGAAATGAGTGTGCCGACTAGAGAAAAATCAACCGAGAGCGTGAGCGAAGGTTACCGAAGAGAAAACAGATGATGGTTCCAATTCCGGAGAGATTGTCGAACGGAAGGGCCATAGAAGTTCCGTAGTGTGAAGGTATTTTGGCTATTTCAAGTCAAAAAACAGAGTAGCGCGCACTGTAAATTGTGCCGAAAGCAAGTCTGGAAATACAATAAACCGGTGCATGCTCAATCTCTGACTGAAAGCGCTAATTCGTCATTCGGCTTTTGTCAGACTAAAGTAACTGTTAAAACTGTTTGAAAAGCTAAGCTATACAACAAAGAGATATTGAGAATTTCCTTTTAGTTCTCAGTTTATTTGATATTGACAAAAGTTAGTCAATTTTGTCTGTTCTTCTGTAAAACAAACTAAGATTTATTTTTAGAATTAATATTTTGTTTCTAAGTGGAATTGACAATTTAGTAGTCTGTTTTGTTTGTTCTATTTTGAAACTTAAACGCTTTAGCGGCTGCCTTTTGTGTAGTTTGCAATATTTGCCTTTATTTATCTGAAACTGAAGTCTCATGTTCCTTAAGTACATCTACCCTGTTGAACTTATTATGGGAAATAAATATTTAAATCAAAATAAGCTGCTGATTATTTCACATTTTACTTGTGAGCAACGGCACATTTAAATCTTACAAATATAGTTATTTGGCTTATATTGTGATATATACCGTTAACGCCTGAAATGAAAAAAACATATCGTGATATGAAAAAATCTTATATCGCCCAGCTCTAGGTACAATATAGGGCAGTACAGGTCTGTATCTACCACTCAATTCAATTCAATTCAATTTTATTTATAAAGCGCCAAATCACAACAACAGTCGCCTCAGGGCGCTTTATATTGTAAGGTAGACCCTACAATAATACATACCGCTCATTGTATCGCACTCCGCTGTGATATAATGAGCTGTCACGGTCACGTAGCTTTCCGTTGCCCTGGAGGTCCACTCATTTGTAGTAGTTAGGGCAACAGAAGATGCCTGGGACAGTTCAGCCATAACTTTAAACTTTTCCTGCTCATACATGCTTGGAACGATCTTGCCACTAAAGTAGACGCGAACGTGATATCATAGCGTGGCTCAAGCACGTTCATCATAGTTTAAACCCCTTGTTTTGCACAACGGAATACGGCCACCCGTCTGCAGCTAAAAACCCCAATAGCTTTTGTAATAGCTTTAGCCCGGTCGGATTGGGCAGCAAAGGGCTGCTTAAATGCCGCAAACTCCTCTGCTCCTCCACTTGGACCGCTAGCGCTGGCCATAACTATCGCTTGACAGACCCACCACGTGCACCATACACATACTTTTTTTTTCTTCTTTTTCGAATCTTCGGATCACGTGTGTGCCGAACCGTGGAGTGGGATCGGTTCGGATTGTGGATCAACCGTGATCCGTTGCACCACTACAAGTTAACATTAGTTTCTTGTTTGTAAAGACGTGAAAGCTCTCATATGAGCTTTGATTCCGACTGAAAAAGAGCCAGGCAGCTACTTCTGCATGAGGGGCGGAGTCATTGACTTCACAGTCTGTTACCCTGGTAACCTCATCTCGGGGTGAACAAACTCAGTCTTTACTAAACCTGCGTCATTGATCTTCACACCGATGTTGATCTCATTTATTTATTCCAGGTTGAATTCATTCATAAAAACTTTGTTGCTGTGCAGAAAAGTTTCTCCTTTTCAGATCTGAATAATTTAATCTGATGTCGGGTTGAGTTTCGTGTCTGAGCTCAGTTTGTGCTTTAAACTCTTCACGCTGCCTTCAGCCTGCAGACTACGCTGAGGGCAAATTTCTCCCAGAATATTTATGGTCCTTCTGAGTTTCACCTCTTTTAAAAACAAGTTTTATTTAAAAAGTGATGATTCTTGAGTTTAACGTACACGTCTGTGTGTAGAAAACCGGCGACCTATACGCTGTCAAGGTGTTCAACAACCTGAGTTTTCTGCGGCCGCTCGATGTCCAGATGAGAGAGTTCGAGGTGCTGAAGAAACTCAACCACAAGAACATCGTGAAGCTGTTCGCTGTGGAGGAGGAGGTCGGTAACTTCATGTTTTATTCTTACTGAGAATATTTAGTCCTAGCAAGAGAAAGATCCCTGATTTGATCCCAGGAGGAAACGGGAATCTTTCAGAAATAACATGCAGAGGTACCCTCTGTGGATAAAGGAGCAGCTGAAAGTAGCTTTTTAGCTTTTTAATGGAAGAAAACTCAAGCTACGGGTGGATTCAAACCAGGACCTTAGCCCAATAATACTTATTACTGGGATGTCTTTCCAAATCTTTATCAGTAACTCCCAGTTTTCCCCAAGTTTTTTTTTCTTTTTGTGAAAATTTTGCATCAATTTTTAGAACAGGAAAAAAAAAGATAATAAATGTGAGAATGAAAAATCTGCTCGAGCGAAAAGGTTAGCTAGGGCTGTTACACATCTGGGCCCAGATGTGGCCCAGTTTTTTGGCCCACATTTGGGCCTGGCTGTTGTCGTTGATTCAGGTCGAGTCTACATGCTTTAACGCAGCTTCAGGTTCATCTTATATGAGCCAGATGTCAGGTATGTCGCGACTTTTTGGCCACATCTGGCTCACACAATACCTGTGAGCGCCATAACTGAGCTGAAAGGCCCAAAAGTGTCTGAATGAAGTGAAGCCGTGATAAAGAGCTCAGCTCCACTCTGCCAGACAGAAACCTCTGAAGGTTTGACCCACGACTCATACTCAGTGTGAAAAAGAACCTGTCAGATGAATGAAGGCGAGCACAAGGATGAGGTATTGCCACTGTGTCCTTGTGCTCGGCTTCATTTATTTGTTCAGCTGTAAGTTTACAGAAAACTTTTCCTCATAACAGAGTTTATTCAGCTGTAAATGTGAACAATATTGAGCAGAATTTGCGAGTGTTACCTGCTCTTTATAGTTAAGTTATATTTAATTAAAAAAGAAGAAAATATTATTTTCTTTTTTCATGTTGTTGATCTTCAAAACTTTGAAAGCTGCCACTAAAGAGTCCCATCATCATAAAATTGGTTTATAGCCCAAAACAAGAAGGAATATTTCCTCTAATGTAAGAGGAGGAAAAGAAGATGGAGCCTAAAAAACAGAAAGAAGAGTGAAGTCCTAAATATTTAAATTAAAGACAAAAATATAACATTTTTTATGACATAAATCTGACAACAACATTCAGATTTCACATTTTTTAGTTTTTAATGTAAAGATTCAAATTATGTGGTTATTAAAAGAGTTTTGCAGATGTTTGTTTCAGTAAATAAAACAAGTAATTAGAGTTTTTTAAGCCCTGAATTAGCCTGTCGGGCGCTTCTACCTCCTGACTCTCAGCTCCAGCTTTAGTTTCAGCTTTTAGGCTCAGTTTATGTGGTTCTTCAAAGTGAATTCAAACTAAACTAACATCTAACATGTAAAAACTGACCAAAACTAACTGAAATTATATTTTGTAGCTGAGAAACAATGTTGACATCTTTAAGGAGAGTAAAAACATCCTTCTAACGTCCTCCTCCTCCTCTCAGTCCAACACCCGTCACAAGGTCCTGGTGATGGAGTACTGTCCCTGCGGGAGTCTCTACACTGTCTTGGAGGAGTCGTCCAACGCGTATGGACTCCCCGAGGACGAGTTCCTCATTGTTCTCCATGATGTTGGTGAGGGACACATTTAACTGTGACACTCTGCGTTGGTTCCAGCCAATCAGGTTCTTTTAAATGTGAAATCTCGCTCTGAGAAGTTTCAGCAGTTAAAAGGAAGTCAAACACGAGTGATCAGTCCTCTCTTTAGATGTGGAAAGAAATGCATATAAATGGTTCAATATGGAGACTGAAACTCTCTCTGATTGGTTGTTGTGTCCCCTTCAGTGGCAGGTATGAACCACCTGAGAGAGTACGGCATCGTTCACCGGGACATCAAACCGGGAAACATCATGAGGGTGATCGGAGAGGACGGACGCTCCGTCTACAAGCTGACCGACTTTGGAGCGGCGAGAGAGCTGGAGGACGACGAGCAGTTTGTGTCTCTGTATGGCACTGAGGAGTACCTGGTCAGCAAAGCAAACGCACGCAGTGAACAGGAACTGTAGATAAAAGATGGCAGCATACACAAACATGCCAGTGAGTGATGTCACAGCTGGTGCAGCTGCTGCTGAGTAACTCTTCTTCATATGTCTCTTATGCAGCACCCTGACATGTACGAGCGCGCTGTGCTGAGAAAAGACCACCAGAAGAAGTACGGTGCCACGGTGGACCTGTGGAGCATTGGCGTCACGTTCTACCACGCCGCCACCGGCAGCCTTCCCTTCAGACCGTTCGAAGGGCCGCGCAGGAACAAAGAAGTCATGTGAGAGCTCGCTGTGACCTTTGACCCATTCTGACAGGAATTAGACTGAGCTGAAACTTACCCAGCTGTTTGTCTGCCTCAGGTATAAAATCATCACAGAAAAGCCGTCCGGGACGATCTCTGGCCATCAGAAGTGTGAGAACGGGAAGATCGAGTGGAGCACAGAGATGCCGGTGTCCTGCAGCCTGTCAAAGTACGAGACCCTCACACACCCTGATCATCATGCTCATGAACAAACATGTTGAGGGATATATGTGTGGAAATGTCTCGCCCTGTTGTTTCCTTCATGGTCACACACACAGATCATCACTGTCTCTGGTTTTGTTTCAGGGGTCTTCAGAGCCTCCTGACCCCAGTTCTCGCCAACATCCTGGAGGCCGATCAGGAGAAATGTTGGGGCTTCGATCAGTTCTTCGCTGAGACCAACGACATCCTGCACCGAACCGTCGTTTATGTCTTCAGCCTGCAGCAGGCCACGCTGCACCACGTCTACATCCATGAGTACAACACGTAAGCCTTGTGTGCCCGCACACCTGCTTTCTCAAACAGTCTGCGCGGTGTCTGAAAGCTGCTGTTCTTCATGTGCCCACAGGGCAGCGCTGTTCCAGGAACTGTTGTGCCGCAGGACCAGCATCCCTCTGCATAATCAGGAGCTGCTTTACGAGGGCCGCCGCCTCGTCCTCGACACCAACCGCCAGGCCAAGACTTTTCCCAAGACCTCCAGAGAAAATCCCATCATGCTCGTCAGCCGTGAGTCCGTCGCCACCGTGGGACTCATCTTTGAAGATCGTATGCACTTCCCTTTTTTTCTTCTTTCATGTTTAATAAAACCAGAATTGATGTGATGGGTTTTGTTCTGAGATATGTTGGTTAGAAACTGGACCTGATTTTGTTTTCACAGCCAGTCCTCCTAAAGTTCAGCCCCGCTATGACCTCGACCTGGACGCCAGCTACGCAAAGGTACTGAACTCACATCACCTTAGCTGTGAATCTGATTGGCCCAGGAAAAAAAAATAGTAAAACATTGCTAGTTTATACGGCCTGTTCAATTACAGGAGCTTAGGTGTGTCAGCATAAGAAATCAGGACGACTTCAGGATGAACTCTAACCCAGTAATCTTTCTCTAATTCACTCATCTGGTGACTTTTAAGAAAAAAGTTTATTTTAAACTCTTGCAAACAGATTTACAGAGTTACAAAGACTGAACTACACAGAATAATTCTGAACTATTTTTAAATAGATGCAGAACTGTTGCAGAGACTAGAAATGATTGCAAAGGGACTCTAAAAATAACCCCAAGACAGCTGGGATAGGCTCCAGCACCCCGTGACCCTGAAAAGGATAAGTGGAAGAGGATGGATGGATGGGTACAAACTACCACAAAAAAACCTGAAGCTTTTTGCAGAGGGACCAGCGTGAGCAAGTCTTTTTTCCTTCAGTCCCTCGATGCTCGCTGACCTTCCTCTTCCTGTTGTTCAGACTTTTGCAGGAGATGTCGGCCATTTGTGGAAAACTTCAGAGTCTCTGCTGCTTTATCAGGAGCTGGTGCGGAAAGGAGTTCGAGGTTTAATGTAAGCTCACATCACAAAAATCTTCACAGATATGGAGCTCAGTTGGTTTTCTCATGTGACGTCATCTTTCTTTATGTCTTTACTCATGCAGTGAGCTGATGAAGGAGGACTACAATGAGATTATGCGCAAGAAGTTGGAGGTTTTCCATCTGTGTAACTTCTGCACACAGATGTTGGAGAAGACCGAGCAGCTGTGAGTGAGGCCGTTAACCCGCACACTGCTCCTAAAGATGCATCACAAACGAACAAAGCCAGCGCCTGACCCTTAGATTAGCGAGATCAATGGCCTCAGTTCTAACTTATATAGATCCTAATGTCACATGATCAAGTTTCCACAACATAAAAATCTGTCATGTCTTAAAACAAGGAAACTCAAAACCGCTGCAGTGAACAACCAGCCCAAAGAGCCTCTTGCGGAGACTAGAAACAATGAGACTTGGAACTATCACCAAGTAGCACAAAGACACATGTAGTTACTACCAAAACACTAGACATTAATAAAAAAAACAACACAAAATATTATTGCCAAGAGACTCAAAACTTAAAACTATCACAAAGAGACTGAAGTCACCAAAGGGACTCAGAACAAGTATTGAAAGCATTTACTTCTGAGACTTAAAACTACTGCAAAACAAGTCCACAGAAACTTGACATTTAATAGTCTCAAGTTGTTTTTCCACCAACCTCGAATTTCTGTTTAAGACTGAACAAATCCACAAAGTCACTGTAAGCAACACTCTTAGACATTTATGGTCGCAGTTCTTTAGATCTGTTTTTCATAATTCAGCCTTCATTAACTGTTAAAAGTGAAATGTAATGCAGTGTTTGAATAATAATAATTTCCAGAGTGTAATCCTGAAAGTTTTGTTAATAACGCAATGTTCTCACCATGCTTTAGGTTCGAGGTGCTGATGCAGGCCAACATGCTGTCGTCAGAATACGACGAGATCTCAGACATGCACAAGAAGGTTCTCAGAGTGAGTGCTGGCGCTCTTTTCCTGTCTCTGTGCATCACATTTGTTATTCAGACATCTTTCTAACATGCTGCAGTTCTTTGTCTCTCAGACTCTCCAGATTTTTATCAGCTTGGTTCTTAAAACCTCTGAACGAGCTGAAACATAAATCCTCTTTTTTAATTTTATTGTAACCTGACAGTAATAATCTGAGAGAACAGCCACACTGAACTCTTGGTGGTGACTCTGAATTTGAGTTTGAGAATTGAAGAAGCCTTTGGATCCAGGAATGGTTTAAGAGGTCAAACTTAACAGCCGAGTAGGACTATAAGTAAAATGCTTAGTAGTTTTGTGATACTGACTCTCGGAAACACTTGATTTAAGAATTGTTGGTCACATGCTCACTTTAAAAACCTCCAGTATCACCATACATATGATATCATTAGAGTCTGAGGTTGTCTGTTAATTACGGTGCAGTTGTCTCAGACTGTGCCTTATTCCTTTCAACTGCTTTTAAAATTTTGGTGATTTTTCTTTCGTCCTGACGTAATGTTTCTGTGCAGATCTCCGGCTCTCTGGAGCCCATCGAACGTACAACACAAGACGTCAAGAGTAAATTTCTGCCTGGAGGCCTTCTGACCGACACTTGGACGCAGCAAGTTGGGACGCACCCTGAAGACAGGAAGTAAGTTTAAAAGAATAGGAAATAATAATGCAAAAGTGATGTGTGGTGATGCAGTGCGTGACGCTGGGCTTTTTCTCTGCAGTGTGGAGAAGATCAAAGTGCTGCTGGACGCCATCACCGCCATCTACCAGCAGTTCAAGAAGGACAAAGCAGAGAGACGTGAGTTCACAAACACGGCTGCAGATTCAGCTGTTTATCTGTGAAGGAAGAGTCATCGTTAAATCATGTTTCATTTAGAACAGCGTTCCCCAACCTTTTTTGCGCCACGGACCGGTTTATACCCGACAATATTTTCACAGACCGGCCTTTAAGGTGTCGTGGATAAATACAACAAAATAAAACTAGTACCGGTACCAAAAAAAAGAAGATTTATTCATAACACACGTGAAAAGACCCGGGAAAACCAAGTTAGTCGTCAGAATACGACAAGATCTCAGACATGCACAAGAAGGTTCTCAGAGTGAGTGCTGGCGCTCTTTTCCTGTCTCTGTGCATCACATTTGTTATTCAGACATCTTTCTAACATGCTGCAGTTCTTTGTCTCTCAGACTCTCCAGATTTTTATCAGCTTGGTTCTTAAAACCTCTGAACGAGCTGAAACATAAATCCTCTTTTTTAATTTTATTGTAACCTGACAGTAATAATCTGAGAGAACAGCCACACTGAACTCTTGGTGGTGACTCTGAATTTGAGTTTGAGAATTGAAGAAGCCTTTGGATCCAGGAATGGTTTAAGAGGTCAAACTTAACAGCCGAGTAGGACTATAAGTAAAATGCTTAGTAGTTTTGTGATACTGTTTCATTTAGAACAGCGTTCCCCAACCTTTTTTGCGCCACGGACCGGTTTATGCCCGACAATATTTTCACAGACCGGCCTTTAAGGTGTCGCGGATAAATACAACAAAATAAAACTAGTACCGGTACCAAAAAAAAGAAGATTTATTCATAACACACGTGAAAAGACCCGGGAAAACCAAGTTAGTCGTCAGAATACGACGATAAAAACGATAACAAAATAACGCTGAAAACTGATAAAAACCCTGAAAACCATACATTTCACACCTGAGCCTCAACTCTGGCGGCCCGGTACCAAACGACTCACGGACCGGTACCGGTCCGAGGCCCGGGGGTTGGGGACCGCTGATTTAGAACCAGTTTCACCTACAGTCTGCATCAGGGTCAAAACTTCTGTTGGTCTAAGGAGATTTATCGATGAGGCTCAGAGACAGAAAGCCTGCACACAGTTAGCTTCACGGCTGGTCCAACAGCACATGTATTTGTAGGAGTTTCCTCTTCAGAGCACCTAATAATTCTGGAAGATTATTTAAAGAAAACATAAAAACATGATTCACTAAGTTTTACAGCACACACTTTACTGCAGATTGTACCATATCAGCAGCTTTTATTTCATGCCCGATGTTGCTATGTGGCTGCTCATTTCTTCACAATTTGCACAATACCTGTGGTGTACTGCAAGGCTCAATTTTGGGTTCTATTTTATTTTCTACTTATTTGCTTTCGTCTTCCATTGCTATGCAGATGACACTCAGATTTACCTTCACAACCTCGCTGCTGTATTAAACTCTTTAAATGTCAGATGTTACGAAATATTCTGCACCTGCATAACAGAAAATCAGAAATCATTTCTATTTCTATTTCTTTCTTGAACAAAACAAACAAACTGAAACAAAAGTGATCCTCCATCAGTCGGAGTTTAAGACGTGGGATATGTGCAGCTCTCCTTGATTGTCATTGTTGAGCTGTTCTTTTCCGTTTACTGACAGCACACTTACAGTCTTCTGTTTAATAAAACCTTTTGTTTGCTGTCGAGGTTTACCAACAGTTATGATGACACGACACTGTCAAGCTGTGCTTAAAGCAAATGAACTGAAGGTTTTAGTTAATTTAAGACGATTTTAAAATCTTTTAAACCGAGAGCATGTCGCTGTCATGGGACTAAAAGTGAAACTTTAAATGGTTTGGTTTCATTTCTTCTGTTCAGGTCTGCCATACAACGAGGAGCAGATCCACAAGTTTGACAAGTAAGTTCCGGCATTGTCAGCTATGTGGATGTCCTCCGCCAGGCTCCGCCTTCTTTCTGACGCCATGTTTTTGTTTCTCTCTTACAGACAGAAGTTGGTCCTTCACGCGAGTAAGGCCAGGACTCTGTTCACAGACGAGTGCGCAATGAAGTACCGTCTTTTCATCTCCAAGAGCGAGGAGTGGATGAGGTAATGACAGGCAAGCGGGCAGCTGGGTCGTGACCCGAGCTCCTCTCGGCTTGGGTGTTGACGTTTTTCTGCGTTTTTTTTTTTTGTTTTGTTTTTGTTTTTTTCCAGGAAAGTTCATCATGTGAGGAAGCAGCTGCTAAACCTGTCCAGTCAGCTGATCAGCATCGAGAAGGAGGTGACCATGCTGATGGAGAGAGCCATCAAGGTAAACATTAAAGTGATTTCAGGTGCTGGACGGCTGACGCACGCGAAATCTGTCATCATAACTAAACACATTCGTTTACGGCCAGTTTCCCAGAATGAAGTCTGGAAGTGACAGAAACACGTGTCTGTTTGTTTGTCTTCCAGCTGCAGGAACAGCTGCCACAGAAAGTTCTTCCTCTGGTATCCAGTGGCATGAAGCCTCAGGCCTACCTGAGCCAGAACACGCTGGTGGAGATGACTCTGGGGTTTGTTTCCTCTCTATTGTCGCATCGTGTTGAGTTCCATCTGAAGCAGCCGTGAGTGCTGACTCAGTGCTTCTGTGTTTCAGGATGAAGAAGCTGAAGGAGGAGATGGAGGGAGTGGTCAAAGAGTTGGCAGAAAACAACCATTTCTTAGAGAGGTCAGACTTTTCTGTTTTTAATTTAAGACTAAATCAGCTGCAGGTTCTGTTTCTATTGTTTGATTTAAAATGTAAAAAGTATGCAGACCGCTCGGAAACAGACGCAGGTTCGATGTTTATGGTTCTGAATTTATTGACTGAATCTTTTCTCTAAACCAGGGATATCATATTTATTTTACACTGTAGCCCACATACAGCCCAGTCTGAGCCAAACCAGTGATATCTTAATATAAGATAAAGAAGTGCAGTGCAGACTGTCCTACGGTTACAAATCTGTCAGTTCGTAAAACCATTCCATTTAATGTCTTTTGTATTTGTTTATTTATTTTTACTGTGAACCCAATATAAAATCTGTAACTTTCTGTAATTTAATTGTTTACCTGTTACTTATTTATTTCAGTGTAGTATGAATGACCATTGGGGAGCTCCTCACCATCAGCAAAAGCTGTAAAACTAAAATAAAGTTAGAAGTCCAAATTTCATGCCCTCCTTTGTCCGAAGTCATGCAGTAGGCTAGTTGGAGTCTTTGGTCGGCCGATTCTGGCCCCACATAAACTTTGATTTATGTTTAATCAGCTCATGTAAAATTTAGACCTAAAAGATGCTTATGAGCGTGCCTCTGAATAATATGGACCAGTGTCAACTCCCTAACAAAACAATAAGGACTAAAATGAAGTGACCCCTAAAATACAGTAAAGTTTATTCTAAATGAATTTGATTTTTAAAATAAAGTTGTCACACTTAGTAATACCAGTATTCTAATGGTCGTCAAACCACAACTTTATTGAAACATACTGAAGTGTCAACACTCATGATTAGGGTCTATCTAGGGTCATCTTTATAGGGGAAAAGTGAACATTATACAGATTATACATTATCCTCCTAAAGTTCCCTTAAAATTAGATAATTATAATGTTAGTATATTTAATGAAGCAATTAAAAATGTTACCTTCAAGTAAAACAGTTACAAATGTGGCCAACTTATTTTTTTCCTGCATTTTAAAGTTCAGCAGGTTTCTACTTCATATTTTCAGAGCTGAAAAACACAAAAGCTCAGTTTAAAAACAGCAACCAAACCCACAGGAAGTACAGAGGTGGGGGTCATTTTGACCTGGATTTATGAACACTGACACTGAACACGTGAACACTTTCTTAGAAACAGAATAAAAATGTTTTTGTATGCCTGAGCCAGCTTCTGAAAACCTGCCTTCAGCTTCTTGTTTCACTTTCTTTTATTTTAACTTTAGTGTGATTATTTTGGCACAAATGTGACTCTGTATGTCTGGTCTGTATCACCTCTGCAGGTTTGGCACTCTGACACTGGATGGGGGCCTGAGAGGATGAGTGGAGTCGAGTGTCGCTGCAGTTTGTACATATTCTGTGTGTTTACTGTGTAAATAACGTCGGACTGTTGAAGACAAAGCTTTTTGTATGAGTCTCTGGAAACTCTGGCTCAATTGCTTCAGTCGCTTTAAAAGAAAAGGATCGGAGAGGTTTTCAGCTAAGGATCAGCGAAGGAATGCAGAGCAGCTTCATCCCATCACATCGCAAAGAGACCCTGAAACACCTTTGAGTATTTAGGCGGACACAGCCGGGAACAACAGGTTTAGGGAGGGTTTATGTCACGTTTGGACTCAAATACTTTCGGCTGCAGGTGTTATTGGAAATGATGAATGGATTAAAGATCACCACAGGTGTGTTTTATGTTGTGCTGTAGTTTTTCACCTGAAGTGGAATATTTAAGAGAACAGTTTTAATGGATTAAATGTTAATGGTTTAATGGGCAAAAAAATAAAACAAACGTTAACTTCAATGTCTAAGGAGTATTTACTGGACCTTCTTTCAGCAACAGGCTCTGATTAATCTGATTTTACTCTGTAAAAACTTTAAAGCATGAGCAGAGTTTGAGATGCTTTGATATAGAAGTTTTAGGTTCTAATTAATATCAGCTAGAAAACATTTAAATCTCATATGATTATTACTGTTTGCTGTAACTGCAGCTGAAATATTTGATATTCAAAGCAAAGTCCTCGCTGAAGCTCAGGGGGGAAGTCACGGCCTTGAATGCTAGGTTTTTTTTTTTTTTTAAATGGTTTAGATTTTCAAATTAAAATGCAAACTAAAGGACCTCTGACTGATGATTCAGATGAAGCTGTTTCCTGCTTTTTGGGGCAAATTAGGCTAACATTATACAGAGTATATTATGGGGTATTTAATATTTTTCCAGCTGGATTAAGGAACATTTAAGGGTTTGAATCTGTGGAAAAATACAAAATGGCATTAAGTTTGCAATTAAAATAATTTTTAAAGCGTTAACTTCTGAAATGTTCAACTTGATCTGAGTTTTATAGAGGATTGTGTATTAAATTAGTTTTTTTTTTCCTTTGTTCAGTGTCATCAAATGTATTTATTTCCCTGTAAGTTGCATTAAAGTACTGTATTTATGGGGAAAGCTGGTGTCCTTTTAAAGGCACTGAATTTTATCGGACTGTGGATTGAACAGAATATTTCTGATTAATGATTATTTTTTTCTCATATGTTAGTCTCTCTTTGTCATACCTCTATCCTTCAGCTGGTCGTCCTTTTCGCTATCTTTGTTTTATTTTTTGTCCATAATTAAAACGCCAAGTGACTGTTTAAATGACCTGTAAATACGCCATTCAATCAATCAATAAATAAACTGATCAGGCATGAAGCCGTGTCAGCGTGACCTGTTGAACAGTTTCAGATTAAAAGAGTTGTTTCACACAAACTGCTCCATAAAAGTGTTTGAGGGCAACCCCATCACAGCTCACCAGACCTCCCAGTCATGTGCTGGATTCTGTTTATCATTAATCACTTTACAACCTTCAAAGTAAAGATACTAAAAACATGCTGCTCTGATCTCCACCCAACAGCAGGTTTTCAGTTATTAAATACAAGACTGAAGGCAGAGACCCACAACCACGCAGCAGCGCGAGGTGGATGCAGTACAGGCCTTAAGAGGAGGAAACACGTGATGCCTGTGGTTTCTAGACTTCAGGCAGACCCTGATTGCAGACATTAAAATGTGAGACTGTATAAATGTCTGCAATTCCTAGACAGTTAAAGCAACACTTGTTTTGAAGCCTAAACTAAAGGTGAAAGTTTACACGTCAAACACATCTCCATAGTTTAATTCAAAACCCACTGAGGTGGCGTACCGAAGCAAAGCTGCAAAAGAGCTGTCTTTATCCAGAAACACATGGTCCTCCCTGTAATCTTTATCACAGCTTTAAGAATGAAGCTTAAAATAATAAAGAAATAATGTCATTCCCTGTTAAACTTTCCAAGCTTTAAGACATTGTTTTAATTACAAAAGGATTATTAGTTATTATTTATTTTAAGCTTGTGCTAATGTTTTTTAACTAAAAATTCACTGTACCGCTGACCTGATAGGTTCATTTGAATTTTCAAACGTATTACGTGTAGCCACACGTGCGCACAATGGACCAATTGGCGATATAGTGGCGCCAGCGGCGGGCTATAAAGGGGCATCTCCGCAGTACACCGTATAACGTTCCTTTCACAAACCAAGATGGCCAGAACGAAGCAAACCGCCCGTAAATCCACCGGAGGAAAGGCTCCCAGGAAGCAGCTCGCCACCAAAGCTGCCCGTAAGAGCGCCCCGGCCACTGGCGGTGTGAAGAAGCCTCACCGCTACAGGCCCGGTACCGTGGCTCTGAGGGAGATCCGCCGTTACCAGAAATCCACCGAGCTGCTCATCCGCAAGCTGCCCTTCCAGCGCCTGGTCCGCGAGATCGCTCAGGACTTCAAGACCGACCTGCGCTTCCAGAGCTCTGCTGTCATGGCTCTGCAAGAGGCCAGCGAGGCTTACCTGGTCGGACTCTTCGAGGACACCAACCTGTGCGCCATCCACGCCAAAAGGGTCACCATCATGCCCAAAGACATCCAGCTGGCTCGCCGCATCCGCGGAGAGAGAGCTTAAGCTACTCGCTCTCCTACAAACAACGGCTCTTTTCAGAGCCAACTCCCTCACACCAAGAGCTCGCTCCTTTCTTACTATTACAACAATATTATACTTACACGTCAATCTTCATGCTCTTTCTATACTAGAAACTACGGTCGGCATGAACGTGGAAATCACTGACTTCAGTTACAAAAATGCTTCATTAATTTTTAGCATGAATTGTTGTATCCTTAAATGTCTCCCTCCTTTACTTATTCACTTTTTTATTTTTATTTTTATTATTTTTCCTCTTTCTCTTCCCCCGAAGCTCATCACATTGGAGTGCTTTGTGCTCGGCTACATGATAGACCCTGTGCTCTCAAGTACCTTTGGTAAACTCCTATTGTTTAAATGTGCTATAAAATACTATAGACATGACAGTAAGCCTAACATGTTAACATTAGTTTACAGAGGCTGTTAAATTTGTTTAACGTCAAAATGTTGGTGACACAATTTCATCCTAATGGTACTGACATATTCATAGGGTTAACTTTTGAGACAAAATATGAGGTTGTCATGATTTTGTAAATATTCCAACTTGTAGTGCAGTTTGCACAAATTGTTTTAAAAATGCACTCACCCTACAAACATTACTGATGAGTCAAGATCTGCACAAATCGACAAACACTGAAGCAGCTCCCCATTTTATTCTTGTTTGGTCTATGAATGTTCACACTCCTGCTATAGGTGAGTTTTAATAAACAGTGGTATTGAATAGGTCTGTAACCTCTTCAGTTCGTGGTTATGTCAGTTATTGTAATTTTGTGAAAAAAGCACGCATTACAAATACCATAATCTTATAGCCTATAGGGAAAAAAAAAGTCATATGCTGGGAATGTTAGTCGGTAATTGTTTGTGAATTTATAACATACTACTGCTTCAGAAGTCAGTGGGGCGATACTGGCAGGTATTTTACTAATATTTTCAGGACAACAAGAGCGCAGAACAAAGCTCTTAAAGTGAAGTGTGTGGCTCTTAAAAGAGCCGTTGTGTTGGAGTCGAGCTGTGGATTTAACCTCCGAAACCATACAGAGTGCGACCCTGCCTCTTCAGAGCGTACACCACATCCATGGCGGTCACGGTCTTCCTCTTCGCGTGCTCAGTGTAGGTAACAGCGTCACGGATCACGTTCTCGAGAAACACCTTGAGCACACCACGGGTCTCCTCGTAGATCAGACCAGAGATACGCTTCACACCGCCACGGCGGGCCAGACGGCGGATGGCGGGCTTGGTGATACCCTGGATGTTATCACGAAGAACTTTCCGGTGACGCTTAGCGCCTCCTTTTCCGAGTCCCTTTCCTCCTTTTCCGCGTCCACTCATTTTCTCGAAGCCGTGTAGAAACACTACTGGAAAACCAGCAGCCAGCCCCGTAATTTAAAGGCGTCTCGCGGACGTAATTGAGAACAGCCAAGTATGGGCTCAATTTCAGCTTCTCACAGGCTAGGCGCATTTCCGGGTTGGGAAAGCAAACATCTGCTCTTGGCGTACTACGTCATTGAATCGCTGGTTGTGAATCGATTTAGACTGAAATTGGAGATAGCAACTCTGTTCTAACACTGGGAGCTGTGCTTAAACAGTTTATAGATGCAGCCAGCCCGGCAGCCATCTTGGGGCAAATCTGAGGTGATTATTTAAAAAGCGAAATTATTCAAAAGTGAAAGCTTTAGTTCCTGGTCTGGTCAGGTCATCCTGCACATTAAGCTATGGCTCCTTTGCTTTTATTGCACAGCGAAATGGCTTTTTTCCTCTCTCGTCATACATGACAATAAACACTAGTGATGTGTCGGTCGCGAACGAAATGGCTCTTAGAGCCGACTCCTTATTGGGAGCCATGGGTTTTTTTTTCCTTCTCTCACCCTCTCTCTCTCTCTCGCACTTTTTTTCCGCTTCACTCCGCATGAGCCTTGTGCTTTGCGCTGGGCAGAGGGGGGAGGGGCGGTAGTTACACTCGCAGTAGCACAGGAACAGAGCAGGAGGGAGAGACAGCGAAAGAAAGCCAGGGACAACAACGTCACATTAGAAAGGTATAGTGATCATCCACAACTATTTTCAGTTGCGGATGATAGAGGATTCAGAAAGTTTATTCATGCAGGCCTATATGATAGAGAATGTGCATCTTCTTTTTGTTTTCATATTTTAATTTACATTTAATTGTGTTGTGGTTTGCAGTGTTTTGTGTTGTTTCATTTTAAATTTGTTTAAAAGGAAAAAGCTGAAAATTTAAATAGTTAAAAGTTGAACTGTGAATAGTTGGTTTTTGCATTATATGATTTATTTATTACATTTTATGTGGAGTGAATAAATAAAAGTATATTTGCGGTGGCACCTAGAGACAAAGCAGCACATACAAACTTCAAAACACGTACAAACCCTGAAGCACCTAAAAACTCCAAAACACGTAAAAACTCCAAAACACAACAGAAGTGCTCCAGGATGTTAGGCGCAGTGTTGAGCTTTTGTTACCTAGAGGCTACACAAGCCAGCAAGTACCAACGACCGGATTTGGTGTGTGGTAGTAACAGGTAAATGAACATTTTTTTTTTTTAATTATTTGAATATATATGAGTGCTTGTGTATAAATACACAAACAATACACATGCTTTCAATTGTGTAATTTAAGTGATCTAAGTAGCTCTGTTTTGAAGTTCAGTTAACGCTAGAAATGTGTTTTGTAGTTTTTACGTGTTTTGTCTCTAGGGGCCACTGTATATATTTATATATATACATAATTTTATATTATTGTTAATAATAAATTAAAGCAACAAAGCAACCTGAAGAGCCGGTTCGGAGCCGAAAGAGCCGGCTCTTTTTAGTGAGTCGAGCCGAAAGAGCCGGTTCTCTAAAAAGAGCCGGAAATCCCATCACTAATACAAACTTTGAATCTTGAATCTGTTTGAGTTACCAGCCCCAAAAAAAAAAAAAAAAAAAATAAAAAATAAAATCAGTGTATCGTAGATTGTAATTCACATTAGTAAAACAAATGTTAGCGCGGGGGTTGTGATTAGAGGATAGCTCTTAAGTTTGTGTGGCTCTTAAAAGAGCCGTTTTATGAAATACTGGAGCTTTACTTCGCCTTCTCAGTTTTCTTAGGAAGCAGCACGGCCTGGATGTTGGGTAGCACACCACCCTGAGCGATAGTCACGCCACCCAACAGCTTATTCAGCTCCTCGTCGTTACGGACAGCCAGCTGCAGGTGACGGGGAATGATCCTGCTCTTCTTGTTGTCGCGGGCAGCGTTTCCTGCTAGTTCTAGAATCTCAGCAGTCAGATACTCGAGCACAGCCGCTAGATACACTGGTGCCCCAGCACCGACGCGCTCTGCGTAGTTCCCCTTTCTCAACAGCCTGTGAACACGACCAACAGGGAACTGAAGACCGGCGCGTGAGGAGCGGGACTTTGCCTTAGCTCTAGCTTTGCCGCTTTTGCCACCACGTCCAGACATGTTTAGATCTTTTTCCGTTCGCCGAAGAGAAACAGGATACCGTGTAGCAGCAGAGTCTCGTTTTATATTGACGCCATCGGCCTCTTCCTGATCGCTCATTGGCCAGCTTGCGCTTCAGCGGGATGGTCCAATCAAAAACAAAAACGTAGTCCACTCTGTGACAAACAAGATCTCAGGGAAATGTGAAACACAAAGGACTTCGAAAAATACACTAGGTTGTAAGATTATATTAACATTGTATATTCATACAATGTAAAAAAGGATACGAAGACCAAGGTTATTACAATAAACTAGAGCCAAATTAAAACAGTTTGATACAGTTTTAATTTGATACAATTAGAAATAAATAAAAATAAGGATGATTTTTTTAGGTTTTTTCTGCCTGTGTATTTACATTAGGAGGCTTCAGTCCACATGTACATCTGTATTTTCTTTTTTTTTTGCTTTTACTTTGAAAAATATCCACATTAAAACACAAAAATGTCTTAAGGTTGATCGATATAAATAATTGTAACTGAAGGACATTATGTTCAAAGGTTCTCCTGATCAGTGGTATCGTCAGTTCTGTTTCCTTCAGTGAATGATAAATTCCAACTCACACCGGGGTATGTTGACCACTGAGGGTG
Source organism: Pelmatolapia mariae (assembly GCF_036321145.2). Lineage (NCBI taxonomy): Eukaryota > Metazoa > Chordata > Actinopteri > Cichliformes > Cichlidae > Pelmatolapia > Pelmatolapia mariae. The sequence goes on along the minus strand of NC_086242.1, from coordinate 22,208,883 downwards.
AAGAAGCTGGATGAGCATCTCCAAGGGTGGAGCACACACTCTGGGTCATGGACAAATTGCTTCTCTAAGTGGAGGAGTTTAAGCGTCTTGGCATCTTCGGGTCTAGGGAGAGTTATTCAGTTTTTTGTGGTGAAGAGAGAGCTCAGTATGACTGGCTGATCTCTGTACCTGGGTCCAGCTTTGTGGACCTGTTATAGAAGCAACATTACAATCCAACGGCCCAGAAGTCATACTTCTTTCCTTCTTGAAAGAAGTACAACTTTGTACTTCTTTTTTGAAGTCCACTTGCAATCCACCCCGTAGGATGGCCCCTGTGGCCCAAACCCATAAGTAACAGAAAATGTATGGATGAATATTTTTATTTAATATGAAAAAACCCCTGTAGGAATAACAATTATGATAAAAGTAAGCAAATGTTGTTACTTTTTAAATATTAATAAAGTTAACAGATACTTTGTGTTATTAAAATAAAAAATGAAAAGTTAGGGTAGCAAACATTCATAAATAATCCACTGCAGAGCAGCCACATGTGCACTGTGAAGTTGATATTTCTGATTCAACTTCACATGGAGTGGAACAGAAGAGGAAGAGGAACATAAGAGTAATCCAGTTAAAGTGAACATAACAGAAGTTGAACTTTATCTTCTCTTAAAGAGAAGGCCCTGGTGTCTGACAGTAGAGTTGAGTGGAGTAGAGTAGAGTAGAACAGAGTAGAGTGATGGAGCCTTCCCAACATCCTCCTGATTGGCAGTGAGATGTCGGCCATCTTGGATTGTAGCGGGGAAGAAGGATTGATGCGGTGAGCTCCTTTTTTATTGCTTTAATATCTTTTTTCGGCAGTTTCGGGTCTGAGGGTCCTTTAAATGAACCCGAGTTTGTTTGCTCGCTGCAAAGACCTAGGTGGTGAAGGGCGCAGTCGGGTACAGTACGGCTCTGAACAGCGCGGCCCGGTTTCGGTGCTTTTTGTTGTTGTTTTGGGGAACTAACAGCGGAGGCGCAGCAGGCCCAAACACGGACAAAAGCACACCTGCCCGCAGTTCTCCTCTCAGCCCCATTTTCTGTCCGTACAGCAGCGTCTATCCCGGTGTTACCGAGTCGTTAAACCGTAATTTAACGACCTACGGGTTTCCAATTAGATGCTTTTCTACGTTCACATAAGTGCAACAGCTAGCTTAGCTTCTATGCTAACTGCCCCATGTATTCCTATGACAGAAGCTGCTAGCCTGTGTGCGTTGCTCAGCTAGATAGCTGTAGCGTCTGACACATTTTTAACGCTAACGAGATAACGCCTGCTGATAACTGCTGTTTCCTGGAGACCTGCAGTCAAATAGCAGCACACGGCGGGACAAGCCGGCTCATTTAGTTCTGTCAGGAAATTCTAATATTGGAGTTAACGCTAATCAGACACACTAGCAGCGCTAGCCTTAGCACTCTAAGCTAACATTAGCCGTTTTTGCGACACTGCTGCGCCTTCAGCGCCGCTTAGAAACGAGACAGACGGACAGGCAGACGGCTGGGCTTCGGCTGCGGGGATAAAAGAAAGTTTGTGAGGTTTTTAACTCGTTATGAAACCTCAGAGCCGAGCAGGATCTCAGCTAGCCGTTGTTAGCCGGGATTGCACCTGCTTTAGGAGGCGTCGCTTATCTCTGTTCGCATCGCTTTGTGTTTTAGTGGAAGGTTTGACACATTATGGAGATTAGCTGGTGCTTTATGTTATGAGATGTGATGTTTTGATATTCCATTTGGCTAATGTGCAGTTTTTCCTCACAAATACACCAGTCTGGTTGTTGATCAGTGATTTAGTGGTGGAGGGAGGCTTTTACTGTAAAAAACAGAAACGTCCAGCAGACTTCTTTCACTCTGAAAGTTAAAAGAACTAAGTGTCCAGAGGCTTGAAGATGTGTAGTCTGTTGATTTTCTGTAGTTGTTAAACAGTGGAAGCTTTCCTCTGTCTTTGTAATTAAAACGTATTCTGGGAAGTATGAGGAGCTGTGGTGGGATACACACCTTTGTCAGTGTTTTAGTTTTGAGCCTTTTTGGTTTGGATGCTTTCAACCTAGGTTCATCTGTTAAAACGGGTCCAGCTTTGCAGGTTTGTTTGTAGTGACAGTCTTAATTCAGATCAGAGTCTACAGCTGCAACTGCTTCACTCGAGGCTCAACAACTCAATTTTTATTAGTGGTTTAGTCAGTTTTTTCTTTCCCTGCTCTCACTGTGAATAAAATCAGGAACCATCAACGCTTAAACTTGTACCTGGAATTTAGTGCCAGTACCCAGTAGTCCTTTTCTGCAGTGCTTTAGCTGCCCTGAAAGTTTCTGATAAAGTAAGATCACACCTCTGATATTTTGTTTATTCAAAACATTTTACATGCCACAGACAGTAAAACCTTTGTGTTTTGACCAGGTGTTTCCCCAGATTAGGTGTGTTGTTGTCACATCTCCATCTGTGTAACCTGATCTGGCTGTGCATGAATTTGAGAGGGGTGTGACCGGATGATATTACACTGTACACTAGCACCTGTAATGTCACTTTCGGTGCATGCTGCTTAACCAGAACTTAGCATTTAGCCTAAAAGTGAGTTCACATTCTCATGCAGAGTGAGACGGGAGAAGGAAATGGTATTAATCCAGTTTCTAATAACAGGTTACCCTGCCATAGATGCAGTAAAAGCCTCCCAAGCATCCGTGTCTTTTGAGCTTTCAGTTAAAGCAAATATTTAAAACCTGAAGAGAAATGCTGCTGATGTAGTAGCAGCTAAATGGCTCCAAACCTGCTGATCAGGGATCAACTGATCTGTGTTTGGATCACACATCGGCCTCAGAAGCCTGGATCGGGTATCTCTCTCAGTTCAGCCTTATTCTGTGTTTACTTTGCTGCGAGGCAGCAGGTGAGCACAGCTATTACACACCTGCTGCTGCACCAACATACTTTCTAAAAAGGTCTTACTTAAACTGTTGTCATGGCTGAAAACGTTCAGAGAAGCTGCTAAAACATGTTTTTAAGTTTGTATTTTTTTGCTCTCACAGTAACACAACATGCTGTTCACAGCATTAATATCGCCTCTCTGCGCCACACTGAGTGAGGAGGTCCACCACAGTGCGACTCAGAGGAGAAACAGTAAACATCAGCTCACCAACATATTTATGTCAAGGAAGCCTCACAGAGAGGAGTTTAGCTTATTGATTTGTCACTGCTGTCAGCACAACACACAGGGAAGATACTGAAACCTGATCCAGATGTTGGAGTTGGGATCAGGCTGAAAAACATTAAAATGTTCAGTTATTTGTTTGTTTTTGGCAGAAAATGATGAGAAGTATCTTTAAAAACAAGCTTAAAACAATTACATAAAAATCTAGACGTAAGCGGTGCAGCTCAGCCTGTAAACCTGAGATTAAGCAGTGAGACTAAATATTATATGAGTTTTGTTTTTCATTTCAAAAATTGAATTTCAATTTTTTGTGACTCATGCAAAAGTCGTTCCTGAATGAGACTCTGAGCACGCTCAGAAGCAGGTTTCTGGTTTCAGAGCATGAAATGTTCCATGACAGTGAATGACTTCTGTCCAGGTATGACTGGTCTGACTGTTTCCTGTTGTCTTGTTTCCCAGGTGACACGCGGCATGTTTGGTGCTAACCGGAAGAAGTTTATGGAGGGAGGGATAGAGAGTGACTACCCGGACGACTCCAGTCTCTACTACAGCCAGCAGTCCATGTTCCCTCCTCACCGTGCGGACAAAGACGTGAGTCCTGCACGTTCAGCAATCATTACGGTTGATAATTATTGTCAAAAACTGCATTTGAGGGTTTGGACATGCTCAGCCAGTCAAGAAACTTCAGAGGCGTTTTATGGGTCTTGCACATGTACATAAGGCATAGTGCCCCATGGCATTACATTTCATTCACATGTGTGAAATTCAGTAGCCTCATGTTAAAAAAAAAAAACGCCCTAAACCCAAGTGGAAGTACACAGTATTGAATATAAGATGATATCTTGGGGCTGTTTTTGTCACTTTTTCCAGGTGTTGTACTTCATGCACTAGAAAAAGAAGTATGTCTCAATTTTTCCAAATGATAAAGAAATATGCTGCAATAAATAAAAGAAATCTGTCAGCATAATTCTTATTAGGAAGAAAATGTGTAAAATTACAGGAAAAAAAAATCTTCATGTAGCTCATTGGCTAGACTGTCCAGAAAATGTCAGGTTTAAAATGTCATTTTAAAAAAAATCTGAAATTTCTATGCTTAGTAGTGAAAAAACAGAAACTTTCCAGTCCTTTAGTTGTTTATTTATTAATTAATTAATTTAGTTTAGTATGAACGGCTGTTGGGGAGGCTTCTATCAGCAGGAAAAGTGCATTAAAGTACATTTAAAAGTGCAAACATTTAAGCCCTCCTTCACATTTTCCAAAGCCATTGAGTGGCCAGGCCAGGTTATGCCAGGCCAATCCTGCTCCCCAGGCCTTAGATTTGATGCCGCTGTCCAAGGGGGTGAGAGCTCTGTGTGAAGCAACTCGAACAAAAACAAAGAAAAACGAGTCTCTTGTTGTAAAAACAGCAGACAGCTCGTCTCCCTGTCATCTCTGCCCTCTTTTATTCATCCTCACTTTGTCCTCACTGCCCGGGGATGCAGCACAGAGCCCTTCACAGCTTACCTGAGTGGTTGACAGTAACAGAGCATGCTGCTGCTGCTGCAGCTGCAGCTGCTGTGTGTGTTCCTGTGTTTTGATCTGTGTGATTGTGTGTTTGTCCTCCTCAGATGCTGGCGTCTTCCTCTGCCTCCTCTACGGGTCAGCTGTCACAGCTCGGAGCCAGCCTGTACGGCCCGCAGAGTAAGACGGACAGGCACTGACCTGTTTCTGCTGAATAATGTTTACTTATTACTGTGATGTTATCTCAGAGAAAACGTGGGAGAGTCAACCTCGTTTTTCACGCTTGTCTGCTTGCTCTCTCTGTAGGTGCATTGGGGTTTCCCATGCGAGGCATGAACAGCAGTGCAGCTCCTCCATTGAGTCGCAGCGGGCTGAACCAGTCTGCCGGTCAGCTCTCCAGTACGCCCAATGCCGGCTCGATGCACACGCCCCCCTCACCCAGCAGGTACCCCTCACACTGTGTGCACTCATTATAAGAACTCTCTGTCAGTGTCTCTGCTTCTTCTTCAAACCACAAACTTCTTCCTGCAGGGGAATACTGCCCATGAGCAGCCGGAGCGTACTCAATCACAACCAGCAGGTGGGGGGTCCAACGGGGCAGTCAGGTGGGATGGGAGGCGGAGAGCGTGGAGGTGGAGGAGGGAGGAGCGGCAGTATGGGGAGTCCCAGCCGGTCGTCACCCAGCATCATCGGGATGCCCAAACAGCAGCAAGCACGGCAGCCGTTTACCATCAACAGGTAACTCGCATCACTGCGGTCCAGATGTGACCTTTGACCTGTGTTGTTAGAAAGGAAGGTTTTCAGCAGCACATCTGGACCGTGTGATGGAGACGAGGGTTCAGGAATGTTTATGATTATTTATGATTTGAAACAATAGAGAGGAAGAGCTCATAATGGCAAAAACCTGTATGAAATTTACGTAAAACCTGTGTGTGTGTGTGTCAGTATGTCAGGGTTCGGGGTGAACAGGAATCCAGGCTTCATGAACAACTCGCTATCCAACAACATCTTCAATGGCACAGGTAACAGAGTGACATCAGGATTTTAAAAAATCTGTCAGCTGTTACCCAACCTGCTGTAATGTGACCTCTCTGAACTTGTTTCAGACGGCAGTGAGAATGTGACGGGGTTGGACCTGTCGGATTTCCCGGCATTAGCTGACAGGAGTCGGAGGGATGGAGGTTCGAATCCCACCCCACTGCACAACCCGCTGACCGGTCGAGCTCCCTACGGTAACACAGAAGGGACATTTATCTGTTTGTGCCCGTTTGTCTAATATAGAGGTGTCCTTTAATTCTACGCAGTGGTCTAGACTTTACAAAAGTCAAGCAGCCAGTAAAATGTAAAGAAAATCAAACCATTTATGGAGCTGTTAGAATATTTGCTTTAACTTCAATTGAAGCACGTTGGGGGACAGTGATGAGAAATACGGAGCGCTTATTTTAGTGGATTTTCTTCCTTGTTTTATAGTAAACTGAATATTTTCAACCGTTGGTCAAACACAATAAATATTCAATAAAAACCTTTAAAAATCTTACATTTGCTGCTGATCAGTGTGTCTGTCTGTTGTGTGTTTTGTTAATTAATGTTCTGCAATTGGTCACTTTCTCCAGTTGGCATGGTAACCAAGCCGTCCAGTGAGCAGTCGCAGGACTTCTCCATCCACAACGAAGATTTCCCAGCTCTCCCAGGGCCAAACTACCAAACAAAAGACCCCACCAGCACCAACGAAGACAGCAAAACGGTGACATCTCTGTCTCTCTCCATCATCCGCTTTCTGCTTCTTTAACTTCCCAACTCATCCTCATTTGTCCCGTCTGTCTCCATCCAATCAGAATCTGAACTCATCGGGAAAGCCAGCCTCTAACTCAGATGGTCCAAAGTTCCCCGGCGATAAGAGCTCTGCACCGAGCAACAACAACCAGCAGAAGAAAGGGATTCAGGTGCTTCCTGACGGTGAGACAGTTCGAGCAGATAATCGCTCAAAAGCCAGACATCAGCTGATCTTTGTTTCTGAATGTTAACCCTGAAAATGTTTAGAGTCATCTTTTTGAGAATTTAAAGAGAAAGGAAATGAATGGGACATAAGAGCTTTATTAGTTTATCACAGACTCGAGATAAAATAAGAAAAGCTTAATTTGTCCTAAATTTATACTTTTGTTTCAGCAGCTGAAACTATAATGGAACATATAAAATCATAAATGTTGTCATCAGATGATGAGTCTGCCAAACAAATGCAGTTGTATGTTGCTATGAAAGGGTTTAATAGGTTTCTGAATACCCAGCTGTGACGTGTTTAACCGAATTTAAAAAGGCCGGAACTGAAAATCATTAATGTAAATTTAATCTGTGTATTAAAGAACCTCCAAACACTTTCATCCTCATTATTTCTCCTCCATCCTCATCATCCCCAGTCTGTCACAGCAGATAGCTTCCCCACCCTCAGCCTGATGCTGCAGGTGGACTTCGTCTTAAAAGGGAGTTCTTCCTTTGCACTGTTTTTTTGTTTTGCTTTTGTTCGTCTCATTTAATTAACTCAAAACCATTAGACTGAGATTTTCTTATCTTTGAGTGAGTTTGGGTAAAAAAAAAAAAAAAAACAAGCAGAAGAGATTTTAAGCTAATCTGTAATCCTCTGTTGTCTTTGTGTCCCAGGGCGAGTGACCAATATCCCTGTTGGCATGGTAACAGACCAGTTTGGAATGATTGGCCTGCTGACGTTCATCCGGGCAGCGGAGACCGACCCCGGCATGGTCCACCTGGCGCTGGGCTCAGACCTCACCACACTTGGCCTCAACCTCAACTCGCCTGAGTACGAGTCGCACATGCAAACGCGATTTATAGTTGGAGACGAGCGGCGTCTTTAAAGTTTGTTTTTTTGAATGGCCGCAGCAGCAGCTGAATGACCTGTCACTGTTCTCACACTCAGACCCTCTCTCTCTCCCTCTCTCTGTCAGGAATCTCTATCCTAAGTTTGCGTCTCCGTGGGCATCGGCTCCATGTCGACCGCAGGATATAGGTGAGTTTAACACCAACCTGGAAGCAGTGACTGAGGCTACGTCCACACTAATGCGTTTTCGTTTTCTCCCCGTTTTGGCCTCCCATCCACACTGAGACCGCCTTTTTCGCTCAAGGAAAACGCAGCGTTTTAAAAACGCTCTCGAAAACGCAGAGATTTGAAAACGGTGCTTTCGCATCGCAGTGTGGACAGCGAAAACAGTGACACATTTTAGTCATGTGATGCAGTCAAGTGACCAATTAAACTAAGATAGCGGAGGGCATTATACAGCAGTTGTTTTGTTTGCTCTCAATTTTAAAGATTTTAAAGATTAATTAAAGATTAAAATTAATCAATTAAAGATTAATATCAGTTTGTACATGCTCCAGATAGCTTTTCTTTAAATTCTTTAATTCTCAATCGCTATTGCAACTTTGTACTTTTGTGTTACTCGCAGCAACAACTCCACCTCATTGTTAGTCCATTTAAAAAACTCGGTGATTTTCCTCGACATTTTGCCGCGACATTTCAAAGAGCCGGAAAGTAAACAAGCGGCAGACAGAAATGAGGCAGGTCGAATCTTCTTGCGTTTCACGCATGCGCAGTACTGGAACGTAAGCGTTTTCTGCCGTTTCAATATGGACGCTGTCCATATATGAACTCTGTGAAAGCGACTGAAAGTGATAGTGTGGACGCAGAGCGTTTTCAGTCGAAACCGCCATTTTCAAATCTATCCGGGCTAGTGTGGGTGTAGCCTGAGACCTTGAAGTTAGCATGAAAGTGTTCATTTTCTCACAGACCTGTAGAAGAGCCATTTGCTCACCATTAGAAACGATGCTTTGTGAAAAAATGTGAAGGCTGATGCTAAGTTTACTCTGACTTCAGAGAGGTGCTGGAACCTCTACAGGCTCAGAAACTCTGAGCGTCTGACTCTTTTTGGGACTTCGGAGGCATTCCTGTCAGTGTCAGCGCAGCAGCAAAGTGACAGATCAGCCTGCAGAGTGAATTAAAATAGACAAGCAAAATTGACCTGATATGTTAACAACATCAGTGTATTGACGTGGTCGTACATAAGAAACCAGCTTCATTCGAAACCTGCTCACTCCAAACAGCCAGCAGGGCGAGGAGGAGTCCTCTCAATTTCTGGACGCATTTTCACGGCTTTCCCTGAAGTCTGACTGTTAGCCCTCACTGAGTTAGAGCTTTTTCTTTGACAGTGAAGAACCGCTTGGCTCCAGCCACCCAGACAGCATCGATGAGCTCTTCCATTCTGATTGCTTTTTGGTTTTCTCGCTGTGCAGTGAAGCTAATTTTCACCAAAGTTGGAATTTTTAACTCTTGAACACAGATTCTTCTTCAGGGTTTTTGCTGTATGTTAAACGTTTTGGTGGCCAACAGAGGACAATCATCATGACTGATTCAAACAGTTTTTAAACGATTTTAATTCTTAATTCTGTTTTATTTTAAAAAGTCTTTGCTTTTAATGCGTGTTTACCAAACTCGTTTATATATATTTATAAGGACTCGTTGAGTCCTTCATCAGCAGGAAATTTAAATCTGGAGTTTTTCTGCCTCCATGTGGTCAGAACGAGTTAACGCATCATGATTTTTTTTCCAATCAGTTTTTATAATGTGAGACTGAATTTACTGAAGTTTAAATTTATTTAATTTTAGTTGCTTAAATAACATCAAAATGCTCTACGCCTGTTCATTGCATTAATTACATGAAGACCAGTTGTGCAGTTTTTCTAATGAAGCTTTTCATTTTGTCCTGTTTGTTGATTTTATCTTTTCTTTTCTTTTCCTGCAGACTTCCACGTCCCCTCAGAGTATTTAACCAACATCCACATAAGGGACAAGGTACCTCCTTCACAAGACACCCCAAAGGTCCTTTACATGATTGTTATGAGACTGATCTCCTGAAAAATGTGTCCGTATTAATCTGTCTCTCTCTCTCATGTGCAGTTAGCAGCTATCAAGTTGTCTCGGTATGGTGAAGATCTGCTGTTTTATCTCTACTATATGAACGGAGGAGACCTCCTACAACTGCTGGCTGCTGTAGAACTGTAAGAGCGACCGGTCATTACTGCACCCTAATCACACTAAGTCAGTCACCACGTGGGTGGAAACTAAATAACTTTGACGTTTGGATGAGAAAATTGCCTGAAACTGAGATAAAAGTAAGATTTCATAGTTTCCTGTTGTGCTGGCGTTCAGTGCAATCAGTTTTTTAAAGAAATCCGCTCACCAGCTTCTTGTCATCACCAACAAACTCTCCACTTTTCCATACTGATCTAAAATGCATCCTTCCATATTAAGATAAGTCTGCAACTGTTTTTAATGATTGAATCTATTTTTCAGAAGCTTCTCATCTTTTTTAAATGCTTTAATCTTCATTGCAAATAAAAATTAAAGCATCCAAAAGAACCCCAGGCTGTCTGAAACGTCTCTCTGCGTTTATGATGGTGTACGAGCTGTTTAAAGTGATCATTTCTGCTTGTGTGTGCGTGTCCAGGTTTAACAGGGACTGGAGGTATCATAAAGAGGAGCGGGTTTGGATCACTCGAGCTCCGGGGATGGAGCCCACGCTGAAGACCAACGCCTATGAGAGAGGGACCTACTACTTCTTCGACTGCCTCAACTGGAGGAAGGTGGCCAAGGTGAACGAACACACGCGCGCACACACACACACACACTTTAAATCAGCACCAGGATGTGTTGCCTACATTTGATCAGGTTGACAGTTCTCAGATCTTGATTTCATGAAACTGGTCCGAGTGTTTGAGCAGTCAGTACTAAAGACTGCATTTGTACAGCTGTGTGGTGGTAAGGGCAGCTCCTTCTGCTGCTATCCCTGTCTCAGCCTCTAAAAGAGCTCCTCAGGTGAAAAACTAAGTGAAGAAGAAGGTTCTACTACTTTTTTCCCCTCCAAGGGAGGAAGAACATACAGAGATCTGATTAACCGATCATTACTGAAGTATTTTTGAGACTTCATCTCTGGGAGGAATGTTTGATGTTTGTCCTGGATCTGTAGATCTGCTTGAAATGAGGTTCAGAACTTCTGTTTGATTTTATTGAACAAGTCTACATTTGAGAACAATTATATCCTGGAAAAAAAAGCTAACTGTTTTAATAGTAAAATGTGATTGGATCAAATTAAAATATGCATTTGTATCCCATTACATCCAAAGCTAAAGTTTCATTTTGAAAGTAAACACAGAATATGATGAACGCTGTGTACAATCGATGACAATTTACCACTTTCCTCCTCGTTTTCAGGAATTTCATCTGGAATATGACAAACTAGAAGAGCGACCTCACGTTCCCTCCACCTTCAACTACAATCCTGCCCAGCAGGCCTTCTGATTGGCTGTCTCTCCTACTGCCTGCCTGCCATTGGCCCTCCTGACCCCATTAGGTTTTTCCACCTGCACACACTGAACGGGGAGGACATCCTGGCTCCTGTCCTCCTCTCTGAACAGACTTCATCCTTTTATTTTTTTCAGATTTTTGTTCCTTCTTTACCTCATCATCGTTATTATTATTTTTTTTAAATTTCCCACTTCTCCATCAGTTTGATTTGGCTGGTCTGTGAAGTGGACCACAGACTCGATGCACAGACACAAGCACTGCAAAGTGTCCATCTGGTCGAGTGACTCATGTTTCTGCTCAGTCTTAAGAATCGACTATTTTTGTCTCCAGAAGCTTTTAAGAGAAACCAGATTTTAACACAGGAAGTGATCACCTTTCAGGATGGATAATTATTTCCCACTGTGTCGCACCTCTCTGAAACCTGGCGATATCTTTAACCCACTCTCTTTTATCAGGTTTATCCCCCAGCATTACAAAGCAGAGCACATCATCAGACAGTCAGGAGGACATGCAATGTACATTGTAGCACTATTTCATAATAAAAGAGGAAAAAATATCCTTTTTTTTCCCTTTGGTTCCTTTGTGTTATAAAGCGGGTTTAATTTAAAGAGACAGGTGAGAGTGCAGCAGGTGATTTCATACTGCAGGGAGGTCTTTCACAGGTGGACACGTTCCCTTTATCCCTCGAGGAAAAGGCAGGAAATCTCTCTTTTTTTTAATTAAGTCTTTTATACATATTTCACCATCTGCAGTTATTTTTTTCTCCTGAGGTGGCAGCCTGTTTAAAAATGAAAAAGAAAAAGACATTACGTTTTTGGGGTTTTTTTGTCATTTGAAAGACAGAAATCTGAGGTGGCATTTAAGAAAACAGATTTGTCTTTCTGGATGATAATGGCGTTAAATTGGAAATCTGGTGAATGCCGTTTCAGATTTATCTACTACAAATCTGCACGTTTTACTCAAGTCTGAAATTGTTTTCAGCTTTTTCAAGATGGAGAAAAAAGAAAATAGTTTTTTTCTTTTTTTTAGATTTTCCTCCTTTGTGTCAGATCTTATGTTAGTCCATGCAGAAGTCAGCTTTAGTTTGGTGAAATAACTGACACTTGCCATATAAGAACACTTTTTAAAAATAATTTTGAATTTTGCTGCCTCATAATCGGCCCTTGGGGGTTCACACCATAGTAAACATGGCTGTTCGGTAAAGCAAAGGGACTTAGTTTGTCTTGCTTTATTTGAATAGAAATCAGCGCACTTTTCTCAAGTTCTCGTTGATTAGATAATCAGAAAATGTCTGCTATGTTTAAGTAAATAAAACCCCAGTTCAGATTCTCCTGGCTCTGGCTAAAACCTGATCAGGAGGCACCAATCACTACCCTGACCTTACAGCTACAAAGACGTTGGGATGATTGGTGATGCTAATGTTGTCTGTTGTTCTCTGTTAGCCTGTCCAGGGTTTAATCTCCCAGCTTATCCCACTGTCAGTTTATCCTGAGGATAAGTGGCCATAATATTTAATAGGATGGATTTATAGTTGGATAGCTGCACCTATTTCTACTCCTGCGATCTGTTTGATATTTTAATTGTTATTCTTGCTAAAAATGAGGCAAAATTTTGACTTCTGCCTGGAGATCAAAAACTCAAACTCTGATGCCTGTATACGCTTTTAAAGATTACAGTTACTTGCTGCACTGAAAGCCCCCCACAGTGAGTCGCACAGTTTCCCACCGAGCGGAGGTCTGTACTGAAAGGCAGAACCTGGGGTTTAGTGAGGTAGCTTCAGGTTTAACCCCAGGTGCTCCATCAGCACCTGTAGAAAGCTCCACCTGCTGCTTTTCACCTATTTTATGTTATTTTTTGTTAACACTGCTCTCTGCTTCTCAAACTTCCTATTTCTTCACCTTTAACATTATTTTCTTTTTCTTTTTTTTTTCTTTTTTTCAAATTTTGTCTCAAATCTGTTTTCTGCCTGGTAACAGTCAAACCAATTGGATCCTCATGACACCACCACCACCACCTTGCTTGTAAGCTACAGCCAGGAGATAATTAGCATCATTAGCAAAAACACTGGAAGTGGACACTGGCAGCCCGGCTCTCATGGGTCTGTTTAGTTTAATCTGCTACATACACGTTGTTGTGTTGGGACCAGTTAAAACTGTACTCCAAGGAAATTCTGATTTTTACACTTTTTAAAGCCGCTTAAACAAACATACCATCCTAATCGTGAGGTGCTTTTCTTGTGGGCAGACCTAAGCTACCTGTTAAAGCCCATTCAATCTTTATGCTAAGCTAATTAGCTCATAGCTGTAGCTTGAGAAAGTTTCAAAAATCCAACTTTTAAAGTTTAGTTTTTTTTTATTTAAAAAAAAAATCATCCCACGAAGTTTTTATTTTAAGGCTTTGAATTGTTCATATCTTTAACCACCAGGAGGCACCAATGTCCAGTTATGTATATGTATTTTAAATATGTATACATAAAAGTGAGGCAGTATTTTTATGGAAAAAAAAAAGGGGTAAAAACAGAAAAGAAACCCCTCCCTCTTCAGCTGGCCGTCACTTAACGATGCAATACTCCACTTCCTGTCATGGAGACGGTTTCCAGGGGACCACGCCCGACTCCGCCCACCTACTAGCAACAACAATCACTGGGGGAGGGGAGGGGCCAGCTAGTTCGCACTGCAGCAGCAAAGCCAAGGACACGCCCACAGACCTGTGTGACCTGTCTGAGGAGTTTTGATTGGAGGATGAGGACTGAGGCACTTGGCCGTTGGCTGTTTTATTAAATATGGCAGCTAGTGTTTTAATAGAAAAAGAATAAAATAAATATTCTGGTAATGAAACTGAAACATGACTCCTGGGTGTTTATTTGTGTTTGTGTCAATCTTCGAGGAGCCAAACCTCCAGTCAGGTCCATAATTATTCTGTAAATTATTCATATATAGAAGTATTTATAGTTTGTGTGAAGATGGCTTTAATTCGTAAACAGGTAACGCAGCATTTTCATAAAACCCTCTGATTAAAGCTGAACATCAGAGCTTTAATTTGTCGGTTCAAATACTTCTGGTCATGGCTGTAGTTTAAAGTGAGGTTTGTCTAAATGTGGAAATCATTCAAGTCAGTCTCACTGGGTCTGTCTCATCTTTTTGACCCTCGTCTTTATATTAATTTGTCCTGAAAGCTTACTGCTCAATATTTGTGTTTAACAGTCAGTTTATTGCAGCTTCATTATCTGCTTAAGATCAACAATGAGACTACTTTCAACTCCACATTTGATTCAACTCCACTATGGAGCCAATAATTAAAATAAACCGTGATTTTATTCAAATTTCAGCCCCACTGGACTCAAATGGATCCAAACAGCAAGCAACTTTTTCCTCCACTGAGAACCCGGTTGTAAATATCGTATAAAGAACAGGCTCCGTTTGAACCATTTTCTCAGACTCAGACTCAGTAAACAGGTTAGGAAACTTTCCTCGTCCTTTACTGAAGGACCTTTGGACCGTGATGTTCTGCACGGCTTTAACAGCTGCAAGTAAATGTGAAATGGCCTGCTATGAATGCTCATTCACCTGTCCTAGAGGTGTAACCTGCAAAATTAATACAAAAATTGTTTTGTCTGCTGTTTCAGGGTTTGTCCAGCAGAGGGAGCCACATGTCAAAGGACAATAAACGGTAGGAGGCTGCTCTTCACCGTGTGAGGTTCAATAAATCAATGAATCTATAAATTATCAATAAATATAACTAAAGTCAGTCATCGAGTACTTCCACAGAGTTAAAGGATTCATGTTAAATCATTCAAAGCTTTTTTACCTAATCAGTGAAGTGACTTTTCATTGACTGTGGGAGATTTAAAAAAACAGTTTAATGGAGACATAAACCTGCAGGAAGAAGACAGGTTTATAACCCAGAGGTAAATACACAGACTGTAAATGAGTAAAGGAAAATGAGGGGCACAGAGTCTGAACAGGAAAAGTGGATTGTACTGCAGCGGTAGATTAAAACTGCGGTGTAACAAACCAATGAGGATAAAGAGAAAATTTAAAAGGAGGTGAACGCTGAAAACAAATAAACTCAGATATTTAATTTAAATCGCTGAGTGTTAGAGAGATGATGATGATGATGATGATGATGATGAAGAGATCTTCAATCTCTGTTATCAATAGTTTTCGATTGCTTGGAAAATTGGAATTTCAGTCTCAGTTTAAACATTTAAACTTTTCTTTCAAACATTTCTCTCTGTGCTCTAATACAAAGGTGAACCTTTGCTGCTTCTTCTACTTGTGTTAAATATGTTTTCATATTTTTATGTAACTGCCCTCTAAACACAGTTATGTAACCGAGCAACAAACTAATCTAAAGTGAAACAAAGAGTGTGAGAGCGAGTGGGTGAACGCGAGAAGTTAAAACTTCACTTTATTTGTTAATTAGCTCATTTCTTTTTATTAAAGCCAGGAAAAAAACTCCATCACACTGTTTCCTTAAAGAGTCTCACAACATTAACCGAGAACGACGTCGTGACTCTACGTTTGCTGCCTCAAACAAATACAAACTACACTAACCTGTTTGGAAGCAGTAGAAACGTTAATGAGTGTCACGTTCCCAAGGCGAGAGATGGGATTATTTGTCCTGTTACTGTGAAATAATCTGCCGTGCATGGAGGGAAACTCACTCCGTTTTGCTGGTTTCATTAAGTCTGCAAACAACCAGCCATTTATTCTCATTTTTAATATTCAGTCTTGAGTTTTAGGCCATGCTGGGAATGACAAATGTAGATTATTGACACCTTAAATCTGAAATGTTTGTCCCAAATAGACTTTTTACATCATTTGTCTACAGAAAGCACTCAGACAGATCACAATAAACTTTATTAGACTTTCTCTAGCGCAGTGAGGCAAAATAACCCATCCCATTACAGTTCTACTAAAAATCAGGTAAAACTTTATTTATACAGCACATTTCATTCCACCACAGAGACTCTGACATAACACGATGCAGATAATATAAAACTTAACAGATGTAAGTGAATCAGTGGAGTCATTAAAAACTGAAGTAAAAACACATAAATCCAGCAAAGAAATTCAAGTTTAAGAAGCTGCTTATTAAAACCAGTGAAAAATGAAGTTAAACAGAAACAATTCTATTTAATTAATTGCTGCATACTTTCATAATTCCCACCAATAGAACTAAGTCAGAAACCAATAAAGGGTCCCAAAATAGAGCTCTTTAGTTATGAATAAAGAATATAAATATTTGGTTCTTTAATTACAATAAACGAGAAGTCACAAATGCTTTTGTCTGAGGTGTTATTGTGATATACATGAACTTAAAAATCAAAGAAGTGCAAGGAAATAATAAAATGCATTTTATTTATTTAATCTTATTCATTTAGGCCCAGAGAGTGGTTGCTAAGGGAAAACGTGCATTCCCTAAGTGGTTGGCGAGTGCTTGCTGGGTGAAATCTGTACCAAAGAACTCACTGTGATTGGTTAATAGCAGGTTGCTGCGGTCGCCTGTAGTTTGCATGGAAGACGACGACTTGCCTACAAATTTCAGCAGAACCAGAGACCACTCACCACCAAAGTAAAAGCTGCACCTTTTGAAACATGCTGGTTGTGATGGTACGACTTTTACTTTGAAGGTGATCATT
Source organism: Pelmatolapia mariae (assembly GCF_036321145.2). NCBI lineage: Eukaryota > Metazoa > Chordata > Actinopteri > Cichliformes > Cichlidae > Pelmatolapia > Pelmatolapia mariae. Next base: position 22,192,220 of record NC_086242.1, on the reverse strand, counting down.
GTCTGATTCTGGTTTGTGAGTTTCAGCAGGGTCGGCATCTTCCATGCAAACTACAGGCAATCTCAGCAAGCTGCTATCAATTTTAGGTGATTTTTGATTGTTTTTAGAACTTTGTGCTTAACGATTTACATCATTTCTTCTTTCCTTTACCAGCAGTCCACATAATGATCACAATCAGTCACCTTTACATTATTGCTGTTTAAATCCACTTTGAACACAGAGCATACATTTGAGCGCTGGCTGCAGATTCCAGGAGAAGAAACTCATCAGACTGAAATGAAATGTAATACGTGACAGATTTTCAGATGAATATTTAGGATGTGGCGTTTCTAGCAGCAGAAGGCCGTCTGTCGTTCTGCGGTGCAGTGATGTGTTAACGCTGCCTGAAACCTGCAGACTGAGGCCGGACTCTCTCCCGATGCTGTCGGAGGCCTCTGTCGCTCCGTGATGAAGGATGTTACTGTGTTGATGGAAGGATTTTCAGCCAAATGTTGCCTCTGCAGCGGCTGTGCTGCTGCTGTGTTATTTCAGGACAGCCGGAGCAAATACTCTGCAGCCTAATCGCATCATCTGAATGCTGATTTCAGTCACAGGATGGCCCTGTTTTCTTTTCTTTCTTTCTTTTTTTATCCGTTTTTATTTGTTTTATTTCCTGAAAGTCTAAATCCCATCCACAGAGGATGCCAACTGTTGCTCCCGGCTGCCAAAAGTGAAATGCTGCCTCACTTTCCTTTGCTCATGCATGCAAACTGAGTTTAAACCTCAAACTTGTTTAAGCTGTCGGGAGTTCCTCTCCAGTGGCTGCTTTCTCCTGCTGCTGCTGGATCTGCAGAGACAAGCGGCCCCAGTTCCTCCTCACTGATGTCCGTTATTATTTGTAATCTTTTGATCCGCAGAGATGATAATAATCCTGCCACATGCCTCTCTCTGATTACCAGTGCATAATGCTGAGCCTTTATTCTGGAGCCTTTCAGCTCTTGGCGTTTATGCAACAGGCCAGAGCAGAGAGAGAAAACCGCACACCCACTGCAGATTGAAGGATATCATTATTTAAAAGGTGATATTTTTACTCTGCAGCTGCAGGAAGCTGCTCTTCTTTCACTGCTTCCAGCAACAAAATCCTTCCAGTGTTTCGTCTTTTCTGACCCACTCAGCTTTTCACTGGCTAAAAATATTTTAAAGACCCGACTGATCACTTCTCTTGGCCTCAGCACAGACCGCTAAAAGTCACTACATTTAAACAGCTGGAGATTAGGATTCAATCTTAATATCTGCAGCAGAAATTTAAAGTTTGATCTCTGAGAAGCACTAGTCATCTGCAGGTTTTTATCAACAGTTTTCAAGTATTTTGGGTTTATCTTAAGAGAAAGATTAATCCACATTGGGTGCTCTGGTTTTTGTGGCAGTGACTGTATTTGTGATATCAAACATGGATGTCTTTTTTTCTCACTGAACAGTAAATCCAGTGAGGCGCAGCCTAAAGGAGTGCCCAGCAGGGGGCGACTCCTCACCTAACCTCTGACCTCAGCAAACACTGACTGCTGCTGGTTTTTTGGGCCTGTTAGAGTCAAAGAGGCAATGAAGTAGAGGAGGGTTTAGAGACTGAATTTGCATTTTGTTGTGTCCCTTTAGATCTAATTCTAGACATTTTAAGTCTCTCTATGTTCATTTCGTGTCTTTTCAGGATTGTTTGGTCATTTTTCTTAATTTTATTCAGTCTGCTTGCAGTTGTTCTTTTAATATCGTGGTCATTTGGTTGTTTTATGTAAGTTTTAAAACATTTCTTTTCACCTTGGTGAATTTGCAGTCATTTCACATCAGGTCTTGGTTCCTTTGTGCCTCTCCAGGATTGATTTTGTGTCTTTGGTGAAGACCGAGGTTTTGTACCACAGGTGGTAAATTCTGGACCAATGCTTATGGTGAAAAACAATTCAGCTGATTGCTGAGGGTAACATTTGTTCAATTTATTTTATTTCGTGCCAGAAAAACTAAGAAACCTTTATTGTAAAAAGTGACAGACTGGTTTTTAATTCTTTAAGCCATGGATCACACCGGCTTTGCACATTTATCCAGCACAAAATTACTGCAGCTGATTGAATAAATATGAGACTGATCAATCATCGGGTACTGGGCGGCGTTGAGCTGGTGCACTGAGGTCTCTCTAAAGGCCTGGTCACTGACGATATGAAGAGCTGGTTTGGGAGCCTACAGCTGACATGTGTCATATGTTCAAACATTACCGCAGTTATTGTTTGACAGCTTTAGAAACCAACTGGTGAACAAAGTGGAGAATTTACAGCTGTCAGTTTGTTGAGGAGCAAAAAAACTGCATGCTCACTGACTAAAGAATTGTCAATTACAAGTCCTCAGAAAAATGCATTACCCCCAAAACTATGTTTTTATTCAGCATGACCCCAAAATCAGTGACTGAGCCGTGAACTCGTCAAGGAAGTGGTTCCCTGGCCTAGCCCCTCGGTTCAATAGAAAAAAAAAGCAGATTTAGCTCCACCCCCTTTAAGACACTTTTCTTCTGATTGGCAGTCTGCTACAGCCAGGATGTGACAAGCAGGTGGGTGTACCTGAGATGACCATATAAGGAGATCACCCCTCTGTGACATCACAGATCCAAGAGTAAAAAAAAACAAAACAGTATTTCTGAGCAGTCTGAGCTTTTGGCTCACAGGGATTTCTATTCATACACCAACCTGATCTGTGTTTACTGTGAACATCCACCTTTAGAACAGGAAACATATGACAAGAAAACAAAGAAAGCTGCTTTGTGAGCGCCTCAGTGACAGCAGTCAGATATTTACGGCTCTAGCCGAAATTTTAATCTTCTAATTTAATCTACTGTTGAATTTGTCTAGAATATGTAAAAAGCTTTATTCCTAACCCCACAGCCCCAAGTGACATCATCAGTGTCCTTGTGTTTACTTGTACTTCATTAGAAAAAATAAAGCATCTTTGAAGCAGGTAGTGTTTAAGCTTTGGTTTCCTGTTGGTAAATGTGATTTATCTGCTGTCATTAGTGTGATCTAAAGACTGATTAAGTCTTTTTTCGCTGTAGTCGAATGTTTGAGCTGAGGCTCCTTCACCCACTGGGACAAAATTCAAAACAGCTTCTGCATAAAAACCCAACAGAGTATTTGAAGGGGGTGACTCTGTGTCAACGGGTGCCTTTTTTTCACTCTCTGGGCTCCTCATTCTGGCTGAGAGAGAGAGGGAAATCAATAGATCTCAGTCGGCTCATTGATCATTTGGTCTTTGGAGACTACTGTGGTTGGCTGTTTTGGTCTTTAACAACAATCAACCTCTGCTCATCCACACAGGCAGGAGAGATGAGTGTGGCGTAGACAGACTGTGTCATCACAGCAACACTAATGAAGTTCTGACAGTTTAAAAGCACACAAACACCCAAAGATACCATCTTTTAATGCCAGGAACAAGATGATGATAAACGCTGTGATGACTTACAATACGACTGGTTACCCACAGACTCTTCTTCCTATTTTACATCCCTGAGGGCAAAACTGGTTTTACTGTTAGTATCTTTAAATGTTTTTTAGACAGAAATAGGAAAAAGGCTTGGTTCCTTGGATACAAAAAATCCATAATAACCTTTCAGCATGTAGTAATTTATCTAATCAGAGCTCTTTACTGAGCAGGTCAGAGAGAAGAAGTCCAGATAGAAGCATGTGGTTCCAACATGAACGAGAACAATAACCTAAAAATGTTAATCTGTTGCGTAAAAGGCAAAACCTGCAGTTCCTCTAGCATCCACTAGAGACCACTAGAGAAAATGTTAAAACTTCACAGCAGAGATAAATAGCGTGATGTAACTTACCTGTTTGAGTTGTATTAAGGCTTAAAGTTTGCGTTATTAGTGGTGTGGCCTCTTTGACTGACACGTGGACAGAGTCTCTGAGCTGGACCTCTAAGCTGTGTTTGTGCTGTTGGAGCATTTTTAATGACATTATTTGACCAATAATATGGCTGCTGTGAGGTTACTGTGCTAACAGACTGTCCAAGATGTCTGTGAATGAAATGCTGGGATTTTATTTCGATGTTACTGAGCACTAATTAGCAGACATCTGAGTCTGTGTAATTAATAACCAAATTAGCTAGGATTAGCTTATAACTCAACCCTCTTTCTCTATTTAAAAGGTTATGAAGGGTAAAACTATCCACAAAGGCCAAAATTCATGTTTATTTGTGTTGCAAAGACATTTTAACAAGCGAGTCTGTGAGCCAGCCTCTAGTGGGCATCACAGGAAATGCAGTGTTCTGTTTTGAGGTTTTGGTTTTGTTCAGTCACAACCAAAAAAACTTTCCTATGAAGTGAAATGTGGAAATCATGTCGTACTTTTACGTTTTACATGTTAGCAGAGCAACAACGGCATGAAGGTCTGCCATGGGCATGAAATCCAGTTGTTTCAGCCTGAGTCATAGTGGTGAACCGACCAAACGAGTGTTTATTAAGCTCGCCTCAGCCACTCATAGCCATAACTAGTGAAACTAACTGGAAACACTAACTCCATCTCTGAATACACAGTTATCTCAGCTGAATCCTCACATCTGTCTCACCATCTGTGGGATGTTTTCAATTACTGCTTTTCTAAATCCAGACTAACGATGCTCCACTACTTCTGAGAGAGACAGATATTTGAGATGTAAGTCAGGTTTTAGCTCCCGTGTGAAAGCAAACCTGACGTCCAGAAAAGGAGAGGATGTTTCTGAGAGTGTTGCGCTCTCTCGCTCCGCTAAGAGGCTTATCTCATGCAGCATGTAACAGCGAGAGAACAACAAGGAGCCAGTGGCGAAATAAAACACAAATCTGGATTGAATCATCAAGCCACCGGAGTGATCGAGCATCACTCAACCTGCAGAGAGAGAGAGAGAGAGAGAGAGAGAGAGAGATGAAACCATAGAAACATGCCACGTAGCCACAGGCTGCACCACATGACCAAAAGTATGTAGACACCTGAGTCGCTGCTGGATGGAGTTCAGGTCAGGACATCAAACGGTTTCCCAAAGTGAAAGGTTTTCAGCAGGAGGGTTGAACTCAGACACGACAGTCCTGCTGGACATCCTCGCGCTGCTCTTTGGCTCCATTACACATGCGTCTAATCTTTTAGCTTAAGTTCTGCAAATAAACCCCTAAAGTCTGACGACCACATGCTAAAACTGTCCACACTCATGGCTAAGAAGGATCAAGCTTCCGCAGTCTGTCCACACAAATGTGTCACTTTTGCTGCACCTCGCGTCTACGTTTCTCCACCATCTCCAGAGATGGGCTCTGGAAATGCTGCTGAATCTTGGCATCTTGCCCCAGAGGGGAGGGACAAATATCTCCACAGAATCCAGCCGAGGAGGTTCACCTGCCCAGAAGCTGTTGACCCGTTAAGAACTGCTGACCCATTAAGACCTGACATAGATACAATCCCAAAGCATGTGCAAGTACAACAAAGACTTTCTTATGCAGTTTTAAAAACACATAACCAATAAAGAAACTCTAGCCATTTAAAACAAGTCTGAACTTTTAGATTTTCAAGAGCAGGGAGCTTTGATCTTTCATCAGCTGTGGGTAGCTTCCTCAGTAGATGTGATGAGGTGAGGAGCTCATAGTAGAACCCAGAGCTCCTCCACCTCAAGACGAGACAGCTGAGGTGCTTCACCAGGATTGGTCCAACGAAGAGGAGACCTCTTCGTTCGACACAGGACACCCTGGAAAGACTCTCAGCTGACCTGTGACCTCTCTGAGGAGCTGGAGAGGGTGGCTGTGAGGGGGAAGTGTGGGTGTCTGGGTCTGCTTGGACCTCTTCCTTGTGGTCACATCTGGCTCCATTAAAACTACACAGTGGCCATAGTTTATATACAGTCTTTGCTTTCTCTTTATAACGTTATCACTCGCTATGACGTCAGTGCATGCTGCTGACGCCAAACCAGCTGAAAGCAGACTTGTTGTCGACAGAGTTATGTGCAGACGTGCCTAACCTGATGGCCACACAGGTGTCCACACACTTTTGGCCATGTCGCTGAGCGCGTGTGTTGTGATTTTGGTGAACTGAGCCTTTATCGTAGAAAGTTCCAGGGTTGTTTGGGCTTTTGCAGTGAAGATGAGAAGAGTGGGAGGTGAAGGGTGAGAAGGAGGGCAGGCTGGGGTGAGGTGGGCGATAAAAGAGGCAGAGGGGGAGGAGGGAGGACAGATGAAGCGCTTACAGAACGAAAGCGGTTGCGTTTAAACTCAACAGTTTCTCAGCACACAGCGAGCAGCGCCTCCTCCTCTTCTTCCCCCTCCTTCATCCTCCGTGCATCCATCCTCCTCCTCCTCCGTTCCTCCTCTCCATGCCGGCGGAGGTCTCCGCGGGGCTGCCATGGCGAAGATCCGGGTGTCGTACGAGTACTCCGAGGCCGAGGACAAGAGCATCCGGCTGGGCTTGTTCCTGATCGCCTGCGGGATCCTCAGCCTCTTCATCCTGGGCTTCTGCTGGCTCAGCCCGACCCTGCAGAGCCTCCAGAGCAAGCCGGCCAACTGCACGGTGAGCCCGGCTGCCAGCTCCGAGCTGCCACCGCCGCTGCTGCCGGAGCCGCCGCCGTACAAGGAGGTGTAGTAGATGTAGTAGTAGTAGTCAGGTTAGTGGTAGTATTAGTTAAAATACACACTGAACCCGACTTTTCTTGTCGTTTGTTGTCGGGGTTCACGCTGTGCTGGTTTTCAGAGGTGTGTTTATGTGGAAGTAGTTTTAGTGAGGACTGCTGCTACCACACTTACTGTAGTACTGCTACTGCACTCAGTACACGCTACAGTTAAATACTTTTGATATCACACAATGCATTTCTAGGGCAGGCTTTGACTGTCTATAGTACTTCACCGTAAAATATTATTTTAGCACGCAGCCTATTAATAGTTCTCCTATAAAAAGAAAAAAATAACTTGCAGCCTACTGCAGGATACTGAGAGCTGTTAAGGATTTCAGCATTTCGCAGGAACTGCTGACACAACTAGGACTTTAACTGATTAATTACACGCAGTAAAAGTACATCAATCACAAGTACTGAAAAATAGTACTTGTAGTGTTGCTATAAGGCGTACTAACACTCAGCGGCAGCAGGGCGGCTTTACCTGGAGCCTAAATTAGTGATGTGACTGTGTAAGTGTGTTATTATTAGCTGTGGTATTAGTGGTTGATAAAAGAGAGGAGTGCTTCAGTGTTAGTAAAATAATAAGTGAAGTCAGGACCAAAATAAATACAGTTTTTAACATAATACTGACATTATTTTCTTCATATGTGCACTCGTCTGCTTTCAGCTCAGTGTGGGAGTCTTTCTTGCACTTATTTCCAGTCTCCTTAGTTTCTCCTCACACACGGAGTGGAGTAGACACATTAATCCAACTCACCACTGCACGTATGTCACCATGAGCTCAATAAAAGTGAGAAACACCTCCAGGCTGCCAACGCTCTGTTAGCTCTCCCGTTGCTGATGGTGGAGTAAACATTTCCATCGATACTCAGTATCCAGATTTTTGAGTCAGGATCGGGACACGTCGGCATGATTGGATATTTTATAAAGTATTAATGTTGATTCAGACAAAAAAAAAGTATTTAAGGGAAAATAATGTTGATTCCTGTGGATCTGGGTCCAGTATTTGCATTTTTTTCTGTTTTTATTCATGTGAACTTAATGAATTCACAGCTTTTTGAAATTCTATGCATTAATTGGACAAAGCTGCAGCTTTACTTATAGGTGAAAGGATCCACTTGCCTCTTTTGTTATGCTGCTGTTTTTAGGAAAGTCCAAATTGTTTACAAGAAAGTCACTGACATATTTACTCTAGTGTATTAGAAACTGTCCTATTTCTGTCCTGTCTGTACTTTTAACCATATGTTGCACTGACACACTGACAAGAAGCACCATGTCAAAGAATTCCTGGTGTGATTTCTGTGAGTTTGACTCAGATTATCTGTGCTAATCTCCTTCAGCCACTCGAGAAGTGTCCAGTAATAACTGAGGGCAAACTCTAATGCAGATCAGTTATCAGACGTTGATGGACAGTGAGGGCGATCCCGCCGGTCTGACCGAGGTGATCTGACACAAACTGTCAGTCGTCTGTCAGTGAACGCGGCCCTCGCTGTTGTTTCTAAATTAAAGTCACCCTGACAGCTGAGTCTAACATCTGTAGTCCAGATTCTATGTTAGTCTGAGGTTTTGCTAGCTTTAACCTCACAGGTAACACGCTATGGTTCTAGTTTAAGCCTCAAATTTGGAAAATGCTGGCTGGATACCCAGCGGTCAGACATTTTTCATCCCCCAGAGGATTATTTTTAACTTTCGGTATTTTCTCTTCCATTTCCTGGAAACCATCGTCATAACTCTCTAAAACTACTTGGTATTAGTTGGTATTTAGCTGTAAATTACAAGAATATCACAGAGAAAGTCCTCCACATGGGATATTGAGAAAGAATGACATTGTTATATTTGTGTTTTTCACAAAGAAAATACGTATTAATGCATTAGAAAAGCTAAATATTGCACTTAAACTGATCTTTCTTTCTTTTTTTCAAAGGTAACCTGCACAGCTGAAGTTTTACTCCTGCTTTATGCTTGGAAAGTTCCTAATCTGTAGTAGAAGGAGTTCTAGAAAAAACCCTAATATACCACTTGTAAAATCTGCAGTTTTCTCTGGTTCATGCAGTGTAGACACAGAAAGAAAAGCATAACTCAACCTTAGTTGAACTTCAATTTCAGTGACTGTCTGTGCAGAATTAGAACATTTTAAGGTGCGACCTACATTTCTAGTAATGTTATGTTGACCTCGTCATTGTGTTGTTTTGATGTCGATGTTTCTAGTGGATCCAACCAGTTACAAACAAAGTTCTGTAAGATTCTTTAACCCTTCCATTGTGGGAATCCATGTTTTTGGATGGACCTTGCAGTGATGATGGTTATTTGTCCTGCCAGATTGATGGACCACGGCCAAAATTAAAGCCTCGTTAAGCTTTTAGTCAGAGAAAGAAGGCTGACTTGTTGCTGTTAACTATTCAGTTCAGTTCAGTTCAATTCAATTCAATTTTATTTATATAATGCCAAATCACAAGCTTAAAAGCTAGATTGACAAAAGCTTATAAGATTAACAATCATTTAAGAATCTACTTTTATTTCTAGAGAGGAACTTGGTTCTACATAATGTTTCTTGAGATTGTTTATCTTCACCAAACCCATTTCTCAGGGAGTAAGACTTTCAGATGCAGAGGAACTTTTAGAATGGAACTACAGGTTAATCAAACAGATATTCAGTGATTTAAAAATCCGATGTTCTCAAATATTGTCCGGTATTGTTTTTTTCTTTATGACACACAAAACATAAACAGGCTTCTCTGATAATTGTTATGTGTAGATATTTATTTAAGTTCCAACACATGTTATTAGCAGGGAAGTTCCTAAGTGCCCTCTGGTGGACAAAGACAGCGATACGTATAATGTTTTTGAAGGGTGTTTTTTTCCCTTTTTAAATTTCGGCTGTTAGCCAATAATATCGTCCTGCTTATAAATTGGTCGGGCTCAAGGTGGAACTTGGAGTGCTTCGTGCTGTTTTACAGTATTTTGAGCTTCACAGGAAATCTTTTGATAGAAGGGCAAGTTCAAATCCTTTTAAGCCTTTATCTAGAGGAAGACACCCAGTAGGAATTTGAAACGATGAGCTTCAATGAGTCAACATTTTGTCAAGTCCGTCATCATTTTGTTGCTTTTTTGATGCTTCAACTGACTAATTTACCTGCAGCTGCATCTTGGTAACTTCTAAAGCTATTTTGCATTGTCTTGTTGCTGAATAGGAGGCCACCGCTGTGCAATCATGAGGGATGATTGCTGTGAGAAGAAGGCAATATAATTACTTTGTGAGATATTTTTACTGATAGGGAGACGAACTTCCGTCTATTACCCTCAGTCTTAACAAAGTCCACTGCCATCAAAAACATATTGAGAAAACACAAGCAGCCAATCAGTTTTTCTAGTTTCAGTTTTTTGTTCATGTAGCGAATCCATCTATTATTTTCAGGAGAATCTTTTTTGCTCACAGACGGTGTCTCTGAATCTCCTTCCAGACATCTGAGTTGTTTCATTTTTAAACTTTTTCTTCGATTCATATGCAGCAGGTCGGTCTGGTGTTCTGCTCACTGGCAGCTGTTTCCCCAGTTGGTAAAGCCAATCAGCATTCTCCTGCATCGGAGCCAGAGAACCAGTGACAGAAAAATGGCAACAAGCCTGAATGAGATCAAGACAGCTGTGCAGGTTTTGTACGTTGAATTCCCCAAATAACAACTCGTAAATCTCAGTGTTTCTTCAGATATCCTGGTCACGGATTCTCCGTCTTTAAAATGGATAAATTAGATTGAATGAATCAATATTTCCATTTAGAGCTCCTGCTGCTCTCAGCATACAAAATTACCCTTTAAAAAACTTCTCGTTGGGTTCAAACATTCCTCTTCTTGCTGTACATGGCAGAAGAAAAAAACATGACCATTAGTTTTGACAGAAACTAAAACATATTGTTTGAAATCACAGCTCCAAGCAGCCTGAGGCCTTTTCTGATTGAGTTAGTCATTTATTTAGATTTTTGTTGTCAGCGTCCACCTTTAGCTGCTTCGGTTCGCTCGTGCTGCATCACTTTCCGCTCTGGATCGTTAAAAGTGTTTTTGCACAGCGTTTTGAAGCCACCGGGACTTCTCATGGTATAAATTACAGGCAGCCACAGCCTGCACTCCCAGCTGTTTACTGTGGATGATGAATTCATACCGACCTGATTTATTTGGCTGTTAGCTTATTGCATCATTTTGGAATAATGTTCATGCATTATGGAGACTGGAAGTCCAAAGTCATGTGGCAGAGAGCACGTCTGCTCCGTCATTCACTAATCCATCGCTTAATAACACATCAATCACGATGCTTGGACATTATTGCAGCTCTGTGACCTCTTGAGTGATGAAGCGGTCTGACTTTTATCAGATCTGCAAAGACTGACTGATTATTTTTCATGGACATTGATATTTATTTTCATGCCCGAGGTCGTTGTTTGAGTCCAGTAATGAGCCGGTAGACAAGTTGCCGTCATCGCTCATCATTAACATCCAGACATATAAAAGATTTAGACTGTACTCTGTGTCCACACATTTTTAAAAGCTGCATGAACAAAAGTTCCCACAGATATAAGCGTTTACTAAAAACTGACGTTGACTGAGTCTCAAGATGCAGCAATGAGAGCTGCTGCTCCCACTGCAAGGATGTGGACTCCGTCAGAGGCTGTGCGGAAAGCACAGATATAGTTGGACACGTTCAGCAGGAAAGGGCAGGACTTGGATTTGGGACAAGTTGAGCAATGTGGCACAAGTCCATCTCACATGCTGGGCCAGTGAACCAACTGGGAAAAACTGAAACATCACAAGCTCAACTGGAAGGATCTCTGGAAAATGGAAGGAAGCAGACTCAGCTTTATAATCAGAAGCACCTACAATATCCTCCCTACAGCCCAAAACGTCCATTAGTGAAGTGGAGACGACCATATGTATGCTCTCTGCCAAACTCCAGCAACTCTAAGGCAAAAAAAGCCTGTCCCAAGGCCGCAACACCTAGAAATGTACAACTTCCACAACCAGGTCCTGCAACAACTGGTGATTATCTCATAAGGAAGGAGAACTGACACCAATGCCCTCGCTCCTACAGTGGTCTGAATACCAAGCCTCATTCCCTTCATGAGAGCAGGAGAACTTCTTGTGAAGTCATCGGCAAGAGTAAGCATGACCCTGGAAGATGCAGGTCAACCCTGATCACACTGGTCTTTCTGATAGGAATAATAACTAATCTCAGGCCAGACCTCATGTTGCGATCAGCTTTGCAGAAGATATTAGACATTCTGGAACTAATGGTACTTTGGGAATCTGGAGTTGAAGAGCCATATGAACGGGAAAGCTTGTCATAATAGCAGCTCAGGCAGAACCTTGCTGTGGAGGTTGAGTGTAGAGGGCTTATTGTCAAGACCAAAACTCCTGAAGAGGATGGGAGTGCGAGGGCACTGAGTGAAGTAGTGACTGGTTGTGGATCAAGAAAAAGGATGCCAGGTGTCATGTTGAGCCCTCTGGAGGTATTGTGGAAATAAAATCAATGAAATACTGAGGATGGAAGATGCCCATCTGATGACCCTAATGAAGCAGTTACTGCTCACCCACTAAGAACCCCAGGCAGGAAGCAGCGCTGATTACTCAAAGGATTGAACCATCAAGTCCTATAAGCTCCACTGAGTCAGAGTTCCTGTATTTGTTTTTAAATCCTTAAATGGTCTTTACCCCGAGCTCTCAGGTCATCTAACCAACTGCTGCTACATATACAGAAATCTAAGTGGAAACTCAGAGGGGACAGAATTCTCTATCGCTGCCCCGAGGTTATAGAATAAACTGTCTTTGCATGTTAAACAGTCACCTCAACAGTCCATTTTTAAAACTCATCTTAAACACATTTTTCCTCCCAGGCCTTCAAACCAGCATGATACATTCAAATCATTTTATTTTTACCTTAATCCAACCTTCGTTTAAAAACCCAAACAAAATATTCAAATTTACCTCACAGAAAATCGGACAATTAGCAAATATTTATATTTCAAATAAAATTACCAGTAAAAAATGTTATTTTTCAACGAATCAGCTATCGGAATCGGCGCAGTCCACTAACATATCCATCACTAATCGTGTGCTCCCCCTCTTGCAGGTGGTGTCGGTGTTGCGTCCGGAGGAGATGTTCGAGTGCGTGTTCACATGTGGAGCAGACTGTAAGGGAACGTCGCTCTACCCCTGCCTGCAGATCTTTGTCAACAACTCCGAGTCCAACTCTGTGGCTCTGCTGCACTTTGATGAGCAGCAGCTGGTCCTCAACCCAAAGGTAACGACACCTCGTTTTACCGTGTGACGTGAAGGCGTGAGCGGCATGTTTTTTATAATGTTTTTCTTCATCAGTTAGGCTCTGATGATGCTGAGCTGCTGTCCTGATAGTCCAAACTACTTTGGATCCGCTGTTTGGTCATTAAAACAGAGACGCTCATCATGTTTCAGCGCTAAAGAGGATTTTATTGAACCTGTTTATTTCTTTCATTTACTTTTTTAATTAGCCCTCACATCAGATAAGCTGCATTCTCCAGTTTTAAGCATTTAATGTCAGCTAATTGATTCATTGATTAATCCTTTCAGCACATATGACAGCTCATTCTGTGGATGAAGTAGTTTATTAAAAAATCAGCTGTTCCAGCTCTTATATCAGACAAATCAACAGCCAGCCTTTTCTGAACATCATCTTTGTGCAAATTAATTAGGTTAGTTTTATTAACAGCTGATCATCCATAAGGTGTGATCAGAACGTTTGGGGAATGAACAATAAGAATAATAATAATAATGTCATTTGCCCAAAGTCGTCTTCACCTTTGGAAGCATTGCTGCTTCTTTCAGATCACTTCCTGTTCACTTACTGCTAGCTATTGCTAATGTTTAGAACTGGGTCTTCTTCTACAGCCCAGAGAACAAACAGCAGGTTTCAGTAAAAAAGCTGTACAGTTTGCAGTCAGGACAGTTGTTCTTGTTCTTCGGTTTGTTTGTGTTTTTCAGGATTCGTTGGTTTGTCCAGATCTCCAGGCTCAAAGTCTCATATTTGACTGATGCCAGTGCTAGCTCTGTATTAAAGGCGGGCTTTTAAAGGCCAGTTTTACAGCCTTTACATGAAACTAATAAGCTTTGCACTGTGAATCAGTGTTGCTATTACACATCTGAATTGGGGCAGACCTGAAAACCAAGGCTGTTGGATTCAAAATGTCTGAATGATTATGGATGATAATCATCGTGTCATGAAATAACGCGTAAGCTCATATGAGTGCTTAAAATTTGATTTACCGGTCTCTCTTTTCACAGATCATTTATTTTAGTACAATACACCTCACCAGTTCATGAGACGGTGTGAGAGATTTCACTACAAGCTTAATTACTGACCCTTCATTTAGCATCACAATTAGTGAAGAGTGAAAAGCTTTAATTCCTGCTGCCAAATGTGGAGATTTACAGCAGCTCAAACTACAAAATATTAACAGTAAAGCTGCCAATTACTCAGAAATGAAGTACTCTGAGTACTCTACAGTGGTATTTGTACTGCATGAACACCCAGAAGTTGTAATATCTTGAGGCAAATGCAATAATCCGGGAAAGCTGATTCTGTTCACTGAGAACGCCGCCTCCGGATGAACACAAACAACTGTCTGAGTTTTAATGGCAGCAACAACATATCAGGCAATCACCATATTAGGGATATCTGCTCTTGGTGACATCATACAGACCCAAGACTGGAAATTTGATGTGAAACTGAACATGTAGCTAATGGGTATAACTGTAGCCACATTATTTAAATCTTTGGCCATGTTTCATATGAACGTCACCACTGAAACAGCAGATTTAGGGCAGATTTAAAGTAAGTAGTTTGAGTACCCCGATAAAAGGTGGTCTACGCCTCAGTGGGTCAGAGGTTAAATAGCTGAAATGAGGAAAAAATGGAAGTGTTGCAGTGATCTTGCCATATTTTGCTGTTTTAGTTCCATCTGAGTGTCAGGAGAGTTTCAGTCTGATTGTTTTTGTATCGCAGCATCTAAAGTCAGAGGTGAACCTAAACAGATCCGCTCAGTGTGTGAATGAAGGACTCAGAGCGCCATTAACAACCAGCTGATGGTAAACACTGCACAGCTGCGTGACTCCGGGTCTGAGGGCTGGCTGTTTACAGTTTGAACCCCTCCGGGTTTCCACTTTAGCTGCGTGGGTCATGAAAGAAAGCACATCCATGTAGTCAGGTTCAATATCTGGTGAAACCAAAACAGCTGAAGCTTTCATAGCAATGACACGCTTGCATAATCTGGATGTGTCCACATAAATTTGGATAAATAGTGCAGAAAACCCCCCACGAGGGGCCAAAAGGACAATATGCAACAAAATAATCAAACAGCAACAGAGATAAACACAGAAGTCTGTGCTGCTTCTTCTTCTTCTTTGGTGCATGCCTGGGTCGTCGCTACAGCAACAGAGTAAATATAGAGGGGAGAGACGGGGCGTCATCGATGCTGCTCAGTCGCCATGGCAACCCATGATGTGGAGATGGAGAAACGGAGAGAGAGCGAGAGAGAGAAGTCACGCTTCATTCAGAAATCCTTTAATATTGAGAGAGAGAGGCTGAAAATTGGAAAAGGACGGATGTCGCACCGTTCGTCGGCTGGGTGACCTTTACATGTAACTGAAAAAGGGGTGGGGGAGGGTTGGAGGGGAGGGTTCCTCTCTTCAAATATAAAACCTTTATTGCTCCGCCTTCTTCAAGACCAAAACATCGTTAACATGTTGGCAAAAAGACAAAAATGAGCTTGTTGGCGGGTCCTCAGCCTGCCTCACAGGCGTCATCAGCTCCTCACAGATTCCTCAATGTAAACATCCAGATTCATAACGGGAATAATAAGCACGTCTGCGTCACACACACACACAGGTATACAGCGATCATAAACAGACAGGTGCACCAAATGAAATATGATTTCATTTGGTGCTCACTTCCTCCTCCACGGGTTTGTTTTCAGACTCTCTTACAGCAGCTTTGTATGATTCATAGTTAAAAATAAGCCATATCTTATCCTGGGCCTCAAGCAGCCCCTCCGTCTCAAATAAGCTATAAGACAGCACAGAAGGTGGGCAGGGCTTCTGTGCCCAAGATGACCATCTTAGGGTTATATCTTTGTGTGACATCAGAAAGATCCAAGAGGAAAAAAAAACATGAAACTGAGTGTTCAGAGATGCGCTACACAGAGTGCTGTTTGAATATAATACCAGTGCTGGGTTCTGGTTGTACGGTTGCCATGTTTCACATGGCTTAACATGGGGCCGGTGATTGGAAGAGTGGGGCCGTGGTTTGATCCCGGGCTCCTCCAGTGAACAAGTTTAAGTGTGTGAGTCTGAGTGCAGTAGTTAGAAAGCACTTAAAGAATAGAGTGCTTTGTGATTAAAAACCTCTTTGAGTGCTGAGTTTGTGTGGAAAATTTGCAGTTAGACGGTTATGGTTGAAATTTGAATTTTACTCTTTGTTCAGGAACAAGGAGAAACCAACAACAGCTCCGTATTTCTGTTCTTGGACTTTAAAACAGCAGCTTTGCTTGATCCACAGTTCAAAATAATCGTTCTTTAACATACACTGGTGCAGGCCCTCAGTTAATCCTCAGTCTGAAGTGAGCTGTAAATTTCCTCAGACTGGCTGTCCCTCATAAACAGGAGGCGGGTGGAGCTCCCATGACTAGATTATTAGAACTTCGAGGAGGTGTTATCCAGCTGTCTTTATGAACATTTTAACATGGTTAAAACCCTGAGTGGAAGTTTGATAACATTTGAAGAATTATTTTTAAGAACTGTAAAAATGTATAAAACGTTGTAGAAATTACAAAATTACAAACATTCAAAAAATTGGAATTTTCACATTTCTAATTTTGTAAAAACACAAGAGAAACAAAAAAACAATCAACCAACACAAAAACACGTGTTTAGTTTTTATGGAAAATCAGTTCTGTGTCTGTGATTCATGCAGTCGATGGATAGATCCAGCTAACATCAGCTGATAACTTAGCACTCCAGCTTTTGGTTCAAATACGGTCACTTCTGGCTCTTTCTTTGTCCTCAAAATGCTAAAGTTGAGGCTTCAAATGGCCAAATGTCCACAGCAGATGGGTGATCAGGGTGCTGGTGTGTCTTTTATATAGAGCATATGGTTTGGGGCAGTGCAGTAATAGATGGTTTGAACCACAGCTGTCTTAAGCAGCTTTCATGTGGTCTCAGATGGCAAAGATTGTGAAACTTTGTCGTGATATTTTTCCTCTCTGAAGCTGTTTGGACTTCAGCTCATTGTAAAAGCAGATGAAACAATAAAAGGCTGTGTGCTGCTAGCTCTGCAGGGGTATAAAAAAAGACGGCGCTGGGATTTTAGCCAATCACGATTTTAATAAATGACATATCGGCAGAATGTGTCTTCAGGGCCACAGCAGATCTCAGACGAGCAGGCGAGACGCATCGATATGTCTGTTTGATAACCTCTCAGAAGGTTATTGTAGACGACACGCACACACCACCTGCAGATACACACAGTGACGCACACCTGCTGAACCACTTCATGTTTATTGGGGTCAGGAGTTCATTTCATTTTTGTTGGAGGAGAAATGAACTGTGAAGACACGAGCAGAGAAAGGAGCTGCAAGAGATTTTATACTCAGCGTCTCTGTGTGTATTTAAGTGTACTCGCCCACCTATTCTCATGAGGACTCGTGTCATTTTCAGACCTCATGAGGACCGTGGGGTAAAAGAAAGGTCATTTTGGCCAGTTGTGATTTTGGGTTGCTTCTGGTTATGACGTGGTTTGAGAATTGTCACAAAAGCAGAAGTGAAATATGTGTGTTGGGCCTGTCTAGCTCTCAGTTTGTGTTTAACCACGAACTGATAAGCTGGTGTTTCTGATCAGATAACGACTCAGACCTGCAGCTTTAATTAAAACCCGACAATCTCTTACGTGTGTGCCTACATTAATGTGTGTGTGTTCGTGCATCACTGCGTAAATCCAAGCGCCGTGTTCGCTTGATTCAGCAGGTGTGAAAACAAATATGTGGCTGGATATGCTCTCCGTTTCCTAATTTAAATCTCTGAAGGTGACATGAAAAGTGCAGCAGGAAGGTTGTTGGAGAGCTCAGAGAAGACTGTTGCATTTTAGTCCCATTACATTAAGAATACTGATAAGTACTGATACAGATCAATGGAGCCAGTATTGATAAAATCCTGATGATAGCTATCTGTAATCCTCACATGTGCAGATATTGATTTGACTTCTGTTTACTGCATTATTCTTAAAGCACCTCAGTTTTCCTGCCTTTGCTTTACATGAACAAATTCAGTTGGCCTGTGCTGCTGTTGATCTTAATGTCATGTCAGTCATTTGGTCCACAGGCGGCTCCATTAAGTAATCCCCCCCATAGACACAACACCAATTAACTCAGAGTGTCTGTCTTCTTCTTCTATCTCTCAGTCAGCTGTTTTACAGCCACAACATCCATTTTAGACACAACTGCAATTAAAGTTCCCGGTCTGTCATTGAAAGGTCATGAAGAAAATGAGCTCAACCAGAGGTGCTTTTAAAGATGGAATTTGTTTAGATGGGTTCCCTGTTGGTTCTGTCTGGATTATATCCAATGCCATTTCAAGTTCTTCGCCTAACTTTCTTTAATTTCTTACAAAAATTTGTGCTACCAGTTAGATCTATACCACAATAGCATGAAAACCATCCAACGACCAGTCAGCTTCCTGCAATCTAACTCTATATAATGTCATCTGCAGGGCGGAGTGTGTGGGTATTGACTCTGGTGATGGTGATACACTTTGGGGTCCACAAGCACTCAGTGGGGTCGCAGGATGTAAAAGTTTCCAATGTTCTGCTGACTCAGTAACTGCAGATCTCCAAACCTCTTCTGGCATTATCATCAGGACAGAAACTGTGCACTGGGAGCTTCATGGCGTGGGTTTCCATGGTTGAGCAGCTCCTGTAGGTGTAATGTGAGAGTAGCCCAGTACTTTTCTTCATGTAGTTTATGTTAAAGTCCTTCCAGAACAAGATCATAAATAGGCAGCCATCTTGAAATTCCTCCCAGTGCTAATTTTTATTTGAGTAGTCACCAGGAAATAAAACTAAATCTATAGAACCACCAGGGAAGTCTCATCTTAAAATACCAACACTTAAAAGGTTTGATCCAAATTAAATGTTTGAAAAACATTTTTCCCCTGGGAGTTTTACTTTGACCTGCATTTCCTAGATTTTTATTTCAGGAGTCTTGGAGTGCTATGTCTGTCTCTTATAACATCTCTGCTTATGTTCCATTTTCACTTCTTGGGCTTGCTGTAAGTTGTAAACACTGGACTGGGATACCATACAAACAGGACAAAAATAACAAGAGGCTAAACAGAATGAACTCAAAGCAGGACATGAGGATGAGTATAAATAAACTCAAAAGCAAAAAGAACATTAGAATGAAAAGCAGACATGAAAAAGTCAACACAGCAAAATCTCTGGGTCCAAAATCCAGGACCAGGAGAACATTAACAAGCATGCTGATGTAAACACAGTTATGGGAGGAGCTACTGAAAGAAATCAAGCAATTATTAGCAGATTCTCACAGAAATGACCCCAGACGTCTGCCTGTAATGTTCAGACCTGTTTAAATGTGAGCCGGATCTGGATAAAAGCCGCAGCAGGGACAAAGAGATATTCTTCAAGGTTGTTCAGTTACAGAGCCACTCCTGAATTTAGGGGAGTGTTTAATGCATAACATAAAAAATGTTTCTGCCTCGTCTTTGCACATTTATCCAGCTGAAAGTTATGAAGTCATAATGGCGATGAATTGATGTGTTTGATTAATTTCTCTGTCGTGCTCTGTTTTATTTTTTGTGTGCACTTCATCAGTCCGAACTCACAGTGTCCCTCTGGCTTTCTGTCAAACACACACACTGTTCAGTTCAAATTTAATGGAGTTTGCCAATCCAAGCTAGGCTGGTTACATTAGTGTGTGTGTGTGTGTGTGTGTGTGTGTGTGTGTGTGTGTGTGTGTGTGTGTGTGTGTGTGTGTGTGTGTGTGTGTGTCCAGCCCATAAAATATTTCATGAGTGCAGAAATCCGTCTCTAAAGTCTTAGCAACAAACTAAAGCAGCTTTGGCTTCGCTGCAGCTCGGTAATATCTCAGCACAGCACTCTGCAGATGTTGGTGTTATGGCAGGATTACTCCTCGGCACTGACTGGTCCTGCTGCATATGTTTCCACTGATGTCCACATCTGTAACCAAACGTGTCGGGTCAGTTAGATGTTGCATCGTATGACGTATGATTTAGTGAAGAACGATCATAAATGTTTCAAAGATTTTTTGGGGGGAAATAAATCAAATATATGCACAGAGTCAGTGTTTACAACAATGGCACTTCTTTGTGACTTCTTCGTCACTGTGACTTTCTGTGGTGTGCTGGATACTGATTGATGGACATCTCTTCCTGTCTCATCAAGTGATTGGTTTGTGGGCTTTTTAAATAGATTCTGGATCAGGATGTGATCTGGGGAGTTTGCTAGCCATGAATTCAAAGTGTAGTTTGATGATCTCCAAGGTTCTTGATAATCACTTTTGCCAAAAGTCACTCCATCGTGGTTGAAAAGACACAGATTGAGGACATTTTTCCATATAGTCAGCCCTTAAAAAGAGATTGTGTTGTCAATTTGTAGGCTGAAATCTCTCTGCTGCTTCACTGGACACTAAAAATACCGGAATCATTTCATCCTGAGTTCATTAACCAGGAAAGCCATCAGAAGTCTCTAAATACTCTGCCTTCTGTCCTAAAATTTATCACTAAAAGGCCTCACAACCTGCAGAGGCCTGACACGCTCAAAGAAATTGATGGTGGTTTTTCTAAAGTGTGCCTATCGAGTGTGCCTATTTTACAGTGGTCTCAGTTTTTTGGGGGCCCACAGTTAGGAGTCAACTTAATTAGCATTACTGTAATAAACAGATGAGATCACGCACAGCCCTGAATCACATGTTACACGGGACACGTGAGGTAAAGTTAGTTGCTCAGCGGAGAGAAAGGAAAGGCATGACTGATGAACCAGGTCAGTGTAAACTGAGTTTCAGTCAATACGTGTATGAAAGGTTTTTCTTTTTGGGATTAACATTTTATTGAATTTTCCAGAACACTACAGTCCACTGTAAATACAGATCCCAACATGTAAAAATTGCCTCAGCATAACAGTAGAGAATACAAAACCTTTGTATTCTGTGATCTCTGACAGTGCTCGTCAGGACCCCAATGTCTGTCCCACTCTGAGTTTTAACCTAATCCTTTTATTCTGAACAGATACAGATCCCGCTTCAGGTGGAAGCTCTCCATTCTTCACTCCTTGAGTGGAGAATTGAAGAAAGTTAGAATCATGCAAAAGGCTTGAGTTTAGCCTCCATCTGGGAGACTTGAGGGGGCTACCAAATGAGGTCAGATGCTGGAGCACCGAGGCATGGTCAAATAAGTGTATACTTCCAATAGAACAAGACATTGCTCAGGGCATGATAGAATTTGACATAAGAAAATAATCAATCCTCGACGGAGCGTTGTGGGGGGCAGAATAAAAGGTGTAATCTCTTGTGGATAGGTTGAATACTCTCCATGCATCTACTAAACCCAAGTTCCTACACATTTTAAGAGCAACTGAAGCTGATCTAGAGTGTCACTGTGAGGGAGTGCTTCGATCTAGTTATCATCCACAACCAAATTGAAGTCCCCTGCTATCAGGATTGGGTAATCACCCATATAGCTAATTATATATTCCAAATTACCAAAAAGGTAGGGTTGTCAATATTTGGTGCACAGATATTGCTTAAAATCTTGAAATCTTGAATCTCAGCCAAGAGTAGCAATGTCCGCCCATCTTCATCCTTAACCATCCGGGTGCATTTAAACTGTAGCTGCTTATGAATCAAAATTGCTACACCCCTACTCTGACTGCTGCCACACGAAAAAAATACCTGACCCACCTAATCACGGCAAAGTTTATCCGACTCTTGGGGTGACAAGTGAGTCTCTTGAAGAAAGGCAATGTCAGCTTTTTTTGATTTGATAAATGTAATGATTTTCTTTTTTTTAATTGGATGGTAAAGGCCCTTTACATTCCAGGTCATTAAGGTAAAGGGCCTTTGGTGCTTATTCGCCATCATGCATTTTGTATTGGACATATAACAGTGGGGTAACATATTATTAAAACCAGGAGTTCAGCACCGAGTGGACAATATATGGACGGCTGGCTATAAATAAAATATGGAAGTAAATAAAAATAACAACTGATAAACATTTAAGCAAATACGTCTGGGGTGACAGAGAACACTAGTTACCCTCAGGTGGGCCAGGAGCCCCCAAAAGCAAAACATAAACTTTATGGTCCGTGACTCTAACCAGTCAAACAGTCATAAACAGGACCCGTCGCCAGCAGCAGCAGCATACCAAGTCAATGTATTGTGAGCAGAGCAGTCATTTCAGGACTTAGCTCCCAGAACACACCTCTGTGCAGGTTGGTTAGAACTGTCCCTTGAAAGACAGTCTTTAATAGTCTTAGTGAGATTCTCTACCAAGCAGATTGCGTCGTATTCTCAAAACTAAAGTAGGTGAATAAATCAAATCAAAGCGTGAGACCCTATAATATTGAAACTTAAACAGTTAGGAGGTGCAAAGTATATCAATAATTTTAAATACTATAACTGAGCACCAGCCAAGGCCCGCTATTCGATGGCATGTTAATTACGCTATGGCAAAAAAGGGCAGTTTTTAAATCCAAGCCCTTGACTGTAAATAATTCCCTTAAGGTAAAGACAGAATGTAGTCCTGGGCTTTTTTTGGGTCGATAAACTCACGTCTGCCCTCCGTCATTTTCAGCACAAGCAACGCTGGGAACAGTAGGGAGAACTTGATCTTCCTTTCGTGTAACAGCCATTTACGGGGATTAAATGCCGCTCGTTTGTGCGTGACAAGCTTGAAATACTCAGAGAAGATCATGATGCGGCGGGTGTTCCAGCTCAGCTGCCCTAGCCTCCGCACCTTCCACAATCCATTCCCTGTCCTGGAACCATAGAAATCGGGTGATGATGACCCTTGGGGATGACCGTCAGATTTGTGTCTCACTAGGCCACGGTGTGCGCAGTCAATCTCCAGCCCGCCTGGGAAGTCGAGTTGTGGGATCGTGTTGCGCATGAAGGTCAGAGCGTCCATAACCTCGCAGCCCTCTGGAAAGCAATCAAAGCGCAGGTGGTTTCTCCATCCTCTGTTTTCGAGGTGGTGTAATTCCTGTCGTAGAGCATTCACTTCGTCACTAGTTGCAGGAGGATTTTCCTTTAGCGCTCTGCTAGCATTCTCAAGGAAATCCAGGCGAGACTCAGCGTTGCTTAAGCGAGTAGCCATATCCCCTAGCTTAGCCTCCACTGCCCTCGTAGCAGTTTGAATTGCATTGGGTTTGCTCTCTTGTGTCTAGGAGGTTTCCTTAAGTAGTGCGTAAATACTTGCAATGTCCTTGGCTATTTGTTCAGTTGTAGCAATTTGAGTAGTATCTGACTTTGAAGGTGAGGGTGGCTGCACAGCATTAGCTTTCGCCGAGGCTTCCTTGCTAGCGCCTTCTTGGCGTTGAAGTGTATGTTTTTGTTGGTGACTTGGCATTATGAGCTTTCACAAAGAGTCTTCATTTTATTTGAGGCGCCTTTCTAAAACCAAAGGTCACCTTACAAAGAGAAAAAGACATAAATAAAACAGTAGATTAAAATAGATTCTAATACATTAAAATACAGAAAACAACAAATAAAAACAAAACAAAAAACACAAATAAACAAGATGACAGCAAGTAAAATCTGTATTAAAGTGACTAAGTTAAAATCCACAAGCAGCCAGGGAACCTGAGTGCAGAGTTTTACATGTAGATTTTTGCTTTGTATCTGTAACCAGACCTTAACAAAAAATTTGTAACTCGTGTAAATATTTTTTACAAACACAAATCGTTTTCACACACACACACAAATTCTCATCTGTAGATGCACAAACATAAAACTTTCAGATATTTTGGTTTACCACGGTACAAAACGGACACAAATACGCATTTGATTTACAAGTACAAAACATTTATGACCACAATTTGAGCCCATATCGAGCGGGAACTGCAGCTCTTGGCTGTTGTCTTTATTTTTCACCCACAGAAGTTGGGGGTGAAAAGATCACCCCCAACTACATTTGTATTAAAGCTTCTCCTTTAATACAAATGTTAATCCTGATGTAAATAGCTAACGCTCCATTTTTTGTATTGTTGGATTAAACTGTTAATCAGACTGAATTAAGGTGAGCTGCAGCTCTGGTCACATATGTTTACGCAGAAGGCTGCTGCACGCACCCACTGGAGGCTGCGGGTTTTATTTAGCAGAATAAGTGTGTGCTGTGTTGGTGATTAAGGAGTCATTGAGCTGTTTACTGCACATCTACTCTGATTTTTCTCTGTGACAAGCAGCAGAAGAAACGTCTCACTCTCCCCTCCTGTTAGGCAGATTGATTTTACACTCCCTCTCTCCTCCGGTTTCTGTCATGTAGCGAACAAATCGGGTCTAAATCGTGTGTTTTGAGCAGTAAAATGAGGATTTGGCAGCTGAATAAAGCGATGACATGAACACAGTGTGACAGCAGAGAGAGGAAGGAAGCAAGGAGATGAAGGCAGGTGGGCGGTTTCACTCAGCTAATTACTCGCCGAGTAATTTCCTCGTCTGTGACTTAATTATGTCATAAATGTAAATGACAAGAGCTGCAGGTAACCAGAGGGCAGCTGCACACACATACATGCATGTTTTGTAATAATCTCCCCACCCAAAGTCCTACCTTTTGCATTATTTTAATATCAATAATGAACTTTGACCCCAAACTAATAATTTCAAAAGATAACCAGCAAAAAGGTCGCTCTGTAGACTTTGTGTTTTCTCATTTTTCTATCAGTATGAGGACATTTAACACAATGCCAAAGGAAACAGATTTTACTGGAATCTTTTAAAATGTGTCTAAAACTTTTATTTTTTCTAATTATTTAATGTCAAAAATTTCTTTAAAATTATTTTTAATCATTGATGGTTGCCAGGGGTTCACCAACTGGTCTCTAGGCCTGTGTGAAGTCTAATGATTTGAACTAGACTCTACTTAAATATGGCAGATCAAATATGTCAAAATAATATAATTTAAAAACTCAAATATAAATAAATACAATAAGAAATAAATGACCCAGTTATAAAATGAATGCAGTTAAATACTCAAAATATTACATTTCTTTTATCATGTTTCATTTCGTTTGGCATTGATTTACCTTTTTATGATATAATTTGTTTGTTTTTATCATTTATTTTGTATTAATTTATTCTTTTAAAATTTGGTGGTTCATCTTCTGTATATAAAAATGTATTTATTAGGGGTGCAACGATACACAAAATTCACGGTTCGGTTCGATACTTTGGTGTCACGGTTCGATATTTTTTCGATACAAAAAAATGTTCATGCCTTTTTAATTTGTCATTTATTAAAATTATAAATATATATTTTAACTCAAAAGTACAGTTTTTAAATTTAATGTTGCTGAAACAACAAAATAATAAATCTATCTGATCGAGAAATCCCTCATCTTTGGAAGAGAGAGTTTATTACAGAGAAATGGCTCTTTCCAAAATAAAAGCTATACTATACGCTTCTTCTGGGCTACATTCTCAGCAGCATATTAAACATATCAGGTCCCCATAAGGAGAATCATGTGCTAACGGCTGTCTAAATGACTCGGGTAAAGTTTGTAGCATGCGTGCTTGTTGTTTTTGTCTGCTTCCACTTGTCTTCGCACTAGGATGATGTCGGCTTAAATGTGCAGTCATATTCGTTGTGTTCCCACTAGTGCTGTCAGCGTTAATCTCGTTAAAATGACATTAACGCCATAACGCGGCAAATCTCCGTTAACGAGCTACCGCGGATCGCCCCGTGCGTGGGGCTGGACGGCGTCAAC
The DNA here is from genome assembly GCF_036321145.2 of Pelmatolapia mariae. Taxonomy (NCBI): domain Eukaryota; kingdom Metazoa; phylum Chordata; class Actinopteri; order Cichliformes; family Cichlidae; genus Pelmatolapia; species Pelmatolapia mariae. Next base: position 22,166,558 of record NC_086242.1, on the reverse strand, counting down.
ATGTTAACGAGCTAACTGCGCTAACGCACTAGTTCCCACCAATTAAGCATTGTGTGGCACATCTGACATACTGTTTTACTTTTGTCCATGACGCGCTTACCTTCAGGGTCATACTTCACATGAAAACCAAGATAGTTCCAAACGCCAGATCTGAATGAGGGTGGGGGAGGTTCAATTTGCCATGTTGCAACGAGCTTAGCTTCTGTCTTGCTAGCTTGCGCTGCACTCAGTGGATCTGCGCTCGACAGTGCAGCCTAGGCGGAGTAGTCGAACGCTTGTGCTTTTTGATCAACCATGAGATATACAGATATAACTCAGCAGTCTGCTCTGCTTCATGGAGGGCATTACATCTATGCTGCTCGGGGCTTTAAAAGAGTGCAGGTGTTGTGTTTTAATACTGACCCTTTTATGCTTTAATCCCAAAGAAGTAGGCAGCAAACATTTTTCATTTTTCTGTTCATATGAGGACATTTGGAGCTTACAAATACAGCAAATCTCAGAGCAGCTGGAGAGGTCAACAGAAATAAGCCGAACTATTAATTTATGAAAGTATATTTGGTTCATGGAGACAGAAAAAAAACATTTAATGTAATCACTGAAGAATGACGACAGCAATAATGACGTGTGTGTGTGTGTGTGTGTGTGTCATGCTAAGTTAAACTAATTAACTGTGATGAGGCAGCTTCTGGAGCTCCTGGACGCGGTGGAGGTGGGAGGCAGTTGTCAGTATCTTCCTGCCCAGCCAGGAGGCACTGTCCCTGGGGACAAAGGCTACCTCTCTCCACCTCTCCTCTGCCTCAGAGGAAATGTTCAGCCGAGGCCGTTCAGACATTTGTGTGCTAACAAGTGTGTTCAACCTCTACCTAAACTGTACTAGTTTATACTTTACTCAATTCCTGGACCTTAACTGATCTTTGACTAGTGGTAAATGGCCAGTTTTGTCTCGAGACACGCTTAAGAAATCTTAAGCGCGTCTCAAGTCATTTTATTTGAAGTTCTTGTGCAGGTGTCGAAGTTTCCAAAGAACCTGAATCAGGTTGAATGCTGATGAAAAAAATGAGGTGCTTATTTTTATTTAATAGTGTTTTCATTAATTATTGAATCTGGATCCAGCGCAGAATTTAGTGCAAACTTGAACCGAACATTGTGATTTTCTTTAAAATCACACATGAAGTGATTTTCATCCACTGCTCCTACAAACAGGATTTCTGTGGTTTCCAGGTCAAAAGCAGGTATTTTATTTAACCACTACAGATGACAAGATGACAGACTGAAGTTAAACAGATGAATTATAAAATATGGAAAGGCGGGGGGAGGGGGGGGGGTATTCTGCTGTAAAGTCTATGGGGACTGGTTTATTCAGTTTATTCATTTTGCTCTGTGAGACCTGTAGTTGGTCTGTTCAGTAATCCATGCTGAGAAGTATGAGGTCATTATCAAGTGGATCTATAAGCTGCTGCTGCGCTCTGATGGGCATGCAGAGAAATAATGCGCTCTCTAAATATACTCGATGAATATTTAAAAGTGAGACGTCAACAAGACACTAAAAATCACCTGGATTTACGGCTGTCGTTGTATCAGCTGGCCGTCAGAGAGGCTGACCACCTTTGAAGTGAAGGATCTCCACATGTTCGTCTCCTCACTGAAAGCTTGAGTGGATGCTGCAGTGTTTGATCCAAGCATCTCTTCATCATTCACACACTGCCTGAGACTTGGCATAGAAAGTCAAATATATAAATTATTAAAGGCTCCATAAAGGTGTGTTTGTATTCCCATCAGTATAGATTTTAATAAAAACTGTGACTATGAGGAGCAGAACTGAAGGGGTTAAAGAGACTGCCGAGCCACTCATTCATCACCGTGCTGTTCATCCACATAGAGGCGCACAGGTGGACAGACAGGTCGTCATGACCTCATGTTAATCTGTTTAGCCGAGTCAGACTGAGAGGCGACAGCAGGTCACAGAAGACCAAAAACCTCAGAGCTTCTGATTATCTGCTTCAATTCAGGACAGAAACGCCGCTGTGCTACCGTCCTGTCTGTTAATCCAACTGCTGCAGTTCCTCTAACGTCCAGCAGGGGCTCCGGCAGTGGCTTAGTCCCCACAGACTCCCATGTTAAAATGTTACATCAGAAACAAACATGTTTCCAGCCTTATACAAACACTGGTTTATCTCTATAGATAATTCCCCCTCCACGTTTTTAACTGTTTGCATTATTGGAGGCGTGGCCTCCCTGACAGGGAGCTGTAGCTACTAGCTGCCTAATTGGGTCTCTGAACAGGACAGTGTTTGTGCTGTTGGAGCCTTTTGAATGTGATTATCTGACCAATAATATGACTGCTATATAACTGCTATTGACTGACTGATATTGTGCAGTTTTGGGGAAATTGGAGGATTTAATTAGTGAGCACCTATGAGCAGGTATTTGTGTCTGTGTGAAATCTGTTTTTTCTACTCTTGAATCTCTTTGACATCACACAGAGCATGATAATCTCAGAAGGCCCAGTAACTTTCTGTTTATGAGGAGTAACCAATCAGAAGAAAGTGAATTGTGCAAAGCTACTCTGCTAGAGTCCAAGAGTAAGAACATGGGACTGGAACGAGCAGAGTGGTTTTGCGGCTTTGTGATCACAGGCTGGTGATCACATGTTGTTGTAGTCTCAAGGCTTTTGTGGTTGTTGGATTGATTTAAATTTTCTTGCAGTTCTTTGATTTTTTTTTTCCTCTCCAACAACAAATAAATGACAGCCGCTCAGCAGTGAACAGAAAGCTCTGAACATGTGACCTCCTGAGAGCCCCCACGGGGCTGATCAATAAGAAATATAAAAATCAGTGAAGAGATCGATAACTCCCCGCAGCGTCAGATAGAGCTGAGAATCCTGCTGAGAACCTTTGTCTTACAAGACACAACAACAAACACCTGAACAAAAACACCTGCGAGTAAAACATGAACCAGGCTTCCTAAAGTGAGAGCAAATTACAGAAAAACCAAAGAGCAGTAATTCCACAGGTACAGCAGGTTACACTGTTGGTAAAGTTGGTGCTGTTCATCCATTACAGAAAAAAACTGAGCTGGTTTCATGTCTTAGTCATAGACTGAGATGGACATAGCAACCGTGATATCATCCACTGGCCTCTGGGTGCTTTAGCATTTGCCATGAATGCGTGTCGAAGGCTAAGCTAGCCTGTATCACACGGACACAGATACCTGCTAATAGCTAACTGGAGCCTCCGGTGGACACTGGAGGAACTGCAGGTCTTTGTGTTTCTTTAAATTTCTAGCAAGTTTCCAGGTTGATGCCCTGTGTCAACATGAGGAAAATGACAGTTCCCTCATTCCTTCCTGGCAGCTTCAGTGCAGTTAGCTGATCTTTGCTGGTTTATTCAGGTCTCTTTCTCCTGCTGCCAGTTTGTTTTTATTAACACACAAACTTTTAAGGTTTTCTTTTTTTTCTTTTTTTAAAAAACACGCTGTGGAACCGATCTCTTCCTTCAGTGTTGATGCCCTCTTCCTCTCTCTCTGCTGCTTTTAAAGAGGACAAAGGTTCATTACCATCCAATCAAAAAACATTTCTCCTTGTCTGATCTAATCAAGACAGACGGTGTTTGTGCTGTCAGCCTGTCAGGACATGATTGATGTTCTTCAACTCACAGCTAATTGTTTGTGTGTTGTCATGTCCCAGTCGTTTCCTGGTTATTTGGGTCAAGTGTTTGTTCAAGCTGAATTTGTACTGAAATTTAGACTGAATGAAAAAAAAAACACATTTTGTACAAAACTGCGTCAAACTAGCTTTTTACCTGAGTATCTTTGTGACAGATCATTCGCCGTCTCACTCTTTTAATGCTCCTAATGCAGCAGGACCTCTCAAGTTCTTCTAACATGTGGTTGAAGCTGTGAAAAAGTATCGCTTAAAACTGCATTTTCACCGCTTTTTCAGCGTTCATAGGTTGATGGCTCCGTGTCAGAGCACTGGCTACGAATCTCAGACAGATCAGGCCTTAACTTAACGAAAAAGTTATCAATCGTTCTTTTCATCTTTTCTCATTACCCACAGCTACATCCACTTCTGTTGGGCCTAGGCTACTCACTAGGGCTGGGTATCATCACTGATTTCTATAATCCATTAGATTCCGATTCACAAGGTCCCAATTCAATTTGATTCAATTTTGACTCAGACAGTCAGAAAAATTATAGTTCTGATCATTTATCAGTACTGACACTTGTGAGACTTCATCAGAGGTGTGAGCATCACAGCAGATGCCTTTGTGTCAAAGTAATGAGGATAAAACACAGAAAAACATGTAGCAGATTTTCCTGGCCTGGCTTTTTATAGCAAATAACCTTAAAAATATTCTGCAGTAGATCAAAAACTGAAGAAAATGAATCAACATTTTAACATTACCTGATATGTTGAAGTGAAGGAGAGCAAAGTTACAGAGGTTTTATTAGAAACACAGCTAACTCTTTTGCAATTTGCCATCATTTTAAAAAGTTTAAATTTCTTCGCTATTAAACAGCAGAAATTAGGCTTTCTTGTCGGAGGTAATTTTTGGGAGAACAAAAAAGAGAAACAGCGGCCAACAGTGCAGTACATGACTTGTGCGTAATAAGCAAACAAATAATGCAGAAAACAGAGATTTGAGATGGGAAACTGTTCTAGAATTACACTGAGAGAAAGAAAGAGCTGTGCAGGAAGTGGGAATTTAATTGTGGTGGAAGCAAAACAGCAAAAGTAAGAGGGAATTTATGACGATGTTTATCAAATGTGAAGTGTAGTTTGGATCTTTTGTTGCTGCTGGTTCAGTCAATTTTGGTTGGAGAGAGAAAAAGCCTGCAGCTTCAGAATCTGTGCAAAAAAGACGTAAACACAAAGTGCGGACCCGACACATCAGAATCAGTGAGCTGTCGGCTTTAAGCCCTGACAGCTAACCGAGTATGTGCTGTCGGGTGAGAAAGCTGACATCTCGCTTATTCTGATGCGTCGCGCTCTGTGTTTACGTCTTTGTGCGGAATCTGTTTACCTGGTCTCATTTACTGTTTTGCTGTTTGGTTGTTGTTAAAATAGTTTTATGAGCTTTAACCTGAGATTCTGGCGTTTCTGGCAAAATATATTTATATTTAAAAGTCAATTCAGGATTTAATGAATCGATATCGCTACTCACCTCCCTCTATCCGCCTGGCTTTCAAACTTACATACACGTAGGCTGACAGGAATATCTGGACCAGGCCAATCAGAGAGGCCCCGCCCCTGACTATCTCTGATTGGTTTAGACCAAGATATGGGCATAATGTGTGTCTGTTGTTGACCACACAGAGACTTTCAGAGTTGCAGAGACTTTTTTTTTGTACTCGAATGGCTGGTCGAATCAGTTCGACCTAGGATGTTTTTTAGTCACACCACTGAGAAATTAAGTTGCATATGCGACCAATTTGGTCGCACTCTAGAGCCTTGCTTAAGTTAGGCAAAGACCTGAAAAAGGTCATGCTAATGGCTGCAAGTCCACTAGAGGCTCCAGCAGTGAGTCAGTCCCCATAGACGCCCACGTTAAAATGTTTAAAGTGTTTACACAATGTCACATTCCTATTTATCAGGATGAAAATGCATATTTCTCTTAGTGTTGTTAGCTTTAAAAAGAGCTAACAACACTATTCCATATTCCAAGCCCTAGATTTTGCACATTTTTATTGATTTTAGTTTTTGATTTTAAAACTGTTTCACTGTTTTCAATGTCAGTGTGAATAATTAAGATGAATTTTGCTGTATATCGTCAAATAAATGAGATTTTTCCTGATTTAAAAGGAAACAAACACAGACTGATGTTTGATTCTAAAGAAGTGCCGTTAAATGCCTGAGTGAGTCCACGCTTGGACTGTGAGGACGGGGAGATAACAGCAATCAGAGGCTGGAGCGAAGCGAGCTTGTGCGTGGAGGAAACCTGCTGCGTGTTCAGAGCGCTGCTGCTCGCTGATCGCCGCGTGATGGTTCATCCTGTCAGCAGCAGGCCGCTGCTGCTTCAAACCCAAACTCCTCTCATTCAGGGCGCTTATCACACACTACAACACACACACACGTAATTATAACCTCAGCCTGTTGGCATGGCAACCGCAATCATCTGGCAGGGAGCCTCACTTATGATGTCATCAGGCGAGTCGAGTGTGATTGGATGGGTGATGAATGGCTGCTGAGCTGAGAGGGCTGATGAGCGGGCGTTTACCTGAAACACAGAGACAGAGCGATGGTCTCACCGACTGCACGACAGGCAGAAACTAACCCGCGACGGTCTGACGTCTCTGCACTCTCAGTAACTGTCCTACATATCACAGGCTGACCACTTCACACTCAAGCAAATGAGAGCTGAGGAGCTCAGATTTTAAGTGTAAGTTATTAGATAAAAGACAAAGGTCTCCAAAACATACCACCTGTGGTTAGAAAGTGAGCAGTGGGCACTTTCAGACATGAAGTCCACTCATTCAGATCATCTAAGATCAAATCTAGTTAACTATTTCTCCTGTATTTGGACTGGATATCCATAATAGCCTTCTGCAGCAGCCCATTCATTTTGCAGCAGTTGATGTGGGTCCAGGCTGTCAGGGCAGCAGTGATGTTCAGGTCTCACTCTCCTCAGACGTCACCTGCAGCTCTTCTCTGGGGACATAAAAGCATTTCCAGGCCAGGATTGAAGCGTAATTCATGTTAAGCAAAGGGTCCCAAGGTCCCTCAAATGTGTCCATCTGCGTAAAAGTTAGCATTTGCTAGATGTGGATTGGTTGACAAGTGAGGAAAAAATAGGGAACGAGGGAACCACAAAAAACTTAGAACATCTGTCTTCTCCTTCTGACGGACCAACAGCAGCATAAGCAGGAGTGGCCCCCAGACCGCTCACTCCACCTCCAACTCTCTGCAGGCAGACAGTGAATGCACCACCCGGGAGTCCAGGAGCCATCGTAATCACATGCTGAACCACCTCAGCTGCTTCTTTGGCAAGTGGAGGAATGGTGGCTCAGCTCTGAGTGCCTCACGGTGTCTCTAAGGCCGAGCCATCATCCAGAGGAAGCTCATCTCTGCCACTTAAATCCACAGTCTCATTCTTTCAGTTACCCAGAGTCCATGGTTGTAGCTGAATGTTTGAACACCAACTACCTGGTTTCATGCTCACTCATTTGAGACAAGCTTTCTGTTCATTCCACTGTGAGCAGCACCTCGTCCCTGACCTGGAGTGGGTGTGTTCAGTTATCATCTGACAACCACGGCCTCAGACTTGGAGGTGCTAATTCCCAGCCACTTCACACTCTGCTGCAAACCACCCAGTATGAGCTAACGGTCATCATAAAACAAAGCCAGCAGAGCCACATCAGCTGCAAAAAGCAGAGACGTCATCCCGACACCACCTGAACCATCTCCCTTCTCCTCTTACCTGCACTTGCAATTCTGTCCATGAAAATTATGCACAGTGAAAAACAGCAGCTCTCATCATCATCCTAACAACATATCGCTTGTAGATCAATAAAATCATCGCTCGCATTCAGCAGAGAGAAAGTTGCTCCTGACATCAAACATGAGAAACTTTATATCTCAAAGAACTCTACTGCCACCGAGGCTTTTGCAGGAATGATGACATCATTTTCCAGGGAGCTGATTGGTTAGTAGGTGTTGGTTATGTACATGTTGAGTTGTTATGTCACATAAGTGAAACACCTGCTTCATAACACCTGAGCTTACCTCACTAAGCCAGTAATCTTGCAAGACTCTCAAAGCAACAGAGAAATTAGAAAATAATCCTCCCCATCACTCCTAAAACTGATGCCATATCAAACTGTTTTGATTTGAAAGGTGTGAAAACAACCATAAAAATATTTCTAAATGAAAGTGGTTCGATGGGGAAAGACCCACATTCAGAGGCCAGCCTGAAAAAGCCTGAATAAGAGCAGTTCACACACAAGCTCAGCGCTCACAGAAGAAAAAAACCTTAAAAGAAAACAACAGCATCCCTGCTGAGAAACACGGACGAGGCTCAGGTGTGTTATTGGGCTGCTTGGCTGTGTTGAACCTGCGCTGGACTCATAATCAGAAGATTATCAGTAAAACCTGGAGGGAAACAAACTGCCTGGTATCAGAGAGAGTCTGACTTGGTCGCAGCTCAGCGATCCTGCTACAGGATAATATGCATGTAAAAAGCATGGAGTGTGATGAGAAGGGCTTTACTTCCTGATCTTAATTAAAGTGAACAGCTGTGGAAAAATCTGAAAGTCCTCAGAACACTGGCAGGATTTCTCAGTGGGAGGCCCATGGGAAATCAGAAAACGGCCCCAGAAATTAATTAATACCAAACGAGATGAAAATTCATCAAGTTCTCAGGATTTTAACTGTAGACAGACCTGCCCCAATAAACATGCACTTGGAGCCATGGCCACAGTGAAGCAATGACCCCAGGGTCTGAAAAATAAATCCATTGTAGTGAAACCAAAGCCTGCAGTTCCTCTAAAATCCAGCAGAGGCTCCCTCAGTGAGTCAGTCCCCACAGACTCCCACATTAAAATAACTCTCGATAGATAATAAGGGACACCCCCTTTAGCCCCTCCGGTGAATCAAAGCTGCAAAACAAGAGCTTAATTTCTATCACCGTTCAAAGGTCTACTGTATTTTTCGCACCATAAGGCACACCGGATTATAAGGCACATTAAGCGAAACAAAACAGTCAGATAAGTCAAACTTTACTCAAGTCACTCTTCTTGCTTCCTCCACTTCTGTACCATTGATTCATTAATGTTGAATTCTCTTGCAGCTGCTTTATTCCCATGTTGTTGCAGTATATTAATGACCAGTGATGGGAATAACGGCGTTACAAGTAACGGCGTTATTAACGGCGTTACTTTTTTCAGTAACGAGTAATCTAACTAATTACTATTCCTATCGTTACAACGCTGTTACAGTTACTAACAAGAAAATGCGGTCCGTTACTATTTTTCAACAAACAGACGGTTGAAGCTGTGTTCAGCTTACCGCATCTTATATCAGTTGCACGGAAGTAGCTGACTACATAAGTAATCTGGACGCTACAACTTTAAGCAGCTGCGCGCTCCCGCGGACGGCAATCACGATCACTGTCTAGCACAACACCTGGAGCTAAGGGGGCAAAACAATCGCATGAGTGCTGCTGTTTGACTGAGGAAGAATAAAGTAGTCGTGGCAAGCCAATCACACGACCACTTAAAGACAAAGCAACAAGGTGATATATACCAGTTTTTAAATTGTGTTGATAGGCCACGTAAAACCAGAGTCATGATAAACAATATATATAGTTTCGTCACGTTTACTGTCTAAGGACAGCGCTAGCAAGTACTCTCTGCTTATGAGCAAAAAACAAAAACAAAAAAAACGGGAAGTTTTAGGAGTGACGGCGAGAGAGAGAGAGAGAGAGAGAAAGACAGCAGAAAAAGAGAGAGAGAGAGTTTTGAGATGTGAGAGATTTGTGACGTTTAGCGTGTTTGGAGTGTGTAGTTAATGTGTTGTCTTGTGTAGTTAGTGTGTAGTGTTGTGGATAGTTTTGTGTTGTGTGTCAGAGCAATAAGGTGACTGCTGTCTCCAGGTAGAAACAGGAGTGATACACCTGCTGCTGTCAGACCTGCAGGTATCAGGCTGTGATGTTCTCCTTTATAGTGGACAGAAATATTTTTTTTGGAGTGGCACAAATAATTTGTGTGGCATCTTATTGAATGCAGAACAGCTGATTGTTCTGTAAATAGTTTGAAATGGTTATTTAAAAAATCAAGGTAAAAGGTAAATGGATGCAAATAACTTTGTTGTTTGCAAAACTTGTGCATAGGATTTTAAAATTGACAATTTATATTTGCATTTAAAGTTATGAAATATGATTCAATAAACATGTTTGTGGTTGTTACAGTAAAAAATATAACTTTTTCTACTCTGATTTTATGTTTTTTGTCTGATTTTAGATTAATTGTGTTAATACAGTATGTCAACATGAAAACATGACATAAATTCAGACACGTGAGGTTGTGCTGAAAAGGATGATACCAAACAAGGCAAAGTAAATCGTTTTTAAAGGTAAAATGTGGGGGGAAAATCAAAAGTAGTTAAAAATGGCCAATTATACCCTGGACCCCAGAGGGTTAAACGTTTTTTTTAAAGTAACGCAATAGTTACTTTTCAAGTAATTAATTACTTTTAGAATATTGTAACTCAGTTACTAACTCAGTTACTTTTTTGAAGAAGTAACTAGTAACTACAATTAATTACTTTTTCAAAGTAACTTGCCCAACACTGTTAATGACTAACCTCGTATTGTGGATGGATTATCTCAGTTGTTCTCCTGACTGAAGTTTGGTCCGTTTACAGCATCCTGCCATGCGATTGCATTTGTCTCTAACCATCTGGACCCTCCCATTAAATTTTATGGAGTGGAAAAAAGTTAGCATTCATCCTCCAGCTTCACTGTGTTTGTTATGCTTACATAGCTGTGTTGCTAGCGATCACGTAGCACATCATTATATACCAGCTAGCCCAACTTCAGTAACCCTACAAAAGTCACTGCTGTTTAGTCTGCTGTCTTCATTTATGTTGGAAGTGATAACAGAGCTGTATATTTTAGTTTTTTCAGCATATTATTTCCATGACATTTGTACGGAAGAGGATTAGGGCTCTACTAAAGAATAAATGTAACGTATTTTGGCAGTAATACATCTGGGGCCACAGCTGTGCACACTAGTACCTCATCTGGAGAAGAGTGGTTGATTATTCTGGAGCTTTGTTGGGAATAAATGTGCATTAATTAGCTCTAAGAGATTTTTTTTCTGCTTTCATACTGTGACTACACATACTCAGGGAGGGACTGAAGCCAATCCAAGCAGCTGCTGTTGCCCCTCCCGAGGAATCATTTAGCCGGCTGTCATCTTTAATTTAGTTCCACCTACTGTCCACAAACTCAGGTGTGGCTCCATGCTGGCGAGAGATGCTCCGTTCTGCTTTTGACCTTTGAGCTTCTGATTCGGTTAAAAACATCCACCACAGTTCCACAGAGTCCACAGCTTCCATGACTGATGGAGACGACCCCCTGCCCCTTCTCTGCACCAATCAAGTCATCATCATGGCAACCAGTCGATTCACAGGAACCAGCCAGACACCAATCAACCTCCTGCCACATGAATCTGAGTGTGTGTGTGTGTGTGTGTGTGTGTGTGTGTGTGTGTGTGTGTATGTCACAGAGGTTATTTTTGTTCGCTGAAAATAAAACTGAAGAAAAACAACGCGATGCCAACCCCCCTTTAAACTTGTCAGATTATTGTGACCTCATTAGAGCACCTCCTGCCGAGTAATCACTGTCATTTATTTATTCATTTAAGAGCTGCCACAAAAGCAATGTGATGAAACACTGAAACACTCTGTCAAACCCTCTAAGTTTTGTCACAAACTGTATATTCAATTTAATTCAATTCAGTTTTTTTATATAGAGAGCACCAAATCACAACAACAGTCACCTCAAGTCACTTTATACTGTAAGGTAGAGACCCTACAATAATACAGAGAAACCCAACAATCAGAAGACCCACCATGAGCAAGCTCCATGACAGTAGGAAGGAAAAACTCCCTTTTAAGAGGAAGAAACCTCCAGCAGAACCAGGCTCAGCTTTTTGAACCCTATTGTGGTTTTCACCATCTTGTTTCTAGAACCAGAAGTGTTATATTTGGATACGTTATTAGCCAGTCCTAGCTAGCATTGTTGGCAAACTACAGGAAGTAGTTTGTTTAGATGCTGTTAGTACAGTTACCTCTCAGCAGCCATAATATTGGTCACATCATGTCATTAAAATGCTCCAAAAGGCTTCAGCAGCACAAACATGGTCCAGAGATCCACTTCAGTTAGTTGAGGTGTAGCCTAGCAGGCAGCTATCAGCTACAGCTGCCTGCGTCGCCATTCACCTGTCAGTCAAAGAAGCCACGCCCCTAATAATGCAAACTTTAAACAGGTGCGTTATTAAATACAGGCGTTAGGAAAAGAGAACAGTTTCTGTGTCCGGCTGTAAACATGTCTAAGTGTGCTGATGATGTTTATATGTTGTAAAACTTCATGTAAATTAAACTGAATATTTGTGCTGAATTTTTTGTTGCAGTGTTCGTTTGTGCCTCCGTGTGAGAGGGACAACCAGAAGAACAGAGACAGCGTTCTGTGGTGGGAGGATTACTTCACCAAAGAGGTCAACAGCCAGTCGTTCATCTGCTTCTTCAACCAGCAGCGGCGGTGAGGCTCACGCACACGTTTACAGCTCAGTCTATTTGGAGGTGCGATTCAGATAAATTGGAAATCAAAGAAAGTGTGATCCTGTCACATCATTGTTACCACGGAAGACGAATGATCGGACTTTCTGACAGACACACTTTCCACTTTCAAATTTGCTGTTCCTGACCTTTGACCCTCAAGAAGTGACCTCTGACTTCACTTTAATAGTCTTTCCACTTCCACTTATACTTAAAGCCATTTTTTGTCAGTGCCCTAGAAGGATTCAAACTTCATGCTTACACTTAAAATTTTAATATAAATTTAAATTTTTATTTCTTTTATGCCATGTTTTACCTACTGTCTAATAATACCATCATATTATTCATTTAAAGGTTTGTCTTACTATAGTTTTATTGTAATATTCATCTTTTCTTCTGGTTTCATTAGTGCTCTGTGTGCATTATACATGATTTCTATTTACATTTTGCTTTCAGGGTGAATTTATGTTGCAGGTTCAGATGAGAATTGGTCTCTTAGCTCTTTAATTTTGGTGCATTTTTAAGAAATGTTCATTCATGCTTATTTGAATATTTAAATACATAAAAGATATACATATAAAACATGATTAAAAACAAAGTGGTTATACTGCATTTTCAAACAAAATCCTGTCAAACGCCAAAAATCCTCAAACCATTGGTCTTTCAATCGTTGGACCAAAAATTGTTTAAATGAATAAAAAATAACCTTTAATTAATATCCCAGAGCCACTTCATTCATTCTGATTTTAAATGCCTTATACATTATTGTTATTTTAATTAAAAAATGTGAAACATCAATTCAGGCTCCAGCCTGAATTCTCAAAATATATCTTGTTAACCAGTGAATAATTTCAGTCTATAGAACATGGAACAAGTACAAAAATTAAACCTAAAAAAATCAGTCGTGTACCGTCAGCAGTGACGTGTCAGGAATTCTTGTAGATGATGCTTCAAACTAGATTATCACACTAATCAGAATGTTTTTTCTTGCAGAGTGAAAATAAGACTGCAGAGTCAAATAGAGACCAGCAGAAAAAAATGACTTCGCTGTTCATCTAAAATAAGATATTTTGACTTTCTGAATTTCCTTTATCACACTACCGATGACCAGTAGCGGTTTTTGATACGGGCGACACGGGCGGTTGCCCGGGGCGGCATTGTGGTGGGGGGCGGCATCACGGGCATCGGAAAAAATAAATAAATAAAATAAATAAATAATTGCTCGTACTCATGCTGCCCCGACCTCATGCCAGCGCATATTGGGAATGGCATAGGCACCGATCGGTTTTCTATTGCCCGTTTGCTGGGAGTAAGGGCGCCCTCCGTTTGCGAGGTGTGCCTGCTGCTTGCGGCACAGGGAGGAGAGGGCGGAGCGACGGGGGAATCTCCGGCTGGCTGGAGCAGCATCTAATAACCAACTCGTAAAATAAAACAAAATAAAAACAAACCAACAAACACGAAAACACCAGACATTATGATACAGACTTATAATTTGCACGATCTATAAAGTGAGCGCGAGAGCCCTCGGTGCGCCTGCTCGCTGCTGAAGTCAAAGTAAACTTTATTGTCATTTCTGCTACATACAGTAAGTATATAGAGAGATCAGACGACGAGGCTCCAGTTACAGCAGTGCAAGTAAACAAACAATATATATAAGAAGAGTAAGAAAATAAATATACACTTTAGGACTGGGGGTTAAAGGGATCAATAACAATTTAAAATTTATAATTTACAATTTGATGATTTAAAGTCTCACACACAACCTGTCGAAAGGGGAGGGGCCGGCTGCTTCCAAATAGAGCACATTTCATTCATCATGTTGTAAATCCAAGCCCATTATGTATTCATGTTTTGAATCCTGGGTTGTGTGAAATCCCAGAAATACACCTTAGACAAAGTCAATCTGTGAACTAAGGTGTAGGTCTATTAGGTTATGTTGTGGTGATCCTCGGGTTGGGGGATGGGTGTTCATACTGGAGTGCAAAATTAAAACCAATGGAAGATGGACAAGAAAAGTTCAAAACCATCAGGTGCTCAGTTTAGAAAAAAGAGAAAAGAAGAAGAGGAGAAACGAGCAAAAGATACAGGTAAGCAGATGAGTCATTGGATAATGGCAGGTCATCCTGAAACAATCAAAATCAGAATACTTTCTTAATCCCTAAGGAAATTATGTGGGTTACAGTTGCTCCAAGAAGAAATGGTAAAAATAGCAACAGTAACAGACTAAACTCCAAACAATACATTATGTTACAGATTTTAATATTAATTAGTCATTGTCAATTGTTGATGTTTCCTGTTCTCAGTGTATGACGAATTATGATGGCTGTTTGGTAGCCGTTTGCATACCATGCATACTCTCTCTCTCTTCATATGTGTGTGTGTGTTTCTCTGGTGAAATTCAGTATGGTTCCTACAACAATTTTATGTTAATGTACAATCCTTAATATGTTTTATGTGTGTGTGTGTGGGGGGGCGCCAGAGGGAGTGTTCGCCCAGGGCGCCAAACAGGCTAGGACCGCCACTGCCGATGACATGAAGGGGAAAATGTAGGTCAACAGTATGATGGAGGTGGATTATCAGAGGTGAGCAGGAGACACTGAGCAGAACAGCAGAAGGATGCTGAGGTTACAACCTGAAAATAAACACTGCAGTGAAAGATAATAAGTGCAGGAGGAGAGATGTTTGAAGAAGCTCTTCTTTCCTCTCTTTTTATTCAGGCTCTGTCCAAAAAACTGATGAGACAAAGAAAAGCCAGAGATCTGCTTTAGCGTGTCAGCTTAATCCTCCGATAATTCACCGACAGTGCTTACCTGTGACCTTGGCTAGTTTTATTTTTATCTCTGCACCAGAAAGATCCGAATGAGGAAATGCTGGTTCATAAATGAGGCCCCAGTGGGAGCTCATTGATGCTACACATCAGCTCTTTGGTGTTTTAGAGAACAAACTGGAACACTCAAAGTTTCTTTTTTCATTAAGTTTAGAAAAGCATGTTGTCTCTAGATGTCTGGCTTATTTCAGAGGTGGCATGAAGGTTATATCCCAAAACTTTCTGGTGGTGTCAGTCAGAGTATGAGAGCTTAAATTAGACTGTGCACAGCTGAAGGAGATCTTTCTTCTGGTCACTTCCATCTCCCTAATTTTTATTTTGGGATTCCACTAGAGCATCGACATGATTCACAGTTCACAAAATCCTTACTGATCTCATAATGGCCCAGAATTTAGATGCTCACTTCAGCATGAACTTTACTGAACGCTTTTTAACCCTCATCCTCCATTTTCCCTCCACTAATGTGTTTGCATTAGCCTAACCACAGCTCTATAGCTAGCCACCAGGTATCACACCACTATCTATCAACTAGTAAGACTTCACCAGCCGCCCAAACATTGCTGATATTTAATTTTCTGTCTTCATTTACAAGTTACAGCAGTGCTGTACATTTTAACTTTTTTGGACCCTGAAATGATTAAAGATGCTCCACAGCTAACTGTGGAGATGAATGTGTGCTCAGTTACACTGCAGATAGGTTAACTCTATTTTTGGGAAATTTGCTATGTTAGTTTTTGTTGATACATAGAAGCAGCTTTGCCTTTCTTTGTTAAATTGTTAGGTGTACAATTCATTTTAATCATGTGAAGATTGAGATTCAGAAATGAGACAATGTCATTTTTCAAAAGGAGAGATAGATTTTGTTCATCTTTAGTAAGATGTCCATTTGAGTATGCCGATGTTGAATTGCAGTTAACGATATCCAGCTAATGTAACATTAGCTATACTACCTAAATGAATAACAACATAAACACTTATTGAGTTAAGCAAGCTAGTTATTAAAGACACTCCGAGTGAGGCCCATGGACCTTAACTGCATTCTTTCTAATGACCAGCAGGGGGCAACTCCTCTTATAGAAAAAAATCATTGTCATTACTGTGGAAAAATTACTCTACTGCTCACCTGATTCGGCACTTCCAAACAAGCTTTCCCGATGGGATGTGATTAAGGGGGTGCTTGCTTCTATCTTGCTTTCATTGTCTGTAACATGAAATATTAGTAGGAAGCCTTTAATTTTAGTGACAGGAGATGGTTTGGTATGAAAAAGGAGTAAAAGTAGAAGGACCTGTAGGAGGTCAGTGACTTAACAGTCAATCCCAAGAGTAGTGTTTTAACACCATGTTAAATTCGTGCTTTTACTTTCTCTTCTTTTTATTTCAGGCCCGATGACGTGTTGTGGCGCCGTTCCCATGACACCAGTGTCCTGTTACACTGTGTTCTTTGGCCAATGGTTTCCCTCCTTCTGGGCACACTCATTGTGCTCCTGACGGTATGTGCTCGCTCCCTGGCTGTTCGAGCCGAGGCCCTCCAGAAGAGGAAGTGCTCCTATGAGGTCTGCCAAGACCTGTCTGCCATGCCACCTGACCGCTGCGGCAGCAAGGCCAGAGACCCACTCACGACAAACTCTGACCCCGAGCTGTCATCGCCCTCAAGGACCCTGCCGCTGTTTGCGGTCCCAGTGCGGCGCAGAGATCGGGAACATTAGAGCGAGCAGAAAGATGTTTCTTCAGCATGAAATCACTAAGAATGCCAATGAGCCGGTGGGCGAAGTCGACTAAATGGCTAAAGACGCCACCAACAACCCATTGCTGTCCGGACTGGTTGGTATGATCAGAATGTTTGAATGAGGTGAAGATGAGGGGAAATCCACTATTGCCTATAGATTTCAGCGGGAAGACTGTACAAAACTTCAGACTTTTTCCTGATTTTAGCTTAAAGTGGATCAGTGGAAATCTTCTGACTAGCAATGAAAGGCTGTTTAAATGAGGGTAGTTGGCGTTGGGTACTGATAGCTGGTTCTACTTTGGGTCTGGTTTCTAGTCATCAAGAAACCCAGACTTATTAAGTTCTGGTGTTTTAAGGGTCTCTTATCAAGTATCTTTATCTGTTATACTTGTTCAGTCATTTCAGCTTACATGTGAGCTCCAATATTTGGATTAGATGATTTGTTATAGACCAGCTATATAAATGAGTTTATTCCAACTATTAAATGGGAAAAATCTGTATTCATCAGAGATCTTTCAGTGATCATCCATCAGTTTCTGGCTTCGTCCAGCAGCAGCTAATCACATATAGAACAATATATGTTCGAGATATTCTGGGAATGGGCTAAAAGTTATTTAAATTTAACCATCTCCAGTTCAGATTATTGAACTGGAAGTCCCATTATGACCACTTATACTTTTGCCTCAGCGATGAGAGCTGGATCTCCTCCAATCTCAAAACGATAAACACTGATCTTAATTTCAATTTTAGGAAAGTGGACAAAGTTGGATTGAGGTGAGTCCGGCAAATACACTGTTGTAAGAAAATGATTGAGATCAGCCAAATTTGAATCAGGTAGGGTTTTTGATTCTTAGAAATTTTTGACACCTTGTGCTGATCTTTGACTTGTGTTTTTAAGTTGTAATACAAAGGATGAAAGCTGAGATTCTATCGGAGATTCAGATTTAATAGGATGCTATCAAAGCCCAACCCAAACCCTCGCGCTGTGATTGATGATGCAGTCAGGACAGGACAAGCATAAGGACTGACACTTGGGAAGTAACTGCTCTTCTGTAGCTCTCTTATTAATGTAGTTTCCCTTCAAGTCCCAGTAGCCATGAATGTTTCTTAACAGAGGTGCAAAGTCCTGATGTTACCTTCAGGATTGTCTCTGCTCTTCTAGCTTGTGCAACTCAAGGCAGTCTTTTGCTGAGAGTTTCTTTCATCAGTCTTCTAACAAATGAGACTTCATATTACATATGTGAAGATAAATGGTTGTCTACTACAGCACTTTTATAGTACAATTTGAACCCTATAGGAGCTTAGCAATGATTTTGTTTCGTTGAAAAACGTTTTTACCAGCACACAGCCACAACTGTTGTTTTCTCTTTGACTTGTATCAATGGTCATAGAAAATATCTGGATTGTTTAGTTGTCTGTTGTGCTCTTGGTTGTTTTCTCGGGGGGGTTGTGCAAGATGTTTTTAACCTCGTAACATCTGCCAGGTCACTAGTTTAGGTTCACATCAACTTTTCCTTGTAATTTTCACCTGTTTTGCATACACAAATGGACATAACTGAAGAACTGTAAGACTGACATTTAAAAGGTAACAACTCTAGTTTCTGAAGCCCATATAACCCTAAAGTAGGGGTCCCCAACTCCAGGCCTCGAGGGCCGGTGTCCTGCAGGTTTTAGATCTCACCCTGGGTCTATACACCTCAATCAAATGATTAGTTCATTTCCAGGCCTCTGGAGAACTGCAAGACATGAGGAGGTAATTTAGCCATTTGAATCAGCTGTGTTGTATCACGGACACATCTAAAAACTGCAGGACACCGGCCCTCGAGCCCTGGAGTTGGGGACCCCTGCCCTAAAGTTTACACTAAGAGGTTTGCCAGGTACCTGGTGGATATTAGAAGGTTAAATCCAGTTGGTTAAAACAGTCTTGGAATATTCTGGAAATACTTTCAGAGTCAGAGTTTCCAAAGACCTTTTTGAAAGGTCGACTGGTGTGGGTTTTTCTAACATTTTGGCTGCTCAGCTCTGTGACTGGATTTTAAGGTAAAAAGTGAAGAGGTGAAAAATATAAAGAGCCAGTAAAAGGCAAATGGACAGGTATTTTTAAATCAATATTTGGAATTCAATTTAAATAATTAAACCTGCCCTATTAATTTATGTATTCAAATACACTGGTGACTCATCAGAGTGCCCATTAGTGGATCCTATTGCTTCAGGGACTCGAATCCTCTACAGGGTTGACGATGCAAGAGCTCTTTGAACCGTGAAGGTGTTGGCAGACAGCAGGGAGCTCAGCAGAAACAACCACAGCTAATGTTACTGACAACGTTACCCTTCAAGTCGCACCCAAAGAAAGACAAAGTTCATGTGTTCAGCTCAGTAAAATCAGCTGCACCACAGTTTCCCTTCAAAGTAGAGTGTAAAAGAGACCAGGCACCTGCAAGTCAGTTATAACTTTTTTTACTTTAAGATATAAAGCATCCTGAAGCAACTGACAGATTACTTTTATCTTGTATAGCATATTTGATACTATATAATTAAAAGTGAATGTTGGAGGTAGAACATTCTGTGGTCTAAATTTGGCAATTTATTATTTCCTCTAACTGGGCTGAAACTGCCCTAATTATGTCAAAAGAAAGATGTTAAAAGTGCTGTCCCATTTCACTGAGCCAGGTTTCCATCCAGTTGAAACCAAACCTAAAGCAAATCATGAATGAATCATGAGTTTGTTCATCAAACTGCACGTGGCTTTAACTTACCGGTCAGTACCATTAAAATAATAAGACACAAGGCAAAAGCTCAAAAGGTGGAAATGTAAAGTACACTTTTTCTATTATTATTATTATTGTTGTTGTTGTTGTTAAGGTTTTCAATCCTTCTATGGACATTGAAGTGGTGTTTCAAGTACATCATAAGTTTCTTTAATTGAAATATCACCAATTTTGTCATATTTTGGTGATTATGGATTAGACTACTAGTTCTTAATGTTTTTTAGTCTTCAATCCTTCTATGGACATTGACGCTAAACACCATAACTAACTATTACTCTATGAAAAATATCCATAAATGGATAACTTTAGATCCCAATGTTATCTACAGGACTGCAGTTGTCGGTATAGGGGTTCTGGCCCATTAAAACTGCATTTTAAAGCATTTAGAAGTAGAATTCTACTTTAATTTGTGCCACATTGTTCACTTTTCAATGCTTCAAAACAAAGCAAAGCATCAGTAAGTCTAATTAGGAGGACAATAACAAGGTTGTAGTGGGATGTTAAACAGACGCGTTGTTGCTTGGTAAACACTCCAAGGTAAAAAAATGACACATGCCCGTGGCCTGGGGTTCCCTCCACATGCTGTCTTCAGAAGTAATGAGGACAGAATCTAGACCATGTGAGTAAAGTGTGCGGGTGCTCGGGGGATTCTCTGTGCTGCAGATGGTTTCGCTCGGCTTCAACCCTGATTGTACAGGCAGGAAAAACCTCTGAGCTGACAGCTAAGGGACAGGAGGCTTATAGCTTGTACGCTATACAGGTACCCACAGAGGCAGTATGTAACGCTTCCACAGAAATGTCTCACAAAATCTTCTTATTGGTTCCCAGTCATAATCAGCTTGTGAAAATTTAGAAATATTCAAATGTACCAAGGAGCACTACAATAAATTCCAGCTCAAATAATTTCTTTTTTTGATTTCCTGGACGATGAATGTCCATCCTACTATCCATTCTCTTCCGCTTATCCAGCTCAGGGTCAGAGACTAGTGTGCAGCTCGGTGCCCTAACAGAGATACACTACACAAAAAGAGGCACCGGGCAAACGTTCAAACATTGTTGTATCTTAAATAACAGTTTTACAAATTGGCGAAACAAGAGTTAGAGGCTTTTTCAGTGAAAGTTTTAATCCTCCTTAACAGTCCATAACATTTAGGATCTAAATTAAATAAAAATACTTAAGTTATTATGTATCATATTATTATGTGTCATACACATGCTAATACTGGATCATAAGGAAGGATTTATTTGTGTGTATAAAATTTTAATGTTGCACTTGGTATGATTTATGTTAATTTGAAGGGCCACCTGAGTATAGCAAAGTATGTAAGTTAATTAAGTGTTATTCTTTTATCTTTTATTTCTCGAGTCAACAAAAGAATCGGAAGTTTAAAAATTTTGGGAGCAGTAAACGTCTTAGCCTTGTGTGCCACAGGAGATTTTGAGACTTGAAAGTCGGCCTTTCAATTCAATTCAATTCAATTTTATTTATATAGCGCCAAATCACAACAAAAGTCGCCTCAAGGCGCTTTATATTGCGAGCAGGCCTGCAGTGCGAGAGCGAAGTGCTCTAATAGGGTGATATGGTACTACAAGGTCATTGAGATAAGATGGGGCCTGATTATTTAAGTTTGTTTTTTTTTTTTTTCCAGAGGGAGACGGTTGCTTTATTTAAAACTCTACAGTAAATACAGGTACATACACAGTATGTTTAAAAGCTTCGCTCCACCGAGCATTCAGCACCGAGTGAAACATGCAGTCGTGTGCTGACGTTCAGCTTTGAATTTGCAAGTCTGGAAATGGCTGATCTATACAGCATCATATTTAAGCAGAATTATGTTTCAAATTTTGCAAAATAAGAAATCACAAACACTTGTTTTGAAGGCATCTGCAATTCCTTTTATGATTCGTGATGACGTTCCTCCATGGCAGCAGTTGGCACCCCACGTCACGTCCTGTGGAAACGGCAGCCATGTTTGGTGGTGCTGAAGCGTCTCTGCTTTTCTCAGTAAACGGTCTGCAAACTGTAACGATGCTGAGCAGCAGACAGCAGGTGGTTGAGAAGCTGTAGGGAGTTTTAATTTGAATATCTTCACAGCTCCCACATGTTGGCGAAGACATTGAAGTAGCTTCTCCATCTGGATCTGTTCAAGAACGATCAATGTGAAACATGTTTCAGGAAGTCTGCAGAGCTGCTTGGACATGTGATGTTTGGTTTGCACAGCTGTGTTTGCCTGGTGTTGCTGGTATTTGTGACAGTTGCTGAGGGAAGAGTTTAGACAAAAAATTAAGTGTTTAAACATATTTAAGCTCATCTCCAGAAACGTTCTGGGTAAAATTACTTAATTTTCTGCCAAGCAGCAGAGTTAACAATAGACCTGCAATCACGAAGTGTGATTCATCTTGTATCAGGGGGAGTTTTTAATCATCAACTGTTGTTTCCAAATGTCTACCACCGCCTTTCAAACATGCTCAGCAGTCTAAATTTGACCCTGCTTTAAGCAATATTTTGCCAAGCTGTTCTCTGAGCGAGTGAGCTGTTATTGTCCTGTCATCTCCTCCTCGGGTTCAGCTAGGAGACTGCCATCATGTTTCATTGTAAACTTGAATTTTGCTGCTGTAACACATTTTATTCACATCACTTTTCGTGAGAACGTCTATCCTGTCTTAGATTTGTGTTGACTGTTGGACACCTTTTAACCGTTCCTTAAAAAAGCCTGAGAGCATGAATGTACTGTTTGTTTAATACGTCAGATTCATATCTGATTGTTCTTTGTCTTCATCAGTGATCTTTGTGCAAAATTCTAATTTATTCACAAGCGGCAGTTCCTCTAATGTCCACTTGAGGCTCCAAAAATGAGAGTCTGTCTCAGTTGCAGCACAATGACCCAAATATGTGTGTATGATGAGGGGAGGCTTTAATTTCTGATCTTAAGAAAACTGAACAGCTGTGAAAAAAGCTGAAAGTCCACAAACCTGAGAACAGCGGTGGGACTTCTCAGTCTGGTGACCCATGAGAAATCAGAAGGTTACCCCTGAAATTAATTAATACCAAGCAAGAATTCAGTTTATTCTCTGTATTTTAATTGTAGAAAGACCTTTTCTCTCAACAAAAATTCATTTGAAGTCATCGTCACACTTAAGGGACAACACATGTCTGAAAAGTAAACCCAACATGGAAGTACCAAAAGCTGCAGTTCCTTTAACGTCCAGCAGGGGCTCCAACAGTTGGTCAGTACCCATAGACTCCCATATTAACACTTTACAACAGAAATAAACATGTTTACAGCCTGATACAAACACTGAATTGGCCTTTATACTCTATTCACCCTTTAGTTTGTAACTCATCTGTTTAAATTGTATTAAGGTTTAAAGTTTGCATTACCAGACTGTCTAAAGAAGCTACTTAATGTAGCTTGCCAACAAGCTAGCTCGCGTTGGCTAATAACATATCCAAAGATGGTACTTCTGGTTCTAGAAACAAGATTATACATATAGCACCTTAGTGTGCCACCACATTTCAAAATCGAGTTGAACCATCTGATGCACACTGTCTGTCTGATGCTCTTCAGAAACCTGTGAAGAAAAACAAGCTTTTGTGTTCTGGTGTCCTGTGTGAGACACCCGTGACCCTAACACACTTTCTTTCTAGCACAGGATGTCTGGTTCCCATGGGCACTTCTCTGGAGTGCTTCCTCAGGGAGAGTGGTCCATCCTAATCCTCTCATTAAGATAAAAAGTCTGAGCTTGGCTGGGCTAATGTTCTCCAGACCGCTTAGGGAACCATAAACACCAGTTTACAAAGATATTGTGTCAGTCATTTAAACATGTAGGGGGAATAACCACAGATCCAGTCACAGTGAGAATGAACAGTTTGACTCCATGAATGTAGAGAGGCAGAAACAGGACTGAGTGATGTAGCGTCATTAAAACATAATCAGTGCCTGAAGGAGTCAATCAAAAGTCATCAATTCTTTACCTTTTCTGCTTCTTTGACCCTTTCTTCTATTTGTACAGCTGCTCCTTTTAATACTTGTCCTTTCTTGCTTGCTTGCCTTGTTTTTGCCACTTTTATCATTTTAATTCTTCTGATTCTCTCATCTACTTTCTTTCTGCCCTTTTCTCCAACATTTTCTCTTTCCATTATGCTGTTGGATAAAAACTTTCTAAAAAAAGCAAACAAACTAAGGGATGTTTATGTGAAAGAAAATTTGTGCACACTTTGAATCTGTTTCTACCGTTAGCTCCTGTTTTTCTTCTTTAACACCATTAAAACTTCCTTATAATCCAGGATCCAGCTGTTTAAAAGCCATCATGTCATCAATGAATTTCATTTGTCCTCTCCAAAGAAAATGTAGCTTTTGTAGCATTTCTGTGTATTTTCGTGAGACTTGATGAGGTTTTATTGTCTCTGTCTGAGGTCTCCATGTTAGATTTTCTATCTAAAGCCATATGCTAAGCTGTGACCTGCAGTAGCAACTAAACGCTGTATTTAGCTTCTTCACACAGGCAAACGTTTCATTTCATTCTGACAGATGTTTCGGTTTTAATCCACAATGTAACAGTCAGTGACTGAAAGGTGGATGATGGTTAAATGTTTTAGTTCTTCATTGACTGTTTCTCCATAATTATTCTCGGTGTTATTCTAATGACTGTCAAATCATTTCTGTTTTTTGTGTTTGGATCATGCCTTTGTACTAAGAACTGTGTTGTCTGCAGGTATCTTGTCGTCTCTCCATCTTCTTTGAACCTCAGCACTGTATCATGTGACCCAGGTAGCCGCTTCGCCCGTGTTTTCACGATAAAAATGATAACTATTGTGCCTCATAGAAATCTTTAAATAAAAACAAACTTTTTGTCTTCAAAGCCTCGCCATAGAACATTCTTTTTTCATTTTCAGATCTTTGTGACTTTAATTTATTGATATTAGCTTCACAGAAGCAACTGTGGCTAATCAAATTAAATGTGTATATGAGAATATGAGTTATCCAATACCAGATATAGGCGTTTACTTGCTAATGATACCTCTGTTTATGTTACAAAACACACCCTTCCTAACTGATCTCAGAGTTGGCAGCCGCTTATATAGCATGCTAGTTCAGAGATTTATGCACAATATGCAATTAATCAGAAATGGCTGCTGGCCTCTCAGCTTAACAAGCTCAAGCTCAGAATACAAACTCTAGTGGCTCACAGTCAAGCAGTGTTACAAGGTGACAGTAATGTAAAGGATGGTTCTAACAGAATGAGAGTTCACTTTCACTTTGCCATATTTTAACTGATGTCTATTTTTAGATTTCACGAGATAAACACTTGCCTTTCTTGACCTGGTGGCATGTTGTTGGTGTTTGGATGAATTGGCTAAACGTATCTACTCAAGATAGTATTTTACAATAGCCTTGAGATTAGTGCTTCCATTGTTGGTTTAAAAAACATATGATGAGAAGGGGCAAGTCTGACTATGAAACCAATTGGCCATTGGTTATCAACTGTTAATCACAAATCAATAGCCAATGAACATACCATGGATAATCCTTCAGTTTGAAACAGAGTGTAGAGTGACTGAGCCGATAATCTCTGTAGGACTAAACTAAGTGAACTAAACAACAGAAGCGTAAAACCCTGTGTTGCGCTGGAGTTGATGATTTGAAGACTTAATTTCTAAGCTAATGTTACCTGGTGTTTTTTTTTTTTTTCTGTTTCGGCATTAGGACTATCAATGAGAGGCACTGACTCAAAAAAACTGTTGTGGGAAACAGAAATGACTCCTCAGGCCTTTAGACTCAAAGGGGACAACTCAGACAGAGCTTATTTTTTTCTTCTATATGAAGTTCTGTTCACACAATGGCAATAAAAATGGCTTAATGCATTAAAAAAAAAAAAGCAAGCCTAGGCTCTACCAGAAGCAACCAGATGCAATCTTCATCAGCAGTCTTCAGGCAAGGTTCAGCTTCTAGGCCCAGTCACCAGACTACAACCAGGTTCCACCATCAGCCACCAGGAAAGTCAACCAAGGCTAGGCTCAGGCTCCAATAACCCAGGACCAGACACCCTTATTAGCCTCCAGGCAATACAACCGACTGAAATTTCAGTTGTAGCTTAGCCATTTAGCCTTTGTGAAGAAGAGGTAAGACTGTTTGCATTATGCCACCAAAAAAAGTGTAGTCAATGAAGAAGCAAGCAAGCAATTTAATCATATAGCACTTTCAGAGCAACTCCCAGCTGAACACAAAGTGCTGTACACTTGACATGCCAGAAATGATACATTGAATAAGTAAAAAAATAAATAAAAATAAAATAAAGCTAAAAATTAAAAAAAATAAGATGATAATTAAAATGACATTAAAATAATAAAATTACCACAAATAGCAAAAAATAAAATAGTATAAAATGATAATTAGAATTACATTTAAAACAATAAAATCAGCACATTAGATTAAAACAATAAAATCAGGGTCATATTGTGTCATATGCCAAGGAGTAAAAATGGGTTTTAATAAGACATGTTTTAAAAGTGGACAGTGAAGGGGCCTCTCTATTGTGCTGGGGCAGATTGTTCCAGAGATTAGGAGCAGCGATAGAGAAGGCCCTGTCCGCTCTGAGCTTTCTCTTTATATCTTCCAGAATAACTGGAAGATATAAGTATAGTATAACTTATATCTTCCTGTATATCTTCCAGAAAGGTCAGTTAACTTCATGTCTGAAGAAATGACAAAAATCTCAAAACAGCAAAAAGTGATTCTGGACTTAATGGGAGAGATAAAAGACCTTAAAAAGCAAAACGAGGAGAGGGTTAAAAGGATTGCTCTCTCGAGTTTGTGAGCTGGAACAATACTCCAGAATGAATGGCCTGATAGTGAGTGGGCTGGAAACCATGCATAGATCATATGCAAATGTTACTGCAGGAGAAAATAGGCAACCTTCAGAGAAAGAACAACTCTCCTTAGAACAACAGGTATTTGCCTTTTTTGAAACAAGGGTATAAATTTAGAAAGCAAGGACACTGACGTATATCGCTTTCTTCCAAGAAAAAACTTTTGAGAAAAATTGAGAAACCTCTCATCATAATTCATGTTATTAACAGAAAACAAAAGAAACAATTCCTTAAACAGGGACAAAAACTGATAAAACTATGTTAACGAACACCTAACAAAGAAAAATGCTGACACTTGAGAAAGCAACTAAAAGTAGTACTAGTGGAGAAGTACTAGTCAGTAAAAAAGTAAATGTTACAGCTATAACAGAGAGGATGTCCTGTGAATGATGTTGACAGTTATATATTGCAACTAACACAATATACATGTTAGAAATTGAAAATGAGATTGATCCAGACAACAATTTACTAAATAAAATGGAGACTGTTGCTATTACAATGAACAACAGTTTAATGACACAATTCAGCATGTGCAAGGAATATCACTTATTCATTTTAACATCAGAAGTTTATATGCAAATTTCCAGAACATAAAAGAATACTTGGCACAGTTTAAAAAACATTCATTATAATTGCAATCTCTCAAACATGGCTTAAGGCAGATAAGGTAACCGATATTGAGCTGGATGGATATGAATTAAATTGCATGAGGAGGTGTGGCTCCATATGTTGAAAAGAGCCTCGTGTATAAGATTGTTGACAGCATGACAGTGTCTATAGACAATATATTGGAATGTGCATGGGAAAAATGAGAGATATAGTTGTCAGTTGTGTATAAAGAACACCAGGATCAAACATAAAATGTTTAACAACATTATGGAAGAACTGTTCACAAAAACAACTCCAAAGACCAATTTCATCCGTGGGGATTTCAATATAGATTTGTTGAATCCAAACAAAATGACTGATGATTTTATTGAGCTAATGTACAGAATGAGTCTTTTTTCCAACAATTACAAAACCAAGCAGACCATCACCAACCATCTAACAGTGCCACTCTGCCACTATTTCAATTTACCTACAGGGAGGTGGAGTATAGGAGAGTGAGAACAGAGTCTATATATGCTCTTAGAATGGATTTACTAAACCATAACTGGAAGAGCGTATATGAACAAACTAATGTAAATGTAAATAAAGCATATCATTTGTTCTTGCACACATTTAAAACCTTGAATGGCAAACACTGTCCAATAAAACAATACCGCTGTAAAAGTAAGTATTCAGTCCCTGGATGTCCAGTGGTTTACAAAATGCTTGTAAAAAAACAATAATCTGTATCGAAAATGTAGAAATTGCAGAACGAAACTGACAGAAGTATAAAAAATATAAAAATGCATTAACTAGTATTAGAAGGGAATGCAAGAATGATTATTATAATAAAACGCTAGAGGATAATAAGAATAACACTAAAGGTAAATGGAATATATTAAAAGTATTTTTAGAAATAAACAAACCAAAGCTTATTACCCAGACTATTTCAAAACATATGGTTATTACAAATAGGAATAAGGTGATTAACAGATTTAATGAGTTCTCTGTCAGTGTGGTCCAAATCTAGCAAAGGAAATGAAAAATTCACTGCCTAAGGAGAACAACGTAGGTGAGGACTACACTAGTTCTTTCTGGAAGAAATAGTTAATAAATGTAAAAATACATTTTCAACACTGATTGATGACATTGATATGACTATAGTAAAGAAAGTAATTGATGGAATTCTATCGCTACCAATATATATATATATATATATATATGTAATTTATCATTCAGAACAGGTACATTCCCAGACAAAATGAAAATAGCCAAAGTTATCCCATTACATAAAGCTGGTGACATGCATAATTTTACTAATTACAGGCCATTTTTCTTATTTTCACAATTCTCTAAGATAATTAAACATCTATTTGTTGCAAGACTTGACAACACAATATTTTAACAGGGACTCTGTATGGCTTTAGATCAACTAGATTAACATCTATGGCAATATGGAGTTAATGGAAAGTATAACTAAATATATAGATAACAGAAAACATACAGTGGGGATATTTATTGACTTGAATAAAGGCTTTGATACATTTAACCACAAATATTGTTACAAAAAATGGAAAGATATGGTGTGAGAGGGATAGAAAACAACTTGTTAAAAAGTTATCTTGATAATACACAGCAAGTAGTACAAATTGGTCAGTGAAAATCTGTGTGCTTGAATATTACCTGTGGTGTCCCACAAGGTTCAGTATTGGGTCCCAAACTGTTTACTATGTGTATATCAATGACATCTGTAGAGTGACAAACATACTGAGGTTTGTTGTTTTTGCAGATGATTCTTTATTCAGGGGAAGAAATTTATAAGGTATCCATTGAAAGAGTATTTGAAAACAGATTTCTTTGTGTAATTTTGGACCACAAGCTCTGTTGGAAACCACATTTCAAACACTTGTGTAACAAGATGGTAAAAATCAAAGGGGCTTTGGGGAAAAAAAAAAAGGCTTATCCCGAAAAATAAAGCATTGTACACACTTTTACTGCCATATCGAAATTGTGTTGAAATTTGGGGCAACACTTACAAGAGTTCTCTACAAAAAATTATGCACAATGCAAAACAGAAATACAGATAATACATAATGTTTGATTTTGTGAACACACAAATAATCTTTTTTTAAAGTCACGAGTTATGCAATTTATGTGTGGTATCAAAGCAAGTAATAATATGCTTCCAAGTAATGTTCAAAATGTATTTAAGAATAGAGAAGTACGACCTGAGAGGAAAATGCAATTTAAAGCAGCTATGCGTTCGCAGCACTCATTAAAGCATGTGCACATCAGCTTTTGGAATAACTACAGGCAATACATATTTGATGAGTGTACAAATAAAGAGATTAGGTCAATCATGTATATTTTTTATTCTGGTTTTTTATGTTTTCCATTTCCTGATTGTTTTGTTGAAATTTTAATCGTTTGAAATGAAATAAAGAAAGAGCGTTGCATAAAGAACATTTATCTTTGCAAATTTTTCTTTGTTTCAGGATTGACCATGATGTTTCAAATCCTTCTGAGCCAAATTTAACACTGAGTAAATAAGTAGGGAAGAAAAGATAATGGCATGTTTTGTGGAAAATGGAGATGATGAGAAAAAAATGAAGATGAAACGAAAGTAGTTGGTAAATGAGCATTGATGCTGTGGGCAGCGTTGACTGTGTAATCACAATGTCCCTGTTTGATTACCAGTCAAGGATGTTTGTTGGATTTAATTTTCACCCTTTCCCCTCACTTCCCGCCACCTCACAACTACCCTCCATCAAATAAACCTAATTAGTAATATTAGACATATTTAGTGACAACAACAATCATACTGTGAGCATGAAAAGTCTTCCCTTGGAAGACATGGAAGATTTTAATGCTACTACCACAGATTTGGAAAGTGGAAAATGTTTTTCTGTGTTGTAATAAACTAAAATGGTTTTATCTCTTATTATTCTACACGTTAGTCAAAGTGAAATCAGTGCTCTTAGACTTATCTTTAATTTGTAATTGGACAAAAAGAGGAGCTGATTTATTTATTTTGTGTGCCCATCAAATGAAAACTCAGTCACTGCTTGCTGTGAGTCAAAAAGTGTTAACAAGCCATTTCACACAGTTTTTTTCTACTCTTGGATTTGTATGATGTCACGGTGGGTTGACATTCCTATACGGGCATCAGAATCAGAGCACTTTATTGATCCCTGAGGAAATGATGTGGTCACAGTTGCTTCAACACAGTAAGAACAATAACTAACTAGAAGCAATCAAATAAATCAAATAATACAATAAATGACAAGGTATAACAAAATAACTCTAAGCATCATCCTTATCTTGGACAGCATCCGCCTCTCCGACACCACTTTACGGCAGTCCAGCTCCATCCCCACAACATTGCTGGCCTTGAGGATGTGTTTATTGAGTCTGGCATCTGTGACTCTCAACCTGCTGCCCCAGCATGCAACAGCATAGAGGATGGCACTGGCCACAACAGACTTATAGAAAATCCTGAGCATTGTCCGACAGATGTTGAAAGATCTCAGTCGCCTCAGAATATAGAGACAACTCTGGCCCTTCCTGTAGAGTGCAGTGATGTTTTTAACCCAGTCCAGTTAATTATCCATCTGTACCTGCCCCAAACAATAGTCTTTATCAAACCAGATTTTACAGTAGAATTAATTTAAAACTCTCTCTCTCTTTCAGAGAGTAACAACCTCATACTCCTCCTTAAAAATTAGATACTGTAAATTGTAATCCTTTTGCCCTCCCTTTCTCCGGACTAAACTAGCACTGTGTTCACATATTGCATATTATATGTGCATAAGAAGAGCAGAAAACATCTCCAGGGTTACAAACCGACTGTTTAACTGAGGAAAATATATCTAATTGCAAAGTTTTAATATTAGATATCAGGCAGTGAAGAAGGTCCAGCAGTGCGCTTTGTTGTAAATAGAAATATTTCTGCAAGTTATTCAGTGTGCGGGAGTCTCCCACCCCTACTCAAAATTATACTATTGTTTACACAGAGCATTGTTATGTAATATGAAATATTCCAAATACCCACGCAGTGATGAAACCCTGGCAACACCTCCAGAATAAAGCCAAACTTTTCACTGGGGGAAACCACACAAATTGTATAAAACAAAGCCTGAATTAGAACAACACACTGAAAATGTGAAAAAATTATGTTTCTGTAACGCTAAAGTGCAACAGAAAGCTTTGTTTTGCCTTTCTTCCCCACTGCTGCTGCCAAGTGCTCAGAGCAGTTCAGTGGGTTTGTGTAGCACGGCAGGGCCTTTCCCTTACAGTGTGAAACAGCCACAGACGCTCCTTACAGATAACAATGCACTGAATTAAAATGAGCTTGAGTGCGTGTGTCCTTCCTTTCATTCGACGTCCTCCATTTATGCGCTTTCATTCATAAACCCCAGCCAAACGAAGGGAGACGAATGGCTTCCTATCGGACAAGAGGAGCGCGCGCGCACACACACACACACACACACACTTGTACTGCATGAGTCAGTGCACTCGCTCTTTGTAATCAATGAATATTCAATGACTCTCTTACAAACAGATATTGACCCTCGCTCACCTTGCTCAGCACTGTTAATGCCAAACCACTTACCTCGAGGCTCTGCTGTGATGAGACACACACTCTCCATATTATCCATGTCATGCTTTGTCATCGCTGTTAACTCAACACATCTGATCATTAAAGCGAGTCCTTCAACCTAAACGACCACATGAGTGGTTTGATAAAACACCTCCTTATGAAACGTGAGAATGCTACGGTAAAGGTTCGGCTATGTTTAGTCACCAGATGAGCTCAGGTGGGTTTAAGGGTGACCTGTTCTGCTCACTTCCAGCTTCATATGTTTATTTTTGGACTCTTCTACAGCATCTTTGTACGTTTCACAGCACAATAATAATTCTTCTTTATCTTATTCTAACCCTCAGTTCATCCTCAGTCCTCAGATTACAGCCTTCTGATTGGTTATTGATGCACATCAATAGTGTAGCAGGAGATATGTGACTGAAGATAAGGGCAAGCAGGTGCAGTTTAAAGGAAGACCTTTTTAAAGAGTGCCATCATGAATACAGATAACAGACTGAAGTTCACTCTGTTGGAAACCCATCCATCCACCCCAACCTCCTCACTATGCTGACATTGTTGCCTTATAACTTAAACAGCTCACAGCCTGCAAACCAGTAAACACATTTAGGATAAAGCAGCTTTTTTTGTTTATGTGACTGCCAGCATGACTTTGTAACTGATGTATTTCATTGGGAAGTATATTTCCCACTTGCAGAATGTACACATCTGTGTGAAAGTGTTTATAGATCGGCAAGGCGGCCCAGCAATTTTAGTTTTTCTAAACATAACCCAATAGTTTTAGTGCCCCAACCTAACCAGCATTTTATATTAGAATTCTAACAAAGCCATGGGCTTCCACTTTTGTTCCCATCATAATTACTATAACCACTATGAGGTGCTACTGGGGTACAGGGAAATAATGTCTAAACACCAGGCTGGTGGACGTAGAGTCTAGCTGTGAAAACTGTAGTTAGAGTTGAAGTGTTTTAAACCTGCAGTTTTTCTAGCATCAGAAGGGGACGACCCCTCAAAGACGATGAAAAAAGTAGCAGGGACGGTCAGGTTTACCTCATAATGAGGTCACTTCAGTATGAATGTGCAGTTTCTAATTCACATCCACCCCTCATTCATCACATCTAGTTTCTACCAGGGCAACCCTCAACTTAAGGATCACTAATGTCAGCTACAGCCATGTTTTAAATACAGTCTATGGTTGGAATAAACTCCAGGCGAACCGCCTGTTTGTTGTTGTTTTGTTTTGTTTTTTGTTCCTCCTGAGGATGACAGACATTTTCAAATGTCATTGTGCTATTTTGAAGTCAAGCTCGGGATTATTACATACTCTGTTTGAGGTCAGTGAATGTACCATTGTCAGTCTGTGATATTTGAGCCAGAACACACAGCTGTAGATTCAGACTGTGTCACTTACATGGACTGACACCTGACTCATGCTGCTGCTTTATAGCTTATTTATGGTGTCTCATTATTAGTATTGTTCTGAACTTTTATAAGAACTCCTAATTTCATTGTCAAATCAGTTACGTTTTGTATTAAAGACATGAAGTTGTCACTTCATGTTTTACTGAAGCTTACCTTTGTGATGCAGTAGCATTTCTTACTTCTTAATACTCTTTTATATGACCTTCCATATGGAACAACACACCAAGAACTCATGTGGTAAAGTACCTAAGATCATCTTTTTGCAGCCCATCTTCAGGAATTTGTAGTTTCATAACATCAGACCCATGCCTGACCCTGGGTCTCATATCTGCCAGAACTTTATCAAACACGCCAGAGTCCTTTTTTCCTGAGTCCTTCTAAATTGGGTAGGAGCTCATTTTGGGGCCATGAACTGGCCAACAACCAGCACAGCTGAACTGGGATATTATCAGCCCACTTCAGGTTTAAGTTCAAGTTTAAGAAGAATTATCTGAACAGCTTTGAGTATGAACATTTCTAATTTGGACTCTGTTGTATGACTGGGATGCTATTCAGTTAGCAGCTGAAAGCTAATGGAGGACAACTTTTCATGTAACTCCACGTCAGCAGAGCTCTGACAGCTGCCATCACTGAAGGGAACGATGCTGGTCTCCATCTTCACTCAGTGTGAGTAAAATTGTATTATGTATTGTATTGTATTGTATTGTATTGTATTGTATTGTATTGTATTGTGTGTTTCAGTGAGCAGACACAGAGGCTGTTTTAATGTGCTGTGTTTCATCTGTTTGCAGTTAGGTCAGATTCAGTCTGCAGTACTGGTTGTTTGATTTCTGCATCCTTGCTGGTGTTCAAAGCTAAAAGCCAAGTAAGCAGTTTTGTTGAGAAACTGCAGAGTAAACATGTGTTTGTTTTAAAGGATATTTAAAGGTGGTTTTAATAAGGTGTCCTGCAAAAGTTTGTCAGCAGATTAAAACTGATTTTTCATGCAGCTTTAAACATTTGAATTGTATGTGCTACTGCCCTCTTTGTTTTGAGTTATTCAGACTGGAAAACTGCCTTCAGCTGATGTTTATCTCACAAATCACAAATGACCATGATCTGGATGACTGAGAACCTACACACATACATCTCACAATGACCTAATATCCACACACTGATAATAGAGTATTTAAAAAGTGTGATTTATTTTATTTTATTTTATTTAGGACAGTGCATGTTAATGAACATACATGTAAAAAAAAATACATGAATGTAAACATACCAGATTATAGCCAGGGGCTAATTTCCATCTGTTGTCCATAAAACATAAAAAAAATAGACATAATAATTCATAGAAAATTCATAATTCATTCATAATAAAAACTCCATCACCAAACTCACACATAAACACCATTCTATTCCCAAATAAAACATTAAAACTATACAACTTATACATGATCACACACTTGATTTGTCCATAACCAGTTTTTAACCTGTGCCCTAAACAAGTTGAATGTAGAGCATTTTCTAATGGATTGAGGAAGACTGTTCCACAGATGGCCACCCTGGACAGAAAGGACGTTCTGCCCAAATGCTGTCCGTCTGTGGGGTATAAACAAGTCTCCTCGGGTTGCAGCTCGAATGGTCCTGTCTGATCTTTCTTTACGCCTAATGAACTCCTTTAGTGGTGGTGGAGCAAGGGAGTGTAAGACTTTATATATTAAACACACTCTTTTAAGTTTCACTAAGTTATTGAAGTTCAGTAATTTATGTTTTTTTAACACATGACAGTGGTGGTGGGAAGTCGGTTTTTTGTCAAGTTGTTTTAAACTTCTTTTATAAATGTTTTCAATAGTTTTAAGTGTTGTTGGACAAGCAAGTGACCAGGACGTCAAACAATAGTCTATATGAGAGATGATCATTGAGTAAAAATAAGTTTTTGCAACATTCATATTTAAATTACTACATATATGATTACAATTTTGATTATTAAATTTAAGTACCTGGGACACTTCATTTATGTGACTCTTAAAGGATAATGTTGGGTCTAGAATGACCCCAAGATATTTAAATTCTGGAGCTAATTCAAGCTCTACTCCATCCAGGAATATGTTTGATTGCTTCAAGTTTAAGGGGCGTTTTGAAAAATACATACAGACAGTTTTTGAGGTGTTCAACATTAGGCATGAGTCCTCCAGCCAGCTATGCAATAATGCTAAAGCAGCTGTAAGATCTTTTGCCACCTGCTGGACACTTTTGGCTTGCGTATATATAACTGCATCATCCGCATATATTTGAGCAAATATATTTGGACAAACTTCAGGTAAGTTATTGATAAAAAGAGAGAACAATAGGGGCCCAAGAACGGATCCTTGAGGAACCCCTGTATCACAGTCTAAATATGGAGATTTAACCCTGTCCAACACCACACACTGTTTCCTGTGTGAGAGATATGAGGCAAACCACTGAAGAGCCTGACTGGAGATATTAAACTGAGTCAATCTGGACAACAATATCTGATGGTTTACAGAGTCGAAAGCCTTCTTCAGATCTAAAAATACAGCTCCAACACAGGGACTCTTGTCCAGCAAGCTCTTCAAGTTCTCCACTAACATACACAGGGCAGTATCTGTGGAGTGATGGGCCCGAAAGCCAAACTGCAATGGATGTAATGAGGGTTGGGTGTTTTCTAGGTGAGCAGTGAGGAGTTTAACCACCCACTTCTCAGCTATTTTAGATATGACCGGGAGTATGCTTATGGGGCGATAATTAGCCATGTCAGTCTTCACACCTGCTTTGAAAATTGGTGTAACTGCAGCAATTTTCCAATCTGTTGGAACAATGGAGTGTTCGAATGACATATTCAAAACATGAACTGTTGGACGTACAAGCAAATCCATATGTTCCTTTAGGATATTTGTGTTAATACCATATACATCAAGTGCTTTTGATTTTTTTAGACCTGTAATTAGTTTAACAACTTCAGTGTCTGAAATATGAGTGATGGTGAACAAATTTTGACCAGCATCATTCACATTATCAGAATACGACTGAGTCAAAGCTCTGACTGATCTCCTTAACAGATGAAATAAACAAAGTGTTTAAGTTACTGGCAATAGATAGAGGCTCTCTAACAATAGAGTTATTTACATAAAGTTCAATTGTATTTTTGTTTGAATGACGGCCAAGTAATTTATTTAGGTGTTGCCAGATAATTTTACCATTACCTTTGGCTCTTTCAATTATATTTATATTGTTCATAAAAAATATTCTTTGCGGAAGGAGAGCAATATAAACAGATCAACGTAAATGACATTTCTGGGGAAAGAGTGATTTTAACAGAAATATGTTCTATTTCAACATCTATTGGTGAACTAAGTAAAGAGCAATCCAGGTGTTTTTTTTACATACACAAGTATTCCTCCTCCTCTTGTTCCAATTCTATCCCTTCTGAATACTGTGTACTCTGGAAAGACAACCGCAGACTCAGGAGAAGAACTTGTGAGCCAAGATTCAGAGATACCCAAAATAGAAATATTGGAATTGCTTAGAATATGTTCCAGTTGCTCATGCTTTGGTAACATACTGTGAATGTTAATGTGTCCACATAGAAGCCCCTTTGGTTTATTTTTAGTGTCCCAGATTACTTTAGCCTGATTAAATGTCTTGCAGATCTTTGTTCCTCTGTAACTTTTGATAGCAGGATTTCTTGTCCTTTTGTTGACAATGCTATGAGCATTTAATGATGAGAAACCCTTTACCGGAGACTGTAGTTGAGGTACAGCAGGTGGGGGCCCAGGCAGCTGAGATGGGGGCACAGACAGCCGAGGTGGAGGCCCAGGCAACTGAGGCGGAGGCCCAAACAGCAGAAGCGGAGGCCCGGACAACAGGGGCGTAAACACTATTAGTTGCAGTTGAGACGGTGGTTGGAGCACAGTTAGTTGAGGTGGAAAGCAATGCAGAGATAGCTGTGCCCATAGGCTAACTAGGCTAATTAGTTGTAGCCAGTCCAAATCACTGATGTTTGAATTAGGTCCAGGATTTAGTTCTATGTCACCAGCCAAAAGTAGCATCAGAACAAGTTTCAGAATCTCCAGGGACAATTGTGGTGTATTTAATTGTTCATGTTTACCTGGGGGTGGTCTAGCATGACCAAAATCCAAGAATCTTGTGAACAAAAGATGTTGACTCCATTTGGCTGGGAAAATGATATAGTTATCCAGCTTTCTTGGACATGTCAAACTCCACAGAAGATAAAAATGTATAAAAACAAAAAGACAAGTTGATGTCAAGATCCAGGGGGTTTTAGATGGTTTTTTTTGGCAAAAGCACAGGACCTGCCAAGCTGTGTGTCTGCACCCTAGCAGCCATCTTGACCAAATTCAGACTCCAAATATTCGCTGATTCCAGCTTCTCAGATGTGATTATTATCAAATATGAACTCAAGTTTGGAACAAAACTAAACATTTTAATTCACCACATAATGAATGAGAACTTTTTCTCATTGTTGACAAAAAAGAATAATTGATTTCAGTCTTAGAAAGTGTGCTGTTGCTTTTTCTCCAATAAACCGCCAGCATGTCCCAGCACTCAGGATTACTTTTTGGATTACTTTTGATGAGTAATGATGCAGGAAAATTCTGCTTATGTTGGACCTTTTGACTCAGTTGACCACCACATTCTGCTTGAAAGGCTAAAATATTGAGTTGGTGTATCTTCAACTGCCTTAGAGTGGTTCTCCTCATATTTACATCACCAATGTTTTTCTGTGGTGGTCTCTTATTTCAGGTCATCCTCTACCTCCCTTACTTAGAGTGTCCCTCAAGGTTCAGTTTTGGTGCCTTTAATGTTTTTATCTTCTTCCCCTCCAACATATAATGAGCCCCTTCAAGGATATTTCCTATCACTGTTATGCTGATGACATTCAGTTATACATTTCTTTTAAGCCCGGAGATTTATCTGCGCTCCAGCTTGTGAATGATTGCTTAGATTCAATCAAACGTTGGATAGCTGTTAACTTCCTCCAACTTAATGAGGGGAAAACTGAAGTCCTTGTATGCGCTTCTGACAGATTTTTATCTCAGATAATGAAAGCCCTTGGTCCTCTTTCGGTGTATGTTAAATCCTCTATCAGGAATTTGGGTGTCACTTTTGACTGGACTCTCACATTGGACGTCATGTCAAATCTCTGGTTCGGCCTTGCTTTTATCATTTAAGAAATGTTGTTAAGTTAAGCCCTATTGTGTCTCACTCTGAACATTTATTTCTGCACACTTGGACTACTGCAACTCATTGTTTATGTGTCTAAGCAAAGGCTCCCAGGAACGTCTGCAGGTTGTGCAAAATGCTGCAGCTAGGCTTCTGACCAAATCCTCTAAATATTCACATGCCATTGCTATTTCAGTTATACTGGCTTTGAATTCAGAGTCCATTTTAAGATCCTAGTTTTGAATTTTAGAGCTTTGCATGGACTGGCACCAGCTTACATCTCTGATCTTCTACAGCCTTATGTCCCTAGCAGGTGAACCCATCTGATTAGGGCCTGCTTGCTATACAGCACACTAAGATGAGAACTAAGGGTGATAGAGCTTTTGCCACTGTGGCCCCTAGACTGTAGAAGTCTCTCCCTCTGCACCTCAGTAGTCACTTCTAAAAAACATCTCAAAACTCACCTTTTTAGAATTTCTTTTGGTTAATTCTTGCCTGTTTATGTTGTTTGTTTTATGTTTTAGGACTTGTTATTGTATGTGCAGCACTTTGTGATTCTCTGTCTAGAAAGGTGCTATATAAATAAAATTTTACTTACTTACTTACTTACTTACTTTGAGGTTAGCAGACTCATCAGTGCGGGCGTGCAGCCACTGAGGGCTCGGCTGGATTAAAAAGCTGCAGACGCTCGGCCCTCTGTGGCCATTTAACTCCTCTGCTGTTCAGGCAGAAACACAACTCTTCCTGAGGTGCCTTCTTTTCAGCTCATCAATGTAAGGAGCACTCTGATCAGCAGAATGAGAACCTAATTGAGACCAGTCCATCACTTCCCCCCTCTGTACTGGCACCGAACCAAAAAAGGCCTCCACACACATCTTTTAACACAAACTGATGATCAGAAGCTTAAAAACACTTTCCCTCCACTCTTCTGCAGAAATGTTAAATTCAGTGATGCTCTGAGAAAGCAGACGTTTCTCCACAAAGATTTAAGTAAACCATAATCCTGTGCTGCTGCTCACCCTTTGTTACACATGATGACGTTTTCTGTCTGGTAATACTAGGCCTCAAATTCTTGTTTTAAAGGAAACATTTTAGGGTTTTGACAAGTTAATGAATTAGAAAAATAACATGCAGAAATTGTGTTTAGTTTTCATTGATCCAAAAGACACTCATATATTAATCAGCACATTAAACAGTCTTAATCCAGGTAATCGGTGTGTCTGTGTGGAGCATCATGTTTGTTTTGAGGTTTGTGTTAGCTGAATTTGGACATTAACTTTCCTGCCACGTCACAGAGGGGAGGCTGAGCTGGATGTTGGTCCTGGGGGAATGGGGTTCAGCTTGGCCCCTCTGACGGGACCTTCTCAGCTCTCCTTTAAGCATGCCATAGCTGCTCTATCTGGGTTACCCAGTTCTGTTCGGGCCTCAGCGTGCCCTAGATCAATATGGAAATCAGAAGTTTTAAATGAGCCTCACAGATGCAGATTGGAGCAGTACACAAGAAAGTTTTCTTATGCGTTGGTGTGACTGTGCTTCAAGTTCATGTTCAGTTCTTGTTTTTGTATAAAGTTTTCAGGTTTTCTGACGATCCAGATTCTGTATGTATTGTATAACGTCTTTAACTGATGTGAAACTTTGGACAATGATGCTCAGTCTTAGAGGATGATTCAGTCTCAACTACTCTGAGTCAAGTATATCAAAAAAGCATCAACATGTGATAAGTTTAGGTTTTTTCTTTTGGTTTATTGTGAACAAAGTTTCAATATGACCACATTAAAGCTGCTGCTCAGGCTTAGTAGATAAGATGGTTTTACAGCCATTTCCTTTGATCTGTAATCTGAATACAGGTGCGTAGTTAAAGTCACATGAACCTGTGATAAGACTACATCCCACGATTCATTAACTTTGTCCCTCTTTTGTCTGCAATAACCTGAAGTGCTTGTTTTCTGTCTGACTCTCTCACATTGTTTTGGAGGAATAAAGGAACGGGGATTTGCTGCTGCTCAATTCAATTCAATTTTATTTATATAGCGCCAAATCACAACAACAGTCGCCTCAAGGCGCTTTATATTGCACAGTAGATCGTACAATAATAGATACAGAGAAAAACCCAACAATCATATGACCCCCTATGAGCAAGCACTTTGGCGGCAGTGGGAAGGAAAAACTCCCTTTTAACAGGAAGAAACCTCCGGCAGAACCGGGCTCATTGAAATCTGCTGCAATGACCCCGGTTACTGCGTTCACCAGATATCAACACAATTTCGATCCTCTCCTCACGTGTTAACCTCTTTGACATGTCAATGGCGGTGAACAAAGAGAAACTTGTAAATAACTCATGAATAAAGTTACGTTGAAACCAAGTACACCATTGTTTTTCTTGTGACATTACCAATAAGTTTGATGTGTTACATGGCCCTCTTCCTATTGAAAAAACAAAAGTTGTATCCAAGATGGCCGACTTCTAAATGGCCACCATGGTCACCACCCATCTTGAGGAGTTTGCCCCCTCACATATACTAATGTGCCACAAACAGGACTTTAATATCACCAACCATTCCCATTTTATTACGGTGTATCCATATAAATGGCCCACCCTGTAGGTGATTAAAGTGGTGGGTGGGTTCTTTTACATTTTGAGAGAAGCCAATTGAGTCTAATAACAGATTAAATGCCAAGTTGAGGCTGTCATTTTTTGCATCTACATGAATGTTAAAATCACCCACAATAATTATTTTATCTGAGCTGAGCACTAAATCAGATAAAAAGTCTGAGAAATCAGACAGAAACTCTGTGTAAGGCCCAGGTGGACGATAGATGATAACAAGTAAGACTGGTTTCTGAGTTTCACAGCTGGGGTGGACAAGGCTAAGCATCAGGCTTTCAAATGAATTAAGTCTGTCTTGGTCTTTCGTTGATTAATAGGCTGGTGTGAAAAATTGCTGCCACACCGCCCCCTCGGCCTGTGCTTCGAGATTCTGGTAGTTAGAATGACTCGAGGGTGTTGATTCATTTAAACTAACATAATCATCCTGCTGCAACCAGGTTTCTGTAAGGCAGAGTAAATCGATTAGTTGATCTATTCATCAACTGGACAATGTGACTGCGATCATTGTCCAGTTGATGAACCAGTTTGGTCCAAGCTTTAGCTGTGGGACAGATGGCCTCACAATTACCTCTAGAATACTTTGGTACTCCGATGAGTTCATGGTCCACTCAGATCATCACCCATCCACCACCATGCTGAAAGTTGCTAAGAGGTGTTTGTGGTGATGTGCTGCGTTTGATATTTGGGCGAACATCTCAGCTTTGGTCTCATCTGTCCAAATGACAATGTTCCAGAAGTCTTGTTCTTTGTTATGAAGAAACTTTGCAAGCCTATGCTGTGCTACCATGTTCTTTTTAGTGAGAAGAGACTTCTCCTGTAATCCTTCCACACAAAATGTACTTGTTCAGTTTGCAATTTGTTTGTTTATTCCCTGAGATTTGCATGGTATGGGATTGGAATGAATGTCAGAAGAGTTTATCAACACATTGTGTAGCAGGAGCATGAATCCAAAAATCACTAGACCGAAGACAATGACGGCTCAGTTTTAACAGTTAATATATTTACTAATGACACCAACAATAAAATACTGATTGGGATGTTAATCAATAACAGCCACCTTCCAGTTTTTATAGTATTACAGTAATTACAGGAAGGAAAAGCAGGACAACAAAACAATCTACAAACAGGTGAGAATGGTGGCATTGATGAGTAGCTTTATGAACATTTTACTAATGCAAAATGACACAGTATTTGTTCCAGCCCTAGAGAAATATCATGATCCTGGCACTTTTGAGTTATATTTCTGCTTATCCTGTTTCTGTCTGTGCAAGTTGTTCTTATGATTTAGTTATTTCTGGTTTTATTTTGATGGTTTCTTATCTCGTTTGTGTTGTGTTTAGTTTCACTTCCACTGTCTTCTTTTCCCTGATTAGTTTCAACTGTGTATCTCACGCGTCTCCATTGTGCCCCAGTCACCCTGCTGTGTTTATTTAAGCCTGGGGCCCCAGTCAGGCCTTTGTCTGTTTGCTTACATTTATGTTTCTTAGTAATTGTGTTCAGACAATTTTGGATTCCTGCTATTTTTTTTTTCATTGTTTTTTTTTTGGTACCTGTTTTGAACAAATTCTTCTACATCATCAAACAAAAACAAAAACAAAAAAATGGATTATACAGATAGTCCATGGATCCCAAAGATATTGCCAAATGCCAGTAAAAAGAAATATATCCTGTACAGAGAATTTACAAAGTGCAGACCTAAAGAAATGTGAGTGATGATTTTAATAAATTCTTTGTTTCAGACCAGACCTAGCTGATAAAATTACTGCTTTGAGAAAGAGCAGAGGAGCAAATAGAAGAAAAAAAATCCTAATTAAATGTTTCTAACAGCACAAGAGGAAAATACAATAATTGATGTTGTAGAGAGATGTCGGGACAAAATCTCAACTAACTGAAATGATATTGATATGAAAACTGTTAAAAATGTAATTGAATGATTTTAAAAACCTCCAACCTTCATCTGCAATCTGTCATTATAAGGCGGTACATTTCCAAACAAAATGAATAGGCCTGTTTCTCTACACTCACGATTCACCCAAACACTAGTGAAATACTTTATTGATAGACTGGATAAATATTTAAATGAATACAAAATATTAATAGAGAGTTGACATGGATTTAGGTCAAACTGATTAATGTTTAATGCATTAATTGAACTGAATGAAGAAATCACAAATTGTACCAGTCAAAGAAAGTATGCACATGGAGTCTTTATTGACTTGAAGAAAACTGTTGACACACTTGCCAATCACATATTAATTGATAAATTGGAAAGGTATGGTATTAGATGGGTGGCGTTGGACTGGATGAAAAGTTACACAAACAACAGGCAACAGTTTATGAAGGTGGGAGAACATTAATCAAACCTTTAAACCTTGCTTGTGGAGTTATATGGGGTCTAAACCTCTAGATCATCAGACATATTGCGGTTCATTTTATTTGCAAATGATACAAATATTCTTTATCATGGAGAAAATTCACAGCAGCGTTTAGTAAATTCACATAAGAATTTACTGAAAACAAATTATCACTGAATTTAAGCAAAACTAAAATTCTATCCATCCATTTTTTCCGCTTATCTGGGGCCGGGTCGCGGGGGCAGCAGCCCAAGCAGAGAAGCCCAGACCTGCCTCTCCCCAGCCACCTCCT
The DNA here is from genome assembly GCF_036321145.2 of Pelmatolapia mariae. Classification (NCBI taxonomy): domain Eukaryota; kingdom Metazoa; phylum Chordata; class Actinopteri; order Cichliformes; family Cichlidae; genus Pelmatolapia; species Pelmatolapia mariae. Next base: position 22,123,038 of record NC_086242.1, on the reverse strand, counting down.
CCAGCCTATACGGGGGAACACCAAGGCGTTTCCAGGCCAGCCGAGAGATATAATCTCTCCAGCGTGTCCTGGGTCTGCCCTGGGGCCTCCTCCCGGTGGGACATGCCTGGAAAACCTCGCCCAGGAGGCGCCCAGGGGGCATCAGTCTCAGATGCCCGAACCACCTCAACAGGCTCCTTTCGATGTGGAGGAGGAGCGGCCCTACTCTGTGCCCCTCCCGAATGGCCGAACTTCTCACCCTATCTCTAAGGGAGAGGCCAGCCACCCTTCGGAGGAATTCCGAAATTCTAATGAAGTTTTTTTTATTTTAAATTTCAAATATCTATATATTTGAAATATCATCATCTTAAAAATGTTAAACATGGAGAATGATTTAAGCAGCATTTGAAAATGTGTGCATAATATTTATGAGCTACTGTAACCTTTCACCCAAAGAAAAAAGGCCACAAACAGTGAGGCAGATATTTTTATTCAGCACTTTATGATCAAGTTTACAACAACAGGACAGCAAATTCTAAAACTCAATTACACATTTTCTTAGGGCCTGGTTATTTAAATCCAAATCACTTTCATGAATCCATCACGATATGACAAACATATTAAAGTTTACATAAAACAATCCAGCAGGTCGAATGTATCAGAGAAAATCTTTACAAAAGAAAAAGTGCAGACCAGCTTTCATGAGTTCATAATAATGAATTTAGCCATAGTATTTTAAATGTAATGTAAATGTAAAATGCTATATCATAATACTATAAAATAAAATATGTTGCATGAGCAGAGGTAATTTAAAATGAAAATCCTCCAGCATCTGAGTTGAACAGAAAAAAGAAGTTTGGCCAGCTTTTCAGTTAAGTTTGAAATATTTAAAAAGAGAAAAAAATCTCTGCTTTTTCTAGAAACGTATACAATCACAAAAGTCAAATTCTTTCACAATATTTCTAATGATGTTTTTATTAAATATGGAAAAGAAAACATGAGGTTTCTGCATTGTATTCAGACTTCAGTCTTTTATGTTTAAGGTTTAAATGGTTTACAAGCATTAATTACATTAAAGAGGAGATCGGTGTGCTCATTTCCAACTCCAGAGCTTTCTTCTCAGGCTAGTAAAGTAGCTTAATGTGATATCGAGTATTTTTACTATTTTTTTTTAATCCTCTGAGAAACAGGCTACTGTCTCTTTAAGGCCCCTCCCCTCTCTTAAAACTTATCTTATGATTAGCCAGCTTTCAGAAGCCAGCTGAGGGGCGGCACTTGGAGCTTGTGATCTGTACTAAAAGCACTTTTCTTTACAGGGATTACATTTGCATACCTCAGTATTTAAAACTTTGGCCACGTTTAACATGAATATCTAATGCTGTATTATAAAATATATGACAGAGAATAAAGCCTCTTTAAAGTCTGAATACAGCAGGTTATGTTTGCTTGCAGCTACTCAACAGGTATAAAAGAGAAACAGAAGTATTATACAACCAGGCAGTTGTTGACAGACATATATATTCATCATATTGTAAAAAAAAAAGAAAAAAGAAAAAAAAAAGAGTATTACATCTATATTTACATACAGCAATATGTGTGTTTAGAATTTTTAAATAAACAGCTTATATGGAGCAGTGAGTGAGAACATACAGTAATAATGGAGGGTATAAAAAATAGATGGCTCTTTCCTTCCCTGCTGTCACTCAGTTATTATTTGGATCACAACCTGAGATCAACCAGTGCCTACATTAAAGGGACTCCACTATGTTTTTCAATGAGTTTAAATCCATTTCTAACAATTAAATTTTTTAAAGTTTGTTGTTTTTGTTGACAATAAACTATATTTTATTAACATTTAGGATTCAGATAGGGCTGAATTTGATCTATCATTTGTGCCTTCTCTCTGTAGGTTTGAGTCAAAGCAGTCCTGTAAATTGAGCTGTTCCAGTATGTTTAGCTGGTGGACTTTGCTGGACTGTCAGGTGGATTTAGAAGAAAAAAAAAGAAATCCAATTTGCATGCCAATCTGTGCTCAGATGCAGATTATTTAACAGGTACTCACAGTTCTTAAACAGCTTTACGGAAGACGATTTATTCAAAATTACAGAAATGACTATATAATTATAATAATATGCATCACAATTACCATTCAATTCTTTTTTTAAATATATAAATGTATGCTTAAAAATAATAAGTGTCAGATGTTTTAATGGTTTTGGATTCTTGTATTGAATAAAATCAAACTGTAGATTTAGTGGAAAGTCTGTGAGGTGTTATTTACTAAATTTTAAAAACTTTTCTCAGATTGTGCCAATCACCAGCTGATCACCAGCTCTAGCTACGAAAGTCTTCCCTGCAGCACCAACAAACCCAAAACCTCCAACTTGTCTTATGCTTTGTTTTTATTTAATCCCAAATCTGCACTTTAATTTCTACTTTACCTCAATTAATTTGTTGCTGTAAAACCAGTGATTCAGAGTGCAAGACCTACAGCCCTGAAAAAAGGTTTTTACAATCTTGGACTTATTTATTTATATTCCCTGTTTTGTCCGTTTCTTGTGTTGGAATGTTCGGATGAACATTGTCATCTCTTTAGCGTCCAGTGTAAATGAAATCTGAGAAAACAAAGGGACAAAAAAGGGAAAAAAATGACTATGATTTATGTGTGCTGCAGACAAATACACAGTTTCTACTGAAATATATAAATGCAGTTTCAGTTCAACTGTCAAACACAGAAATGGGATGGTTCACATCCACTGGTGGACTGTTTCATTTCTGGGCTGCGATGACAAATGTTAGAAACAGTCTCACCTCTGCAGTACTCAGGGTTGAAGTTTTCGTAGATGGGGTAGAGAGGGTTCTCCTGTTCGCTGCGATGCTTTCTGGCTCTCAGGACATCCCGAATACACTGATACAGGAAGGCATACTGGCACTGCAACACAACAAGACCGTTATAATGTTGTAATAAACACCTTTCGGTGCTTTTAGAGCATTCACTGCAGAATTCATTCATGTACCATGGAAAACACAGACGTTAATTTCACTGACCAATAATTTGTCAGTTTTCATCGATAACCTTTTTTATTTCTGACAAAAACACGACGATAACAAAATAAAAACTAATGCAAAAGGACAAAATACTATGAAATACATTGATCCTTTCGTCAGCAAATAAAATTGAATTGACTAAAACACATGATTAAGACTAAATCTAAAACTAAATCAGCTTTGTTTTTTCTTTATTTTTCCTTTATTTGTTTGATCCAGGTTTGATCAAGGTTGACAATTTAGTATTATAACGACAGTAATTGGTAGAATTTTCAGACTAGCATATTTGATAGCTTCCATTATTAATATTTTCTCACGTTTTAATGATGTAGCTCCAGTTTAGTCTAAAATTCTCATTGTAATATTAATGGTTCAACTTGTTTTTTATGTACTATAGTAATTTTTTTATTCACTACAAACTGGTTTGGGTGTGGTAACGTCATCATAAACTGTTTTTTCAAAACCAATTTGCATTCAATATTGACCCAAAATTAGGGTAACATCCTACTTTTAAATCTTTATTGGTAGTTAAATTCTAGTTTAGGTCAATATTTCCTGATGTTTCTTGTCTAATAGTTTCAGTTTTAATTATGTATTACCATAAACCATGCAGATTTATCAATACCCAATGAAATTGGGTTTCTTTTCTTCCAATTATTTGTTTTTTTGCGACTGGTTTATTTCAAAGTTTATTGTTGTTTGCCTTTGCTTCCATGTGGGACTATCCTTAATCATATTCTAATAAGTAAAACTGAAATAATGACTAAAATATCTGCTAACCATAATGAGGTGAACTGAAGTGCTACAATCACTGGTCTAAGTGGGAGAAATGTCTGGTGGACAAGTTGAAATCAAATAGTCAAACGAATGTCCTAGAATCCAAAGCTAAATACTTAAATATTTGAATGTAGCTCATACCTCAGTCTGGACCATGTGCTGGCGGTGCAGGCGGAGGTCGAACACGCAGCCGTAAAGGTCGATGGTTCCTTTGGAGTCCAGCTGCTGCAGAACCCGATCCAAAGCAATGAAGGTCCCTGTGCGCCCGACTCCAGCACTAACAAGCAAAAACATCCAGTTATCAAAGATCTTAAACAGAGAATCAAAGAAGGTTCAAGGACTCAATAGTTCACTTTTTTTGGGGGGGTTCTAATGACGGGATTCTGTTAACTCACAGCCAATCAGATTTCTCCCTGAGGACAGCCTCAAGCATCTACCTGCAGTGAACGACGGTGGCTCCGGTGCTGGGCGATCGGTCCACATAGTCCCGGGCTGTCCTGACAAAATGGATCAGGGACTGGGTGCTCTCAGGGACGCCGTGATCAGGCCACACCGTGTAGTGGAAGTGACGCAGTACCCGAGGATAACTGCAGCTGCTCTCCTGTCCGGGTCGATAATGGATTTATTAGGATTGTTATCACCCATAGCAACATTCAAGGTCTTTTGCGGCTTTAGACATAATGTAACATAACAACATAACGTTCGTTTCAACATAACATAGTGGAAATCAACTTTTTCATGGCCACACCAAAAAAATGCAGAAATAATCAGAATAATCCTTCTGTAGCCTCTCGATTCACCCTCTCCATGAAACAAGCTGTTTTAGCTCCTCCCCTTTTAACAGATATTTGAACAGCAGGTGGGTGGACTGTCTGTCACAGAGATAAACATACTGTATAAGGATATCCCCTTAAAACCTCAAATCTCTGCACCTTTGGCTTTACAGACATTGTTTGGCCATGTTTATCACATGAGCTTTATTTGGAGAAGTTATGAAAATGAAAGCTTCACAATAAATATTTGCCTTCTTCATTCTTTAGATATTACTGCTTTTCTACATTTTTATGCTGGAATAAAAAAAGAGAGTAAAAAGAGGCATACCGAGGTGATCTTGAACTCTCGGATGGTCCACTCAGGCAGGACAGACTCTGACAGCATCTGAATGACCAGATCACCGTAGTACAGAGGCTCTCTGTCTGCAGGCCAGTACTGGTCACACTTCACCTGGAAACACAGCATTCATATAGTTTAATTACTTCTCGGGGTTGAGTTTATCTTCCTTTGCTAACCTGTGAGAAGAGTCTGGAGCTCTTTTCAGCTTGCAATCAAAGCTCATAATTTCAGTTTCATAATTGTTCCACTCAAGTGGACATTTTGATCAAGCGGACGCCTCACCCGTCCTTTCTCCACACACTGGGTCACCATGACGATGTTGTAGACGCCGTGCTCCCACACCATCCGCCAGAAATCATCTTTCGTGCCTGGGAGCGGCCCCTGGGTGGCGATGTACTCTCTGCGGTAGTTATTACCCTGCACATGTAGGCGAGAGAGGCGGTATTAGTGTCATTGTCAGTGTGTGCGCTCACTTTGTGCTTTTTAGCATGTGTTCATACAGGTATGTAGCTGGCGTTGATGTAATCGGAGCAGGGGTCGTCCTCCAGGTACGACAGCTTCACTCGGGTAGAATCATCTAGAAACATGAAGGAATAAGTCACCAGCGGCTTTCATTATCTTTAACGTGTAGTTTAAACTAACTCTAATGCAATGAGTACTGAACTGGTTTAATAAATGTTGACTGAATTCCTCCCACTACATCCAGCATCCACAGAGCAACGTGACCATAAGGCGTTTTAGCTCCATTTTTGGTCTCCACCTGTTCTTATAAATAATTTCTGGGTTTTTAGCTTCTTAAGGTTTCTCTTTCTTCAAAAGCTGTAAAACTCTGGTGTTTGCTGCCGAGCTGGGCACTTTTAGAGGTTATTTATTAAGGAGTCATTTACCTAAAATCAGTTTGTACACCCAGAACTAAAAGTGTGAAGGCTATAAAAGCACCACAGGGCAACAGCCAGACTCTGACTCTGAAGTATTGCTCCAGTTTTCTTGTTTCTTGTTTTCTGTGTTTCATCATTGTAGAAGTCCACTAAAATGTCTTTTTTCACATTTTTTTTTATCAGTTAACCTTTATTAAACTGTCAGTATATAGAAAAAAGGCTCATCAGTTTGCCGCCCAGTGGTAGTCTCGAACAGAGAGGAAAAATCAGGGATAAATTAATATTTATTAATATTTATTTAAAATTGTTTGCAATTGTTTGGATAACATTCAAAATCTTGGATTAAAAGCAGGTTTAACTGATGCTCTCAGTCATTCAGTTATTCTTATTTTTTTCTTGCCATTTTAATAAAATCATCTTATTTTATTTTATTTTTTCATCTTCATCTTATTGCAACTTTGCAATAATACTAAACATCAGATTTGCACATTTAACCTTAAATCAGCCAAAAACTAACAATTATGAAAACTGCCCAATTAAATTTCTATCAGTCTACTTAGTGAAGAAGCAACCATCATTTTGAGCTACTGAGGGCATATTTGTAAAAGCAATAAGCGCAGATTCCTTATAGTTTAATCAATATTGTCACATTAATGTTTCCCCGCAGGGTAAAGGATGCAGTTTATGTCTGATGGTGGAATTCTAACACATCCACTCCAGAATAAGTAATGAAAACAGCGTCTCTCACAGCTTTCCTGAGGTTCTTATTATTAAATGTGAAAGATGTGTGAATGTGAAACAGACTCAGTAATGACTCATTTCACACTGAGAGAGAGAGAGTGTGTGTGTGTGTGTGTGTGTGTGTGTGTGTGTGTGTGTGTGTGTGCGTGTGTGTGTGTGTGTGTGGTGTAAGTGTGTTTACTTCTCTGACAGTTAATTATAGAGGTGATGTTGTAAATGTGGCACCGCAAGTCATAAATCTGATTTTTTTGCAGTTATAAATGACGGATGCTTAATTACTTTATTTTAAACTGTGATACTTAAGAAGGAAAAACTTTGAAAATGACAAATTGTGGATGTGGATATTTCCTTTATAATTGCGTAAAACAGATGTACCAAACAATTTTCATGTGATTAGAAATCTGTCTGTATATCACTCCCATAGCAAAAAATCAATGAACTAACATTTCAGACACTTAAAAATAATTTGGCATCATCCCTAACGATGCAGACAGAAAACATTTTCACAGATGTATCATAATTTTAAACATTACATTTAACAGATGATTCATTAATTGAGTAATAACAATTAAAACAGCAACTCTTTTGTGCTATTTCAAGCAAATGTTATTGTTACCTGAGTAAAGATTGCGTCATTCAAGGAAATTCAGATTCAGTGTCATTATTTAAAACAGCTCCTTTCTTTTTCTTTCTTTCTTTTTTTTAAAATCAATCCTTCCTTAATATAATTTAGCTGTTTTTCAGCCCATCATCACACTACCTTTGAATGAGCAAAAATTCAGTTATGCAAATTCATTAAACTGGACTCAGATACGAGGGCTGAAACTTTAAGATCAATTAAATTTGGCCAGTTGTTGGTATCAGCTGATCAACTGGTTGGAAGACATACCATTTTATAGTTTTTAATCTGCTGGTTGGAAAAAAGATGCTATGCGAAACTATTTTGTGACGTGTGGATAATAAATAATATAGAGGACAATCTGTTGGGTGGCTAAGAAATGGAAGCGAAAAGCTAATTAAATGAGTAAATATTCCGAATAGATGCTGTATTTTCAGTAGTATTGTGTAATTATGAATGCTTTTATCACCTCAAGCCTCAGAGTTCATCCTTGTCGCCAAGGGAACAGGTGCTGCCTCATTAAAGCTCTTGACGATGTGATAATTGCCATGATTTCCACTTTGATTTATTTTTCTTTCTCACTGAGGGACTTGAAGGGTTGTCAGCTAACTGTTATGTGGAGTGACTGTTTTTTTTTTTTTTCTTTTTAACTTTTTGAGAAGCAAAAAAGCTTTAAAGCTAAAAACTGCACTAACATGGCAGGATGTTGTTGTAGCGGTTCTTTCCTCGGTTTTCCGGCACTCGGGCGACATCCATCGTCTGGTTACGGCCGACGTCCTTCAGATCCTGAACAGAGATGAGAATAATTACATTTGTACAGTTATAAACATCAGGACTTTGTGACTAACAAGACCAGCCAAAAATCTGCTTTTGAAGAAAACCAGTGCCATTCCTCATCAGAGTCATGGTACATTACTTGACCTTTAAGTTTCACAGAAGCAATGGTTGAAAAGCAAAATGGTTCTGAAAAGGCGGGCAAGTTGAACCAACTTGGCATAAGCATGAGCCCAGAACAAGCAGTTTGATTTGCTGTGAAGTTGGTACACGATTGGAAGACTTTCAAGGTTTCTAAGTGTAAGATTTTTTGGGCCTGACCAGAACTGTCCAAAACCCAGAGTTATCCCAACAGTGTGATCTGATGTTATTCAGCTGAACTGTGAAGCACTTTGATGCAGTTTAAAAGACCTATTTTATTTTATTTAATCAGTGACTGTATATCGCAGAAGTACTTGTTTTTTGAATTTACCTGATTTAATTTAAGTTCATTTGTTGTTATTGCTTATTGGTCAAAGGGACTGTGTGGGTATTAATTTTTCCTTATTTTGTAGTTTTAACAGTGCTCAATGATGTCAAGAGAGTGAGCCGTGTTTGGTGAGGAAATAAATGGCTGCACCCGTTAGAGACTCTTCTGTCATTCTTGATGCCAGGGGCTGCTACAACAGTGATTTAATATTATTAATATCCAAAACCTCTGGTAAAAGAAACAGTGTGTCTTTCTGTCTTCCTGAGATTTAACACTCCAAATGAAAACTGAAGACATGCCCAACAAACAAATAGTATGATTGATCAGGTTCTTGATTACACTTTTTGTAATAATTTTCATACACTTACCTCAAACTCTTCAGAAAGCAAGTAGTTGGAGTCGGCCTGCAGCTTGGTCAGATGTGACTCGAAATGGCCCGCTTTGATAGGACTGAACAGAGAAAGATGGGCAAATACTCAGCAAAAGGTATATACTGGAGGTAGAGTGGTGATTTTTAGCCATTTCAACAAATTAATTACATACAAAGTTTCAGAAATAAAGCCTAAACTCTCACCTGGTGATCCGACGGTTACTGCAACAGAAGATTAAAAAATTGAATTAATCCATGTGACAGTACGATAAGGTGGTGAAACATAGGTTGGTTTATAAAGGTGGATAATCAACTAGACAGTAACACAAATATAATACAGGAGTGAAAATGATACATTATGCATAGTTTTATCGCCTCTTGTAATATTATGCAGTAAGAAGAATACAATATGGTTCTGTTATAGCAATATTTCCAGTCTAGTAGACAGTCAAAACATCTCTATTATTTAATTCTTTATCTATTACTTGTATTGGTGAGGTCTTTGTCAAAGAAAAAGCTGTAAGATGTATGTAACAGTCCAAAATTTATGCTTTCCTTCAGCTTTCTTTTTCTAAAACAGTCCAGCGAGCTGGATTGGAGTCCTTGTTCTGCTAATTCTGGCCCCCGGGCCTTACATTTGACACCCTTGTTCTAAAATGTCATTGACTGTGATTTTATGCAAAAATGGGGTTTAATTTAATCATCTATAATTTAGCTGGTTCAATCAACACTTAAAACATCTCATATACTCAGTAAAAGAAAACCTTAAATTTGTAACCTTAAAGTCATTTTAATTCATGGCCCACAAGCTGAAGTGGGCTGGCCTATCCTGTGACAGAATGATGGACAGGCTGAGATGTCTGACAGACGTGTAATATGAAAAATACCACAACAACAGCCTATTTTTACACATTCGGTGGGTTTAAAACACTCGCGTCTAATCACATTACTGCAATTTTCACGCCTTGCAAAGCTGTCCCGTAAGCCGAAATGGACCCTCTGGTCGGTTCTGGCCTAAATAATGGAGGAATTTTTCATCTGCGATTTGTTTCCAAGTGAATTTGAGATCTGATAATCACTGCTACTAGCAAACGCAGAGGAGCATCGTCTTTATGTCCAGTTAAAAAACACGCTGTAACTGTAAGCTGGGGTCATTTATGAAGCACAGAGAAGCTTTGTTTCTGCGCTCTGTTACATTTGTGGTTGATGAGCTGTGGCCAATATACAAACGTATGCAGACACACACACACTAATTAACAGATGCTGCGGCCTGTGGTGGGTGAATGATGAGGTAATCTGAGAGAGGGAGCGAGCACTTTATTGGAAACTAATTCTTCTTCACACACTCACATATTGGACGTGGGAGGCGTTGGAAACTAATCTCTCCCTCTCTCACGTACTGAAGAAGAATAATTATAGATGTGCCGCGCGCACAAACTTACCTCCGGACGCCCATATACATCCCTGAAGTTGGAACTTCTTTCCACATGCTCATCCTCACCACCGGGTTCTCCTGCACAGCCCTACACACAGAAAATATCAGCACTGATTAGGAACATTAAGATCAAAGAGTTAAACCAATGAAAACATTCGAGCCCTGCCCTCTACGCTAATAAACGTGTTCACCAAATCACAACTAATTAACTCTGTAAATTAGCTTAACAGCTAAATGACTGTGAGAAAACTGATGTGACATTTTGGAGCTAATTTTCTGTTCAGGGATCTGTTGTGGCACCATAAATGTTACATAAAGTCATGAAGCCAGTCGGAAATTTCACACTGGTGCCACAGAGACAACGTCCCATCCAGATTTGGTGGCATTGATGGTGTAGTATTAAAAAAGGAATGTGTGTTATCTTGGATATGCTTTAAAAAGCTGTTAAAGTGTCCATCGTTTTGACTTATACAAGAGGAAATCTGCAAACAGAAGAACAGATTCAACTTAAAGGTAACAAACTCTAAGCTGTAGTTAAAAAAAAATGTTTACTATTCTGTTCTTAGTCTGAAATAGAAAAACTTTTAAAATTAGGCAAATTATATTCTCCTTTTTCTTTGCACAATCTTAAACTGTTAGATGGTCCAAACAAACATGACCACAGGTTCAAATAATGAAGTAAGTGTTTGAAAACGGTAGAAGCCAGCAATCCAGTGTTTGGATCTCGGCCTAATCTGGCTTCATCAACAACTTTTCTTATATTTCACTTTGTTTTTCACTTGATTACAAACTGTGGTCGACTCCATCAGCTTTCCCGCTTTGTTCTGATCGGTTTAACATTTGTTTTGAAGATTATGTAATTTGCTGTTATATTAATATTTCCCCTCTGTGTCTATCTCTGCTCCACTCCGTGTGTGAGGAGGTGCACTCACAGTGAAACTGTGAGCAGGGAAAGGATGCGCTAACATGACCAACTGGAGTTCAGCACCTTCATAGGTCTCTAAGAGAAAAAATACCTAGATGATTTAATTTGAAAATCATTCAAATACACAGCTGTGCTTTAAACTCCCAAACATTGACTCACGCAAAGCTACCGTAGTGGAGTCGCAGATTAAAGAGCAGGACATGAGCAGCCCATGTTTTGGCTGATCTAACACAGTCACTTCCAAGTGTCCTTGAGGTAACTACAAGCAGAACGCCCAGTGTACTCACACTTTGCGTAGCCTCTGTCTGTAGGCCAGCAGAGAGACGACTGCCACCATCATACCAATGAGGAACATGCCAGCACTCAGACCCTCCACCACGCCACCTAGAGGCTCTGACAAAGAATAACACATATCGGGAGATAGCTGAGGTTAGACAGACCAGCTGTGATGTTTCAGCTTTTACTTCATGTGCCCTTGAGTGGAAGGTGTAGATAAAACATCTGTGTCATGTTAATGCGTCAAAACTCAAAGACACTGCAAATTTTTAAAAATTAATTCTACTCATTGCTATCCTTAGTTTACGGAAAAGTTAGGTTTGGTTAAGCTCAGGCTAGATTTTTAAAAGAAAAATAATAAAATCTTTAATCATCAGTGAAAATGGTTGGCCGTCTCACCTGCATGCGTCCGGAGTGGCTCCGACAGGTAAGTGTCAGTGAAGAGTGGCTGAGAAAACTCTCTGTGGTTCTCGTCAAACAGTCGGGTGAAGGCTCGCACGCTTAGCCTGCGCGAGCACACACACACACACACACACACACACACACACGGTCAGTAGCTGAGGGGAGGTGTTTCTGTGCTCAGTGGCACTTCAGCAGCATCAGTTTCTCATTACCTGTATGATGTTTTGGCTTTCAGCGGCCCGTCACAGAAGGCACCGTAGCTGTCACTCAGATAGAGGTCACCATCATGGTAATGATCACAGGATCCCCCCAGCCGGTCTCCTCCTGCCCCTAGGTTCACCTCCACCACCTGATCAGGTATTGATTGACCACATTAATATATTGACAGATATACACATAGCACAGTTCTTATTCAGAAGGTGATTGTGATCATTTTTTTAACTTCTTCACTTTTTTAAAAACGATCTTAAAAAATGTAATAAAATTAAATATTTTAATTCTAAAGTCTTAAATTTTAATTATGCAAATAAACAATAAATAAAAATGTTCTTCATGAATATCAGAATCTTGAGTTTAATCAGCAACTTTATTATGACTAAAGGTTTGGTTGTTTATGTCAAGTCTACAGAAAACAAATATTTTGTTTGCATTTTTAGAAAAGTTAGAAAAAGATCTATTTCAACATGTAATTTGCAGATTACCTGCCCAGCAGAGTTCTCAGTGTCCTGTGGACAGCGGCTGGGGAAGTAAGCAGTCTGATAGGCTCTGACGGATGAGTTGCTAATGTAGTCGCGGTATGAGGGCAGTGGGTGGCGCTGTTCCGGCTGCAGCATTTCATTGGCTGTCAGAAGAGACAAAAAAACTTGTCTACCTCCAGTTTGTCTGTCTGGAAATGAATGTAAGTCAAAGTAATGTAAACATGTGTTGGTGTGTTTGTACCATCAGACTCGGCCACGATCACGGTGAAGTATCGGACGGCTCCGTTGGAGTCGCTGAACCAGGAGCAGTTAAAGCGAAACAGGATGGAGGATGACTTGATCTTCGATGACCTTTTGGTGACATGTACGCTTTGAGGCGGGACAGGAGGGCCTGACAGGAGAGAGGACTGGTTAAACAAAGTGTCAATCAAGTAAACAAACAAAGAAAAAAACTCAGAAAAAATAAATGTTTTAATACAATTACTTTCATCAGGTCATACATTATAATTACATGTCTAATATTTTGTAAACTTGTTTTATTTCATATTTCATGATGATTTGATTAAATTTTAAATTGTCATGTTAATAGTTTTGTTTTCTTTTGTAAAGTCAAAACATGTTTCTTAGAATTTAGCTTTGTCCCTTAAGCCACAGTTATTGTTCATTATCGCAATATTATAGATGTAAATACCTTGTAAGTCATAATTAAGATATAGTTGTAAAGAAATTCTTAGCAACTCAAAACTATAAGTTAAAAAATTAAAATATTGTTCCAATCTTAGTTTTGTTTTCATTGGATAAGTGCCATTTTTGACTTTTTAATAAATGTATTTTTAGCTCATAATTATTGCAGTAATCATTTTAAAAATTAAGTTGAAATTTTTGTTTATTTTCTCAAGATTTGGACATTTTATCAAGCTCATAAACTATTTTATAACTGTGAAATTATCATATGACATACATGATTATTCATGGCATTTAAAAAATATTGTAATATTAACTGCAAAATAAACAGCACATTGAAATGTTTTTTCTGAAAAATCTGAAACAAGAAATGTGCAAAAGTTTATAAAAACAAAAATTCTCAAAAGAGAAAAACAATATTATGCTTCCACAATCAGCACAATAGTATCACATGGTGATCATCAATACTAGTATACCACAACACTGTGAAAAGTATATAAAAATATGGTTTTGTTGTTTCTGAAGAAACTGGCTTTTCCAGTTTCCATTCGCTCGTTCTCCCAGTCTCATCCTTAGCTTTCTCTCTTCCTGAACTGCCACCTATAAAAAAACTTGTGGATTTTCTGCCTTTTTCTGTTTCCAGTGTGCTTGTGTCAGGATGATTTATAATGCAACACAAGCACAAAGAGGGAGGAAGAGATGGACGTGAAGTAAGTGGGGACAAAGAGAAGAAAGGAAAAGGTTCTAGCAGAGGAGAAAAGTTTCCAGAGTGTTTGGGGTCATGGCGACTTTTTCAAAAAGGGCAAAGAGAAAAATAAAGTGACACTTCAAAGATTAAGAACCTGTGTGTGTGTCTCCTTCCTTCATTATGAACACACACACACACAAAGTTCCCTTCTGTTGTTTATTTTTTATTGTAGCAGGACTTGACTGCACCAGATGTTCAAACTCGGCCTAGTTAGATAGAATCATAGGAGGAAGTGTGCTATTTAGAGGTTTTAGACACTTAATAAATTAAAGATAACGCCTTTTAGTTCCAATTCAGTGTAAGGTATAGCTACATACATATACAGCAGAAACAAATGGGTTTGACAGCAAACACAGAAAACCAGATGATGTCGAGTCAGATCCCTTCTGTTTCTCTCTGGCACCCATGACAGGATCATGAAGTCATGAAGTTGGCTTATTCAAATAAGAGCTGGGCTTTAGAGGGAGTGAACAATCAATCACAATTTAGTTTGCTTGTAAAATGACAAATGTGACCTTAAACCTGAATGTTATTAGTGAAAAAACTCATGGCGAGTTCCCTAAAATGTGAACCACGATCTGAGAGTGAATTATGGGTGGACAGCTGACGGCAGCTGTGCCAAAGTCAGTGATGTAAAAAAATGTCTGCTGGACGCTTTTCTTGGACTTTCAAGTAAGGAGAAATCTGTTCACAAGAGCTGCTTTATGTTGCTTTAAGTTAGTCATGGGCTGCTAGTTTGACTCATGGTAACTGCTAATTGAAGTTCTTCTAGCTTGCCATGTGATTACTGGTTATTGTTGATGTGTCAATCACAGCAGTAAAGTCAAACATCAGTCACTGAATCCCGCCTTAGCATTCCACCCTCTCCTCCAAATGTGATTTTGTTTGGCTACAGAAACCCAAGATGGCAGTGGACATAAAGCTTAACTACAAGTTAAAAACATTTGAGTGTTTTTAAGGAATTAGTTTAGAAAAGTATGGAATAGTCACAAAGTTAATCATGATATTTGAGCATTAATGCCACTGAAACAGGTAAAGAAAACTGACTACGCACAAACTTGGAGTAAAGTCAGTCTTCAGTTCCCTCTTTGTTTCCCAGGTGAGCAGTCCTACTTAAACGGAGGTTTTATTTAAACAACCAAATCCAACACTTTACCTGAGGGGAATATTGGTGTGTGTATATATGCTTGTCTATCTATCAATGTGAGGACCAATGAAATTTAGTGAAAAGTGAGGACTGTTCTGGGTCAGTCCTCACATGCTTAAAGAGTCTTAGTTCAGGGCTCAGGTCAAAAAGGTTTAGGTCCAGGTTAGGTGCCTGAGACTGCCTTATTTAAATGAAGATCCTTGTGAGCGTGTGTTTAAACTCACGGTCGATCATAGTGACGGTGGTGTGTGTCACTGGCGGGCTCGTCTGTCCGGCTGATGACACTCTGACCGTCACAGAGTATTTCCTGTATGGCTCCAAGTGGTCCAGTGTCACCGCTGTGACGCCTCCCGCTAGCTTCAATGCTGAGATCAGCTCCCGGTCATCGTAGCGCCGACACTCAACCTCGTAAGAGTCAAAGTCGGCGTGTGGAGGTGACCAGGAGCAGGAGAGGGAGGAAGAGGAGAGAGGGAAGCAGTGGATGGACTTTAGAGAAGATGGACCTAGAAAAGAGGAGATAAGGACACAAGGAGAGGAAAGAAGTATAGAAAAAATGAAGTCAAGATGAGAAGAAAGATGATGAATGAAAAATGACAAAAGGAGACAAAAAGAACAAGTCCAATGAATTTTCTGTTTCTCACTTTGCTTATTTTCAAGTTTGACCTTCATGAGTAAAATAAATTCCTTGTAGTGTTTATTTTTTCAAAACAGAGAGCGACGAGTCTGCTGCTGCTAAAGTCCCCATTTATTTTTCCTGATCAGATGATAAAATCACTCTTTAAGAGATGATGAATGTGCCTGAGGAGGCCAGAAAAGACAAAGGCAAAGGACAACACATTTATCATTTTGTGGCTGGGAGCAGACAGAAGATAGAAAAATAAGATGGAACTTTTGTATTCAAGAGGTGAAAATAAGGGCCTTTGATCTGTAAACACGAGCTAATTATGACATAATTATTGTACTACAAAATTATTTGGATTAAAACTCCTGTGAGTACAACAGATTTAACCTCGATTGTTGGGATTTTGCTGTTTTTTCGTTTTTTCCACATAAATAAAATAAGCACTAATCTGACTGCCTTTTAACAAAATAAAAATATCTAGGTTGCCCCCTGGTGGATAGGAGGAGTATAAGACATAAGCTCCCCCCCCCCCCTTTACATTAGTCAAACTAAATAAGTGAATATTTTGCTGAGATTAATTCATTCTTATTTCATTTGTGCTCATTTCTGCTGACCAGTTTTTGATTGGTTATTTGATGCAGTTTAAAGGTTAGTAGTCATTATAACTTAAATCAATATGAATCCATGATTCAAATCAAATCACTTTTATTGTCACATCACATGTGCAGGTACACTGGTACAGTACATGAGAGTGAAATTCTTGTGTGCGAGCTTCACAAGCAACAGAGTTGTGCAAAAAATACAATAACGTAAAACAAGCAAAACATAAGAATGGCTAAATCTGAGAGAAAGTGAAAGTGTACACAGGTTACATGTAGAGACAGCGTCTATCAATGTCCTCCAAGCCTTTTTGAAATGTTAAAAATAATGACAAACGATTAAAGGTAATATTAAAAGCTTCAAGCTGTTCCGTTATCATCTTTAAACATTTAAAGATGGATTGATACTCTGCTTTTTGGTTGTTTTTGACGAGGTAAAAATAGTTTTCGGGCTTTGGGGTGCACTCACCTGGGTCTGTATTCAGTGAAGAATGAATACAACATACCTCTGATAAACAGACATTACTTGCATTCAGTTGTTTTTCAGAGGGATTTTTTGAGCCTTTTCCTTTAAGTCGTCGTTACTCTTCTAATGATACACAGGGAACTTTTGGCCATGTACAGATCTAACTTTTAATTTTGTACTTCCTGTGTGAGTGAGCTCAAAATAAGGGCTTCTCTGTGGGTATCTATAAATGTGTTAAATACTTCATCACTTCGTCTGCTGGAAATTAAAAAAGGAAGCTGTAAAGAGAAACTGGGTCAGATTTATTTAAATATATGTGACCTGGATATTTTTTATTCCTCTCCCTGATGGTTTCAGTCCCTGCAGCCAAAAACCCTCTGGACAAGCAGGATAGGATTAAAAATGGATTTAACTCCACAGAGAGACTCAGAGCCTCTGTCGTGCTGCCATCAAGTGGAATAAAATCATAAATGCAGCTGGTTTGTAAAATGCTTTTAAAGCTTTGGGTCCTCTTCTTGTAAGCAGATAGCATTTTTTAATGTTTGCTCAAATTATCTATAAACATAAATAAAACCATAAAGATTGTCTAATGTGCATTTCTCTTATGGGTCATGATTGACAGCAGTTGCCCCCGGTCAGAGGTTGATTAATCCTGATCTGATTAACAGAAAATGCAAGAAACATGCCAAAATTAATATGCAGAAAAATTTTCCACTAACAGGAAATATTAAGAGCGTAAGGTCAGTATAAATAAGTCTGATTAAATACTCGCACAGTAGTAATTGATTTATTTTTCCTCCTTTAGGTTCCCCTACTTGTTCTTATGTTCCTCTGGATTGGCTGGCTCCTGACTGTTGGTCCACCTTTGGCTCCGCCCCCACTGGCAGTCATCAGAGTGAAGTTGTACTCTCGCCCTGGAAACATCCCGCCCACAATGCAGCTGGTCAGACGGGTTTGTGTGACCGTCAGCTGATCAGGAGGAGTCCACTGCAGGCTGAAGTTACTGTAGTCTCCTTTGGTGGGAACAGCCCACAACAGCTCTATTGTGTCATTGGTCGGGCCTTGTTTGACGGACAGGTGGGCAGGCGGTTGGGGAGCTGTGGGAAAAAAAAGTAATCAAAATAATTTGGCATTTAAACTACATCAAAAAAATGTGCTTGTGTGTATTTTCATTTCACTCACAGGTGCGCCCAAATGCTGAAACATTATTGGTCAAATCTCCACTGTGCGTGATGACCTCAGCACGGTACAGTCTACCAGGGACCAGCGCAGTGAAGGTGTGACTTGTGTGCTCCGCACCAAGAGTCTGAGCTCCCAGGGTGGATCCAGAAACATCGTACAACACCACCTTACGTAACAGGGAAACGAACAAATCAGCATGAGATTCTAATTGAGAACTCCACTGAGATTTTTTCTGTTTTAAAATCAGAGAGTCACGGGGAGGAATTTAATTCTAAACCATAAAGACCGAACTCTGCAAAACATGGCTAATGGGATTAATTTTTTTGTGGACTGAAGGAGGAGGTCATGTTTGCAACAGTTTAACTGCAGATATCACAGAGATACATTTACCTCATAACTGCTAAAGCTTCCCTCTCCGTGCTGCCAGCTGACTCCCAGTCTGTCCGTCCATCCTGAACTCTCGACCTGTAGAGACGAGACTGGAGATGGGACTGCAGAGCAGAGGGGGGACAAAAAGGAAGAAGACATTTTAACAATGTGATTGAGGTAAGTGAAATGAGAAGAAACAAAAAGAAGAAAATTTTAAGAAAATAGAAAAGATGGAAGAGGAGAAACTATCTGACTAAATGCCGAGAACGTGGAAAAAATATCTTGAAGGTGAGAAAAGATCAGGACAGAATGACATGGCCAAGCGATGGCTGTGATGTTTGTATCCATACAACAGCACTGACTGACCGGTTCTGGCCAGCACAGATGATTCGCTGCTCATGTCTCTGCTCCAGCTCACCACCTGCAGCTTGTACAGACTTCCTGCTCTCAGCCCAGAGAACACACAGCTGTCTGCAGATGAGCCCACCTTCTGCAGGTCCACCTGTTCACCTGCATTCTGAAGAACACACAGCGCACATTAACACGATGAAACTTAGCATGAACTTAGCTTAGATACTTAGCTTAGCATGAACATCAGGAAACATGTGAATGTTGATCCCACCGTGTGATGATCCCTCTTGCTCCCAGGAGAGCCCTGCCTGTGGTTGGTGGTCCCCTCAGAGATGCTGTACAGGGTCAGGTCATAGATGTCGACATGGCCATCGGATGGACGCCAGGAGAAGGAGAGAGAGGAGGTGTTGGCTGAAATGACCAATAGATTACTGACGGCAGCGGGACCTGAGGAAGAAAGGATTCGCCTTGGGTCAAAGTGCATTTACAGGAGGTTCTTTCAGGAGGTTCTTTAGTGAAAATACTTCTTTTAACATGGAAGTCTATGGGGCCTGAATCACTGCTGGAGCCTCTAGTGGATGTCACAAGAACTGCAGGGTTTCAACAGTTTAAAAAAAAAAAACATGTAGTAGAAGAGTCATAGTTGTATCATAACGTGTTTTATACTTCATTACCGATCAGTCCTCTTATTAAAAACTTCTAAATTGTGACTTACGTGTTTGCCCCTCTGCGCTCGCCTCCAGTGATGGCACGCCACCACTCAGCGTCACGACCCTCACGCGATACCACTTCCCTGACGTCAGACCCTCCAGAAGCTCGCTTCGACTCTCCGCTGCGACCATTCTATTGATCACCACGATGCCGGCCTCGTCCAGCAGCTGCAGGCTGTAGCTGTCATATGCGCCCACTGGCCGCTCCCAGCTGACGGTGAGGCTGTGGGTGGTGTGATCGTTATCAGCCTGGAGGGCTGTGACTCTGGCTGGAGCTGTGGTGAAGGAGAGGGAATTTACCTATGTTCAGTCTGCACTGATCTAAATGACAAAACTCTAATAATCTGTCAGGTGCCTTACCTGTCCTGCCTGTGACAGTGTTGCTATTGCTTAGCTTCCCACTTATCGATTGGACAGTGATGGTGTAAAGGTGACCTGGGGTCAGCTCTAAAAAGTCCAGGGTGGTGACATGTTTGGGAACAGGACGAGTGTCGATAGTGACTCCGTCCTAAAGACAGAAAGTTGAGGGAGAAGTCTTAAGTCGTCTGTTACTCCACCACCTCCGCATCCCTTCATTATACAGTCTGAACATCACCCATTCATCAGTCGACCCAATGCGTACATGAGGTGCTCGTGTTGGTGTGGAACTGAAAGTACACACATTTTTAGATGTCTTTCATTTTTAATACCTTTAATTTAAATTATGAGTTCATATTACTGCTGAATCTTTTGAGCTCAAACTAGTGTGTACTCATGCTGGGAATGTTTGCCTCGTACTGTCCTTCAGCACAATTATCCCCACACCCAGGCCCATGTTTGTTATTAAAGCAATTTTTACAGCAGAATGTTGATTTGCTGTCTGAATTATATACCAGCACATCCTGAACTGTTATCTGGTGCTTTGTTGTGTTTTTTTATACAAATAAAAACATTTCTATTATATTATACTTATACAGAACAGGTACAAAATCACACTGAACCTATTATTCCATCCAACTGTATAGATTTCAAACTAATATGTTTATGATAAGTGTGAAACTTGCAGTGATTCATATCAGATGCATTTTTATGAATTGCAGTTGAAGTTGGAAGCAAAAAAGGGGTTAAACAAATCATGTGGTGAGGTGTCTTTGGTATTAACTTACCACGGTCGACAGGGACACAATGTACATGTCCAGGTCTCCTTCGCCAGGCATCCAGGAAGCCAAAAGTCCAGCAACAGAGTCAGTCAGACCAGGTTGTGGAACCAGGTGGAGGTTTCCTACAGCTCTGGGAACTGAAGACGAGATGGATTTACTAAACTTCAACCCAAGGTGCTTGCAGTGAAGCTGTGGACATATACTCTGCATTTCTAACCTGTTCGCCCTTCAATGAACTCTGCTCTCTGATATGATCCACTGAATGTCGCCACCACAATCTTATAAAGCCGCCCAGGCGTCAAAGAGGTCAGCCGGTGTTGTCGCACCTCACCATCCAGCGTGACCGGAGGGAATACTCGAGAATCGTTGAAGAGCAGAGTGACCTGGAGGTACAGGAAGTGGTGCAGTGAGATGAGTTCATCCTCTGGGAAACAGGGGTTCAATTCATGTTTGATGATACATTTTAACATTGTTAAATCATATCAGTGGGAAAATGCACTCAGAATACCTCACTTACTCCACAATTTTTAAGTAATTATAGTAATTTATTTTAACCATAACCCTATTAAACATGCTTAAAGTACCTGCTTACACTATCACTCGATCATATTTTTAAATTCCCTCAGTAATATCCGAATTACAACACATTATAGCTGATACTGATTGTTTAGACCGGTGCTTTCAGATTGGACTGAAAAATGTTCAGGTGTTTGTCTATGAATTACTAAATATTTTTTAAACAAAGTTTTGTAGAAGCACACCTCATAGTAATCCACGTCTCCAGGGGCAGGGCTCCAGGTGACGTTCAACTTGTCGGTTCCTGCATTGCTGAGTAACAGATTCTGAACAGCTGCAGGAACTAAAATACAAAATTCATCCCAATTAGGAGAAATAACACACACAAAAAGAACTTTTCTGTAATATTACCATGTTAGGTCATTTTTCCCGTTATCTCTCACTCACAGGTGCGTCCATCAGTGGAAATGCTGCTGACATAGTCTCCACTCCAGGTTTCCACAGTGACGGTATAGAGTCTACCCGATGTCAGAGATGAGAAGACGCACTCGTTGTGCCCTGCTGAGACACTCTTATTCTGCAGCACGGTGTGATTGTAACGGATCAGAACCACGTAGTGGTCAAGAACCCCAGCCGCTTGGCGCCAGTACACCTGAAAGTATGACACGATATGATCACATAGTAATATTTAAAAATTTAAAGAATCAATCAATCAGCTTTATGACTCTCTGTCGGTTCTAGCTTTACTCTTATTTGTACGTTTGATAACTCCTTCACCCAAGTTAACTAAACCTGGTTATGGCGAGACCAGGTGCTCTAGTTCAAAGCTGATGGTGGGGTTCCTCAGGGCTTGGTACTTAGCTCATTTTTATCTTTAATACATATGTGCTCAGGCATGTTAGAGTAGTGCACATCATCAGTGTTATGTAGATGACACCCACATCTATTACAGCTGTAATCCCGACACAAATAAAGTGTGCCACCTGTTTTGCAGACAACAGCCACTCCTGTTTTAGCTGTAACGGTTTGTGTAATGGGTGCTAATTTGTTCTCAATTAAGCCACCTAGAAATATTTGTTTTGATGATTATTCAGCCTTAAAACAGATAACCCCCACATTTATTTTAGCTGTGACTCTTTTGTTATGTGTAAGATTAAAGTGTCTTGAAAACATCAAAAATTTAAGTTTAGGTTTTAATTAAAAATATATAGTTTATACAGAAATCCCAACACATTATTTGAGGGATCAAAAGGTAATTTAAAGTAGTGAGAAATTTCTTTTTAATCTACTTTTGTGTCTTGTCAAAAAAAAAAAGACACTTTTGCATCTTAATTCCTCTTAACAAATCCATAATTTAGTCTCTCAGAGCCTGAAGTCGCAACACAGGTTCAGAAGTAAACTTGTTTTTGGACTATCAAAAAAAAAAAAAAAAATTCAAATATCCCAGAAAGTTGTCTTTTTCTGAGATGTAGACCACTTAGGTTCTCATTTCACTAAGAGAGCTTTAAAAAAACAAATAAAACAAGTAAAAAACTGCAACAGTAACACCACATAAAATTAAATGTTATTCTTGTTACACAGATATACCTTGAGGAAGTTGTCTCTTCCAGAGTGAACAGCTATTGGATTTTGCACAGTGGCTGGTTCTGTAAAATGGAACAAAAGACAAAGCAATAGAGATGTTTTAACTTAAGTACAAACAAAACTGGTAGATGGTAAAATAAACATAAACTCAGACAAATATAAGACTTTAAAAGGACTGGATTCTTACGTGTTCGAGCTAGGACGGTGGTGGCAGTCTCCAGGTCACCACTTCTTGTTTTTATGACCACCGAGTAAAGCCGGCCAGCCTCCAGCGACCTGAATGAGCACTCAGGTGGTGAGGAGTGGGACACAACAAATTTGTGTTTAGGAATTCCCTTCCTCTCCTCAAGGCAGACCAGGTAGCTGTCCACGACTCCTGACACAGGACGCCACGACACCTGCAGAGCATCGGACTTGCCGCCATTTGAAACAGTTATCTCAGAGACAGGCTCCGGGGCTGAAAATAAAAATATCATTGTATCGTTTTTACTGCAGTGTTAAATATTTGTAATATAGAGAATAAAATGAATATATCTCTTTAAAAAAAGTGCATAAATTGTAAATTCAAAAAAAACATAAATAACCTTTATCCCTTTTGTTTCTCAAACTTTTCTTAAAAACAAACAATGAAAATTGCGTATGCCATTGCAGATACAGCAGTGATGCCACTTACTGACCAATAGAAGGTTATTTGAGGGGAGTGAGGGTGGAGTCAGGTTTTGTTTTTCTACAGTCTAAATACTGATTCGTTAGCAGGAGAACAATACAGACATTCACATCCAGAGTATCCTGAAAGTATCTGGAACATTCTATGGGAACACAATACAGTAAGCGCTCTGAACAGGAAGTGTGTGTTTGCTTGTATAAGTGTTTATGTGAGATGTAATATGAGTCTTAGACTTTCTGAGGACATTTGAAGACCAAATAATGCCAAATTTTGTCTTCACATTTAAACAGACCTTCAAAGGGTCACTGCTGAGTCCAGACTTAGTTATGGCTCAGATTGAATTTTAGGTTTTGGCAGAAGGTAATGGTCCCAAGAAGGCGACAAGTCTATTGCTATAGTGCCCATAAAGACAGGTAAACAAGTGTGTGTGTGTATGTGTGTGTGTGTGTGTGTGTGTGTGTGTGTGTGTGTGTGTGCGTGCGTGCGTGCGTGCGTGCGTGTGTGTACAGGAAGCCTTTGACCATTAGGAGCGTTTTGGTGTGTGTGGAACATTCCAAACGTTCTTTTTAGCATTTCAGCCATTGTTCTAGAAACCACCTGATGTTGTCACATAACATGTTTTTACTTACTACTTTACCTAACTTTAACCACCACAACCTGAAACCACACCAGGTGGTAACCAACTTCTCAAGAAAATAATGTCTGACAAGTCATCAACATTCAGAAATGTCATGCTTTCAATAAACAAACAAGAAAAACCCCAAAACATTTACATGTTTTGTTTTGGGTTTTTAAACAGTTTTTTTTTTTACAACATTATTCATCTGAAAAGAAGTTAGGAAAAAAATTTTCGTGTTGAAATCATGCTCTTTCTTTTGACTAAACTCTAATATTTCCAGAGAGCCTGATTTTACAGCAGTCCACAAAGTCGACTCAGGACATTTTTTAGTTACTGTAAACTGTCTGCTGACATTCCTGTTCAGACTGTTTGGTTGAGAGGGTCACGTGAGTTTTTCCTGTTCACAGACGCCGAATCTGTTCGACACATGGGAACACACAGCAATATTGTCTCTACACAATAAGATCCCGGCAATCAAACAGTGTTACATAAGCTGTCGTGCGTTTGCATGTTTGTGTGTTGTAAACATTTCACAGTTTCTCTGGCTTCCTGAACAGTAACAGTTACTGTAAACTGGACCTTTTTTGTTAACATGATTTTTTTCCCCTCTGAAAACAGAATAAAAAATGAATGTAAATAAATATTGAATTCCAAACAATGTCACATTTACGTGTGCAGAGGGAGTACAAACACAGCTGTGCCCTCACCAGGTTCATTATTTAAATACAAGCACTGATTTTTTTTTTCTTTTTCAGCCATTCTGTTGGCGATTTGCTTCTGTGTATTGGCTTGTTATCCTATTGCACGACCCAAGCTTTAGCTTTAGAAAAGGTCATCTAGCATTTGATTTTAGAATACTCGGGAGTTCATGGTTTATGGAAGACTTGATGATTGCTGGGTATCCAGTTTCTGTGGTTGTAAATCAAGCCCAAATCATCAGCCCTCCACCAACATGCAGACAGTAGGTATGAGTTTTTTGTGCTGACAAATAAGCTAACCTGGTTCAAACACCCACTAACTGAGGCCTGTAGAGTCTGCATGATCTCAGTGTGGGGTTAATTTGCTGGAAATTTAATGTTCAAAATAGGACATGTGGAGGGTTGGTGTGACAGAGGAGGATATCAGGGATTTATTGAGATGAGGGTTAGGGTTGGGGTTAGGCAGATGATCTGCAGTGGTGACCCCTAAAGTGAGCAGCTGGAAGATGAAGAAGAATGATGGACTATTCCAGATGGGCAAAACATCATCCTTTATAGAGGTGCTCACACTTACTGATGATTAATCAATCAAGTAACATTGATTAGCTGCTACTTACCCAGTTAATTTCTGTGGAAGCAGTGAGTTTGGACCTTATTTTTCACATGATTTTTATTTTTAGTTTCTATATGTATTTTTATTTATTTATGATGTGAAATTGTTAGAAAGGAGAGACCTCTTAACATAACCCATTAACAAGAAATATCTGCTATCTGTTTTCATCAGAGACTGCAGAGATATAAAGGTTTAACAAAATGTCACCTGTGCGTGCCTCCAGACTGATGGGTTTAGACTGTAGCTTCCCACTGACAGTGACAGCCTGCAGCCTGTAGAGGGTGCCAGGTGTCAAACCAGCCAGCAGCAGAGAAGAAGAGCTAACTGGAACGCTGTAGTTCTGAACCACAACACTAAAAAGGAAAATACATGTTAATATTTGCACTGACATGAATAAAAGTTTAAGCAGACTGAATAAATGTATAACGAGGGACTTTAAAAGCAGCTGTAGATGTTGCTGGTTACACATACTGCATGATTGCAGTTTGACTTCTATCTGTTTTAAGACGTGGGCTGAAAGATGAATGATCTCAGACCTCGTGTAATGCTGTAGATTTAACATGTGTTTTAAATACCCTGGTCAAACAGAAATTACTGTAATAATTTCCTTATAGACACACCTATCCTGTAGCAACGTCAACGTGTACAAGTCTACATCTCCTGGTGGTTTTGTCCATGAGGCCTCAAGATTGTTGACGCCCATGTTTCTCAGAGTGAAGGCATGCAATTCCATGGGAACTGAAGACAAACAAAAACACATGAGGAACTTCAAGTAAATGAACATCTTCCCAAAATACTTAAACATTCCTTAAGCCATTCAAGAACACTTATCTCAGCATTCAGTTTTTTAACTTTTATTGTTCTATAAATGCTATTATTGTATGTTGTATTATATATCTATATATATATATATATATATATATATATATATATATATACATATATATATATAAATGGTAAATGGCCTGTATTTGTATAGCGCTATAGAGAGAGAGAGAGAGAGAGAGAGAGAGTTAATAGTCATTAAAATAGTTAAAATTACATTCTGATATTTTGAACAATATCATAATCTTTTCTGACACTGTACGTCATGTTCAGTTATCTGAGAAAAACTTTCCACATTTTTACATGCCAAAATCAGTTGAACTGGTGTTCTTTCCTACGGTACCTCGTGGGGACCTGCAGTTTTACTACCATCAACACACGGGCAGTGTAAAAACACACACCTGTTCTCCCCTCCACAGAAACAGAGGTGCTCAGTTTTCCACTTCTGGTTGTCACGGTAATGGTGTACAGTCTACCAGGTGTGAGGACATTGAAGGTGCACTCCCTCATATTTGGCTCCACCGTCCTGGTAGCCTCAGTGTTGTTACCTAGGAGACAGCAGGAAGTATAATGAAGAAAAATCACCTTTTTCTAACATTTAAGAGTCAAACTTTTGAAAATAGCAATGCTGATTTCAGAGAGTTTACAAAAAAAGAAAAAGACTGGTAGGCTGTACTGTTATTACCATGGTAAAGGGTGAGGAAGTAGCTGTCACGTGACCCCAAGGGGGAGTGGCTCCACATAGCACTGAGTGAGGTCTGATCAGAGTGCCGAATGTGGAGATCCAACACCGGAGCGGGAGCTGCAGAGACAGACGGAAAAGCAGCAAGTTTTACTACAAGTTGTTATTCTGGCACACCAGTACAGGAGCCCAGTTCAGCCCTTACTTTGAAGTGGTCAGATTAGTCGGTACCACAGGTCGAAGCTGAACTTCACAAGTATGATATGTACTATCATATGTATTTGTGCTGATATATTTCTGACCTGTTGATCCCTCACAGCTACTCTCAGCTGTCAGTCCTCCACTCTCCACTCTCAACACAACTCTGTACGTCCTCCCTGGTGTTAGTCCTGCTCTGGGGATGCTGAAGTTCACTGCCTCCTGGTCCAGAGATGTGCTGACTACCTGTTGAGAGCCATCAAATAGGAACAGCCTGTAGTTCTCCCAGTGACCAGCTGGAGGCAACCAAGCCAGGAAGAGGCCACCAGAGGCAGAGGGAGACAAGGTGAGGAGGGATGCTGGAGCTGGAGCTGGAGACAAGAAGACGCCAGGGTGAGGGGAAAGGGGGGAAACAAAGAAAAAAAATAAACGGCAGCTTCATTTCATCATCTCACCTGTCCTGACAGTGATTTCTGATTGGTTTGTCAGTCTGCCGCTCCTAGAAGTCACTGTGAGCTGATAGGCTGAGCCAGGAGTCAGCTGATGGATGGTGACCTCTGTGACGTTCCCAGGCAGGGTGGTCTCCCAGAGCCTCGTGCCATTGGATGTGAGCATGACGATGAGAGCGTCCAGGTCGCCTTTGGGCTTTTGCCACGACAACAGCAAGCTGGTGCTATTCTCGTAGTTAGTGGTGAGGTTGGAAACAGCAGAAGGCACTAAAGAGAAAAGAGACTCAAATGTAACACTTACTTCTTTTCTATTTTTCTTTGCTGTCTTCCTGATTTGTTTCCTTTACTGTTTCACTCTCTCCTTTTTTTTCCTTTTGTTCCATTGGAACTTGTTTCCTTCTTTATTTCCTTTCCTTGTTTCTGTTTTTCTGACTGTCCTTGTTTTTTTTTCCTTCTTTTCTTTCTGCTGTCTAAATTTTGTTTAATTCCTTCATTTTATTTCTTTTTCTCTCTTGCTTTTTGTGGTTTTGCTTTTTCTGCTTTCACTCCTTCCTGTCTTGTTTCCTTGTTTTGCTTTCCTTTCATTTCTTTCTTTATCTTGTATCTTTTGCTTTTTGCCTTTCCATCTTTTTTATCCCTTCATTCATTCACTCATTTACCTCTTTCCTCCTGTCATCACTTTTCCCCCTCTCGCTCTCCTCCCTCACCTGTCTGAGCCTCGATGGTCTGGCTGTTTTGCAGCTTGCCGCCCTCTGTCACCACAGTAATGTTGTACAGTCGACCTGGCACCAGGCCGTTTAGTGTGTGTCGCGTTGTTGTGCTCCCTAAAGTCTCGTTCCTCAGCAGACCTGCAGACATCACAGTGGAGAAGAAGTTGAGAGGCTGAAAGCTTCAGACTGCTTGAAACAATCAGCTAAAAGCAGTTTTTTTCTGTTCTTCAATCTGAAAGAGCCTGAAATGTAAACTCACTCATGGTGCCTTATTTTAAACTGTGAATCATGCAGAGCTACTCTGGTAGAGTCCAGGATTAAAAGTATGGAAACGCTGAGAGTGGATGATTGCATCAGGGCTGTTTCTTTTGAGGACACGGATGATCATAAGCAGTTAGAAACATCACAGACGTACCGGACTGATCTGGAATCTCAGACTGTTCCCACAGCTGAAGCCTGAAGCGCTGCGTCCTCCCGTTTCCGGCCTGCCAGGAAAGACTTAGACTGCTGCAGGTCCTGGATGTCACTGCCAGGCCGATCACCGCCGAGGGCTCTGAGACAAGAGCAAATTAAACATTAAACTAAATAATTCAATTTACAGCCCGCTTTAACCTTTTGCCTTGCATGCTTATTTCATTTAATCATTTGTACCTCTTCCAGCTTTTGTAAGGTTAAGTGCGAAGACTTGCGAGCGTTTAAATGCCCATTTAGGCTGGCTGTTCTGATTTTTGTTGTTTACTCCCCCCCAACCCCCGACGTTTGTTTGTTTTTTGTTTTTTTTAAAGAAAAGCTAATTGCAGAAAATTTAACTGTTTATTTGTGGAGATTGTGATGACTGTATTTGACCTCAGACTGGAGTGGCTGGTGAGTACTTTTTTAACAACCTTGTGAGGCTGCAGAGAGGCGATGTGGGAGAAATTCAAACAGGCATATGTGTGTGTGTGTGTGTGTGTGTGTGTGTGTGTGTGTGTGTGTGTGTGTGTGTGTGTGTGTCAGCAGGCCTCCCATGATGTTCAGACTTTGATGACAAGGCCACGGATGGATGCGATGAATCCTTTTCCTGCTGAAACCTCCCTGCAGTCCAAGTGACCTTCATGTTCAAAATATATAATTTACCTTAAAGGAACAGTCCCACTGTTTCAGACACAACATGGAGCTCTTCCATGTTCGAGCTCAACACATCCTTTGGTTAGATGACAACCACAACATCAGTGGACGCAAACACAATGCTGTAACATAGCACATGTGAACATGGTGCAGGTCGAGGCCCGTTTAGCATCCACAGTTATTTCTTTGTTCTTTGTTTAAACTTTTCTGACCCACAAAGCTACGACTGGTCTGAAGAATTTAGGACTGGTTCTGTACGTGGAGCCAGTTGCAGCCCTCTTCCTAAAACTGCTGTGAAGAAATGCCACCATGCTAATGGTTAAAGGCTACAAAGAAGTAAAGACATGGCATCAACATAGACCTTCACTGTGAAATGATTAGGAGTATCTTTACTCTGTAACTGGCAGACATACATGAACACTTTAAGAACTCTCTCATAACCTGAACCCGACATTAAAGTTTTTCCTCTGTTGCCAACCAACTCTCTGAAATAAGTGCAAGAAAGCTCGACACCACCCATAGTTCAGAGCAGAGAGCTTGTATTTGTTTCCAATAGCCTGAACATGATTTATGAAATTTGACCCATTTTCTGTTACTATATGGGATAAAAATCAATGTCAATAAATGATAACAGTTGCTTTTTTATAGAAACTGTTAGCATTCATACATCTGCTGCTTAAGTCTGAAGTCAATCGTTTTCAGGTTCACATTCTCAAATCAAATAAACACAGAGTTAAAATTATTTCAGCTCCAATAAAATCATCAGTGTGTCTTCTCTCCAGGAGCTATAATAATTTAATTTTAATTTTTATTTATTTATTTAGGACAGTGCATGTTAATGAACATAAATGTAAAAGAAATTATATGAATGTAAATATGCCAGATTATAGCCAAGGGCTAATTTCCATCTGTTGTCCTTAAACATAAAAAAGTAGACATAATAATTCATAAAAATTCATAATTCATTCATAATAAAAACTCCATCACCAAACTCACACATACACACCATTCTGTTCCCAAATAAAACATTAAAACTATACAACTTATACATGATCACACACTTGTGTGTGTGAACTTCTACGACAAACAGGACTGATGAGGTTTTAGTTTTAGAAACATATTATCTATGAGGTCTTATCTTAAAGACCTCATTGTACTTTTCTTCTGTCTTCCTCCCCTTACACCCAGCCAGCCACAGCAGATGGCCACCCCTCCCTGAGCCTGATTCTGCTGGAGGTTTCTTCCTATTGTAACCCATGGTTATTTTATTGCCAATTGTATTCTATTTTTATTCTAATTTGAAGTGTTACTGTTTTGTTTAGTGTTGAGTTTTCCCATTTACCGTGAATGCACCATAGCGCTGTGCGTGGTGACTTTCTTTCACTGCATCCGCCTGCACGGAGCTAGATGCGCAAAGCTGTGTGGAGATTCAGTCCTGTAACTCGTTGCGCTACGGAACTAATGTTTTCTTTGAAGAATATCCTGGTGCGTCTCACAGTTGTAGATTAAGTTGTGATTCACAGTCCAGTTTCTGAGTATAAAACCAGTCAGGATACTATGTTGTCGAAGATGTGATGTTTGTCGCAGCACCTGCTAACGATTCCTTAGCTATGTTAACCTGTGGAAGGTATGCTAGCGTACCCACATGTGCTCCCTGGGCTAATGCGCTTACATGTGAAGTTTCCTTGCAAACTCCTTTGACAGCTAACACACCACGTGAGACACTTTTCATGCTTCATGATTTGCAGTGAAATGTATTTTTTTGTCGTTGATAAATTGTTATTGGCCAATAAGAACTGTATAGATGTGTGATGTGTGGAAAAAAAAAAGGATAACACTAGAGAAATATGTGTTTTATTTTACAAGCGAAGTGATTGCTCTGCACGTTGTGTGCAGGCTGTTTTTTTATGTGGTAGAAATCTGCTGCAAGGACCGAGCGGTGCCATCTAAGGACTGGATGCCACTGGAGGTGCCTAGAAAGGACGTTCGCAATCTGAAAGCCACCTGTTTCCTTGGAGGGTGGTAGGATACAACGATTTGCAATTTTTTTAAGGATTAACGTTTTTACTGAGATCTCAGGACGCTTTATGTTGTTACTTTTTTCCTTTTTGGGTCAGATCTGATTCCACTTAACACAAAAAAACTGATGCATCTAAAAGCAAACCAGTGACTAAAGACAATCCAAATAACTTGAACACTTACTATGAACACTGAATACGAAGTGCACTGAACTGAAAGGACAGCCTACCTAATACATTTATGGACACTTTAAGTGATATATTGTACATTGTTGAAGATTACATGTTTGAGATGATTTAAATGTTTTGTTCATGTCTATGTTTTAGACCATTTAAATGTTGAATACACTCAAATCACTTTTTTCCCTTTAAGTTGTTGTCAGTGTCTCATTCTGAGTGAAGGGTGTTTCCTTCTTTAAGTTGAGTTACCACTGCCAGTCTCCTTACGATCCTAACCTAACTGAACCCAACAAGAGTAGATTCTCAAATATTGTTTTTTCCTTGACTTTGGATGACAGATTAGTGTGGATCTGACAGATTTTTTGACTACTCAGTTAAAAAGGGTGACACTATTGAAAGGGAGTTTTTCTTTCCCACTATCACCAAGTGCTTGAGCATAGTTTGATGGTCAGGGTTTTCCCTGTTTTATTGTAGAATCTTTACCTTACAATATAAAGCACCTTGGCAAAACTGCTGTTGTGATTTGGTGGTATATAATTAAAACTGAAATTAGCTACTTAGTTTTTATCTGGAGAGGATATACCATGTTCTGACTTTCTTTCTAAAAAGTCTTAAATGTAGAGTACTGCTATAACTTTGCCATAAATTTTGACAAAAATAAAGATGAAAACTAAATAATGATGTTTGGAAGGTCAGTATAGTTGTGCTAGTTTATATAATGATTTGATATGTTTTAGCCTACCTCGTGACTAGCTACAGATCTAAGACTAATATAAAAACACTGGCACAAGGAAGATGGAGGATGGGCGTTAAACTGTTCTCAGTAATAGTTAATGTTGAGGACAAACAGACAAACGTCTTCATATGACAGGAAGAAGATCCCAAAAACAGACCAAACTTCAGACCATGACTTCTGACATGATCCTTCACGCAACAACTTAGTTAAATATAAAACCAAAGTCGGGATTAAGAAAGCTTGAATAATCTAGCAAGCTACAGGTGGATGGTTCTGTATCTAAAGATATCTTCAAGTATCTTCAATACTAAGTTTCTATGTTCTTTGAGACGTGAGACAGTTGCCTGTTTCATAGTTTGATTTTTCAACCAACCAACCAACCAAGCCGGTAACCAAATAAATACATGTGATGTCTACTATAAAACTTGAGGACGGAGGTAAAAATATTTGACCAGTCCACTAAAGGTCAGTGGATGTAACAGTCGGCATGCCACAAAGATAAGAAACCACAAACGCCACAGTAGAAGTGTTTTGCATTTCTGAGAAGGTTACTGTCGGGACTCGATTGGGTGCAGCAACACCCAGTTTTCCCCAAACTCAACACACACATGAACACAAACACACACTTATACACACCTTCACACCCTTTCCCAGTGCTTCCCACAGAACAAAGAAACAATGGAGGCAGGAAATGGCTGAACCCTGAGCTCTGCCCACGATGGAAATACACACTGAGGGTTCAACTTCTGTTCTGGACTCCCGCCAGCGTGGAGACACAACACACACACATGCATTTACTTTAACAACTCTATCACTCTCTCTCAGCAGGGCAGGGGTTCCTGTAGCTAATCACAGAGCTGCAGAGAGGGGAAGCTGCATGACATTAACTCTGAGATACACAAAGACACGGAGGTCGAGTCCTGTTGGTTCACTTCAAACGCGAGAGGGCAGAGGAGATGGAAACAATGCAATGAAACAGAAAACAATAGAGTATTAGCTCCACTATAGTGAATGGGGTTTAAGTCTGTGAACCGGTGCAGGTATGGTATGTTTAGCACCGTGTCAAATAAAATAAAAATTCATCATGCCCTAATAAAACTACAAGAAGTAGCAGAAATGTGACACGTTCAACATAAATTAATCGTGTATTTGTAATCAAAATTACTGAGTAATCTAAGTAAGTAATGAGTATGCACATGAATATGGATACTTCCGTCATCAGTATGTATCTTTTATGAATATCTTAAATTTTTGACACATCTAGATGGTATCGGGACTTACTGGTGTGCACGGTGATGTTTGCAGACTCCTGATCTGTCTTCGACTGCACCTGCAGCTGGTAGGTGGTCCCAGGCTCCAGGTGATCCAGAACACAGGTGGAAACTTCTCTCATGCTCTTGTTTCCTCCCGCTTCGACTCCTAGCTGGTCGGTTCCTACATGATGTGCTCTGCTTGAACCCTCCACCGCCTCCTCTTCTCTTGTTCTTTGCCTACACTCGATGCCATCTGTATCTGGAGAGGTCACATTGAAAGAGCAGTTCTGTCCAGGTGTGCTCACAGTCAGTGATATGGAGTCCAGACTGGATACCGGTTCAGATAAGGAGATGCTACATGGTGAAGAAGCTACATTTTCCTCTGCGGGAGCTGCGCTGCTTCCATTCTGACAGAAAAAGATCAGACATCAGTGAGAAGAAACATTGAGAGGAAAATTTTAGAAATAAAAGCATAACATGAGTTTTTTCCAGGTGTTTGTGACCAAAAGGTACACCAGTTAATACTGGGGAAAAAACCTCAG
This sequence comes from Pelmatolapia mariae, assembly GCF_036321145.2. NCBI lineage: Eukaryota > Metazoa > Chordata > Actinopteri > Cichliformes > Cichlidae > Pelmatolapia > Pelmatolapia mariae. Next base: position 22,089,120 of record NC_086242.1, on the reverse strand, counting down.
TGCCTGAGCAAGGAAACCAAAAGCTGCATTTCTCCACTTGAGGCTTCAAAAGTGAGTCAGTCCTCATAGACTTCATTGTTAGAGCTTTACAGGAGTCATACCTTTTGGTGTATTTCTAATCATCTGATCAATTTGATACAATTAACTCCTGTGCAGTTAATTGTATCAAACAGTCTATAAAGTTTGAGCCATGGTGGCCCTGAGAGGTCAAGTGCACTGCAACTAAAGAAAAATTAAGAAAACACCAGCAAACGCACATGAAGCAAAAGTTGAATTAACAAGAAGTTGAATTTAAAAAAAAAAAAAAAATATATATATATATATATATACATATATATATATATATATATATATAAAGGAAAAGAAAATCTCACAAAACACAGCGGAAGTCTTTTTGGGGATGCAATATTTCTGATGGAACAGCTGCAGAAGTGACAGAAAAAAAAACTATGCTACAGAAAGGATGCAGGTAAAGTGTGTTTAAATGGGATGAGTTGTTTAATATTGTAATTATATGTTCGCTTCTAGCCGTTTACCATTAGCTCGTCACTTCTGTCTCCCCAAAAACACCTCCGTTGTGTTTTGTGAGGATGTCTTTTGTGAGCTGATGTTGTCTTTTCTGCCTTGAGTTGCAGTGCATTTGACCTCTCAGGTCCACCGTACTGAAATTCTGAGAACTGATTCTGGATGTTGCTGAGCACTAATGAGCAGGTCTCTGAATCTGTTAGCCAATACCACCCTATCATCCAAATATGGTTAACAGTTTCTACAGACATGTTGATGCTGGAGCGTTCAGGAATCTGCAGCCTGTTTTCCATAAGGGAGGAAACAACAGACTTTTATAGTCTGCTTTCAAGTCTACAGGAGGCTCATTCCCAAAATGAAGACGTTGGGCGTTGCTGTACTTTGATCCCATTGTTCTGATAACTTTCTGAAGTTCTGGCTACAGAGGAGCCAAAACTGAAGTAGTAGTCAGGTCATGAGTCCAAATTTTCCCCACCCTTCTTAATTTTGATCAGCAAACAAAAACATTTTTTTCATTTTTCTTTAATATTTTCTGGTTTCCAAACATTTTTGTGATTTTGACTCACACATGAATAGGGGCATACTTTGGTGTTGATGCTCCAACCACTGAGAGGTAAGAGCCCAGTTTGACCTGCAAAGTTGACGCTGGGAAGTAAGGGGGGTGGTGTAAGTTGAGCGGCTATTTTTAGAGACCTTTCTGGACCTTGTTCTGTAGTTTGTTTTTTTCCTACTTGTTTTTGGCTTTCAATTTAACTCACTGATTAGGTTCAGACCCTAAAAACAGCTCAACTGGGTTTAGGAAAGGATCACAGATGGACACAGTGATACCACCAGTTGCATTTTGAAGAGTGCTAAGTTATCAGCTAATGCCAGCTAAATCAGTTAGCACGCTGCATCCATAGACTGTATGGGAGCATCACACAGACTCCTGCTAATCAGTGCTCTGTAACATCCAAATAAAATCATAGAATATAACTCCTCAAAACTGCAGCTCAGACATCTTGGACGGTCTGTTAGTACAATAACCTCACAGCAGCCATATTAGTGGTCAGATAATGTCATTAAAAATGCTCCACAACGCTCCAACAGCACAAACACGGTCCAGAGGTCCAGTTCAGTGACTCCAGTTAATTGAGGCGAAGCCTAGCACACAGCTAGCAGCTCCAGCCACCTGTGCCACCGTCCATTTATCAGTCAAAGAGACCAGGCCCCCAACAATGCCAACTGTAAGCCAATTTAAAGAGGTAAGTTATAAAAACATTCTGTACAATTGTTATGACGAGACTAAATTAGCTACAGAGACCAATGCATGCTGTGAACGTATTTATACATAATTCCTGCTTTAAAGTTGAGTATTTTAAAACGTTTATAGGGACTGACTTGCTTTTGAACCCTCAAGTAGACATCAGTGGAACAGCAGATTTTGTCTAACGGCCCCAGAGGTTGCTACTTGGCCAACAACATTAATAAGCTTTGAGATTCACACACCTTTATCACCAATGTAATATCCCACTCTGTCAAGCTACACACCAATGGACACTTTGTGTGTGACTTAGTCATACCAGCAGTGCAGCTTTGACAAAACAGCATTAATTCATGAGACTGAGGTGCACAAAGCTATCAAAGCGTCACCCAAAATGAGCAAAAATAGAATCAAATTTATTTGGTTCACCTCATGAGGGTCCAATCAGAAATGGCAGAAACTGACCGATCAAACCAACAAGCTTTTTAGCAACTACTGTCAGTGTCTGCTGCGAAGTATAAAGATTAAGAGTTTATTTTAGTAACAGGGCTGATTTTAAGGCTTTGAGAGCTGCAGAGTTTCTGAAGTATCCACCGCACGGACAGTTATTCAGCTGTGCTATTTAAAGAGCTGCGACTGCATGTTTGTGCGTTTTTATCACATTTTGGGTTTGGCTGTTGAACTGACCTCCTTTGTACTATGATAATAAAGTTGGAGATAGTTGCTTCTGAGCTTTTTGTCCTCAAATTTTGGCCAGCATAAGAGAAAATAAAACAATTTGTCACTGATAATGAAGTTCAGGGAGTTCAGAGACAACAATGCGGCAATGAGGCGACAGTCAGGAAGAGAAGGAAGTGCGACCGAGGAAAATGAGACTGTATAAATGTTGGTGTAACTTACTAATCACAGAAGTAGCAGCGTGAGGTTATGTTTAAATAAACCTTCAATCTGCTTTGATATACTTTGATTTAATTGGAATTCTTTATTAATAAAGAAATGCCTGAACTGCCCCCAAACACTAATGTGAGCTAAACCTTGGCTTACTGTGAGGTCAGACTCATTAACCCTGTCCTACCCAGATAACTGACGGTGAGACTAGTCTGGGCTTCATTTTGCAAAAGTTAAGCACTGGAAAATGTGTGCTATGACATGTCCAAATGTGGCCCACATGTCATAGCACACCTCATATGTGGCACATCATCGTTAAACCTCTGGGAGATTTCAGGCAGTCAGTCAAAGTCAAATATGGCCCAAGCAAAACTGTACAGGAGCCAAACCTTCACTGCTACTTGGGTAAACCTGCTGATGTGCAGTTTTTGGTTTCAGCCAACAATCATCAGAGTGTAAACCTGAAGACACTGGCTAGAAGTAAAATGTTCTTTTCAGTGTTTCTTTCACTGAACAAACATAAAGAAACATGAAACTGAAGCAATGATAATAAGAACATCCCATTTTTTTTACTTCTGAAAACAAAATACATATTTATGATTTGGAACTGTAATCTAGAAATGCATTCATCAGGAGCATGTGTTTCTTCTCTGCTTTTCTGCAATCACATCCCTGGTTTAGCGCCGAACATGGTCAGCGGGAAGCGACTTGCTTGTTTGAGTGTTTTAAAGTGGATGGAGGTATATTTAATGAAGTGAACCGTGGAAAAACGTTTTAGATTGTGTAAATGCTCCATCACATGTTGGAGCTCAAAGCAACACAAAGAGAGATGGCACTTTATGAGGTTTCCATTTGCAGTAACAGGTGTCACCAAAGAAGACAAACTGTATCGCACAAACTTGTTTGTATCGGACTCAAAGTCTAAATTATAATTTTTAATGGGTTCATTTCAAATAAAGTCCCATACATTTTGGCAGTTTTCTTGATTAAACATTTCCATTTTGGTGTTTAGAACAGGTCAAAATCCTTTGAAAAGTGTTGAATGTTAATCAAATCAAACACTATGCATAGTTCACCGGTGACCTGATGGATGCTAACGCCAAGATTTGTTTGTCATGAAGACAAATCTTTCTTAAAAGGATGAAAAATACAGACAGATATATATATATATATATATATATATATATATATATATATATATATATATATATGATAGATATATAGATAGATATTATTATATTATATTTGGATATATTTGGTTGGTTTAAGACAAAGTTTGCTGTTATATCTCAAGTTTTCTAACTAAAAATGACAAAGTCCTTAAAGCTTGACATGAAGATAAATTAACCTGTTTTCATCTTTTTAGGCTAAACACTGAATCTACATTATATAACATCTCACATGGATTTCATTTGATTTATCTCATTGCGTTTAATTTTATTCACATCTGACTTCTTTGTTATTTAAAATGTAAAAAAAGAAGGGCCAGTTTTATTTTGCATTTTAATTTAAAGAACTGAAAGAAACCATAATTTAATATTTGCTCATCTTGCATTGGGCACATTTTTGAACAGAGTCACGGAGACTTGGTCACAAAACACTTTGTTTCTTTTCGTGTTGCATTTTTGTAAAAGTCCATGAAATATAGCATGCAGAGTGATCAAAGTTAATCAAAAGAGTAACTTATATCGCACAAGGTTGATATCACATCTGAAGCTACTTATGTATGTGCTCGTTTTCTACACAGATCATGACCGTCAGACTGACCTGATGCTGCAGCAGCAGCAGCAGCAGCGAGGTGAACCGCAGACAGCAGAAATAACTGCAAACTTTACATTTCAGCATTTTGATCCTGTCTCAGATCCCCACGCGGACCATGCACCACCATAATCCTGAGCCTGAGGTAGGACGGGTGTGTTTGTATTCACTGTTTCAGGTGGATGGTAGAAAATATCCTTCTCTTTAGTCTCTTTTGTGTTCAGCAAAGAATCCAAGTCCTGATAGGAAACCGAAGAAAAATGTTGAAAAAAAAAAGTGGTTAAACGTCCTTTTTAATATCTTTTAAAAATTATTCCTTTTTAGACAAAAAATTTTAATTTTCCCAGGAAATGTGGTTTTATTTATCCGTCGTCTCTGCTCTGCCTCGTGTCCATCCTCTCCTTAAACCTCTCAGAGTAAAACAGCCTTTCCCCTCTTTGCGCTCCCTGTCTCACCAGCTGTATGTCTCTCTTCCTGCCTGTCTGTCTGTCACTCTATAGTGTTGAGGTTGGGACTCAGTAGCGGACTTCCTCAATCAGGCCAACAGACCTGTGAGTCACTGCAAAGGCACGACTACAAACCCAGCCTGGATGGAGGCTAAAAATAGGCCTGCAACTACAATAGCAGCACACCTTGATGCACTGACAGCAGAGGTAGATGTTAAAAATAGAGACGAGTGTTTGATTAAATCTCATTGAGACTGAAGTTTAAAGTTTGCTCCGTCTCTCTTTTTTAGTGACAGCTTTGTCTTTGGATGCAGCTCCATTAGTAACTTCGCTGTTTCTGTGGGTCTATATTCAGCTCAGCTCTATATTCAGCTCTAACAAGTCTTCTATTGAGTAGGTTTACAAGCTAAACGCCAAGTGACCGTTACTCTCTTCAATGGCAAGTGACCTGCTGGATATTCAGAGAGCATAAAACCAGTGCATCAAAGAGCTGGGGAATTATTTTTATAGAGCCAACATCAATGATGATTATATTCATATAAGAATTTATATGTATGACTAAACTCTATCTTAAGAAAAGATATAATCCATAAAGTAAATGCCCATGTAGTGGCTAGAATTTTGTTTGCACTGACAACAACAGGTCTCATTCTCAACAGGTGTTGGACTCCACCAGCACTGCACTTTGTCCACAATTCTTTTTAGGTATTTGTCGGCAGCCTTTCGTGAAAAGGTTCCTGTTAGGTGGTATATTTAAGGTGGCCCAAGGATTGCTTCACTGAGTGATGAACTCTGGCTTGCCCTGCAGCAGTTTGCAGCTGAGTGCAAATCAAGGAGTAAGGGTTAGTACCTCAAAGCCTGAGGGCATGGACACTTCCTGGACACCAGCTAGATAATATACTCCATGGATTACTACCAGGAGCAGGCCAACCCAGGACGTGCTGGATTATGTTTCTTGGCTGGCTCGGTGTCCCTGCAGTGGAGTTAGAGGCCTCATTTAGGGAGGGGGAGGTCTGGGCATTTCTGGTTACACTGTGGTCACCATGACATGGACCAAGATAAGCATCAGAAAATGGATTGATGGTTTAATAGGTCAGTATAACGAGACAGAGCCATGGTTTATTTAATGGATATGCATTAAATATATGCAACCAACACTTCTCAAAAGGAGCAACGTGACAGCGAGGGGGCTCCACTTCTTCTAAGTTTTACGACTACCAGCGATCAGCTGCCGAGTGCTTACAGGCAAGTTTCCATCATCCATGCAAACTACAGACAACCGTGTCAACCTGCGAGCAACCAAAGCATTCACAAGGAGATTTTTGGTGCATCATCTTCTAATTTCGCCTAACAAAGGCCACCAACCTCAGGGAATACACAGCATTCCCTAGTGAGGACCCCAAGGGGGCCCGCTAACCAGTGTCTGAGACACAGTAATGGACAAAGTGGTTTTCCAACAACCACAGTTTTTTTTTTTCCATAGCAGAATTTTAACATAGAAGCCTAACACATCCTTACATGTGTGACAAACTGCTAAATACTGGAAATCAAATTTCAGCTTTTCCATTTTTCACTGTACAACTTTTATCTTGTAGTTTCAATAAATACAAGTCAAAATAATAAATACCATGAAAGTTATGTTGGAAAATTCAGATTTGTTGGTTCTTGTCTGTAATGCCTAATTAGCTATAATTGTGCTTTCAGGCCTCTGGTTTGCTTTCTAGCATGATGGAGTTTTGTTTATATTATCTTTGTAAAAAACGTAATAATTCTAATTCAGTTTTGTGTTATGAATTTCTCTACTGTTTCCCCTTTTCCTCCCAAAATACATACACTTAATTATCCACGATAACAAGACAATGATCGGTAGATTTCTGGCCAGGGCTGCCAAAGATCAAATCTGAGCCAGAAAAGGTCAAAGTCGACTTCTTTATGAAGCAGTGTTACAAGTTAAAGGCCAAACTCCTTTTGTTTCAGTTGGTTTGATCCACATTTAGTCATCCCCACCTCTTTCCTTCCTTCCTGTTCCCCTCCTCTCTCTCTTTTAATCATAGTTTCTAGGAACAAAAATTTTCAGCTCTACACAAGTTAGTCTTTAGTGTGACTCTGACCATTAAACATTTCATTTTATGGAATCTGGTTAATTTCTATGCAACAGTTTGCGCAGGGGTTACTCTCAAATATTTTACTGTATACTACAAGTTTCTGTCCCAAAGTAAGCTCTATAAATGTGTGTCACTTTTTCATGTCATGCTGACCACTTCACTCACCTCCTTCTCCCAGTCTCTGTTCAAATGTGACTTTTAGGTGTTTTTGTAACACCACATTGCTCACATTCCTCAAAAAGATTTGCACATACAAATACATGATGCTTAATTTAGAAACTGAGACAACTCCCTCTAAAAATTCCCCATTTAAATTTTTTTAGCTGCTGTTTATTGAGAAGATGCCGATTAAATGCTGGGATTAAAACTTTAAATTTAACCACAGTAAATTAACGTATCTCAATGTTTCCAGAATCCCTACATATACTATTAAATAATAGTGTAAATATTTTTTTCCATTTATGTCTTTCTTCACTGATACACTTTGTAAGTTGAAGTTCTTTTGATTTCTTTTAACAACTGTTGTATTATAATATTATTGTCATATTAGGTTGATTATATAAATTTCCATTTGCTATACCAGACTAGGTATTATATGAACATGTTTTTGTGGCCTTCAGTACCAAACATATTTCCTGTGTTTCTTGATATTTACATGCTGAATATTTTTATCAGCACATCCTTATTTTGTTGTTGTCATCACTGCTTCTTGATTTATTAAAGTACATAAAAAGTAAAAAAAATTAATAATAAGATAAAAATATTTAATGTCATCGCATAACTTCAGCATTTAAATGTCAACATTTGGCAACCAGATGTTCCAATCCTGCACCCCAGACAGCTTTACGCCATGTAAGACTTTACAGAGAAGTAACTGAAGTTATTTTCAAGGTTTAGATATTTTGTGGGATATCACATGAAAAAAAAAAAACCCTGCTAATATACATCGTAAATATAAAGCAGTATTTTTGCTGCAGAACATTTGTGAAATGAAAATATTATTACTTATGTAATTATAGTCTGCTTATAATCACAGACTGAAATTATATGTTTGAGATGTTCAGGGAAACTATTTTTGCATTTTTTCCAGTTACTTCTGAAAATGGGGTCAAGGTCAGAGGTCGAATGGGACATGATATTTAGATGCAAACTATAACGTGATAGTTTGAATGCCCACATAGCAGTGCCATTTCCTAAATGTTACCAATATAAACATAGGCAGCAAAATTTTAAACAAAGTTATAAAAACAAAAGACATTTTATGAAAATTTGAGCTTGAAAAGGTCTGAGGTCCATAGTCAAATATTTAGAATCCTCATATCATCCTATATGTCTATGTGTTGTCAATACAAACAGTGGCAGTAATAAACAGTTTAAAAACAGCTCTATATGGCCTTTTATTATCATTTTGACCTTCAGATCAATCTACTATCCCTGAAGGAGAGGTCAGAGGTCAGCTACACAATATATACCGTACTCGTAAGGAAATTGATAAGTTAGACACCGCTGAACGACACAGGAAGTCATTCGTGCCTGTGGCTCTGTCTCTGTACAGTTCCTCCATCTAAAGCACGAGTACACACTGCAGTAGCTGCACACTGTCACATCCTCCACAGAGAAAATTACAGTCAGTATGATAAGATAGGCACTTTCAAATTTATCTCGTTCAATTTTGTGTAAGACTTTGGAATATTTATACATCAGAGCTATTTGTATTCAATAGAGCTATTTTGTAATTTTTTGTATTATTTATTATTAGTACTTTAACTAGTGAGTTATGTTCGTACTATCTTCGAGCAACCGTACCCTCATAATTTTCTCTGGGATTTATAAAGTATTCTGTTTTTGTCAATTTGTAACTATAAAAAAAAAATCACTAAATCACTTCACCCTGAAGACCTTAATTTGAATGGACTGTTAACATGATCCCACTCTACACTCCTACAAACTTTTATCAGAATTCATACAAAACTTTGAAGTATTGTATTTACAGATGGAAAAAAACCAACACCATTAATCGAACACTGTTGTTAAATCCTATCTGAATTAAAGCTGAAAGTCTGCATGCCCATCACGTTATTAATGTTTGATGTAAAACTTTAAAAATTGTCTCACTGTCCAAATATTTATGGCCCTGCCGGTATCTGGTTTTAAATCTACAGAAACGTTTAGACAACAATATAATCTGTCAATTTTTATACAAGTCCTTGCTGCTGCAATACTCCCACATGTTTGATTCCTCTATTCAAGTTAGTGTACAATACACATGTAAAAACCTTGGATATTATTTGGACAAAATAAATTTAGGTCCTCTATTTGTATTTGCCTATATGCTGCCACCTCAGTTCTGGCAACATTCAATTATGGATTTAGATGGATTATAAACACAAACCTAGAAAGAGTCAATCCAGATAAGCAAGCAGGAATCCAAATTTTCATGTCCAGTGTTTTTAATCCTCAGGTTACAGGTAACAATATAGATATATATATGTAGATAGAGTAGATAACAAGGTTACAGCACTACTCAGTGGCTAATGTTCTGAACCATTACAACATTCAAGCTGGTTAGTAATACATTAAAAAGCCATGTTTCATAGGTATAATAGTTAGACCGTACATACACTAATTAGTATCAAGTGTACTCTGACTGATCTGTAATGCCCACACAAAAGAAGTTTAAAGGGACCTTAATGTTATTTATATATATTTTTTTAACTGTACAATCAAAAATGATCTTTGAGTAAATGCACATGTACAACTCATAGCAGAATTGGTAAAGCTTAAGAAAGTAGTATTCCAATGCATGTATTCATGAAAAGAAGTTAATACCACATGAATCAATGTGCAAGAGAGACCGAAGATTTAAATTAAAACAGCTTTGAACCACTGGGCTAGAAACTATTCATTAGCTAAAATTCCTCAGTAGGGTAATGTTTGCAAATGACTAGTTTTTTTAATTAGGTATAATCTACACCAGCCAGTCCTCAACCCCCGGGCCATGGACTGGGAGCGGTCCATGAGTCGTTTGGTACTGGGCCGCGAGAGTTGAGGCTCGGGTGTGTAATTTATGGTTTTCAGCGTTTTTAAATCGTTTTTTATCGTTATTTTTTTATCATTAACTCTGTTTCCCTGGGTCTTTTCACGCGTGTTATGAATAAATCTTTTTATTTTTGGTACCGGTACTGGTTTTATTTTGTTGCATTTATCGGCGACACCTTAAAGGCCGGTCTGTCAAAATATTGTCAGACATAAACCGGTCCGTGGTGCAAAAAGGTTGGGGACCACTGATCTACACTAAAGAACAGATCCGTACATAAGGCTAGTGAAAGATTTAAAACTTTAAAGTTATAGTGTGTACAATTTCCACCACTAGACTGCAGATAGCAGTTCACTGAGTTCTGCTTTCTTACCTCTACCAATCAAGTGCAAAATCTTAGCTACAGTGACTGTTAAAAGGCAAACAAGTTTTAGTCAGCCAAAAGAGTTTAAACAGATTAAATTTAGACTGTAACCCATAATACCTGCGGGCAGCTGGCATGTTTCAAAAACTGTTTGTGTAAAAATACTTTTTGGATACACTATATTTCAATAATTGAATAATAGACATTAAATACAAATGGATATGGTCACTTAAATATTTTGCAGTATTTTTCATTTTTACCCCAGAAGCACCTCAAAAACTCTTGCCACTATTGATCTGCAGAGAGTGTACTCTGATAACAAAGTGACTCTGGACTGGATCCAGCTTGGAGAGTTTCCCTATTGTGTAATCTGTTTGTCTACTGTTTACCTCAGCTGTCAATGCTGGATGAGAAGCATCCACCTTAATTTTTAATGTGCTGAAAGTGATTCAAAAATAGTCTCTGTGCCAACATAGTTAACTATGCATGTGAAAATGGTAAACAGCTTTTCAGGTGTTTAAGATTTAGCTTTATATTAAGTTTAAAATTTCAAAGTACAAGACAATGCTATACTCCTGTATAAGATTGTAAATACACACCTTAGCACTTTTAAATGATTGGAAGTTTTAGTTTTGTTTGGTCCACATGCTCATAGTTTCTATTGTTGATTTCCTGGAATGAGCCAGAATAATCATCCAGTGCCGATGACTTTTGCAAACTTCACTCTGTAGTTTCTGTATTCATTCTGAGTCAAGAAATTAAAATTTAAGCTTGCAGTAGTTTCTAATGAAGTGAAAGAAGAACATTCTCTAAATGGCTATACATTAGTATCTGAGTTAAAAAAAAAAAAAAAAAAAAAAAGTAAATTTAAAGATTTTCAGCACAAAGTTGAATTCCTACAATAAACACTAAGAGCCTGGAAGCTGTAAATTTCATGTCAAAAAATGAAATGCACTCTAGATTGTTTTCAATACGATGTGATTACAGTATGATAATTCTTTAAATATTTAGGGTCCCTTTAAGCTCCATCAACAGTCAACAACAATACAAGTACAGAACATGAACCACATCCTACTGTACACAATACTACGTCAGAGGCAGTGTGTGTTGTTGTGCCCGCTGCTGTAGAGGGCATGGAGGCTGGGCTGAACCCACTTTCACTTCAGTCAGTTCAAACAGAGAAAATTGTATCACTACTGAAATATCCGGATTCGTCATCCAGTTCCTGAATTTGCTGAAGTGAACAGCGGGTTGATGATGGTCCCAGGAGGCACGTTGGACGTGCAGACAAAGAGACTCTGGTCCGAAGTCCCATGATTGTATCATAAGTAAAGAAGTAAATAAAAATATATTGTTACATAGAAAAAGTCTTTAAAGTTCCTCTTGTTTATTTCCCCTTAACGGTCTGATCCCAATGCTCCCAGTTATAGCAGCGAGATTTGTGTTTTTGTGATGTATACTTTGAAAAGATAACTGCCCACATTGGGTTTAATAGCACTTTAACATGTACTGTACATGGTTTTCCCATTCACACAGAGAGAATATTAGATGATAATGCCAGTGTTCTTCATTACTGACATTAGTGTTGAAACCTCTGATCTCTAACAGAAAACTGAAATAGATGTCTCAATATTGTTATTTTTGTTTCACATTTTGTTCAAAAAAAAATATGTAGTTAGTCTATTGGTTCTTTAAAAAATAATTTGCTGACAAATATAAGTCGATACTTTTTCTTTATCTCTTTAGCTGTAATTTGGTTTAAGGAAATTTAAAAATTACTGCTCCAACACTGAGAGAGAGGCTTAAACAAAACTAAGGTTTGAGGTTGTGTCAAGCTTGGATTTTCTGTCTCCAACAGACCAAAAGCCAATTTTTAATTCATGTCGAACATTTAATGATAATGAGATATGTAGCCCAAATGGCTACAGTTGACAGAGGACTGCTAAAGACATCAAAAACATGTAAAAACTGTATAAAAATAAAGTTATTATTACTTTGATACACCAAAATAACATACTCACTAGATAACATAATTTACAACAGCACATCGATGTGATGACTGCACCATATTTCACATTTTTGGTATAAAGCAATATATCACACAACAGGGAACATGTCAATGCTAGACAAGGTGAACTAGATGGAGTGTAAACTCTGAGACCGAGCAGCACTAATTTCGTATTTGTGGCATCAGGAATGGCTTGTATTTTTTGACCCTGGATTAGAAAGCCAAACTAAAATGGCAACACTCATTTTAGAGAAGACCTCTGTTGTCCTTTGCTACAGTCTTCTGTGTTCATTTGAACTATGAATCATGCGAAGCTACCAAAGACCTTAAATAAAAATATAGAGCTTGAAGTAGCTATATCAAATCCCCTTCAATTAGGCAGGGTGCAAACTGCTGGGGGGATAGTGGGGGGATTTCTGGGCCAAAGCTAAAATATGTTTTTTTGTTTTTTTTACACTCCCTGTGCTCTTCAGCAATTACAACCTGGTTTAATTATAGATCAAATATATGAGTTTTGACTTTTAGTTTAACAATTAAAAACACTTCTTGTGAGATACCTTGTAAGCCACCATTTTTCATTTCCCTATGTATTTTCATTTGTTTATTTATTTATTTAATGTATTATTCATTGGTCTTTCTAAGTGTTAACATAAAGGTGATTAAGAAAAATAATTATTTCTTTAGCATTGTAAGTTACAGCTACCATATTACCTAGACTTGGCATTGCTGCCAGAACTTCTCAGGAGCTGTACTTGAAGAATATTACATAAACAACTGTTAACATCACTATACAAGCTTGGCTTAGCAGCAGAATATTAGATTTAATTGGTTTAACAAAAATACTGTATTAGGATAATGCACTACTAGTTATAGCATGAGTTAAGTGGTTAGTATATATTTATCAACATTAAAGCAATAAAACTACTGGAGCTATAATTAGCCACTAATTGCTTTGCTGTACTACAAGAACTATAGCTTAGCGGAAGATTAGCATCAATCTGCTTTGTTAGCTTTTAGCATGTTGCTAAAGGTAGCCCCATTTGGGACCTCAGCAAAAGCTGGGAAACTTACAGAAACAAAAATGTAAAAGTTGCTGTTGCCCCATGGGCAACCGTTGATAAAAGAATTTATTTGTTAGCCGTCTATCCATTAGCTTACATAACTACCAATGTCAGTTGTTAATGTATCTGAACCTAGCATTAGCCCTATTGATGTCAATCTAGTTTGTGCGTTTGGCATCTCTGAGAAGTTTGATGTGCAATAGTTTAATAAGTCAATGAGATTGTGAAAAAATATGAAAAAAAAGAAAAGAAAACCCACCACTAAATAACAGGTTAAAAAGGGAGCATTTGAACCTTGTCTTAGCCTAAGTGTAGGAAGTGCACTGTGACTAAATCAGAGAGTAATGAACAGCATGCTGAGGTCACAAACAGGTAAATGTTGGTTCAACAGTACTAGAATAGTTTAACCAATGGTGCAGCTAACAGTCATTTTTCAGTAGCCATTTTTATAAAAACACCACATTACAAAATAATGAAAACGCTAGAAGACACAAACACAACAGTGTTATTGAACAATGTACCATCAGTTTCAGTAAATTGAAGTTTTTAAGTCTCTATGACAAAAGAGACATTATGGGAGAGTCTGGTTAGTTAAAACTCGATCCAACAATCGGTTGGTTAAGTGAAGTGGGCGGGTCCACAGAGTTTGATGAAAAAGAAAAGATAAAAAGATACATTCCATTCTTAATAATTTGCCTTTCCTTTTTCCTTGAGCAGATTCTTCCCAGAACAGTCCTTTTTGGTTGTCCATGCTGTCCATCAAATTCCAAGGCTTCCTCCAGAATTTCCCAGACTTAGAATTCCCAAACCACAGTTCACACCTGCAGAGGACCGTTTTAGCACACTTCCAGGTTAAACTTGTACCTTCGTCAGGTGGATAAACCTCACTGGCCAGTTTCTGCACATAGACGGGCTTCATATAGGCTCAAGGCATGATGGACAAACTCATACTGCTCACCTGTCTGGATCATGCCTCCTCTACATAGCGGAAGAGAGAGACAGAGTTAGGAATGAGAAGCAAAACTATTTGTTTCAAACATGCAATAGGGATGAATTTAGTGCTGGCAATAAACCATAACACACCATCTGACTCTAAAGTGCAGACAAAGTCAAATTTGCAATTTATGTATCTTATGTCACTTAACAAGGCTGGGTGACATGTTAAAAATCTCCAAAACAACTCCTGATAAACTCAACAAATCAAAGTCATATTCATCCAATCATTCAAACTTTGTTATGATTACTAATAATTTAATTTAAATGAATTTGTATTGCATACATGTTTAAAAAGGTCCTCAATGAGCGCTTTAGCAACCACAAAGAGGACAAAAAACAACAACTAAACACAATCATCAAAAATGGGAAGGAAAAAAGCGACCACACAGAGAAAGAAAACTGCCAAAACCAGTTTAAACAATCAATGCAACACAAAACAACTACAGGACACCTTAAATGTCCACAAATGAGGAGAAAAAAAAAAAAAAAAAAAAAAAAAAAAAAAAAAAATCACAAAAAATAAAAAAATGTCCAGATACACATAAAATACACAATTGTAAACAAACCAACCAGAAAGAGATATAAAAAAAAATTACCACAAACTAAAACAAGACTATCACCAAAAGGTCTGAAACAACTGCAAGGATGTCAGACACACTCAATGCCTTCAAAGGGAAACCAAGAGACCACAGAGACTTAAAATGACCACAAAGACAAGCGAGGCAGCTTCAGAGTTTATGCAAAAACCATGTTTCTCAGTGACTAATGGTACTTTCTTACAAGAGCCAGTTAGAGGTTTAAATGTTGGCTTTTTAACACCCTTTGGATTGTTTTAATCATGGAAGTGAGGACCTGCAGGTCATCAGTAAAAACCTGCAGGAGTACACGTGTGTTACCTGTCGGCTCGGAGCTGGCAGGTGATGCCCAGTACATCCACCACTCCTTCCAGCTGTAGCTGCCGGCAGCCTATCGTCGTGGCGATGAAGCATCCCGTTCGCCCAATCCCAGCACTGCGATCAAACGAGCAGGGAGTCATTTCATAATTATTTATTAGTAACAGAACCGTCACGCTGTTGGTCAGTGTGTCAGTACCTGCAGTGGACTATGACTGGTCCCACGGTGGTGGCGGCCTGTCTGTCCGTCTCTACGTCAGTCATCAGCTGCAGCAGCGGCAGTGTTGAGACCGGGGTTTTATGGTCAGGCCACGATGTGTACCAGTAATGCTGCACAGAGCGGGTTTGGTTCCCACACTGCATACATGAAAACATACATGACGTATTAGTCCTGATTCTCAGCTCTGATGAGAACACGTTCCCTGCTGTGCAACGTGTACCTTGAGCGTGAGGCTGCGAGTGGTGTAGTGTTCGCACTCTCTGATGCTGTTCACCAACACTTCAACCTTCCCGTAGATGCCTCTTTTCTCCGGCCAGTACAGAACACACTTCTACAGAGGCAGGCACAAAGGCGGCATTCATTAACTTCAGCTCACTTTTCACTCCTGCTGAGCACTTTCCAGATCACTCCATTTTTGTTACTATACACTCAGCGCCCACAACACTTAAAATCTACCCTGGCATTAAGAACACGCTCTTTCTTTGCTTTTTAGACTCTTACCTCGTTCTTCTCCTTTAGTTTGGTTATCATGACAATAACTGGTGATTCCTCTTGCCAGGCCATTTGCCAGAAGTCATTCACCGTGTTCACCATAGGACCCTGAGTGGCGATGTACGCCTTATCGTCCCCCAAGTAACCCTGCAGAATGAACCAATCACACAGCAGGGTCAGCATCATTCACAGAATGATGAATATATTCCTCCACCAGGGTCTATCAGCAGCATTAGACAAAATCTACCAGGATTTCCCAAAACTTCATGAAGACATGCGCAAAGAAAGAACCCGTTACATTTTGGAATACATTCTTAAAAACGTAGAAAAATACTTGACCCATTTGTCTGCATTTAAACCATTTTTACACAAAGAAAAACGGCATGAAAATGTTAGAACTGTAGATTAGTCTAAAATAAAGAACCTGAAAAACATCATTAACTTTAAATTAGTTATTCAGCTGATCCAGTCGCTCGTATTCACCATTAAACAGCAGGTTAAATCTTTCATGGCTGTATATGAGCTAGTTTAATTGAACAGTGATTCAGTGTTCTCTCGCTGGCATGACCTTTAAGGCATTTATGAATAAAAACTCGTTTTATTTCAGGGTGCTCCTGCTGCTGTCGGTTTTTAACCGACATAACTGATAACTGGATCGGGATGTGGCTAGTTCCAAACTAGCACAATACTTTAGCTTGAGCTAAATGTGTGCAGAGAGCAAAAAACGGTGATGGTGCGTTAATGACTCCAGGTGGCATAACAAAACAAATAAACACACAAACAGTAAGACCGTGCCAAACTGAACTTCAAAAAAAACATATTTCATTTCTAAGCTTCAAATAAAAAAAAACAAAAAACTGCTGTGTTTCATTTCATAATCGCTGTTATTTTCATGTAATTTATGTGCTTACTTATTCTGGATGAATAAGATTTTTGGTGTGTGTGTGTGTGTGTGTGTGTGTGTGTGTGTGTGTGTGTGTGTGTGTGTGTGTGTGTGTGTGTGTGTGTGCGCGTGTGCGTGGAGTAGGACAAAGAAATTAAACAGCCTCGGTTGTCTCATGAGGTCCGCCGCTTTAAACTGTTTCAGTGGTGTTTCCTGACAGGAAGACAGTCTATTGTGTGGAAGTCTGAGAGCGACATTACAGACTTCTACAGGCAAATACTTTCACTGTGTAGGTCGACGAGGAGCCAGAAGAAAAAGAAAAGGCTGTTTACATTCCAGATGAGTGATAATGACAGCCTGCTTGCTGTTTTTTCTCAGGTTTAGAGAAGATTTAACAAAACAAATGTCATCATTAACTGGACTGAAAAGTTTTTCAAAACCTGAGTAAGTACTAAAATGTCTCCCAGAATAAACACAGCAGCCAAGAGCTAGAACAAAAAACAGGAAATACAAGTAAGCCAGGCAAAAAATAAATAAATAATACTCAGAGTACAATTTGTTGTTATGCAACTGATCTACAGAAAGAACATGAAAATACAGATGGAGTCGATCAAAACAACACAGACACAGCAAAGAAAACACAAAAAGCTAATTGTCTGGAAAATAATGAATAGAATTTTTTTTAAGAATAGAAAAAGGAAAATAAATGAAAACAACAAGTATGTTAAGTATTAGTTCATAAATCGATTGCTTGGACTGCAGGACAGTTTGTGCTGCTACCCACCCGTATGTAGTTAGCATTGATGTAGGTGCTCAGCAGGTCGTTGGAGCTCTTTGACTTAAGGATCACTCTGGAATGAGGGTCTAGGAAACATACCAAGGACAGGAGATGAGGACACAAGGAAAGGTACAAAGGAGAAAACTAACGAGAATAGTTTAAATTAAGTTCAAAAACATGCTATGATTTGTTTGTTTTTTTTTTTAAACTCCTGCCATCTAGTTTTTAACCTGCTTTCCCTGTAGGGAAGTCAGTCAGTACATCGGCCCCCTCGCTAATAACATCAAATCAGCTGCTAAAAACCTCAGTATCACTTTTAATCAGCACCTGAATTTTGAAACTCATGTCTCAAAGTTTACCCAGTCTTGTTTCCTTCATCTGAGAAATATTGTGTAAATCAAACTTTTACTGTCAGTCAATCATCTTAAACTTTTAGTACACACTTTAATTTTCTCCAATCTTGATTATTGCAATTCACTTTTCATATGCATCACTTCTAACACCTTATCAATGCAGCTGACCTCTCCAATCACCTAACCAGGGTCGTCTAACAGTCCCTTGCTATCATATTAAAACCAGAGGTGAGCTGTAGCTCCCAAACTCTGGAACCGCCTTCTTCAGCCTATAAGGTCACCTGACTCTGTTAGTTGTTTGAAATGTCTGCTGAAAACTTATTTTTAGGTTAAAGCTGAGGCTTCAGTATAGTCCTAAACAAGCCAATATATGATGACAGTGGATATCTACCTATAACATCTAGGGTTGGTAGAGTCCTATTGCAGGTTATGTTTTAACGTTTGGAGCACATTTAAGAACAACACAGAATGTGGAACAGAGGAAAGTCTCTGATTGACAGCAGCTCTAGGTGAGCATTCCTTTCTCTTGATTGGTCGGAAGGAAGGAACAGTGCTGTATTGATAACCCCGCCCTCCTCCCAAAGCACGGCTACACAAACCAAAAAGTAAGTAAGTGTGTGTGTGTGTGTGTGTGTGTGTTACATAATGTCTTAATCAGGATAAGTTCCTGACCGACAGTGTGAGAACAAACTGTGCTCAGAGGAAAATGTA
This sequence comes from Pelmatolapia mariae, assembly GCF_036321145.2. Taxonomy (NCBI): domain Eukaryota; kingdom Metazoa; phylum Chordata; class Actinopteri; order Cichliformes; family Cichlidae; genus Pelmatolapia; species Pelmatolapia mariae. The sequence continues at coordinate 22,070,359 of NC_086242.1, read as the reverse complement.
TTGTTCTGTCTGCTCATGGGGAAGAGGGAGGTGCGATAATAGCTGTCCTTGCGGTTGTTGGCCTTTGACACTAAACTCCGCCTACATAATAAAACAACTTCCTGGTTCAACAGGAAATCAGAGACTGGGATTGTTTTGGAAGTATTTCTGCTCCATAGCAACACTGAGAATACTCACTGGGCAATATGGTCTTATATCTGTTCTTGGTCCCATGATTCGGAATATCCAGCTCCTTGGGATCTATGAAGTTCATTGGGATTTCCTGAGATTTTAGGAAGACAAGTTTCAATTTTATGGCACATTTCTTACCCAGATTAAAACACAATGCACTTTACATGAGTATTATTTCAACTTGACTTGGTTAGTTAATGATCTTTGTAAATGAAGAAAATGCAATCCCTTTCTCTTCTCATTGCAAGAAACTGCCACTGATTTTCTCACATAGAGCACTAAAATTCATTATAAAGCTGTTCCATCTATGAACTTGAGGGCATTATGAAAGACTGCATGTAAATCAGCCCTTCAACATTTCAGTGTGTCCCATCAGAAACCCAACCAAAGCATGAAATTCGGGCTCACAGCGAACTCGGCGTGCAGCTTGTGGGTGTTGTTAACGATGTCGTGCAGCTGCTGTCGGGTGAGCGGCCGGCCGGCCGACAGCAGGTACTCCCTGGCTGCTGCCTCCCTGGGGGTTACCACGGCGATGTTAAGGGGCTCCACAGCGCCGAGAGCAGACATGTCCAACACCAGGGAGACATTAGAGCCACGTCTGCAGAGGAAGGATGGGAGGGAAGAGACAAAGACAGCTTTTGTTAAAAATGGAAGGGCTGATCACGCGAACGAGTTCCCTTCCTTCCTACATTTTTATTGCACTTCACTGGTTTGCTGGTTGAGTTTCAGTTTGGGTTGGTCAATTTTAAGGTTTTTCCTGACTCAGAGTTTGTAATTTGATAAACAAAAATCCCCCTTAATGCTTCAGACAATAATTTAACACAAAGAAAAACCAAAACTGGCTGAAAACAATTTTTGTTTACTTTATTTTACAACAGCAGTGATTTAACCTCGGCTCTTACTAAAAACTCTGTTTGGTCTGACAAACTCTTGCTTTCATAAGGAGACAACGCTCTTCCAGCTGATAACAAACCACCTAACCCAACATCAAAGAAGTCGTCGTGTTCAAAATGGTTTGCTCCATCTGACAAATCACTCACTTTAAAAGCTCAGTCTCATTCCTCCTGTACATCTTCAAACCAAAAATTCAGTTTTAAAATAATTAATTGCTGTTCACTGCATACCACCATCATGACTCCACACAATCTGGTTTTAACGTATGTAGGGGAAACCACCGCCAACCTCAGCAGGGTATATATGGTTCAAAGAAGGATTCATTCACTTCTGGGGCTCAAACCCGGTCACAGACAGTCTGTTTGATGAATTGTAACAAAAATATAGTCAATTATTTTACGTTCAGGGAATCTGATCTGTCTGGAATCTGATCTGTCTGGTGACTGACCATTTGCCAATTACAAAGTAATGCAATGACAGATTCCTGCAGCCTTGCTAATCAACAGCTAGCCAACAAATGTTAGCTTATTCGCTAACATTCAAGTCAAGTGCCAAGAGAACTCTGAATTATACATTGGGGAAACCAAACAACTTCTGCTTAAGCAGATGGCACAACAGGATTCCGAAGTCAATTATGACAAGATGAGGATGTGCACATGGTGGACTGGAAGGAGCACTGGGTTGACTGGGCTGACAAGGATGCCCATTTTTATGAAAAGGGGACATCTCTGAACCAATGAGGGGACCTAATGGTCACAGCAACCAAAAAAGCTGGGGCTGCAGCCATCTCCCTCACAGTTTGCATGGTAATTGCTTATGAAGTGGCGCTTGTGGCTCATGGTTAGGCACTGGAGCTGGTTTCAGTTATGCAGCTTTATGGTTTATAATGTAGGGAAACCTGCAGTCAGTTGACTGAAAAAGTTACTTTGATGAGTGATGAAATATTTCTTCCTGGATGAATATGCAGCATCCAGATGAACAGACAAACATCCACCTATTGACATGAAAGTCTGGTTTTATAAGACTCATTAAAACATGATTTCTTAATAATTCATGATAATTTTATGAATGTTTCAATTCAAACTGGAACTTTTTATACTTTGTGTACTTTGGTTTTACTTGCACATCTCTGGTTGTTGCCTTCTTGATATTAATTACATGCTGCATGTATTCTTCTGTCTAACACATAACCAGCCATGTGTTATATACATACTATATACACACTCAAACACACACACGTAGAAAAACATATTTAGTATACACATTCAGTAATGTATATACCTTTACATATTGTACATATATTTATTACTTATTAGATTAGCCATTTTTATATTTTGCTTGTTTTACATTATTGTATTTTGCACAACTCTGTTGCTTGTGAAGCTCGCACACAAGAATTTCACTCACATGTACTGTACCAGTGTACCTGCACATGTGATGTGTCAATAAAAGTGATTTGATTTTGATTTGATTTGGAGCGCTGCCATCCCGTCCAGCGCAGACATATCTGGCTAAATAACCAATGCATTTTACGTTATGCAAGAATCTCGTAATAATCCCTAAATAAACAAAGGAAATTCTTTATTGACAGCAGATTAATAACCAACACAAACTTCATGTTGAAAGAGCAGACCTGCTGAGCTGAACTCGGACATTTTCTGTGTCACAAAAGTGTCGGAACAAAAGGCCGAGAGGTACAGAAGACAAGGTGTGCTTTGATGGGGTTCATGTGGGTGGACTCTGACTACGTGTCGGCCAGTTTCCTCTCCAGGATGCTGCTACTTCCAATTTGTCTGATTGGCGATTGGCTGCCATCCAGAGTGGACAACGCACACACAGACACACAAGTCAGACACAGACACCGAGAAAAACATCCTGTTCTCACTCAGAGCCCGAAATCTTCCTTCCTTTTCTTACCTTAAGGAACACTGTGCGTTTAATTACCTCGCTCTGATGTAACCAGAACAAAATGGCCTCCGAGGTCTGACTGTGATTTAGCGGAAGACTTAGGAGCAGCAGATAAAGCCCTAAGTGCTCAACGTCAAGCTGAGGCGCACAAAGATGTTTTCTTTTCAGTTATGAAACTACTTAAGGGGGAAATGAGCCTCAGCCAAGTTTGAAGGCGACAGCAACTGTATGAAAATGTAAGTCGGCGTTCTCTCAACACGTCTGACTTAGAAAAATGAGGTCAAACTAATTTACTCAACCAAATCCAAGCGTCTCACGACTAAATGTGTCTTATGTAACTAATGTGCCGAAGGGTGACTTTTTAAGGCAAAAACGGATTGTGATATCATCATATTACTGAAACGATATGATGATAAAAACCTACAAAGATTTGAGATAAACTTTAGGCACACCTGCCAATGTTTGCCAAGCTTTTACTCTTTTAAGGTTTGTATTAAGATATTTATGATATCTAACAAAGGGACAAATTGTTGAAAAGAGTGAGTCAGTTTAAGTAAGTGCACACGTTATATGGCACAGGTTGGGAACACAAGAAGACCAAAACTTCACCAGGACTACGGATTCACAATCCTATCGCTTTAAATTTATTAGTAATCTGATAATTCGAAGGTAAGGTGGCAAATTCTTTCCACTCGAGGTCATGTTAAACGCCTGTCCACACAGAAAGTGATTTAGTTGTTGGAGAACGCTTGGAGCTGTTGGTTATCCGCTAGCAGGCATGCCACGCTCCAGCTGAGGAGGTAATCAGCAGGACTCTTTGGTCCCACTCAGAGTTGATAAATTCTGTAATAAGGGATCCACCAACTTCACCTCCACAGCAATTAGTTTGTTTACAAGGCTCAGAGTTTCAGATACTTCACATCAGACACGCCAAGGATTCTGATTTAGTGGAGAAGTAACCAGTAAAACTCCAGAGCCTACTCCTGCCTTGCCAAATATATTGCACTCCACTCGGGAGAGAAGTCTGCATTATGAAGTTGGAGGTGTCATTAATCACAGCTTTGTCAGCCAGAAGAATCTCCACTGCAAGCTGAAAAGGACTTGATTAGGTCTAAGGAAAGAAAACATCAGAGTTTGGGTTAAAGACGCCCTGTATAATCAGGAACTAGCCCTTTATCAACTCCATCAGACCCAGACAGCTCCTGGAGCGAGGTCTCGGCGCACACACAGGATGGACTGAGGGGACAAAGAGGGGTCGTTTTAAACTTTCAACTCGAGACCAAGAATAAAAATGCATTCATAAGAATCAGTTTATGACTGTGGAAACCTGAACTAACAATACACACCCCACAGCTCCAAGCCTGAGACAAGTGTGGATGTGTGTCCGACGGGACCCCTCTATTCATATAAACACCAGCCTAAGGACCTGCCGAGTCCTCTCTGATAGATATCAACACACACTCTACAGACTGATTACAGAGGAAACTTACGTGACTGTCTAAATGCAAGCCTTAGGTACTGATAAACAGGCAGACAATAAATTAAAATGGAGAAGCTGAACCCTTCACCCCTATAGTGAGGGGATCTCCTGGCTCCGCTCTGCGGTGCCCTCCAAAGCCACTTGTACCCTTAGAAGGAAGGGTTGCTGCAAATCACTTTTATCCTACGACAACATTTCTATCCTGATGGGAGCGGTCTCTTCCAGAATGATAACGCTTCTCTCCAAAGGCTACAAGGGCTCACTGAGTGGTTTGAGGAGGCTGACGATGATGCGAATCAAACACTATGGCCTTCAGAGTCAACAGATCTTAATCCAGTTCAATCCCAAATTTAACATCACAGCTATAGAGCAGCTAACACCATCAAAAGCAACAGCTTACAAAACTGTTTGCATTTTATAATCAGGAAATAGACGGTGCCCAGCTTCAAAGAGGTTTTTCTTTTTTTTTTTGCACAGTTTGTGTCGAACTTGCCTAACACATTTCTCGTGCTTCCAAGTTTTTAGTAACAGCGAGAGTAAATGTTAAGACTCCATGAAATGAGAAGACTGAAAAAAATAAACTAATCATGGATTTAATGTTTTCACCACACTTTCCACCTTGTGTAAGCACATCTGTTCAAAGGCTCATCGTGAGCACGTACACAGCTCAACACCTGCCTGCTCCAACAATCACAGGTTAGAGGTTACGCTACTCCACACACACACACACACACACACACACACACACACACACACGCGGCGCACGTTCTTCCACTCACAAACACTGTGAGTGCTCATTAGATACATTTCCATCTGAATATTAAAAAAAAACATACAGGCTTCATTGCCATTTGAAATTCAGTAGCTTTTTGATCTTACAGTATTTTATAATTAAAAAATTCCCATTTTAATATCATTTTCATTTATCCAGATTCCAGCTGCTTTTACATTGGACTGTAGATGTGTGCTACCACACAGCTGAAACTGTACTGAACCTCTACTGAGCGCACGTCAGTGTGACCGGGTCCTACAGTTACTAGTCTGGTTTTATTTAAGGTGATGTCTTTTTCAGGGACGGGCTCTCTTTTTTCAGTCCAAACCACATTCAGCACACGTCCAACAGAAGAGTTCAGGTCTTAAAGTGTGATGTTCATGTTTGGTACCGGTGTTGTTTCAACATGACATTTAAAATCCAGAAGAAATTCTCACCTTTCTTGAAGTCCTGCAGCTGGTTTCATCCTGAAGGGGGAGGGGCAGGGCTTCAGCTCGTTATTGGCTGTAACTGGGGTCACGCTGGGTGGGGGTGTGTGGTTGTTGCTACCAATAATTGGTACAGGTGTGGGGGCGGGACTATGAGGAGAAAATAGAGTAAATTAAGCCTAGACTGATTAAAAACTATCAAAGCAGCAAGCTGTGGAGCTTCATAAGATCATTCCCATTATGAACATCTGCAGATGTTATGCAGCTGAGAAGGCCCGACTTTTAATCAGATTATCACTTTATTAAAACTCAAACAGAAATTACCAAAGCATCATGGGAGATAAATAAAATAACCTTGGCAGAGGGACGACAGGTGGACCGAGGCGATGGCAGGCTGCGATTGGCTGTTGCTGGGGAATGGGTGTGGCTACAGCAGGCAGGAGCTCAGCTTGGACCATGCTTCCTGACGTGATCACCTGAAACACACACACTCGTTAAGTTGCATTCCTGAGCCACCTGGCTGTTTTAAGCTGGGCATACACTGTGCAATTTTTTCTGTCGTGTTATTCAGCTCCTGCTCAAACTATACGATTGAATCCCAGGGGTTCGTCGGTCACGATGCAGGGTCTCACACTATACAGCACAATGCTCTGATGCGACCTGAGTGCTCACACTATGCATCCATAACATGAAGCTTATAACACAAAATCTGTCTCTTGGTCTCCCTCTCTGTCTTTCACTCACACACACACCCACACACACCCACCCACCCACACACACACCCACACACACACCCACCCCACCATCAACTTTGCTAAATTGCTAATGAAAAACATTGATCAGGCAGCTGCAACTGAGCAGTAATGTCCATCCAACTCTTTTCACGGTTGGTGCAGTCGTGATAAATTTGTGAGGCCACACCGAAAAGGCTCGGATGAGCTTGCCAAAGTTCTACAAGTTGTGCTTTCATCGCTTGTGTCCAGATCACACGCTGCACTGCCGTGCTGCTCCGTCTTTCCGCTTCCATTTCTGTTTGCGCATGCGCATTGTGAGAGGCTGCGTTGACATCCACACGACGGCCGACAGGATTTCAAACAGGTTTGATTTTCTTGCGACCCTGCGATTGTTGATCGAGAGCTGGTCGTGAGGTGTTAATTGCTTCTCACTACCCCATGTATACTACACGATGCACGACACAGGAATAAGGCCAAACTCGGGCCGATCCCCAAAACGGTCGCACGACTGAAAAATCCACTCAAAATGGAACAAAAATCGCACAGTGTATGCCCAGCATTAGACAAGCACTGGGAGTGTGGTGGTGACCTTGGTGCCCTTTGACCTCTGGGCGGGGTCTGGAGGTACTGTCGGGGTTAGATGGAGGTCAGGGGGTGGAGCTTTCAGCTGTCTGTCAGAAACCTGCACCTTCTCTTTCAGTCGGTACAAAACCTGGAGGAAAAAAAAGATGCTGCAGAGCGTGAAGGATGGAGCTCGTTCAGATCAGGAACCTGAAAGTGTTCTGATCCCAGATGTGAACATCCAGGATTTGCATGCTGGAAAAAAACAAAACAAAACAAAAAAAACAAAACAGGAACCTTCTACAAAATAAATACACTTAAGGATAAATGATGATGTCATTTATTTATTTATTTAGATTGTTGGTTTGTTGGTTTTTTTAACATTGCACATTTTTAGCCTCTTCTCTTTTGTTCTTTTTTCTTTTAGGAGTAAAGGACATTTTTTTGTTTTACCTTCCTGTGGGCCATAATTATTTTATCAAGTTTTCCACTTCCTTTTTTCTATGTCTTCTATCAGCTGTATTTAATAACTTCTTACTTTGTGCTGGTTGACTGATTTTCTTATATATTCTCTGTTTACTGTGTTTAATTTATTTTATATAGTTTTTTACTTCTATATTTTTTTCTATTCTTTATTATATTAATATTTTTTTTTTTAAATATATATTTGGGTTGACTTGTGTATTTCCTTCCCATTATTTTTTTTTCTATTTATTGTATTCAAATGTTGTTTTATTTCCCCCACTGTATTTCTTTTTCAAATACTGGAAAGTGACATTTGTATTCTTAGATTTTTAATATATTACAGTTTTATTCTATTTTATCATCCTTTTATGTTATTCTTATTTTAATGTATTTATTGCTTTGTTTCTTTTGAGGGTTCACTGGTGAGTTTCTGCTTGAAGAGCAACAAAATCTGTCCAGAGGAAAGACAATTTACTTCTCTTTCTTTTTTGTTTTTAAATAAAATATTTTAACAGGTTTTAATTCCGGTTTTTGTTCTGTTTGTTGGATCTGACATAAATCTGCTAAACCTGTGAATATTGGAACATTGTAGAAAAGGAGAGAAAGGAGAATTTAACAGAATACAAAAAGGCCGAGCCATGCTGAGGTTTGTGTGTGCAGGTGCTCCTTCATGTGGACACGATGTGACGCTGCAACTTTTAAATATTAGTGACTATTTTGTGTTTGCTTTAAAAATTATTTGTTGTTCATATTCATATGATTATGTGATTTTATTTGTTTCTTCTTTCTATTTGGGGTTTATTAATATTTTTTTGCCATTCTAAAAAGATCTATTTATTTACACCTTTGTTTGTTTGTTTTTTATAACTTTTTATTTTCTTTTTGTATTTTGGGGAGTGACTTTGTAATCTTATTTAATGTTTTTATTAAGTTTTGTTTGTCTCTTTTGTTTGTAATTTTTTCAAATTTTTATTATTTCTAAGAATTAATTATTCATGAATTTGTTTTCTTTCTTTCTTCTTGGAGAATTCATTTATGTTTATTTACTTGAAGGCTTCATATGTTCTTCAGTAACTCTCTGACCTAATTACATGTAAGTCAAAGTGCTTGAAGGAGTTCTTGTTAACTGGTTGATTGGATTTACTGATGTGGCAGCTGAGGATTGTGAACCCAGATTTTTCTTTTTGGTGTGGCAACATCGACTAATTAGATTAGCAAATCTTCTATCTTCTTTCACTGTGGGATATATAGGACGAGTTTTTATGCTAACTTTATACACATTAGTGAGTGAGTGTCCAGTCTTGCATATTTACAAAAAAACAAACAAACAAACAAACAAAAAACACACATTTACCATCAAGCAGGTGATGACGATGACGAATACAGTGAAGAAGAGGACGACAGCATAAAAGCCTTCTCTGCTCCACACGTGATCCCTCTGCTCGCCCTGAAGGACGTTTTTCTACAGAGGAAACGAAATTTAAAATCCAGTTTGTGATCATCTGTTCAGGATTTGCTTTATGACCTCCTCGTGGTCTGTGTTAGGCTGTGAAGGTGGGAGGCGGATCTGAAGACGTTTTTCAGTCCATCATGATCTAATATTTCCCAACAGGTCTGCATCTGTCAGCTCGTACTTCCCGAGAATATCTGATTTCAAAAAACTTCCACAACATTATTGAAGCTATTCGTCCAGAATATGTGAACACAGTTTTTGTTCTTCACAGCGATTTTACAGCCTTAAGCTGCATTTATACTTGACCTTTACTTTAAAGTTTGTTAGATTTACAGACTCTGGTTTTGTTTTATATATTTTTGGTAGCACGTTTTCCAAAACAGTGGCTCACGATTTTTGAACAGTACTTTAAAGATCACCATAAAGAAGATATTATAGGAGCTGCCATTCAGTCAGAGATTAATAACCTCTGACTGAATGTTGTCACTGCAGTCAGAAGTCTGAGAGCATTTGATATTCAAAAACAGATTTTTGGTGGATTACTCCTTTAACGCAGCCTGATTTGTGGGCATCTGCTTCTCACTGACACCTGTGGGAAGTTTCTGATTTGTTGCTGTAATATCACCACAGAAGAAGAACTGCGTTAGTCACAGCTGCGACTGTGAGTGATAATATTAACTTAACGTATAAAGCTGCTCCGCTCCTCCTCTGGCTGATCGATGGCGCTTTAATAGTTCTATTAAACTTTCAAGAGCGGCACTCTGCCCTCTAATAATCTCAATCCATCCTCCCTGTCTGTCTCCATGGCAACTAATGGGGATGGTTAACAAGAAACACACACGCACACACCTCAGTGGAGACCTCGGTGATGCCAAAGTGTCCCAGGTGGCGATGAAGCACCCTGACGTTCAGTGATTGGATGACCTCCTCGGCGGGGCGGGGCTCGGAGATCCCCAGCCTATCGGAGGACACAAACAGCTCGATGCCATTCTTCTTCTCCTGTAAGAGATGTCTGTCAGTCAGGCAGTCAAGTGAACAGCAGGTGAGCAGCGGCATCTTACATTCAGCTGGTTGATGTGGACGTGCCCCACAGGAACGCCCAGCGCCGCCGCTACACCCTCCCGAAACCACCGAAGAAGACTGACGTTCAGCCTTCTCACATCCACAGCCAGGTACTGAGAGAGAGAGAGAGAGAGAGAGAGAGAGAGAGAGAGAGAGAGAGAGAGAGAGAGAGAGAGAGAGAGAGAGAGAGAGAGAGAGAGAGAGAATAATTATGACACAAAAAAATTAAAATAAGGCTCCATTTATTTAAAAGAAACTAAATTTTTGCATCATTCAGTAGGAATTCATAGCAGGCCAAAAATCAAACCTCAGCCATCACAGACCGCCTGATGTCTGCTGGATGCTGTTTCCAGAGTCATGGGGGTAAGGCCTAAACCGGACGCGTTTGTGTCGTTTAATGCAATCATCTCACCAAAAAAACAAACAAAAAAAACAACATCAACAACAACAAAAAACATAGCTACCCTGCACTTAGATGTATAATTATTGTACCAGCAAACCATCTGAAGAATCTAGTTTTGGTGAGTAAAATTCTAGAAACTGTAAAACTATATTTTATGGACGCATTTGCCTGATAACCCCAAAAGTCATAGCAGCCAAAAAAAACTCTACTGATGCAGCCGTGCTAGGATATTAAATCTAGCCAAAAATATCAAACAGCAAATATCAAAAAAGTCATGCAAAAAACAAAAACGCCAACACTGGAGCTTTACAGCGAGTCCACGACCAGTCCAAGGCCTGAAGCCTGTCGATTACATACTGTAACCCCAGGTTCTGAGAGCACGGGTGCAGCCGTCTAACACAAAGAGACCAAAAACATGTCATGACAGTTTTGCACTGATGGGAGGACAACGTGAAGCAGCTGGGAAAGTTATCCTGATCTGAACTTTGATACAGTATGATGGACGGGACTACGAATGTGAGAGCAGGACATTATTAGCTGAAGGTGGTCACCGACACGAGCTGAGCTGGAAACTAAAACTTTGAATTCAGCTGAAAAACACCTGCAGACATCACCTGATTATACAGCGCACCGTTTTCGTGATGTTTTCAGATTTGAAATTATTCACACATTGTGAATGTGTGTTTAAGGGGAGAAACCGAGTATTCAGCCAGTCGTGCTTTAGTACTGTACTCTCTTTTTCTCCTTGGTCTGGCCAAAATAACAAAAATAACAATAAAAAGCAAAAAAACAAACAAACAAAAAAAATCTCAAAACAACAAATCAATGAAAAGAATGACAGCTCTGACCTGAAGATCAGTCCCGACTCCGACAAATAAAACTGGAAAAGAAAACCTAAATAATCACCATGCTGGATCTCCTGCCTCTCCTTACAGAGGAGAGATTTTTGTTCTGTGGCTGCATCACCAAACAGATCAAATCATCCCTCCATTGCCCATCCTGTTATTTCATCTCTCTGTGCTCTCACCCTCCTCCTCCTGTTTGGCTCCTCTGGTTTTCCCAAAAGCCTCTCAGCTTCCAGAAAAAGTGATATGACAGACGCTAATGAGTCACTGAAGTTTACTGCAATCTGTGTGCAGAGAGAGCCAACAGGAAGTGCTTCTTTGGATGAAGACTGATGAGTACACAGACAAACACCTGTTTGGTTTAAGTCTCTCATTTCAAAGTAAACTTTATATTTAAGGGAAGTGAAGGTTCAGATTTATTGACTTTAAATCCACTTATCAAATCCAAATCCTCCCAGATCCCTCAATGATCATCTCCAGTTGTAATCATTTGCAAACATTACAGATAGATGCAGTTGGCTCAGTTAACAGCAGTTTATAGACCTGAGCTACTTCAGTAGGGACGGTGGGGCCGGCGGGGGCTTTGTGTGCTGTGGATTAGTTTGACTATGCGGGCAAAAAAATACTGCTGTCCTTGTCATCTCACACCTGTGCTGAGACACTGCAGAGAGCGACAAGCTGAACACTCCTAACTGCTGCCGCCGCCCTAACATCACACTGTGCGTGCTTGTGTGTGTATGTGTGCATGCTTGTGTGTGTGTGTGTGCGCGTGTGCATGCATGCTTGTGTGTGTGCGCGCATGTGGGAGGTTGTTTACTAATGGCTAAAACAACAACATGTTCTGCTGCCACTTAATTCAATATGAGGAACAAAAAGCAGAGGCACACAGCTGATGTTATTATCCAACTGCGTCTGGTTGCAGCTCGTTCTGTTAAACAAACATCTCAAACTGCTCGAGAGACACAAAAACACAAACATGTAACCACTACTGCAGAACTGCACGCCACTAACCAACCGATGTCTGCTCTATGAAGGTGAGCAAACTATGAAAAAATACCAAAAACAGCTCAAATTAAAGCAGTTTGTTGAGAAACTCATTTAACTTTCACCAACTGACAAACCAAACCAGATGTTTAGTCATAGATGATAAAGAAAATGAGAAGCCTACGAAGCTCGAGTCACCACAAAACAGAGAATCAACGATACAAAACAAACCTATTTGTTTAAAAAACGTCAAAGAAACCATCATGTTTATGCCTCAGAAATCAGCTTCACCTGCTGACAAACCAAAGTATTCAGTTTTCTGACGTGAACAGCTAAGCAAAATGAAAAATCTCAGATTTAAGATGTTTAAACTTCTTCAGCAATCAAAATAAAATGTTTCTCTGAACAGTTTGCTGAGACTTAACTTCATAGGCTGAAAATCTCAAAACTCTTACTGGCTCAAATAACCAGAAAAAGAGAAAGAAGAAAAAGATGAATCTTCAAAATTGTAAAAGTTATGATATTAACAAATTAAAAAGTTCTCAATAAGAACCACTTCATTTTCCTCAGTGCTTTAAAATGCCTGAAACGGTCACCCAGTGAACTAAATACCTTCAGATTATTGACAAACTGTTTCAATGTGAAGAACGACTCATCAGCTGAGTGAAAGTTAAACAGAGAAACGGTCAAATACAGAAAGAAGCTCACCGAAGTTCATCCTCAGAAGCAGCTGCAGTCTTAAATGGATGTCAGTGAAAGAGAAAAAAAAAACCAGCAAACCACCAACAACACCTACACAACCGAGCAAACATTGTTGATCCTCGCCGTCGGCCACAGGAAGCTTTTCACTGAATGAACAGACACATACACAGAGGCAGGCGATGCGCCTAGCAGTCAGGGCTCAGGGACTTTTCGCTCCATTTCCTGATCTTGTCATTCCCTGATCTCTCATTGGCTTAGAGGAAGAGAGAGCTCAACCTGCTACCTGATTGGCCGTTGTCCCAGTAATGCCATTATCCCGCTGTGCTTCCTGTCGAGATCAGGTGCTATTTCTGTCCCACACACGCGCGCACACACACACACACACACACACACACACAAATGTTAATAACAGCTAATTAGCTGATAGCCTCCGGTCAGGTGGGAAGGGAATCCAATTTGGTACAATGAGAAAAATCAGAAAGAGAGGGAGGCTAAAGTAGTGCAGATAAATAATAAAAACATAAAAATATTTAAGAGGTGGAGAAGAGGAACAAGAAAAAGTGCAGGAAAAAACAAACTCAAAAGCAAAGTCAGGAAAGGGAAAAAGGGCAGTAGGGCATTAAAATCAATCAGTGCAGCAGCGATTAGGCAGCTAATTGATTAGTTGGTTAACAGAGAAGTAATGCAGCTATTTTAAGTAAATAAACAGAAAAGCCAATTAAAGTCATCACTGTGGCCGCTGAGGAACTGACAGACTTTTGTCCTCTTTAGGGAGCTAAGTGAGCTGGAGTTATTCCTATAGTCCTGCTGAAAGAAGCATTTATTTAAGAAAGTTTTCCTAAAGAAAAAAACATTACACCATGGAAAATAAGTAAAAGTACACATTTTGCAGAATCATATACTGTACGTCTTATTAGTGGATCTGATATGATACATAAAGAATAAAAAAAAAAAAAAAAAAAAAAAGAATCAATTATTATTAATTATATAAAATAATCATGATGCGAATCAATAAAGAGAATGATTGGTTGCTGCCCTATAAATTTAATAAATTTACCATTTAGTTAAACAATAAATGGTTTATCATTAAGTGCCAACCTCAATGCACGTAAAATTAACCCTCAAGTATCAAAAAGCTGCAGTTCCCCCAATGTCCACCAGAGGCTTGAGCAGTGAAATATATGGAAGTCCGTTTCTACCACTTAAAAAAAAATAAAATAAAATAAAGTATCAATAACTCGAAATTTTGAGTTATCCTTCTTGAAATTTCGATTGATTAACTCACAATTTTGATTTATTAACTCGAAACTTTGAGAAAATAAACTCAAAATTTCGAGTTAGCTCTGCCAATCAGTAATCTACGTGGAATGTCCACTCAAAACCGGATCACAACAAATTGGCACTTTCGAGAGTACGTTTGCTGCCATGTGATTCAGCTAATAACACAAGGATTTCATCATTTGTGAAGCCACGCTGAAAATAATCAGCAACTTGTGCATTCATGACTGGCTGTAATACTGGTAGCCTAGCTGTAGCATTTGTAGCTGAGGGTTTCAACTTCCGGGTACCAAGGAAATGACGTCATTCACGTAGATTACTGATTGGCAGCGCTAACTCGAAATTTCGAGTTATTAACTCAAAATTTTGAGCAAAGTCAAAATTTCGAGCGACTTTTCTCGAAATTTCGAGTTATGGATACTTTTTTTTTTTGTGGCGGAAACAGGCTTCCACAGACCCAGACTCTTTACAGCAGAAATAAACATGTTTACAGCCTGACAGAAACAAGTTGGTCTCTGTGGACAGATCCCTCCCTTTCAAATTTTTTATAGCTTATCCATCTGGAAATTTGAGTTAGGGGCAAGGCCTCTTTGACTGACAGGAGGATCGCGACCCAGGTGGGTGTAGCTGCTAGCTGTATGCTAGGCTTCAGCTCAGCTAACTGGAATCCCTGTACTGGACCTGTGGATTGCATTTGTACTGTTGGAGCCCTTTTATTTGCGATTATCTGATCAATAATATGGCTGCTGGGCAGCAAATCGTACTAACAGACCATCCAAAGAAGGAAATTCCAGCCCATGGACACAGTATAGCCAACCAAGCAGGCTAGCATTAGCCAACTACTCCTCCAAATGTGGTACTTCTGGTTCCAGTAACAAGATGTAGTCTTGGTCACAGTGTCTACGTTCATCTGAGCCTTGCCGGAGGTTCGTCACAGGGAGTTTTTGCTTCTCACTGTCGCCAAGTGCTTGCTTATGGGGGGTTGATTTTGGGGGCTTTCCTCTGCATTATGGTAGGGTCTTTACCTTACAGTATAAAATGTCTTGGAGCAAATGTTGGCGTTATAAAAATAAAACTCAACTGAGCTGAAATGCATATACTTCTTCTGCATATGGATAACGTTGCCTTGCCGGATGACAAATTAAAGGAAAAACCAACAAAAAGGGTTGAGTATAAAGGTCAGGCCAAGAATGGTGGGTATTTAACAGAAATATGCAATATCATTAATAACAGAGATAACAAAACAATAATCCAAGCGGAGAATTAATTTTGACTGCTTGACATCGCCTAATTACTCAGACTGACACGACTTCAGTCAGAGCTGGTAATATTTCCTGTACCGTGAATTTAATCACATTATGATTTTTCTCTTTAAATAACCGTCTCCGTGTGGAATCTGCCTCAGTCTCTTTTTCCTTCCATTGTGCAGCTTCTGTGCAGAGCGCTGGTGGGAAAAACGTGAGCGACACATGTGACCTCCAGCTCAGCGAGATCTCACACAGACACACACGGCTGAATGAGTGGGATAACATGAGGTTAGATTATTCATGCTTGTGTTGTTTCCTTTGAGAAAAATTACTGCAGTTGTATTTTTCCAGCACAGAGTGGTATCATGACATCAGATCTTCTTATTCTATTTGAAGAGTTTTTTTTATGTACTTAATTTATTTCTGTTAGTTTATATTATATTTATTATAACTGCATTTACTGGTTATTTTCAGTTTGTGTGTGTGTGTGTGGGGGGGGTGAATTCACACAAAGGTCTCTTCAATAGCCTTACGGCATAAGGTTCTCCTCAGCACAGTGAGCTGATTATTACCCATGTGAATATTTTTAGGATACAAAGGCTCTTTTGAATCTGTAAGAGGCTGGAAAACAGTATAGAGTGCAGTGCTAACACACTATGTTTCACTTACTAACGTAAAGATTTTCAGTATATTGATATAAAAATGATGTGAGTACAGGAAGCAGTAATGGTGGTAGGGTTTGGGGTGGGTATTACATCAGATTAACATCCACCCCTTTTCACAATTTACACCTATTTGGAAAAGATGTTAAAAACACAACACAAACCAAACTGTGCCCAGGAATAAAAAAGGGAAAAAGGAAGCAGGAATGAAATCAAAATGCAATGATTTGCAAATCACAAACCCTGAGAAAAACACCATTTTAAAAAAAAAAAAAATCATTTTGAATTTGGCAGCTCCAGAAAGCTGGAATCTAGCAGGATTCTAGCTGCTCAGCAGTTCCGGGTCTTTGTCGTATTTCTGATTTCATGATGCTCCAGATGTTCTCAGGTGGTGAAAGATCTGAAGTACAGGCAGGCCAGTTCAGCACTGCACTCTTCTAATATGAAGACATGAGCACTGATAACAAACCGGATGGTCTCTCTTCTCTTTAGTTTGGAAGAAGTGTCCACGTTTTTCATTAACTTTCCACTTTGCTTCGCTCCATTTTAGTCCAGAGAAGATAGCAGCTCTCATCTGGATTCTTCTTTGCATGACAGAGCTTTAACCTGCAGATGTGGATAACATCTGTTTGTAATGCAGTGCCGCCTGAGGGCTCAGAGATCGGAGGCATCAAATATTGATTTTTAGCTTTGTCCCTTACACACAGAGATTTCTCCAGATTTTCTGAAACTTTTGAGGACATGTCGTCCTGTAAGTGATGAGATATTCAAAGTCTCTACAATTTTACACTTATGATTGGTAAAACTCATTTTCACTCATTTTAAATCCAGCATGTTTCTGACCTGCTGCACCATTTCCTTTTTGAGCCTTTCGTTGCTCCCGTCCCAACCATTCTGCAATGTGCCATTGCCATCAAATTCAAAATTAGCTAATATTGTTAAAGTAGTAAAATAAAAGAACTAAATATAAAGAGAAGTGGGACTAAAATAGTTTCACTTGACTAAAGATTTAAACTATGCATTTAAAAGTTAAAAATCACTCAACGACACAGTAGTGTGAACGCCAAAGCAAACCTGTAGACAGACTTTAGGAGTTAACCGAGCAAACGCAGAGCAGTGATGAATCATGTTCATCTCTGTGGGTTTGAAGTGGTGTCAAAGTTCCCTCCACCAGCAGTTATAACACACACACACACACACACAAAAACACTGTGATGTGTGTAGGCAGAGATATTAACTCAGTCACCCGCCCGCTGGTTTGGATCTGCATGTTTAAACATTTGCTTTGCACATTTGAAAATTTGAAGTTTTTTCAAACTCAACAAGAAAAATTCAATAATCTGTCTCCAGGAAAAAGTTTGACTGCACATCTGTGAAAGCCCTGATGTAGTTACTGTATAACAATACACGACAGCACTGTTCACCCACTGATTTTTCACCTTCACAGAGGGACGCCTCCAACGTGCCCCTTCTGCATCAGACTTCCTGCTAAAGTGGTAAACCGTTGCACTTTTATATCAAGTACAGCAGAATCTGTGTGCAACAACCAGCTCACACATGCAGTGAGAAGCTGACAGGGAAACAAAGGCCACACACACATATACACACACACAGACACACACTCACACACAGTAGTGTCTTCCAGGCATGCGATGGGATGCAGAGACAGGAGATGACTGGGTACCATCTGGGAGTTACGCAACCGCTCCGCCTCTCTCAGCTTCCATCATAGCATGTTCCTTGAGTCATATTATGTTGACATATCACAACAGAATAATAACAACAACATGAGATTCAGGAAGAGGTTTGCAAGTCTGCATATTCAAGAAGTGCAGCAGAGGAGTTTGAGAGCAGCAACTGTAGGAGGTGTGGGGGTAGACGGAGAGAAGGGGAAGTTTCAGGTTTGTAGGTAATGTAGGTGGCTCGATTTTTGTCTTAAGCTTATGCGCATCATACTTTTATTAGACTAAACAACACAGAGCAACAGCCTGTAAGTGATCGTAGGTAAACAGTGAAGTTCTAGCAGGCCTAATTTTTTTGTCATCCAAGAACAAAAACAGGAAACTACACCTTTAAGGTGGATGGTGACACAGACTCAGGTAAGTGGAGTCCCTGAGCTGGACCTCTGGACTGTGTTTGTGCTGTCGGAGCTTTTTAATGCACCGTGGCCACCAAAGAGTTAGATCAGTGTGAGTGCGGCGAGGCTCAACTGTGTCACAGAAACTCTCCGTCCATTAGTGGTGAAGTGATGGCACGGCAGCAGCCTGCAGGGACGGGTTATGTGACCACACGGGAAGTCAGTTAACACAGAAATGAGTTATTCAAGTGTACACTGCGCCTCACAGCAGTTTCTCATTGATAAAAGCAGAAAGGTCATCAGGGGACAGGATGGGCTGAAAAATCAAGTCATTGTGTCAGAAAATCTGACCGTCTCTCAAAAACAGGCTGACTGTGGCCCAGTGGCAGTCAGAGATAACTCACCAGCAAATTAGCCGCACAATTTAATTAAAACTAAAATTTCACACAAGTGTTTAACTTGGAAACCATGAAGGAAATAAACACTTGCTTATGAAAGAAAAAAGAAATACCAGAGTCCAATAATGTACTCTTCGTACTTTAACCAAAAAGTGGTAGTGTATTTTAATACATCTCATGATGTTTATTACCTGCTCATACCAGCTGATGTGACCCTGATTAACTGGTCCCATGAATGTGTTAATTCCTTAAATACAAATTTAGATTTCATATTATTTTCTCACAGCAGTCCTTTCAAATGTTCTTATGTTTTGGTCTGTGTGTGTTTTATTCATTGTGCATTGTGAAGGGTGACCTATGCCCCGCTGGAAGGACCCCGCATCCTGCAGACTGATCCAAAAACAAACACAGAGGGAGACTGAGCTGCAGAGACAGACAGGTAGCCATCTGTAAGCTCTCAGCATCCTCGCCCGTCTTTTAGTTTCCACTGGAGGTTTCTCCACATTGCCTCTACTCCTACAATGCATCTGTGGCGATGACACCATTGACTGCTTGGCGAAATATTGTGGGAGTGTTGGTAGCGAGACTTCACATTTCAGGCATGTAGAGATTCAGTTAAATGAATCAGCAGCAGTGTTTGTCCTATAAATAAATCTCTCTGCCTGCTGTGAATCAGACCAAGTATCAGATGACTGACCACAGCTCTGAAGACGTACACAAGGAATCAATCATGAAATCCAATATGTGGTACAGTGGGGAGCAAGCAAATGGTAAATGAAGACAAAAATAGTACAGGAAATATTTTACTGTGTTCGCATGATGACACATGAACTCCTATAACTAGAGTCACGCCCTGGTAATCTCTGCTTCTCATATATAATAAAAGTGGCTGCTTGTGTTCAATAGTGAGGAAGTCTGGACACCACTAATAGTGATAATTACTAATAGTAATACTACAGTCAAACCCCAGCAAAAACGAGCTTTACAAGTAGTTGTTCCACCTTCTGCTAGAGTGAAGAGCAGCCAATCAGAAGACGGCTATTATAAAGGAAGAGTTGCCCAAGTTGTTTCAGACACAGGATGAATATTCACATTTATACTATGACTCATGCAGTTACAGCAACAAGCAAATGAAAGAAATATGTTTTTTTCCTCACAGACCCACTGGGAAAAAAAATCCTCATGAGAGTAAAAATAGTCCAAAAAAAGATTTATGAATGTGTTCTTTGCTGAGAGGAACACACCTGAGCATCAGTGTGAGAACACAGCACAGCTGAACCTGCAGTCAGAATCTGGGTCACAGAAAAAAATGTTATGGCTTTCCAACATCGTTATTTATAAGGAGAGCTTGTTGGTGTCATCATATCGTCGTCTAGCACTGCCATCTTTTACCCGCCTATCTCCCTCATTCGTCCACCTGTGTCGTTGTCTCAGTATCGCTGTGAAGGTCACTGCTGTTTGTCCCCGAGTTACGCAACCACCCCATTGTGAAGGTAAAGTGGGTCTCTCATGCGCGCACACACACACACACACACACACACACACACTTATGATCAAGGTTACCATAGCAACAGTGAGTGCGGCATCTCTCCTCCTCCTCCCATGATGTGGATAGAGCAATATCTCACCCATCATTCACTTCCTGCCCCTTCACTGCGACCTCTGACCTTCTCAGCATGAGCTGCCTGTAACCTCCCTCACCCCGTTTATCAAACAATCATATCAATGGTGGGAAAATAAGACAACTGACTCACACCATCCAGAAATTCCTTATCTGCAGCCTTCAGCTGCTGGAATTTCACCAGCTGTCAAACTGACATTTCATCACTATGGATTCCTGTTGGTCTGATTTACTTCCAGGGCTTAAAGCAAGGAACATTTCTGTGTCTGAAATATATTTCAGAAACCAAACATCCTCTGCTAGAAAGAATGCATTTTTCAGCACAGACACTCAGTTTTCTGTATTCTGGTGAATTTATAAAAACGAACTTTTCTGCATCGATATAAGAGAAAGCCAAATTCCCTTCTAATCCCCAGTTTTGGTAGTACACATCATAACATGCTAAAATCATAACGTGACAAGCTGTAAACCCAACGGACAGTTAATATGACTGTGCTCATGTCCAGACTTCAAACCTTTAAAGCTATAATTGAAAAAACTGAGACCCTTTCAGACTTCGCTCACTCCTCAGTTTGTCTCAACATAACGTGTATCCTAAGAATTCCACTGATGTCAAATGGCTGGTTACTCACCACAGTAACCAAATGTCGTGCGGAGATAGCGGCATGCTCCGGCTGCACCTCGTGATGTGGTCGTGCCAGCAGGTTAAGGCTTTGCTGGCCGGCGGGCTCCTGAGGAAACAGACCATCAGGTAGGTCTTTGGCTAATCTGGCAGGGTGCTGATGGTGACGATGATGATGGAGGTGGTGCTGGGACTCTGGTAGTTTGTTCACATCCTGATGACCATACAGAGATGGAGGGAAACGACCCGAGTGGCGGAAAGGTGAGGCCTCATTGGAAGATGATTCTGTGGAGGAGGGAGGGAGGGAGGGGGGGAGAGAGAGAGAGAGAGAGAGAGACGTTAGAATTCCTGCAGTGGATAATTTCCACAGTCCGTCAGACCAGCAGGTTTATGCTGCTGCATGGACTAGGACTGAAGCTGCTCTAATGAATGATACACCTTTTTAATCTCAGTGGTATAGTGTTGGAGCCATAGACTGTGCAAGAGGAAACCCCTGCTCACCAACTAAACCCAACCAACTGTGACAAATATGAACACTGCATAATTCACCATCGCCCTTTAATTATCATGGCAAAAGGAACAAAAAACCCTGAGGAAGCACTTTCAGTGCAGCAGCATATGTGATTTTACATATGAGCATATACAAAACAACTGAATATAATCTCTATGAAAGTGGTATGAGATAACCTTAGTGGATGTGGACCCAGTACAGAACCCTGAGGTACACCACACTACATTAAACTAAAGTATTTTTCTAAAGCTATACCTCATCCATTGGTTTGGAAGCCTCAACATTAGTGTTTTGGGTTCCGCCATGTTGTTTTTTCCATGTTGGTTTTTTTTTTTTTTTTTTTTGGAGCCAGAAGTGACCAGATTAACGAACATATTCGTTAATGCTAGCTAGTCTTGTTAGCAGGTCTGTGCAATGCACAAATAGAGCTTACTAGGTAGCACTAAGTACCATCTAAAATAAATCCTACAATGTTACTCACATAAACTGGAGCACAGCCTTCTTGAACGGACTGTTAGTGCATTTAACCTGACAGCAGACATATTATTGGTCAGATAATTGCACTAAAAACGCTCGAAAAGCTTAGCACTCAGCTAGCAGCCGTCTGAGTCACATTTCACCTGTCAGTCAAAAAGCCACGCCTTTAAATGCAAATTTAAAGGTTAATGCGATTTAAACAGGTGAGTTATAAAAACATTACCTCCCTACATTTGTTATGATGGATAAAATCAGCTAAAGAGACCAAAACTATTAACTGTAAAACCATGAACATGACACATTTGACATGATAAGTGGGAATTAGATGAGCAATTTTTCGGACTTCAAAAGTAAAAATACTTTTTCTATTTTTATTGTAAAGATGTGGATAATGTCCACAGAAGTAGGAAAGCGTCAAATCAGTTGCTAGTTAAAATAATTTCAGAGAATGAGCGTTATTTTACAATAATTAATTTAAATGAATGGTAATAGTTCTTTAGTAGATTTTAATTACACATGATAAATTTTCAAAGTAATCTGTGTGCTGGCATTTATCCAAAGCTTTTCAAACTCGAGACTTGAGAAAGAAGACGTGCACCAAGGCTTTACAGTTCAACAATCTATTTCTTGTAAAAAATTCTCTGCTGTGTCCTCCTCCTCATGCCTCTTATCTTTCATCATGTCGTTCTCCAACATCACATTCAGTATCTCTCACAGAGATGAAGAGAAAGCAGCAGACAAAATGAGAGCAGGAGATCCCATCTGTCTGCCTCTGCCATCCCAGCTCATTGGGCAGGACAGAGACTTTCATGAGTCTGCAGGCAGGCTGAGAGGAAACCCCTGTGCACTGACTGAACCCACCCATCTGTGATAAATACGAACACTGCATAATTCACCATCAGTCTTTATTTATCCTGAGTGGTGGTGTTGGGGGGATAACTGAGAGAAGCACTTTCTCCGTTTCATATTCATTCATGGTCCTTTCTATTTAAAGAACACTCAGACATGAAAGAACCATCAGAAGTGGCCAGTCCTCTTCATGTTTAGTTTGCTAGCGGACAGAAAATTAACCGATTTGATTAAGCAGAAAGTTTCTGAAATATACACTTGAAGACATTAAAAAGCTCAAGTCTGCATGTGAATCAATCAAGAATTAAACTTTAAAATGACTAATCATGTCTAACCAACACAAGAGGCCAAGTGCATGAAACTCTGTATACTCACAGCAATAGACTTGTGTATTGTCCATCTTTTTATTTATTAAAATCAATTTGTTAGGCTTTTCTGCTGCCTAGCTATAACGCTAGCTTGCATCACTTATGTTATTATAACTGTCTGCAGGAGGAGTGAGCAGATGATGCTGGAAATTTCTCCTGCAGCTTCAGCCTGAGCTGACAGACTGTTCGTCCGGCCGTCTGTTAGAGTCCAATGTTTGTTCTGGCAGCAAAGACACGGAAAAGAAGGTGTCCTCCGACTGCTGTCGGTCTGCAAACATTATTTTTCTCTGCTGTATCGGCGCCAAAAATCTGTTTTCTGTGAGTCAACAAATGCAGACAGAAACCAGGAAGAGAGACCTGATACAGAGTCTCAATTTTATCTGGAAAATACATATGTCTGAAAGTAGGTTTCATTAAAAATAAAAGAAACATGTTGAATTTTGCTGTAAAACATTAACAACAACAGGAAGCTGCAACAATAAATCAGGTCTCAGCTGAAATGAAAAACTGAAGCAGGCCTTTCAGGCGTCCGGGAAGCTGACATGGCTCTTCTCGTCTCTGTTTGGCATCTTTTTCCCTAGTGACAGCGTCCTGGTTGCCATGCACAATGCTGAGTTGAGCTGTGCTCTGATTGGACAGAGGAGCCGGCTCTGCCTCTTTTCCATGAGACTACCAGCAAATCACAGGTCAAATTAGAGCAAGGGCAAAGTCTTCAGTATGTGCGTGTGCGTGAGAGGAGGAGGAGGAGAGATGTTTAAAGTTATGACTATTAAAATTCATTAACAGGTTTAAATGAGAAAAAACAAGGACACAAGGATGTTGACTTCTTGTTTCTGTAAAATAAATCTGTTTCAAGTTAAGTATCGTGTTTGTCTTCTGTCTTTATTTCCATCCAATGTTTGTCTTGAAAAAAAAAAAGAATCTCCCTACACCGCAGCGGGTAGGAATGTACCCACTGGAACATTTGGGGTCTATAACACAGACTGTATAGAAAAGATGGATGTAGCCACTGTGACATCACCCTTTTGTTTCTGAGCTCCGCATTTTGAAGCCTTACCTTTAGCATTTGGGCCTCCATCATGTTTTATTGGACCTAGTCACCATATCTGTGATGAGTGCCATGCCAAGTTATCAGCGAAGTGAGCATAATTGGTTAGAAGGTTAGCAAACATCCAAATAAAATTCTACAATTTCACTGGATATAGGTCATATTGTTGATCAGATACTTGTTAGAAGGCCACAACAGGCTCCAATTAGCTTTAGAGACCACAACTGTTTGTGGTCAACAAAGTCTGCCAAAATCAACAGACACCAAACACTGATCTGCCCTCAAAGGGCCAAAAAAAGGAAGACCAAAAAAGTGCTCATCCAACAGGTGATGTACATAAATCTGCAAAAAGCTATGTACCTCTCAAAGTCCCTCACAAATATCAAATTAGGAAGATTACAGATCTCACACTATAGTCAAAACTCCATCAGTCTCAAACCAACGTGGTCGCACAATACCAGCGTCTCAGGAGATCTCAGTGTTCCTATGTCAAGATGTTTCAAAAGTGCTTACTTTTAGTTTTCTTTGCCTTAAAAGCTTCATAGTAATCCCATTCAAGGTGTGAGATATCAATGTTATTGCCATCCTTGTTTACATCCAAGCAGGGATGCAGAATCAGGACTCTTTACAATTTTTAAGGCAGTAAAATTCTTTTCAGAACATGAATGAGCTAAGTCCCTGGAACAAGACGAATATCTGGATCTGGACTTGTCTGTAATATTTTCTTCTTCTGTTATTCTTATTTAATCATGCCCACTCTCTTGTATTGGTAAAGAATCCTTTCAGAAATTTCTGGATCCCGATTGAGTCCCCTTCTTCTGGTTAGACCTTTCCTAAATCCATTCTCAAATTTGGAGAAACCCAACGACGAACACCAAACCTTTCCTATGAAACTCTTAAACTGCTTCAAAAAGCAAACCCATTTCTCTCTACCTTTTATTAGAGTTATTCCAGTCGTTCCAGCAGCATCCATTTCACCTGCCTGCGGAAATCTTAAAGCAGCTACCAGGAAAACAAAAGTGCAATCTGCTTCCTGTTTAGGAGCTTTCATTTCCCCCAGGAGGCCTCATGCCCGTTGTCAGACAGAAAAGTGAAAGGGATGCTCGTATGGAGCCAAATCAAAGGAGCAAGGATACATTTTTAGCCAATGTAAAAAAATTAAAAATTAAAAAAAAAATTAAAAACTTGTCTTTAAACAGCAGGAACCTAACTGTACTTGGAGGAATCTGAACCGAGAAGTTTCTAGTTTACAAAAAAGAAAAGCGCTTACATATACTTGCCAAAAAAGGGCAGCATTTGTGCCAAAACAACCTCACAACAGAGGAAAATGCTGCACAGCACACTTACTGCAGAGCTCCAGTTTTACCTCAGCCTGGTAAAAATGGAGCCCTGCAGTGAGCCAGTAGCTGATCTTATTCTTCAGCTGTGCGCTTGTTTCCAGCCCAGCACCTGCTTCTACTTGTGTACAGTCATTTCATGCAGCAATACTGAAATACATCCGTCTGTGGCACACAGGTAAAAGTGAATCCCTGCAGTGTGGGAGCCATCGATCTTCTTGAATTTCTATTTGACCTCATGTGTAAAACACAGCAGCTGTCCCGCTGCCAATTAGTAGCCCAGGTTTGTGGGGACACAGTCTGGTGGTTTACTCTGACCTAGATTCAATTTTGAGACTTTGCTCAGGAACTGCGTCATTAAAACAGCCGGGAAGGTGCAGTGAGGATGCCAGCACCTTCTGCCGCAGCTTCAGATGACTCGATTATAGAAATGGAATATTTTTAAATGCAATCCTTTTGATACAGAAATTATTCAATGGAAAAAAAATTTCAAGCACAGGTCTTAAAATGCTGTGCTCAAAATCACAGTACCCCACTTCAGTGTGTCATTCTGGGATTAACATTATTAAACAGAAACTATTAAAATGTTCCTCTGTGAATATGATATAGCATCTGCACTAGAAAATACTGGAAAACTATATGAGTCAGCAATGGAAATGGGTTCTATCATAGCCTGTTTTTGCAGTATTTGCAGCAATAGAGTCATCTATATTCAACACTTCAGTACAGACAATATTTAAAAGTCTGTCTTTTCTATGTTTTTGTTCCTCTACATGTGTACAGCACACATGCTGTGGAAGACTTAAGCACTTCTTCTGAGGAATGTCAGCTTAAGGACTTAAACTATGTATTTGCAGTTGATATAACATCACCTGCACTGGGTAAAATCCTATTAAGGACGCTAGCGGTTATTCTTTCTTATTTTATCTGGAAGACCTTCAGCCAGCTATCAAACAAGCAAACCGCACATTAGTGGAGATGTGAGCCCCATCTGCGCGCATGTTTACAGGCTGGACTATAGAAACATATCTAATCACCGAAACAGGATCACTGTGAAGTAACACACAGCAGGCGCTTACCTGTGAGCAGCAGCTGTGTCCATATTAGACACACGGACAGAAACATGGTGAATGCTCCTGTGCAGCTCACTCTGAAAGAAAGAATCAGCTCCTCGGATTTCCTCCTGCAGCTTGTCTCGGTGCTGTAATCAGCCCGCGGCTCTTTCCTTCATTAAGCAGCCGCTGCCAGAGCTCAGCAGACCCGCTCCGGCACCGAACCCCGCGTCGCTCCTTCTCCGCCCTGCCGTGCCCTAAAGCGGCCTGGCCGAAAAAGGAAGAGTCGCTCTACAACCGCGGTAGATGCGAGCAAAAGCAGAGGACTTTCTCCCTCTGACATCAAAGGAAGAATAGTGTTTGTGTCCAGATCAGCTTCAGGTGGAAGATGAAGGCTGGCGAGGATGAAGAGAGAGACGAAGGGGAGGAGAGAAGGCGTGGAGAGGGGGAGAGGAGACGAGGATTCGTCCTTAAGAATATCAGCGCTCAAATTAATCTCAATACTATTAGAATGATTTCAGTCATCTTCGCCATTATTTTGTTTACCGATTAATAGAATTACATTTATAAAACCTATGTTAGCAATAATGGAACAAATCGTTTACCCAGAACAAACTAAATCGTTTTACTTTAAATGACTGCAATAAAATTGTCATTTTTCAGTCACTGGCCTGATCCCAGAATGTATTTATCATATCATATTATATCATATCATATAATCCACCATCTGGCGAACATTTCTGTGTGGAGTCTGGCTGGGTCCTCTCCGGGTACTCGGGTTTCCTCCAACAGTCCAAACACGCGCTTGTTAGGTTCACTGGTGATTTTAATTGGCTGTAGGTGTTGTAGATGTGAGTGTGAATGGTTGGTCTGTGTCCCCCTGCTACAGGCCGATGACCTGTGCAGAGTGTATCCCGCTTTTTGCCCTATGGCAGTTTCCCCACAACCCTAAATTGGATAAGGAGAAGAAAATGGATAATATAATATAATATAATATAATATTGTTAGCGCCATTTATAGTTATTGCATGTTTTATTTTGAAAAGCCTGAAAAGGATATGGTGCTTTTGTTGTGAAAAGTTTGTGAGAAATAAACAAGCGAATGGCGGAGCGACACGATGGTTTTACCGTCGTTGTTGCACAAACCGAAGCGTAAAACAGCCTCTTGTCCATCCAGACTCTTATTTTAGATATAAGAGAAATAGAGAACTCCAAGAAGAAACAAGATAGCCGCTACATTAAGTAAAACCATCAAGCTCCCGAGCGAGACGACTGCATCGCTATGAGATCGTACAAAGTTTGGTACAGCAACTCAGTTAAGTGTACAGAGCTGTATGCATGAAGAATCTAAGAGGAGAAGAAATAAGCTTCCATGGATAAAGTTTTGGACTATGATATGCTGCCAAGCTACAAGTCGTGCTAAAATTGAACAATTGCGATATTCAACTTCTTACAAATAAGTCAGTGACAGTGTTTTTGGTCTTAAGAAGATGATATTCACTACGAAAGCCTCAGCTTTGTGTCATAGACCATTTGTTTCATGAACACTTGTTGAATAAGAAGTTGTGTAAAAGGAGCAGAGATGACAGATAAAGAGCCGCAAGGTTCCAGGCCCAGGGCACAGAGCTGCAGTAGCGGGACTGGCCACAAGAGGGCACAAAAGTACACCGAAAGAGGTTTGGAAGAACAGCTCGGCAGGCACATAAACGCAAGAAGGTCCAAGCTGTCACAATTAACTGCAAAAATGAATAAAATTAGCGGACTGATGAAAGAGAATGAAAGCCTTGACATTGTTGATGAACATTTAAGTAACTTTTCAAAGCTACATGAAGAATTCTTACGGGCAAATGATGATGTACTGTCGCTGTTGCCAGAAGATGAAAGGAATGTGGACCAGATGCTCTGGTTCAATCCAAAAAAGGAGCAGTTCAGTGCGTTTATGACTGAAGTTGAGAAATGGATCATGGTAACAAGACATCAGCATCAAGATGACGTGAGCCCAGATGACAGCGTGTCAGTGACTGCTAGACCATCTGCAAAGAAATCAGGTACCAGTGTTGGAAGAAGCTCAGTCAGTAGCCGCTCATCGAGGTCGTCCAGAGCTTCTTCGGTATCATCTGTACGGCAGAAAGAGGAAGCAGAGCGCGCTGCTCTGCTCGCACGAGCCGCTTCCTTGAAACAGAGACAAGCCTTGGACATTGAAGAATGTAAGTTAAAGGCAAGAAGAGAACAGCTTGAGATTGAGACAGCTATTGCTGCTTCGACAGCCAAAATAAAAGTGTTAGAGGACTGTGAATATGACAGCTCTAAAAATGATGTGGAACAGTGTGAATCAGCTGTTAAACAGTTCAGCTTCCAAGAGCCAAAGGTACGCAGTGAACATGATGGGCAGTCAAAGGTAAATGGTGACAGTGTAAAACAAGAAGATGACTTGCACCAAACTGATGCCAGTATTATTCCAATGAATCTATGTGAAGTCATGTTGAAACAAAATGATATCACTGAGATGTTAGTCAAACAACATAGACTGTCACATTTGCCTCAAAGAGACATTCCCATCTTTAGTGGTGATCCACTTGAGTTCATACCATTTATAAGAGCCTTTGACCATACAATTCATGACAAAACTGACAGTGACAGTGACTTATTATATTACCTTGAACAGTTCACCAGAGGTGAACCCAGAGATTTGGTAAGGAGTTGTCAGCACATGAGTCCTCAACAAGGCTACAGTGAGGCAAGGAAGTTGCTGTTTTGTCATTATGGTAATGAACTGAGAATTGCAACTGCCTACATGAACAGAGCATTTGATTGGCCACAAATCAAAACAGATGATGCAAAGGCTCTTCATAGCTATTCACTGTTTCTCACTGGTTGTAGCAATGCAATGCAAGACATCAGTCAACTCCAAGAAATGGAGATCCCCACGAACCTCTGAGTTATTGTCTCTAAACTGCCATACAAAATGAGAGAAATGTGGAGAGTCTCTGCTTTTGACATTCAAGAAACAAGTAGAAGGAGAGCAAAGTTCTCAGATCTGGTCAGATTCATAAACAGACAAGCAAAAATAGCTGCAGATCCTTTGTTTGGTGACATTAAAGATGCTGAAGATAAAGCAAAGTCATCTGCAAATGTGAGAATGAACAGATCATCCAGGCAAAGGGGAAGCACATTTGCTACAAGTGTAACACAAGCTGCAAATGAAAGGCCACCTGAAATTAATAAAAGTGCTTCTTGTCACACTAGCAGTGCCTCCCAGAAACCATGCATATACTGTGAAAAACTGCATACACTGGCAGAATGTCAAAAGGTCAGAAACCAGCCTTACAAAGAAAGACTAGAGTTCCTCAAAGCAAAGGGTCTGTGCTTTGCATGTCTGACAAAAGGTCATCTGAGTAAGGACTGTAAGAAAAGATCATTGTGTGAGTACTGCTCTAAGAGACATCCAAGTATGCTTCATCGGACAAGGGAGGAGGACAGTAAGGCAAATGATTGCATGCAGAGAAACGTCTCTGACATTCCCACGACAAGTGATGAAACACACATTTCAGGCAGACTTTGTGGAGCCACAGGGGCCGGAAAAGACATTCATGTGTTATCGATCGTCCCTGTGTGGGTTAAGTTAAAGAAAGGCAATAAGTTAATTGAGACTTATGCATTCATGGACAATGGGAGCCAAGCCACATTCTGTTCAGAAAAGCTGATGAGACAACTCGGTGTAGAAGGTAAGAAGACAAAATTCATGCTTCGCACAATGGGACAGGAAAAGATGGTGACAAGTTACCACCTGTCAGGATTAGAAGTGTGTGGTTTAAATGAGAACACCTATATAGACCTTCCTGACATTTACACTCATGCAGACATTCCAGTGTCTAGGGAGAATATCCCTACTCAGGATGACTTACAAAGGTGGCCACATCTTCGGCAAATCAGGTTCCCACATTCAGATGCAGACATTGGACTTTTGATAGGATGTGATGTGCACAAGGCTATGGAACCATGGGAGATTATTCATAGTAAAGATAACGGTCCATATGCTGTTCGAACAGTCCTGGGTTGGGTTATCAATGGCCCTCTCAAGAGAGATTCTTGCTCTACTCCTTCTGACAGAGAGCTGAGTGTTTCAGTAAATCGCATCTCTGTCACTAATGTTGAGAATCTTTTGATGCAACAGCTCAACTATGATTTTCCAGAGAAAGCCTCTGAGGAAAAACAGGAAATGTCACGAGAAGACATCATGTTTATGGATTCTGTCAATGGCACAGTTGAAAGGATTAATGGTCATTATAGTATAGGTCTTCCTTTAAGAAACAAAGCTGTCAAAATGCCAAACAACCGCAGTGCAGTAATGCAGAGGGCAGAGAATATGAAAAGAAAATTAATCAGAAACACAGAATTTCACAAGGAGTATCAGAGCTTCATGTCTGACTTGCTGACTAAAGGCTATGCAGCTCAGGTACCAAACACAAAGACTACCCCTGAAATTGAGAGAGTTTGGTACATACCACACCATGGGGTGTACCACCCCCAGAAAAGAAAACTCTGTGTGGTTTTTGACTGTGCAGCATCCTTTCAAGGAAAATCACTGAATGAAGAACTCTTGCAAGGGCCAGACCTAACGAACACACTGATTGGAGTACTAACAAGGTTTAGGTGGGATCACATTGCCTTGATGTCAGACATAGAAGCTATGTATCACCAGGTGCGAGTACCTCCAGAGGACAGTGATCTTTTGCGTTTTCTCTGGTGGCCAAATGGAAACTTGAATGAACCTCTGCAAGAATACAAAATGATGGTGCACTTGTTTGGGGCAACATCCTCCCCAAGTTGTGCAAACTATGCACTAAAAAAGGCAGCAGAAGATGCTAAAGAAAAAATGCCACTAGCAGCAGTTAACGCTGTTCTGAACAACTTTTATGTAGATGATTGTCTTCTGTCAGTTTCAGATGAAACAGAGGCATGTACTATGGTCAGGGACCTGACAGCATTGTGTGAGAGTGGAGGATTTCACTTAACAAAGTGGATGAGCAACAGCAGAGTTGTCCTTGCTTCCATTCCTTAAAAGGAAAGAGCAAAAGAGATTAAAGATTTGGATTTGAGACATGATGCACTACCAGATGAAAGAGTCCTAGGAGTGAACTGGTGCACAGAGACAGATGTATTCAAGATCAGGATAACTGAAAAACCTGTGCCAACGACTAGGCGAGGCATCCTCTCATTTGTAAGTGCAATATATGACCCACTGGGCTTTTTGTCTCCTGTCATTCTGCCAGCAAAAATCATCCTGCGAGAGCTATGTGGCAGGAAGATCTCATGGGATGAGGAAATCCCAGCTGAACTGGCTCAAAGGTCACAAGTTTGGCATTCAGAGCTTTCAAAGCTTCATGGCTTTACCGTTAACAGGTGTTTGAAACCTGCTGGATTTGGAGTGGTCATATCTACACAATTGCACCACTTCGCTGATGCTAGTGAGAGAGGTTATGGAGTCGTTACTTACCTCCGTATCACAAACCAAAAAAGAGAAACTCACTGCTCATTCATTATTGGCAAGTCCAGAGTGTCTCCTCTGAAGCAGATAACAATTCCACGTCTCGAGCTGACAGCAGCTGCAGTTGCTGTAAAAATGGACAAGCTCATGAGAAAGGAGCTGCAAATGCCACAAGAAGAATCTGTGTTTTGGTCTGACAGTACCACTGTTTTAAAGTACATCTCCAGTGAGAACATCAGATTTAAGACATTTGTAGCAAATCGAGTGTCACTTATTAGAGACAACACAAAACCAAGTCAGTGGATGTATGTGAACTCTGAATTAAACCCTGCTGACCACGCTTCAAGAGGGATGAACACAGACACATTCATGAAGTGTTCAAACTGGATTGCTGGGCCAGAGTTTTTGACAAAAGATAGGAAAAACTGGCCAATTTCACCGGACATAAAAGAAACACTAAAAAATGACGTTGAAGTCAAAGAGGTGATGAGTGTGGATGTTACAAAATTACATGAAAATCCACTAAACAAACTGTTCTCTCACTATTCAGACTGGTACCGTCTAAAAAAGGCAGTTTCCTGGATACTTATGTTCAAGCAGCTGCTTCGCAGGTTAAGTGCACATCGGAAGCTTCTCATGTCACAAGCAAGCGACTGTGAAAGCAGCAAAAGGAAAGCTGAAAAGGTTGCAGGTCAAATGCAGCAGTTCAAAACATGTATTAAGGGATCTTCACTTACCACTGCAGATGTTGCAAAGGGAGAAACTGAGATTGTTAAGTTTTGTCAAAATCAAAGCTTCGCAGAAGAAATTGCAAGTCTTCAGAAAGGTGACAAGCTTAAAAGGAGCAGTCACATTGCAAAGCTGGATCCTTTTGTCCAGGATGGAGTTTTAAGGGTTGGCGGTAGGTTGCATGAGTCCGCACTACCAGCCGATGTTAAGCATCCAGTGATTCTCCCTAAAGGTCATCATGTTTCTACTTTGATTCTGAGACACATTCACCAAGAAACAGGTCATGGAGGAAGGAATTACACATTATCCAGGCTGAGAGAAAGATTCTGGATTCCACAGGTAGATTCAGCAATAAGAAAGATCCTGTCAAAGTGTGTAACATGTAGAAGGATATCTGCGAAACCTGGTGAACAAAGAATGGCAAACTTGCCACAAGATCGCCTGATTCCTGACAAACCTCCATTCACAAATGTGGCATAGACTATTTTGGACCTTTTGAGGTCAAGCATGGGCGCAG
Source organism: Pelmatolapia mariae (assembly GCF_036321145.2). NCBI lineage: Eukaryota > Metazoa > Chordata > Actinopteri > Cichliformes > Cichlidae > Pelmatolapia > Pelmatolapia mariae. The sequence goes on along the minus strand of NC_086242.1, from coordinate 22,037,217 downwards.
CAGAGTTAAGCGATATGGTGTATTGTTTACATGCCTTGCTGTTAGAGCAATACACATGGAAGTTGCCCACTCACTTGATACTGATTCCTGCATAAATGCATTCAGGAGGTTTATTGCAAGACGAGGTCAAGTGTCTGTCATGAGATCAGACAATGGCACTAACCTTGTGGGTGCAGAAAAGGAAATGCGTGAAGCAATCAAGGGATGGAATCATTCAAAAATCTCAGAAATGCTCATGCAAAAAGGCATCACCTGGATATTTAACCCCCCAGCAGGGTCACATTTTGGAGGAATCTGGGAGAGGCAAATTCGCTCAGTTAGGAGAATTCTTAACCAGATCCTAAAACAGCAACCTCTGGATGATGAATGCTTGCAGACATTGCTATGTGAAGTTGAAGCAATTGTCAACGGCAGGCCAATAACAAGAGCGTCTAATGACCCCAATGATTTAGACGCACTTACACCCAACCATCTACTTCTTCTTAAAGGGCAGCCAGTACTGCCACCGGGATTGTTTCAAAGAGAGGACTTGTATGCAAAAAAAAGGTGGAGACAAGTGCAGTACCTGTCAGACATCTTTTGGAAGCGTTGGACTAAAGAGTATTTGCCGCTTCTACAAGAAAGACAGAAGTGGTTAGTGACTAGGAGAAATCTGAGACCAGGAGATGTTGTTCTCATAGTTGATGACAGTGCACCAAGAAGTTCCTGGTTAATGGGAAAGGTTGAGAGTACAGTTCCAGACTCACATGGACTTGTCAGACGTGTGTTTGTCAAAACCAAAACTAGCGTTTTGGAGAGGCCCATCGACAAGTTATGTTTATTGCTTGAAATGGAGGCAACAGTTTGAATCTTAGCCTCAAGTGTAACAGATTTATGTTCAACACATATGATGTGTGTTGCATATAATGTTTGGTTAAGCCATTTATATTCCGAGTGTTGATATTAAATGACGCATTATTGTGTTAATATGTAATTGTTATGCCTTAGCAGTAACAATTAGGGGCCGGAATGTTAGCGCCATTTATAGTTATTACATGTTTTATTTTGAAAAGCCTGAAAAGGATATGGTGCTTTTGTTGTGAAAAGTTTGTGAGAAATAAACAAGCGAATGGCGGAGCGACACGATGGTTTTACCGTCGTTGTTGCACAAACCGACGCGTAAAACAGCCTCTTGTCCATCCAGACTCTTATTTTAGATATAAGAGAAATAGAGAACTCCAAGAAGAAACAAGATAGCCGCTACAATATAATATAATATAATATAATATAATATAATATAATATAATATAGGTGACTATAAGAGACTACAAGGTAACTCTAGCTCTGGCTGTCTGGACTTTGCTTCATCACCAGGAGTGTAAAGTATGAAATAATAATACAAATAATACCTTCAGTTTGGAGATGCTGCTGTGGAACACCAACTTGAAGTTGCTCTGTGGCTCCGGCTCAATCCAGATCAGTCAAACGTGGGATACTTAGAGGAGACAACAACTGACAGTTGTAGCCGAGTCAATGCTAATCACCTGATTGTCAGCTCTTGGAGTGCCAGAAGCTTAAAACAAGATGTTTGGCAGAGATTTGTCAAGTTATTCATGGGCACGGCCCACATACTCATCTCCGCTGCTCATCCCAGAAATGTGTTTTCCTTACAAATAAGGCTCCATTTAAGGGGAAATAAACAGAATAAATAAATGGATAAAAAAGGGTATTGCCAAAAAGCATTGTTACAATAATAAAATAATTTAGCAAAACATAAATTTTCTTACTTATTTTAATATATACAATTATTACTTTTTGACCAACTATGTACACAAGTACAAGGAATTGGGCTCTAATTATTTCTTTGCTCTCAGAACACAGTCAACAACAGACAATACCAGCATGTGCAAAGACAATGGAATAACAGAGTCTTTCCAAAAAATTAGAATATCATGGAAAAGTATATTTATTTCCATAATTCCATTCAAAAAACTTTCATAGATTATAGATTCAGGGCCCACAACTTAAATGATTTTAAGGACTTAGTTGTTTATTTGTACATAATTTGGGCTTCCAGCTCATAAAACCCACAAAAATAGGAATTCAAAAAATTTTACAGGGCATGAATGTTTTAATCTGAGTGTCACACACAACTCATCTGCTACACTTAAAGAACCTGCACAGGTTTTCCCAGGTGTCATTAAATTGCTTCACTTTGATTCAATTGTCTCAGTTAGGTTCAATATGGGGAAGACTGCAGACTTGACAACTGGCCAGAAAAGCATCATTGATACCCTCCATAGGATGGGTGAGCCACAAAAGTTCATAGCTAAGGAGGCTGGCTGTTCACAGAGTGTTGTCTCCAAGCATATCAATGGAAAGTCTAGTGGAAAGGCAAAATGTGGCAGGAGAAGATGCACCAGCAGAAGAGATGACCGTGGCCTTCAGCGGATTATCAAACAGAGAAGATTCAAGAATCTGCCAGAGATCCAGAAAGAGTGGAATGAGGCAGGAGTCACAGCTTCAAAAACCATCACATTATGGGGTGCAATGTCTGGTGCAGGTGTTGATGAATTCTGCTTTCTTAAATCCACCACAACAGTCTACCAGAATCTTTTAGAGGACTTCATCATTCCCTCTGCTGAGGATCTGTATGGAGATGCAGATTTCATCTTTTAGCAGGAACTGGCCCCTGCCCATACCGCCAGAAGCACCAAAACCTGGTTTGATGGCCATGCTATCACAGTGCTTGACTGGCCAGCCAACTCGCCGGACCTAAGCCCCATTGAGAATCTATGGGGTATTATCTATCTATTTATTTATCTAATTTTTTGAATTCCTGTTTTTGTGGGTTTTATGAGCTGGAAGCCCAAATTATGTACAAATAAACAACTAAGTACTTGAAATCGCTTAAGTTGTGGGCCCTGAGTCTATAATCTATGAAAGTTTAACGTTTTGAATGAAATTATGGAAATAAATATACTTTTCCATAATATTCAAATTTTTTGGAAAGGCTCTGTATATATGCAAGGATTGACTATACGTATAGATATATATAGATATAAATATGTGTGTGTGATGAACCCTTGCTCAACAGCTCATTTGCAAGTATTGACATCTTGTGGTCATTTAATGTACAGCAGCCCTGCTGTGATAATACAGTCCTGATCAAAAGTTTAAGACCACATGAAAAATGGCAGAATGGTTGGATCTTAACAAGGTTCCAAGAGGTTCTGGAGGGAACCAGGCACGGCTCCTCACCTGGACAATACATACCTAGAGTGAAGCATGGTGGTGGCAGCATCATGCTGTGGGGATGTTTTGGGGCAGCAGGAACCGGGAAACTAATCAGCGTCGAGGGAAAGCTGAAGCACTGATGTACAAAGGCATTCCTGATAACCTGCTCCAGATCACTCTGGGACCTCAGACTAAGAAGATTAATCTTTTAACAGAATAACGACACTTAGCACACTGCCAAGATGACAAAGGAGTGGCGTCAGGACCACTCTGAATGTGGATGTGCACCAACACACCCCATCCAATCAATGTTCTGCAAAGATCGCTGGGAGAAACTGACCAAAAATAGGTTTGCCAAGCTTGTTACCATCATGCTCAAAAAGACTCCTTTTTTTCCTGTAGGCAGAAAATGCTCAGACATTTTACACATCTCAGCTGCAATAATGTTCCAAAAACACGAGAACAGTTTATGTCTTACAGACAGACCTGTCTGTAAGAGGTTATTAATGACATTCGGTAATCCTGTTTTCTCAAAAGGATTTTTACCTGTGTAGGTTGTTTGTAAAATTAGTGAAACACCCGAAGCTTCACATAGTCAATATCTGCAACTTCAAAGTGAAAGAGCTATGTGTATTTACGCACTTGGCACAGTAGCTGTAAATATTCATCTCTACCAATTATTCCTGACAGAGGATCAAACAGTTATGGCTCTCAGGATTGTTCACATTGATGTGTTTAACAAAGTCACAAATATTTATAATGTCACCTTTTTTTTTTTTTCAAATTCAGATTCAGGGTTTGCAGTAGTGACTGTTGTGTCATTTTTGCTAACGTTTCCCAAAAGAAAATCATTAAATCATCATTACTATTCAAAATGAAACATTTTTATTAGCATTATATTGTTAATACCTATTGTCACAGCACCAGAATTTACAAGTAAAACTGATGATGTTACAAACATTAATATAACATTAAGATGAACAAATATAATGGGCACATCTGATTATGTGTTAGTAAACTGTGAGTAAAGAGGCAACAGGTAACCATGACAATATTATAACTATTTATTTCCTGTTATAAAACAGTTGACGTCGTATAAATTTTTAAATATGAAAAAAGCAAGCTTTCATACTGTCCTTTTCTTCTGCTGTGAATCTTATCGTTTCACTGTTCAACTTGCTGGTAGAGCTGTCGTCATATTTATAGAGACTATAGATAAAAACTAATTGGAAAAATAATAATAATTTTTTTGGATATTTGTCAATTTAAATGTTTCAGATTGTTAAACAAATTTAAATATTAGACAGTGGGGTTGGGTTAATTAGAAACACTAAATTGTGAATGCAGGGGTGAATGTGAGTGCAAATGGTTGTCTCTGTTCATGAGTTAGCCCTGCAACAGACTGGCGACCTGTCCAGGGTGCACCCTGCCTCTCGCCCTAAGGCAGCTTGGATAGGCTCCAGCGCCCCCGCGACCCTGAAAAGGATAAGTGGAAGCGAATGGATGGATGGAGATAACACAAGTAAACACAAAATGCAGTTTCTAAATGAAGGTGTTTATTATTAAGGGGGGAAAAATTTCAAACCTACACGGCCCCATGTGAAAAAGCGATGGCAAACACTTTTTCACACCACTGTACAAGCTCTGAAGTATAAACTGAATATTCACCGCAGTTCCCCATCATTCCACAGGGTGAAGCTGCAGCTCAAAACACTACAACCATAACCACAGCCTACACTAGTTCAAAGCACACTGATTCTCAGTGTTGTGTCATAAACAAAAATATTCTGCAGAGACTTTTTTAAAGAATATTTAAATGAATAAAATAGATGAAATAAAATGCAGGTGAATATGGAGCAGAGGGGGTGGAGTCAGTGTGTGTCTGCAGAGAGTGTGTAGAAGGACAGAGCAGCAGCAGAGCAGTCCAGACATACTGCTGAGGGAGACATAGGAATGATGGTGGACTCTGCTGTGTCTGACAGCAGAGCTATTCCCACAGCAGCTCACTCTGCAGCACTAACAGTCATTTGCACTGCTTCTCATTCCTCTGTCAGTCACTGCTGGATTAAACTCTGCTTTTCACTCCACCTCCCAGTAACACTGACCAGTTGCAGCATCTCCCCAAACAGAAGCTGCTGCTGTCCTTTCTTAGCCCTGGTAACTTCACTTCCAGCTGTAGAACGAAGAATAAAAGAACAGAGATGATAAATGAGTGTTTACAGAGGCTCTCTTCAGCAGCTGTCAGTCAGTGTTGCAGGAAATCCAGCAAAAAGAGCAGCAGGGACTTGGTTGTGGTGGAGCAGCTGTGCGCCTTCCTCTCAGTTTTGGACTGAATATGCAGAAATAGAAACACTGTTGTACAAACTGCTGAGAGTCCTGAGTACTTCATTACTGTACCAACACTTTAGTGATGGCTCTCTGTGTTTTCATGAACATCTCATCTATTTCTGAATCACTATTTAATAAACAGAGACTGTTCCTGAAGATATCTGGATGAAACCCCTAAGAGAAGGACAAATATATATAAATATATAAAATATATATAATTTTTTTTATATATATATATAAAATATATAAAAAATGTTTATATATATAAAATATATTAAAAAAATCGTATCAGAGCTTCCGTTCTGCATGCTAATAAATGTATGTATAACACCCAGTTAATTTCTCTGCTTCAGTCAAATTGATCTCAGACCTGTGACAAAGATGAAGCTAATCTGTTGTTTAGTGTTAAAATGAATACAAAAATATGTGAGATCAGATTGGAGAGTTTGATTCAAATTGTATGGCTGTCAGTTAGAATCCAGCTTTATTTCTTGTAGACATGAACAACACTAATTATCTTCACAGAACTTAAACACCTGATCACAAAAAGATTTATGGATCATCTGACTGGTCGAATGTCGTCTGTCTCCTCTTACATCTTCAATGAATAAAGCAGGCACTGAAAAGACTGCAGTTTTACAGAAAACCCAGCAGTTTTGCTTTCATACTAACTTTTTTTAGCACAATACTCCTGAAGCAAAGATGGAGTACACTCTCTACTGACCTCATACACTCCAGTCTGCAGTGTGGACTCTTGACTAGATCAGAGAGCAGCTCCACATCTGAATCCTTCAGTTTATTATTACTCAGGTGTAGGTGTTTAAGATAAGAGGGGTTGGATTTCAGAGCTGAACCAAGAAGAGCAGAGCTGATCCCAGACAAACTGCACCACCTTAATCTGAATAAAGAATAAAACATGCATATAAAATTATTAATAATCAAATCAGTTTTTCCAGTGATAAATGAGTGGATTAATGTCCCAATGAGCTCTATGTCTCAGTGAGGTCTACTTTCTAAATTGAGTAGAGTGTTTTCATAGATCGATATCATGTCACTGGAGCAGCAGGTTCGGGTGTGGTGTGAGGGGAGACTGATCTTCACAACCGGTGAACATTATCATAATTATTACATAATTATTATTATAGCATCATTACTAGCATAATCATGTCCTCCCTATTTCAGTAGCGGGCGGGGCTGGAGAAGGGAGCTTCATCTGATTGGAGCATCTGGTGCGAGAGGAGCTGGCAGCAGAGATCATTCTCTGGTGAGCCTGGTTAAGGGGAGAGAGTGGTTGGGGCCACAGGTGCCAAATTCTACCATTGTCACCTCTCTCCTTTGTGATAACAATCTTACACAGGCCCAGACAGCAGATGTTGCTGTGTTGCAACAGTGGCTTGCAGATGTGTTCTCCCCACTGCCGGCACTGCCAGGCCATAAGAATCTAATAGAGCACCATTTTGAAACTTGGCCCTACAGCTTCCCTGAGCAAAAGTGACAGACTGTACAAAAGGAATTAGCTGAAATGATAAAGCTGGGAGTAATAGAAGAGTCACACAGCCCTTGGTGGAGCCCCATAGTTCTTGAAGTAAAGAAAGATGGGTCTATATGGTTCCGTGTTGACTACTGCGAGGTGTTATGGTTTGATGCTTATCCCATGCCACGGGTCAATGAGCTCCTGGACGGGTTGGGCACTGCTTGTTTTTTTACAATGCTGGATTTAACCCAGGGCTACCGACAGATTCCCAGATGAACTGACCTGAGATGTTCCAGTCTGCAGTCTGGACTTTCCAGAAAACCACAAAGTTGCTTCACTCCAGAATCCTTCAGGTTGTTATCACTCAGCTCCAGATATTTAAGATGAGCGGGATTAGACTTCAAAACAGAGACCAGTGAAGAACAGCTGATCTCTGACAAACCGCAGCTCCTCAATCTTGAAAAAAGAATATAACATCGACAAAATGATGGATAATCTATCAGATGTTTTCTGGTTTTCATGTGGATTTCAGAGGATATTTTGTAAACAATAATTTACTTGATGAACTACTCACACTCATTTTGTGATAACAGACTAAATTTAGGAAATCTGGGCAAAATATTAAAAGCAAGAAAGAAAATTCAAAACTTTCTGAAGATACACTCGCAATACATTTGGTACATTTGGTACACCTTGCTAGTATCTTGCTGATATATGCAAAAAACAATAAGAATTCAGGAATACTTTTTCACTAGATTGTACACACTTAAATGCACTGAGTTGCTGCCATGTGATTACATAATTTAAAATCTGCTTTAATTAGCAGTTTAACAGGTGTACCTAATGAAAAGGCTGGTGAGTGTAAAATCATGGTGCTAAAAGACAGTAAATGAACTGACCTCAGAGTTTCCAGTCTACAAAGTGGATTCTCCAAAAAACCACAGAGCTGCTTCACTCCTGCGTCCTGCAGATTATTGTTATTTAGGGTCAAATGTTTCAGATAGGAGGGGTTGGACGTCAGTGCTGAGCCCAGAGAAGCACAGCTGATCTCTGATAAACGGCATTCCTCCAACCTTTATAAAAACAGAAGAAAGGATCAAAGTTTGTGAACAACATACTTCATTCAGTGTTTCATAATCAATTCAAAGCTGGGCTGAAGAAGATTTGGAATATAGAAGCTTAGAATAGCTAATTGAGGAATAATGGAGTCTTAAAAGTCAAGAATCTTTATATATATACACATATATCAAACAGAAGATCATATTTCTGATCAAATTATCTAATAGATGACTTTTTGTTATAATTTGTCATTATAAATATTATGATAGTAGCTCAGTATTGATATACTGGGTGTACCAGTATAATGCTCATATCTGTTGTTCAGTGTTTCCATCACTTTATAATCTCAACAAACAACCAAAACATGATGTCTGACCTCAGAGTGTCGAGTCTACAGTGTGGGCTCCTCACAAGGTCAGACAGTTGTTCTGCTCCTGAATCCATCAAGCTGTTGATACTCAGGTCGAGATTTTTCACATGGGTGCAGTTAGACTTCAGAGCTGAGACAAGTGTAGCACACCTGGTCTCTGACAGTTTGCAGCCATACAATCTACACAAAGAATAAAACATGTGAATAAAACCATTGATAATACAATCAGATGTGTTTTTAAATGTGGATGTTCACAGTCTGTCCTGATCACTGACCATTTCTGAAAAAAAAAAAATGATGTGATTTTGCCCTTCTGATACAAAGTTAAACAATTCTCAGAACATTGTGAGAAAAAATAAGGAAGATGACACCTGGAGGAAAAACAAGCAGCTTATCTAGCTTACCTATTTTAACCTGGAAGTTAAACCAAATAATACCATATCATGAACAATCGCCTATTTTGTTACCTAACAAGTACCAGTGATGTGGGTAAGCAACAAAGAATTCCCACATCACTACCAAATTAATAAACAAAGAAGAAAATAAAAATTGGTTGAAAAGGACTCAAATAGTTCAGACAGTGTAAAACATTCCACAGAAAAAAAAAATCAACAAATTGCCACAAACACACAGTCTACACGCCGAAGAACAAAAGTAATATGGCCCTCAATGGTCTCTCAGATTAGTTTAAGAACCGAACATTGTGAATTATCCTCCATGCCACGGACCTGGGTCTGTGACCCAGTATTTTGAGTTTGTACTATTATTGATCTTACATTTCATCATAGTTTTTGACTGCTAGTGTTTTGGTTTCTGTTTTGAATTTCTAGCTCTCTAGTTCTTCTTTGTTTTGTGATTTCTAGCTCTTAGATTTTGGTTCCTGTGCCCTTCATAGGATAGGTTTAGTTTTGTTATTTTCATTTTCTTGCTCCCCAGTCAGTCGTGTCTCATGTTGCAGTTTGCTACTCCTGTCTCTGTGCTTCATGTTTCCTCTGTTCCCAGGTCTGTCACATTTCCACGTCTTGGTGTCTAGTCTGCGTCTTTGTGAACTGTCTCAGGTTTCCTGTTTTACTGGTAGTCCATGTCCTATGTTAATGTTTTCAGTTTTGCTTTCACTTGGTCTTGTCATGTTTGATTACTCCCAGCTGTGCTCTCCTCCTGTGTCTCATTCCCTCATTATCCCTCTGTGTATTTAAGCCCTGTGTGTTCCTTGCTGTCTTGTTTTGTACCCTTACTATGCTGTATGTTTCTGAGATTTGTTTTCAAAGTCAATTCCTAGTTTTCAGTTTATGGTTTATTTTCTAGTGTTTGAGTGTCTAGTTTTGCTTTGTATTTGAATGAGAAGTTTTCCAACATTAAAGCTGCTGTATTGAGTTTACTCCTCTCTTTATGAGTCCTGCATTTGGGTCCAACATCCTGCCTGCCACACATCAAAACATGACACTCCACCATCACAATTTGTTGTGTGGGGTCTAAAGGACCATATATGAACAATACACGAGACCTAAAAATCAACACCTAAACCAAAACACAACTGCAGAAAGGAAGTTAAGCTAAAACAACCATAAAGTGAAAGCAGGGATCAAAATAATATCACCTGAGATAAAAGAAATTATTAAAGAAATCAGAACAGGAATTCAAAATTCAGCTAACACAAAAATCCAAAAGTCAAACACTAGAGTAAAAGCAGAGCTTTGCTGTCCACAGGATCTGGCATAGTGTTGCGCAATCTGGTGATAGCTTTCGTTCCTCAAGGTCCCTTCCACTCTGAACAAATCTGCTATTTTATTACCTTCAAAGGACCCCAAGACTATTACACCTCAATTATGCTTGACTGATGGGATTAACCATTGTTCATGCATCTTTTTATTCATTCTCCATGTCACAAATGTTCTGACACCTCAAATTTGGACTGATCTGTCTATAATGCCTTCCTCCAGTATCTGTTCTCTTTTGTCCATCCCAGACTTTTCTTTTAATTGGTCAGTCTAAAATATGGCTTTTTCTTGGGAATTCTGCCATTAAGTCTAGCATCCTAAAGTTGTCTTCTCGCACAGTCGTGCCCACTCCCACTCTGTGCATGTTAGGGCTGTTTGTGCCACTCTCGGTAGTTAACAGCATGGTAAGAGACTTACGTTCTAAGCATAACAATAGACTTATGGGTCTCTAAAGAAAGTTATTTTTTTATACTGACTATTTTAGGCCTGTAGAAAAAAAAAAAAAAACTACTGTCATGCTTCCTTATTAGTACAATGGTTGTTGAAAGGCCTCTTAAAGAAAGATTGACATTTTTTTTTTAAATCATCTGATTTTTCAGATTGTTTGGAAATGGATACAATTCTTTGTGAAACCCAAAAGAACACAAAACACAGAGCAAATTATATCCTTCACACAGCACTGGTGTCACTTCATAATGGAACATCACACTTTGAACTACTTGTGTGTTTTCAGAAGTTACAGTAAGTAAACTAACCTCAGAGTCTCCAGTCTACAATTTGGACTCTTGAGTGCTCCGAACAGCATATCCACTTGTAAATCCTGCATCTCATTCAGGCTCAGGTCCAGCTCTGTCAGATGGGAGGGACAGGACTTCAGAGCTGCCGCCAAGGTTTTATAGTGAGTCCCTGATAGCCGACATCCAGAAAATCTATGATGACAGATACATTGCAAACCATGTTACTATAAAAAGATATATTATTTTATTATACAAATCTGTGATTCATTATTCTTTTCCTATCTCATCTCGTCTCCTCGCCAATGTCGTAATCAGTTCATTCCCCTACCTCTGGGCCTATAGGATGCCGAAAGGTTATAAGGTTATAAAATGACCTAGCAGCAAAACATAGTTGTGGCAGGGATGTGGTCTCTGGCTTTGCTGCAGTGGAGGGGTGGTATGGTGAGCTCACGGGGCGGTGCAGGGAGGTCGGAGGGGACAGGTGAGAGGGACAGGAACTAATGAGCTCTCCCCTTTTAGTGTCTGGAGTCGGGAAGGAACAGTGTGTGGTGTGGGAGGCAACTGGAAAGCTGGCTTCCCGGTTCAACACAAGGTGCTGAAGCAGTGGAAAACACTGTGGGTCAAAATAAAGGTGCTACGACTGAGAATTGAATGCTGTGCGGGTCCTGATTATTTCACAATAGTCAGTCATTTTGAATAGTTTGTCTTGGGCCATGTATCATAGGCCTTCAAGCTAGCAGCTGGCAGTAATTAACATGCACCACCGCCAGACTGACTGGAGGAATGCCATTGAATTTTAAGTTCATTCACGAGGATAAACATCGGTGTTCACCTGCTGTCTGGGGAAGCTGAGACAGCGACGGTTAGCCTATAATTTATTTATTTATTTTAACTAATAATCCCTAATGGCCTGAGCAGGTGGCGCAGACGTAAACTGCTGGGCTACTAGCTCGTGTGTGAGATGCTGAGGTCGCTGGTTCGAAACCACTCTGTGGCTCAGCAGCTAGTGGGGTTCTGGGCTGCGCTTAAAGAACCAGTGCCCACGTCTTGGGACAGGGATAGCTCAGTAGGTAGAGTGGTCGCCCCATGATCAGAAGGTCGGGGGTTCGAATCCACTAAATGGCTACCCCTGATGGCCTGAGCAGGTACCCCTGAGCAAGGTACCGTCCCTACACATTGCTCCCCGGGCGCCTGCTTAGTGGCTGCCCACTGCTTCACTGAGTGAATGGGTCAAATGCAGAGAAAAACAAGTAATTTCCCCATGGGATCAATAAAGTATACATTATTACTATTAATTAGTAATAAACCGAGAGTGCGAAGGCCCTATTGTATCTGCTCTGTTTCTTATTATTAGGGCCCGAGCACCGAGAGTGCGAAGGCCCTATTGTATCTGCTCCGTTTCTTATTATTATTATTATTATTATTATTATTATTATTATTATTATTATTCAGGCAAAACAAGGGCCTTTTTGAGGGCCTAAACATGCTCAAAAACTCATGAAATTTTGCACACATGCCAGGTCTGGTGAAAAATTTTGTATTTTAATGGTTTTACACATGAGCACTGGGAAATGGCTCTGTAGCGCCACCTATGCCTTGTTAAATGCAGCCCTACGAACACATCGTTTGAGCTACATGTATGAAATTTGGCACACATGTGTATCATGCCAAGACGAGCAAAAAAGTCAGTGGGCCCATTGACGCAAACCCAACAGGAAGTCCGCAATTTAGAGGTGAAGGTGACATTTTGACTCTAATTTTGCCATTTCCATGCCTCGAACTTTTTCGAACTCCTCCTTGGGATTTGGATGTATAAGCTTCATATTTGGTCAGTGTCAACTACACACCTGGGCCATGTTAAATTGCGGAGCTTTTGAGTTTTCGTGATACGGTGAGCACGTGGCGCCATGGCGAATTTCGATGACTTGCCATGAAAATCTTATTGCCTCTCAAACTGTCATACATGGTCCGACCTGGACCAAAGAGCAGATATATGATAAGGCTCCACCCCTGAACATATTTTAACTGCCATATTTGACACCAGGGACAGCGCCACCTAGTGGCAACAGGAAATGTCATGTTTTACACTTTGGTGTACAGTATTGTTATGGGTGACATCTGAAGCCTCAAATTTCTCCAGGAAAGCCTTAAGGAGTTGGTCTTGGGTTACAGTGAAAACTGTGAGTTTTCACGAAAGGGTATGACCCCAGCAGCATGGCGAACATTGATGTCTCGCCATGAAGAAACAAATTAGTGTAACTCAATGAAATCCAATCTGATCCGTACTAGACTTTACAGGCATGATGTCAGACCCGCCCTGAACAGATTGATGTGCGCATTGTCAGGAATACGTAGAGCGCCACCTAGTGGCAACAGGAAATGTCATGTCTTACATTTTGTTGTACTGATTGTCACAGGTTCATCGTGGCCACCTCAAAAGCGGTGAATATCACCATCAGTCCCTCGTGATGCTTCAGTGTGAAAATTGTGACTTTAAACTGAACGGCGCACCCTGGTGGCAACGCAGTTCACCATCAAAGTTGAAGTGGATTTTGAGGGGCTTGGAAAGTTTAAAAAGTCTTGAAATTTGGCGCACACCTCCAATGTGATGAGGGCTATCTTGTTATGTGATCATTTTCACTGAATACCGCAAAATGGCTCCACAGCGCCCCCTACAAAATTTCAAAACAACAGCCCCTGCTCTGTGGTTTATGTATGAGTCTGAAACCTGGTAAGCTTATAGGAGATATCAAGATGTACAAAAAAGTCTCTTGGAGCAATATCCCAAATCCAACAGGAAGTCAGCGATTTTAAAATGAATGTGTAATTTTGGCGACATTTTCCCTTCTTTTCAGGCCCCGTTCTTTGACGAACTCCTCCAAGGGATTTCATCATATTGAACCAATCTCCAGTGTGTGGAATCCAAAGACCTTTGTGATGTTAAATTGCGAAGCTTTTTACGTTCAGGGAAACGGGGTGGTCGTGGCGGCACGTGGAGTTTTAATCACTCGCCAAAAAGCAGTATTCTGCTGCCACTCAAAAACACAATGTCCAATCTCTCCCAAACGTTGCAGGCATGATGAGACTCAAGCTCGGAAATGTTTGATATGCCATTTGTCATTAATGGTTAGAGCGCCACCTAGTGGGACGACTATGATCACGATTGAATAAGATGAAATGTTAGCTGGTGGTTAAATTGTAGGAATTCCTTCAATGTGACATCAGATCGGACGTGCTGGTTTTAGGTGTTGGGCGTCGCTCGACCCGACGGGGGTGCGAGGGCCCTCATAACGCTGCTTGCAGCTTTAATTATTATTATTATTATTCAGGCAAAACAAGGGCCTTTTTGAGGGCCTAAACATGCTCAAAAACTCATGAAATTTTGCACACATGCCAGGTCTGGTGAAAAATTTTGTATTTTAATGGTTTTACACATGAGCACTTGGAAATGGCTCTGTAGCGCCACCTATGCCTTGTTAAATGCAGCCCTACGAACACATCGTTGGAGCTACATGTATGAAATCTGGCACACATGTGTATCATGCCAAGACGAACAAAAAAGTCTGTGGGCCCATTAATGCACACCCAACAGGAAGTCCGCCATTTGCAAGTGAAGGTGACATTTTGGCTCTAATTTTGCCATTTCCATGCCTCGAACTTTTGCGAACTCCTCCTTGGGATTTGGTCGTATAAGCTTCATATTTGGTCAGTGTACACTACACAGCTGGGCCATGTTAAATTGCGGAGCTTTTGAGTTTTCGTGATATGGTGAGGCCATGGCGCCATGGCGAATTTCGATGACTCGCCATGAAAATCTTATTGCCTCTCATTCCCTCATACATGGTCCGACCTGGACCAAAGAGCACACATATGACAAGGCTCCACCCCTGAACATATTTCAACTGCCATATTTGACATGAGGGACAGCGCCACCTAGTGGGAACAGGAAATGTCATGTTTTACACTTTGGGGTACAGTATTGTGATCGATGACACCTGCAGCCTCAAATTTCTCCAGGAAAGCCTTAAGGAGTTGGTCTTGGGTTACAGTGAAAACTGTGACTTTTCATCAGAGGGTGTGACCCCTGCAGCATGGCGAACATTGATGTCTCGCCATGAAGAAACAAATTAGTATAACTCAATGAAATCCAGTCTGATCAGTACCAGACTTTACAGGGATGATGTCAGACCCGCCCTGAACAGTTTAATGTGCCCATTGTCAGGAATACGTAGAGCGCCACCTAGTGGCAACAGGAAATGTCATGTCTTACATTTTTTTGTACTGATTTTCACAGGTTCATCGTGGCCATCTCAAAAGTGGTGATTATAACGATCATTCCCTCGTGATGCTTCAGTGAGAAAATTGTGAATTTAAACTGAACGGCGCACCCTGGTGGCAACGCAGTTCACCATGAAAGATGAAGCGGATTTTGAGGGGCTTGCAAAGTTTAAGAAGTCTTGAAATTTGGCGCACACCTCCAATGTGATGAGGGCTTTGTTGTTATGTGATCACTTTCCTTGAATAGCGCAAAATGGCTCCCTAGCGCCCCCTACAAAATTTCAAAACAACAGCCCCTGCTCTGTGTTTTATGTATGAGTCTGAAACCTGGTAAGCTTATGGGAGATATCAAGATGTACAAAAAAGTCTCTTGGAGCAATATTCCAAATCCAACAGGAAGTCAGCCATTTTGAAATTAATGTGTAATTTTGGCGACATTTTCACCTCTTTTAAGGCACCGTTCTTTGACGAACTCCTCCAAGGGATTTCATCATATTGCCGCAATCTCCAGTGTGTGGAATCTAAAGACCTTTGTGATGTTAAATTGCGAAGCATTTTACGTTCAGGGAAACGGGGTGGACATGGCGGCACGTGGAGTTTCAATAACTCGCCAAAAAGCAGTAATCTGCTATCACTCAAAAATACAATGTCCAATCTTTCCCAAAGGTCGCAGGCGTGATGAGACTCGAGCTCGGAAATGTTTGTTATGCCATTTGTCAGTAATGGTTAGAGCGCCACCTAGTGGGACGACTATAATAATGGTTGAATGAGATGAAAATTTAGCTGGTGGTTAAATGCATGAATTCCGTCAATGTGACATCAGATCGGACGGGCTGGTTTTAGTTGTTGGGCTTGGCTCGACGTGCTGGGGTGCGAGGGCCCTCATATCGCTGCTTGCAGCTTTAATTATTATTATTATTATTATTCAGGCAAAACAAGGGCCTTTTTGAGGGCTTTAACATGCTCAAAAACTCATGAAATTTTGCACACATGCCAGGTCTGGTGAAAAATTTTGTATTTTAATGGTTTTACATATGAGCTCTGGGAAATAGCTCTAGAGC
Source organism: Pelmatolapia mariae (assembly GCF_036321145.2). Taxonomy (NCBI): domain Eukaryota; kingdom Metazoa; phylum Chordata; class Actinopteri; order Cichliformes; family Cichlidae; genus Pelmatolapia; species Pelmatolapia mariae. Next base: position 22,020,976 of record NC_086242.1, on the reverse strand, counting down.
GCCACCTATGCCTTGTTAAATGCAGCCCTACGTACACATGGTTTGAGCTACATGTATGAAATCCAGCACACATGTGTATTCTGCCAAGACGAACAAAAAAGTCTGTGGGCCCATTGACGCAAACCCAACAGGAAGTCCGCCATTTGCAAGTGAAAGTGACATTTTGGCTCTAATTTTGCCATTTCCATGCCTCGAACTTTTTCGAACTCCTCCTTGGGATTTGGTCGTATAAGCTTCATCTTTGGTCAGTGTCAACCACACACCTGGGCCATGTTAAATTGCGGAGCTTTTGAGTTTTCGCGATACGGTGAAGCGGCGCCGCCACGGTGAATTTCGATGACTCGCCATGAAATTCTTATTGCCTCTCATTCTGTCATACATGGTCCGACCTGGACCAAAGAGCACACATATGATAAGGCTCCACCCCTGAACATATTTCAACTGCCATATTTGACACCAGGGACAGCGCCATCTAGTGGGAACAGGAAATGTCATGTTTTACACTTTGGGGTACAGTATAGTGATGGGTTACATCTGCAGCCTCAAATTTCTCCAGGAAAGCCTTAAGGAGTTGGTCTTGGGTTACAGTGAAAACTGTGAGTTTTCGCAAAAGGGTGTGACCCCAGCAGCATGGCGAACACTGATGTCTCGCCATGAAGAAACAAATTAGTGTAACTCAATGAAATCCAGTCTGATAGGTACCAGACTTTACAGGCATGATGTCAGACCCGCCCTGAACAGACGGATGTGCCCATTGTCAGGACTAGGTAGAGCGCCACCTAGTGGCAACAGGAAATGTCATGTCTTTCACTTTGTTGTACTGATTTTCACAGGTTCATCGTGGCCACCTCAAAAGCGGTGAATATCACCATCAGTCCCTCATGATGCTTCAGTGAGAAAATTGTGACTTTAAACTCAACGGCGCACCCTGGTGGCAACGCGGTTCACCATGAACAATGAAGTGGCTTTTGAGGGGCTTCAAAAGTTTAAAATGTCTTGAAATTTGGCGCACACCTCCAATGTGATGAGCGCTTTCTTGTTATTTTACAATTTTCATTGAATAGCACAAAATGGCTCCACAGCGCCCCCTACAATATTTCAAAACATCAGCCCCTGCTCTGTGTTTTATGTATGAGTCTGAAACTTGGTAAGCTTATAGGAGATTTCATGATGTACAAAAAAGTCTCTTGGAGCAATATTCCAAATCCAACAGGAAGTCAGCCATTTTGAAATTAATGTGTAATTTTGGCGACATTTTCACCTCTTTTAAGGTACCGTTCTTTGACGAACTCCTCCAAGGGATTTCATCATATTGACCCAATCTTGAGTGTGTGGAATCTAAAGACCTTTGTGATGTTAAATTGCGAAGCTTTTTACGTTCAGGGAAACGGGGTGGTCATGGTGGTACATGGAGTTTCAATCACTCGCCAAAAAGCAGTAATCTGTTGTCACTCAAAAAGACAATGTCCAATCTCTCCCAAAGGTCGCAGGTACGATGAGACTCGAGCTCAGAAATGTTTGTTTTGCCATTTGTCAGTAATGGTTAGACCACCACCTAGTGGGACTACTATAATCATGATTGAATGAGATGAAATGGTAGCTGGTGGGTAAATGCATGAATTCCATCAAAGTGACATCAGATCAGACGTGATGGTTTTAGGTGTTGGGCGTGGCTCGACGCGCCGGGCGTGCGAGGGCCCTCATAACGCTGCTTGCAGCTTTAATTATTATTATTATTATTATTATTATTATTATTATTCAGGCAAAACAAGGGCCTTTTTGAGGGCTTTAACATGCTCAAAAACTCATGAAATTTTGCACACATGCCAGGTCTGGTGAAAAATTTTGTATTTTAATGGTTTTACATATGAGCACTGGGAAATGGCTCTAGAGCGCCACCTATGCCTTCTTAAATGCAGCCCTACGAACACATCGTTTGAGCTACATGTATGAAAACTGGCACACATGTGTATCATGCTAAGACGAACAAAAAAGTCATTGGGACCATTGACGCAAACCCAACAGGAAGTCCGCCATTTTGGATTGAAGGTGACATTTTGGCTCCAATTTTGCCATTTCCATGCCTCGAACTTTTTCGAACTCCTCCTTGGGATTTGGTCGTATAAGCTTCATATTTGGTCAGTGTACACTACACACCTGGGCCATGTTAAATTGCGGAGCTTTTGAGTTTTCGTGATACTGTGAGGCCGTGGCGCCATGGCGAATTTCGATGACTCGCCATGAAAATCTTATTGCCTCTCATTCTGTCATACATGGTCCGACCTGGACCAAAGAGCACACATATGATAAGGCTCCACCCCTAAACATATTTCAATTGCCATATTTAACAACAGGGACAGCGCCACCTAGTGGGAACAGGAAATGTCATGTTTTACACTTTGGTGTACAGTAATGTGATGGGTGACATCTGAAGTCTCAAATTTCTCCAGGAAAGCCTTAAGGAGTTGGTCCTTGGTTACAGTGAAAACTGTGAGTTTTCGTCAGAGGGTGTGACCCCAGCAGCATGGCGAACATTGATGTCTCGCCATGAAGAAACAAATTAGTATAACTCAATGAAATCCAGTCTGATCAGTACCAGACTTTACAGACATGATGTCAGACCCGCCCTGAACAGATTGATGCGCCCATTGTCTGGAATACATAGAGCGCCACCTAGTGGCAACAGGAAATGTCATGTCTTTCATTTTGTTGTACTGATTTTCACAGGTTTATCGTGGCCACCTCAAAGGCAGTGAATATCACGATCAGTCCCTCGTGATGCTTCAGTGAGAAAATTGTGACTTTAAACTGAACAGCGCACCCTGGTGGCAACGCAGTTCACCATGAAAGATGAAGCGGATATTGAAGGGCTTGGACAGTTTAAAATGTCTTGAAATTTGGCGCACACCTCCAATGTGATGAGCGCTTTCTTGTTATTTTACCATTTTCCTTGAATAGCGCAAAATGGCTCCACAGCGCCCCCTACAATATTTCAAAACAACAGCCCCTGCTCTGTGTTTTATGTATGAGTCTGAAACCTGGTACGCTTATGGAAGATATCAAGATGTACAAAAAAGTCTCTTGGAGCAATATCCCAAATCCAACAGGAAGTCAGCCATTTTGAAATTAATTTGTAATTTCTGCGACATTTTCCCCTCTTTTCAAGCCTCATTCTTTGACGAACTCCTCCAAGGGATTTCATCATATTGACCCAATCTCCAGTGTGTGTAATCTAAAGACCTTTGTGATGTTAAATTGCGAAGCTTTTTACGTTCAGGGAAACGGGGTGGTCATGGCGGCACGTGGAGTTTCAATCACTCGCCAAAAACCTGTAATCTGCTGTCACTCAAAAACACAATGTCCAATCTCTCCCAAAGGTCGCAGGCGTGATTAGACTTGACCTCGGAAATGTTTGTTATGCCATTTGTCAGTAATGGTTAGAGCGCCACCTAGTGGGACGACTATAATAATGGTTGAATTAGATGAAATGTTAGCTGGTGGTTAAATGCATGAATTCCATCAATGTGACATCAGATCAGACGTGCTGGTTGTAGGTGTTGGGCGTGGCTCGACGTGCTGGGGTGCGAGGGCCCTCATATCGCTGCTTGCAGCTTTAATTTGGATTAGATTAGTTCTTGTTAAATTAAACATTTTTACTGCTTTTGAAATAGCTTAACAACACATCTTACAAAATAAAATGAAATATGATGCACTGAATAAGTGAATTATTGTCATGAGAACAATAATATGTCACAAAGAATCTGAAGTAATATTACACAAACCTACAATGATTTATGATTTCATTAACATTTGAACTCACCGAGCCTTTCTGCAGTTCCTCACAGCTGGAATCAGGCTCCATTGTCCTCCCCATGATGTGTTGTACTTCCAAGGATCCAACTCATCTAGAACCTCTTCTGACATCTGCAGTATGCAAGCCAGAGCTGTGCATTGGAACTCAGAGAGCTCTGTCTCTAATCTGTTCTCTGACTTCAAGAACGCCTGTATCTCCTGATGTACTGAGAAGTCATTCATCTCTATCAGACAATGGAAGATGTTGATCATTCTGTCAGAAGAAATGTTATAAATGTCTATTGTCTGCAGATTGTTGATGACTCTCTGGGTGATTGATGACTCTCCAGGTCTGTTCTCTATTTGAACTTGCGGACCTCTAAATCTTCTCAGGTTGTTTATCCGTCTAACATTTCTCACTTCCACGAGGTCTACGAGTCTCTCATTAATTGCTAGAATCATTTCTGTTTGTCCTATCAGATCTCCTAAGAGTCTCTGGTTAGACTCTAGAGAAAGGCCATGAAGGAAGCGAACAAACAAGTCTAGGTGGCCATTTTCACTTTGGAGGGATTTCTGCATGGCTGCCCGCAGAAAGCCATCCAGAGATGGGATATCTGTGGAATAATCTGTGTGATAATAATAATGATGACCATTTCTCAGGAAGCCTTGCAGCACCTCTGTTTTTGTGTTAGTGTAGCAGTGGATTATATAAACCGCCGCCAGAAAATCACAAATACTCAAATGAACAAAGTAGTAGACTGGTATCTGGAAGATCACACACTCTCTTTTGAAGATCTCTGCACAAACTCCTGAGTACAATTTGATCTCTGTGCCATCCAGACCACACTGCTCCAGGTCTTCCTGGTAAAACACAGTGTTTTCTTTCTCCAGATTGTCAAATGCCAATCTCCCTAGCTTCAGAAGAACTTCCCTGTCAGCCTCCATCAGTTGGCTTGACTCATGTCCCTCGTGGCATTTGTGTTTCTTTGTCTGCATGAGCAGGAAGTGTAAAAACATGTCAGTCAGGGTCTTGGGCAGCTCTCCTCTCTGCTCTGTAGTCAACATGTGCTCCAGAACTGTAGCAGTGATCCAGCAGAAGACTGGGATTCTACACATAATGTGGAGGCTCCTGGATGTCTTCATGTGGGAGATGATTCTGCTGGACAGCTCTTCATCACTGAATCTCCTCATGAAGTACTCCTCCTTCTGGGCGTCAGTGAAGCCTCGTATTTCTGTAACCCTGTCAATATATGTAGGAGGGATTTGACTGGCTGCTGCAGGTCGGGAAGTTATCCAGATGAGAGCAGAGGGAAGCAGATTCCCCTCGATGAGGTTTGTCAGCAGGAAACCGACTGATGACTTCTGTGTGATATCAGACACAAGCTTCCTGTTGGTGAAATCCAAAGAAAATCTGCTTTCATCCAGGCTATCAAAGATGAACAAAAGTTTACAGACAGCGAGCTTCTCTGCTGTGACCTTCTGTAATGTTGGATGGAAAAGATGGAGCAGTTCCAGAAGACTGTATGGCTTATGTCTGGCCAGATTCAGCTCCCTGAATGAAAGCAGAAACACCAGACTGATGTCTTGGTTTTCCAAACCTTCTGCCCAGTCCAGAGTGAACTTCCGTACTGAGAAGGTTTTTCCAACACCAGCGACACCATTTGTCAGAACGACTCTGATGGGTTTCTGTTGTTCAGGTAAGGGTTCAAAGATGTCGTGGCACCTGATTGAAGTGCCATGCATGGCTTTCTTCTTGGAAGCTATTTCCAGCTGCCTCACCTCATGCTGGGTATGAACCTCTTCACTCTGTTCCTCTGTGATATAGAAGTTTGCATAGATCCCCTTACAGAGGGTTCCACTTCCTGTTTCATCATTATTTTCAGTCACTTGTTCACACGTCTTTTTCATAATTATCCTATGTTCATCTAAAACCTCCTGAAGACTGGCATCTTAGAAAGACAGACACACAAAATCAAAATAACATTAACAAGGAAATTTGTTAATGTCTGAATGTCATGACAAGAAGTTTAGTTGTCAGTAGTTAACTAGAAGTACACAGTCTTACTTTGTACAGAGGTATTCTGATTGACTGACTGTAGTCCACTTTTGGTCCTGGAATATTTCCCACACTTGGGACAGGAGTCTCTTGGTGAGGAAGCCTTCCCCCAGTATGGGTAGATGCACTGTCTGCAGAACCAGTGTCCACAGTTGGTGGTGACTGGATCCTTTGGGACATCGTGACACAAAGCACAGCAGGACACTTGCTTCTCCACATCAGTGTGGCTCCTCTTTTGACTGTAGACATGAAGCAAAAGTAATCAGTGCATAACACAGTAAAATCAGAAATACAAAAGCTGAATGCCCACCCTGGATAACAGAAAAAAATATCTGTGGAATGTTTGTGGTTGTGAGTACCCAATAGTTTCTTCCATTTAGAAGTTTTGATATCTGGCCTGGTTGTGCAGGCAACTTCACTTTGCATTTTAGATTCTTGAAATTACTTTTATGCCAGAAATAAGATAATATGGATTGTATTACCCCTCTGGGGTCCAGGGTATAATTTGCTGTTTTTGACTATTTTTGATTTTACCTCTATAGTTCAACTTTAAAAACTGTTTACCTTGTCTTGTTTGGTATCATTATTTTCAATATAATCTCACATGTCTGAATTGTAATTGTAATTTAATCGGTTTTTGTTTTGTTTTTTTAATTATGCACAGGTTTTGCAAACAAAGTTATATGCTGCTATTAACCTAAAATGCAGCAAAGGCATTTTTTATATAACCATTTAAAACAATTTACAGAACAATCAGGTGTTCTCCATGAAATAAGAAGGCACACAAATTATTTGTGCCAATCCAAAAAATAGTTTCTGTCCATTATAAGACAGAGGAGAACAGCACAGGACTAAACTTTGCAGGTCTAACATCACTCCTCCTGTTCTCCACCTGGAGACAGCATTTACGCTGCAGTCTACCTTTGGTGGATTTTTTGCAGCAACTTTTTGCAAAACTGGTGGTTTTTTTTTTTTGCTCGCAAGCAGAGAGTGTTTGCTAGCGCTGTCCTTAGAAAACACAGTTTATACGTGTTTTTTTTTTTCCCGCTGCAAATACCACTGTTTTATTCAGAAAAGAAAACACTGTGTGTATTTTTTATCATAACTATTTTTATGTGGCCTATCAACACAATTTAAAAACTGGTATATAGTTTGAAGTCTGGGTCACTGCATCTTGGTGCTGTGTCATCTTAAATTGGTCATGTGATTTTGATGCACATGACCCCAGAGGGTTAATATGTACATTTTTATTACTAAGTAAAAATGAAATAACATTGTTCATGTTTGAGGCTATGAATCATTGGTCAAAGAGCAGACCACAGCAACCCCCCGGAAGTTGGTAGAAATCTCAAGAAAGACTCACAAGCATGAAGAGCTGGACAGAACCAGGCCCTGACATTATTCATGTCTACTGGCTAAAGAAGATAAATGCACTCGATGAGTGCCTGATAGGACAAGTGAACCAGCTGCTAATGGACGAGACATACCCAGAATGGCTAACATAAGGCCAGTCATCCCTAATCCCCAAGGATCCCCAGAAGTGACTGGTCCCATCCCATTACCAGCCAATGACCTGCCTTAGCACAACATGGAAACTCCTGTCAGACATTATAGCAACAGGCATATGACTCACTACATGAGTGGAAGAAAGAATTAACAGGAACACCAGAGGAGTTCCCACTACTATTCTGCAAAGGCCGAAACCCCCTCAGCCAGCTCATTAACAAGAATCAATAAGGATACCAACTACGGAATTGAGCAAACATCAGCCACCTCCTCTACATGGATGACATCAAGCTGTGTGCTAGGAATGACCAAGATGTCAATTCACTGATCCATACCACAAGGATCTAAAGCAGGGGTAGGCAACTCCAGGCCTCAAGGGCCGGTGTCCTGCAGGTTTTAGATATCACCCTGGGTCAACACACCTGAATCTAATGATTAGTTCATTACCAGGCCTCTGGAGAACTTCAAGACATGTTGAGGAGGCCATTTAGCAATTTGAATCAGCTGTGTTGGATCAAGGACACACCGGCATTCGAGCCTTAGAGTTGCCTACCCCTGATCTAAATCAACAACAGTGGAATGTCATTTGGACTGGAGAAGTGTAGTCAGATGGTTACAAAGAGAGGGCAAGTAGTCTGAACTGAGGGGATTGCACAGTGAGAGGGCAACATTGCAGACATTGAGGACAGCTAAAAGTACCTGGGAATCCCACAGGCAAATGAGAACCATGAAGAGGCCACTGGGAAAGCTGTAACCACTAAATATCTGCAGAGAGTAAAGAAAGTGGCACAGAGTCAACTGAATGGGAAGAACAAACTTCGGTCAATAACCCAGTCGTCAGATAGCCTGCTGGGATTATAAATCGCTCAAAAGAGGAGATAGAAGCTATTGGCATCGAGACAAGGAAACTCTTTACAGCGCATGGTGGATTTCATCTCAAGTTCACCATCCTGAGACTGTACGCTATGCAGAAGGAAGGAGGTCAAGGACTAGTGAGTTTTAGAACCACTATCCAGGATAAAACAACAAAGACTCATGAGTACCTCAGAATGATAGCCACAACCACATAGCAGTGGTGGACAAGCCAAAGAAGACAGCCACAGTGATAGATGTTGCTATACCTAGTGATAGTAACATCAGGAAGAGGGAACATTAGAAGTGGAAGAAAAAATTAACCTTGACACCTGATTAGGGAGACATTCAAAAGGGCTGTTGCGGGGGGGGGGCAAACAAACAAATTTTACAGTGTTTGTTTGTCGGATAAAATAAGTTGAATGTCACCATTATTAGTGGCTGGCCGGAAACAGCAGAGGTGTCCAAATTCAGAGGCTGCATCCTCTGCAGGATTTGGGAGGACCCGGCCCACTTAGACCACGAAGGCCGGGTCCTCCCAAAGCCAGGTAGGCCGGAAGTGAGCGACTGAAATTTGACGGTCTAGCCTTCAGAATTACGTCACGAGCTCTCTCGGTGGAGTGAAACTCTGCCTCCTGCTCCTTGCTATCTAAAATATAACCAGACGGTGGCGCAAATTCTTGACCATCTCACACTTCTGTTTAATCAGTTTTCTGTTTGACGTTTATTCAGCTGTATGAAAATGCCGGAGGAACCCTCCCGAGGGATTAATAAAGTTTCATTTAATCTAATCTAATGTAATAACTTTAATATCAGCCAAACTGATTTACTCACAAACAAATAAAACACTGAAAAAAGCCAAACATTAAAATTTTTAAGTTATCTAAGTCAGCGGTCCCCAACCCCCGGGCCTCGGACCGGTACCGGTCCGTGAGTTGTTTGGTACTGGGCCGAGAGTTGAGGCTCATGTGTGAAATGTATGGTTTTCAGGGTTTTTATCGGTTTTCAGCATTATTTTGTTATCGTTTTTATCGTTAACTCGGTTTTCCTGGGTCTTTTCACGTGTGTTATGAATAAATCTTCTTTTTTTCGGTACCGGTACTAGTTTTATTTTGTTGTATTTATCCGCGACACCTTAAAGGCCGGTCCACGAAAATATTGTCGGGCATAAACCGGTCCGTGGCGCAAAAAAGGTTGGGGACCGCTGATCTAAGTGACTTGTATATCATGTTTAACCTGAGTAGTGAAAGACCGCAGGGGTCTGAAAGCGATGTGCCGGCAGTTTGCTGTTTTCGCCGGCTCAGATATTTGAAGTTTACACAGCTACATTCTCGCCTGAAAATATGTTAAAAGTTTATTTTGGGACCCAGAAAGAGTAATAAGAGTAATATTAAAACTAAGTAGCTGCCACCATTATTGGAAACTGGAATTGGCTGAGCCACGCTATGAATTCTGGGAAATGGTTTTTCAATTTTGTTGTCCGGGTGGAAAATTAGGAGAAATTCCGGAGAATGGTGGCTCCAGGAGTTTTTCAGGAGGGGCACTGAAATTCGGGATTCTCCCAGAAAAATCAGGAGGGTTGGCATGTACAGTGGCTTGCAAAAGTATTCGACCCCTTGAACTTTTCCACATTTTGTCACATTACAGCCACAAACATGCATCAATTTTATTGGAATTCCACGTGAAAGACCAATACAAAGTGGTCTACACGTGAGAAGTGGAACAAAAATCATACATGATTCCAAACATTTTTTACAAATAAATAACTGAAAAGTGGGGTGTGCGTAAGTATTCAGCCCCCTGAGTCAATACTTTGTAGAACCACCTTTTGCTGCAGTTACAGCTGCCAGTCTTTTAGGGTATGTCTCTACCAGCTTTGCACATCTAGAAACTGAAATCCTTGCCCATTCTTCTTTGCAAAACAGCTCCAGCTCAGTCAGATTAGATGGACAGCATTTGTGAACAGCAGTTTTCAGATCCTGCCACAGATTCTTGATTGGATTTAGATCTGGACTTTGACTGGGCCATTCTAACACATGGATATGTTTTCGTTTTAAACCATTCCATTGTTGCCCTGGCTTTATGTTTAGGGTCGTTGTCCTGCTGGAAGGTGAACCTCCGCCCCAGTCTCAAGTCTTTTGCAGACTCCAAGAGGTTTTCTTCCAAGATTGCCTTGTATTTGGCTCCATCCATCTTCCCATCAACCCTGACCAGCTTCCCTGTCCCTGCTGAAGAGAAGCACCCCCAGAGCATGATGCTGCCACCACCATATTTGACAGTGGGGATGGTGTGTTCAGAGTGATGTGCAGTGTTAGTTTTCCGCCACACACAGCGTTTTGCATTTTGGCCAAAAAGTTCCATTTTAGTCTCATCTGACCAGAGCACCTTCTTCCACATGTTTGCTGTGTCCCCCACATGGCTTGTGGCAAACTGCAAACAGAACTTCTTATGGTTTTCTGTTAACAATGGTTTTCTTCTTGCCGCTCTTCCATAAAGGCCAACTTTGTGCAGTGCACGACTAATAGTTGTCCTATGGACAGATTCCCCCACCTGAGCTGTAGATCTCTGCAGCTCGTCCAGAGTCACCATGGGCCTCTTGGCTGCATTTCTGATCAGCGCTCTCCTTGTTCGGCCTGTGAGTTTAGGTGGACGGCCTTGTCTTGGTAGGTTTACAGTTGTGCCATACTTCCATTTCTGAATGATCGCTTGAACAGTGCTCCATGGGATGTTCAAGGTGTGGGAAATCTTTTTGTAGCCTAAGCCTGCTTTAAATTTCTCAATAACTTTATCCCTGACCTGTCTGGTGTGTTCTTTGTACTTCATGGTCTAAGGAGCTTGGAAAGAAAAGCGTCTGGACTTCTTAAAGTTGCTTGAAGACGTTTCACCTCTCATCCGAGAAGCTTCTTCAGTTCTAAGGTCAAAAGGCCGAGAGTCCCAGATTTAAACCCAGTGGGAGTATCCCCCCAAAGAGGGACAAAGGACCCCCTGGTGATCCTCTAATCACATGAGCCAAGGTGTGAAAGCGGGTGTGGGACCTAATCAGCCAGGGTTTCGGGTGAGCTCATTGTTAAACCTGGCCCCACCCTATCATGTGAATTCCTGAGGTCAGATGGCCCAGAATGTGAGTGGGCATTAAGGCGTCTGGGAAGGGATCTCAAAACTGGATTATAGATGGCAGACAATTGGTGTCGTAAACCACCGCCTCTGTTCAAAGATGGTCGCTCACAGTGGACATAAATGGCTTCTTTCACTCCTCTTTCAAACCATCTGTCCTCTCTGTCCAAAATGTGAACATTGGCATCCTCGAAAGAGTGACCTTTATCCTTAAGATGCAGATGGACTGCTGAGTCTTGTCCTGTGGAGGTGGCTCTTCTATGTTGTGCCATGCGCTTGTGAAGTGGCTGTTTGGTCTCTCCAATGTAGAGGTCTGGGCATTCCTCGCTGCACTGTACAGCATACACCACGTTGTTAAGTCTGTGTTTTGGAGTTTTGTCTTTCGGGTGAACCAGTTTTTGTCTGAGTGTGTTGCTGGGTCTGAAGTACACTGGGATGTCGTGCTTGGAGAAAACTCTCCTGAGTTTCTCTGATACACCAGCTACATAGGGGATGACAACGTTGTTGCGTCTGTCTTTCTTATCCTCCCTCGCTGGTGTCTGATCTTCTTTTCTGTGCATCTTTGCTGACTTCATGAACGCCCAGTTGGGATAACCGCATGTTTTGAGTGCTTCCTTTACGTGTGTGTGTTCCTTCTTTTTTCCCTCAGGCTTAGAGGGAACATGTTCTGCCCGATGGTGTAGGGTCCTGATTACTCCAAGTTTGTGTTCCAGAGGGTGATGGGAGTCAAAGAGGAGGTACTGGTCCGTGTGTGTGGGCTTCCGGTAAACTTCAATGTTGAGGTTGCCGTTTTCTTCAATGTGCACAGCGCAGTCTAGGAAGGGCAAGCAGTTGTCCTTTGTGTCTTCCCTGGTGAACTTGATGTTTTTATCCACGGCGTTAATGTGCGCAGTGAAGGATTCCACTTCTTGTGTTTTGATTTTGACCCAGGTGTCGTCTACATATCTGTACCACTGGCTGGGTACTCTCCCTTTAAAAGAGCCAAGAGCCTTTCTTTCCACTTCCTCCATGTAAAGGTTGGCTACAATAGGTGACACGGGGGAGCCCATGGCACAGCCATGCTTTTGTCTGTAGAAACCCTCGTTGTACTTGAAATATGTAGTGGTGAGGCAGAGGTCTAACAGTGTGCAGATCTGATCGGGTGTGAAGTTGGTCCTGTCCTCCAAGGAGCTGTCTTCTTGTAATCGTTTTCTGACAGTCTCCACTGCTTCCGTGGTGAGTATGCAAGTGAAGAGTGAGACTACATCAAAGGACACCATGGTTTCATCTGGATCCAGGGTAAGTTTCTCGACCTTGTCGGTGAAGTCGGTGGAGTTCTTGATGTGGTGTGGGGTGTTCCCCACCAGAGGTGCAAGGATGGTAGCAAGGTGTTTCGCAATGTTATAAGTGGCTGAGTTTATGCTACTGACTATGGGTCTGAGAGGGACACCTTCCTTGTGGATCTTAGGAAGTCCATAAATGCAGGGTATGGCATCCCCTGGATAAAGGCGGTGATATGTGAGGCGGTCGATGATTTTGTCCCTTTCAAGGTCTTGAAGGCAAGCTATAACTTTCTTTTTGTAGCTGCTTGTGGGGTCTCGCTTTAAGGCTTCGTAGGTATTGTTGTCACTGAGGAGAGTAGTGATCTTTGTGTGGTAATCCGTTGTGTTTAGGACTACGGTGCACCTTCCCTTATCCGCTGGTAATATAGTGATGTTGTGGTCTTTGCTCAGGGAAGCGACGGCCTTCTTTTCTTGTAATGTGAGGTTAGACGGAGGGACTTTGGCACTGGAGAGGGTGGCTGAGACTTTCATCCTGATTTGCTCTGCTTCTGTCTGTGATAATTTGTTGATCCGTATGGCAGTTTCTGTGGCTGTGATGAGGTCCACTATGGGCAACTGTTGCGGAGCAATGGCAAAATTGAGTCCTTTGGCTAATACGTTCTTTTCAGGTTCAGTGAGCTTCCGGTCTGAAAAGTTCTTCACCCATTTTTCCTGACTGTCCTCAGGTGTATGTTCTTCTCTGAGTTGTGTAGATTCAGACTGAGGAGTGAGTGTTTTTGAAAGCAAGGTGTGGAATTTCCTGCATTGTCTTTCTTTTCCTTTAGAGTGTTGGGCCCGCTGAGCCTTGTCCACAAACTTGTAAACCTCTTCTAGGATTGGAGAGGGTAGGAGGGTTTCCAGTTCCTGCAGAGTCTGGCTGATCTTGATCTGGAGGGCATCTATAGTGAAATGGACCTGTCTTATCCTTTCACTTAGAAGGTGATTTTGTGCTCTCTGTAGAATCAAGTCTGCTCTGTGTCCCCTGACAGTGGATCCAAGGCACAGGCTCTTAGGAACAACTCTGCTTTGTCTGCATCTCAGGTTGAAACGGAGATGGTTCCTATAATCTGCTAGTTTTCTCTGGCCCCACCCTATCATGTGAATTCCTGACCTCAGGAATTCACATGATAGGGTGGGGCCAGGTTTAACAATGAGCTCACCCGAAACCCTGGCTGATTAGGTCCCACACCCGCTTTCACACCTTGGCTCATGTGATTAGAGGATCACCAGGGGGTCCTTTGTCCCTCTTTGGGGGGATACTCCCACTGGGTTTAAATCTGGGACTCTCGGCCATTTGACCTTAGAACTGAAGAAGCTTCTCGGATGAGAGGTGAAACGTCTTCAAGCAACTTTAAGAAGTCCAGACGCTTTTCTTTCCAAGCTCCTTAGACTACGATGACCTGGATGACTGAGAACCTTCACAGACATATTTGTACTTCATGGTGTTGTTGCTCCCAATATTCTCTTAGACAACCTAGCACTCATCAGGCAATGTCTATGGGCAACTGACTGCACTCAGACCAAAGGGGCTGAATAATTACGCACACCCCACTTTGCAGTTATTTATTTGTAAAAAATGTTTGGAATCATGTATGATTTTCGTTCCACTTCTCACGTGTACACCACTTTGTATTGGTCTTTCACGTGGAATTCCAATAAAATTGATTCATGTTTGTGGCTGTAATGTGACAAAATGTGGAAAAGTTCAAGGGGGCCGAATACTTTTGCAAGCCACTGTATGTCACACTGTGGCCAAAGTGCTTGCTCATAGGGGGTTTCATGATTGTTGGGGCTTTTTTCTCTTTATTTGGTATTATTGTAGGATCTTTACCTTACAATATAAAGCACCTTGAGGCAACTGTTGTGGTGATTTGGTGCTATATAAATAAAATTGATTTGAACTGAATTGACTCCAGCAGATCCCAGGAACAACATTGTGAGATCTTTATCCAGAAGAGCACAGTCCTAGGAACAGCAAGAATACTGCTCAGGACCCTCAAGCCCCCAGGACTCTGGCAGAGGACACAAGCCCACAAGGTGAATGGACTTGATGTATACGATCACAGATTTGATGTACATGCTGTGAAGTCTGTGTCTTCCACTCTCAGCGCAAACTACATCTTATGCTGAAGGTGCAGTTTGAAAGAAATGGGAAACTGTAAGGTGGTGTTAGGGGCTACATAGCTATGCATTATCAGAATATAAACTGTAGGACGACTTTAGGAATCAAGAAGAGGAAATGAATGAAGGCAGAAGGGGATCAGCTCTGACCACTATCCTTTTTTGGAATGATGATGAACAGCTCGACTGATGTGGTCAGGGAGGAGTCTCAATGGACTCATTTGTAGACAACAATGATTTGTACTGACACTCTGCAGCAGGTGGAAGAGAGCCCAGAGAGATGTAGGTATGTTCCAGAGAGAAAGGGAATGAAAGTCAGTAGAAGCAAGACAGAATATGGGCATGAATGGGAGGGAGACAGTTGTAACAGTGAAGATGCAAATAGACTAGAACTAGTGAATGTAAATGAGATTAAATACTTAGAGTCAACCATCCAAAGCAATAGCGTGCACAAGAGAAATAAAGAAGAGAGTGAAGGCAGGGTGGAGTAGGTGGAGACTAGTTTTGTGGGTGATTTGTGTCTCAAGGATAGCAGCAAGACTGAAAGGGAGGGTTTACAAGATTGTAGCAAGACCTTTTATGATGCATGTATGGTTCCGAGACAGAGATGGAAGTAGCAGACCTGAAAATATTAAGATTTTCATTTGGAGTGACCAGAATGGACAAGATTAGAAATGAAACTATCAGAGAGACAGCTCAGATTGAGTGGTTTCGAGACAAAGTTAGAGAGGCAAGGCTGAAAAGGTTTGGACATATGCAGAGAAGGAACAATGGATATCTTAGAAAAGGAGGCAAAGAAGATAGAGCTGCCAGGTAGAAGGAGATTGTATGGTGGTACTTTGCTTCTTCATGACCTGGACAACTTGTTGTAATTGATGGAACTATGGATTCTGCTCTTTATCAGAAAGCATAATTCACAACTTAACCTGACAGTTTGTAAGTGATTCGTAAATTCTTTCCTTTAATGGAACATCTGTGCACTAATAGTTCTACTCCATGTAAACATATTTTCCCCATTGCTAGCTGACCATCAGATTCATTAAGTACAAACAGTCACTCACCTTTTTGTCATGGGTTCAGGTTCAATACCAAAATCTGGATCATGATCTTTGGGCTGCTCACTCTCCATAGACATCCCGGAGTCTCTGTACTTTGTCTCTGCTGCTGACCTGTGGAAAGATAAACACAGAATAAATCCCACATTGTTCTTGGATATGTTCCTGTTGTTTGGCACTGAGATGACTTTCTCTCAGGGTTGGGTTTATGGTGAGGAGGCTCTGAACATGATCATGAGTGATATTTCAATCCTGAATGCGGCTGTGTAGGAAAGGATGTGTTTGAAGAGGACTTTAACTGCTGACAGAACAGAAAACACATCCCCTCCCTCTCTTGTGTGATCTTTCTTCACAGACACACTGTGTCCGTGCATAGCTGAGGTCCTGTGTATTTAACAAATCAACAAATATATTCCTTTCTGGGCAGCAAACAATAAATTTAAACTGTGAGCCTGTAAACGGCTTAGAAAATACACTCAAATTCTGATGTTACCATGTCTTTAAAATCACTGAAGTCATTTTAAAGAAACAGTGACATGAAAAAGTATTTCAGATCATCAAACAAATGATCTGAAATTAAGTGTCTGCCCAGCCGACCCAGTAAGTCCACATGTGTTTTTGTTTTGGTTTCTGCTCCCTCTCTCTACTGTGTTCGCTCAGCTGGGTGGAACTTATTGTGGGTTCTCCCCTTTGGAAAGAGTGGAGCGAGTGAGTGCGTGGAACGAACAGAGTGTGGACCTACAAGTGTGTGTGGAGCATTTTCCCTTCCTGTCCCGTGGATCCCTGGAGCCCCTATTCATTCCCCTCACATTATGTATATAGTTCACTGGGTGTTGTAAATAAAGACTTTTTGCTTCAACTTCAGAATCTGCACTTGAGCCCGTTCCATCAATCCTGACATCATCACTGCATTTCATGGTAATTCTGGTAGACTGGCCACTTCTGGGAAGTGAGATCCAGTTTTGAGATCCCTTCCCAGATGCCCACTCACATCCTGGGCCATCTGACCTCAGGAAATCACATGATAGGGTGGGGCTAGGTTTGACAATGAGTTAAACCCTTGGCTCATGTGATTAGGTAGAGGATCATTAGGGGGTCCATTGTCCCTCCCGGGGGGACACTCCCGCAGGGGTTAAATCTGGGACTCTCCACCATTTGACTCTAGAACTGAAGAAGCTTCTCTGATGATAAGTGAAACATCTTCAAGCAACTTAAAGAAGTCCAGATGCTTTTCTTTCCAAGATCCTTAGACAGCTGTTCCAAGTTTTGTCCATTTATAGATAATGGCTCTCACTGCGATTCATTGGAATCACAAAGCCCTGGAAATAGCTTGGTAGTCCTTTCCAAACTGATAGATGTAAGTGAGCATCATCATGATGTGCTGCTTTTTAAATTTTTTTTAGCCTACTTCAGTTTATCAGCTTCATGGGATTTTTTTCACCTGGATTTCTGAGCACGAATCACGATTTGTTTCCATCGTGGTTCCTTAATAACTGTAAAAACAGGTATTCTGATATGGAATCGTTTGCCTTTAATACACAAGTCAGGCAATCTTCCTTAAAGATTTTCAGCTTTACATGTATATCGATACAAACGGATAGAAAAACGCATGCATGCTTTTATCAGTAAGCTTTATGTTGCTGTTTTTCAGTCCTAAAAAGTTTATCTGTTGAGAAAATAAACTAAATAACAGATGTTAAAACTTCTTACTGAAGATTTCCTGTGTTAGTGGGAAAGAAGCAGTTCAGTGAGGCTGATCTAAAGTTTACCTTCATCTCACTGTTCAGTAGAAACAGGAACTTACTTTGTGGCTTTGGGTCCAGGGTCACTACTTAAGACTGGAGAACGATTTTTGAAGCAGTCCTTCTCCTTAGAACGCCATTTGAATACTGTGGATTATGCTGTCTTCCTCTTCCTTTAAGTAATCTTCAGTTATTCACAGGGTTCTATGTGTCACACCACATAAATGCAATCTTTTCCTGTAACGCAGAGCAGCCCCTGCATCCCATTTACAGGACATCACATGACCACATTGCTGTGTGAGTCACAGATCGGCTTCTTAAAGACACATGAGCACTTTTCTCTGATGGAGTATTAGGGCCACATTAAGAACAAAAAAAGTATTGGGTTTTTTTTTGTTTTTTACATTAAAGTCTATATTTTAAGATTAAACTCAAAATACAATTTATATAAAAAGATCAAAATGTTGAGATTACGGTTGTTATTTTAACACAAACTGCCACAACTCCTTTAACCACTAGAAAATGATCCCTCTCTTTCTAAAACTTTACATCCATGAATGATTGGAAAGCTTTTTTTTAAGTTAAATGTGAAACAGTGACTTTAAAGATGCTATCATCAGAGAAGGCTGATATTAGATCAAATTATAAATGCCCACACTGGGAACAATAAAGCACATTTTAATCACATTATACAATAAGCTTCATAAAGTAAATATCTGCAGTGTCACAGTGAGACAGTTAAGATTATTTATGCACATACAGATATGCTCATGTAGCTACAAATATTCATAGCCAGAGGTTACTCGTGACAGAGAGACGACGATACAGAGCCACATTTTTATATTTTTGTTTATTTTTGTATTGTTTTTATTGTTTAATCGTTTTTTGTACATTAGCCGTCAAGGTTTGGAGTAGTGACTGTTATCATTATTGTGTGCATGGATGTTTCACATATAAAGGGAGACATCTCTAATGATTACCATTACCAATAACCTTTATTGGCATAATATATTGAATATATATTACAAAAACTGACCAACAAAACATTAAGGTACAAAAGAAAATGTATTGACTAAGATATGGGTGGTTGTGTGTTGGTAACAAACAAACAAAACAACAAACGGCAACAGGAAGAGAAAGCAGCTGAAAATCAGCCTAACGAGACTTCAGTGTGACTGGCATGCAGACAAGGGCGTAGATTTGGTTTTGGCATTGGTGGGGACGGATGATTCAACCACCGAACCCTGCCCTGTTTCTTTTTTTTTTTTTCCTTTTTGTCTTTGCTTCTTGATTTTAAAAAAAAAAAAAAAAAAAAAAAAAAAGAGGAGAAATATACTTGCCTACATATGCTATTCTACATGCTTTTAAACCATTTAAAATTACAATTCATAGTTTTATATGTGAATTATATAATGTTAAATTACTATTAAACAAATGACTGACTAAGTATTTTAGGCTTTACTTTACTTCAGCCATATTCCACATAAATCAGGTATCATACAAAAATAAAAAACAAAGCTTCAAATACAGTCATGACAATAAAAGAATATGACTTTAAGGACTTAACAACATTACTTCAGTTACACCAACATCTCTTATACATTAGCACTAAGGGAACACTGAATGACCTGGTGGTTTTTGTCCATAAAACTACTCATCTAAGATGACCACAAAGTAAAAGATCTCTCAGCAAAATTATGCAACATTTTAGGCCCCGATCAAATCGGTGAGCTGGGGTTTCTTATTCTAAACATGAACTACTGTTACAGCAACAGACATGGACTACTGGTGCCCCACACAACAACTCAATGTCCACTATGTGAAGGAGCCAAACACATGCCTTCTCCTCTCGTTAACTGAGATAAACTGCTGGCATATTTGTTTTACATCTATACTGTCCAATCTCTCCTGGTGGACATGGTATACAGCAGCATTGTATAATCTCATTTGAGTCATTGTTGACCTTAGTCACGTTAGACATAATTGTAACAGCCTCTGTAAACTAATATCCTGGCTTGCTCGAGGCTGCCGTTTTCTCTGACAGTTTCAATCAAAATTAGAAATGCTGCTCTGGGAGACTGAGAGAACTAATAGTGCTGCCTGTTGTGCAGTTAGTTTCCAAAACACATTATTCATGGTTAGATACAATTTTAGACTGACGTGGGCCAAAGCCTAGCATAGCCTGTAACGTTATTATGACGGACACATTTTATGAGTGAACTTGACTTTAAGTGACTTACAGGTTTCTTTGAAAAATACTTTCTTATATCCAGGTTCTTCCCTTGTGCTGCCATCCTCCTCTCCTCCTTGTAGGTCCTCGCAGCGCAGGCTTGCTGTTGCTAAAACTAAACAGAGCTCCCTTAAAGGCACAGCCAATCACATTGGCCATATTTGTCACATGATGTAGGACTCCAGTAGAGAACGTAATTTAACTCTTTCTGCACCGCTAGGTGAATGAGACGTTGACAGATCGGTTTTTGTTTTTTCTTTCTTTTTATCGGGTTTTTCGTTTACTCGAAGAGATCAAATTATTGGTGGGGACAATTCAATAATCGCTGGATATTCGTGGGGACATGTCCCTTCCGTCCATGCCAAATCTACGCCCTTGCATGCAGACAACTGAACAACCTTTTATAACACAGATAATATAAGTAACTATAATGCAATTAATTATTTAGTATTACACTATGGTCCATTACTGTGTTAGTGAAAAATGTACTCTGATTACAGAGATTAGTTTTACTGTTGAAGTAGTGACACCCAACACTGGGATCAGGTATCATGATAATTAAAAAAAAAAAAAAAAAAAAAAAAATAGAAAGAAAGAAAGAAAGAAAGAAACAGTGATTACCACAGACTTTACACTAGTTCAAAGTCACTGAAGTACTCTGTGTGCTGCTGTTTCAACATCTCTGGAGATCGGGACACAGATCATCCTTTCTCAAGGCTCCACCCTTTACTTCCAGCTAAGAAGAGAGAACAAAGAACAGAACTGATAAATGGGTGTGTACAGAGGCTCCCCTTCATTAGCTGATGCAGTACATGCAATCACTCCTGTTCAGAGCAGCAGTGGAGCAGCGTAACCAGCTCTTGTGATAACGAGTTGGAGTGAATGTGCTAAATTAGAAGTTCTCACACATGCAAGGATTCAGTGTGAACTCCGTTTCCAGTCCACAGTGGAACAAAATTGAGTCCTGAATGGCTCGACCCCTCTACTAACCTTAGATACTCCAGTCTGCAGTGTGGACTCTTGGCTAGATCCAACAGCAGCTCCACGTCTGAATCCTTGAGTTCATTGTCACTAAGGTGTAGATGCTTCAGATAAGAGGGGTTGGACTTGAGGGCTGAGCCAAGAAGAGCAGAGCTCATCCCAGACAAACTGCACCACCCTAATCTGAATAAAGAATAAGTTATATATAGTTTTATATTTAAAAAATGAATGAAATTGTCCCAAAGAGCTCTATGTCTCAGTGACCTCTCCATTCTAAAAGAACTGCCTCCTGTTATTGAAGATCAATTTCATGTTAGCATTTTACACATCAGTAAACTGTTGCAACAGCATTTAATCTCATACTCATATTCAAAAAGGCTTTCGCTTATGTGTGTTTGTTCCACAGGATTATCAGGCATTTTAATGAATTCAAATCAACAGAACAAAAAACCCAGAAAATGTCTCCTTCATGAAATTCATTTTCTAACTCTGAGGATTTTCTGTAAACAGATTTGACACTTTTGAGAATATGTTATGATTGAACATTTTTTGATTGAGAATAATCAATACATAACTCTGCTTATTTCCCTTCACAACTTACACGGCGTATCTAAGTTTCTACAATACATAAAATTTCAGGTAACGAACTGACCTGAGATGTTCCAGTCTGCAGTCTGGACTTTCCAGAAAACCACACAGTTGCTTCACTCCAGAATGCTTCAGGTTGTTGTTACTCAGCTCCAGATATTTAAGATGAGTGGGGTTGGACTTCAGAACAGAGACCAATGAAGAACAGCTGATCTCTGACAAATCACAGCTCCTCAATCTTTGATCAAGAAAATAAGATGGACAAAATTATAGACACTCTAATCACACGTATTCTGATTTTCATGTGGATTTCAGAGGATTTTTTGTCCATAGATGTGAAACTCTTTTCTATTTTTATTCAATTTTTATTAACTATTTTTTCCCTTTTCTCCCCAGTTCCTTTTCCGTTCTGTCTTTTTTCCCCCCTCCTGCCTGTCAGGTTGGATTTGGCCAAATTGTACATTTAACGTACTATTGTCAAGTGGCACAAATGGAAATGAAGAATGATAAAAGTAACACATGAGGAAGAGGAGCCTATAAAGAATTTACAAAGCACATCTTGGACAAGCAAATATAGTTGGCTCAACATCACATTCAGATCACAATTCTCATTACAAAGGTGCCAGACAGGACACAAGTAAAAAGAAAATTAAATAAATGAAAAACACTTTAATGCTCTAATAGCCTCTACTCTGGCTGAATTAACACAATTATGCAAAAATGGTTGGGCCAGATTTTCTCTACAGATACATAAAATATTCCTTGTAAGTTATAACAAATGTTTGATTGCAGTTATGGCTGCCAATAATTGCAAAACCAGTTATTAGGTTTAGGGGTACTTACCTACTCATATAGGGCCAGGTCGGTTTGGATAGCTTTTCCCTTTTCTGCTCTAAAACATGCAAACAAATATGAAACAAAAAAAATGAACTGACCTCAGAGTTTCCAGTCTACAAAGTGGATTCTCCAAAAAACCACAGAGCTGCTTCACTCCTGAGTCCTGCAGGTTGTTGTCATTCAGGTTCAAATGTTTCAGATAGGAGGGGTTGGACCTCAGCGCTGAGCCCAGAGAGACAAAGCTATTCTCTGACAAACTGCATTCCTCCAAACTTTAAAATAAAAAAAAAAAAAGGACGATTTTTAACCAGCATGCTTGATGAATTCATTCAGTGTTTCAAAATCAATTTCAGAGATGGGCTGAAGAAGAGATGTTTAGAAAATGAATACCAGTCAAAGAATATTCATCAATCAATTAAAAATCATAGTAGTTTTTTTTTTTTTTTTAAATGTGACCAATAGTACAGAATATCACCTGTTGCAGATCAAATTTAGTAGCAGACTGTTTGTTATTTTAAGAATGAGGCTCAGTATTGATCTGTAATAGCAAATGCAATGAACCACAGAATATGAAAGCAGGCTACCATTAGGATACTTGGGATGTACCAGTATAACGCTCGTATCTGTTGTTTAGTGTTTCCAGCACTTATTAACATTATAATCTCAACAACCAAAACATGATGTCTGACCTCAGAGTGTCGAGTCTACAGTGTGGGCTCCTCACAAGGTCAGACAGTTGTTCTGCTCCTGAATCCATCAAGCTGTTGATACTCAGGTCGAGGTTTTTCACATGGAAGCAGTTAGACTTCAGAGCTGAGACAAGTGTAGCACACCTGGTGTCTGACAGTTTGCAGCCATACAATCTACACAAAGAATAGAGCATGTGAATAAAATCATTGATTATACAGATGTGTTTTTAAATGTGGATGTTCACAATACTGTCCTAATCAGTGACCATTTCTGAAATAAAATTGAATGACATTTCCCTTCAACGTTACACCATTATGACAGTGTTACGGTTCTGGGTCTTTGTGACCCAGCATTTAGAGTTTTTGTATTTTTATATTATGGTTTATTTTCTGAGTCCTTGGCTGTACTGTTTTGATTATTGTCATTTCGCTAGGTTTCAATTACAGCTGTCAAGGGTTTAGTTCTTAGGTTTTCTACTGTGCCTTTCTCTCCCATGTTCCAGGTCCCTATGTTCTGTCTCCCCAGTCTGTTAAGTTTACATGTCTAGAGTTCAGTTGGTGTGTTTACTGTTTTACTTTGAAGGTACGTGTCTCATATCATTGTTTCTAGTTTTGCTTCCCTTGTCTTATCCAGTCTAATTACTCCCAGCTGTGCTCTCCTTCTGTGTCTCATTTCCATCGTTATCCCTCAGTGTATTTAAGCCCTGTGTTTCTCTTTGTTAGTGTCGCGTCCTCCCTCATAGCTGTGTGTGAGTCTCCTTTTTCCCCCCCCCATGTATGATTTATTATTAGTTTTCCCAGTTTATTTTTGTATCGTTTGGCCTTGTTTTCAGCAATAAAGCTGTGCTTTTGAGTTCACGTTCCGTCTCGGTGAGTTTTGCATTTGGGTCCTCTCCTGCCTACACACAGCCGTTTTGTGACAGACAGCTACATTCTTCACCCTAAACTATGACAAATTTTGAACACAGCAAAATTGTCCATAAAAATAAGAAACCATAGGACACCTGAATTAAAACCAAAAACAAACAAACACACACACTTACCTCAACTAAGTTGTATATGGAAAAAAAAAAAAAACGCTTTTGTTAGCGTGGGTTCCCAGTAATGTGAGGAAGTAACAATAATAATAATGTTTAAAAAGTCCACATGACAAAGCAGGTTCTGTTTACAATTTAAAAACTGAACTTAAAGAGAAAGGAAAGCTACTTCCAATATCAAGTTATTAAAAACAAAACAATGACAAAAAAATTAGAAGCTCATCAAAAAGAACAAAATCAAATCACTCTCAGACATCTGACAGTCCTCTAACCAGAAAGAAGACTTCAATTGCCACAAACACAGACTACATGCTGAAGAACAAAAGCTATATGGCCCTCAGGTTTTCCTATCTCAGATTACTGCGAGGCAACCTTTTTTTTTTTTTACCTAGAGAACAGAATTGTTGATTTTATCCTCAACTATTGGTTTGGTGTATGGATTGTAAAGGACCCAATGTGAAAGACACTGGAGGCAGAGCATTCTAACTAAAAGTAATCTTCAGTAGCCATATCTAAAAGGAAAACCAGCACTGAAAGTACTGAAAACAGAAATTACTAACACATAAAATATCACACTAGGGCCCTGTTTCAGAAAGCCGGTTTAGTGCAAACTCTGAGTAAGTATACCCTGAGTTAACGAAAACTCTGGGTTTTCGGTTTCACAAAGCGAGTTTAGATTAATTCTGAGTGAGTTACTATGACGACACACTCCGTGAAGCTAACCTGCCCCCTAGCAGGTTTACTTCAACTAACCCTGACCTTCTCCGCCTCTTTGTCGGAAACCTGACTGTAGGAAGTGTCAGACATGGCGTGCCCCTTCCTTGAAGAGCCAGTAGATGTTGAAGCCCAAATTCTCCGCAGAGCTCTCCGCCGGGAGAGAGTGATTAGAGCGCGTCTGGACATTTTATCATTTCCTGATGATTTTCTGTGTGAACGTTACTGTTTTTCAGCACAATCTATAATATATTTGAATAACATCCTCACACATCGCGGACATTCTCTCAGTTCTGTACATATTATTTGTATTGCACTTCGTTTTTTTGCAAACGGGAGCTTTCTGTATAATATTGGTGACGCTGAGCACGTTTCCAAGGCTACCGTCTGTCGGGCAGTCAGGAATGTGACAGTTGCACTGAAACGTCTCCTGTACTCGTTTGTGGTGTTCCCCGGTCATAGACCCACAAGATTTATCAAAGAGGGATTCCACAAAATTGCAGGTATCAGGATGAACAAAACCTAATTCATGATGTGGTGATACTTGAACTACTACTTAAATTTTACATTTATTTTCAGGGTTCCCAGGCGTGATTGGCTGTATAGATGGCACTCACATTCCAATCATTGCTCCTTCAGTAAATGAAGGAGACTATGTGAACAGGAAGTCTTTCCACAGCATTAATGTACAGGTACATAGTTCCCTGTAGCATTTCAAACTAACAAATTATTTCAGTTCAGTTCAGTTCAGTTCATTTTTATTTCAAACATATACATTCACCAACATTTCATAAAATCATTCCATGCAGTTGTTTGAAAAGGAGTAGGCTGAAGTATAGTAATGGAGTATAGTAATTTACCTCTTATGTAGGCACTTGTGTCTTGCGGGGTTATTGACTCAGAGGATGTCCCCACTGTTTTGGCTGAGGGCCAACTGCTCAGCCTCTGTGAGTGGTGCTGGTGGAGGACCCCCACCTGTTTTTCGGCCCTCCGCTTTTTTACTGTTGGCTATAACGGGTCACATTTGAGCATACAGAGTAAGCAAATATGTACTTGTAATGTGCTCAGATAATTTCAATAAGTGCTTACAGAAAGAAAATTAATGTAGCCTCTAACTGCAATTGATTTACATAGGACAAACAGACCAAGCACTATGGCTCATAATACAATTACACCTTACCTGTTTGGACTATATTTTTATATTTCATTTTTACTTGCTGCCAGGAACGTTTGGGGCCTGTTGGGTTGCACCTGCGCTCACATCACATCACAAAATAAAATGTATAACATAAAAAATAAAATGAAATATAATAAAATAACGTGTTAAATGGGTGGAAATCCCTAGATCAATGTTTAAATTAACACTCACGCATTGACTCTGTCGGCTATGTTTTGCCATGCATGCTCCCTTTCTTTTGCAGCTGAGGCTGTGTTACTTTTTTTCCGGAAAATTTGCATGTTATCGGCATATGCTGCCATCAGAATTTCGGCCTCAAGCGCTGTAAAATACATTGACCGCGCCTTCTTTCCCTCCGTCTCCATGGTGACTCGCTTAATCTGTGCTCCACTAATCAGGGCTTTATGTATCCTCGTGCGCGCGCTTAACTTGGGGTTAAAGCAACTCCGCGTTAATTGAACTAATTGTTATCAGCCTTTCTGAAACCGAATATTCCGAGTTGGACAGTTCGGGGTTACTCAACCCTGAGTATCATTTTTAACTCTGAGTTTTCTAAACCGGCTTTCTGAAACAGGGCCTAGGCCACAAATATATCCAATGCATCACCACGGGGAGGGGGGCAGAGACGGGGAACATTACATTCATCACACAGCATAGGTGTCAGTTTATAAAGGACTTGCTTAACACTTCAAACTAAGGCACATTCAGTAAACTGACCTCAGAGTTTCCAGTCTACAATTTGGGCTCTTCAATGCAGCAGACAGCAGATCCACTCCTGAATCCTGCATCACATTCAAGCTCAGGTCCAGCTCTGTCAGATGGGAGTTCTTGGCCTTTAGAGCTGAGGCTATGGTTTCATAGTGAGTCAGTGACAGTTGACATCCAGAAAGTCTACAATGACAGATACATTTTTAAAATTTGTTATAAAGATAGCACGTTTTTCATACATTTCATGTGGAAATGGGGTGCTCACACACAAATCTGTGGTTATCTTATATTATTTGCCCACTAGATGTCCTCATCAGTTCACTCCCTTGTCCTTTGGCCTAAAGGCCCTAAATGCAGATATGATAATCATGTAGATTTGAATTAGCTGTGAAAAAGTGATGCAATGGTGGCCTTCTGATGCTAAGTCACCCAAAATGACCTTGCACCTAAAAACTTAGTCAATAACACTCGATAGTTAAAGGCAAAGACAAAACAAACAACCAAAACAATGAAGAACCACAGTCACATTTTTTTTATTACTGCATCCATCCACTTATGCTTATATGCTGAGCCCATCCAGAATGGCCGAAAACCTCACACTATCTAAGGGAGAGGCCAGGTCTAACAGTATTCTTTCTCAAATAATGGATTAGGCAAAATAAATGTAAATAATAGCAATAATTTCAGTAACAAGGACAACCTTTAGCCTTATATCATTGTACATTATATGCACTACCCTCATTCTTTTATCACTACAAAAGATAAAAATAAAAAACACACACACACACACACACACACACACACACACACACACACACACACACACACACACACACACAGAAAGAGAAAAATAATCAACCACAAAAAAACAAAAACAAAACAGCTTAATTAAAACTGATTTAAGATGTTAATCACTCCTTGTCTCACCGAGCCTTTCTGCAGTTCCTCACAGCTGGAATCAATTTCCATTTTCCCACCAATGTTGTGTTAAACTTCCACAGATCCAACTCATCCAGAACCTCTTCAAATGTTTGCAGCATTAAGACCAGAAAAGTGCACTGGGACTCCGAGAGGGTTCTCCCTAATCTGTTCTTTGACCTCAGGAACTCTTGGATTTCCTGATGCAATGTGCGGTCATTCATCTCCAACAGACAGTAGAAGATGTTGATGCTTCTGTCCGGAGACATGTTGTAAATGTTCATTGTCGTCACATTGTTGATGACTCGCTGGGTGATTGATAATGCTCTGGGTCTTTCCTCTGTTTGACCCCACAGGCCTCTGAAGTTTCTATAGCTGTTTAGTGTCATTGTTTGAATTGAAGTCTTTGAATTGAAAAGGTCTAAGAGTCTGTCATTTATTTGCGGATTTGTTTTTGTCTGACCAAGCAGATCTCCTAATAGTCTTTGGTTGGACTCCAGAGAGAGACCATGAAGGAAGCGAACAAACAGGTCCAGGTGGCCGTTTTTACTTTCGAGGGATTTCTGCATGACTCTCCACAAAAATTTATCCAGAAAGGATATATCTGTGGATGATGATGAATAAGATACTAAAGATTCAGGATAAATACAAAGACCATTTCTCAGGAACTTCTGAAGCACTTCTGTCTTCTGGTTGGTGTAACAGTGAAACATGTAGACTGCAGCAAGAAACTCCTGAAAGCTCAGATGAACAAAGAAGTAGACTGGTTTCTGAAAGATACCACATTCTCTTTTGAAGACATTTGTACAAACTCTTGAGTACAAAGAGACCCCTGCACCATTGATACCATGTTGCTCCATGTCTTCTCGGTAAAACACAATGTTTCCTTTCTCTAGATGTTCAAATGCCAGGCTTCCCAGCTTCAGAATATCTTGCTTATCAGTCTCCATCAGTTTCTGTGGACGCGTTTTATGTCCCTCATGGTACTCATACTTTTTTGGTTGAATTAGTAGAAAATGTAAGTACATGTCAGTCAGGGTCTTGGGCAGCTCTTCTCTCTCCTCTGTAGTCAACATGTGCTCCAGAACTGTAGCAGTGATCCAGCAGAAAATTGGGATTCTACACATGATGTGGACACTGCGGAATGTCTTCATGTGGGAGATGATTCTGCTGGACAGCTCTTCATCACTGAATCTCCTCCTGAAGTACTCCTCCTTCTGGGCGTCAGTGAAGCCTCGTACTTCTGTTACCCTGTCAACACATGTAGGAGGGATCTGATTGGCTGCTGCGGGTCGAGAAGTTATCCAGATGAGAGCCGAGGGAAGCAGAGTCCCCTTGATGAGATTTGTCAGCAGCTTGCTAACTGATGACTTCTGTGTGACATCAGACACAAGCTTCCCTTTAGTGAAATTCAGTGAAAGTCTGCTTTCATCCAGGCCGTCAAAGATGAACAAAAGTTTGCAGACAGCGAGTTGCTCTGCTGTGACCTTTCGTAATATTGGATGAAAAACATCAAGCAGTTCCAGAAGACTGTACCGGTCATCTCTGATCATGTTCAGCTCCCGGAATGAAAGCAAGACCATCACATCGATGTCTTGGTTTTCCAAACCTTCTGCCCAGTCCAGAGTGAACTTCTGTACTGAGAATGTTTTTCCAACTCCAGCAACACCAGTCGTCAGAACCACTCTGATGGGTTTCTGTTGTTTAGGTAAGGCTTCAAAAATGTCTTGGCACCTGATTTGAGTGTCATGCATGGGTTTCTCCTTGGAAGCCATTTCTAGCTGCCTCACCTCGTGCTGGGTATGAACCGTTTTACTTTGTCTCTCTGTGATATGGAACTTTGCATAGATTCCCTGATAGACAGTTCCACTGCCCGTTTCATCAGCTCTTTCCGTCACATGTTTATATTTCTTCCTGAGATCGATCTTATGTTCATCTAAAACCTCCTGAAGGCCAGCATTTTCTGAAAGATAAGAAAAACAATCAAAAACAAAGAATTTAATATTGATTTAATATCTGAACAAAACACCAAAAAATTGTTTTCATAAATAAGCCCTTCAGCAGACAGATATTCAGTCTTACTTTGTATACAGCTGCTCCAACTTGCTGTCTGTAGTCCATTACTGGTTCTGGAAGTTTTCTCACACTGAGGACAGGAATCCCCAGATGAAGCAGACTGGTCCCAGTATGGGCAGATGCACTGTCTGCAGAACCAATGTCCACATCTAGTACAGACTGGATCCTTCAGCATGTCATGACAGAAAGCACAGCAGGATAGCTGCTTGTCCTGATAAACATGACATCTCTTTTGGCTGTAGACATGAAGAAAAATTATAGTCAATTTCCTTGTTTGTGTGCACTAACTAGTCAAATAAAGATTATTCTGATTCTGACCAGTACAAAAGACAGTAAAGTCAGAGCCTTCATCGGAATTAATGTAGATATGGCAAACAACCCTAAACACCAACTTCAAGCCAATTGCAGAAGTTATCACCGTTTACAAAGATATGCTCTATCCCCACTGCTGTTCTGGATAGTCCTGCCAGATCATTAACAAGGTTATGGATGCCAACTATGGAATGGACTAAACATGAGCCACCACCTCTACATGGATGACATCAAGCTGTATGCCAGGAGTGAATGAGACATCGATTTATTGATCCCCACCACTAGGAGCAACAATAGCAGTAGTAATAAGTAATAAGGAGAAGGAAGTTAGTCAGAACTGAGAGGATTGTACTACAAGAAGTATTACATTGCAGAAAATGAGGATAGTTATAAGTACCTTGGAATCCCACAGGCTATACCTTTGAAGAGTAAGGCAAGTCCTGAGACGTTAGCTTAATGGGAAGAATAATGGACAGCTACACCCTCCTGGTTATCAGATGCCCTGCTTGGACAATAAGCTGGCCAAAGAAGAAAATAGAAACCACTGACAATAAGACTAGAAAGCCCCTTACCATGCATGAAGGGTTACGTGCAAAATCCAGCACCCTGAGACTATACACTAAGTGGAAAGGAGGCCAAAGACTAGTGAGTGTCAGAACTACTATCCAGGATGAAACGAGAAAGAGCCATGAGTACATCAGAAAGATGGCCACAAATGATCACGTATTTTGTGAATACCTCAGGTAGCACAAACCTGTAAAATAAGAGGAGCAAGGAAAGAAACTATCATAGAAGGACAGTCGACTGCACAGCAAACACCAGCAGATAGAAGAAGTGGCTCATGGCTGGATTGAAAGATGGCACAGAAGCAGTAATTGTGGCAGCACAGGAACAAGCTCTGGGCCTGAGATCTGGGCCAAAACCCCAAGTGCAGGCTGTATAGAGATGCCCTTGAGATAATCCAGCACATAACAGCTGAGTGCAAGATGCTAGCAGGCAGGGCATACATACAGAGTTATACAGGAACATCTGTGCAGAGTATGTGCTGGTCCCAAGGTTAAGATGGTGTTCGCCCCCAGTGACTAAGATCCTGTGAGACTTCCAGACACAGAAAAGCAATCTGGTGACGGCAATCAACCGCACATAGGTGGACAAGCAGAGAAAGAAGCCTGTAGTGATAGATGTAGCTATACCGAGTGATAGCAACATCAAGAAGATGGAGAATGAGAAGCTTGAGAAACAGCAAAGACTGAGAGATGAGCTAAAGAAGATGTGAAAGGTGAAGGCACCAGAGGTCCTCATAACTGGAACACTCAGGGCAGTAAACCCCAAACTTGGATGGGGAGTATTAATATAGCCTATAAACAAAAGTGAGAAGATCCCAGTTGCAACCACTGTTGTACCAGTTCTGACTATTCTAATTCATAATTTAAACTGATCTGTGCACAATAGCTCTCCTTAATGAAAACATTGTTCTTTCCGTTGTGAGCTGACCATCAGGTCCATGAAGAACAAAAAGTCTCTAACCTTGTGTTTGAAGGTTCAGGTTCAGTACTCAAATATGGATTAGGATCTTTGGGCTGCTCACTCTCCATAGACATCCTGGAGACTCTGCTCTCTGTCTCTGTTGCTGACCTCTGGAAACAGGAACATAGAATAAATCCCACATTGTTCTTGTATATGTTCCTGTTGCTTGGACACTGAGATGACTATCATGGTCGGGTTCATGAGGCTGAGGCTCTGAACATGATCAAGTGTGGTATTTAAATCCTAAGTTCTGATTATGGCTATGCAGGAACTTGTGTTTTGAAGATGGGCAGTCAAAATGAAGTGCTGGCAGAACAGAAGGCACAGCTCTCTTGTGCGATCTTTCTGCACACACACAAGCTGCTGTGTTTGAAAAAAACAGCTGTCTGTTTTATTTTAGTATACAACAAGTGATATTCTTTACTGTGCAAATACTACATTTAAACTCTGAGGCTGTAAAGTGTTTAGACAATACTAAAATCTCTATCACACCAATTCTGATGTTATCATGCCTTTTGAAGAACGAATAATGATAAATTCTGCTCTTTATCAGTTACGGCAAGTTGTCCAGTTCCTGAAGCAGCAAAGCCTCCCCAGACCGTCAGACTACCACAACCATGTGTGAATCTTTTAATAACTGTTAACAGTTTTAGTGACGCTGATCTAACAAACACAGCAGCATTCTTTCTTCCTTGTACATGACTTACCTTCATGTCACTTTTCATTGGAAGCAGGACCTTACACTGCTGAAGAGTGGATGGTTTTTGTAACAGTCATTCTTCTTAGACAATCTTCCTGTTCTGTTGAGTATGGCATATAGTCAGAACTTACTGAGCAGTTTCCTGTAAAGCAGCTCTTCTTTCCTCCCTCACATCACATGACTACATTGTTGTGTGCAAGTCATAGTTGAGCTTCTTAAAGCGATATGATCACCTCTCTTTTTTTTAAATAGCACGCATATGAACACAAGTAGTAAAGTTTTTATTATTAACTTGGTAAACTCAGCTTGCTTGTCATTGTTACACCCCACTTAGAAACGAAGTAGTACTGGGGTGGAGGGTAACACAAAGTGTAATGAAAACCATTTACGACCGCAAAGTCGATGTGATTAAAACACGGTTTATTTCACAGAACTAATTAGGCCCAAAAATAAACACAGGGAAGCTCTACGCGTCAGGGTCTTCAAGGCCAAAACAACAAACAAAACACCTCCTTTCTAACTAAAAGACAAACCAAGATCTGTCTATCAGAAAACAAAATACAATGGCTGTGCTCCCTGTCTAGCCACAAAACAGGAGAAAACAGTCAAAACAAAAATGGCAGAGAACCCCTACCTGCTTCCAGTGTGGTTCACAATTATCTCAGTAAAGGCATACCTTTACTCAGAAAAAGAAAAGCCAAAGTTACGCCAAGTTTCATAAATTCACACACACAGCTACAGCCCGCTGCCCAAACCACTGCAGCTCACAGCTCAGGCAAAAAGGGGAGGGAGAAGAAGAAGGGGCATGGCGGTTAGAGACGCAGTCTTTATGCCATGGCTGATGAGCTGCAACACATGTCAGCTGCGGCTCATGAGGCAGAGCTGGAATACAGCAGAGGGAGAAACGAGAAAAAGCTCTCTCACATAGGGAGAGCCACCAGAGGTCAGTGACCACAACACCCCCACACAAAATTTTACATAAAGTAAAACAGACATTCTTTTAACACATACCACCATGTTCATCAGGGAGCTCAACACTGCGCCCTGAAAGTGCATCAGCTATAACATTGTCCACACCTCTCTTATGTCTGAAGTATTCTTGAGCAAGCAAAGCCCACCTTATCAATCTCTGGCTGTGGTTGTACATGCGCTTCAGGAATATCAAAGGGTTATGCTCGGTATATACCATAACAGGTGTTGTGGTTGACCCTACGTAAACGTCAAAATGCTGCAAAGTAAGCAACATGGCTAGCGTTTCATTCTCAATGGTGGAGTAGTTAAGTTGGTGAGGCTTGAACCCAGTAGGAAACTGGGTGACTGATGCCATCAACTCCATCCTGTAGCTGTACTGCCCCAGTGCCAGTAGTGCTTGCGTCCACTTCCAGCCTGAATGCCCTGCTGAAGTCAGGAGCGGCCAGTACAGGGGCACTGGAGAGGAGAGACTTGGCACAGTCAAATGCATGTTGACACTCGGCAATCCAGATGAAGGGTTCCTTTGGACTGCACAAATGAGTTAGAGGACAAACCTGCGTTTCTATCTGCTGTGCCATCTTTTGCTGTTTGTTTGTTTCCTCTCCCTATGTATGAAGGGTGAAGTTAACAGTGGTCCCAGTGGTAATCGGAGCACTCGGTACAGTGACCCCCAAGCTAGGCGACTGGCCAGGAACATCCCAGGGGCATTGACAACATTACACATTATACTCCAGACAGACAACAAAGAAAAATGTTGATGCTGAATATGACATGAAAACATGTTACTATAAAAGATGTTCACATTGTTAAAACATGACAAATTGACATCCTAAAAAAATAATAAAATAATGCACGGCGAATTGTGCCATGCAATTTGATTGATGAACATTGATTGAAAATTCATCACAGTTAAAAATCTAAAATAACAAAATCATAAATCATCAGCAATTTTCTTCTTCTTATCTAAAGTCGTGGAGGCAGCAGGGAAGCTCAGACCTCCCTCTCACCACCTCCTCCAGCTTTAATCACACTGCATCCTGTCCAGAAATATGGCATAGAAGCAGTATTCTCAGAAAACTCTTTTGTCTGATCATTTCCTAATAACATTTACATTTACACAGCAGTGGGGAATATATTTAATAACAGTTGATGTTAAGTGCTGCAACTAAGTTTAGGGATATAATTCATTTGCTGTTATCCTCTTCTGTGGCTGGCAAAAAGTCAAAGCCCTGAGTCAACCATTCCTTTAGCGTTAACTAGTAATGACTTCATGAACTTCTGCACAAATAAAATTTTAACCATTAGAAAAAAATGACTCATAATCATCTCACAGATGTAACATTATCTACGGCTACTTTGAATAAGTATCAATGGTACTGAGTCTTTTTCTCCAATTGATCTTTCTGAGTTAACGTCAGTAATTACTTCCTCCAAACCATCAACGTGTCTTTTAGACCGCATTCCTACAAGACTGCTCAAAGAAGTCCTGCCATAATTAATGCTTCAAACTTAAAAATGATCATGTACCACAGGCCTTCAAGCTGGCAGTAGTTAAATAGTTACTTAAAAAGCCATCTCTTGACCCAGCTGTCTCCAACCTGCATTTCATCTCAAAAGTTCTTTAAAGGTTAGGCTACGTTCACACTGCAGGTCTTAATGCTCAATTCCGATTTTTTGATCAAATCCGATTTTTTTGTCTGCTTGTTCACACTACACATAAAATGCGACATCAAACGCGCTCTAGTGTGAACGCTCAAAGCGGCCCGCATGTGCAAAAGAAGATGTCACACACAACTCGCTCTGTTTAGACCCAGAGCAAACAATATTGTTTGACTGATGGCCCTTAATATAAAGACTTCGGACTTTATGTTTCCAAATTTTTGCTTTAAGTTATTTTGTTATTTACATAATAATGTAGATGATCCTTTTTGCTGTTTTAGAGGAGCGGTGCTTCAAAGGATAGTTGCAGATTTCTGTCAGAATCTGCAGAAAATACAGTAAAAATAAAATGTCCACATTTCTCCAACGTGGTCTTCCCAACAGTTTCACCGGATGGCAAGAAATCGTTCGCGATGTCCTATCGGGCGCTTCTCCGGCGCCGATAATTGGCGTCTGTCTTGTGTCAGTGACGTAAAAGACGGATTTAATGCGACTTGACCGTTCACACCGCAGTCGCTTTCTAAAACATCGGATACGTATCGGATTCAGGACCACATACGAAAGTGACCCAGATCGGATTTGAAAATATCGGATTTGTGCCGTTCACACTGTCATACCAAGATCGGATACGGGTCGCATAGGGGCAAAAAAATCGG
This sequence comes from Pelmatolapia mariae, assembly GCF_036321145.2. Classification (NCBI taxonomy): domain Eukaryota; kingdom Metazoa; phylum Chordata; class Actinopteri; order Cichliformes; family Cichlidae; genus Pelmatolapia; species Pelmatolapia mariae. The sequence goes on along the minus strand of NC_086242.1, from coordinate 21,985,656 downwards.
ATTTGATGCGCTTTCGCCTGCAGTGTGAACGTAGCCTTAGTTGTCAAACAGCTAACAGATCATCTGCAGAGGAATGGCTATTTGAACAGTTTCAGTCAGGTTTCAGAGCTCATCACAGCACAGAAACAGCTTTAGTGAAGGTTAAAAATGATCATCTTATGGCCTCTGACAGTGGACTCATCTATTCAGTATTCAGTGTTGGGAAGGTTACTTTTAAAATGTATTCCATTACAGAATACTGAATACATGCCCCAAAATGTATTCTGTAACGTATTCCGTTACGTTACTCAATGAGAGTAACGTATTCTGAATACTTTGGATTACTTAATATATTATCATGCTGTTTACAACTACGTGAATGTACTATTGCTGTGATTTATTACTGTTACTGAAGGTCCGCGGCTCCGAACCGTAGTAAAGGGACCTCTGGCTAATACGTCGGTTTCCGTGTTGGGCTGGTAGCCGAAAAATAGCTTTACTTTGTTGTCTGGGTCAACTTTGCTTGCCAGAGACAGAGAGAGGCGTTGAAAGGCTGCTCCAACGGAACTTATTGTTTCGGAGGAAAACACGAATACAGCGTACAGTCGAGTCTTAATAGCTTACTTACAGCTGGGCTCGTCAGGCACTCTTCTTGGCTGCTGTGGTTATTATTATATTTACATGCTTCCAGCTCCCGTTTTTGCTCCGTAACAGCTCGGACTTTTCCTTTCTCTCCCTCCCTCGCTCACAGACACATAACGTGTATGGCAGTCCATTCTCGCTGCAGCACGGACTACACTGCCCATGAGGCTACATTCTTTAGGGCCATGCCTGTAGCATTCTGCCTTTTAGCTTAGCACAACAACAACAACAACAAACTAGAAAGCGAAAATTTCAGAAGAAATTTTAAGTGTGCCTATGCCGCTGGTAAACAGTGTAGTTTGCCATTCATACAGCTACAGAGAGCAAAACTCAGCAGAGCAGCCATTCTCCACCATGAACTATGGTAAAAACAAACACCGCTCGCGCCTCACAGATGACAGCTTACAATTTTGGGTAAAGATGAAGTGACTTTGTACAGCCCCGATTTGCAGATGCTGTGCACATAGTTTCATGAGCAGAAGTCCCATTGTACCACGGCAGACCCGACAATGTTTGCATGAACACGCTTTGAAGCATTACGTTATGGACCACTTTTCACACATGGTTGGTGTACCCACACAGCCGGCTGTAGCTTTTCAACTCACAGCCTGACACACACCCAAAAAACAGCTGAGAGAGCACAGACTACGCCAGAGAGGCGTGATTGCAGATGCCGCTCAGGTGGGTCCACCTCCCCTGCAGCGGCACTGCAGACCACGCCCCGCCACACACATCAATCACGTAAAATAAATATTTATGCACTTTTGCATTCACTTTTTGTTTTTTGTTATTTTTACACAGTGTTCTGAATGATTAACAATGGTCTACAGCCAATCTTGTGTATTATTATACAAACTTTGGTTGTAAGATGCCCTACCTGGCCCCCTGGCAAAAGCTTTGCTAGATCCGCCCCTGCACAGTTACCAGCTGTCAGCTAAATAAAAAAGGAGCTTGGTGTTTATTTCTCTCAGAAATAGTTCATAACTTCCCTTCAACTCATTCATGTCACCTAAAAAAAAGGTAAACCTGTTTCTCCATCACCAGTTCAGCTCTAATGATTCGGTAAGGTCATCTCCTGGTTTCCACCAGCCGCTTCTACAGCTGTGGCTCCAGCAAACATCAGCTGATACTAGAAATTAAAATCAAATGAATTCTAACAACAGCTGATCAAGCTTAAACGTGCTGCTGTTGTTTAGCGCGATAAACAAACAAGAGAGAAAAGCTGATCATTGATCAGTTTCATGACTGAAGTTTGAACAGGCGAGAGAATGACAGGGGAGGCTGTCATAAAGTTCAACATCAGTAACTTAGCGCGCACACAGCTGTATAGAAACTCCGTTGTGCTAGCTAGCACGCAGTACGAGTTATTATAACTGATTGTAAAAAGTCAGCACAACGAAAATAAACTACACCTAAACTCGGTTTATATCTGACCCAAATAGAGTGCAGTTCATAACTTCTTACCTGAAATTCAGTTCACCTCACGCTCTGACCGGCAGCCGCCTGCTTCTCCTGCCTTCGGTTTCCCTGATCCATGATCTACCACCGGTCGATCGGTGGTCGCCTCGCCGCCTCGTATGTCTCGTTCCCTGCATGCTCTGTCTGACACACACCGGTGGATAGCTGCCCTCGGTTGTAGCTCCGTGTCAGCGACCACCAAACAACTCAGTTATTTTTTCCACATCGACCAGCATCTGGACAATCCACCGCCTTTCACTGTTTGTACCGTTACTAAAAAAAAACCCTCATCAGCTCATAAAAACGAAAAATAAGTCCAGCTATGACCCTGAGTCAAAAAGACAGCCAGTTAGCTAGCTAGCTGTCTAGCTCTTTGCAGGCACCGAAACCATCAGAGCTAATATGGGATGTCTTGGTAACACGAACAGATATTTGAAGTTTACATCTGGCCAATCCACCACCTTTCACTGTTTATACCGTTACTAAAATGAATAAATAAATAAATCATCGGTCCATTTAAACGAAAAATAAGTCCAGCTGTGACCACGAGACTTTACGAAGGACCGGGTGTGAAACCAGAGTAAGCCGCTCTCACTGTCATCCAGGCCGGCTGTAGCTTGTTAGCAAAGCCGCGCTAGCCACACTAGCCAGCTAGCCTCAAGCAGAAACGACATCGTCAGAACATTGTCGCTAATATGGGATGTTTTGACAAAACGAGCAGATATTTGAAGTTTACACACCTATATTCTCGCCTGAAAATATCTTAAAAGTTTATTTTGTGACCTAGAAACAGTATTAAGAGGAAAATAAAAACTAAGTGATGGCCGCCATTGTTTGACTCGGCAGAGGCGTGCTATGAATTGTGGGATATTGAGTTTTCCACCAAGCATTACCGTAACTTTTGAATGATTTGCGCAACCTTAAAAATTCCAATGGCTCCTGAAAGCAGCGACGCTGTGCGCACCGTTGATATTGTCATCATTATGGTAATCCAAATAAGGGTAGACAGGCCGTACTACTCCCGGCATACCACTAGAGAGAGCCAACACACCACAAATGAAGTTTGAAATTTGTATCAGTGGGACCAAAAGATGGAGCCAACACACCACAAATGAAGTCTGTTTCTATGGCGCCAAAAGAAGAATCTTTCTAAATTTGCACTAAAATATTAATATTTAAAAAACTATAAAAGTCATAAACACCAAAAGTGTATACCATACTAGTCCAGCTCCAGCCGCACAAAATGATCTAACATATGTAACCCTATTGTCAAAACTGTTTGGCAGAGAAGCGCGGGAAAATTTTCACTAAAATATTAATATTTAAAAAACTATAATAGTCATAAACACCAAAAGTCATAGCACACCATTCCTGATCCAGCCGCACAAAATGAGGTAACATATATGAATCTTGTCTCAAAACTGCGAGGCGAGATTCGCTGCAAAATTTCAGGCGGAAACTGAAGAATAATAATAACTAGAAAAATTTGCATTTCCTGCGAAAATGCTGTGTGGATGCCTTAACGCTGAAGCTGTCTGCTGAAAAGCTGAAAAAGATGAAAAGTTGCAAAAAGTTGTATGGTGGTGAAAAAGAAAACGTTGCTATGAGCAGGATTCGAACCTGGCCCTCCTAGTCTCAAGGAAGCTAGTCATCTCACTGAGCCAAAGACACTCGCAAAAAGAAGAGATGGAGAGATGGACAATTCTGCTAAAATGAGCAGAAGCTGCTGAGAATTGTGCTGATAAGAGGAGAAAAGGCTGAAAATTTTGCTGAAAAGAGGTGAATCAGCAGAATTTCGGCTGAAAAGAGGGAAAGAAGCAGAACGTTGCACTGAAAAGAGGTGAAAAGAGGTAAAGCACAAAATTCTACTAAAAAGAGGTGAATCAGCAGACTTTGAAAAGACCTGAAAAAAATGGGATTTGTGCTGAAAAGGGGTGAAAAAAACTCAAAATTCTGCTGAAAAGGGGTGAAGAATGAGCAGAAGAATTTCTGCAGACAAGACGGAAAGAAGCAGAACATTGTGCTGAAAAGAGGTGAATGAGCAGAATTTCTGCTGAAAAGAGTGTTTTTGTTCTGAAAACAGCAGAAAAAACTGAAAATTTTGCTGAAAGGGGCTGAAGATGCTCAAATTTGAGTCTGGCCCTGCCAGTCAGCCTCCTACTTAGCCACTACGTAATACAGCGATATTACAGTGTACAAATTCACACAAATTTGCAGGGGGGAACAAACAAAGCAGAAACAAGCCCTGAGCAGGATTCGAACCTGGCCCTCCTGGTCACAAGGCGGCTATTCATTTCCCTGAGCCAAAGACATTCTTGCAAAGAAGAGGTGGAGAGACGGACAATTCTGCTGAAATGAGCAGAAGCTGCTGAGAATTGTGCTGATAAGAGGTAAAAAGGATGAAAATTTTGCAGAAAAGAGGTGAATCAGCACAATTTCGGCAGAAAAGAGGTAAAGAAGAAGAAACTTGCGCTGAAAAGAGATGAATCAGCAGAGTTTCTGCTGAAAAGAGTTTTTTCTTCTTAAAACAGCCATAAAAGCTGGAATTTGTGCTGAAAAGGGGTGAAAAAAATGAACATTTTGCTGAAAAGGGGTGAGAAACTAAAGTATACCAAATCAAAGTATTTGTGCCAAAACATAGTGTTTCTGCCATATTGTGGTATTTGTGCCACAAAAGTTACTACATTACAACATGAATACGGATTAAAGATGAAAGAAACTGGCAACATATTTCTCCACTACAAACCAGTCTGATACCACTTCTTTGCAGTGTTCACGTTCACTAAGGCACTACCCAAAAGGTGCCACAAGAGGGCACTCCAACACAAGAGATGACCTATGTACACTGATGCACTTAGTAACAGTCAGCCTCCTACTTAGCCACTACGTAATACAGCGGAAATACAGTAGCAGAAATACAATGTTTTTGCAGAAAAACTGTAATTTCACTCAAATACTATGAAATAGCAGTAATTCTATGATTTGGCAGAAATATTGTACTTCGTACAAATACAATGCTTTGGTACAAACACTATATTTTGATTTGAACTCTATGATTTGAAAAAGATGAAAGCATTGAAAAAGGCGAAAAGGCTGAAAATTTTGCAGAAAAGAGATGAATCAGCAGAATTTCTGCAGAAAAGAGGCAAAAAAGCAGAACGTTGTGCTGAATAGAGGTGAATGAGCAGAATTTCTGCTGAAAAGAGGCAGAACAACCTGGTTCTGCTCAAATTCACCAATCAGAGCTACTGCCTCTGTCTGCTTCATTAGGCTGTGTACTTGTATGTATTTCGGTCCATATTAGAAAAGCTGCTAAAATCATAAAACTTTGCAGAATTGTAATAAATGATCAATATAAATCACATGTCTTGGATAGTGTATATTCTTACAAAGAAGCCGACAGAGAGAGATTACGCTTGTCTTTTCACCCCAAGATGGTAGGGAGTGCTCTTAATTAAACACACTTGCTTGTGCCACAATGTGCTTCAAGGGCCAATAACAGCATAACAGAACTCACTTATGGTACTTCATTCTTCCTATAAAACAATAACTGTCAGTGACTTTGTACCGTAGTATAAACACAACATTCAAGACAACAGTTAAAAGTAACGTGACCATAAACCATGAAACAAGAACATCTAAACAGCAGCACATGTCCCAAGGCATGATGGGAGAGAACTAGCTGTTCCCCCAACACACCACATTATTTATGATTTATGATTTGGCAGAAACACTGGGACTTGGTAGAAATACTATGATTTATATGAAATACTTTGACTTAGCAGAAATTCTATAATCTAGCAAAAAGCACTACAGCATAGCAGAAATTCTATCATTGAGCAGAATTACTAGGATTTAGTACAAACACTATGATTTGGCTCAAAAACCTTTATTTTGCAGTTATATTGTGATTGGGCAGAAATGCTATGCTTTGGAACAAATACCAAGATTTGGCAGAAATACTATGAGCAGTAATAATATAACATAACAGAAATACTGTTATTTTGTGGAAATACAATGCTTTGGCACAAATACCATGATATGGCAAAAATACTGTGATTTAGCAGAAATACTATGATTGAGCAGAAGTACTAAGATGTAGTAGACGTACTTTGACTTAGCACAAATACTATAATCTAGCAAAAAGCACTACAGCATAGCAGAAATTCTATCATTGAGCAGAATTACTAGGATTTAGTACAAACACTATGATTTGGCTCAAAAACCTTTATTTTGCAGTTATATTGTGATTGGGCAGAAATGCTATGCTTTGGAACAAATACCAAGATTTGGCAGAAATACTATGAGCAGTAATAATATAACATAACAGAAATACTGTTATTTTGTGGAAATACAATGCTTTGGCACAAATACCATGATATGGCAAAAATACTGTGATTTAGCAGAAATACTATGATTGAGCAGAAGTACTAAGATGTAGTAGACGTACTTTGATTTAGCACAAATACTATTATGGAGGAGTAATACTTTAACATGGGAGAAATATTGATACAGACACACATATACACAGAGCCTAAAGGGAACAGTATTTGTGCCATTGAGTGTTAAAAAGAATCTGAGGTCCATATTAGAAAAGCTGCTAAAATCATAAATGTTTGCAGAATTGTAATAAATGATCAATATGAATTCTTGGTCTGTGATAGTGTATTAATTTGTAGGGGAAAAAAAACGTGGACCAAGGTGGAATTGAACCAGCGATCTTTGGGCTGCCGACCGGCGTCATTACCAACTGCGCCACTGGGAAAGAGAGCGACGGCTGAGAAAACAGGGAAATGAGCTGTCAGATTTAGATCGCGGTGAGAGGCGTAAAACGCCGTTTTTTGGAGTTACAAAACATCGTGTAACTCAAAAACTAGGTGGAATAGAAGCATCATTCTTCTACTGGGTGAATCAGCGGACTTTGGTGTACTTTGACTGCGATTTTCATTGCTCTTTGTACCTCAGTCGCGGAGATATGACGAGAGAAGAAACGGCTTCATTTTCAGAGTTTGAAAAGTGAGAGGAGGGCAGATTTCCACCCCTCAAACAAACGTAATTTATGGCTCAACAGTAAGATGACTGCTCCACTTTGATTCAACAGAAATACTATTATGGAGGAGTAATACATGGGAGAAATATTGATACAGACACACAAACATACACATACACAGAGCCTAAAGGGAGCAGTGGCTGTTAAGAGTCTGTGCTTGGTATATCTAGGTCAGCTAAATTGGCTGCACCTGCTGTAATCAGCCCTTACACACACAGAGACACAGAGAGGTATAAGTTTTCTGCAGTGTATTTCTCACATTCAGGACTCCCCTCGAACAAATGGCCATAATTTCCTAACCGTAGGGGCTAGAACGCTCATTCTGACACCGTTTTGTTCAGAAGAGATGGGGGAATCTGCAGGTCTTCATAATTCAGAGATAAAATATAAATTATTGAAGATATATGACTTGTAATACACTGTAACTGAGTAGAGGCAAAGCAAAAGTGCCTTGACCAACTCTAAATCTATAAGGAGCATCAAAATCATTCTTTCACCGTAAGAAACAGCAGGCTTTGGTGAACAGTCATGGGAATTTTCAGTTCTCTGTTGAAATCCATCAAAAAGATATGACAAGAGAAAAAAGTGCCTCATTTCCAGAGTTTGAAATCTGAAGAAATCTGAGCAAGGGACAAATTTCCTATCCTTAAACAAGTGTAATTCATGGCCAAACGGTAATAGGTGAGGAAAAAATTCTTGAATTGTGAGCATCAGGGATGTCTGAAGATATATTGGCACAAGCGTCATGTCTCAACTTTGTTTCGTTAAGGAGATATGACGATTTGAAAATGCCTGTCATTAGAGAATTCCAGCGCTGATTTTGAAGAAACTCTCCATTGAGTTTCTATAGAGAGTTTTCAAACTTTGTGTTACTCTGAGGAGATTTGCAAAAAATCTATAAGTCCCACAAGAATGATAGTAACATTTTCTGAAAGCCAGCAAAAATACCTACGTTTTGATGTATAATTTGTGGAAGTTGAGTGGAAATTGAGCGAGTAGCAAGAAGTTGTTCAGACATGAAGAGAAAATTCAGAAAGGACAAGTGCACAGTCTGAGTTAATTGCATAGCAACCATAACAACGCATGTATTTTCTGAAAAATCACAATTTTGCAACTGAAAACTTAAAGAGGTATAAAATTAAAACGGTAGAAGATCTGAAAAAGCTGAATCATACAGGAATAGCCCAATAATCTGAGAACATTTTAAAGTTTGAATGGAGTTTCTAGGTGAAAGTATGAGGAAGTAGTTAAGTTTCAAAAACAAGCAAGTTTTAGCAGAATTTCTGAAGAATTTTAGAACTTTCCCATTCATTCCAATGGGACAAAAAATTGCATAAAAAGCTTAATATTTTAAAAAGTATAATAGTTAAAAGTACAAAAAGATATAGCACAAATGAGCACAAATAGCTGAATATTGTGAAATTTGAACTGAGAAAATAGCACAAAAACTGCGGAAGTAGTTAAGCGGCGAAGAACGGAGCAACTTGAAGAATAAAGTATAAAGAATAAAGAGAAACAGGAACTCAATAGTGTGGAAGCCCTTGAGGGCATCCACACAATAAATCCGACGAATAGTAATATGTGTGCCTCTTGGCATAGGCACACATAAAAAGCGCTCTCTCACCCAGGAAACACGCAGCGAGAGAGCGCGTCACCCTGTAACCATGGCAACCGTAACGCTGCCGCCTGGAACAACAGAACATAGCTGTCAAACAAACCCAAACTAGTGATGGTAAATTCGATTCTTTTTACTGAATCGAGTTTTAATGAGTCACTCACCAAAGTGAATCGGGTTTCTTGAGTCATTTGAGTCACTGAGTCAGTTGACCAGAGAGTGCAAAAATGTATATTTTCAGTCAAACTTAATTTGTTTCTCTTTGAATGTAAATCCTACTGCTAAGATGAATGATTGTAAAAGAAAACAACTATTTTCTTTAGAGCAAAAAAGAGCAAAAAAATTCTAAAGGGAACATTTATTTGTTTTTATTTTATTTTATTGGTATTTTCCTTAAATGTGTCAAATATATATTTTCTCATCTAAATGTTCACTGAGCTGTGAGCCAGGGGGCGGTAAAGTGCCTTAACATTGGTTGCCAACCAAGAAGAAGAAGAAGAAGAAGCTGTGAGCCAGGAGGGAGGGGGTGAGTCAGTGATTCAACTCGTTTGAGCTGTGAGCCAGGAGGGAGGGGGTGAGTCAGTGATTCAACTCGTTTGAGCTGTGAGCCAGGAGGGAGGGGGTGAGTGAGTGAGTCAGTGATTCAACTCGTTTGAGCTGTGAACCAGGAGGGAGGGGGTGAGTGAGTGAGTCAGTGGCCGTTTATCAATGCCCAAGTACGCGAGTACGTACTCGCGTTCTCGGTGAGTACGTACCCGCCGAGAACGCACGGGAGTACGTACCCGCCGAGAACGCGAGCACGGACTCGTGGGCCGTTTCTCAATTCTCAAGTACGCGAGCACGGACTCGTGATTTGTACAGTCGGAACACCAGCGTACGTGATGATGTCACAGGTCCGGAGTTTCTACTGCCGTCCCCTCTTAATTTAACTGTAAGTAACATGTTATGAAGCTTAACTTTAATCACAGCCAAACCGGTTTACTCAGGAACAAATAAAACACTGAAATAAACCAAACATTAACATTTAGAAGTGATCTAAGTGACTTATATATCATTTTTAACCTCAGTAGTGAAACCTCTATTAATAAAAATAGTGTACATGTACATACGTGTACATACCTTAATAAAAACATGCAGGTGAGATGTTAGAACGCTTTTATTTCTATTCTAGTGGACACTCAATACTATAGACAGCTGCTGGGGTTTCTTTAACCTGAGTAGTGAGAAGTCCGCGAGCGGTTTGGGGGGGTGGAAACGATGTGCCGGGAGTCCGCTGTTGAGTTTTGGACGAAATGCATTCTGGGATATTTAGCTGTCCCAAGTCTACACCGATGCATGCTCGATAAAACGGGCGGATCGAGAACACATCCGGGACTTTTTCGCGTTCTCGGCATGATGCGTACTTCGAATTGGAACAGTACTTGGTCTCCGACTGATGACGTATCACGAGTACACGAGAACGCAAGTACGCACAAGTACGCATATTGAGAAACGCCCAGAGATTCAACTCGTTTGAGCTGTGAGCCAGGAGGAAGGGGGTTAGTGAGTCCTGAGTGATTCGCCTTACGCTATGATTCAGCACAGCAAGGGAGGGGGTGAGTACCTCAAATGTGCTGTTAGCATGCTAGCTGAGCGATGCTACTGTGAACCGAGGAGCTATTGTCTTGATGTGAGCTTCTACTCAGGGTTTTTTCTTCCAGTTCAGAGCAGGAATGTTTTTGTTAATAAACTGGCTGTTGTTTTTTTCCCCACAATTTTAATTATAAGCTAGATATATTTCTACTAATGGAATTAGTTTGCTAACAGCAACAGGGATGAGTCAGTGAGTCAGTTGCGCTTGTGAATCATGATTCACGAGTCAGTAAAGTGATTCTCGGGTATTGAACGATTCGTTCACGAATCGAACATCACTAACCCAAACAGTCCTGACCCGCGAGAATATGAAACAGGAAAGTACCGCCGTGTAATCCATTTATTTCACCAAAGTAACTGTATTCTGAATACCACCTTTTTAAACGGTAACTGTAACGGAATACAGTTACTCATATTTTGTATTCTAAATACGTAACGGCGGTACATGTATTCCGTTACTCCCCAACACTGTCAGTATTAAACGAACTGCAATGCAGTGGTTTTAGTCATATGTAATACACTCCACTTTCCATTTTCTTCATGTAAATGAGGAGTCTTCTTCACACACCAAGGTTAATTATGGAGTTACACAGAGTTCTGTGATGGTGTTACACTGTGAAAAGTTAATGGATAAATCAGTGAAGATGCTGGGACATGATGACACTCCATGAGCGTCTGGCAGCACAGATAAATGAGCTCACTAATGGATGAGATGAACCCAGGACTGCTAAGTGAAGGCCAGATAGTCTTGATCTCCAAGCATCAAGAATCCGAAGGGACTAGTCCCATCCAGCTCCCAACTAATAACCTGCATCAGCTCATTAAGGAAAGCTCCCTCGATATATAAGTGGAGTCCACAAACACCACAGAAGAAAAACACAAGCTCCTGGTTTCACTCCACGTTGTGCACCCTAAGACTCTACGCTAAGCGGAGGTCATGGGCTAGTCGGTGTCAGAATCACAATGCAGGATGAAACATAATTATTGATGAAATAAATAATTATAAGAGGTTATTGCAGACATATCCTACATATAAACATAACAAGATCAAAATTCCAACCACTGTTTTCTCCGTTGGGACTATAATTCACAGTTTAACCTGACAGGTTCTAAATGATTCATAAATTCTTTCCTGCTGTGAAATATCAGTGCACTAATAAGTTTTTTGAAAACATATTTTTCCTATTGCTAGCTGAGCATCAGATTGATTAAGGACAAAAAGTCTTTCACATTGGGTTTGAGGGTTCAGGTTCAATATTAAAATCTGGATTTTAACTCTTGGTCGGGTCACTCTCCATAGACATCCTGGAGACTCTGCTCTGTGGTTGTGCTGCTGATGTCTGGAAACACAAACACAGAATAAATCCCCCATTGTTCTTGTGTATATTCCTGTTGTTGGGCACTGAAATGATTCTCTGTCAGTGTCATGTTTATGAGGCTGAGGCCCTGAACATCATCACATTTGATATTTGAATTCTAAATCATGTTCACAGCTGTGTAGCTTGAAGACAAATGGGCAGAGTCAAGTGCTGACACAACAGTAGACACAGCTCCTCCTTCCCTTGAGTGATCTGTCTCCTGAAATATCAGGTCAGATATATAATGACTGGAAAAAAAAATAAAGGAATGCTTTTTACTCTGAGTACAGCTTCAAGTAAGTTAAACTTCTGGGATATAGATGTGGTCAGTTAGATAGCAGAGGAGCTTGTTAATCAGGTTCAGCTACTTTGGTGTTTATGAAATTAACAAGTGCATTAGAGGAGCAACAATGAGTCAACCCCCAAAACAGGTGGACGCAACGTGACATTTTTCCCTCCTCATCTTTTCTGACTGTCTTTCCAATAGTTTGACATTTGGGCAGGGTTATTTATATAGTACCAAATCACAACAACACTGACCTCAAGCTGCTTTGTATTGTGAGGTAAAGACCCAGTAGGCCCATTACTGGTAACATGAGGTTATATCTGGACCATACAGAAGTTGCACAGGTAGTCCACCTCTGCCAGGATGCCACATCAATACATGGCACTGTTTAAGGTTTACTGTGTCTCCTGGCACAGCCTCAAGAGCATGGAAGAGAGCCTAGAAGATAGGAAGTTACACTGGAAGAGCTGGACGGGCCGTAGAAGGTCCTTAACCCATCAGCATGATTGGTATAACAGGATTAGCATTGTAGTAACAGGGCCCTACAAAATCACCTCCAACAGGCCGCTTATGTCACTGTCTCTCACCAGAAAATCAGGAAAGGATGTCAGGAGGGTGACCTGAGGGCCCGATGTCCTCTAGTGGCCCCTGTGCTCACTGCCCAGCACCATGGAGATCAATTGGCATTTTTGACAGAAGACCAGAATAGAGCACCAGGTCTACCACTTGCGCCCTGTGCTTTTCAGAGGTGAGAGAATGTTCACCCTGAGCACATGTAACTGACATGAAAGGGTCTGGAGAAGCTTTGGAGAATGTTATGCTGCCTGTTACATCGTTCATGACCAGTTTGGTCTTGGGTCAGTCTGGAGAGGCATATCCACTCAGGGACAAACAGACCTCTACAGGCTAGGCATTGGCACCAACACTGCCATTAGGTGATAAAACCCTTGGACCCATTGTGAGGCCGAATGGTCGTCTTTCTTTGAAACCATGTGTTCTTTTTGGACAATAGCAGGTTTTCTCTTTGACATTATTGTTGATTCGTGAGTTTTGACCTTAACTAGGACAGGTGAGGACTGCAGTTTTTTAGATGTGTCATTGCAAATGAAACAGTTCAGAGAAGCATATCTAACAGATGGTATTTTTCATCCTAGTGCATGACTCAGTTTCATCTCACTTTCCAGCAGAAACAGCAACTTACTTTGTGTGTGAGGGTCCACTTCACTGCTGAAGACTGGAGGACCTTTTTAGTACCAGTCCCTCTACTTAGACAGTCAGCTGGATTGCCCAGATTACACACAGAGTTATGGCCCCAGTTACACAGTGGTCAGTCGACACACCACATAAACGCACAGTAACACTCCCCCGAGCAATTTCCCAGATATCACATGGCAGCTTTCCTGTCTGCGAGCAATGGATCAGCTTCTTAAAAGAGATAGGAGTGCCTCTCTTTGTTTAAATAACAAACATAATAAACCAAATAATCCTAAACTGGATATAAACTGAAATAGGGATATATGAAACAATGAACTAAGGAACAAAGCAAGAACAAAATAGAACATCAAATAATAAATAAGAATTCAGAAGGCATCCTCAGTCCAAAACCCAAAACCCAGGACCATGATGTTTTTACTGCACTACAAAACTTCTTACAGTACATTTAAACACAAAACAAAATTAATTTCAAATATAATACTATTCCCTTAAAAGTAAATATTTATATATAGTTGAGCTGCCTTGCTGTGGGGCAGGGTGTTTGTCAGGTGAGTGGAAACCCTGCATCAAAGCCTCCTCGTCAAAGTCTGGCTGTGTTGGAAAATTTGATCAAATTGAGATTAAAGTAAAGAGATTTCAGTTGAGTTCGTTTTTTCCAAGTTTAACATTTGTTACTCTCCTTCTCTCCTCTGTCTGTGGGGTCGACATGTCTCTAGCAGCCTTCTCGTGGCTCATCTGCATTTCTTTCCTTTATACTTGGAAGCAGATGGAGAATCATTCACCTGTATGCAATGTGATAATTACCTTAGCTACTATTTAGGCTGAAGGTTGGCCTTAGTTGCTGCCAGATCATTGTACCTCCTGTGGTGGAGGAGTTTAGCACTCATGTGCTGCTTTTTTGCTTTGAACTGACTTGATGCTCTTTTGTGCAGATGCTCCATTATTTTCAGAAACCCAGGAAGAAAATAGGAAACCTGTTTGCTGGGGTGCTCTCTCCTGGACAAACTGACATGCAATAGTCAAGGTGTAGAAAAGGGTCAAGGCTGGAAAAACTCAGGTGAAGTCATGGATCAGTCAGACAGCCATAACAGCAATTTGGATGCTGTAGACTTCTCTACGGAGAACTAAAGCAGCCACAGTGAAAGACACATGACTCCAAAGTCCTCATGTTGATTTTCTATGTATTTGTGCAGATCCTTTTGTCCACTCCATCATCAGCACAGGCAGGATAAAACTATATATATATATATTTTTTACTTTCTGTGGTCATCATTTATAAAACGATAACTGACAGCAGACGAAGCAGGAATTCTAATTTTACATTTATTATTATAAAACCACATTTCTGGACATAAAACAGTAAAAAAAAAAAAAAGTAAAATACATTTAAAAAAAAAACATTTTGGAAAATCAAATTTATGCTCATACACCAAATTTTCAGAAAACTCAGTATTTCAGAAACCACAATCACAAAATCTGTCATGCGCCGAGGCGCGCATGCACAAAAGGATCCAGAAGCAGACTCAAGTGCTAGCAGGAAAAGACACTTTATTATAAACTAGAAAGCGAAAATTTCGGAAGAAATTTTAAGTGTGCCTATGCCGCTGCTAATCAGTGTAGTTTGCCATTCATACGGCTACAGAGAGCAAAACTCAGCAGAGCAGCCATTCTCCACCATGAACTATGGTAAAAACAAACACCGCTCGCGCCTCACAGATGACAGCTTACAGTTTTGGGTAAAGATGAGGTGACTTCGTACAGCCCCGATTTGCAGACGCTGTGCACAGAGGTTCATGAGCAGAAGTCCCATTGTACCACGGCAGACCCGACGATGTTTGCATGAACACGCTTTGAAGCATTACGTTATGGACCACTTTTCACACATGGTTGGTGTACCCACACAGCCGGCTGTAGCTTTTCAACTCACAGCCCGACACACACCCAAAAAACAGCCGAGAGAGCACAGACTTTACACCCGTGGGTCCACCTCCCCTGCAGCGGCACTGCAGACCACGCCCCGCCACACACATCAAACACGTAAAATATATATTTATGCACTTTTGCATTCACTTTTTGTTTTTTTGTTATTTTTACACAGTGTTCTGAATGATTAACAATGGTCTACAGCCAATCTTGTGTATTATTATACAAACTTTGGTTGTAAGATGCAGATAACTATTTAATAAAAGCTAAATATTTTATATGAGAGTAAGAAAGAAAAGTATATCTTTGTGTCCACCTTTCCCTGTTAATGCCCTACCTGGCCCCCTGGCAAAAGCTTTGCTAGATCCGCCCCTGCACAGTTACCAGCTGTCAGCTACACAAAAAAGGAGCTTGGTGTTTATTTGTCTCTCAGAAACAGTTCATAACTTCCCTTCAACTCATTCATGTCACCTAAAAGGTAAACCTGTTTCTCCATCACCAGTTCAGCTCTGATGATTCAGTAAGGACATCTCCTGGTTTGGACCAGCCCTTTTTTCAGCTGTGGCTCCAGCAAACATCAGCTGATACTAGAAATTAAAATCAAATGAATTCTAACAACAGCTGATCAAGCTTAAACGTGCTGCTGTTGTTTAGCGCGATAAACAAACAAGAGAGAAAAGCCGATCATTGATCAGTTTCATGATTGAAGTTTCAACAGGCGAGAGAATGACAGGGGAGGCTGTCATAAAGTTCAACATCAGTAACTTAGCCCGGACACAGCTGTATAGAAACTCCGTCGTGCTAGCTAGCACGCAGTACGACTTATTGTAACTGATTTTAAAAAGTCAGCACAACGAAAATAAACTACGCCTAAACTCGGTTTATATCTGACCCAAATAGAGTGCAGTTCATAAGTTCTTACCTGACATTCAGTTAACCTGACGCTCCGACCGGCAATCGCTTCTACTCTGTTTGAGCTCCGCGTTAGCCACCACCGGTCGATCATACACCGGTGGCTAGCTGCCCTTTGTTGGAGCTCCGCGTTAGCCACCACCAAATAACTCAGTTATTTTTCCCACATCGACCAGCATCTGGACAACCACCTTTCACTGTTTATACCGTTACTAAAATGAATAAATGAACCATCGGCCCATATAAACGAAAAATAAGTCCAGCTGAGACACAGACTCTTGGCGAGCGATTGGGTGGTGAAACGAGTGTCAGCCGCCTCACTGTAAGCCAAGCCCGGGTGCTTTTTAATGAAGAGCCGCTAGTCGCGCTAGCAGCAACATCGTAAGAGCACTGTTGCTAATATGGGATGTCTTGATAAAACGATCAGATATTTGAAGTTTACACACCTACATTCTCGCCTGAAAATATCTTAAAAGTTTATTTTGTGACCTAGAAACACGAATAAAAGCATTATAGAATCCAAGTGGTGGCCGCCATTGTTTATCTCGTAGAGGCGTGCTATGAATTGTGGGATATGGAGTTTTCCACCAAGCATACACCCTTTCGGCCGTACTACTCCCGGTATACCACTAGAGAGAGCCAACACACCACAAATGAAGTCTGTTTCTATGGGGCAAAAAGAAGAATCTTTGTCATGTGCCTAGAAATTTGCCTAAATTTGCACTAAAATCTAAATATTTAAAAAACTATAAAAGTCATAAACACCAAAAGTCATATCATACTAGTCCAGATCCAGCCGCACAAAATGAGATAACATATGTAACCCTTGTGTCAAAACTGTGCGGCAGATAAGCGCAGGAAAATTTTCACTAAAATATTAATATTTAAAAAACTATAAAAGTCATAAAACCCAAAAGTCATAGCACACCATTCCAGATCCAGCCGCACAAAATGAGGTAACATATATGAAGCTTGTCTCAAAACTGCGGGGTGAGTTACGCTGCCAAATTTCAGGCGGAAACTGAAGAATAATAATAAGAAGAAGAACTAGAAAGTGAAAATTTCAGAAGAAATTTTAAGTGTGCCTATGCCGCTGCCAATGAGTGTAGTTTGCCATTCATACAGCTACAAAAAAAAAAATCCAAATAAGGGTAGACAGGCTGTACTACTGCTGGCATACCACTAGAGAGAGCCAACACACCACAAATTAAGTTTCACTTTCGTTTCAAATTAAGTTTCACTTTCCTTCCCATTCATTTCAATGGGCAAAAACTTGCAATAAAATATTCATATTTAAAAAACTATAGAAGTAATAAACACCAAAAGTCATAGCACACCATTCCTGATCCAGCCGCACAAAATGATATAACATATATGAAGCTTGTGTCAAAACTGTGGGATGAGTTACGCGGCAAAATTTCAGGCGGAAAAAGGAAAATAAGAAGTAGTAGGATAAATCTGAGAAATAGTAACTAGAAAAAATTGCATTTCCTGCGAAAATGCTGTGTGGATGCCTTAACGCCGAAGCTGTCTGCTGAAAATAGCTGAAAAAGATGAAAAGTTGCAAAAAAGAAAAAAAAATTGTATGGTGGTGAAGAACTGAAAATTCTGCTGAAAACAGGTGAAGAAGCACAAATTTTTTGCTGAAAAGTGGTGAAAAGTCAAATGTTCTACTGAAAAGGGGTAAAGACGGAGAAATTTTTGCTGAAAAGTGGTAAAAAGAAATTTTACCATGAGCAGGACTCGAACCTGGCCTTCCTGGTCTCAAGGCAGCTACTCATCTCACTGACCCAAACTCATTCTCTCAAGGAAGAGGTGGATAGACTGACAATTCTGCTCAAATGAGCAGAAGCTGCTGAGAATTGTGCTGATAAGAGGCGAAAAGGATGAAAATTTTGCAGAAAAGAGGTGAATCAGCAGAATTTCTGCAGAAAAGAGGCAAAGAAGCAGAACGTTGCGCTGAAAAGAGGTGAATCAGCAGAGTTTCTGCTGAAAAGAATTTTTTTTTCTGAAAACAGCCCAAAAAAGCTGGAATTTGTGCTGAAAAGGGGTGAAAAAAATGAAAATTTTGCTGAAAAGGAGTGAAGAAGCTAAAGTATACCAAATCAAAGTATTTGTTCCAAACCATAGTATTTCTGCCATATTGTGGTATTTGTGCCACAAAAGTTACCACATTACAACATGAATACGGATTAAAGGTGAAAGAAACTGGCAACAAATTCCTCCACTACAAACCAGTCTGATACCACTTCTTTGCAGTGTTCACGTTTACTAAGGCACTACCCAAAAGGCGCCACAAGAGGGCACTCCAACACAAGAGATGACCTATGTACACTGATGCACTTAGTAACAGTCAGCCTCCTACTTAGCCACTACATAATACAGCGATATTACAGTGTACAAATTCACATAAATTTGTAGGGGGAACAAACAAAGCAGGAACAAGCCCAAAACAATAAAATAACTGGGCTGCCATAGCTATCGCTAACTAGCACATACGCTAAAGGTAACTAAAACCAATACACACAAGTAGCAGGGTAAACATCTTAAGCATGAAACATTAACTCACGTTTATGTGACACACCATCCCCAACAAATACAGGATGGGCTATTTGCTCCCCTTCCCAACAGCTCTCTCCTCAATCGTTAGCCCAGGAACGAAGGAAGACCATCTAGATCAAAAGTCCCATGAATTCCCTCACTGCTCAGAGGCTGCTGGGTAATGTAGCTCACAATAACACAGGTTTTTCTACAAGCACAAATACTATAACATAGCAGAAGTACTGTGATTTTGTTGAAATACTATGCTTTAGGACAAATACTATGATTTGGCAGAAATACTATGTTTTAGGACATATACTATGATTTGGCTCAAATACTATGATATAGCAGCAATACTATGTTTTGGCACAAATACTATAATTGAGTGCAAGTAATTTAAGATAACAGAAATACTACGATTTAGCAGAAATACAATGTTTTTGCAGAAACACTAATTTCACTCAAATACTTTGAAATAGCCGTAATACTATGATTTGGCAGAACATAACAGAAATTCTACGACTTAGTAGTAATACTATAACATAACAGAAATATTCATTGGGCACAAATACTATAATTTGGCACAAGTACCATGTTTTGACAAAATCCCATAATTTGGCACAAATACTATGATTTGGCAGACACTATGATTTAGCAGAGATAATATGATTTGGCAGAAAAATACTAAACTTTGGCACAAATACTATAATTGAGTACTTTAAGATGAGAGAAATACTATGATTTAGCAGAAATACAATGTTTTTGCAGAAACATTGTAATTTCACTCAAATACTATGAAATAGCAGTAATACTATGATTTGGCAGAAATACTATGTTTCAGTACAAATACTATGACAAAGCAGAAATACTATGACTTAGAAGTAATACTATAACAAAAGGGATTCCTCAAAATACCATGAAATTGCAGTAATTCTATGATTTGGCAGAAATACTGTACTTTGTACAAATACAATGCTTTGGTACAAATAGTATATTTTGATTTGAATACTATGATTTGGCACGATTAGTATGATTTAGTACAAATACTATGAATTGGCAGAAATACTGTGACTTAGTAGTAATACTATAACATAACAGATATACTGTGATTTAGCAGACATAGTATGTTTTTGCACAAATACTACGATTTCACTCAAATACTGTGAAATTGCAGTAATACTATGATTTTGAAGGAATACTATGATTTGGTAGAAATACTATGCCTTAGTAGTAATACTAATAATAATAACAGATATACTATGATTTTGCAGACAGTCTATGTTTTTGCACAACTAGCACAATGTGGCAGAAATACTATGATTTGGCACAAGTACTATGATTTAGTAGAAATACTCTTATTGGCACAAATACTATGTTTCAGTACAAATACTATGATTTGGCAATAATACTGCGTTTCAGCACAACTACTGAGATTTGATTGAAATACTATGATTTAGAAGAAATACTATGACTTCGTACAAATACTACTATGTTTTGGTTCGAATACTATGATTTGCAAAAAATACTATGATTTGGCACAAGTACCATGATTTAGTACAAATACTATGAATTGGCAGAAATACTGTGACTTACTAGTAATACTTTAACATAACAGATATACTGTGATTTAGCAGACATAGTATGTTTTTGCACATATACTACGATTCTGCTCAGATACTATGAAATTGCAGTAATACTATGATTTTGAAGGAATACCATGATTAGGTAGAAATACTATGCCTTAGTAGTAATACTATGACATAACAGATATACTGTGATTTAACAGACAATATGTTTTTGCACGAATACTACGATTTCGCTCAAATACTATGAAATTGCAGTAATACTATGATTTTGAAGGAATACTTTGATTTGGTAGAAATACTATGCCTTAGTAGTAATACTATAACATAACAGATATACTGTGATTTAGCAGACATAGTATGTTTTTGCACAAATTCTACGATTTCACTCAAATACTGTGAAATTGCAGTAATACTATGATTTTGAAGGAATACTGTGATTTTGCAGACATAGTATGTTTTTGCACAAATACTACAATTTGTCAAGAAATACTATGTTTGGGCACAAATACTATGATTTGCTATAAATACTATGATTTGGCACATATACTATAATCAGCAGATATACTATAACATAACAGAAATTCTACGACTTAGTAGTAATACTATAACATAACAGAAATTTTAATTGGGCACAAATAACATGATCTGGCACAAATACCATGATTTGGAAAAAAAATACCATGATTTGGCACAAATACAATGATATGGCAGAAATACTATGATTGGGTACAAATACTATGATTTGGCACAAGTAGTATGACTTAGTACAAATACTATGATTTGGCAGAAATACTATGATTTAGCAGAAATACTATGTTTTAACATAAATAATATCTTTTGACAGAAATTTCTGCTAAAAGGTACTATTTCTGCTTTTTAGCAGAAATACTGCAATTTTGCATAAATACTATGATTTGGGATAAATACTATGATTTGGCAGATATACTATATTCAGCACATATACTATAACATAACAGAAATACCTCCACCTACTAGTAATACTATAACATATCAGAATTGTCATGATTTGACACAAAAACATGATTTGGCACAAAAACCATGATTTGGCAAAAATGCTATGATTACCCAGAATTACTATGATTGAGCAGAAGTACTAAGATGTAGTAGAAGTACTTTGATTTAGCACAAATACTATTATGGAGGAGTAATACTTTAACATGGGAGAAATATTGATACACACACACATACACAGAGCCTGAGCAGTGGCTGTTAAGAGTCTGGACTTGGTATATCTAGGTCAGCTAAATTGGCTGCACCTGCTGTAATCAGCACTTACACACACAGACAGAGAGAAGTATGAGTCTTCTTCAGTGTATTTCTCACATTCAGGACTGCCCTCGAACAAATGGCCATAATTTCCTAACCGTAGGGGCTAGAACGCTCATTCTGACACTGTTTTGTTCAGAAGAGATGGGGGAATCTGCAGGTCTTCATAATTCAGAGATAAAATATAAAGTATTGAAGATATATGACTTGTAATACACTGTAACTGAGTAGAGACAAAGTAAAACTGCCTTGACTTGCCCTCAAACAACGTTTTGTAACTCTAAATCTATATGGAGCATCAAAATCATTCTTTCACCGTACGAAACAGCAGGCTTTGGTGAACAGTCATGGAAATTTTCAGTTCTCTGTGGAAATCCATCAAAAAGATTTGACGAGAGAAAAAAGTGCCGCATTTCCAGAGTTTGAAATCTGAACAGATCTGAGCGAATGATGAATTTCCTACCCTCAAACAAGTGTAACTCATCTCAGAACGGTAATAGGTGAGAAATAACTTCTTGAATTGTGAGCATCAGGAGTGTCTGAAGATATATTTGCACAAGCCTCATGTCTCAACTTTGTTTCGTTAAGGAGATATGACGATTTGAAAATGCCTCTCATTACAGAAATCCAGCGCTGATTTTGAACAAACTCTCCATTGACTCTCTAAGGAGACTTTACAGACTTTGTGTTGCTCTGAGGAGATTTGCCAAAATTCTGTAACACCCACAACAATAACAGTGACAATTTCTGAAAGCCAGCAAAAATACCTACGTTTTGATGTATAATTTGTGGGGGTTGAGTGGAAATTGAGCGAGTAGCAAGAAGTTGTTCAGACATGAAGAGAAAATTCAGAAAGGACAAGTGCACACTCTGAGTTAATTGCATAGCAACCATAACAACGCATGTATTTTCTGAAAAATCACAATTTTGCAACTAAAAACTTAAAGAGGTATAAAATTAAAACGGTAGAAGATCTGAAAAAGCTGAATCATACAGGAATAGCCCAATAATCTGAGAACATTTTAAAGTTTGAATGGAGTTTCTAGGTGAAAGTATGAGGAAGTAGTTAAGTTTCAAAAACAAGCAAGTTTTAGCAGAATTTCTGAAGAATTTTAGAACTTTCCCATTCATTCCAATGGGACAAAAAATTGCATAAAAAGCTTAATATTTTAAAAAGTATAATAGTTAAAAGTACAAAAAGATATAGCACAAATGAGCACAAATAGCTGAATATTGTGAAATTTGAACTGAGAAAATAGCACAAAAACTGCGGAAGTAGTTAAGCGGCGAAGAACGGAGCAACTTGAAGAATAAAGTATAAAGAATAAAGAGAAACAGGAACTCAATAGTGTGGAAGCCCTTTTAGGGCATCCACACAATAAGTGTGCCTCTTGGCATAGGCACACTTAATAACAAAAGGCGACCCGGGAAAACCAGAGGCTCAAACGAGGAACAGAAAAACCCGGGGAAACAAATGACGCGGGGAAGCCGGTGATTGTCTGCCAAAAACTGATTTCCGGTATTTGCCAAAAACTGACTGCTCGTATTTAAACTGCTATAAGTAACTTGTTGGCCTATAATATGTGAAACATATGTCAAATGCATCCCTTATGGATGACATGAAGTCATCTTGAGCCACAAACAACATTCCTGTAACAAGGTAGAAGCCGCAATCAGTTTTTGGCAGTGACTTTTACGTAACCTTTATTTATGCAGTTAAAAAAAAATCTCATTAACATTAAAAATGTCTTTTGTAAGAGTAAGCTGGCCAAGAGGACAGCAGAAATGGCAGCAAATATTACAATAGTTCTGTAAAAATATTTTAAGTGGGGATAAAGGACCGGATTGGTTATAATGTAAGTACAATAACACAGAGTTGTAAAGATACTTGAAAAACTGAAATGATTTTTTAATTCTATATATAACCGCTTTGTAAACCCTGTTCACCGAAGTCTGTTTACGAACATACGTAAAGATATTACACAAAAAAATACACAGAAAAATTGGAAATCAGTTTTTTGGCAGGCAATCACTTTTTGGCACAACACCGGAATCGGCACCGTGGGAGGCTGCAACAGAAAGGGGAGAAAATTACTAGTAAGCCAGGAAGCAGGGGAGCACAACAAGGCAGGATAGGAGTAGTAGGCTTACGATCGGAGTGGGACCGTGGGGCTTGGGAGGGAAGTGTGAAAGTCCGTGAGGCGGGAGTCTGTGGAGTTAGTGACGAGGCCAGATGATGCACCGAGTGATGTGATCGAGCAGGAGGACAGGCAGGAAGCAGACACTGGACGCCGAATTGAAATCTTAAACACAAGAAGGCAGATTTAACACAGTTCCAATAAATCATTAGCACAACGCTTTCGCGGGAGTCTAGTTACCACAGAGAGGTGATTAACGGACTGGCGTGGAGCAGGGTTAAGTAGTCCTCCAGGTAATCGCCCCGATGGAAAGCAGGTGTGCCGGTGATGGCCCAGCCCGGGGGTGTGGCTACCCAAGCATCACACACAGACTCCATAGACACAGGACCACGGGACCCTGACAAAATCCCTTTTCAAAAAACTAATGTTAAGAAAACACAATGAATTTTGTTCTTGTTTTTGTTCAACCGTGCTGATGTCTCTTTATTAATATTTAATAGTGTCATGGTCCTGGGTCGGTGACCCAGTGTTTTGCTTGTTATTATTATTGTTCTATGGTTTCTTTGCTGTAAATGACTTGTGTTCTGATTTGATGTTTTGATTTTTATCATTGTTATCACTATTAGTGTTTAGGTTTCTTTCTCTGTCTTTCTAGTGCTCTAGTTCTTTGTTTGGTGATTTCTAGTTCTTAGGTTTTGTCCATGTGTCCCTTTTAGTTTAGTATCAAGTCTGCGTCTTTGTGAATTATCTCTTGTTTCCTGTTTTATTTTGATAGTCCCAGTCCTATGTGCAGTGAGTCTAATTTTACTTGTCCTTGTTTCGTCAGCTCTAATTTCTCCCTCCTGTCTCCAATTCCCTCTGTCATGTTGTTAACATTGGTCCCCCGCTGTGTCTCTCCTGGTGTTTACTTGTGTGTTTTGGTTCTAGCTTCCCAGATTGGGTTTCTGTTTGGTTTTCCCTGGTCAGCAATAAAGCTACATTTAAGTTCACATTTTGCCTCTATTGGTCCTGCTTTTGGGTCCAATCCTGTCTGCCTGCACAGCACATCATGACAAATAATTCATTAGCTTTCTAATCTACAGGAAGCTTCTACAGGAAGCCCTGCCCTTCTCTCTTGCTTTCCAAGATTCATTTGCACTATCACTTTTTCCAACCACCGCTGGACGCAGAATCACAGTACGTGTCGATGCATTTATGCTTTATCATACAGCAGCATGAGTCAGGTCAGCCCTTCTCTCAGACATTTCTTCTTCAGCTTCAACGTCTTCTTTTTGGTGAGTAACTGGATTTTAAAAGGGGAAAATGGCTCTGTTTACTTTCTAAGAAGATGAAAGGTATGAGAGAGAGAACAGTGAAGACACACAATGAGTCGGGATTTTTGAGTTATTGACATTCACATCTCTACAGAGCTAGTAAATAAATCAATACAAACAATCTGAACATGTAATGTTTATGACAGTCTGAAGCTAGAACATGATCTGTTCAGAGGCACAGGGATATAATTTCATGTTCTACAGTCACATGAAGCTGCTGTTTGTTTTAAAGGGGAGATTCAGAGTTCTACTTCAGACATCCTGGTGTTCTACTGATCAAAACATTTGAATGATTTTATCATTTCCTCTGCAAATGAAAATGCAAAAGGGCTGAAGGGTAACCTCCATCAAAATCTTAGAAACAATGATGGTTAGAGTTTGCAGCAAAGCACACAATAGCTGAAGAGTCCAGAAAAACACAAAGCAATCAGAAAAAAAAGGTACAAAAACTTTAAGAAGATCAGGACATGCAGGGAAGACAAATAGCTTTGGTTTAGTTTGTTTGTTGGCTAGTTAGATTTTTAAACCATGTGTTAGAAACTAACAGAACGATCACCCAGGAAAGAAAAGGCAGTAATCAAAGTTGGTGGTGAGGCATTTGAGTTCCAACAGCGGCAACAGGCATTGCCGGTTTCAAGGGCACAAACACATAGAGCAGATCTCACAGGAGTCAGTATTCATGGCCACAGACAGACCAGTTATCCAAAGCATAAAAACACAGAGTCCACAACAAGATAGAGGCTGTGAGAGTTCCTGGGCCAACACAACGCGCCTTAAGCAGGAAGCCTGATAACTGCTGAGCAGCAGGTGAGTAGTCCTAGCCCTAACACCCACAGCTGTTCAGCATGCCAGCAGGAAGGTGGAGACATGGGGGAGCACCCACACACACAGAGTTGTTTTCATTTCTTAGTGGGGACATCTAATTGACATAATGCTTTTCCTAGCCGCTTACCCTAACCCTAACCATCAAAAATGAATGCCTAACCCTAACCATAACCTAAATTTAACCCTGACGCTTAAACCGCATTTTGAGTCTTCAAACTCGTCGGGACGGACATTTTGTCCCCATAAGGGACTGTTGGTCCCCACAAGTATAGTCGCATTCCAATTTTTGGTCCCCACAAAGATATGTAAACATGGTATACAAAGGGAGAAAACAACTATAGAAAAACACACAAGAAAAGCGGGCCAGCACGAGAGACTCGAGGACCACTCGAGGACCACGACTCCATAATAACGTTCCATCTCAGACATAAACGGAGAAAAGTAAATGGAGTGTTGTTGGTGGTTTACACTTGTACACAGCCCAGAAAACACAGGATTCCCCTTTTGTTGAAACTTCCTTGGATGATATGCTGCTCTGCTGTGTTTCAGCTCATAGTGGGACTCGTTATTGTCACAGCTCCGGCTCTGCTGTTTGAATGTTACCAAGACAATGTAAGTAGCATGCACACACACACGCACACACACACGCACACACACAGCTGTTTGTTATGCAGCACTAATCAAGCATAAAACTATTTTTCATTCAGTTTGGAGTTCAGACAACCCACCTTTACATCTTTGGCTCCATTACCGTGGTGATCAGCATCTTGGGGGCTCATGGAGCCCACACGGCAAACCTGATGAGCCTAACTGTGGTGAGCAAAAACACAATGGCTGCTGACTGACAAATATTAGTAATTTTTCAGGTAAACTGAAGCATGAAACAGTTCTGTTCTCACTTCTGCCGTCTGTTATTTTCTGTCACGTGTACATTACTCAAACATCCCTGTTAACTTTTAGCTTAACTGGAGTCTGTTTTTCCAGCTCTTGGAGCTGTATGATGTCACAGAGGGAATATCCCTAATAACACTTATAGTAAAGCTGACTTAAAGGCAAGGTGGCCTTAACCCCCATCCTAATCACTAGGGTTCATGCAGACCCGAGGTGTATATTTGATGTAATATCTACCTCATTCCACTTTTTTACAACCTTGTCAAAAGCACCCAATGTCACCTATACAGTTTTAATGAATTGAACTTTTTATTCACTTAATGTTTGCCATGAACCCCAAAGTAAAGTAATATAAAACATCTGGGGAGTAAGTAGGTTACATTTTGGCGCTATAGTGGAACCAAAGCTGGGTCATTCCCTGATCTTGGGTCATCCCACACATGAAAAGCAGAGCTGACATTATTATATTACTCCGATATTACGAGCCCCAGTCTGAGCAGCAGTCCTAGCAGTGAGGAAAAGTCAGTTCTCAGTCGAGAAGCTGATTCTAAAAAAGGTCTTTTCTTTGCTTCCAAGCCACAGACAGGAAGGTGGTGATAATTTGGTCCTTCTGTCACCAGCCAGCATAGCCCGAGGCAAGTTATTAATGTCAGCTAAGAAGAGAAATATGTATTGGAAATAATAAAATCATAAATAATCAATAACAGATACACACCAATGATCATTTTCTCGACTGTTTCCATTTGCATTTTTTTTGTTTTTGTAAATTCTCCCATTGTTAACCAAACTAAAACTACCAGCATGCACCTTTTTTTTGTTTGTTTATTGGAAATTTTGATTGATTTTGATAATTAAACAGTGAAAACTGAAGAATTTCTGTTACTTGAATCCAGATTCATAGTTTTAAAAAATGCTTCTGTCACGGTTCTGGGTCATTTTGACCCAGCATTTTCTGTTCCTTATGTTTTGGTGTTTTTCTGTATTATGATTTATGTCTGATTCTTTAGCTATCTGTCGTTAGTCTAATTTCTCCCAGCTGCGTCTCCCTCCTGGTTCCCATTCCCTGATCACTCCCCTGTGTATATAAGCCCTGTGTTCTCCTTTATTCTCTGTCGCGTCGTCCTCCCATGCTGTATGGGTTTTTCCCCTCTGTGCTCCTCGGCTCCAGGTTTCTTAGTGTTTAGTATTAGTTTCCAGTTTTGTTTTTGCAAGTTCTTTGTTTTTGGAGTTTTTTCTGCAACTGCAATAAAGCAGCCTTTTGAGTTTAGTCCTCCGTCTTAGTGTCCTGCATTTTGGGTTCTACTCCTGCCTGCCAGACAGCCGATTCATGACAGCTTAGTGAAACAAATTCTACTTTTTACTTAATTAAAAAGTACAAAAGTTTTATCTTAAAATATATTTCATGTACAGACAGTAAAAGTGCTCATTGTGCAGAACACATGATCACATTGGATCATATTTGTTGATTCATGTATTTATTACTTTAATGTGACAGGAGGTGATGTAAGTTACTTAATTACTGCTAAGTTTCTTTCTCTTTATCCAAAATAAAACAGCATGGCATATTATTATAGTTCATGAAAGCTGTACTTTAGAAAAGTATTTGAGATAATGCACCCCACATCATTCTTATTTCTGAAAATCAGATGAACAGAGTTATCTTTCTCTCATGTCTCTCCTGCTCCTTAAAAGTCCCATGTTGATGTGGTTAGATACAAAATAGAAAACTACAACCAAAATAAAACAAAATGCAAAAAAGGTATTTACATGTAGGAGCTGAGGCAGCGTCTCTTTGGTTCCTTCTCTGCAGTTCCTGGTGTGCACGTTCATTGGAAGTCTGCTGATGCTGAGAGCTGGAACTATCGCTGCTGCAGCCCGACCAAACGTAAGGACCCGGTTTCTTTTTACTGTGTTGGTTCTGTATTCAACGTTCAGCAACGAAGCTTCTCCCCCAAACTCAGCATCCCCAACAAAACACAAACAGATCCCAGGTTCATGCAGGAACATCAGAAAACATGGAGGTTTTTCACTGTGCTACATGGACCTTGTCAGAGTTGACATCCTGAAAGAAGAAATGTATTTTAACCACAACAGTAATTTACCAAAAAGTATGAAGAGTGCTAACAACACACCACTTGGGTTCTGTTGGGTTATCTCAGAGTTAATTAGGAAAGCGTGTGGGGGAACCTGAGTTTAAGTATAAAGTGGAAGAAAAAGTTACAGGACCCATAAAGTTTATTTTTCAGAGGTATAGCAGATGTTTCCCTTTTTTCTCAAGAAAAATTAAACGCAAATAATTGTTTTATCCTGTAAATTAATATTATTAATGTTTCAGACAGGCACAGCTGATGACGTTTGCTCCATAGCTCCAACACTGATAGTTTCATTATTAGCCGGTAGCTTAATGCAATGTAGCAGATGGCTAATGTGGCTGTTGGGTAACTGCTAATGGCTAAATGGCTAATGTTACTGATAACTGTTGAGTGCTGATGAGATGGGAGCTTTACTGACCTCTTAAAATTCGTCAAAAGATTTATTTGCTGTTATGAAAGCCAGCTTCAGCTGGTGGTGAGGTCAAGATGAACTGTCTGTCTGCGGCACTGATACTGGTCCAAATGAGTATCCAGACCGATAATAATTTTAGCATTGATTTCTTCTTTGTCTACCCCACTAGTTTTGAGCAGACATGCACAATTTTAACTTGAGTAAAATGCCATCAAATGCAGGTTGTTTGATGTTTTACAGATTGTTATGAACTAATAAAAACACTCCTGTGTGATTTTTCAGTTGGGGCATGTGATGGAGGAAAGGTTTCGTTTGCTTCTGCCACTGGATCAGGCTTCAGGTGACATCAGGGATCAGGTTGAAAGACTACAGACATCAGTAAGCACCTATCACACTGTCAGGCAGCATAGCACAATACTTTGAGTCCAGGAATGAAAGGAGGAAAGCCAGAGCTTTAAGATTTCTGACTTCCACAAAATATGCTCTGTATTATTCAGTATTGTTTTGATGTGGCAGCAGTCACCAGCACCGAGTTCTGTGTGGTTTGTTCTGCACTGTGTGGTGTAAATAACACTGCAGCTTGTAGCTCTTCTTCCCGTCCGTGTTTAGTTGCACTGCTGTGGTCTGTTTGGCTACAAAGACTGGGAGAACAGCATCCCTGATTCCTGCCTGTGCAAACAGGATGTAGAGGAATGTCAGACAGTCAGCTACACAGTGAGTAAAAGAAGTTGAGACACTAATAACTTGCAGAGTTATTGTATTAACTCAGTTTCATGTGAGGTGTTGATGCTTTCTGAAATGGGTCCAACTGAAACACAAACAAAATGACTCCTGAGTTTGTTTCCTGTATTTTTAGAACTTCCTGTTGAACTTTTTCTGCCAGAAGAAGTCTGTCTTCACACAGGTGAGAGCTGCTAAATGCTAATATTAAAGTTATCACCTGATACTCAAGTGTGAACATATAAAAAGTGTATTCCTTCAACGTTCGCATCAAAGCCAATGCTCTCTGACAATTTTAAAGAAGTTTTAATAGATATGTGATTATGAATATACAATAATGGAGGTAAGTGTGATCTGTTTCCTGATGCCCTGAAAAAAATTCCTTTTCCTGTCACTGCAGTCAGAGTTGATATGTGTTTGTCTCTCTGTCTTCAGCCCTGCTTTCCCATCATCAGCAGCAGGGTTGTAAGAAATGCCAACATCACCCTGGGCGTGACCTTTGGTCTCTTTGTTCTAACAGTGAGTTAATCATTAAAGTAAAATGTGTTATGTCACCATAGCTCTGCTTTTTTAATGTTTTCTTGCCTTGCATTTAAATCTCCTCCAAAAACGTAAAACAGCATTTTGAAATGATTTATGTCCACAACTCTGACAGTCCTCGTAATGCTGAATGTGTGCTCTTAACAAATACTTAGAAATATTTACAGAGAATTGTTTTTTAAAGAAAGAGCTGATTCAGAACTTACATATATACCAACTTTTCAAATACACCAACTTTTCAGGAATAGTAAACTTTTTCCTGCTATGATCCTTTAGCTTGGGTAAACTCATCTTCACCACAGAGAGCATGAGTGACAAACATCATCGTGTCACTCTTTATTAACTGTTGTTTGTGTGTAGCTCTTTGGCATGGTGCTGTCATCACTGCTGATCTATCAGATGTATAACACCAGCATCAGGTTGAACTGCCAGTGGACGGGCCAGCCACCTGCCTACGAGCTGCTGGACGACGCGCCAGAGAAGACGCCTTCAGCCCCAAACCCTCCTCACAACTTTCAGTTATAGAGCTGGTGTTAGTCTAAACCACCTATACTAAATCAATCAATTAATCTAATGGGACATGACCTGATAAAGACAGAGGGAATGGACACAGGTTACATACACACTGGGGATAGAAGGGTAATACATCATATATCAGTAATATCATATCTGTGGAATAAAAAAATAAAAATAAAAAAAAAGGAACCTTCAGATGTTGTTTGGTGACAGAAAATATATATGATTAAATATCAGATAAGCAGATTCAATCTGTTTGTAATCTTTCCTCTGTGCTGAGCTTCGTATCTCCCGCCCCCTCACCGCTTTGAGGGCGAGCTGGAGTTAAGGGAGACCTGTCATGGTTCTGAGTCTTTGACTCAGCGTTTTGAGTTTTGTTCTGGACTTGGTATTTATTTCTTTGAAAGGTTAAAATAATTAATGTTCTAGTTTCTGAGTTTGTTATTTATAGTTCTTGATTTCTTGTTTTGTTATGTTAGTTATCCCTTTATCCCCAGTCCGGTTCACATGACTTAGTTTCAGTGTGTGTGTTTGTCAGTTTCTCTGTTGAGTCCTCCCACGCGCTCCATTTCACAGGACAGCTCTGGTACTTAGTTCCAGGTCTCCCCTCTCTTTCCCATATTTTCTTACTATTAACAGTTCATTTGCTACAGCGAGACACAGTCTGATGAACTGCCAGCAACCACAAAAGCACTTCGGGTCAACTCGTGTTATTCCCAAGTATGGTGTATTAATAAAAGTGTTTAGGCTACTGTACATGAAAAAGTAGCCAATTAGTAAAACAGTTATTTTGAAAAAGGAGAGCAAAAGAATATAAAAATGACAAGAATACTTATCATTTCCTTTTCTCATTATTGGTCTGTTTTCCTCAAAGCTGCACATTGTTTAACAATGTTTAACTGTTTTTACACACTCAAAAAAAAAAACAGCCTACACTGTAAAAAATCTAACTTGCAATTGCTGAGCTTACAGTCATTTCTTCCACAATTCAACAATAAAAGTTGAGTTGCCCCATAAACTCAAATACATTAAGGGTTTCAGCTAATCCTTTAACGTTTTGGAGCAAAAGTTGGTCTCAGATGAAATTTATTGCTGGCAAAATGAATAAATTCAAGTTTTACATGAGTTGAAGCTGTTGGCGCCTTTCTGTGCCTGAGCACGCATGCGCATCTCATATTTTTGGATACTACGGGGTCTAGTTTGGACTTTTGCAAGGACTGAAAGCCACCTGGCCGTCTGCCTTAACGAGAACGTGAGGGTTTTTATACCAGGAGCTGGATAGATCGTTCATCTCAACTTTCTAAAGGCAAGTAATGTTTATTTTATTATATCAGACAGTATATGTTTGAACAGTCTCAATTTGTCTTTTAGAAATATCACAACTGAAGTTCTTCGTATTTTTCCGAAACTTAGCATAGCATTACTTTCTAGGCTAAGAAGCCTTGTGGCTTATGTGTTTACTATATCATTTAAGATTCCATGTCACGAACTATGTCCCATGTCACAAAACAATGAAAATCCGACAAACATCGCTACTAAAGAGGCTCGCTCATATCTGACAAGCCTCCGCAACACCCCCTATGTGTATTTCATGAAGTGCAGTCTGTGGCCGCCATACCACCGAACGAAACAAAATAGGCTGTCTCGCTCATGACCAACGGCAGCAACCCCCCGCCGCTATTTAAAAATAAATACATTTCGGGGGCACCCGCTGCCAGGTCGTTTAATTTGTTCGAATCACTTTTAGCCAATAAAATGTGTGCTTTAGTTTCTGTGTGAACGGGGTGGTGGAGTCCTCACGGCCAGCAAGCTCCACCAAACACACAAACAGGAGGGAGAGGAAGCTCAGAGAAGCAGCTACAGAGCAGTAAATATGGGGGTATTTTAAAGGGGCAAATCTCCGTTAACTAGTTACCGCGGATCACCCCGTGCGTGGGGCTGGGCAGGGTTAACGAGCTAACCGGGCTGACGCGTTGACGCACGGCCTAAAATCCTTTCATTTTCTCAAAAATCGACAGTGTGCCTTATGTATGAATTCTGGTTGTGCTTACTGACCTCGAACCAATTTTATGTGGTACACAGTGTAAAAAAATCTGTCAAAAAATGTTCTGGTACGACTTTGGTAAGCTATGAAGCGGCACTGCTTGATGGATTGTTGGAGCATTACGGCTACCGAGGAGCCTCACAGAGTGATACGTACTCTGCTTCAACGTAATATTACTGTATTATGTGTGTAGGGACCATAAATGGCACCTGTAAGAGACACGGTTACAAAGAGGATTTCAAACTCAAGGCTGTCAGTTGCGCAGTAGAACTTGGAAACAGAGCAGCTGTGAAATCTGTCTTTGTTATTATGCTCAGCATCTTTTAGTTTACATTTTGACTGCACAATTGTGAGCTTTTTGTTATGCACAAAATCAACATTGTTTTGGTTTATTTATGGAGCATCATTAATAAATGCACTGATAATTTAAACAAATGCTTCAGGAGTTTTATCCCACTCATACTCTCAATCCAATG
Source organism: Pelmatolapia mariae (assembly GCF_036321145.2). Classification (NCBI taxonomy): domain Eukaryota; kingdom Metazoa; phylum Chordata; class Actinopteri; order Cichliformes; family Cichlidae; genus Pelmatolapia; species Pelmatolapia mariae. The sequence continues at coordinate 21,952,204 of NC_086242.1, read as the reverse complement.
TTTGTCATTCTAAGTTGTAAAACCAATCACACAAAATTATCCTTGGCATACATAATACATCCCAGTACACTGCTGGTGCATTCCATTTAGAATACAATTTGTTAATAATAAATTAAATAAATGAAACATTTAATAAATTAAACATTTGAGGTAATGTATGTTTTGTAAATTATTTGTTTTACACTGTTTTACGTGGCATTTTACAAGGCAGAATCAGCTCACTTTAGTGAGCCAAAACAATTAGGACAGGAGAAAAACATTCTTAAGTAATGTCAGGAAGCTGGTATTTTATTTTAAAACTAATTGCTATTTTTATTTATTTAGAGAATTAAAAGCCAACTCCAGACCACTGCTTGCTTGTCCTGATTTGTGAGGGACTGATGAAGAGTTGGTAAGGAGAGGAATCAGAACAGGAGCGCCTCCCCCCGCCCCCAAACACATAATCAGGTAATGTAACTTTGGTAATTTGAGATTAATTCAGGTTTCTTTTGGATTGTTGACACTGTCCTCTCTTCTCATTATAGTTTTTGTATGCAGTGCCAGTTCTGCTCTTTTGTCTGTTCAAGCCAAGAAGTACTCTTAAGGCATCACCAGCTACGACATAGAAGAGGATTTCATTTGCCCTGTGTTTACAGTGACTGCGTCTGTTCGTTTAGGACACGAGGGGCATTGAAGTCTCACCTCAGCAGATCACACAACAGGGCTAAGAAAAGAAAACATTAAGTATGACAACAAAAAAAAACAAAAAACATTTTTTTGTGATTTTTGTGAATTTAAGGAAAACTGCTCACAGCATACATTTATTTCACATATTTTAAGGCACTTAAAAAACATCAGACTGTATCCTGTCCTTTCCAAAAATGTGACTATGCTACCAACAATTTATCAACCTTTACATCACACACAAGCAGAAAGCACAAAAACTCAAAAGACATAAAAAACTGTATTAGACTGATTTCTCATGCAAATGCATGTCCTAGTGAAAGTAGCTCCCCTGATGAATCCTTAAATACCTCTCAGGAGCCAGAGACATTACCAAGTGGTTCAGGTGTCGCATCAAGTGATAAAGAGGACAATGAGTTTGTAGATTACCAATGTCTTGAACATAAAATAGCTAGACTTTTTCTATGCATGCAAACATTGTTACATGTTTCTAAAAGTGTTTGCAGAGAATTATTGAGGAAATTAGTGACATTTTAAAATTTTCTCAGGTTCATTCATTTCAAAGAATCAAAGAGGTGCTTGCTGAACAGAACATTGAGGCAGATGATGATGATGTAATTAAAAATATAAATGATGCACTTTTCAAAACCAACCCATTAATTATCTCAACAGAACCAAAAGGTGCATTATCTACTGATTACAAGAGAAATATTTATTTCAAGAATAATTTTCATGTAATTGAGCCTACAGAGTACACCTACAAAGCGAGAACTAGAAATACATTTATGTCTCAGTAAACCAGGTCTTGGAGAACTTATTGAAAGAGAGAAGTTTCTTTGAAAAGTTAGCATTTGATAAAGAAATTAGTGAAGGTTACAGATCATTTAGAGATGGGCAGTATTTCAAAAACAACAAGCTTTTAGGATTGCAAGATACTAGCATTAGTTTAGCTTTGTATATTGACAACTTTGAAATATGCAACCCTTTAGGAACATCTCGAAAAATTCATAAAATAACTGCCGTTTATTGGGTTGTACTCAACTTATCTGCAAGGTTTCGTTCCACATTGCCCTCAATACAGCTTGCTCTTCTAGGTAAAAGTGTAGACGTTAAACAGTTTGGGTCTGATGCTTTTCTTTATCCACTCATTGAGGATTTAAAATGTCTTGAAAGCACAGGGGTGTATGTTGAATCTTTAAATAGTTTTTTAAAGGGAACTGTATTTTGTGTCTGTGCAGATAACCTTGGGGCTCACAGCCTTGCAGGCTTTTTGGAGTCCTTTAATGTCGAAAAGTTTTGTCGATTTTGTAGTATTGATGAACATCAGATTGCAACTCTTGATCCTACAGAATTTCCATTAAGAACTGTGGAACAGCATAACATTTTTCTAGAAGAGCTTGAGGATGGTCAAAGACAAAGTGTGTGTGGTGTCAAAGGTTCCTGTGCCCTATTGCCCTATTTTCATCCAGTCACTGGATTTCCTCCAGATATATTACATGATTTCTTTGAAGGTGTTGTCCCTGTGGAATTGTTTGTGTCTTCAAGATTTAATCAGAAAGGGTTTTATTACATTTGAAGGACTAAACAAACGTATAAAATCATTTCCATATACATTCTCTGATAAGCTCAACAAGCCACAACAAATTACAAAAGCCAGTTTTGGAACAGGAAGAGTGAGTGGCAATGGACATGAAAACTGGACACTTTTGCGTTTGCTGCCTTTTATCATTGGGACCCGTATACCAGAACATGAGCCATCATGGGAAATATTGATGGACCTTAAGGAGCTTGTTGAGATTGTTGTCTCGACAACTCTATCAGAAGAAATATTGTCATACTTGGACACCAAAATATTGGATCATCGACGACTACTGATAGAGACTTTTCCTGATTTTAATTTGAAGCCAAAACACCACTATATTGAACATTATAGTCATCTTGTGCATTGTTTTGGTCCCTTAGTTGATTTGTGGACTATTCGATTTGAATCTAAGCACAACTTTTTCAAGAAAACTGTACATGATGTCCAATGCTTTAAGAATATACTACTAACACTTTCTTCAAAGCATCAACAAATGATGGCATACTTCTTAGATGGTCACAGTCTTTTTAAACCAAGTCTGCATGTTGATAATATTGACACAGTTGACATCTGTTTCTTGAATGAAAATCTTCAGAAGTGCTTGAAACTGAAATATCCACAGGTAAAAGCTGTGTCATTTGCTTAATGTGTTTATCTGTATGGGACCCAGTATGTTAAAGGCATGATCATTTCATCAGGACAACTGAGTGGACTGCCTAAATTCTACAAGATACTGAACATTTTGGTAGACTCTGGGAAAGTGTCATTTGTTGCTACAAAGCTCTCCTCTTGGTTTATGGAACATTACAGATCATATCGGCTTGACAGCAGCTACAAAGATCTGGAAATACTTGACCCAGAAGATTTGAATGATTACCACCCTTTAGCTGAATACTGCGTAGCTGGACAACTGATGGTGACACCTGTTACGTGCCTCCTGCATTGAAAGTGATGGTATGTATTATTCTTAAATAGTTTTCAGTTGATTACTTTGAATTTGTTAATTATTTAGAATTGCGCCCTTTTTTGGTTTGTCTTCACAGGCCCTGTTACTGCAAGTCCACGTCAGTCCAAAACTTATCAGAAAAATCCAACTGTCCACTGTTCCAGAGTCTGTGAAGCAGCTTCAAGATGAACTACAAGCAAAGCTTGGACTTGAAGGTGACTTTGCAATACAATATGAAGACCCAGATTTTGGGAACGCACTTTGCAACCTGATGGATATTAATGAGCTACCCGCTGGACAGGCAGTGTTGCACCTCATTTAGGAGGAAAATGCATCAGCCTCGCCACCACAGACTCCATCTGATCATAGCGCCATCTCATCTATTGATACAGCCAGTGTGAGTTCAGCATCTTCTTTCAGCCCATCCTCATCCACCCAGACCTACATGCGTAGCACTTCACAGTGGCCAAATCCATTTCCTATCCCAACCTTTTCCTATGATGTAGAGTTAAAACTTCGCAAGGGCGATGAGGTATATGAGAAAGCAGGGGCAAATTTAAGTGTAACAAGAGACATCAAGATGGAAATTCTAGACAAGCTGGCACAAGAAATGTTTGCAATCAAAGCCTACCCTGACAAGAATGAAATAACATCTGTTGCCCAGGAGCTAGTTTCCAAACATCCCTGCCTCAAAGAGCCCGGCAATGGCACAGGATATGATGGTTGGGCAACAAGCATTAAGTTCAAGCTTGGCAACTACCGTTCCAAGCTAAGTCAAGCTGGATGTAGTGAAGTTGCAGTCAATCGAAAAAGAAGAGGGGAAGAAGATGACAGTGGATCAAATAGATTTTCCTTAAAGAAACGAAAGCGAGGTGAAGTCAACTTTATCCCTGATGCCCCAGAAAACTACAATGACGAGTCTCTTGAAAATGAAAGATGCATTTTGGAAGATGAAATGAAGAAGAGGGATAAGAACATGGCACTCATCACCCAAAAGATGGACATTACATTCTCTCTCAGGAGGAAAGAAGTTGTGGAGATGCAGCCCTTGGTCAAGGAAATGCAGCTCAGATGGCCAGCTCTCTTCTTGAAAGAACAGGTAAGATAATCTCTTAAATATTTAAAGGAAAACTTCCATTTTTTTTTTCAGTGTTGTCTTATTTCTAGAATGAAAAACATTCATTTACTCACCCAGACAAATTTCAAGGCATTTGGAGTTGTTAGAAAGAAATTTTAATCCCAATGTTACGAGTCAGTCATTTTGCAGGAGAGAGCTGAGCCACAGTTATGGGGAAAGGATTCACTGAGACAACTAAAAATGCCTGAATTAAGCCAAAAACCACTCTGGAGGGTTTTTAATATAAGGAAATAACATTAAAATGTGTTTAAAAGCTCCAAAAAGTTGATTTTACATGATATAGGACCTTTAAAATTTCTTCTGAACAACTCCAAATGCCTCGAAACTTGTCTGGGTGAGTAAATGAACGTGAGCTCCATTTCTTGTGCCCTTGACAAGCATCTGTTTGTATCACTCCAATATCTTGTAGAAAAGGTTGAAGGCTACCGTTGAGCTAACAATGCTAATGGTAAAATATAAAAAAAATAGTTGGCTCTAAAAATATGAAGCTAATTTTGGTATTACCAACAACTCTATTGAAGTGAAATCTATTTACTTGTCAACTTACTGTGTATAATAATGGATTGCATTTATTTCACTCTTTGCTGGGCACCCAAAGCGCTTTATAATTCCACTACTCATTCACTCTCACATTCACACATCGGTGCAGGGAAACCACAGTTATAGCCACAGCTGCCCTGGGATAGACTGACAGAAGCGACGCTGCCATATCGCACCATTGGCCCCTCTGGCCAACACCAGTAGGCGGTAGGGTAAAGGGTCTTGCCCAAGTACACAACGACCAGGACAGAGAGAGCTGGGGGACAGAACCAGCATCCTTCTGGTTACAGATGAGCTTCCCAACCCCCTGAACCACGGTCGCCGCAATGACTTGTCTTCACTGGGCATCTAGAATCTTTTGGTGCTGACCCTTAGCAGGCAACACCCATGAAACTCACAGAACAGGATTGAGAAAGTCACTTGCGTGTTATGAAAGTATCCAAATTTGACCACAGGATGTTATTCTTACTTCATTCCTACATAACTATAAAATTAATGAAATTTTTGCAATGAATTTAAAATACAATTTATTGATTTATTTCTTTTCTGCAATGCATCCTGTAACAATTGAAACCATTATTTTGTCTAATCAACATTTGATTAGGTATTCTATAGACTTAATGTAAAATCTGCCGATCAGATTTTTCTTGTTTCTTTCTTCTTTTTTTTTTTTTCTAAAATGTGTCAGTTAGAATTTGTACTACCACTAAAAGAGAAAAAAAAAATCCAATCAAGACCTGACCAATAGATCAACCGAGACTAAATGTTTTGAAATTAAGTTGTTTTAACCAAATTTGAAAACAATGTCATTTTTATATAATGTACCTTTAAGTTTTCTTCTATATTTTTTTGTTGCTTTGTAGATTTGTGCGGAATTCTCACGCATTACCACCAAGGATCTCATGGGGACCTTCATGACTGCCCTCGACACTTACTCACTTCAGCTGATTAAGCTGTATCGAATTAGAAAAGCTGCTTTCTGCAATGACATGGATTTTCTGTTGCAGAAGTTTGATGAACAGGTAATATATAAAAATGTATTTGTGTCTCATGAGGAACCTGAAGTTCCCACTGTAACGAAAGATACTTTATTAAATATTTACTAAATTGACGTAAAAATTGTTAGTTTTCAGAAAGTGTGTCCTGAATGGGATTATAAGCTAACAAGCAGCGCTGTGTGTTTGGCAGATGGCAGGTCATGACAGACAGTTCAACTCTCATCCCACTCATGGCACTTTTTGTTATAAATGTTGTAATAAGTGTGCTACATTTGTTGCACATCAAAATTACTTTAAAAAAAACTGACAAAACCATGAGCAAGTATCTGGAATAACTAATTTCAACATCTTATTTCTTAAGGCTGTATTTTTAGCAACAACACTTAATGTGTTTTAAAAACAAAATGGTAGGTTTATAAATGAGACTGAGTCTTATTTGATTTCCTTGTTTTAGGTCTCAAACATAGTCCAGCATCGACGAACCATCAGTTTGGAAGGGTTACCGATATTTGTTCGCGACGACGAGACCAAACTCTTCTTAACATGTCTGGTGAGCATGCAAATCTACTCAATCTTCAGTTTTGGTTTTCAGAGACTTATATGTACTGTTGTTTTTTATTTTGCATAGGATACAGATCCAGTTGAGAGGGCAACCCGAGGTGTTACGGTGGGCATCCTCACTGTTCTGGAGGACTACGTGGGACCCAACTCGCGGTCCACAGTGATCAACACTGCCATTGTTTTGGAAGAGGACATTATTCTTGATGATCTGCCAGACCTTCCTACTGCCTTTGCCTACCTGTTTGGCCTACTTTATGGGCTCAACATGGAGTTTCCCAAAGAACTCAAGTACACATTTGAAGCTGTGCAACACATTTTTATGGAGTTGACATATACCTGTTCCCAGAGGATAAGAAGCTTCAAAACCAAGCTCTTAACCAAAGTCTAACCTATTTGACAACATGTTCAACTCAAATGCAACTTGTGTAAAACAGAATGCAGCAATTTGTTTTGATTTACAGTTTTTGGGTTTTGTGGTAAGTTGCTCTGAAAAAAGTAAATTTCTGGCTTTAAGAAAATGGTACGGTGCAGAAAGTTTTGAATCAATCTCTTCTGTTCTAACTTTACTTAATGTAGCTTGCATGACAGATTGCAGATTTCATGTATAACAAGTTTTTATAAAATGTTGAAAGGGTTTATTCTAACTTGAACTGTTTTAAACAATTTTTATAATCTGGTTTTAGGTACATTTGTACTACTTTTATAACAAATGTGGCGCGATACTGAACTTCAGAGGAAATTAGAGTGTTGATACCATTACTATTAAAAGACAAGTGGTGGAAAAATTGGTTTGAAAGTTGTTTGCTGTATGGAAACCAGATATTCACATACCAGACGTTCACATCCTGCCATCTGATGTTTTGAATCTGTTTGTTAGTGACTATCTATCAAGATAGGATAGGTTTGATATTCTGTCTGACAATACCACACCTTTAAAATTGAATGAGTAACATTTGTTACAAAAATTTGACTTTTTGTGTTTTTGGAAAAGGACTTTATTTGTGGCTGAATGTTGTCAGTATGTTAAAAATGGCTCATCTCAAAAGTCAACATTGTCAGTGGTGCAGTTGTGTTTGAACACAGTTATTTGAAAATCAACTGTGTAAACATTCATTGGTACAACAGGGAGCACCTCATGAAAACTATAAAAGATACTTTTTCTAAACTTTAGGAAATTAATTGGCAAAACAAAAAAAATGTGTTGTGTAATCTTTAGGAAATACGTTGCCAAAACTAAAATTAATACCTTGTGTAAACTTTAGGAAATACATTGCAAAAACAATAAAATATGAGTTAAGAAAAAGCACAATTATCAATTTTGTAAACACAAAAACTTTGGCTGAAGCAACTTTTCTCCTAAACTTAAAATTAGAAGTTATCCATCAGAACCTAAAAACATAAATGCAGTGGGTTGCCTTGAGTTTTTAAGTTTTCGCAACGTTTTTTTTTTTTTTTTAACAGTGTATACGGCTGTTGATGTTTAAAGTCTGAGACAACTTTTATAAACACTCTCTCTCTCTCCCAACGAAAGTAAAACTCTTGGAAGCAAAATGAGTCACAGCTGGATGTTTAAACTGCGTGTGCGTGGGCGCAACAACGTCCATACAGCTTTTCTCTCCGGCTCAGCAGCAGAAATTTTCCACCGCTGCTCCTGGTGCCAAAACATTGCGTTTAGGTGTGTGTGTGTGTGTGTTTTATGCCTAATATATTTGCTTGTATTGATAAATAGTTTGCAGTGAACAGGATTTAAGATAAGAGTATAACATAAAGAAATAAAAATGTTAAATATCTTTATGACTCTCTCTTATTGACTGGTCACGCAGTCACACCAAAATAATTTGCGCACCTATACGGTTCAATATACCAGCGCAATACATCATGGTGCCTTTAAGGGCACCTCGTAAATTCAGGAATACTGCAGCCATATACCTTGAAAACAATCACACGTGTATCCAAAAACATTTTTAATAAGAATGTGGTGGTGTTTGCAGAAAACAAGTTTTCAGTTTTTTCTTTGAATTTGTGCTCATGCTGCAGTGATTTCTAGGATGTAATCATTTCAAAATGTTGCAGTTGTAAAAATCCGTAAATGATCACCGTCCGCCTGCCTGCTGTGACAAACTGAACAAGAATATAAGGTTAATAATTAATGACGGTTGATAACCGCTTGGTTATTATATCCTTTGAAGTGTGTAACTATGCCTGTATATTAGTGTGTATTTTGTATTTTCATTTTATTTTTTGTAAAAAATGAATGTTATCACAAACAGTCCTGTTGATGTGTTAAATAAAAAATGAAATTTGGTGGTAAAAATGAAACATTTAGAAGCTACCTTATTGATTTTAGCATTAAATTATAATAAACACTTTATCAACAGGAACACCAAAATGGTTATAGATATGTTTATCCCAGCAAAGGGAAATAAATCCCCCAGAAAAGCCTTGTAAGCGATCTTGCAGTTTGGATTACAGAATTTAAGAGGTTCACCTAAAGGCACCATGACGAACTGCGAACGCATATTGAACCGTAAAAAACCGTGTAGGTGCGCAAATTATAATCACGAGGGGATGGCCTGATGGGTGCCCCAAGTGCCCTTTTCTTGAGGCAAATTTTTATTTATTTATTTATTATTTATTTTTAATGTGCGCGTGCGTGTGGATTCCTACCTGTCCCCCTGAACAATAACATTTAATCACAATTTTGTGAAAGTAAAGTAAAAAAATAAAAATAAAGTATCCGCATCAATAAAGTGCTAATACTTGCCTATTTTCCAAATATGAAAATGGAGTAGCGTTAAATCGCTTGCGTGCGTAGAAACAACGGGTAGGATGGTTTGTGAGGTAGGATGCAGAACAGCGGACATTAGCCGCTAGCTAACTGGGTAAGGGTGTCATGGGTCTGTAGCTGTGTCTACAGTTTTAGGGAACATATTTAGTTTTAAATTAAGTTACAGGGCTTTCCTGCCTTTCTGGAGTGTGTGTGTGTGTGTGTGTGTGTGTGTGTGTGTGTGTGTGTGTGTGTGTGTGTGTGTGTGTGTGTGTGTGTGTGTGTTGTCCAGACATGCCCTGTAAGGATATGAGGGGGAAACAGTGACAAAAGGAGCTGTGTGAGGCAGTGGATCCCTCACCAGCTGGATTAAAAAGAGCACAGGCAATAATACACACATGCAATGGTTGTTGCATTGCAGAGGTATTCAAGTATAAAAACAATAACAAACAAAATGCAATCTTTTCGTTCTATAACATTTTCTATCGTCTAATGAGCTTAGAAAGCATCTGGACTTCGTTAGTTTTCTTGAAGACGTTTCGACTCTCATCCGAGAAGCTTCTTCAGTTCCAAGAGCAAATGGTGGAGAGTCCCAGATTTGAAGCCCTATGGGAGTGTCCCCCATTTTCTATCGTTACTTTATTATGGATTAGGTGCAAGAGTTGTTAAGTGTGGATAATTAAATAATAGATTAATGCAATAGCAAACTGTGCCTTGCTCTCAGGTGAACAGCAAGTGGAGAGTGATAGATGAGATGAGGAGATGGAGGAAGGAAGAGAGGCAAAATGTGATTCCCAGGCAGAGCCTAGTTTATTTCTCACAGTTCTTTTTAACCTGTTGCCTTATGGTTCCAAGCACTGTCACCAATCTTTGCATTTTAGTATTATCTCATGAGCTACCATCTCTCCTGTGGACTTTTTAATGTCTACAGTCCCAGATCAACACAGCTCTGCTGGCTCTGTGGCCCAATATAACTTGCTATCATTTATGAGCGATATATTTGATCTTCGATTCTTATCAAGTCTTTACAGCAGTTTAAATCCGATCCGTCTTGGCAAACACCGGAATGCCCCGGACTCCTCCTGTTAAGTATCATCTACTGGCTGCTCCGTGGTTTACTGGAACTCCCGCCCACTGTCGTCTGGGGTCGTTTAAAAGCAGCTCAACCCGCCCATCTCCTCTCACTTTCTCTGCAGCAGTCGGCTCTCCTGTGGACTCTACAAACAGAACTGTTTTCTTCAAAAGTGTTCTTCCCTTTCAAGCTGCTAATATGGCTCAGATCAACACCTGCCTTAAACGCACCTTCACCATCTTCAACATCTTCTTCGCGGTGAGTTGAGCTTCATCTTCAAACAGCAGCTAAAACGTGTTTGGTCCCAGCAGTAATTTAAAGTGCGCAGTGCCGTCACATCTCACAACATAGAAGACATAAGCTTCGAAGGCGTTTGGAGGGGGTAGGGAGGTGAGTGCAGTGTGTGTGTGTGTGTGTGTGTGTGTGTGTGTGTGTGTGTGTGTGTGTGTGTGTGTGTGTGTTCAACCGAGAGAAAGTTTCCCCCTCATCCGGTTAAGCAAAAGTCAACAATCTTCGATCAACGCGGAAGGCCTTGAACCACTTCACTTGGTTTCAAACAAAAAACTGTAAAATAGTAAAGTAATAAAACGAATCAATAGGTTTGTTATTAGTTTTTCTATTTTATTTTACTTTTTATTAATGTACTCTCCTGTTCATCATGTCTGGATGGGGGAAAAAAGTTCATAGTCATTGTCCTGAGGTTCTCCAAAGGCACATAGAAATGTGTTGAAAATCTGCCTCCTTTAAAAACTTTATTCACTGTTTCCATTTATGCGGTGCGTTCGTCATCGGTCAACATGCTTACAGTTTGTTCTTTAGAGTTGCGGGGGTACATGACATCACAGGTTAAATAAATGTAAAAAGTCATCAATTCAAAGGCTACAAAACACACAAAAAATAAAACATTTAAATGCATAAAACAATAGAAAAGCTAAGAATGTAGGAAGCTGGAATATCAGATGTGTCACTGTTTCGCTTGGGGTTGGTGGTTGGTGGACTTTGTTTCACTGGTTTCAGTTCTGTTTAGTTGTCGACCAGTCACCTTCAGCTTACAGCTCTTTAGTCTTTATGTGTTTGGAAGTAGGCCAGCTGATCGTTAGCTAGGCTGTGGTTACCTGTATTTCAAAATAGCTGCTCATTATTTGAGCAGTTCTAAGCTATGGCCTAGTTTCCCGTTTTTCTGGGCGGTTTTTAAGCTTTGTGAAATCTTTGGCTTTTATCTTTTTGTTCATGTCGCTGTATTATAACACATCTGTGGAGTGCACTGGATGACTTTATCCAAACGGAATGTACATACCTGTTCATACCTGCACAAAGAAGGAACCGAAGCCTGAGGCTGAACCTGAGCCTTAGCACAACACTGATGCATAAATAAATCAAAATAATGAATCAGTGTCTTTTTATTCATCAAATAATCAATAATTTAATGCTGTACTTAGACTTTTGAAAAACTAAACTGCTGAACTGCTGTTCTAACTGCTGTTTTATTAAAGTTTTGATTCACAGCTGTTTTGGTTGTCGTGGTCCATAAAGTTCTAACCAATCAGTTTTATTTTGTATTTAGATTGTTGGCGGCGTCATCATCAGCCTCGCTCTGCTGGCTCAGTTCTCCACCAGCTTTCAAGAAGGAAATGTGAGAACAAAGCTGTTGAAACACAGGTTTAATTCATGGGTGTGACTCTGAAGCTGTATCTGACTTTTATTTACTGTTTTTGGCCGTAGCTGGAGGGTCGGGTCAATAGCCTGTTCACCCTCTATATCATGGGCGCCATCATCATGGTGCTGGCTATCCTGGGAGCCTACGGAGCCCACAAAGAGAGCAGAGTTGCCCTGATTGTGGTGAGTACAAAGATTACCTGAACTTCTGGGATACTCTAACTTCAAAATAAAAACTCCAAATGTCGACTTACTGCTGGAGCCTTAGGTGGGCATCGGAAGTACTGTAACTTTTGATACTTCACCCCTTAATTTTTAAGCCCCAAAGACTGCTGTTTGTACCCAATATGACCCCAAGGAGTAAAACAAACACACACACAGAGATCACTGTTTCAGAAAGTGTCCCCCTGTGAGTATAGACTCACTGTGCAGAGCACACTGGAGCTGAAAACAGGTTCTGGAGGCAAAAAGTGCAAAACCGCTTTTAGGTAAAATGAGAACAGATGAAAAGCTTTATACAGCCACAAAGTTTAAAGCAGATCACATGCACAGTTGTGAAAGAAGAAAAATTGCTTCCTTTTTACATGTTACAAAATTAACCATCTTAGAAATATTCTATGATTTACTGTGGAGAGTCAAATGATCTTATATTCTTCTTCCTCAAAGTGAAACTGGTCAGGGTTGAGAAATGTCAGTAATCCCCAAATACATCAGATTAAGTGTTTTCATGTACTTCCCCGCAGTTCCTGGTGTGTATGGTCCTTGGATGTCTGGTGATGTTCAAATATGCAGTACCAGTCGCCATCATGCGTCCACAGGTAAAGGCCCAGCTGTCACTGCTTTGGACTCTAATGATAGGAAATGTAAATACAGGCACTCCTTTATTTATGCTGCGAACATGATGAAGCTAAATTCACCAGTAAACATAATTAAAAGCCATCAAATTTCCAGTAATTCATTTATTGGCAGTTGTTGTGTTGCGTAGTTTCAGAAAGTAGAGCATTTTCAGAGTGCTTTCCATGCAAAAATTTCCCATATGTTGTGAAAATAGATAAAAATTTGATGCAAAGGGGTTGATAGAACTGAACACTAAGCTTGCCCCCAGCCCTAAAGAGATTCACCAGTCTGGTACATGGCAAGAGGTTTACATGAGCTGACAGCAGCAGCAGAGAAGTTTAATCAGGTATTCGGTTTTCATTTTTATTGTACATGGTTTTATTGTACCTGGTATATGTAGGTAAGGTGGAAGGTTGTTAAAATAAATATATATTTAATGACAGTGTTTAACTTCAGTAAAATACTGTAGATGATAACCTAACTAACAACTTCATCAATTGAAAGTGTAAGAGTTCACTGTGGTTAAAGACACAGTGGAATTTCAGCTTCCTCTGAAAAAGTTGAAATAACCACATTTTCACGGACTGCAACCGCGTGAGTGTCTGGTTGCCACACCAGCTCTACAGAGTGTGTGTAGCTTTGTTTTTCAAGGAAAAGTACTTGCAAACTACAGCGTTACAACAGCAGTGACAAATAACATAGTTTAATAATCCAAATGTCGACATAGTTTTTAGTGAAATTACTATAAATGAGGCCTAAAAGTGACGTAAAGCTGAGTTTCATCAGTTTAATCCTCTCAAGCTTTGGATAGTTTTCATCTTATTTAAACTGTTCCTTAAAGAATTTAATAAGGTCTAGAATAAACTGTAATATTAAAATATTTCAGTACTTCAATTTTTTTTTGCACAAATGTCTCTGCTGGAAACCCTTTTAGTCACTTTATGTATCAAAATAATCACCAAGATAAATAATCACTGGCTAAAAAAAATGGTAGAACAACGTTATTTTCAAAAAGTGATATGTAATATGGATGACGATTTTGTTTGCAGATTGAAGGTATAATGGAGAACAAGTTCCGGATGTATCTGCCTTTGGATGAAAACTCAGAGAATATGAAGAACATGGCTGACAACCTCCAGAAAACTGTGAGATATTCAGCTCTGCCTTGTGTTTTATACTTCATGTACTTTGTGGATTTCTCTTTTGTTCAATTTAATGTTTTATTCTTACATCCAAACCAGCTGAGTGCCATTAAAGGTAAAAACTGTGTGCTGGGTTGGGATTTCCATGAAACTAAAACTTAATGGTACCCTTCAGTGCCAAAATTATGAAAATGCTAGTAGGGTTGTTGAGAAGGGGAAAACAATCATAATCGTGAATACTAAATGATACTAAAATTAAAAAAATAACAGCAGCACAACCAACTTGGTGAAGCTGACAACCCGGTGTTTCTGAGGAATTTTGTCAGGTCAGCATTTTTAAGCTGAAGTATTAAACATTAGCATTAGCTTTATCTACTTTAGCTATTAGCAGTTAACCTAATAGGCAGCTAGTGTGGCTATCGTTAAGGTAGTGTGTAAAAGCAATGGCAAATAATAAAAGGTTATCGTTTGACTGTGGGGCATTGTCATCAGTCAGGACTGCCAATCCTGTTCTCCATCTCATCTGTGCAAGTCAACAATAACCCTCCTGTTTCTTCTGGGGTTTTTTAGTTTCACTCCTGTGGTCTGTTCAGTTTTGGTAGATAAATAGATGGTGTTAATTTAACAGCAAAGCATAATTATAGAGTTTGTTTCCCATATTGAAGCAAAAGGAAGTAAAGTAAATACCAGCAACCAGAAACTGTGACAGCCTAACATACCAGCTCTGTTTGATGAGGAGCCAAAGAGTCAGAAGTGTTTGAACATTTATTTAAAACATAAAATAAGAACTGTGTCTTTTCATTCTGTCATTTTTTCCTCATGTTGTGTATTTTCTTGAGTATCAATATTGAGCCTGAAATTTGTTTACGTGACTGTGTTACTCATGAAGACACCGTGCAGCCACGCACTAACTGCCAAGTATGAAGTCATGGTTGGTTGCTTTGACAAAAGAGCTTCCTCTTACTCGCTACATTCAGATTGCAGCCGTTGACTTTCCAGCTCACAAACATTTGTTGTCAGACCTGTTTTTCCATTCCCGTAATTCCACACAGGGCATCCAGTTGAGTTCAGGCTGCTTATTGGCTGGCCAGCTGTCAGATGCATTCTCAAAGAGAAATGCAAATCAAGATATGCAAAGTGAGGAGCCAGAAAATGCTTTTACCAAGACCGTAAACTGTGTTCCTTTATTTTACTGTCCTGTTTTTAAAAAAAAAAAAAAAAAAAAAAAAAAAAGCAACACATGAAATGGTGTAACTGAATCTTTAAACTTTTTACACTAGAAGGACTTTGATTGTCACGTCTGCAGTGGTAGACGAGTGGAGGTTGAAAGTAGGACCCCAGATACAGGCAGCTTCTGATGTGAGTGAGCTTTATTGATATGGTAGGTAAAACAAACAGGAACGTAACGGGCATGAAACAAAACCTAAGAAAAACCTGAACTTGGGAAAAACTAACAGAAACAAACCAGAAACAGCGACGCATAGAGACTCAGGGAAATACACAGAATGACGGATGGAGACTACGCAGACGAACCAGCAACGAACAGAGGCACAGAGGGATAACGAGGGAATGAGACACAGAAGGAGGGCACAGCTGGGAGTAATAAGACATGACGAGACAGAGGAAACGCAAACTAAACACGCTGACATGAGACATGGACCTTCACAACAAAACAGGAAATACATATACTGAACTGAGAGGTACAATATAACACAGAACCAAAACGTAAGAATATACAAAGATACATCATGAAATCAAAGATTACCAATACAAAACAGAAAACACTGGGTCACAGACCCAGAACCATGACAATGATATGTGTATCTGACTTCCCTTTAGAATCAAAACCATAGCTCTACTTTGAATCTCAGTAAAAAGCAGAAGTTTCAACTTCCTCTCTTGCGGCACAATGTAAATCAGAGGTGCCAAACATATTTTTGCATTGAGGTCAACATACAGCATGCTTTGATCTGAAGAAACTATCCTTTCTGTCAGTCTAAAGAAGTTTAATGACACATTTCATCTCTGTCTCACTGTAAGATACAGATGTGCGGTTTCATGAACACACCTCGGCTGGTTATAGATTTATATATTTTCTGTTTTAACTGAGATTTCTGTAGATGGTGAAAAATATGAACGACCACGGAGGAGAGTCTTTATCATGTCAATTAAAAGTCCAGAATTTCTGCCCCCTTCACTTTTTCCAGAGCTGTCCAACAGACCAGATTACATAGACTGAATTATATGGATTGTATAGATTACAGTTAATTATAACAGCAGGAGAAGGAAATGTCCTGGACAGTGTCTTTTAACACTCTGTCACACCTTTTAAAGAATCGTTCTCCATCTCATCTGTGCCAGTCAACTATAACCCTCCTGTTTCTTCTGGTTTATTTTAGTTTCAGTGCTGTGGTCTGTTCAGCTACAAAGACTGGAACAACATTCCTGAATCCTGTAAATGCAACCCGGAGGAGGAGGAAGAGGGCAAGTGTCAGACTGTTGGCTACAGAGTGAGTATCAACACACACAGCTTCACTTCTATTAAATGTATCTCGGTTAGTCATATCTTTCAATTTTTCTATCTTTCCAGCCTTTAATGGAGAGATCAACATCCATCTACACCCAAGTGAGTGACTCCACTTCATTTTGAAAAATGTTTCTTGATTTCATCAGCTGATTTACAGAAACTATAACTCTAACTTTATTTCTTTTCTGTATTTAGACCTGCTTCCCCATAATAATGCACTACCTCCTGCTGGGTTTTGACATCGTACTCGGAGTCTTCTTCACTCTGGCTATTCTGGCAGTGAGTATTGTTAGCTATTTAAACACAAGGTTTCCACAGAGTAACAGTTACTAATGGCAGCACTCAAAAAAAATCTGATTCAATATCATTTTTTAAGAAAGTAGTTTAATATAGCAGTAAAGTATTCAGAGTAGTGGATGGGGATTTTTTTTTTAGATTTTAAATATGGTGAAATTGCAGGATGTGATTTGTCTAAAGTGCTTTGATCTTTAGGTAAGACTTATGATGCATTATATAGATGCAAGTCATTTACCATGTAATCTGTAATGATCCTTTAAAACTGAAAAAAAAATGGCCAGTCATTTAGCTTTTGTCTTGATGGGGAGTGTCAAGTTTACATCAGTCACTATTATTTTTGATTTACAAAATAATAACCAAAACTGTTTCTCTTTAAAAATGATCGTGAAGTCCTAAAATCATGTTTCAAAGACTTGAAAATGCCACATGCTCCAGAAGATCAGCATTTGATCTGTGACAATAAAAAGAAACATTTCTGTGATGAAATTTCAGTCAAAACTATTTTTTAGTTTAAGTGAGTTCAGTAAAAATGTTCTCAGTTCGGTTTCATTCTAACCAAATACACCTGGAATTCCTGTTCCTGAGGTGGCCGCTCATAGTAAACATGAAAAAGTTTCAAATAATGAGGTCATTGCGTGTATAACACATCTAGTTGTTCAGTTTTTGGTAGCACTTTATAACACAACCTGCAAATACGGCTCAGGTACCCTGTACTTGCATGCAATTTGCAGGCAACAAGTCAGGTTTTGCAGGAAACAATGAGGCAAGTACACAGTAAGTACTCTGTACTTTCTGGAATGTGAGTCATATTAAGGAGTCACCTGCAAGACCCGCGAAACAGTAAAACACTGTAGGACCCATGACTAAGCCACAAGTAGCCTATAATCATGTGTACCAATCCAGGTCTTTGCAGAAAACAATAAAATAATAACATAAAATATTGTATCGTTATCTCAGGCAGAGAAGCCAAATCAAGTTGTTCATCAAAGCTTCTGTTTGAAGAACGAGTGGGTGGGGAGCCAATCAAATAAAAGCAACGAGAAACCAGAAGGAAATGTTTGTGTTAGTTGGAGAATGAACTTTCACCAAGTCCCAGAAAAAGATAAATATGATTATTTTGATATAAAAATAGAATTGTTTCATTGTGTGTGTGTTGATTGATTGATTGATTGATAATACTTTATTCATCCCGAGGGAAATTGAGTTAAGGCTGCCAGCCATGCCAGCGCCATAAATCTAAATCTGATATTTCTCATTAACAGTGGAGCCAGAATCTATTTTAGCTGAAAATCTTTACTCTGAGTTCAGTTCTCATTTCTCTTTAAATTCGAGACCTTTTCCTTTCTACAGTCTCGAAGTTCTTGCTTGTACAGAGTGATCTGATTCTTTGTATTATTGTTGGGCCTTTAGCTGACAACATGAAACACCCTGAGGAGACTGTTGTTGTGATTTGGTGCTATATAAAGAAAACTGAAGTTGAATTTCCTTGTTATCAATTTAAGATTTTTAAGCCTGCAGAGCAGCTGATTTTTAACTCTCCTTTCTGTGTCCCCTGCAGCTGCTCGGCACAATTCTGTCCTCGGCCATGATCCACCAGATGCGTTACCCCAACAGACCCACCATCCTGCTCACAGTTCCCACTGTCCTCTCCACATCGCCACCAAAATACGAGGAGCTGTACAACCCTCCACCATATTAGACACAGAAAGATGCACTGTTCCTTTATTGCTGGCTTTGGGTGGAAGTTCCAGGAGTCCTGTTAGTTTTGTTTTTCTTGAATTTTAACGTGAGTTTGAGGTTTGTGTCCAAAGTGCCTTACAGCTCTGTAAGGAGTTCTGACTTGTGGCTCCTTTAAGATCAGTGAAAACACGATTTCTAAGGAGCCTGAAAAATGCCACAGCTTTTCTGATACATAAACATTGTTCTTATGCTACTGTTTATTTATCTTATATGTTCTTGCTTTGAAGTTAAGTAATGTTTTCAGTTTTCCAAGATTTGACTTGTGGCTTTCATTTAGAATCAACTTTTATCAGAAATCATTATTTTTGTCACATGTTAAGAGAGCAGAAGTTCATCACATAAAAAAGAAAATGGATGTGAAAGTGAAGCTCAAATCTCTCCAAAAGAGAACTGGTGCAACCAGGACTACTAAAAATTAAAAGTTTAATTATTTGAATTCAAAGTTTACATTTTGAGTTTTAAATGTGTTTTCTATATATATTTCCAACACTTTTATCTTATTTTTATTTTTAAAAGTCACGCTAAACTTTTAGAACTTTTATAAAATGTTTTAAGGAAAAAAAGCTCCTCCCATTTTTAAGAAAAAAATGAGGGTTATGCAGTCAGTGGCATTCAAGCATGGATTCAAAAGAAAACTCACACATGCCAACAACTCATTTTGACCTGAAGTCGCCTTGAAAAAAGCTGCAGCCGGCAGCAATCATTTTATTTTTTTTGATAAAGCAATTTTTTTTTTTTAAACAATGTGGACTCATTTATCTTAATCCATTCAGTGTTTTTGTAGAGACACACACACACACACACACACACAAGAAAAACAAATCTAAATCTTTGAAATGCCATCTGCTGGTGAATGTTCCCGAGTTCTTTCATCTCGGCACCATTGTGTGTAGTTAAAAAAAAAAGAAAAAAGAAAAAAAAAGGCACATTTCCTCTCTGGCCGCATTATTACTGTTTGACAACTGAGCACTGTTGATGTAAAAAAACAAAACAAAACAGCATTTTAAATATTTAGAAAGAGAATTTTTTATTCTACATTTTCTTGTGGGTCTCTTGTTTTTGTCATGTTTGATTTTTCTGATGTAAACATCGACGACTTACAAAAATAAAAGGTGATAAAAGAGCAGCACAGGCACCCCTGGTTTTCACATACACTCAGCTCTTTCCACACCACTACTGCATTTAATTATTAATAATAAATAATAGTTAATCATCGCTGGCTCTTTCTCCCAAAGTGTGTTTTTGTCCTGTCTCTGCTTCCCTTAAAGCCCAACAGGTTGTTCAGATGGTTGCCCCTCCCTGAGCCTGCTTCTGCTCGAGGTTTCTTCCTGTTAAAAGGTTAAAAGTTTTTACTTCCCACTGTCACCGAGTGCTTGTTCATAGGAGTTCATCTGATTGTTGGGGTTTTCTCTGTATTATTGTAGGGTCTCCAGCTTAGAATATAAAGTGCCTTGAGATGAATTTTGTTGTGATTAATTGTCTGTCATTCAGTGCATTCAGTTTAGTAATCTCTATAAACAGAAACATGCAAATATCGAGACAGAAGACGAGCTACAAACAGAAGTAGAGTTCGCAGTCATTTCTATTTCTTTCTGGCTGTTTAAGCTCATGTGTAGATAGATTTCCATGTAAGTATCCAGAGGCCTGTTATGATGTCTGAGCCATGACTTCATCAAATTGATTAATTTTTTAGGTCTAACATTTTGATGGTTAAAAGTCACTCTTTAAACAGCCTGAGGAATAAAAAGGAAATAAGAAGCTTTAAATGTGTGTCCTTTCTCAACCACTCTCATTGATTATCTTTGTACTGCAGGCAGTTGGCCACCAGAGAGCACTGTTTAACAAGTGCCCAGCTGACTCTTAGGAGAAGAGGGAAGTGTGCATGTCAAACTGCTCAGGGGGTGAAACTGATGAATCCATTCAGAGCTCCAAGCCCTGGCCTGAAATTTCCTGCTCTTTCAGAGAGAAAGGGGCACTCCCTGAGCGGGGGACTGTGATAGGTCAAGCTGTCTCCTTAAACCTTATTTAGACCTATCTCAGTCCACAAGATAGGAAAGTTCATGCAGTCGAGCCAGAACAAGAAAATGACAAAAATGTTCAGACAATACGAGATCTGAATGATCTAACCACTATACAGAGAGAATGTATACTGTCTCACATACTCCTTCAGCTGCTTCAGCCTTACTGCAAAAATGCCGAAGGGGAATAAATTTCCAGCTTGTCAGGCCAGAAGATTTCAAACTCATGGAAACCTTCAACCTTCAGCTGCTGTGGCCACAGATGCAGAAAAGGGAAGAGGAACCACAACTTCCCGAAGCCACTGGAAGACCTCAAAGGCTTTTAGTTCAGTCCAGAATCAGAACCATTTCAGCCTTGGAGGACAGATCACCATGACAGGAGAACAATCACTGATCAAGTTGTTAAAGTCTAACCCAGACAGCTCAGATTCCATAAGTGACAGGCTGTTTAGGACTGTAAACTTATAACAGCATTTGTAAAAAGGATCATTCTCCCCATCAGGAAGTCTCTGAACTGTACATGTTAGGAAAATGTTTCAATGTAATCCCCAAACAGGTACATTTTTAGTCACATTAGATTCACAGAGCAGGTAACTTTCTTTTAAGCGCACTCAGGTATTGCTAACATTGGTGCCCCACCATTATCCCTCAACTCAAAGGTGTAGTCTTTCATGTGAACTTTAGGCTAGCAGGCTAGCAGCATAAACATCCACGACTGTAGCGCTAAAAACTGCAACAGTTTTCACTTTACTGACCTTATTCCATGTTAACCACCAGAATAGCTGACATTTTACCTATAGTGCACGTCATTTCTACTCCTATTTTTTTCAATTATTGCTTCTTTTTTTTTTTTTTTTTTTTTTTACAAAAGATTCAGTGTCAGTGAGGGATCAAAGAAAATCTCCAAATGATATGTGAGAAAACCATTTAGGTGGTGTATCACAGGATCTCCAAGTAACTCTACAGGTTCTGAGTTTCCATAAAACCAAGAAAAATATTCATCCATTTTCTGTGTGGCAGACTTGCTGTAACTGCGTGGCTTTGTTCGGTGATAAACAGTTCTCGTGTACAGTAATGCATGCATGTGATTTCCTGAAAATTGAGATAGCAGGAAGTGGTTTTCTGCTCAATAGTGAAAGTGTTTAGAGTTCAAACTTCATTTTACAGAAATGGAGCTCAAGGAGGGAAAGAAGGTAATTGTTATTGTGCATTTATATGGTGTAAGAATAATCATAAACAATTGTTTTTGAATGAAAAGATGCGCCTCAATTCTGAACATCTTTGTACCTGTAGCACATTTGGTACACTCGCTTGTGACATAACATACACAGGAGCATGGTGGAGGAAAATAAACGTGGAGTCTGCTGTTTCTCCGTGGACTGCAAGAGAAAATAAGGATCTGCTCATTTATGAGAATTGTCAGCTTGGTTTATTACACTCTAGACTCCTGTCTGCACTGTGTATGTGTGTGTTACTTCCTGTTCTAGGTGTGAAGTTTTTGTCTTTCAGTGTTGCCGGGTTCTCTCAGATGCACTGAAAATGAGGGATCTGCATCAAGAGGATTACAGAGCAGAGTCTCCAGGATCCAGCTGTCTATCTATGAAGAGTGACTGGTCCAAAGCTCAGCCTCCAGTGTTCAACACTGAACCTAGACCCTCAGACACTAAGTAAGAGATACTTTCAGTCTGTAGATTGAACTGAAGATAATTCATTTCATAGGAAGACAAAACTAAATGCTGTTTAATAGTGTCAGATTAACCCACTTTCTGATTTTTAACCTTTTTCTATTGAACAAACAAAGTCATTCAAACCTACTGACACTCTTTACTATATCCAACTGCTTTCTAATGTGTTTACCCACCAAAGACCATGAAGTCATCTCCCTGAACAGAACTGGTCACAATGTAATGGCAAAAGCTGAACTGTAGATAAATAGATGCTGATGTTGCTGACTAGAAGTACACACTGCTCACTGCTCAATAAAAGGAACACTTGGAAAACACATTAGATCTCAATAGGGAAAGAATGATGCTGGATATCTATACTGTTATGGACTGGGTAATATGTTAGGAATGAAACATTGTTTGATGGAAATGGAAATGATCAACATACAGAGTGCTGAATTCAAAGACACCCCGAAATTTAAAGTGAAAAGTTTTGTGGCAGGCTTGTTTATTTCACCAAAATTTCATTGCTGCAACTCAAACTGGTACTAAGTAGTTTATGTGGCCCCCACGTGCTTCATGCAGGCCAAATACCAACGTAAGGGCATGCTTCTAATGAGATGATGGATGTTGTCATTGAGAATCTGGTCCCAGATTTAGACTGGGGCATCACTAAGCTCCTGGACAGTCTGAGGTGCAACCTGGTGATCCAAGATGTACCAAAACATAATGTCCAGGAGATATTTTATTAGATTCAGGTCAGGCAACCGTGGGGGTGAGCCAGTTCCTCCAGGAATAGCTGCATACCCCGGACACATGAGGTTGGACATTGTTGTAGACCAGGAGGAACCCAGCAGCCGCTGCACCAGCATCATTCATGGTGCTGGGCAAGAAGCACAGATCCCACTAGAGGATGTCAGGCCGTCAGGTCATCCTCATGAAGTCTGTTTCTAATTTTTTGGTTAGAGACAATTGTTTGGTAAGGACATTCTACGGCTCTGTTTAACTTACTCCTAGATCGGGGCGATCGTGACTCAAGAGTTGGGAGTTCGCCTTGTAATCGGAAGGTTGCCAAAACTGTCTCAAAAGCTGCCATGAAAAAAAAAACCCACGAAAAACATTTTATGTCCATGAATGACAAGGGTGTTTGGGGGGTTGGTTTTTTTTATGCTTTGTTTGTGTTTCCAGAGATCAACACCACATACACATCACATCATCTGCAGAATCTAGCTGTGTGTCTGCGAAGAGTGATTGGTCCAAAGAGCATAATCCAAACTTCAGTGATGAACCCGCAACCTTAGACAAACAGTAAGAGACTGTTTCTGCTGAACTGAGTACTTATATTTAAAGTCTATATTTCTGACTTTACTGTGTATTTTTCTGGTCAGAATATTTTTCTCTTTTATGTCCACAGAGAGAAGAGTTATGTTAGTGTGGAGGAGGAGCTATCCTACTGTGCTTTGTGTCAGGACATCCTGAAGGATCCAGTCTCTACCAATTGTAGACACTGGTTCTGCAGACAAGGGAGAGACTCCTTGTGTCCACAGTTTGGATGCAGGTCCAGACTGCAGACCGCCAGTCAGAGAGGTTGTGCTCAAAGTACGACTGAACATCTAAAGCCTGGACTTCTTATTGTGATGGGTATTAAAGAGTTTTCTATCTATTTAGCATCATTGTTTTTCTTTCTTTTAGCAGATGTTGGTCTGCAGGAGGTTTTAGATGAACATAAGATCAGTCTAAGGAGGAGATGTGAACATGTGACTGAAGGAAGTGATGAAACAGGAAGTGGGACTCTGCTCAACAGGATCTACACTGAACTTTACATCACAGAGGAACAGAGTGAAGAAGTTCATAGCCAACATGAGGTGAGGCAGCTGGAGACAGCTTCCAAGACCATCAATGACACTCCAATCAGGTGCCAGGACATCTTTAAAGCTTTGGCTGACCAACAGAGACCCATTAGAGTTGTTCTAACAAATGGCATTGCCGGCATTGGAAAAACCTTCTCAGTACAGAAGTTCACTCTGGACTGGGCAGAAGGTTTGGAGAACCAACATATCATTGTGGTGATTCTGCTTTCATTCAGGGAGCTGAACCTGATCAGAGATGAGCAGTACAGTCTTCTAGAGCTGCTCCATGTTTTCCATCCAGCATTACAGAAGGTCACAGCAGAGAAGCTCGCAGTCTGTAAACTTTTGTTCATCTTTGACGGCCTGGATGAAAGCAGACTTTCATTGGATTTCACCAACAGGAAGCTCGTGTCTAATGTCACACAGAAGTCATCAGTCAGCGAGCTGCTGACAAACCTCATCGAGGGGAATCTGCTTCCCTTGGCTCTCGTCTGGATAACTTCCCGACCTGCAGCTTCCAGTCAGATCCCTCCTATATGTGTTGACAGGGTAACAGAAGTACGAGGCTTCACTGACGCCCAGAAGGAGGAGTACTTCATGAGCAGATTCAGTGATGAAGAGCTGTCCAGCAGAATCATCTCCCACATGAAGACATCCAGGAGCCTCCACATCATGTGTAGAATCCCAGTCTTCTGCTGGATCACTGCTACGGTTCTGGAGCACATGTTGACTACAGAGGAGAGAGGAGAGCTGCCCAAGACCCTGACTGACATGTACTCACACTTCCTGCTCGTTCAGACAAAGAGAAAGAAGCACAAATACCATGAGGGACATGAGACGAGTCCACAGGAGCTGATGCAGGCTGACAGGGAAGTTCTCCTGAAGCTGGGGAGGCTGGCCTTTGAACATCTGGAGAAAGGAAACATCCTATTTTACCAAGAAGACCTGGAGCAGTGTGGTCTGGATGTCACAGAGGCCTTAGTGTACTCAGGAGTTTGTACAGAGATCTTCAAAAGAGAGTGTGTGATCTTCCAGAAACCAGTCTACTGCTTTGTTCATCTGAGCATCCAGGAGTTTCTGGCTGCTGTCTATATGTTCCACTGTTACAGCAACAGGAAGGAAGAGGTGCTGGAGAAGTTTCTGAGAAATGATTTTCCAGATTTATTTACTGATGATTTTGATGATGGTATGGCCATCTATTTTCAAGAGGACTTTCTTTCCACTGTCATGCAGAAATCTCTCCAAAGTACGAATGGCCAACTGGATCTATTTGTCCGCTTTCTTCATGGCCTGTCACTAGACTACAACCAGAGACTCTTAGGAGGTCTGCTCAATAAGATGGAGTACAGTCCAGAAATCATCCAGAGAGTCATCAATAATCTGAAGAAGATGAAGAGTGATAAAATCTCTCCTGATAGAAGTATCAACATCTTTCATTGTTTGATGGAGATGAATGACTTCTCAGTACATCAGGAGATCCAAGAGTTCCTGAAGTCAGAAAACAGATCAAAGAAGGAACTATCTGACATTCATTGCTCAGCTCTGGCCTACATGCTCCAGATGTCAGAGGAGGTTCTGGATGACCTGGACCTGAATAAGTATAATACATCAGAGGAGGGACAACGAAGACTTATTCCAGCTGTAAGAAACTGCAGAAAGGCACGGTAAGACCAGATATAGTTAAAATCAAAAATAATTAGTGCTCAAATCTATGTTCTAAAATACTGATTACATAAGAGAAAGACTCATCCTGCAGAAATTGACAAGATCTTTTGACAGTACTTTTCTAGCTTCTCATGGTCATTCTGTCTGATTTCCTGTCTGCTAGAATAGCCACATTGCCACTGTCAGTCTTACATTGTCTGACCTACTTGCATCTTTGAGTAGTTCATGGTGGCCTATCTCATACCCAGGCACTTGCAAAAGAGTTCATTATGGAAAATTCCCAGCATGAGATGATAGAAGAATAACAAAGTGATGGCTCAGGGCCACCTCATCCAGCCCTTGCAATGCAAAAAGTACATTTTAAAGGCTAGTCTTAAAAGTAGAGAGGATCTCTGTCTTTCAAATTCAAATTATAGTTAGCTACCACAAGTGGAATAAGTAACTGCTTTTAAGTAATGGTTCAGTTACAGCAATTTTAAATTGTGCTAATATTGAATCAGATGATGTTCAGTTAGTTTAATTTTAGTTTGATTTCTATACTGTTTGGACAACAGACTCTAAATGTTCCATTTATGTAGATGAAGCTGGAAATTTTTCAAGTGTTTCTCATCAAATGGAGGAAAACTCATTTGTCCACTTTATAACATGTGTGGTGATATATTTTACATCACAGGCTTTCTAGCTGTGAACTCTCAGAAAGTCACTGTGAAATTGTCGCATCAGCTCTGAAGTCCAGTCCCTCCCATCTAACAGAGCTGGACCTGAGTGGAGCCAAACTCCCTGATTCAGCTTTGAAGCAGCTGTTTACTGGTCTAGAGAGTGCAAACTGTAGGCTGGAGACTCTAAGGTCAGTTCATCAAGACTGTTTTTATTTTGAACATATTGTAATAATTTGAATGTCAATATTCAATTTAATTTCAATTCTGTTTTATTCACATAGTGCCAGATCACAATAATAGTGAACTAAAGCTGCTTTACATTAAAATATGAAGACCCATAGAGTCATCACAATATTTTTTTCATTCCCACTGAATGAAAAACTTGAAAACATGTTCCTATGATTTTTAGGCCCACATACAATAACCACAGTTTTATCTTAATTTAGAAGCAGTAAATTGGAGGTGATCCAGGTCCTTATAGCTTTACATTTCTTCAGTTTAATTAATTGGTGTGTTTGACTGTCTTTGTTGACAGATAGACAGATAAAGTTGAGTATCACCCCAACATAGCAATGCAAATGTATTCTATGCCTTCTAATAATACTGCCTAAGGGAAGCATGCATAATGCAAATGCATTTGGTCCCATCACAGAACCATGAGGAGCTCCATAATTAACGCCAATTATATGAGCCTTGAGGTTTGGGTGTCCAGGACTTGAATTTTAGTGGATGTAGGTGCATAATTGAATTGAGTTTTGCAATTCCAGGACACACACACACACACACACACACACATATACACACACACAAAATGACAAGAGACAGCTGAAGACCACTTGTTCCTGTAGCAGATGTGAAATACCTTCAAAATTGGCTCATCATGTGTGTGGTTTTTTTTCTTGGTGTTTACACAGCGTTTTGCTTCTGAGCTGCAGTGGAGGCATAATAACTGTGTTGATATGAACAGGTTATTGAATGCTATACTGACATTTAGATGATGTGTGTAGAAGTCTGACGATTATACACAATGATAGAACTAACAACACAGACCAAGTCACTACTCATTTTAGAGATAAGTTTGTTCATCAGCACGTAGTAATGTTGAGATGCACATTTAACACTTAAACACATCTGATTGGATTATAAATAATTCTTTATTCAGTTTATGGGATTGCAGTTTGTCAGACATCAGCTGTGCTGCTCTGGTGTCTGCCCTCAAGTCCAACCCCTCCCATCTGAAATATTTGGACTTGAGTCTCAACAAGCTGCAAGATTCAGGAGTGAAACACCTATGTGATTTTCTTCAGAGTCCACACTGCAGATTGGAGACTCTGAGGTCAGTTTACTTACCTCTTTCTCACTCACCCTTTCGCTCCCTATATATGATCTGAAAAATTTCTTTTCTTTTCACAATGTATTCTAATATATTTTGAGGATGTCCGGTGAAATGCCAGCATTTATTTTACTTACTTCAGTGTAACATCACAGTAGTGTCTGATAATTTACACTGATTGATCAGCACACACACACACACACACACACACACACACACACACACACACACACACACACACACACACACACACACACACACACTGACCTGTAAATTTGTAACTACATGCTAATAAAAGCTGAGTTGACCTTTTTTATTTTTTTATTTTTTTTGCTAGCTTTATGGTGTTTGTTCCCTTACGTGTCTTTTCTGTCTTAGTCTTGTCTCTGTGTTTTTTCCTTAGTATCTCATTTGTAAAGTCAGTCTGGTCTGGTCCATGCTTGTTTACCTTTCTGTTCTTGTGTCAAGTTTGTAGGGTTGTGTCTGTGTCTCCATGTTAGTTATTTCCTGTTTTATTTTGACAGTTTTTTTGTCCCTTTTTTAAAATTCAGTTTTACTTCCAGTGTCTTCTGATTGATCCCAATTGTCCTGCCACCTATTTCATCCTCCCTCATTATCTCGTGTCTCCCTCTGTTTATTGTCGTGTCCTCCTTCATGCTGTGTGCCTTGTGTGTTCGAAGTTCCTTAGCTCTTGCCTTGCCCCAGTTTTGTATTTTGGTATTTTGTTCCTTTGAGTTCCAGCAATACAGCTGCCTATGTATTTGAACCGTGTCCCCTGTGTCCTATATACTGGGCCCAAAACTTGAAGCACAGTACTTCATGACACCACAAACTGATAATCAGTTAATCAAGCGCATTTGATTAGAAGCATGTGACTTCTGCTCTACCTCTTCAATTTTACATCAGCAGTGATAACATACTTAGAGTGTTTTCACAACTATAGTTTATTTATGCTTTAGTTCAGTTCAATTACATTAAAAAAAATACATTTAAAAAAACAACAATCATATGACCCCCTATGAGCAAGCACTTTGGCGACAGTGGGAAGGAAAAATTCCCTTTTAACAGGAAGAAACCTCCAGCAGAACCAGGCTCAGGGAGGGGCGGCCATCTGCTGCGACCGGTTGGGGTGAGAGAAGGAAGACAGGATAAAAGAAATCCTGTGGAAGACAGCCAGAAATTAATAACAAGTACGATTCAATGCAGAGAGGTCTAATAACACATAGTGAATGAGAACGATGACTGACAAAGAAATACTCATTGCATCATGGGACTCCCCCAGCAGCCTACACTTATTGCAGCATAACTAAGGGAGGATTCAGGGTCACCTGGTCCAGCCCTAACTATATGCTTTAGCAAAAAGGAAAGTTTTAAGCCTAATCTTAAAAGTAGAGATAGTGTCTGTCTCCTGAATCTAAACTGGAAGCTGGTTCCATACTTGTCCGTATCAGTTGATGATTTTATTTATTTTCACACAGAGAAAAATCCAAGTGAATTCCATGCGAATCAAAATGCTTAACTACAAACCACGTGAGAATGTTCACTCCGCTTATTGGCCAGTGGTGTTTGGGGTAGGAGCAACTAAAGTAATTGCAGGAAGAAGGTGTTGTGTTCTGGACCAATAGAGACCAATAGAGAACATGGAGAATGGCGAAGGGAGGAAACAAACCAGTTTAATAAAAATGAATTAAACACCACATGTGTGAAAACACCCTTAGTTTCTCCACTCGCTGCTTTTACATTTCGGCTTAGCTTTTGTTAAATAAACAATGACTCATTGCAATATGTTGTACTTTTTCCACATCTAAGGTTGTATTAAACTATTATCAAGACCTTTTAAAGACCAGATTTTAAAAAACTATGTTCTAATAGTAGATAAAACCTTGGAACCAAGAGGTGCACTTTCTTATTACAATGACATGAAATAATACGCAGTAATATTAGTAAAGTAGTTCTTGAATAATACACAGTGTGTTTCTGCTTACAACAAGGATACATTTTATTCATTTATCTGTGCACCATACATTTGGTAATTTAATAATTACAGAGTTTTGGAAGGATTCTTATACAATAGCCACTTACAACTTGGCGTACAGGTTATAGGTTGACTCAGGAGATCTGATTAGATTATAAATGATTTTATTTATATGTTTTACTTTTTATTCAGATTGTATCGTTGCGGTTTGTCAGTGATCAGCTGTGCTGCTCTGGTCTCTGCTCTCAAGTCCAACCCCTCTCATATGAAACATCTTGACCTGAGCTACAACAAGTTGCAGAATTCAGATGTGCAGCAGCTGTTTGAGCTTCTGAAGAGTCCACAGTGTAGACTGGATCTTAGGATCTGAGGTCAGTAGAAGGTTGAAGTGGTGCTCCAGTAATATTTTCCTAAACAGAGTTTTATGAAAGCAAAGACCCAGTGTTTCCTGCAAACCTGAAGCCTCCAATATATCCACTATCCTCTGCACATGTCCAAGCCATTGCTTGTTTTTTCAACACTATACAACTTATCAGTTTCATCTCTGTCACAGTTCTGGAATCACTCTGACTAAAGCCTGCAAATCAGTGGCTTTTATTTCAGAGAACCAAAATTGCATTTAGTAACCATTTAATACTCATAGAGAGCACAAGTTCTGCCAAGTTCCAGGAAACATATTTATACATCTGTCCTGTCAGTGCTTTCAGTTCAGTAACAGCATCCGTGTTTATTAGTCAGCTGATATTTCAGAATCAGATGTGTTTATGAACTAGGGCTGTCAACGTTAACGCATCATCACGGTTAACGAGCTTAAAATTTTAACGCGTTTAACCTATCTGGAGTGCAGAATGGACAAACTTTGGAGAAACTGCCCGAAATGCATTGACAGAGACATTTCAGGGATTTTGAGTTATTCCAGATGGGTTAATTGCGTTAAAAATTGTAATCACGTTAATCGTGATGATGGATTAATCCGCATTAATGTTGACAGCCCTATTATGAACACATGAAGACTCTGTTTTAGTGGAACAACAGGAAATGGTCCACTCTTGCTCTGAACAGGAATCAAGTCCCTGCAGATCTTCATATTGGACATTCTGCATTACTGACAGACAGGAGATGATGATAACTGTCAATATCTGTAAACAATCAGTTAGAAAATATGTTGTTTTTTCTGCAGAGTGAAGTCATTTTGGTAAACAAGACAGCGTGTGTGCCAAGAGAGGATAAGCTGTGTCTTGATGATGTTGAAGTAGCATTGCTCTGACTGGGCCATGTTACTGGGAGGTTGAGTGGAGAGCAGAGCTTCATCCAGAAGTGACTGACAGAGGAGTCATCACCTCACAGAAGCTGTTTCTTTCAGGTGAACATAGATAATCCATCACTAAAGTGTTTCAGGAGTCTCGGCGGTTTATTTCCACTGTGGACTTGAATGACATCTGCAGGTTTGATGCTAAAAATCTCTGCAAGTGTGAGCTTCCAGCTCACCAAGTTCAGTCCAACATGACTGAACTTCCTTTCAACATTCAGAGCTGAAAAGGAAGCTGGCTACACTACACAGCTCCTCCCCGACTCCTCTCCTGTTCTCTGTACTGGATGTGCTGTCTTCCTGACTGACGGCTGATGAAGAGTCCCTATGGAAACACTTGATTCACATATCAATTCTGTTATAGTGGAAGGACTCATTCTGCAGTGTCTGACAGATGAATGGGACGGTGTGCAGATGATTTTCAGTGCTGCAGAGTGAACTGCTCTGTGAACAACTCCACTGTCAGACATGATGTAGAGTCCAGCATTACCCCTGTGTGTCCCTCTGGATCATTAGTGTATTTGAACTGTTCTGTCCTTCTACACACAGAGTCCTCCACCCCTTCTGTTTCACACTCACGCAGCTACTCAATCTGTATTTTATTTCATCTTTTTATTCATGGATATTCTGCAGCCAGAATTAAACTACAGATCATGTCTGCTTAGGACATTTACAGAACAGCATTTACAGCCATGTATACAGTGCAGAGGCAGCTTAGTTGACTGTCAACCCTTGCAAAGTGTCTGCTTATCACTATGTTTCTTTATGTTGTAATGTCACCCTGTGGAATGATTGAGAACTGCGGTTAATGTTCACTTTATATCTCATGCGGGCACCCTCCGTGTGCAATGACCATTCTTTAATCAGGACAGGGTTATATTTGTGTCCCCCTATGACAGGAATAAGAGGCTTTTATTTAGGCTTTTAAGGTATGGACATTGAGGCTGTGGACAGCTACAGGTACCTTGGTGTTCATCTGAACAAGCTGGACTGGACTCATAATTCAGACGCCCTCTACAGGAAAGGGCAGAGCAGGCTGTACCTGCTGCGGAGACTCAGGTCTTTTGGAGTGAAGAGCCCACTCCTGAAGACCTTCTATGACTCTGTGGTGGCCTCAGCCATCTTTTATGGTGTGGTCTGCTGGGGTGGCAGCATCTCTGCTGGGGACAGGAAGAGACTGAACTGGCTGATCCGCAGGGCCAGCTCTGTTCTAGGATGCCCTCTGGACCCAGTGGAGGTTGTGAGTGACAGGAGAATGGTGGCTAAGCTGTCATCCCTGTTGGACAACATCTCCCACCCCATGCAGGAGACTCTGACAGTACTGAGGAGCTCCTTCAGTGGCAGGCTGCGGCACCCACGGTGTGGGACGGAGAGATTTCGCAGGTCTTTCCTCCCCACTGCTGTCAGACTCCACAACAAAGACTTTTGCAGCTGATCAAACACACACAAACCCACACAGGTGCAATAAGACTAAGTGCAATACTCTTTTCTGACAAAGTTGTATTTTTACTCAGTTGTATATAGCATTTATATTCTATTTTTATCCTATTGTATATTTTATTTTATTTTATTTTATTCTATTGTATATAGTATTTTATTCTATTCTATTCTATTCTGTACAGTTGTGTACAGTATATTATTCTTATTGTATTCCAGTGTTCTCTAATTTTTGCTATATAACTTTGCACTGTCCACTTTCTGCTGTGACAAAACAAATTTCCCACGTGTGGGACTAATAAAGGTTATCTTATCTTATCTTTTTAATGTGCATTAATACATTTATATGATTAAAAAAAATGTCTATTAGAAAACAAAGCGATCGGCTATAATTAAGCCATGGATAACAAGGGGAATAGATAATACATGTAAAAAGAAAATTGTACTATATAAGACAACACCTAAGAAGGAGAAACTTGAAATAATGTGTACAAGAATAAATTAGAATCAATGATTAGACTAAATTAAAGGAGTCATCATCACAAACAAATGAAAGAGTATACAAGCAACACTTTGTGAATCTGGAATATATTAATGTTAGTGTCTGTAATATCACCTGTGATTATGTATAGGGATTAAAATGTGGTGCATTTAGGTAAGTATGGTTGGGATGGTGAGCACTGTCTGATGAGAGAGGTCTATGCCCGTATGCATGCCCACTGCACATATTACAGTTGCTGTACTGCAGTAACTTTAAAAAGGATGGATAAAACAGACTGATGGAGAAAAAAGAAAGAAGAAACTTTTCAGTACTTGCTGTAAATGACGTTCAGTGACTAGAAGATAAAACACGGGGTTCATGTGAATTTAAAAATGTTAAAATGGATGAAGTGAAGATCGCAATTTATTGGCAAAATTGTTTAAAGCAGGAATGTTAACTTATGTTTCCCTTTTCAAAGGAAAGCAACAGTAGATAGCAACATCTGTAAAATGAAAAGAAGAAGATAAATCAGAATCTTGAGTTCTTAGAGCAATAATAATAATCATACATATGCACAGACCCTGCATATGTATGCAGGGTCTGTGCATATGTACAGTGCATATGTACAGTGCATATGTACAGTGAGTACAGTCACTGAACAAGTGACTGTACTCACTTGTTCAGTCACAAAAGGGAGGGGTCATTAACATGAAATTGTTAATAATGCTAGTAAAAACAATTACTATTTTATAGGACAGTTATTTTACAGTTTTTATGTGTTGTAAGAGACACAAATAGAGTTGTGTCCTATAGGCAGTACTAAAGCTTCATTGTTTAAAGAGATGTTCTTGATGTAAGGGTCTAAGTTGTCTCCACCTGCTGCGGCTGAGATCCAGGACTCTTCTAAGGACGTTTCACGACACTGTGGTGGCATCTCCTATTTTTTATGCTATGGTCTGCTGGAGTGGTGGAATGGCAGAGAGGGACAGGGGGAAACTTAATAAACTGGTCAAGAGGGCCAGGTCTGTCCTGGACTGTCTGCTGAAGTCCATTGAGCAGGTTGGGGAGGAGAGCATGTTATCTAAGCTAACATCCATCATGGACAACACCTCCCACCCCCTGCATGACACTGTATGAGCACTGAGCAGCTCATTCAGCAATAGACTTTTACACCCACAGTTTAGGAAAGAGCGCTACCACAGGTCATTCTTACCAGTAGCTGTTAGACTCTATAACACAGTTTAACATGGTTATTTTACTGATCACCAGTTTAATTGACATATCATATGTTTTTAATTGCTGCTACTCATTTGCATCTTGTTTGCACACTGTATATTTCACCAGTATTCATACATCCCCACACACACTTGTGTACATATCTCTGTACACTTTTATACATATCACGGTACATTTTTATTCATGCATACAAATTTCGGTTGCTTATGTATATAAGACTACTTTATGTCTATATTCCTCTTGCTATAAGAGATAATAAAGGTCTATTCTATTCTATTCTATTCGTTCTGCAGAAAAGCTCCAGGTTCTAAGTTGTCTTTAAAAGAGCTGTTCATAATTTGAGATAAATCTGCTGCTGTGAACAAGTGTCATTTTACGAATGAATTTATGGTCAGCTGGAGCTGTGAAAACTGGCTCCTCATCTCCTTACCACATGTCAGCCAGACAGTAAGCTGGACCTTATGATGGAACTGCAGTCGGTGAATATATGGAAACCAGGAAGGAGCCTGACTGGGAACTCGATAAGGGAGAGGCTGCCAGGTTTCAGGTTTCTGTCACAGACTGTTCCTCTTCCTGCCTTCATGCAAAAAGGTACCAGAGTGCAGCAAAAGTAAAGTGCCAAATACATACCATAAAGAGAAACAAAATTAACACAGAGACACACAATTAGCTGTTGATGTGCAACAATCAACACAATCTGTGAAGTGTGACAGAAAAATCACCCCTCAGACAGCCAAACCCATCTGTTCTCTGATTGGACTGTTAAATTTGTGATTGACATGACATTGGTCAATCAGCTGAAAGGAATAAAAATTAGGTCAAAATTCGTACTCATAAGTTGAAA
The DNA here is from genome assembly GCF_036321145.2 of Pelmatolapia mariae. Taxonomy (NCBI): domain Eukaryota; kingdom Metazoa; phylum Chordata; class Actinopteri; order Cichliformes; family Cichlidae; genus Pelmatolapia; species Pelmatolapia mariae. The sequence goes on along the minus strand of NC_086242.1, from coordinate 21,917,267 downwards.
TCTACACACAGCCAGGAAACCTGAGCACAGAGTTTTACACATAGTTTTTTGCTTTGTATCTGTAACCAGACCTTAACAACAAAAAAAAAAATCGTAACGTGTAAATATTTTTTACAAATACAAATCTTTTTTCTACACACACAAATTCTCATCTATAGATGCACAAACATAAATTTTTCTGATATTTTGGTTTACAAGGTCACAAAACACAGTTCACAAATATGCATCTGATTTACAAGTACAAAATATTTATGACCACAATTTGAGCCCATAAATATCCACAAAATGTGGCTTTTTTGGCTACAAATTAATAAAAAATAAACATGAATACAAATTCAAAACTTCTGCAAATGAGGTGAATCCTAAATAGATCCTGAATACATGTACACAGAGGGGCTGAGACCTCTGTGTCACAGTCTAGCTGCGAAGCTGACTGTGTGGAGTGAGGAGGTGGACCCAAGAGCAACACACGAAGAGACAAAACAAAACTTGAGTGTGGCAAACGAGCACTTTATTAAGGCTGGCAAAAAATAAATAAATAAATACAAAAACAAAAGGAAAAGACAAAAACTAAACAATAACCTAAACTGGGTGATCTAAGATTGAAAAATGAAGAAACCTTGAACATGGGACCAGGCATGGCTACATGGAAAAAAACTGGAACCATGACGTGAACTTGGCAGACGACCTGACGACGAATGACTGGAAACACACAGACTAAATGCACACATGAGGTGATCAGGGGAAGTGGAAACACATGGGGAAACAGCTGATATGAATGAACAGGGGGAGAGTAAAACTAAACACATTTGAACGTAGAAACACAAGATCTCATCAAAATAAAACAGGAAACATAATGAGATGCAGACATGACAACAAGAACTTGACAACACAAGACATGCAGACATGAAACACATGAAGGGTGAGGGAGACTTAACACAGGGGTTGAAGACACAAGGGGAATCTAATAACAAAGAACTATAACAGCAACCTAGGCATAATAGAAATGAACTTAGAAAACCTTAATGGACTTAAACATAAACCATGAATATCAAAATACACTAAAACTCAAAATGCTGGGTCAAAAAAAAACCCAGGATAGTGACACTCTGAGGTTTTTAGACAGCACCAGATTACAAATCATCAGAGTTGCTGAAAGGAGGGGTGGTTTCATGTCTGTTTATTAAAGGGGGTAACTGCATCAGAGGCAGAGCCAGGCTGCTGACCTTGAGTACCAGCTGCAGCTGAAGTTTGGACATTTTTATTTCTGCCTGCCAGGAACTGAGATACTACGAATGAGAGGATTCAGGTTTATCAGAGGGACTATGTGGAGTGTGACCAAGCCACTGCTACAGGAGTGTACACTCACCTTTATTGTGAGTTGATGCAAAACAACTAGAAATAAAATTAAAATGTGATTAAAACCCAAATAAAGTGGCTTTTTTGTCTGTTTGTTTGCATCTAAATCTGTGCTTTTAATTCAGCTTAAACCTGAACGTCACTGACGGACCGACCTGTCACCGTTACTCACCTGTCACCTGTTCTCTCCACAGACTGCTCTCAGCCATGACACAGGCGGTTCCTCCGATCCTCTCCGTCACCCCGAGTCGGGCTTTGGTTGATGAGAAGTTTCAAGTGTTGGTGGAGAATCTTCCCCCAGGATGTCCGGTAACCCTCTGCTCCCTCCACCACTCTGAGCCAAGGACGACTGGGAGGCGTATGGGCACTACGTCAGCGACCACAGAGGCGTCGTATCAGGTGGGTCACCGCTGACTGCAGAAGACTTAGGATGCTGTCTCAGAGCTGATCTTTGGAGGGTGAACAAGCTAAAAATGTTTGTGTTTGACACTTTTTATTTGAATGTGAACTCGTCTCCCTATGTGAGCAACTTCCTGTCGTGCTCATCATGCTTAATGAGATTCTCACTCTTTTTTTATCTCAGTAAGCTTTAAAACTCTTACCTGATGTTTTAGTTTGGGGTTTTGGCAGTTTCTTTTTCTTGGTTGATGCAGATGACTTCACTAAAACCGCTTTATTAGATTTTCTTTAATACAAAAAAGGCACTGTTGAATTTGGAGTGTGCTTTCTGAATTAATATGCAGTGATGGGAATAACGGCGTTACAAGTAACGGCATTACTAGCGGCGTTACTTTTTTCAGTAACGAGTAATCTAACTAATTACTATTCCTATCGTTACAACGCCGTTACAGTTACTAACAAGGAAACGCGGTCCGTTACTATTTTTCAACAAACAGACGGTTGAAGCTGTGTTCAGCTTACCGCATCTTATATCAGTAGCACGGAAGTAGCTGACTACGTAAGTGCAGCTTTAAGCAGCTGCGCGCGCTCCCGCGGACGCGAAAATCCCGATCACTGTCTAGCACAACACCTGGAGCTAAGGGGGCAAAACAATCGCATGAGTGCTGCTGTTTGACTGAGGAAGAATAAAGTAGTCGTGGTAAGCCAATCACATGACCACTTAAAGACAAAGCAACAAGGTGATATATACCAGTTTTAAATTGTGTTGATAGGCCACGTAAAACCAGAGTCATGATAAACAAGATATACGCAGCGTTTTTTCCTCAATAGTTTCGTCACGTTTACTGTCTAAGGACAGCACTAGCAAGCACTCTCTGCTTATGACCAAAACAAAAAAAAACAGCGGAAGTTTTAGGAGTGAGAGAGAGAGAGAGAGAGAGCAGAAAAAGAGAGAGAGCGAGTTTTGAGATGTGAGAGATTTGTGACGTTTAGCGTGTTTGAAGTGTGTAGTTAATGTGTTGTCTTGTGTAGTTAGTGTGTAGTGTTGTGGATAGTTTTGTGTTGTGTGTCAGAACAATAAGGTGACTGCTGTCTCCAGGTAGAAAACAGGAGTGATACACCTGCTGCTGTCAGACCTGCAGGTTTCAGGCTGTGATGTTCTCCTTTATAGTGGACAGAAATATTTGGAGTGGCACAAATAATTTGTGTGGCATCTTATTGAATGCAGAACAGCTGATTGTTCTGTAAATAGTTTGAAATGGTTAAAAAAAAGGGTAAAAGTAAACTTGTGCATAGGATTTTAAAATTGACAATTTATAGTTGCATTTAAAGTTATGAAATATGATTCATTAAAGATGTTTGTGGTTGTTACAGTAAAGAATATAACTTTTTCTACTCGGATTTTATGATTTTTGTCTGATTTCTCATGAGCTGTTGGAAAGAAATCGCCATCTTAATGCGGCTACCCCTCCGGCGCCAGCTGCGGGCTCAAGGCTGGAGCCGAACAAAACAATCCCTGATAACGACTGTGTTGACACTGTTCCTCCCCATTCTATGGACACGCAAACACATACACTTACACTGATAACCACACACTCATCCCCCTCCCTTGCCAAACGCCTTCGATGCTTGTTTCCTGTGGGGGAACACGGCGGGTCTACGTGCCGCGCTGGATAAGATAGCGCTGTGCGAGGCCGCTGCTGGGTTCGCTTCAGATTACTCCTTACCCATCACCCTACCGTGTGGCTTGTTATGTCTTCCCAATGTTGTGTTGTGGACATTTATGTGCTTTTTGTGCAGAGGAGTTTTTTTGTTTCCTGTTCTCATGCTGTCCTACCATGGAAGCACAGCATGAGAAGGGGTCTCTTTTTTTCCTCTTGTACTTTCCCATTGTAATGTACATTTCAATGTTTTTCTCCAGTGCTACCAATCTCCGACTTGTATCCCCATGTAATGTCTGTGTGTGTATGTAAGGTCGGGGGGGTCCCATTTCACTGCAGGGCAACCTGCATGTGACGAATAAAGCCTTGATTGATTGATTGATTGATTGATTGATTGATTTTAGATTAATTGTGTTAATACAGTATGTCAAAATGAAAACATAACTGTAAATTCAGACACGTGAGGTTGTGCTGAAAAGAATGATACCAAACAAGGCAAAGTAAATAGTTTTTAAAGGTAAAATGTAGAGGGAAAATCAAAAGTAGTTAAAATGGCCAGTTATACCCTGGACCCCAGAGGGTTAAACTTTTCTATTCCTACTTCCTAGGTTTTGTTCTTGTGCCCTCGTGTTTAGTGCAGGTTTGGTTCAGTGTCTAGTCTGCATCTTTGTAAATTGTTTCTTGTTCTCTGTTTTATTTTGAAGGTCCATGTCTTATGGCAATGCTTCTAGTTTCGCTTCTTCTGTCTCGTTAGGTCTTATTTCTCCCGGCTGTGTTCCCACCTGTTTCTCGTTCCCTCATATTCTTCTCTGTGTATTTATGGTGTGTATCCTCCAGTGTTCAGCGTCGCGTCATCCCTCATTGCTGTGTTACTCTCCTGCTGTTTCCTCCTGAACTTAGATTTCCCAGTATAGTTTTGTTTTGTATGCTTTTCCCCTGTCAGCAAATAAAGCTGTGGGGTTTTTTTTGTTTGTTTGTTTAAGTTACCGCCTCTGTGAGTCCTGCGTTTGTGTCCTTTCCTGCCTGCCTTCACACAGCACATTCACCGTGACAGAACTTCAAATACAGTCTTGTGCACCCTGGAAGATTCCCTCCCTGTCTGCCTTGATTTAGATAAAAACCACTGAAAACTGAACCACATCTCGACCTTAATAATCAATAAACTAACTTGTTACATTGCTTGATTTCAATTACTCAAAATATCATGCTCATGTATCATAATTAGGGAGTACTACTAAAATACTAAGTTTATTATTATTATTATTAGTAGTAGTAGTAGTAGTAGTAGCTGTATTAATAATTGTTGAAATTATGATGCTTTCATTGCTGTGGGAATATTTAAATCCATTTATTGTACCTTCACACAACATTGATATATATGTATATGTGTGTCTGTGTCTCTTCAAGGTGAGTATCACCTGCTAGTCTCTTAACAAGTGTCACTGGGTGACCTTGATCAAGTCCTATTCGTGAATCCTAGGAGGTGGAAGGGCAGGACTATGGGCAGATGATCAGACCACTGACTTCGTTTACATTATATACAACACTGAAAATGAATTTACCCATGGCCACCTAATAAACAGGGTCTTTCTCAGGATATGGGGGCTATTTTTGATTTTTTTTTGGTAAAGGCCATCTTCTGGATCCTATTTCTGTGATATGGTTTGGAAGCAATTCTGAGATTTTAGTTTGTTATTTAATCTCCAAAGCAAATGACTGGCACCTGTTAAAACCAGAGAAGTCTATGTACCAGTGTGGAATGGTCTACAACTGAAACCCGTCCAACTATCCATAAGATGTGCCTGGTCAACCCCTCCTCCTTCTTTTGTGTAGTTGTGTGTGTGTGCGTGTGTGCGTGTGCGTGTGTGTATGTGTTCCTGTCTAGCTATCTTTGTGAGGACTGAATTCTGCATTCTAGTATACTTGTGAGAACCAACAGTCACTTGTGAGGACACACAACCCAGTCCTCACAAATTTGAAGGCATTTAAAGGAATTTTTGAGGCTCAAAATGTGGTTTTAGTGTCAGGGTTACAATTAGGTTATGGTTAGGTTTAGGGTTAGGGTTAGGCATTCATTTTTAATGGTTAGGGTTAGGGTAAGGGGCTAGGGAAAGCATTATGTCAGTGAAGGTCCTCACTAAGATAGCTGAACAGGGTTTTTTTTGTGTGTGTGTGTGTGTGTGTGTGTGTGTGTGTGTGTGTGTGTAGTTGTATATATCTTCTTTTTAAAAAATTATCATCACTATGAGGTATATGCATAGGTCAGTATATGGTAGTTTATATGTATACCTGTGATTGTAGGACATCAGAAGATTGTGACTGTGAGCATTTAATTTGTCCCATTTGATCACTGGCAGAATATAGTTAAACCCACTCACACAGCACACTCATTCTTATATTCTTTATGTTGATATCCTCCTGTTACAGTGATTGTTTTCCAGGTTGTGTTGTTCTTGTCAGTCTTCTGTGTCCTTGGCACAGATATACGTTGTTCAAATGCTGTCCTGTTTTGTTAATTTAAAAAAGGGTGGGAAAGAAATTAAGATGGTAACTGATTATTGTCAGTGTGAGCTCTGCTCACAGACTTTTTACTGTGGTATTAATCAGTAAAGTAAGTAAGTAAAACTCTAAATGAAAAACAGTAAAAGAAAACACTAGAAAGAGTTAATTATGATACAATCAGATGGACTAGTAATGTAAAACGATATGAAATAAAAATGAAACAAAGTCAAATGGAATAAAATGGTTTTTATTTTCTTGTAGTTACTGAGGATTTGAGTTTTGGAGGCACGTATACGGGAAAAGAGCCCATGGGCTTGCTGTGGAGCATGCGGCCGGTCCCAGGCAGCCGCGAAGGCCTCAGGTAAGGATTTGGTGGTCATCTAGCCGAGCCCGTGGCATGGCTCTCTAAATGACTTCATGCATGCTCAATCATCCAGCTAAGTAAATCCCAAAAGTTTGATTCTGTTCATCTGGACATAGCGTTTTCAGTGGGAGAAACATTTCATCACTCATCAAAGTGATTTCTCCATCCTCCGCTGACTGCAGGTTTCCCCAACCTGATAAATAGTACATTTGCATGACTGAAACAAGCCCACTGAATGAACAGCTCCTTGATCACTGATATGCAACTTATCATGACCATTGATCAACGACCATTGATCATTGATCAAAGACCACTGATCAGTTGCTATGAGCTTAAATTATCACATCAATTTCATTTATATTGTTGATATCTAAAGGGTTTTTCCTGACTTGCAGGCCTTTCCGACGGTAACAACAGACATCACTAGGATGCATAAATCAAAGGTCTTTGTTTAGGAAAAATCCTGTCTGCATCATAAAGAAACAGCAGCCTTTAATAATAAAATCCTTCACTGGGAGGCACCAGATAGCATTTTTGCCATATAATCATCTGACCGATTTAAATCTGTGTTATTCAATTCAATTCAATTTTATTTATATAGCGCCAAATCACAACAGCAGTCGCCTCAAGGCGCTTTATATTGTACAGTAGATCGTACAATAATAGATACATACAGTGGGAAGGAAAAACTCCCTTTTAACAGGAAGAAACCTCCGACAGAACCAGGCTCAGGGAGGGGCGGCCAACTGCTGCGACCGGTTGGGGTGAGAGAAGGAAGACAGGATAAAGACATGCTGTGGAAGAGAGACAGAGATTAATAACTGTCATGGTATTGGGTCAGTGATCCAGTGTTTTTGGTTGTGTACTTTTACTTTTGATAGTTTTATGTATTATGACTGTTGTGTTTTGGTTTCCCAGGGTTTAGTTGTGTTTCCTCTGTTGGTGTTATCCCTGCCTGTGTATCCCCTTTTATGTAATAAGGTCTCTGTGTTTAGTTCGCGTTTCTTAGTCTGTGTCTTTGCGTGTATGTGTTCCTGTTTTACTTTGAAGGTCCCTGTCTGATGTCAGTGCGTTCTGTTTACGTTCCCCTGCCTCATCAGCTGTGATGTCTTCCAGGTGTGTTTCCCTCCTGTTTTCCATCCCTTGATTCCTGGTGTGTGTATTTATAGTGTGTGTTACCTCGTCCTCGTTGCTGGTTCGTCTGTGTCTCTCTGTCCGTCATTCTGTGTATTTCCCTGTGCCTCCCTGCATCTCTGTTTCTGGTTAGTTTCTATTAGTTTTTCCCAGTTTAGGTCTTCTTAGTTTCATGTTCACCCTCGCCATCTCTGTTGTATCCACATTTGGTTAATAAACTCACTTGCACCAGAGCTGCCACTTCTTGGGTCCTAAATAATCCACACACGGCTTGCCCCAGCAACCCGTGACAATAACAGATATGATTCAATGCAAAGAGGTCTATTAACACATAGTGAGTGAGAAAGGTGACTGGAAAGGAAAAACTCAATGCATCATGGGAATCCCCCAGCAGCCTACGTCTATTGCAGCATAACTAAGGGAGGATTCAGGGTCACCTGGTCCAGCCCTAACTATATGCTTTAGCAAAAAGGAAAGTTTTAAGCCTAATCTTGAAAGTAGAGATAGTGTCTGTCTCCCGAATCCAAACTGGAAGCTGGTTCCACAGAAGAGGGGCTTGAAAACTGAAGGCTCTCCCTCCCATTCTACTTTTAAATACTCTAGGAACAACAAGTAAGCCTGCGGCGTGAGAGCGAAGTGCTCTAATAGGGTGATATGGTACTACAAGGTGATTAAGATAAGATGGGGCCTGATTATTTAAGACCTTGTATATGAGGAGGAGGATTTTGAATTCAATTCTGGATTGAGCACAGAAACAGCTTTAGTGAAGGTTACAAATGATCTTCTTATGGCCTCTGACAGTGGACTCATCTCTGTGCTTGTCCTGCTAGACCTTAGTGCAGTGTTCGATACTGTCAACCATAATATTCTATTAGCGCGATTAGAGCAGGTACTGCGTTGCAGTGGTTTGTAATGTATGTAAATGGAGAGTCCTCTTCACACACTAAGGTCAATTATGGTGTTCCACAGGGTTCTGTGCTAGGACCAATTCTGTTTACATTATACATGCTTCCCTTAGGCAGTATCATTAGAAGACATAGCATACATTTTCACTGCTATGCAGATGACACCCAGCTCTATCTGTCCATGAAGCCAGGTAACACACACCAATTAGTTAAACTGCAGGAATGTCTTAAAGACATAAAGACCTGGATGGCCGCCAACTTTCTGCTTCTTATTTCAGATAAAACTGAGGTTATTTTACTCGGCCCTGAAAATCTTAGAAATATGGTGTCTAACCAGATTCTTACTCTGGATGGCATTACCTTGGCCTCCAGTAACACTGTGAGGAACCTTGGAGTCATTTTTGACCAAGACATGTCCTTCAATGCACATATTAAACAAATATGTAAGACTGCTTTCTTCCATTTGCGCAACATCTCTAAAATTAGAAATATCCTGTCTCAGAGTGACGCTGAAAAACTAGTTCATTCATTTATTACTTCCAGGCTGGACTACTGTAATTCATTATTATCAGGATATCCTAAAAACTCACTGAAAAGCCTTCAGTTAATCCAAAATGCTGCAGCAAGAGTACTGACAGGGACTAAAAAGAGAGAGCATATTTCTCCTGTATTGGCTTCCCTTAATTGGCTCCCTGTTAAATCCAGAACTGAATTCAAAATCCTGCTCCTCACATACAAGGTCTTAAATAATAAAGCCCCATCTTATCTTAATGACCTTGTAGTACCATATCACCCTATTAGAGCACTTTGCTCTCGCACTGCAGGCTTACTTGTTCCTAGAGTATTTAAAACTAGAATGGGAGGCAGAGCCTTCAGTTTTCAGGCCCCTCTTCTGTGGAACCAGCTTCCAGTTTGGATTCAGGAGACAGAGACTATCTCTACTTTTAAGATTAGGCTTAAAACTTTCCTTTTTGCTAAAGCATATAGTTAGGGCTGGACCAGGTGACCCTGAATCCTCCCTTAGTTATGCTGTAATAGGTATAGGCTGCTGGGGGATTCCTGTGATGCACTGAGTATTTCTTTTTCAGTCACCTTTTTCACTCACTATGTGTTAATAGACTTCTCTGCACTGAATTATACTTGTTATTAATCTCTGGCTCTCTTCCACAGTATTTCTTTTATCCTGTCTTCCTTCTCTCAGGGAGAGACCCGGTTGGGTCGCCATCGCAGCAGATGGCCGCCCCTCCCTGAGCCTGGTTCTGCTGGAGGTTTCTTCCTGTTAAAAGGGTGTTTTTTCATCCCCCTGTCGCCAAAGTGCTTGCTTGTAAGGGGTCATATGATTGTTGGGTTTTTCTATGTATGTATTATTGTAGGGTCTACCTTACAATATAAAGCGCCTTGAGGTGACTGTGATTTGGTGCTATATAATTAAAATTGAATGAAATTCAATGAGGCTGAGGAGGTGGAGACAGATTCGGAACCACACGACTTTCCCCAGCTGAAAAAGAAAGTGAGTGAAAGATGCAATCCTCCACTCTGAAAGTGCAACACGATAAGATATGGAGTCTATTCTGATGTGATAGCTTGAAACTCGTACGCTCTGATAAACGAACCTGAGATATTTTCTGTGTGGAGGATAAATGGCAATGTGAAAATATGCGTCTGAGAGGTCCATTATAACAAACCAATCGCCTCTGTGAACTGAGCGACAGAGCGTTTTGTGTGTGAGCATTCTGAACGTGTACTTTCTGAAATGCTTTTTTAACAAACTGTAGTCTGTAACCATGGGAAATGGTTGCCAAGACCCAGGGATGAACTGTGGATGTGCGCCTAGCAACAAGAGGGCCCCTGAAGACGCAATAGTGTGACGTCACCCCTGTCTCCCAGAAGGAGCTGGCGCTGTCCCCCTCGGGAAGAGGGTGAGCTCCCCCCAATGGGGGCAAGAGGAAATGACAGTGATTTTCTTTTACCTTTGCTTTTATTTTGAAACTTGGGGGATATTATGCCCTTGGGAAACTGCCTGGCTGCAGGAATGCACACTTGAAACCTTCCGGAGACTCTGAACCTTGGAGTGCTTTGGTTACCCCTTCCAACACCTTCCTTCTCTTTGGGGGAGACGAGAGGGGTGACACAGAATTTTGCCGGTGTGCTAGGCTAACGGTTTTCTTTTTCCTCTCTCTGGGGTCGACGGCTTGTTTGGATACCTGTCCCAAGGTCTTTAATTTTCTACTTTGACTTGATGGGCAGACTGCAGGCCTCCCGCTCCTCTCTGCATTCTGGCCCCACCCTGTCTACCTTTCACAGCTGCTGCTGTCGCCAAAGTCAGCTCTTGGCGCCTGCCGGGGTTGTGTGTTAGGCTTTCTGGGTAAGCAGAGATTGAATACTTCTCCGTCTTACTTTCTGTGGGTGCTTGTCTCTCTCACTTTCTCCAGGGCTGGGCCAAAGAGACGCTTTATTGGGTCACAGCCTGCGTCCATGACCTCAGCCTTCTGAGCATCATCTAACTCTGAAAGGTTTAGCCACAAGGCTCTCTCACCAGGGACTGCAAGGCCCATTACACGCCCACAACCTTGGACTGCTCCCCTGGAGGATGAGATCATTGACCCCGCAGATTTCCTCCCAGAGGGCTGGGTTTGGGGAACTTGAGTCCAGCTGACGGCCCATGTCTTCCAGAATTTCTGCCTGATATGCCGACAGCAGTGTGACTGCATTAAGCAAGCATACTGACTGTGCAGCATATTTGTACATCCTTTGATAAACAGATGCAGTGAGGCGATCTATCTTACTGGGCAAAGACATGCTGGAAAAGCTGAGATTGCCCTGCGGTTTGGGTGAAGGTGATAAGCCACTGAAGGCTCCACAGCTGAGGGTTCGGTTAGCCCCAGTTCACCCATCCCTTGGATCCCAAGCTTAGAGCAGTCCTTGGTCGGAAGCGTGCTTTTAAAAGGGCTTGACCAAAAGCAACTCATTTCTACCGCTGGAACAGGTTGCCTGACACGATTGCTGTTCTTTCGAAGTACTTCCATAGTTGGTCATGCCAAAGCGATTCCCATAGTGAAACACTGAGCGAAGTTAGAAATAGAATTTCAGTTTTCTCATTTTATTTTTAAAGCTACAGGTCTTTAACGCCATGCTTGTAGTTTAACCAACTGATTAGTGTCATCTGCTTCTAGATAGATATAACTGAGTATCATCTGGATAGCAATTAAAATGTATGCTACGTCTTCTAATAACATTGCCTTGAACCCCTCTGGCATCAGCACTCACAGAGAGATGGTACATGGCTCCTGGCCTCCAAAGAATTGATTTTAATGAGGAAGGAGTGCAAGGAACCCTGTTTATACCCCCAGGTACACCTAAAATAACACATTTACTTCTTTCTTTTTTTTTCTTTTTTCTTTTTTTTTTTGATTATATTTAATTATTATATTTGCCAACTCAACCACCCAAACAAAACGTCAGTGTAGCTACAAATTCATAATAATTATAGTATTTCATGCCAAATTTTTCTAAAAGTTTGACAGTTCAGACATTTAAAATAGAAGCTTGGTAGTTATTTGTATATAGTAACAAATACACTGACACGTCCGCTTTAGAATAAAAGTTAAGATGAAGACTTTTTTTTTTTGAATCAGTACAAAAAAAAACAAACAATGATGATACTGACACTTCTCAGCCGAGTATCAAAAGTGAAGATGTCCAGGCATAGGAGTGGAGTCCAAGCAAAATGATGAACTGATATGTTTTAGCCTCATGTCATATAAACACAAGAAGCGAAGGAGAAGTCTTAGTATACTTGTTTCCAGCTCCATATTTATATTACTAGAGTAGCTTTACATGACTAACATTTTAAGATAATGGTCCTGATACCGGGCCCCGGTGGAGCCTCTTAGTTCATCAGTTACCAGAAACAAGCTGTTTTAGCTTCTCCCACTTTGAGGCAACTTTCTTCTGATTGGCTGCCCCTCATAAACAGATAGATGGGTGAAACTTCTCTGCTTGAAATTACTACATGAGAAATATAATCTTTTCTGACATAGTAGAAAAAACTGTAATACTGTTTTTGATTCTGTGTTGTCCCTTCAGGTCCTGGCCCCTTCCCCGCACTGCTGGACTTGTGGGGAGGCGGTGGAGGGCTAGTGGAGTATCGTTCTGCCTTGTTGGCATCTCATGGTTATGTTTCTTTCACACTGGATTACCTCAGTTCTGAACACCCGTCAGCAGATGTAGAGTTAAAGTACTTTGAGGTTTGTGTGATTTACATACTACTGTGTTTATTGTTTTTAGAGAAAATAAATACTTTTTCTTATGTTTGTTACTTATATTTCCAGTTTTACATTATAGTAATTAAACTCTGGGTGAAATAATATAAAATTTAAAAAAAAAAAGAAGGAAAAAAAAGAAAAACGTCTTTCAATCTTCACTGTGAGTGGATAGCACAATTTATTTTTTTCTTCAATACCGTAATATCTAACATATTAAAACAGGGTTTCATTATTTAATCTAATTAATTCTCAATATCAATCTCCTGTTAGACAGTGTTTAATATTATTAAGGACCATCCTCAAGTGATACCAGACAGAGTTGGAATTTTTGGACTTTCCATGGGCTCCACAGTAACCTTCAATTTAACAGCCAACAGCACCATTATCAAGGTAAGTGTGATGGGTAAGATGTCTGTGAAGGTTCTCAGTCATCCAGGTCATTGTAGTCTAAGGAGCTTGGAAAGAAAAGCATCTGGACTTCTTTAAGTTTCCTTGAAGACGTTTCACCTCTCAAGAAGCTTCTTCAGTTCTAATAGCAATTGGTGGAGAGTTCCAGATTTTAAGCTCTATGAGGGTCAAGGACCCCCTATTGATCCTTTACCTAATCACATGAGCCAAGGTGTGAAAATCGGTGTGGGTCACAATCAGCCAAGGTTTTGGGTGAACCCATTGTGAAACCTAGCCCCACCCTATCATGTGATTTAGTGAGGCCAAATGGCCCAGGATGTGAGTGGGCATTAAGACAACTGGGAAAGCATCTCAAGAGTGGATTATTGTCACGGCTGACAAGGCAAGCCGTGTGGTGGTGAGCTAAGGACCCAAATGCAGACAGAGGTTGTGATGAGAACGAGCTTTATTCACAGGGAGTGCAGGATTCAACAGGAATGGAGATGGCATTCACAGAAACTCAGGAAACTCTAAACTGGAAAAACTAATGAAACCGAACTGAAACCAGAATACATAGGGGGACACGGGGGCTGGGGGGGACTTCAGGAAGAAACGCAGGGAAGAAACGCAGGGAGACAACACAGACGAACCAGCAACAAGTAGGAGAAAATACAGGGCTTATATACTCACAGGAGCAATCAGGAAATGGGTGACAGGAGGGGAAAACAGCTGGGAGAAATCAGAGCTGACAAGACAAGGAAGCAAAGCAGAATACACTAACATGAGACATAGGCTGTGTCCCAATTCAGCGACCGCACGCTTTGAGTACGCATTTTGAGACCTATTATGTCCCAGCGACGCGACGACGGCTGTCCCAATTCGAAGTGTACTCCAAATGCGTACTCCAAATGCACCGTCGATTTCCCCAAATATCAAGCATGGTCTGGTGCACGCTTCGTGCTCCCATATATCCCACAATTCATAGCGCGGCGGTGGGTGTGGATAATTTTGCCGCAAAATACGGCAGACGGCAGAAGCGGAGCGGCCAAAGAGTAAACTTGTAAAAGTAAGTACTGAATATAATGTCACTCCTGGGTTTTAATTGCACCTTAGAACACACATACATCAACACTACATATGAGCGAGTGGAGGGAGGTTTGGAGTCTTCTCACACCCCCGGTCTCTGCGGCCTGCTGGAGCGGGGGGGCTAGGAGGAGGAGTTGGGCATCTTTCTTCGCCTTTAGACAATAATTCTGATGGCAAAAGAGCCAAACGGGACAGGCAAAAAAAAAGAAAAAAAAAAGTAAGTACTGAATATTATGTCACTTATTTATGTGCAAATGTTTAATAACAAAGAACATTAAAACATTACTGTTGGCCACATGTCGGCAAAGTTATGCGACATTAGTGATGTTTGTACTTTCAGCGTTTACTTGGTTTTAAAGCCTTTACTTTAAAATATACGCCGTTCAATAGTTGACCTTAATCCTACAGAGAATGTGATGATTTTATAGATAATTAAAGTCAGTCATATATTCACAAACACAACAAGCTGAAAGTCAGTGATGCTGCTCGGTTTGCAGTCCTGAATATCACGGCACAAGCAGGATTCACTGCACTGTTAATGTTAGCTATGTTATATTGCTGCCTCTGTTCGGTGGTGTCGAGCCAAACGGACTTTAATGTGTGTTTGAACGAGCTGACGGTTCACTCGTTAAGCTGAAAGAAAGATGCTTTAATCACAGGAGTCACACATGTGTCCACTGTACCATCTGGGAACTCCTCTTGTTTAGCACTCGTAATAACACAAACACTAAATCCTCCTTCTCTTTTGCTGTTTTGTAGCAGTGTATACACCTGAGACTGTCACCTGTCTGTCCTGCACTCTCTCTCTTTTTCCTTCTCTCTGATTGTGGAATAAAAGTATGAACATGTATTTATAAGTTACACTTGTGTTTGAATCCTGCAGCTTATCACACATTTGATTTCCATGTGTGACAACTGCAAGTGTCCAGAGTGAGGACAGACTGAGGGACCCACTGCTGCACATCATCTGTGAGGCTTTGCACCCCTGATGATCCACCAGGACAAACTCAGCAGTGTGTGAGGAAGAGGAGGAGGAAGAGCCAGCAGCAGCTGACAGATGGAGAGAATAGACAGACTGTTCCCTGTTTGTGAAGGACTGCTAGAAAAGTTTAAAAGAACTAATTGTCTGTCCTGAATCAGTCTTATTAGGTAATGTTCAAATAATTTGATCATTCCAGTGTTTTCAGTGTGTGAGAAAGTACTCAGAGCCTTCAAGTTACACACTATGAAAGGCAGCAACAAGTTTAATGTTCAGAAACCTAAAGTGTGTATCAGCAGCAGAATGGACCTAAAAATAAATGTTTGTTTCAGTTCTATGGACCTTTGAGTATTTTGGATTAGTAGTACTGCTGTGTTTGTTGCATCATATTGCTGTAATTGTTTATGTGCTTTATACATTCTGAGGTAAGTTGATCTATAGTGCAATGTTCCCTCTAATTTTTCATGTGTCTGAGCGAACACACAAACTCCCTGAGCGATCCCTTGGACCACTGTGAGCAACATCAGACGTGTGCACTGTGGTCACGCCAGCATCTAATCCATCCAAGTTACATGGTTTATTAAAATAATCAAGTTACAGCAATTACATTTATGTTAGACTACTTTTAAACTGCTTTAGCCCACTTACAATGAAAATGTAAAAAAAAAATCTAGCCATTGGCCTGTGTAGTATGTTAACACTATTGGAAGTAAAAATAACTTGAACTCCAATTTCGAAAACACAACTTTCTTTTCTTTCTTTCTTTTTTTTTTTTTTAAATAAAGCTCTGACTTGTATTATGAGTCTGTGGTCTGGGAGAGAGTCCTGTAACTCTCTGTCTGCAAAATACAGTATATAATGACCAATGCTGGGCAATTAATCATATAGTTACTCCTCAAAAAAGTAACTCAGTTTGGCAAACAACAAAGTTTTTTGCAGCAATTTTTTTTTAAATGCAGCCAAGGCGTTTTTAAATAAACATTTCAAACTATTTACAGAACAATCAGCTGTTCTGCATTAAATTTGATGCCACACAAATTATTTTTGCCACTCCAAAAAATAATTTCTGTCCACTATGAGATAAAGGAGAACAACAGCCTGATACCTGCAGGCCTGACAACAGGAGATGTATCACTCCTGTAACACCTGTAACATTCAGCAGTCGCCTCATTGTTCTGACACACACAACAAAACTATTGACTACACTACACACTAACTACACAAGATTTGCGCTAAACGTCTCAAATCTCTCACATCTCAAAATACGCCGGCACTCCTAAAACTTCCCCCCGTTTCTTAACAACTAGATGCCACGTTGCCATAGCATTTTTTGATTGGTCGACATGGTACTTTTTTTGGACGAATAGGAAAGAGAGAGGGGGGTGGGGGTTTGTTTTTGCTCACAGGTGGAGAGCGCTTTCGAGCCTTTTTTCTTATAAAACGCAGTTTTTACCGTTTCTTCCCGCAGTAAATATAAACAACGATAGTATTCAGGAAGAAAACCAAACATTGCATGTATTTTTATCATAACTCTGGTTTTACGTGGCCTATCAACACAATTTAAAAACTGATATAAAGTCCACACTTTTTCCGTCAATTGTTCCGTCTGTCCTGCTCACATCTCCAATGGTTGTCCACGTTGTCATTAACGTGGCTTCACTCCACATCAGCCACGCCGCTTTGCTAGCTAAAACTCCAGTGTCGGCACATAAGGACGCTGTCATAGCCTGTCAACGACGTTGATTGGCTACGTGAATGTGAATCGCATTATTGGCTGGACTATGGGATAAGGTGGCATCGTTCTAATCCCATACGGGAGCAGCCAGTCACTCACTGACTAACACTGAAAAACAGAATTGTTAAAGTATTAATTTTAATTTCAATTCACGTTAGATTTTTTTTTTGTGCGCAACGCAGATTTTCTGTGCGCAGAGACCGTGCCAGCAGTGCGCAATTGCGCACGTGCGCAGCTTAGAGGGAACATTGCTATAGTGTTACATCATATTTTATAAGGATGTTATGTGTTTGTATACTTTCTGCCCAGTTTGACCCATTTAGCAGAAGTCAGCCTGTTTAAGGCTCTGATATCTATTCTGTATGACTTAAAGCAGTTATAACATGGGATGATTTTCTCACCCAATAAAGGAATATTTAATATATCAGTCTACTCTTCATTCTATCAGAAACAGTTTTCACAGCTCATACATTTGCTTTTTACACATATATATATAAGCATTGAGCCAAATTTAGTAATGCCAACACATTAAAAGAACAATATTTGTCTCTTATATATAATACATCTATATATACACTGTCAAAGATACTTGTCTTTGAGTGAAGATTTAAGGTGATTGGAAATATAAATAAATGCAACTTGAATCTTTACTGAAGCTCAGTATTTGACACAGAGTTCAAACTCACTGCTGTAATAACTAATAATGATTAATATAATAACTATAATATTGGCCATATTATATTTACATTACCAAAGTGAGATGACTTTAGTCTCATGGACAACATTAGCTAATTGTTATTTACTAGCTAATCTTAAAATGACTGTTCAGTACAGAAATGAAGCCCAACAATCATGTTTTACAGTCCTGTGGTCTCAGCCTCAGATACTTATTAAATCACACAGAGCTCATGTAGAAACAAATGAACAAAATATGTTCTCCTTCATTTCTGTCAAACAAAGCTGTATGAAACGTTTCCAGCTGTTAGTATCATGGTTGCTAGTAGGGATGGGTACCGGTTCTGACATAAACGGTAGTAACCAGACCGAAAAGCAGCGCACATTTCGGTGCTTTATTTCGGTGCTTTTTTTTTCCCCTGAGATGTCATACACTTTGGATTCTAGCCAATCATTTTACCTTTGCAAGCGTAGTAGGCGGGCCCAGGTACGTACGTTCTTTTAGAACAGAGCTACAGATTAAAAATGCCCAAGGCGAAGCGGTCAAAAGTCTGGCTGTACTTCACAGCAAAATATGCAAACTCAGCAGCCTGCAACAAGTGCTTCAAGGTGATACTGTGATACTGTGCAAAGGAGGTAACTTCTTGAATCTGATGAAACACCTAGCGACGTATAGCACCGTATTTGATAGCTTGCTGCGAGACCTCACACCGAGCACATCTACTGCGGGTGTGGTACCTGTTATCGGACCCGGAGTTAGCAACATCCCCCAAGAACCCGAAGAGTAGAGTCCTGGCCCCTAGCCCTGCCAGTGTAGCAGAAATGATGACGGATGATGATGATGGCAGCAGCAGCCGTTCGTCTCTGGGTCAGTAGCTTATGTTATGTAGCTTATGTTGTTCGTGTGTAATTTACGTTGAGTACGCTAACCACGTTATTAAATTAACGCATGTAAGGTGAACTAGCAAACACCGTCGTAGTTACATGCGGCTGTCTTCTTGTTTGATGGCAGGTACTCCCTTCACCCTGGCCAAAAAGGCTAAAATGACCAAAGAAAAAGAGGGGAAACAGCTAAACGTGAGAGGTTTTTGGACAAAGTTTGTGTTTTTTTTCCCATTGTTTAAGCACTGCTTCCAGCCAAGAGTGATACCATATATGCCCTATAGCTGCAGAAAAGGCTAACATTGTTATCTTTTTACAAAAAAAACAGCTAAACATGAGAGGTTTTTGGACAAAGTGTGTGTTCTCCATTCTTTAAGCACCGGTTCGAGCACCGTTTAAGCACCGGCACCGTTTCAAAAGTATTGGTTTGGTACTGGTATCGGATAATACCTAAACGATACCCATCCCTAGTTGCTAGGCAACCTGGCCAGGGCGACGGAGGCTAGACCGTCCCATTTCACAAGCCTCGCACTTCCGACCTTAGCGGTCTTTGAGTACGCGGCCCTTGAGGACCGTTAAGGCTGCAGACCCTGAATTGGGATACAGCCATAGTATGCACCGTACGTAGTACGCGTACTGCGCGTACTCCGAAGCGTGCGGTCGCTGGATTGGGACACAGCCATAGACCTTCAAAGTAAAACAGGAAGTACACAGAGACAGCCTGGAGGGAGAAAGAGAACATGGAGGAGCACATGACGGGATGAGAAAACACAGAACACAAGGAGTGGGCACCAGAACTAACATCACAATATAAACACACAGAGGGGAACTACATGAACTAAACAGAGAATACAGGAAACCTAAACTAGAACACTGGACACTATAGAATAAACTAAGAATAACAAAGAGGATCTTAAAGATCAATCATAATACAAAATCACAAAGACACAAGGAACTCAAAAAGCTGGGTTGAGAGACCCAGGATCCAGACAGTTATAGATGGCAGACAGTTGGTGTCGTAAGCAGTGTTGGGTGTAATGCATTACTAAGTAACACGTTACTGTAATTAAATTACTTTTCCACTGAAAAAGTAGAGTAACTAATTACTGTTCATTTTTAGGTATTTTAATTACAGTTACTTACAATGTACTTGCGTTACATTGTAAAATAATTAAACTCGCTGAATATCATTATTTAATTTCAATAATTTATCTTCTAAACGTAGAAGTAAACTCTGCCTCTTTAACATCGCTGTAGTGCAGGTGCACGTCATTTCGCGCCAGTTTGCTGCATAGTCGTATTCTAAAGCGGAAGCTGTCGGACTCGGCTGAAGCGTGTGGCTGTTTTATGAAATGGACATATTCCCGTCTCTTCACTTTTCTGAAACAAGCAGACAAGAATATTACAGTAATATGTAAGCTATGTCCTGGGGAGAAAAAACTATCGGCTGCTGTTAATAGCACGAGTAATCTACTGAAGCGCCTGACACGAGAGCATAGACCAGGGGTGGGCAATCTCAGTCCACGAGGGCCGGTGTCCCTGCAGGTTTTAGATGTGTCCTCGAACCAACACAGCTGATTTAAATGGCTAAATTAGCTCCTCAACATGTCCTGAAGTTCTCCAGAGGCCTGGTAACGAACTAATCATGTGATTCAGGTGTGTTGACCCAAGGTGAGATCTAAAACCTGCAGGGACACCGGCCCTCGTGGACTGAGATTGCCCACCCCTGGCATAGACAAACACTTCTGAGTGATCCCTGTTCATCATCCATGGATAACACCGCGGCAACTCCTGCTAAGCAGGCAAAACTTGATTTTACTTCAGCAGCACAGAAAGCGTCTGAAGGTGAGCTTAAAAAATGATTGCAGGCTACATTGTGGAAGACATGCTACCGCTGCGTACTGTAGAGTCTCCGTCTTTAAAAAAAATTATTTATTATTTTAAGAGTTTAATTTCTGTTTGTCCACTCAAGATTTATAGGGATTTTAAGAAGTATTTAGTTTAATTACTTATTTAGTAATTAAGTTACTTTTCTGACACAGTAATTAGATAAGTATTTTAAATACAATATTGACTAAGTAATTAGTAATTAATTACTTTTTAAAAGTAACTTACCCAACACTGGTCGTAAGCCTCTGTTCAAAGATGATCGTTCACAGTGACCATAGATGGCTTCTTTCACTCCTCTTTCAAATCATCTGTTTTCTTCCATAGTGTCCTTTGATGTGGTCTCTCTCGTCACTTGCATACCTACAACTGAGGTATGCAGTGGAGACTGTCAGAAAATGACTACAAAAAGACAGCTCCTTGTAAAACAGACCCAGGTTCACCCCTGATCAGATTTGCACACTGTTAGACCTCTGCCTTACCACTACATATTTTAAATACAAGGAGGATTTTTAGAGACAAAAACATGGACATGCCATGGGCTCCCCGGTGTCACCTATTGTAGCCAAGCTTTACATGGAGGAAGTGGAAAGAAACGCTCTGGCGCAGAGCCATTGCAGGAGGGGTGCGGTATGAAAAGGAAAAAAAAACACTTGGACACTGCTAGCATAATGGACAGGTTTCTGACGGGGCGCCCACACAAACGCAAAGCAGGAGATGAAGCATCACTGAGTATGTTTC
Organism: Pelmatolapia mariae; assembly: GCF_036321145.2. Classification (NCBI taxonomy): domain Eukaryota; kingdom Metazoa; phylum Chordata; class Actinopteri; order Cichliformes; family Cichlidae; genus Pelmatolapia; species Pelmatolapia mariae. Next base: position 21,896,306 of record NC_086242.1, on the reverse strand, counting down.
CAAACCAACTTCATTCTAAGCCAAATGCTAGAAAATCTGGTGAAGCATATCTTCCCTTTGGCTTCACCTGCACAAGTGCCAAGGTAGGTTTCCCCTGCAGAATTGGTTTTCCAAAGCATGCGCTGGGCTCTCCAAATCACAGGCAAACAGTATCCCACATTCTTGATTTTTAGTTCACAAACACTTGTTGTAATGACTAACTACTCCTGACATTTCGGAGATGTTAACTTGTTATACAGTAAAGTTACAGTGGGACACAAATAATATCAGGCTGATCCTGCCACGATTTGTTCCCCCGGTTCAAATCATGGACAAACAGTATCCCACAGTTGTTTATGTCTTTGAACCCATTTTGCACAGAAAAGCTTTTTTTTTGAAAAATGTATTGATAGCAATGTTGAATATTATTACACAGGAAAGAACAACTGCATGTAAAATAATTACAACAAACATTTTTCTTGTAAAACAAAGGGGGGCCTAGCAAAAAAAGTTTGGGAACCACTGACCTAGCCACTGGTACTGATATGTTGATGACACCTGGGTCAAAATCAAAACCCCATCAACTCTGTGGATAAAAACATAAAGTTCACCAGGGAAGACACAAAAGATAACAGTTTGCCATTTCTGTACTGTGCCGTGCGCATTGAGAAGAATGGAAACCTCAACATTGAAGTTTACCGAAGCCCACACACACGAACCAGTACCTCCTCTTCAACTTCCACCACCCTCTGGAACACAAACTCGGAGTAATCAGAACCCTACAACACTGGGCAGAAAATGTTCCCTCCAAGCCAGAAGAGAAAAAAAGGGAACACACACATGTAAAGAAAGCTCTTAAAACGTGGTTATCCTAATTTGGCTTTTGTCAAATCAGCAAAGATGCACAGAAAAGAAGGTCAGACGCCATCTAGGGAGAATCAATAAGACAAAAGCAACAATATTGTCATCCCCCATGTAGCAGGTTTATCAGAGAAACTCAGGAGAGTCTTCTCCAAGCACGGCATCCCAGTGTACTTCAGACCCAGCCACACATTCAAACAAAAACTGGTTCATCCCAAAGACAAAACTCCTAAACACAAACTTAAAACGTAATGTATACTATACAGCACATGTGTCAAAGTCAAGGCCCGCGTATCCGGCCCAGCGTACATTTATATCCGGCCCGCGAGATCATTTTATATAGATGTATTATTATTGTTATGCATGGCCCGGCGATATGAGGCGTTAATAATATACAAACTACAGATCCCATAATGCAGCGCTGCAGCCTCCTTTCTGAACGCTAGGCTAACTGGGAACATTCCCATGTCAATCAAGTCATCCGCTCACAATGGTGGAGAGAAAAGTTGATTCTGAAAGCAGAGCCTTTCAGCGCCAGTGGGTGACTGAATATATGTTTACAGACATTGCTGGTAAACCCGTGTGTCTTATTAGTGGAGCTAATGTGGCTGTAATTAAGGAATTTAATTTAAGACGGCACTACGAGACAAAACGTCAGGATAAGCTGAAAAACCTAAATGCAGAGCAGAAACTAAAGAAGGTAGAAGAGCTAAAGAAGAATCTGACATTTCAGCAGACTTTTTTCACAGGAGCAAAATCACAAAGTGAAGCTGTTGTGAAAGCAAGTTTTATTGTAGCAGAGGAGACAGCCAAATCAGCCCGGTACCACTCTGAAGAGCTGTGCGATGTCTTGTGTCCAGACAAAACGCAGATTTTGGCAAATGTGAGCCTGAGCAGAAATACGATTGCTGATCGGGTTTGTGAGATGGCCACTGATTTAAGAACACAGTTGTGTGAAAGAAGCAAAAACTTTATTGCATACTCTCTTACTGTGGATGAAAGTATAGACATGATGGACATTGCACAGCTGGCCATCTTCATCCGTGGAGTGGAAATATTGGACATTAAATCGATGCACGGGACAACGACAGGAAAAGACATTTTTTTAAAACATATGTCAAAGTGTAACCGACATGAAACTGCCCTGGGACAAACTTGTTGGACTTACAACAGATGGAGCGCCGGTGTTGTGCGGTGAAAAAAGCGGACTAATCAGCAGGATGCGAGTAAAGATGCAGGAGGAGAACTGTACTGGTGAGTTAACAGCATATCACTGCATCATACACCAGGAAAGGCTGTGTGTTAAAGTCCTAAAAATGGAGCATGTAATGATCACCGTAACGCAAAAAGTAAATTTTATCCGAGCTAAAAGTTTATATCACTGAAAATTTCAGTCTTTTATGTGGGAAATAGATTCAGAGTTTGCCAACATTCCTTATCATACAGAGGTCCGTTGGCTGAGTTGGGGAAAAGTTCTCAATCGAGTTTTTGAGCTCAGCAAGGAAATCTGTCAGTTCATGTACATGGCATGTATGATGCGGTGAAGGCATTTCAAGTGAAGCTGTCACAAATGCACCAGTGCAACTTGCCTCACTTTCCCTGTTGCCAAGTAATGTTGAACCAAGTCAGCACACTTTGCTGAACTGCACCTGTGCAGATTCAGATGGAGCTGCACTGTAATGATACACTCAAGGCAAAGTACGACACTGAATGCAGAGTTTATTAGTTCCATTCCTGAAGCAATGCCCAGCTCCATCTACATGCAGCTCCAACCTTGTGTATGCTTTCATTTATTTTTTTCTAGGGTATTTGACAGCATGTTCATATTTCTAACTTGCATAATTCTGACAGGATATATTTTTATGAAGAGCAAAATATTTAAAGTTTATTTTTTTAAGTTTATTTAATCTGGAATAGTATTCCTGTCTGTTTTTATTCATATTTATGTTTAAAAATAATCGTTTTAGTGTGTTCAATAAATGTTTATCTTGTTTGGCCCGCGACCTAAAGTGTGCCTTGAGTTTTGGCCCCCGGTGCAATTGAGTTTGACACCCCTGCTGTACAGGATAGTGAGAGATGTTCAAACCGCTACATTGGAGAGACCAAACACCCACTTCATAAACGCATGACACAACATAGAAGAGCCGCCTCGATGGGACAAGTCTCGGCTGTCCATCTGCATCTAAAGGACAAAGGTCACTCTTTCAGGGATGCCAATGTTCACATCGGATGTTGACATTGGAGAAGACAGATGGTTTGAAAGAGGAGTGAAAAGAAGCCATCTATGTCTACCATGAATGGCCATCTATGAACAGAGGCAAAGAGAGAGAACTGAAGGAGCTTCTTGGATGAGAGGTGAAATATCTTCAAGGAAACTTAAAGAAGTCCAGACACTTTTCTTCCGAAGCTCCTTAGACTGTGGTGGGTTCCTTCATTTTTGATGTCTGGAAGCAATGATGTCATGGATCAACAATGATCAAACTGATTGTCAGTCTTTCATAGCATTGCTGGTGCTGGCAGGCCACGCAGAGGGCAGCCCTGGAAGCCATGGAAGAAGAATTGCCTTGAAACAATTCTAGCAAACCATCAGGTGACTCGTGTAGAGGAGGCAATGCTCTACTCACACTGTGTACAGTAGAGATGAGGTGTTGCTAACTTCAACTAAGGACACAGTCGGGCAGTCGAAGGGGTAGTTCAAGGGTCATCAGAATCCCACCTATTCGCCTTCTTTAGAGAAAGCAGAGGCAAGAAATGACGGGGATGACTTGCTCACCACTGGGGGGAGAGGTCAACCTCTTGATTTTTAGATCTTTATCCTCTCAAAGACATTCAAGGGTCCTTTGCTCAAACAGTCTGTATGTGTTCGTAGACTTGGAGAGGATATCCCTTGGGACATCCTGAGGAGGTTGGGATATCTGTCCAATTGCTGCAGGCTGTTCAGTCCCTGCCCAACTGTAATGGGAGCTCGATGCTTATTTCCAGCAATGAGTTGGACTCACTCATGATTTGAACTGAAGTCAGGCAGGTCTGCCTTTTATAACACATTCCCTTCATAATTTATGAAAAGAAATTCTAGGTGGAAACAAGTGGCAGGCATACCCCCTTTCAGTGGTCTCAGAATCATGTCTCTGTTTTTTGCAGATGATATGGTTCTTCTGGGTTCATCACCTAATAAACTCCAGCATGACTTGGGAGGTTCACAGCTGAGTGTGAACTTTCCTACTTGGAAAACAATGCAAAAGGTTTTGGTTGAAGTGCAACCTAATTTAGTATTTCCCATTAATGTGTCTATATTGGTTATACTAGCTTTACTCACATGTGCAGTTGGGGGGAAAAAAGACTTGTCTACATTTTTCAGTTCGACTAAAATAAGCACATAATTGAGATCTTCAGTTAAAATGGCTGGTCCAGGAGATTTAAACATTCCATGTTTTGTTGAAACAAAGTTGGAAGCTGGTCTTTGGGTCTTTTAATTCAACGTGTAACATCAAACATTTTGATTTATCATTGTGTTCCAGCCTCGCTGCATTGTTTGCATCAGCAGCAATCACTATCAGCCACCTGGGAACACCATGATGGCCGGGTTTAAAAAACTGAGCAAGTACGTACTATTTGTCATTAGAATTTAATGATAATACAAATTATTGTTACTAATATGTATCATAGGCATTTTCACAAGGCACATTTCGATGAGAACAACTATATTAGCTGGAGAAGTTTTGCTCTGGATCTTATCGCTGACCCCTCAAACAACGTGGAAGTGAGTGCTGTATTATACTGCATTATACTACCAGTAGACCTAATGACCTCTCCAAGCCTGAGCTGGACCTCTTAGTTCCTGTGGGATTTTTAAATCTGCTTTGTTGACAGGTGGGGAGAATTAACTGCCCGATGCTGCTGGTTAATGGCTGTGACGATCAGAACTGGCCTACAGTGGAGACAGCGGAGGAGGTTAGCGATGCTCTAAGACAGGGGTCTCAAACTCGTGGCCTGGGGTCCACTTATGGCCCACGTCATCCCTGCTTGCAGGCCGTATATTGACATGAAGAAATATAATGCAATTTGGCCTTTGAAGTTACTTTTTTTGTTAGGAAGAATTTGTTTTTTGTTGAAAGCAATATTAAAAAAGGTTCTTTAAAAAGCAAAACATTATTTAATATAAAGGCAATATGGGCACAGAGCCCAAACATGTTGAGGGACTGGCTGTGTTAGTTCAGTGAGAGAGTTATTTGTAAAGAAAACAATTTTCACTAGTAGTCCAAAACTAATGCGTACACTTATTTCTGCACTTTCATTTTGTTAAATACAAACAAAATTATAGCAGAAGTGCTGCCACGTGTCTGGCCATTAAGAGAGAGTACCAGTTTGTTTATTTGGTAGTTTAATGAAAGGCTTCAGTTAGTTAAGAGTGAGGGGGGGGGAAATTGCGTTCACGTTTGAATTTATGGCTTGTTATACAGTATTTGAAATTTAAAAAAAAAAAAAAAACCCAAAATGCTACAAATTTCAGAAATATTTGTACGTGGTTTCTTGTTTTGTTTTTTTTCTTTAAATTTGTTTGTTTTCTACTTGAACACTAAAGTGGCCCTCCAATGAGATGACAGTGCCAGCAATGGACCACAGCTCATTTAAGCTTGAGACCCCTGTTCTAAGAGCATTGGTTTAAAAGATATGTTCACACTCCAAAAACAATAAAAATTTCAGAATATGAACTTCGTTAAATCATGATGTCAGCATAAAATTAAAGTTGGCCTCTGACCTACAGGTGGCCAGGTTGTTGCGTGAAGGTGGAAAGGAACACCTGCTGAGCAGATTAGCGTGTCCGGGTGCTGGACACCTGATTGAGCCGCCATTCTCTCCTCATTTTAGAGCTACGAAGTTTATCATACTAAACAGTAAAGAGAAGGGTCAGTTTCTTTCTCTCTCTCACACACACATAAAAAGAAAAGTGTCAGTATGGCTCAAAGTCATGCGACACCAAAGGGGTTTGCAATACTTGATTCACCGCGATATGGACCTCTCAGCAAAGTGCAAGGATCTCCAAAACAGATTGAGACGTAACAATATTAGGATCTCAAAAGGAAGTGAAGGAAAGGATACGGTCAGGTTTGTGAAACAGCTACTTCAAGAATGATAGTGACGTTCCTCAATGCAGCAATAAAAGATAAGATTATAGAGCAAGCATGGAGCCAGAGACAGGTCTTCTTCCAAGATAAACGGATCTTCTTCGATCAAGACCACACTACCAATGTAGAAAAGAAAAGAGCTAAGGTTCACGAAATCATAAAAAACTAAAATAAAAAGAAAGTGCAGGCGAAATGTCTGTACTTGGCAGAAGTGAAAATTAAATTGGATACCACAGAGAAGACCTTTGCAACACTAACAGAGGCTGCTGAAGGAACTCGAAGTCAAAATGTGCTGCAGAGAAAGAGGGGCACGGAGCTGTCAACGCATAGTTAGACAGTTAAATATGTTTATTGTTTAAATAAGGGAAGCATATATTATTGTACAGAGATTATGACTTATTTAAATTTTGTAAATTATAATGTAAGCAGAATCATTAAATGGTAAATGGCCTGTATTTGTATAGCGCTTTATTTAGTCCCTAAGGACCCCAAGGCGCTTTACACTACATTCAGTCATTCACCCATTCACACACACATTCACACACTGGTGAATCCAATCAAGAGAAAAAAGCCTAAAGAAATTGCAGTGCTCTGTAGCCTTGATCCAAGAAACTCACCTACCTGAGATAGAGCATCTCATGAAGGTCGTTTTGTCATGGTAACTGGAACAATAGCAGGCATAAAAATAAAAATTTTAAATGTGTAAGCCCAAAATGAAGACTGCACTTTTTAAAAGGGATTGCACCTTTTGTGGCAGATAAAGGAGGAGGAATTATACTTAGGGGAGGAGATTTTAATTTGTACTCTGAATACTAAACTAGACATATTACTGGTAATAATAAAACCTCAGTCCAAAATGACCTACTAGGTATGATGACTGAACTGGAACTGGTGGATGTCTGGTGTCATTTTCATCCTAACAACAGAAATCTTACATTCGTGTCCCAAATACATGGAAGGTACACAAGGGTAGACTTTTCATGTCAAAAAACGACATGTATAGGATAAAACAGATGACAATTGAATCAATCATTGTTTCTGACCATAGCCCAGTTATTATGAAAATGAATATAAGATCAAATGACAATTTAAAGATAAAGTAAAAAGACTAGAGAGAGAACATAAACAATATACATTTAAAAAGCTAAAAGAAGCTAGACAACAATTAGATGAGCTACTACCATACAAGACAGAAGAGGGTCTCAGATATATTAATAAAAACTGTTATTGGCGTTTCAGCTCAGAAAAGCACAGTTCCTAAGATCAGAAATCCAGAATTGAAACTCAAACTAAAGAAATATTCAGTACTTATGTAAAATATTACAGACAGTTGTAAAGAAGGAAGCACAAAAACCTCAGAAACAAAAAAAATTAGAGTTCCTTAAACCCCTTAAATTGGCTAAAATGTCAAAGATGGAAGAAACTAAATTAGTAGTACCTATCACAGAAGCTGAAATAAAATAAAAGAGTCAATGCTAAATTTAAAAACAATAAATAAACCCCCATATTATGCAAAGTATATAACTCTACACTAAACTCAGGAGAGCCGCCAAAATCATGGCTGGATGTAATTATTACAGTCATGCATAAGGAAGGAAAAGATCCTATGCATTAGGGCTGGGCCATATACCGTTCACAGTAATAGCGGTATAATGTTGGGCAACGATAAGAAAATGAAATATCGCGATAGAATATGGGTAAAACGCGCATGCGCAGTGCCTTTGTTTTCATACGCACATGGCGGAAAAAGTATGGCGGCGACGGAGAATGAGAAGGGCGAAAGCGGATCGTTAAATGAAACGGATGAACCAGAATTGGTTTATAAAAATGCGAAAACTTCAGTGGTGTGGAACTGGTTTAGCTTTCGTCCGTCAGATACACAACAAAGCACTATTTTTGGTAGAGCATACTAGCGGGCCGTCGTTATTACCGTGTTTTTTGGAAAATACTGCACACTTAAAATCTGAAAATCGACAGTGCCCCTTATAATCCTGTGTGCCTTATGTATGAATTCTGGTTGTGTTTACTGACCTCGAAACGATTTTATGTGGTACATGGCGCTCGAAAATCTGTCAAATGTTTTAGTACGACTTTGCTAAGCTACGAAGCCGCACCGCTTGATGGATTGTCGAAGCATTACGGCTATCGTAGGCAGGAGCCTGCGGAGTGATACGTACTGTGCTTCAACATAATATTACCGTATTGAGTGTGGATAACCTCTTTTTAAGTTTTGTGGATATTATAAATGGTTATGCTGAGAATATGTCGGCCAATTTCCACTGGAAATGCCTTTTGGTTAAACTGTCAGCAAGGAATTTGCACTGTTAAATTTTTATATAACTTTAATGCACATAAAAAACAGCTGCTTGTTTAAGTGAAAATACATTGATTTTTTTTTTTTGCACTAATAAAGTTGTGGAATTGTAAAGTATTTTGTCTATTGTCAATTATATCGTCAGATATATCGTTATCGCAAATTTTCAAATGTATATCGTGATAAATATTTTTGGTCATATTGCCCTGCTCTATTATGCATTGTACTAGCTATTGCCCAGTAAGACTAATATGTGTGGACTAAAACATTTTAACATCTATTTTAGCCAAAAGAACCAAAATTATATAAAGAAGTTGAATTGAGGGGAGCTTTGTTTGTATTATTTTAAACTGAATGGTCCTATATCAGCAAATGTTGTCTTTCTGTGTTAAAAATTAAAAGAATGAAATAAAAAGTTAAACAGACGGTCCAAGAAGTTAACTTCTGGCTTCAGGAAATCAAAATGGTGATGGGCAGACAGCTTCAAACCATGGAGTCCCTCACGGTGGTTCCTTTATTATGTGCTTAGGAAAGCCAAGTACAGAACTAAATAAAAGTTGCATTTAAAACAGCTTCAGGTTATTAGGAGTGCACATCATTTGAACAGTCTTTACAGGCCAAGCATATATCTCCATCTCTCTGTCTAACAGTAAGATGTCTGTGATAAATAATAATCCAGAAACTTTAAGCAGAGCATCCCGAGGACTCCAAATCCTGCTTCCTTCACTGAGGATGCCTGTGTGTAAAGTGAAGGCTAGGAGCACGCTGGTGTTCAGTCACCTGAGCAGCATAAGAGTTCGAATGTGCTCGACAAGCCTCAGAGTGGGTCTGCTGATAGGATAGTGAGGTGGCAGCTTCACTTCAGAGCCCGACGGCATCACAGAGTATCTGCAGGACCGAAACAGATCTGAGCTGTCAGACTTTGAAGCATTTACACATTTCTTCTTTATAATAAGAAGTTAACGTGAGCACGTATGTACTTAGTGACTGTCGTGGCTGTCCTGAGCATACCTGAACTCCTCTCTGAAATGCGAGCGCAGGTGCTGAGCCAGCTGGCTGTTGTACTGCAGACAGGCCAGCAGGAGGTGGAGGCGCTGGAACAGCAGGACGGACTGAACGGGACTGAGGACCGACACTTGCAGGCCCGTCAGAACCAACACCACTTGTTGGACCTGGTAACCAATGAAGGAGAGCTGCGGGGGCGGAGAGGGTCAGCGTTTGAGTTATTCTTATCATTCTGACAGAAATCACAGTTAAATCTGATGAGACCTTTACCAGGTGGGGATGAGGCTGCAGGACTCTGAGGATCCAACCAACAGACAGGAAGTTGTCAGCAGAGACACACCTGCTGGTCTGAAACACGAAGAGTTGAACAAAAACTGTGTTTGTTTCTTGTTATGTGGATATTCAGAGCTTTCTTGGACCATATCATAGCAAATAACAAATGTTTTAAAGCTATGCAATCTGTATATAGCAGTTGAACTGTTTAGATAAGTCTTTATTGATTAAATATACAGTTTCTTTATGAACTACTGTGTACACAAGAATAAGAATAACTTAATGTATTAAGCTAAACTGGCTGACACTTTCATATTATTCTTGTGATTTCTTATTGGCCCTGTTTATTTAATGCAGGCCAGGTGACCCTTTTTTGGTTTAAAAAGGATGGCGAGCCAACGAAGGGCTGGGAGCAGGATTCTTAACACAACATTTCCCCCGTTTATGGACAATAGCGCTTGGACATTTCTCATGGACACCCAGATAAAAATCATGGACTTTCTCTCATCAGTGTGGACCAGTGTTTTTGAATTGGTGGTGTGTTATTTATGGGGAATATTATTGAACTTGAGAAACTGTATTGCTTGATCTAAGCTACAAGACTATTTAGTTGTCTTTGTGCACTTTAAACCGGGCACCACTGCACCAGGAGTAATTATTTAAGTTTTTCCTTTTCTTTCCTTGTTATTTTTCCTTGGTTTTGTTTAAATACATTGTACCTGCAACAGCGTTCTGTGTTGTGTGTATTTATTGATTACTGACCATCAGCTTCAGTAGCCGTTCTTTAATCTTCTGATTAGTAATATTCTGCTTAATACCTGACGTGTATTAATTCATTAGCGCTTCATCAGTGTTACAACTGTTTAGTTTTTGTAATTCCCAGGAGAGCCTGAGGTGTTGCATAAACACATTTGACTCACAGCTGAGAAGCGCCCCCGTTGTACGCTTTATCAAACTCACCACGTGGCCTACGAGCAGCAGTTCAAAGAGCAGAGAGGCGGCGGTGTCCAGATACTCAGCGAGTAAGGCCTGAAGCTGTAAGAGGCACAAGGTTTAATGCATCGAAGGCACATGAAAGACACTTGATGTGAGCAGAGAGCAGCTCACCTCTGAGTCCGTCAGAGATCCTCCGCTGTGAGTTTGTGGCTGAGGGTCACATATTAAGGCAAGCAGCATTCGGGAGGCCAGAGCACCTCTGCAGGGAGACAACAGTTAATGCAGAAAAGGGAAGGTGTGCTAACATCTGGAAATGAGCTTTATAACTTTTGTCCGGGTTTCACCAGACTGCAACAAAGGAAAGCAGCTCCAGCTGCAACCAAAGAAATGATAGAAAATGTCCCATTTATTTTCTCACTTTTTCTATTGTTAATAGATAAACCCTCACAAACACACTGGAGACACATTCATTCTTGTACTGTTTTCTCCTGTTTATTTCAGTTAGGGAGTTAGGTGTAGCACGTGTCTTTTGTTTGGTTTTTGTTTCACATAGGGTTTTAGATAGCACCTCCTCTCCTGACTTAACTTGTTTTGTTTGTTCACCCCGGAGCTTAGTTTTCAGTGTAGACAATAAACCACCTTTCACTTAAGAAATTGTTTTTTCTGTGTATGGTTTTGGGGACCAGGGCAGGGTCACTTCATTTTTAACCCTTATGCTACGCTCCTGTACCCCCTAGACTGGGGCGTAACATAAGAAAAGAAATTAAAGACTTCTCTGGATCTCAGACTGAATTCAGTTTTTTCCATCACACTGGCGTCATTATCCATCTATCGTTCAAGCCTGTATGATTCAGATTTATATCAGTTTTTACAAGAATTTTTCTTTTGTAATATTTCACAAAGACACCAGTCTTCTTTTGTAACCACATCCTCTTTAAAAAGGCCGAAATCCTAAACTTCAGCAGTACGGGGAAACTCATATCTCAGCATTTTAACTTTTCCTCAGATACTTTGGTTTCTGCACTGCCTCCAATGACTCAGACAATCTACTCCTGATCTCTTCCCATTTAACTTAATGTGTCCAGTATTCATTTCATTTTGATCCTAAGCCCCTGGAGTAGTTCTATAGTACAGTTCGTCACAGTGTATCATCACTGTGTCAGTTAGTGTATTGACTTCCTTAGATGTGGATCCCTCACTTTATTCCAATCTAAGCTCCTTTTAGGCCTTTACAGGAGCTGCCAACAGATATTTCAACATACCTGAAATAAGGACTGTTTTACGAAAGGAACAAACATACACTGTGTTCTGTTTACTTTTTGGCAGAGAGCAGGCTGAGTCTGGCAGCTTCGACCTCCGTCTCTCTGAACATGATGGCGAGCGTGTCAACAATCAGAGAGCTCAGTCTGAAACACAAACAGCAGAGCTTCAGTCACATGCTCATCATCATCGTCATAGCAACACACAGCAAGGAAGATATGACCTGCAGTTAGTTATTATATTGTTACTATAAATATTATCACAGTCGCAGATGGATTCTTTCAGTGTTTTAGGTAATATTGCGGTCTTCATCCACTCACTCTGGATTTGTTCCTGAACAAACTGAATCCTGTGAATACTGTTGTTGTTGGTATAACCGCACGCAACAATAACAGGGCCTGTCCTCTCTGTCCTCAGTACCGATAAGTGCGAACATTAGTGGGACTATAATGTAAACTTCAGCTCTTTACATGTTCTTTATTATCTACTTTATGAATGAGGAGGTGAAACTGCTTCAGGCTCGACAGGAGGAGGCAGAGAGAGGAAACCTGCCAGTGAGCAGGTTAGGTTCACAGTGTGTTATGCTGTTAATGCAAACTAAGTTTAAATTAGCTTGTTTAAAAGTTTTCACTAAACCCACTTTCTGGAAACAGCTGTGAAATAATGGACATCATCTCTGTAATCGCCACGTTGAATACAGTCAGAGAAACACCTTAATGAATCTGAAATCTCGCCTCTGTGGAGCTATGAACACCTGCTAAGGGGCTTACAGGAGCTGATCTGCTGTGTAGAGTCCACCGAGGCTCTGGCGGCCGTGAAGACATCCCTCCAGAGTGCAGAGCAGGAAAGTACACACCTCACTGGACTGGAAAACAGAAAATTAGTATTCACTGCAACTCACAGGCATGTTCTGTACGTCAAACACACAGTGCCGAGCAGATTTTATAAACCTTACCCTCCAGAAGAGCTGGCGCAGCGTAATGCTGCGGTGCGCGGCGGTCCTCAGCTCCTGCAGCAGCAGGTACATACTCTCCACGCTGATCCCGTCCTGCAGGAGCTCGGAGCTCAGCTGGCCAAATAGGTGAGCCGTCCGCTCCCAGCTTAAATATAACATCATCATTAACACCGACGTTTGAGCCTGTTAGCAATAACAAGTTTAAATGAGCCTAAACTCGTCACAGCCCGCTGTGATGAACCTTCAGGGCTCAGATGAGGTTTCTCAGAGCAGGTCGAAATCTCTGGAAATGTTTTTATATAAATCTTTATATTGGAATATGAGCGCTACAGCTCAGCACAGCCAAGATAAAATAATATTTCAGTTCATTAAAAACATTTCATGGTCTCATTATTTAAGCTCCACTCAAATGTAAACTAAACAAATGTACATGTTTGCAAATATTAAATGTGCAGTGAAACATCTGGAGCTGATGCAAAAGAGCTGCAGTTCTCCTGAATGTGAACTTCTGCATGATTATTGGTGGCTGATGCAGGCGGCTGTAGCTGCCAGCTGTCTGATAGGCTTCACCTCAGCTAACTGCAGTCACTGAGCTGGAGCTTTGTGGGGAGCTACCATACTGTAATCTACAGCTACTCCAGGACGCCTCGGCTTCAGTCTCAGAGAGTATCCGCAGCACTAATCAGTAGAGTGGAGTCCAAAACCAGTGGGTGCCGTCACAGTGGCTATGTCCATTGTATTCTATGAGTGAATGATTTCTGTTTCCACAGTAACAAACTGACCTGTGACCTTTATTCTGACTGGACAAGCAGGAAGTTGTGTGTCTGCAGTCTGCACAGAACAGTTTATTACCTGATGGCAGGAGCAGACAATGAAACGCAGTTCCTCCTTCTGTAGAGCGGATCTAACAAAAGGGTGGACCTCTGAACACACACACACACACACACACACACACACACACACACACACACACACACACACACACACACCTCAGAAATCTGAGCAAGTACACCATCAGACACATGTTTTATACTTTTTCATTTTATACTTCCTGTTTTTTCTTATTTCGTATTTTCTTTGTGTTTATGAGCCTTTCTGATCTTCTGGTTCTTGGTATTAGTTCTTTATCGTTATAACTAAACTAGTTCTCAGTGTAGTTACAGATCACTTTAGGGTGATTAGTTCCCTTTAGTGCTCTCATTCTGTCCTTTTGTCTTTCTCGTCCCCCTTTCAGTTGTGCCTCACTTCCTGCTTTATTTTGATAGTTGTTCCTTGTGTTTGCTTTCAGTTTTGCTTCTTTTGTCTCATCCTCTGTGATTTAGCTCAGCTGTGTTTTGTTCTCCCAACTATCTCCACTTCCCTGATTACCTTTCTGTGTGTGTGTGTAACAAACAGCTTGTCTTTTGTTATATGCAAAAGTTAATCCCTGTTTTCTGTGTCTGCATTTAAAGTCCATATCATTACACAGGACACGCTCTGTATAACCTGCACACTGTGACATTGACTTATCTACTCCAAAAATCCACAGGGCATCTTTAAGCTCCACTTTCATATAAATAACCACAACATTTCTAAAGCTAACAGTCAATGTGTTAAATATTCTTCATAGACAGTCTTCACTCACAATACTGAAGCTGTTCCACAAGCTCTGCAGGTGGAGGTAAAGTCTGGACGTCTCTGAGACGGCGTACAGGTGGAGCTCCGCCTCCCGCTCCTCCTCGCTGTCCACGCAGCCTCGTCTCAGCAGGCGTGACAGGACCGAACCGATCCTCCTTTGTAACTGCAACAGCACAGCGGCGGGGTCATGACAGGAAACAGAGCTCGACTAAATTTACAGAGACGTGTGACCCTTGTCTAAGTTACTTCAAATTAAATTTGAGTAGATCTTCATCGGAACAACCGCAAGTTTATACCTGACCACTCTCGAGGGTCTTCAGGCTTTTCTCTGAGAGCAATGGCGATGAGGCAGGTGAGACTGAGGGGAAGTAAAAGGGGGGAGGCTGCGGGACTCTTATGAGGCCGAGAGTCTCTGGGTTTGGGCATGAGGCTGAGCGGGTGTACTTTAACACTGGGGGGAGCTCCTCCTTCCTCCATTGGCTGCTGGAGAGAAGAAACAGTGCAGACATCAGGTTCATGGTTTCTGTGAAGTGTCTGCATCAACAACTGTGTGAGTTTCATGTTGTATTCCAGCTTAAGTGCTGCATAAAACAATTAAAAACACTTTCCTGATCAGTTAATGGTCTCGGTTGCTAGTTTGAGGTCTACCTGAACACAACACAAGCACAAGGTTCATGTAGTAAATTAACGTCACATTAGAGCCAAATAAGGCTCTAAAACATGCTTTGCTTTGGGATAGAGTTCCCTCTGCAGGCCTCATGGTCTCAGAACTTCTTTACTGTTTTTCTGCACAAATGTTGCAGCTTAAAAACAGAAAGAGCTCTCAGGTAGATTCACACAGTCACGATAGTCGTGCTCCTGAGACTTCACGCTGTCAGCTCATCCTTAGGTTCAACTTTACAAGCAGTCTAAGGTTTGAGAGTGGCAGTGAAAGAAAAGTGTGTACGTTTAATAACCTCCCGGGGGTGAGCACAGCTGAGCAGCAGGGAACATTAGCGTGAGACAGCTTTTACATTTTATGCTGTTTGCGTCTGTTTTACAGCGCTTCGTCGTTACCAGGCAACAGTTCGGTGACAGTAAATCTGTTCCTTCCTCCCTCCATCTCCTGCCTCATTCACAGAAGAACTCAAGGAGGATCGGAGCCCCGCATGCAACCAAGTAAAAATGCAAACTGTCCAGCAGCGAACCAGCAGGTTCTCTTGCTGTGTGAATTTATAAAAACGTGTTTGGAAAACACATCTCTACATTTCAATCATCAGTGGGCACATTCTGCTGAAAGAGGATAAATTATGGACCAGCAATACCAGGTGGGTGTTACCTGCTGCCTGGTGCGTGGATGAAGCACTGCAGGTGTGATATTGAGGAGCAACACTGGAGTCACTCTGTGAACATGTTAATGAGCAGCAGGTAAACTAGTCCCTGGAGTAAATAAGTCATGAGCTACCTGAGACACTGAGGTGGTCATTACATACTCAGGTAAAGTGGCTCAGCTGTTAACACGTTCACAACAGACAACCACATTACAGTGTTGAAGTATCCCACACATAAACTTTCACTGTCTGCCTCACTCCTGCACACTCTGCAGCTTCTAAAATGATTATAACCAAATTCAACACTGGCGTTACGTAATGTGTTTGCAGGGAGGACTTAAAAGCCTTTATGTGTGAGTATCCTAAAATAAAACATGCTTCTGAAGTGTATCTGTGTTTTACTCACCTCTCTGTGGAAAATCCTGTGGAGGAAATGGACACACAGGATGGCTAGAGTTACACATAAAGAAACAAGACGACACATAAACCTCACTGGTGTCTTTCCAAAGGATCAAATCTCTGAAGAGACCATTCCACATGTCTCTGACGCGTCTTACAAAAAGCATAAACTTCAGTCTGATAGCATTGCGTAGCATCATTAAATCACATAAACTGTCTCAGTTACCTTGTAATGTGCTTGTTATTTCAGGACAGTGGCTGTTTCTGCGAGAGGGCGGGGCTGCAGGAGGAAGGCCCTCTTTCTTGTCTCTCTTTAACCAATTGCGTTGCTTCGCTGCAGGTTTTTTGGTGACGTAGACGATCCGTATGTGCTGGCAGTGTTCCTGATGCTTCCCACTGAGGAAATCTGGGAGGTCGTTCACCTGTAAACACAATGCTGTAAAGATTATAAAATGTGACAATATGAGGGAGCCGAATCAGAAATAAGACAAAACCAAGCGGTGCAGAAACGAGCCGACAGAAAACTGACATTAGCTCATCGATTCTGATGATTGAATATTTTTCAAGCAAATTTTGGTTTTGTAGAAACTATTAATCAAACTATTAATAAAAAGATGAATCTATACATTATCATGAGTTTCAGCCCTTAAAACAATATCGGATATTTACAGAATAACAAGATTAAATAAAGATAATGTTTATATTTTGTGCCATATACAACCTTTGAACATATATACTGTGCATTTATAGAATACCCACTATAAGTGGATATTCTATAGTGGGTATTCTCACATCTTTCATGGACATTGATCATCTGCTGTAGACTGATTTTGATTCTGTGTGTAATAAAAGGATGTAGGATAATCCCACACTGCTTCAGTGATCCTGAGGTCCGGGCACTGGGGGGTCCAATCCATGACTGATATCACTCTACTGTGTGTTTTTCCCTCCTGACAACATTTCATCTCTCCCTCAGATGTGGTTCAACAATTTTCAGTCCAGTTCTTGTGTAATTTTAATACATCAACCTTTTCTCTGTTTCCCTTCCTTAAGAACAGCTTCTTGACAGCTGCTCTTCCACTGAGACCTTTTCTGATGAGGCTTCAGTGATCAGCAGCTGATCAGCTGAAGGTCCAGGTCCTCCTCTCACATTTTTCATGGATATTGATCATCTGCTAAAGATAGATTTTAAATCTAAGTTTTCAGCTAACAGATCTTTGTGAATAATGTTGTTGGTGTAAAAATATTATTCTGTGCCTGTGAAACTGTGTCATCTTTGACAACTAAATGACAGAAAGAATGATTGTGTTTTTTTTATGACACACTGCTGTTGTCATAAAATAGTAAACTGGTTCTTTGCTAATATTCTGTTATGTGTGGAGACAACACTGGTTCATCTAAGTTAAGATCATTTTTTATGCTTGGATGATAGTTACTTTGAAAGCCTGGAGAAGTACTGCTAAAGAGCACTTACAAAAAACAGCAGAAACGTCTATAAAATACAAAGAAATCAAGGGTGGGTCAAAACTTCTGGATTGTATTTTGTCAGATTTTATTTTATTGAGTGACTCTAATTTATTTAACTGCTTTTTAAATGTTGCATTGAATATGTTGGCGGCTGCTTTGTCACAGGAACTTGAATAAAGCACGTCTCATCTTCTGAGCGGCTTTAATTTTGCGTTTGCCAAAGATCGCGTTACAAAAGACCTGATTTCTCTGTGTTAAAGTGAGCAGGTTCGAGTCCCAGTAAGTTTCCATCCCTTCATTGGGAGCGACACGCTTCATGTGCATCATTATTTATTCACTCAGACGGCTCCCAGTGCTCTGAGGATCCTCCACAAAGTGCCTAAAGGGTGGTGCTGAGGCCATGGAGAGGCCAGCACAGGTCATCAGGTGGTAATCTTAGAGTTAATGCAGACGGGCTTAACTCTGTTAGGGCCGAGTTAAACCTCTGACATAACGAGATGAAGTTAGAGGCTCAGCGCGACTTTTGCTGCATGTTATGCAGCTCTGTATTATGCGACGTTGGAACTATTTTAAGCTTTTAAAGTTTAATTAAAATCTGAGGATAACGGCTTCCTCATTAACGGTTTGTCTGTGCTGTTTCTGCTGCTCTTTTGCAGGTTGATATACATGAAGTACTTGAAACGGTCACATGGGCAGCCCTAACAATAAGTACATACCAACATTACTGACAGCTGTTAATCATACCTGAGTCCTGCTCCATGATTGGTTTCCAGGCTTCCTGCAACTCAGGTGCTCTGAGGCTCAGTGCAGCTCAGTATGAGCAGACATGAAATATGCAAACCAGAGCAGGTGTTACACTCTTGTTCTCGCCATCAGCAGTAAAGGTGAGAAGTGAAACCTATAAATCGAACTAACTCGTGTGTAATCTGAAGAGTTTAACAGGGATTAATCAGCAGAAGCCGGTTAGTCAGTGAACGCACTGTGTGACATGCATGTAATTTAACGTGCTTTAGTCGTGGTTTGGCTGTCACTGAAGGTTATGTCAGTTAAGTCTCCAAAAACCTAAACTTATTCAGTTTACTGTCAAATTAGACAGAAAAAGTTGAGCTTTAACATATTCTGCTAATAGAACTAGCTCTAAAGATCCACTAATTACCTCATTGGGTTCAGCTTTAAAGATGTCACAAGTCAAAAATAATAGAAACCTATGGGGTCCTAATTATAAACTGCAAACTTCATCCATATTTATCTCTAAATGTTCTTAAAAAATCTGGAGTTTGGTTTTAAACCTAAGCGTGAAGAGTTAAACGTCAATATGAAGTTTAGATTTAAAGTCTGACTGTAAATTCTCATCTTTACGGCTCTGGTCAGAAAAAAGCTAGACAAAAGGCCAGAGCCATTTAAATGTGTGTGATGCTTCTTCAGCCCTAGCTCTCAGCTGAACTTCACTGCAGGAATATCAACCAAAGTGCAAACAGGTCACAATCCTTCGGACTTTGTTTTGCTGTCTTCTCTGGTTTGTTCACAGTTTAGGTTTCAAAGATAACTGAGATTTTCCTTGACTCATCATCCACTCTGTGATGTCAGTCTGGAGATTATTTCATCTTGATGCATTCTCAATCATCCAGGTAAGTTAATCTCCAAAGGTTGATTCTGTTCATCTGGATGTAGCGTTTTCAGTGGGAGAAACGTTTCGTCACTCATCCAAGTGACTTCTTCAGTCGACTGAAGAAGTCACTTGGATGAGCAGAATCAACCAGTGGAGATCTGGAGAATATTTTTAAAAGAAATACAGATATTTTCTTCTACAGCCACTTCAAAATGTAGGCCTTGTCTTGTCCTCTTTCACCTGATGTGATACAAGTTGCAGTTTTGACACAAATCCCCCCTGAACACAGCCTGTAGACTCATTACAACACAGCTTCCAAATGCAATGTTAGGATTTAACTATTAAAGTTTTCGAGCATTTACTGAACAAACGAGACATGAACACTTCACAGTATGCTTATTTTCTCGATTAATTGATAAATATTTGGTCTACACAACAATATCCATGACAGACATTAAAACAGTCACGTCATCATTTAAGATAAAAATACTGGAAATGAGTGCTTTAACTCTGTACTGTTTCTTTTAAAAGTTTACTTTTATTTACCTTAAAAATAACTTACCTTAAACGCCAATTTAATAGAAAATCCATTAAATATGGTAGAATGTTTTTCTGTTGATTTTATATCAATATTAAAATTTATAATTTTTTTATCATTTATTGAAAAAACCCGACGTCTTAAGTCTTCACAGTATTTACACTTATTTTCTCCGATAATAACTATCTATTGACAAAATACTAATTTTTCTTTCAAAACATCGTATCTTATTTTATTAAAAGCAGGTTATAATAGGTCATGTTCAGATTTTTTGTTTGTTTTTTCGTTTAATAAAAACAGCTTTTGATGGATTTTGTGTCGGTTAATTAGGGCGGGATTAATGCAGTAGAAACAAAAATAAATACTCTTTTAAATTACTTTTTCCGTTCAAACTCACCAGCTCGATGTAACGCACGCGCCTGAAGCTAACGGCCGCCGTGAGAGTGCGCGGCGAGTACTCGGTGAGGTACACGCACTCGTCGCTGAGCACCACGTGCATGTACACCTTGTTGATGGACTCGGACAGCACCACGCACGGCTCGTAACCCCGGATCCGTTCGTACACCCTCCGCTCCAGCTTCCGCTGCAGGAACGAGTCCAGCCGCGCGTTCCGCCGGCACAGCAGCGACCCGGAGCCGCTGTGGGCCATGACGGGACCGCTCCGTGGAGCCGCCGGTAACACCTCTGAGATTTCAACCGCCGCTTTGTCGCGAGGCAGGTGCTCCCCGGTCCCGCTCCATCCGGTAAGTTTGAAAAGTCGAGTTAAGATGAACACACGCCGCTGGTTCTGTCCCGGCTCTGGACAGTGAGCTGTAGGTAAAGCGCCAATGACTCGAGCCGTCAGTGCGTCTGCTCTCTGATTGGTCAGCGAAGAGGCGCGGAACATTGCTGATTGGCCAAACGCAATAATTATGTAGTAATTACTGTACTTAAATAATATTTGTCATGATTAAATAAATAAGTATATATATATGTTTTACTGAGTGTTTTACTGAGCCGTCTGAGTGAATAAATAATGATGCACATGAAGCGTGTCGCTCCCAATGAAGGGATGGAAACTTACTAGGATTCGAACCTGCTCACTGTACCTCTTTTTTTTTACATGTTTTATACAAATAATGGTTTGATATGGAATTAAACCTCATTTGATATTTAACTTTAGTTATTAATTAAATGATTCTGTTTATTCACAATATTTTGGGGGAATATTTTGTTAATTTCTCACATTTTATTTGCTTAAAATAAATTACAGGTTGCAGTTTTATGAATTTCTTGTGATGGATATTAGCCTATAAATTAGATTGTTGTAATTTAATAGCAATATAAAATCATATACTCTGCGTTAAACCTTTTGAATGATAATAAAATATGTTTGCTTTTAATTTCGATGTTGTTGCACTTTCTGACTCTTACCACTAAGAGACGGCAGACTGCAGATTATCACAGTTTCTTCCTGTGTCTCTAACACGGTTCAGTGAAGAATAAATCGTTGTGCTGCTGCTGCGCAGGGACAGATTGCGTTTGTGTGAAGCATGAAAAATGCTGAAAATGTGGCATTGTCTCCTTCACCCTCCTTGTCCTCCTCATCTTCCTCGGGATGACCGTTTCAAACGCAAAGGCGGTTTGAAGGGAAGTGTTGTAACGGGATGAAAATATTAACGGAGGACCACACACACGCACGCACGCACGCACACACACACACACACAGCATGAAGGTTGTTGTTCTTGCAGTGTTGTTTCAGAGTCAATCTTTTTCACTCAAAGAGGTTTGGTAAAGATTCAAATTCATCTTAATCTGCTGTTTGATTTTGTCTTAAAAAAATTTCTAAATTTTGTGTTTTCAACATCCTCAACTCTGAATAGACTCCAAAACACCACAAAAAAGTGAATGTTTATAAAGACTAAATCATAAAAATGATGCCCTTTCTCCTGTTGGGTTACAGCTGTCACTGCTTGCAGTTTTAGTTTACTGGTCCTTGTGAGCCGAGCAGTACTGTACTCCTTTATCACCATCAGCACCATCTTCCTCACCATCACTGTGTCTGTGTGCAGCTGCAAAGAGCAGCGGTGGGCTGACCGCGCACACTACCGTCTTTGTTCTGCAGAAGAAGAAGTAAACACTTTGCCAGCAGACAGAGGGAGAATATAGCCTCATGACAAACACACACACACACACACACACACACACACTGGATTTGGTTGGTTATGACCTTTGTGGCATTTTGAAAGTATCAAGGATTGTAACATCTAGTCTTTTTACTGAATCAAAGGGAGATGCTGGAGTTTCATGAGTTTGTGCTTGTCCTTTAAATTCAGTCTTGCTTAATACACAATATTCAAATTACTGTCACCTTACAGTAATCCTGATACTTGTACTTGATGTGTTCAGTTTAGTTATTTGCACTCCCTTTCAAACTACTTCCAGTCTTCTTCTTCTTCTGGCATTGTTACAGCTGATGACCTGCCTCCATCTCCTCCTATCCCAGCATCCTTCTTCTGCCCGGCATTTCTATCTTCATCATCCTTCCTCCAGTATGTCTTCTCTCCCTCGTCTGCATATGTGCAAACCATCTAAGCCTCTCTGACTCCGAGCTGTCCCCCGTCCTCCGCTTGCTTCCAGTGAATATCTGAACATGTTCAGCTTGGCCTCCAAACCAACATCACAGCAGGGGGTTAAGGTGTAATTAATAACTACTACTAGTTAGCACCTCCACCCACTCCACCCTGCCAGCAATCTCTTCTTCTTGTGCACTCTGTTGCTTTGGATGGTTCTACTGACTTTCATTCCTCTTCTCTGCAGAGCATCCTTCCACTTCTCCAGGCTCTCCTCCACCTGCTCCCTACTTCCGCTGCAGATCAAAGTTTCATCTGCATCTGTATTCTCTATAGATGTTTGCAGATCTCCAGTAAATTGCCCAAATTGCTCAGAAATGTAAATTTTTACAGTTGCAGCATTAACAGACACCCCAGAGTTGCTTTTCGAAAGACAAGTGTAAACAGACTCACACGGCTTACAGTCAAACATTTGAATGTTTGAACTCTGATTTTGATTCACGGTTTTAATAAATATGAGAGAACACAGTGTTTATTTCTGACTGTGGTATTTATTTCAGTTTCTGAGGCTGTTCTCTGTAGATTTGACGGAAACGGGATTTTTGTCAGACTTGTGGTTTCGTTTTTAATAAATCTGGAGAATTGTTTTATTCAGAAGTTTGATGTTCGGTCCTGTGATGAACAAAAGTCCAAACAAAAGACAAAGACGGACAGAGATCTCTCTCTGTGTGTGGGTGTCGAGCAGTCGATGGTCTGTTTCCTCCCAGCAGCAGCTGATCTGATCGGAGGCTGTCCGAACTGAGCCGAGCAGAGCCGAGCAAACGGCGACAGGTCGACAGCAGGAACCACGAACATCACTGAGCGATAAATAGGAGATAATTTCAAGACTGAATTAGTCCGAACACGGCTGAACACTCCGCAGGGATGACGGCTCTAACTAGCTGGGAGCTGTGCGTAAAGTACGCGCTCTTCATCTTCAACTTCGTCTTCTGGGTAAGTTTAAACACGCGGGATGAAATATTGAAAGCTCCAGCCGCCCGTGTTTATTCATTTGCGCACAGAAATAAGTCTTCATCTCTCAAATTTGAGCCTGGAAAGATGAAAATGTATTTTTGTGTGATGTGATTTGTGTTTAACAGAGACGAACCGAGGAGCGTCTTGTTTTGATTTAGCCTATGGCATTTTGAACACTAGTGTGTTTTGTTTAAAGTCGTTCCGGTTTGTGTGTGCTCTTTTATATGAAGCTGATAATATTAATTTTGTGTTTGTGTAACTATCCACTAAAATCGCACTTCGCATTTTTCTGTTTTCTTGTTTCTGACATTCTGGGATCCTGTTGCAGCAGCTGTAGACAGCTGACAAATTAAAGGAAAAACCCACGGAAAGCGTCAATAAAGTGCAGAGACATGACAAACCACCGGAACAGCTTCGGTGCTCCTCAGAGTAATAAACGGCCTGCTAGTTGATGGTGTTCATTTCTGGTGACTTTAAAGTTTTGTTGGTTTTGCAGTAGTTCAGAAATCCAGTAGGGGGCGTAGATGAGCCTAACACGTCATTCAAAGACAGAGCGGTTGCGTAATCAAAAAAAAAAAAAACAATCTGCGCTTTCACCTCCTACTCAGGTGTCCTGTGCAGCGAGGAAGCTTAAGGCAGTCTGAAGGATGACTCCTTAAAAGTCTGAATGATTTCTCAGGGCAGAAGTCAAAGGGCCAGCCTCGGGTCCACACCTCCACCTCAGGAATGTAAAACACTCCTTTACATGTTAAAAGTCCTGATGTACATTTTAAATTCATTCATCAGTTCAAAGAAATAACTTATTTTTTATTATTAAAATGAAAAAACTCTCACAAATCTTATCGTTTTATAAAAAGTATTTTTACTACCACCTGCTACACTACAAACTCATATTGAAAATGAAAAAAGAAAAGGCTAAAAATCTGAAATAAATCAACCATCGATCAACCATCTTCTAATCTAGCTATCCATCTCAGGGTCTGAAAAGCAGGGTACACCCTGGACTATATGAACTGAGTTAAAGGGAATCAAACGTCTGATTTGTTCCATATGGGACATTAAAGTGGAATATTAAGTGCTTCCTTATTGACTCTGGTAAGCTATTGTTGATAAGCTTCATATCATTCAGCACACAGGACAGATGGGGATTATTTTGAAATGTGAATCATCCAAAGCTCCTCTGATGGAGTCTACAAATAAAAACATGGAGCTGAAAATGAGCAGAACAAATCTTTTTAAGGATTAAATTATTTGTACCAGTTTTTTCACTCATTTATGTTGAGCTGCTCACTCACTTTCTCTGATAAATGATCGAGTTCAGTCAAGCCATCAGAGTTTGAGCTCAACAAACAACAGCAGCTTATCACTAAAGACATCCTTAGAGAGAGCGAGAGTGACGAACAAAAGACAGGCAGGGAGAGATAACGGAGGCCGGAAACAAAGCCGGCGTTGTTGGTTTCACTGGGTCCACTGGGAGCCGATGCAGCGTTGAGTTACTGCAGCAAACAATGAGTCTCCCAAGAGGTGTGAGGATACACCTGTGGAGTTTTTGTTTGTGATTCCTCTGAAACAGCTCGTCTTTTTTTATCTGTTTTTAAAGCCAAACGCAGGAGTATGGAGGTAAAACGGGCAGCATGAGTCCAGCTGTGCAGCACAGAGGATAAACTGGAAGAGTTTTTATCTTAAAAACAGCACTCAACATGTTTGTTTCTCTTTGTTTCTTCTCAATCAAAGAGCATACTTTTAAAATGCTTTATTCCAATTAGAATCAGTTACGGCTAAGCAAGTCCCAGAAACTGCAGTCCTCTAGCATCCACTGGAGGCACTATAGAGTGAGGCAGTTTCCACAGACTCCAGTATTAAACTGCCCAACTTATCTGAGATCCCCATGTTGGTATTATTCCTGCATTGCAATAACGTGATTAAACTGCTGTGATATTATAGCTTTGAAATGTGAGGGATGAGAAAAAGAAGTGCCTTTGTTTACATAAACCTCTTCTGAAACAAACGCTAAGCATTTCAAGTGTTTCCTTTATTGATTTATATAATATAATAAATATATTATCAAGTTAGGTTTGCTGTTAGCTAAATTGTTGTTACTCATGTTGGTTTGCTAGAGATAGTTTTTAATAGCATAAGCCAAATTCTGGGCTAATTCTAACTGAACGCTGAGACAATGTGATTGGTTAGGTGCAGCGTCACCAACATTATTGTGATGATATAGTAGGGTGACCAACTGTTCTCTTTTTTTAGAAGTCACTTGCTGACTTCTAAAAGCTTATATGACATATTTTTATTTCACCATTCATTAACCGCACAGAGAAGGCATAGTTTAAATATGTTAAAGTTTTCTTTAAGCAAACTGTATTATTAAAGTTCTTTATGACTGGCGCAAGTGTCCTCTTTTTTGGAAATCAAAATGTGGTCACCCTATGATATAGGGATAACTTTAATGAGGCTTTGCAGACACTTGATGTTAACTTGGACACTTTGAGTCAAACGGACTTAGAGACCACGTGTCATGAGGGGAAACTGGGTTCCTTGACCAGTGGTTGCTGGGAATGTGATTGTTAAAGCTTCGGTCACACAGACCTAGAGACCAGTCAGTGACAACCACCCTGGCAGCCACGTGTTGCTAGGGAAAATTAAGTATTCCCCAACCTGTTGCCAAAAACCTTGTGGTTGCTTTGGAAGTTTGCATGTAGATTTCCTCTCCAGCTACTCTCTGAGCTGTAGTGAGACAGTGAAAAAAAGATTTCCCTTCAAATTAAAAGTTGTCCCCTTTGTAACACATTGGCTGCAGCGCTCAGACACAGCTTTTACTTTGAAGGCGAACCTTGTCCATTTCCCATTTTCCAACCTTTACTGCTTTAACTGCTTTAGCAGTTTAGAGTATTTGCAGACAAACTGCAGACAACCAAAAAAACCAGAAGGAGGTTTTTGGTGCAGCAGCTTCTTTAGAGCTGATTTCCCTCAGTGAGAGGCAGAAACCTCCAGGAACTACTGCCACATTTTTTCCCTAGCAACTGGCGGTTGTATCACGTCCAAATTGGCAGACTGCTCTTGAACAGTATGTGCATGATGTCACCTAAAAAAAGCAGAAATAAACATGTTTACAGCCTCTGTGCTCTCTATGGATGATTTAAACCTTTCTATGAATTGTACTGTGGGTGAATTTATTCATAATTCATCCCCATGGAAACTGACATTAGTGGTGTGGCCACTTTGATTTAAAGGCTGTTATTGAAGCCACATAAATGAAAGATAATCAAACTTTAAACTGAATCATTTGATATAAATCTTTGTTCTTCACACAGGAAGCAGATTTTCTCTCAGCCCCGAGTCTAGCAGCCAATCAAACTGGGAAACACAGTGTCGATTAACATTTATGAGCCACATGTGAGGTATGTGGAGGTTTTTATTAATGGTGGTCCACAGTGAGTTAGGAGTTGACATCTTGTTTCATAAAGGAAGTGTTAAAGGAGGTAATACAAGAAGCACTAAGGCACCTTTCCCGAGTATTTAGAAAAGTCAAGAGGTGTTAAATGCCTTCACCTGCGTTAGACAAGCTGGATTATGCAGCACACATCCACTCCCCCTCTAGCTCCTCCCTCAGCCAGGTGAGTGCTCAGCAGGGTGTGGCTCACAACAAAAGCTGCCTCTCTCTGTCACCTCTCTTCGTTCTCCTTCTCCTCCTCACTGTGTGACACTCAGGACGCTTTTTCTTCCATTTTTCTGCGTAAGAAGACATAAACAGATCTGAGCACCATGAAGGGACAACAGTGCATCAAGTACCTGGTGTTTATCTTCAACTTTCTCTTCTGGGTACGTAGCCTGGTTTGGTTTGGTTGGCTTTGGATTATGCTGCTTTGTTTGATTGTTTGATGGTTTCTGTGACTGGATCAGATTTCAGGAAAGACTCACAATCTAAAACACAGGCAGATTTTATGTTTGGCTGGAGCCACAAAATCTTTAATAATTTGACTATTTTTGATGTTTTGGGAGCTTCAAACCTCTAAAACCATCATTCGTGCTTTTGTCGTCGAGACTTTTTGAAAGAATCAAAGTGGCCTCACGCAAACCCACGCAGCACTTCCTTCTGGGGAGTTTCAGCTCACAAATCTTTGCTTTTAATTCGCTTCCAGTCTTTATTTTATGTCCCACACTAATCTCTGTAATCAGGATGGGGGGGGCTTGTGAATTGTGGTCAGACGGATGGATGACTCACTGTTGCAGGAGCTTAAGGAATTTTCTAGAGGGGGAACATTTCCTAAAAATGTTCCCCTTTATGGTCAGGTGGAACTGACATGGAATGACACAGCACATCTGAGTTTTGACATAATTGCTAAAACTGATTCAAAAGTTAATGCAGTTTAACGCGAAGGAACGAGGATGGGCAGGAGACCGAAGAATGTCATTTCTTTGACTGCAGACAGATGGACATGCTTGGAAAACATGTGCAGAGCGACTCAAAATGAAAGAGCAAGATAAACGAGTGGCTAATTTGCTCAAGAACTGCAGTGACTGTAGGGCAGCATGAAATTACAGCCTGACTTGGTGGTTTGGTGCAGTGCATGCAGCATGCAGGACAGAACAAAGAGAACCGGCCGGGTAGCTTTGAGCCACTTTTATGTTAAGGTGATGTCACACTCACACACATACAGGTGAGAGAGTGAATGATCCCCAAGCCTCCTGATTAATCTCCAGGATGAGGGATTTTTTTAAATGTATGTATTTATTGTGAAATTACAGAATCAAGTCTAAAAATCACAGATTTTAAACAGACTGTGAATAAATGGCATTAAATCTGCAAAGAAACTGCTTGCAAAGAAACAGTTCTCAAACTGTGGGGTGTGGACCACGAGGGGGAAAATATACAGGGACGCTAACAGCAGCTTCAACTAGTGCAGTTCAACTGGAATGCTTTTTAAATGGTTTTGATAAATGCAAATAAAAACAGGTTAGACATGAGGTAAAACCCGAGGTGTAGGTCTGACCTACTAAGTATATATTAAAAAAAGAAATGATTTGCATATGACTCAGGTGTGCTGAAGCTGCGCTGCTAGGATGTCAGGTCATTATTTTACTTTGTGCATCTGTCAGAAATTTATGCCAGCACTGATGAGAGGACTGGAGTGAGTGATAAACTTCCAGGGGACTGGACAATGTGTAGCTGTGTCTCTGCAGTGCGTCACCTCCGGCTGTTAAATGGTCTTTTGCCCTGTAGGACTCCATCTCATTGGTGGACCACCCTGCCCTCTAATTTAAGTTCGTCTATTGCCCCATAAAGGATGCTACTGTGATATGTGGAAGATTTTTATCTGTGAGTGTTTGAGTCCTCTGCATCCACGCTGCCTGCTGTCGTTGCTCTTGTTACCTCACAGTAGAGAGCACAAACAGCTGCTCTGAGCCTAATCGCTGTTTTGACGGTATGTGTCCATGGCTTTAGTGTGTAATGACACCAAAATCAGCTCTGACTCGACAAATGAGGCGACAGCGTGATCTGAGGCACGGCCCCCTCCTCCAAACACAAACGTGAGATTAGACTGATTTTACTTTGAGTCGGCCTCGAGTGTTTCTGATTATTAACCTGAAGAAGTTTCCGATAGTGTGAAGAGCTGTAGGTTCAACAGCACCACTACTTTTTTATCACACCTGGAATCAGTATTGCTTCACCTGTCCTCACAAGCAGTTACACTTCACCAGACTCCATTCACAAAAACTGCAGTTTTATTTTCCAAAACATGGGAGAAATTCTACTGTTTTGATTCGCTGTTAGGTGGCACCAGCCTGTGCATCGCCAGAACTCCCAAACACTAACCTCATCATGGTTATTGTTGTTTCTGCATGGCTAATAGTGCTGCAGAGCAGCTCTGTGGTTAATGAGAGCCAACATGAACCTCAGGGGAAAATGCTGTTTTCATCTCCTCCACACACAACACTCGAGTCCCTAGAGTGTTTGTGGTTCACTAATACCAACATCCCCAGCATTCAGAATGCCAGACTTCCTTTTTCTTTTTTCTATATCTTTTTTTTAATTTATTTTTTTAACAAAGTGTTTTTTATTGTTACAAATTAATGACAAAAAATGTTTATTTGGGTTAATTCATGTTAAATATTCTGAAAATGTTGGTAATGGTGCACTAGATGAGCGTGAGTGTGATGTGAGAAGGCTTCTCACTATGTTTGAACTCTGCTATTGTTCATAACCAGCGATCTTCACTTTAATTTACTGAAACTGAAACTGAAGTGGACTGTGCGTGCCCTATATGAAGCCGTATGATTTGTAAGATCGTTCCTCTAAACTTGGCTGAAAATCGAGTTTACTCCCTCAGATTAGTGTCTAGGAGGCTCATGGTTTGTGATAAAGTTACCACCTGCAGTTATGAAAGCTGAAACTACCCACAGAGACTAAAATAGTTTTCATAGCTGACTGTAAACATTTTTGCTTTTTTAAAGTAAAGCGTGATGTTTTAACCTGAGTGTAGACAGGGATCGACTCACTCATGGAGCCTCAAGTGGACAAGAGGAACTGCAGTTAATAGCGCATTGATAATGTCTCAATATTCATATACAGATACTGGAATTTAAATCTATTGATCTGTGGAGAGATTCATTTGACTATCTGCTGACTAGTCTGGACAATATACTATATATAATTAAATATGGATGATTAAATGAAGAATGAGTGGAAAGTTATCCATTATAGATTAACTAATACTTGCATTCAAACAGTAGCAGGTAAGATGTAGTACTTTACTTTCATGACATGTTGGGGTCATTTCTGACTTCTGCTGTCCATGACGGATATTTTAAAATGCTCTATTTTCATGTTAACATGGACTCCTGCTATTCTAGCCCTGTTTATTGCAACACAGTGTAGAGATGAGAAGTGGAAAGTTGCATTAAGACTGAGTGACACTAGTAAAAGATGCAGGGGCTTAAACCTCACTTAATTCTTTATAGAGCGAGTGGTTTGATCAAACAATGACTGCAAGGCAAATAAAGCAAACTGATCCTGCATTCTTTAAGCTCGAGGCTACGTTTGGAAAGATTTACTGATGATGATCATAAGGTGTGCCTGGCTGACTTAACGCTGACAAACCAGCGATGGGATGATGTCACATGCTGACAGTTACAGGTGTGGCTCTGATTGCTAGAAGATTTCTACTTTCAGTTTACTCACATTGAGGTCACACACAGGCTAAGTCGAGCAGCCCAAGGCATGTTATATTTGTCATGTTAATAGAAAATGACCCTCCTTATGATGTTTCAGGCAGGTCTGTGCATCCCAGTTTGGATGACTGACTTATAGGTAAATCTGACATGGAGCCAGAAACCCTGCTGAAACACACAGTTGTGTAATAAAAGTGAATGAAAGCAATGGTGTTTGCTTTTAGAGGTGTATGAATTATGCAGCTGATGCCTCTAATGCTCCTACATGTTTACAGCCTGATGCTGTTTTAGTCTCTGTAGGGAGATTAAACTTTTCTGTAAAGGCTTAAACTGAGTTCATGCCTGCTCTAGCTTGCAATTGACTACAGGCCTCGCCCACGAGTATTCATCTTCATGTTTTATCTGTTGGAGCATTTATTTGATAACCTGGCACTACAGTGTTCACAGTACAGTACAGCCAGTCAGCTTGTGCTGTGGGTTTAATGAAAGTCTAGTATTGTACAGAAAACAATGGCGTGATGATCCTCCAACTCAGTTGGGTATTTACAGCTGTGCTTCAGCATGTTAGCTAATACTTTTTAATGAATTAAATATTTGCTATTTGAAACATTTTAATAGATTATTATTTAACTCTAACCCTCTGTTGCCTCTAACGCCCATATTAAGGTGTTTCTTTGTTAAGGATTCTGGTTAACAACAATAAAAGGATGATACATTAGCTAATGCTAGCATACAAAACTAACAATGAAAGCGAATTTTTCCCAATGACATTAGAAAACAAGGTAAGCTAGCTGCTACGCTTGTTGTCATATTATTTGTATGCCTTGGTGAGCTAACGTTGGCTAGAAAAATAAAGCTGGCCAACAGGGTGGAATTGTCAGACAGAAGTAATTTAAAATTTTGAGTTGATATCTCAAAATTTTAATTTGCCAAATATTTTGGAATTGTATTTGGAGTTATATTTGAGTTAGTCAAACTTTCAAGAGAGAACTCAAGACCTTGATTTACAGACAGCACCCCCACCCCAAAAAACCAAAAACCTGAATCATGGTCAGCAGACTGTAGGAGGAACCAGACGGAGGACATGTTGGGGCAAAGTGTTGCCATTTGGCCTGAATGCTTCATGCTGTGTGCTTCATATACTCCCTGTTGCACAACAACAGACGTCAGCGTCATGCTGCAGGACATTATGGGAGTTATTTGGGTGGCAACAAAGAGTTGATGTAAACTGTTTTGTGGTTGGTGAGGTGATTCTGAGTCATGGTAGTGGGTAATTACTGTTTGAGACAAAGTATGGCTGTCATTTATTTATCTGTGGATGCCTTCATATCTAAGTCTCCGTTGTGCAGAGGCTCCACATGTACTGAAGTCATGTTTCCTGGATGGCTCCTCTGTGATTGGGTTGGTCTGGATTCAGGAGAATAAGCCGGGCAGCAAGTCGAACTTCATTCCTCAAATGTTAGCCTCATGTTCACCTTCAATGAAATGAATTCTTATTCATCCACACTAACATACTTTGATTTGAACATGAAACCATTGCATTCCATACTAGCTGCACATGGTTTTGCAACAGTGAAGCGTCACATCATCATACCTTACAAAAGCCAGTTGTTCTTTCATTTTGCCCTGAGCAGCTGTTTTCGAACACCTGTCTAAACGACTGTGATGGGTCCATAAGTTCAGTGATGATGAGCTCATGGTCTCAGTAGTTTTCTGTGTTTTTTTTTTTTTTTTAAACACAACATCAGTTGTAAATCACTGTAAAGCAGGATTAATCTGGTTATTGTCTAAGGTAGGATGCTTTATACTCGATCAGCTGCCACTGTGTGGGTGTCCACCTCTTCATGTCTCTGCATGCTGTTTAACCCCCAATCTCTAAATAATGTTCACATCAAACACTCTCCTTGTTCCTGCACGTCTCAGATTATCGTGCTGTTATAGTCTGTTTCTTATGAGTTAACTCGGATGTTTAGGATAAAGTTGCCTCTGATGTACTGTACACTGCAGCATCTTCTCCTTTGTTCTTTTGTTGTGTGCTTTATTTTTTTTCTACAGTCATCGTGCAAGTATAGTGTTAGGACAGTTGAGTGCTGTGAGGCAGGTCCAGGTGAACCCTGTGGTTTCAGTCAGGTGATACTTCTCAAATCCAGCCTCATTCGGGCTTTTCACTTCTTCTCTCTGTATCTAACCGGTGATGTGTTGCCTGTGTCTTAGACCCCCAGAATTATCCACCCGCGCCTACAGCTGTTGTTGGATTTGATGAAAGTGTCTGTTAATGCAACAGACTTGAGCTGTATGTGCCTTCATTATTTTAAGAGTGGATAATAACTCAATAACAATTTGAAAAAGTGCTCCGGTGCTGCTGGCTCTGTTAACTTACCTTGTTGTGAGCACAGTGTTCTTCCAAACATCAGGAACAAGTTCACGCGTGCTGTAATGCCTGCTTTAGAAGCATTTCTGCAGATTCAGACCACAGACATGGACATAGCCTCTGCTGGTATGAAAAATGAAGTCTGCGTCAAACTGCCTTTAGACCTGCATTGGGGGCTTTTATGCCCAACAGGGGGCGACCCTTGTGGTTGCATAGAAGTGTAGAGGCTCAGTTTCTCTCTGACTTCAGTCCTTTTCTTGGCTCAGTTGCTAGTTTTTTATCTTTTTTGCTTAAACCACAGAGAATCTGTAAATATCTGTAAATGAGGGCAAATGTGCAAAATGACATTAGTATTTGAATATTGTCTCACAGAGAGAACATTAAACCTCCTTCAGAGACAGTAAACATGTTTTTCGTCTTGCAGCTGGCAGGAACCGGCGTGCTCGCTGTGGGACTCTGGCTGCGTTTTGACTCCAGGACGGCAGGACTGTTCGAAGGGGAGGAGTCGCCCTCCGTCTTCTTTACGGGTAAGGCCTCTGCTGGTTAAACCCTGGATGCAAAACACTTACATGGAAACAAAAGACCATGAAGGAGAATAACCTTAAGGATGGCAAGAACCCTTTATAGAGCAGAGGTGAAGCATCTTAATCGCAGCAGCTTCACTTTTACATTTTTGGATATCTCACAACCATAAACCACAAAATAACAAAAAGAACATACAAAGATTCAAAGTGCACAGAAAGACGGGGAAATGATCAGCTCCTACTCCACTATCATGGTCTTTGAACCTGCCACGGAGTGATAGTAGTGATGGTGGTGGTGGGTGTTGTTGTAATTACAGCTGACGTGTCTGTAGTGTAGCTTTGACGCACATTACGAGCCTGCTCGTTTTATCATGCTGTCCTATCAATGTGAAGTCTCACACTGCTCATTTCACTCCAACCAGCAAAAACCGTGCCGAATAATCTGCAGCTGAAAATAGTCCCCAGTAACCGCTTCGTCCTGTTTATTAACAACCACAGTGTTGTGTTTCTAGAATGAAATCTTTATATTTGTGGAGGAAGTCATAATTTCAAATTAAATGCACTACAGCTGCATTTAGCTCTGTGGGGCTCTGGACGTGGATATAACCTGACCTCAGAGAGGCGGGACACTCGGAGGGCAGCTGAGGCCAAAGTTGGTCCACAGCGAGGCGGCTCGTCCAACCCGGCAGATCCCTCCACACATAGCGCTCATTCTTCCAGGCGCACAGGGAC
Organism: Pelmatolapia mariae; assembly: GCF_036321145.2. Lineage (NCBI taxonomy): Eukaryota > Metazoa > Chordata > Actinopteri > Cichliformes > Cichlidae > Pelmatolapia > Pelmatolapia mariae. Next base: position 21,862,287 of record NC_086242.1, on the reverse strand, counting down.
TCCTTTGTTCTCAGACTTCTGTATTCCCGGAGGAACTGTCCCACCCTCCCGTCTTTGTGCTTCACATCCATCAAACTGATAAGAGAAGTGGGCAGAGAGGAGACGGAGGACGGGCCTGACATGACAAACATCTTAATAACGGCTTCGGAGGAGTATTTGTGTGTGTGGCTCATGCGCTCACTGTTGTTGTTATCCGACAGCCTGTTTATGATTCATCCTCATGAAGTCACCATTGAAGTGTCGAATCACCGCTCTAAATCACCCTGCAGCTGATTCCCACTCACCAGATCGTGACTGAAGGTGTTTTTGATAAATAACTCCTCATTAAAAACAGCTTCTGGTGCCTCTCAGGCCTTCGTGTCTGTTCAAATCAGAGCGGCAGCAGCTCTATGAGCCAGAATGCAAATCACTGATGTACATTTACATTTTTAAAAGGCATGAGCAGGTAAATCAGGGCTGATTTCCAATCAGCCTTCCACATGCACCTGTACACTCACTGACACTTTATTAGAAACAAAGCATGGGTTCTGTTAGAGTTGATGCTTTTGAGATTGTCATTTGTGCTAAGATATACAGACGTGGACAAAATTGTTGGTACCCTTTGGTCAATGAAAGAAAAACTCACAATGGTCACAGAAATAACTTTAATCTGACAAAAGTAATAATAAATAAAAATTCCAACCAAATTAAAACCGATGAAAGTCAGATATTGCTTTTCAACCATGCTTCAACTGAATTATTTAAAAATAAATAAATAAATGCATGAAACAGGCCTGGAAAATGTGACCAAAGGGACATGTTAATCCAAGGTGTGTCAACTAATCAGCATCACAGGTGTCTACAATCTTGTAATCAGTCAGTGGGCCTATATGTGGGACTCCAGGTAGTCACTGTGTTGTTTGGTGACATGGTGTGTACCACACTCAACATGGACCAGAGAAAGTGAAGGAAAGAGTTGTCTCAGGAGATTAAAAAGAAAATCATAGACAACCATGTTAAAGGTAAAGGCTATAAGACCATCTCCAAGCAGCTAGATGTTCCTGTGACTACAGTTTAGGGCTGGGTATCGTCACTGATTTCTAGAATCGATTCGATTCCGATTCACAAGGTCCCAAATCGATTCGATTCGATTTGCCTCAGTCAGAAATATTAAAATTCTGATCACGTATCAGTACATTTCCATATTTTTATATCTATAAAAAGAAAGCTGACACTTGAGACTTTATCAAAAGTGTAAGCATCACAGCAGATGCCTTTGTGTCAAAGTAACTGAGGATAAAACACAGAAAAACATGAAGGCAACTTTCCTGGCCTGGGATTTTATAGCAGATAACCTTAAAAATATTCTGCAGTAGATCAAAAACGAAAGAAAGTCATTAATCAACATATGAACATTACCCGATGCTGCTGAAGTGAAGCAAAGTTACAGAGGTTTTATTAGAGACACAGCTAAGTGTTTTGCAATTTTGCATAATTTTAAAAAGTTTAAATTTGTTCAGTAGCCTGTTGAACAGCAGAAATGAGGCTTTCTTTTCGGAAGTAAGTAAAAGGAAAAAACAGCGGTCGACAGCGCTGTAAACAACGGTAGACTTGTGCGTAATAAGCAAGTGAATAATGCAGAAAACAGATTTTTAGATGGGAAACTGTTCTTGAAGTATACACACACACACAGAGAGAGAACGAGCTCTGCATGAAGTGTGATTTTTATCGTGGTGGAAGCAAAACAGCAAAACTAAGCGTGAATTTGTGACGATGTTTATGTGACGCAATACTGTGTTTACGCCCTTTTTGCAGAATCCGTGTACGTGCTCTCATTTACTGTTTTAGCTATTTGGTGGTCTAGAAAAGAACACTGTCCCAACTGTGAAACATGGAGGAGGCTTTGTTATGTTCTGGGGCTGCTTTGCTGCATCTGGCACAGGGTGTCTTGAATCTGTGCAGGGTACAATGAAATCTCAAGACTATCAAGGGATTATAGAGAGAAATGTGCTGGCCAGTGTCAGAAAGCTTGGTCTCAGTCGCAGTCATGGGTCTTACAACAGGACAATGACCCAAAACACACAGCTAAAAACACCCAAGAATGTCTAAGAGGTAAACATTGGACTATTTTAAAGTGGCCTTCTATGAGCCCTGACCTCAATCCTATTGAGCATCTTTGGAAGGAGCTGAAACATGCTGTCTGGAAAAGGCGCCCTTCAAACCGGAAACAACTGGAGCAGTTTGCTCATGAGGAGTGGGCCATAATACCTCCTGAGTGGTGCAGAAGTCTCATTGACAGTTACAGGAATCGTGTGATTGCAATGATTACCTCAAAAGCTTGTGCAACAAAATATTAATTTGTGGGTACCATCATTTTTGTACAGGCCTGTTTCATGCATTTATTTTTTAAATAATTCTATTGAAGCATGGTTGAAAAGAAATGTCTGACTTTCATTGGTTAACATTTATAGAATTTTTATTCATTATTACTTTTGTCAGATTAAAGTCATTGTGAGTTTTTCTTTCATTGACCGAAGGGTACCAATAATTTTGCGTGTGTGTGTGTGTGTGCTGATAAAATGTTTCTCGTTATTAGGTTTTATGCTTCTACGATGGAGGAAGCAGCCTCGTCGCTATAATCTTCCATTACACATTTAGAAACCACAAGGTTCTGTTCATCTAAGGTGCAAGACTGCTCACTTTTTACACACGTTAGTCCGTTGAAAGGTCGCAACCTGTACGGGGTGCGACTGGTTGATAAGTCATGCCTTGTATGCAGTGTTGGGAAGGTTACTTTTAAAATGTATTCCACTACAGATTACAGAATACATGCCCCAAAATGTATTTTGTAACGTATTCCGTTACGTTACTCAATGAGAGTAACGTATTCTGAATACTTTGGATTACTTAATATATTATCATGCTGTTTACAACTACATGAATGTCGGGCTCGTAGCCGAAAAATAGCTTTACTTTGTTGTCTGGGTCAACTTTGCTAGCGAGAGACAGAGAGAGGCGTTGAAAGGCTGCTCCAACGGAACTTATTGTTTCGGAGGAAAACACGAACACGGTGTACAGTCGAGTCTTAATAGCTTACTTACAACTGGGCTCGTCAGGCACTCTTCTTGGCTGCAGTGGTTATTATTATATTTACATGCTTCCAGCTCCCGTTTCTGCTGGATGTTAACTCGTACTTTTCCACTCTCCTTTTTCTCCCTCCTTGCGCTCACAGACACATAACGGGTATGGCAGTCCATTCTCCCTGCAGCACGGACTACACTGCCCATGAGGCTACATTCTTTAGGGCTATGCCTGTAGCATTCTGCCTATTAGCTTAGCACAACAACAACAACAAAAAGGCGCTCTCTCACCCAGGAAACACACAGTCGCAGAGAGAGCGCGTCGCCCTGTAACCATGGCAACCGTAACGCTGCCGCCTGGAACAACAGAACATAGCTGTCAAACAAAACCCAAACAGTCCTGACCCGTGACAATATGAAACAGGAAAATACCGCCGTGTAATCCATTTATTTCAACAAAGTAACTGTATTCTGAATACCACCTTTTTAAACGGTAACTGTAACGGAATACAGTTACTCATATTTTGTATTTTAAATACGTAACGGCGGTACATGTATTCCGTTACTCCCCAACACTGCTTGTATGGTATGGCGAGGGGCCACAGACACACGCACAGACAGACACACTCGCTCAGATACGCATTAAACAGTCACGTGGATAACTGAACCTGTTCTTAATCCTTTAATTTTTTAAAAATCTGTGTCAACAACAAACCTAAGAATGGAGCATCAAGTTCTAACGTTAAACTGTTGAATTGAACATCAAAGAGTGAATCGCATCCCATTTAACAAAACAAAAAAAAAATGAAATGACTAACAGTAACTTTGAACCAGGTGGTGCTGATATCACTGAGGTTGAGATCATGTGCATAAGTTTTAATTTAATCGTGTCTCCTTTGTTTGTAACTGGCCTTGGGAACTTAAAGGCACAGGTGACCCCAGAATGCTTGTTTCCTCTGGCCCATGCCACTTTAATCACCCACCATCTGAACGTTTTGTTGCAGGCGTGTACATCCTGATCGCAGCGGGGGCTCTGATGATGGTGGTGGGCTTCCTGGGATGCTGCGGAGCCATCAAAGAGTCGCCTTGCATGCTGGGACTGGTGAGTGATTTCTTTTGTGTTTTACTTCTCCACATTAAAGACTGGTGACTTTGCTGTGAATCATGAATTCATGCTCAGATTTTTCAGTCGGCACATTTCAGAGATGTTTGGGCTGTAATCACACCGATCACCAGGAAAGACTCCTCAATGTCACCACAAGCATGTTGGCTGCTGCAGCTCCATCGGTGTGATGTGACTGTTGGTGGCGATTCGCTGTTATGTTTTTACAAAATGTTTTTGTCCTGCGATTGAAATGGTCATATGAAATTGGTGGATGTGATCACATCTACTCTGAGCCGTCATTTTAAATATTAAATGGCTTTAGTTTTAACTTACATTTCAGGTCATCTCTTCCTTAGTCATCTGTTATTTGAGCTCTGTGCACAGAAAAGGTGAACAGCAGAGCTGGTGCACAACAACTTAAAAGTGTTGATGTTATGTTCACCACACATAAATCTATGGTTTTTATCACTGGCTGAGGAAACATTGGACAAAAGTGACAGATAAAAGTAAAAACCCACTCCGAGTTTCCCTTCAGGACTGATAACATTCCTGCTCACCAAATAAAATCATGTCTACACTCCAAATCTTCTTCTTGTTTTCCGGTTTAGTTCTTCTTCTTCCTGCTTCTCATCTTCGCTGCAGAAGTGGCTGCCGGGATCTGGGGTCTTTCCAACAGCGACCGGGTAACTAACTCTCCCTTTCTGTCTCTCGCATGCATGCACAAATTCTTTGTTGATTGACAGGTGTGTTGACTTTGTCCGTGTGTCTTCAGGTGGTGGAGGACATCACAGAGTTTTATAAACAGACTTACGCCAACTACAAGGACACCAAACAACCAGCGCTGAAGGAGACCCTCCGCCTCATCCACTTTGGAGTGAGAACACACACCTGGACATCTTTTATGCAACTTGTTTCCTCATTTTGAAACAGAACACATGGCTCTCTTAGATGACTGCCTAACCTGTGTGGGCTATTTCCCCCCCTGCAGCTCGACTGCTGCGGTCCAACAGGAACAGTGATCGATGCTGCCAGAGATATCTGCCCCAAGCAAGAGGGGCTGGAGGTCCTCGTCACCAAGGTAAGGCAGACTGCAACAAAAGGGAGATGACCTCTCATGTCACATCGTGTAAATTTTTACTTAAACATTTTAAGATCTAAGAGATTTGTACTAAAAAGTGCTACAGCTAACATTTTTCTCTAGGGTATTCTGGCTTTGTAGAAATCAAGCTCACATTTGCATCAGACATTTGGTTTAAAATAAGATGTGGAGCTCACACCTGTTTTTGCTTCACTGTCCTGCTTCCCTCCTGCAGAGCTGTCCCGCTGCTATTGACGAGGTGTTTAACAACAAGCTGCACATCATTGGTGGAGTCGGCATCGGCATTGGAGTCATTATGGTGAGTCTGCCACTAATGCACATGTACTGAAACCTTAAGTAAAGCTATCATATGGTTGTTAAATTGGCACAAAGCCTAGAAGTGGTAATAAATGAAATCCTTGTTGTTGTTGTTTTTTCTTCTTCTTTTTTTTTAAATGTGTCAGGACAGCTGGTTTAGAAAAAGCCAAGTGTCTCATTGTTCTAGTAGTGGGTCTGGCTCATGATTTATTTATTAAAAACAAAGCCAATTCACAAATGTTGTAAACCTGGCCCCAGTAGGGGCAACATCTGTGGTTGCAAAGACACTTTCATATGTGTAGAAATCTATGAAAAATGACATTACTACTTACTTCATATATGACATCAATAAACACTTTACTGCTGAGTTTATGGCTCAGTCATGAGTACAGAATGCTAAATATGAAGTCTGATGATGACTAGCTATGATTTTTGTTGGCTAGCTACCAAACGATGTGGTAGTTTCACACTAACTAGACATTCTACTTGGTTTGGCCCCTGAAATTTGACTGGCCTGCCCTGATGCCACCAAAAAATCAATCCCCAAGGACAATTTTCTTTCATAGAAGAACAAGAAAAATATTAAATATTTACATTCAAGAAGGTGGAATTAGTTATTTTTTTTCAGGGTTGGTCCATTTTTATCATAGAAAATACTTAAAATGAACTTATCAAGATTGTGAAATTTTAAATAACCAAAATACACAATTATGGAAACTTTGACACTTTTGTAAACAGTGTGGTTTATTTCTTAATGCCACATTCCTGTGTCCTGTGACTCTGCAGATCTTCGGGATGATCTTCAGCATGATGCTCTGCTGTGCCATTAAAAGGTCTAGGGACTATGTGTAAAAACCCATGAAACGCCATCCACCTTTAACTCTGCTGCTGCTTCAAATCATTTAAGTAAGAATAACAATATTTGTCCCTCCGTGTGCTGCTTGGGTCCGTACAGGATGGCCTCGTCGACCTGTGAGAGTATGGCTCCTTTTCAATGACGCCCCTTTAACTCCTCCACTCTGTGGGGTCTGCAGCAAGTTATTTATACCCAAAGTAACCTGATAAGTGATAACTGATACAATCTTTTAAATCAAAAACCTACTTTTCATAATAGGACAGGTTTGAGCATATGCAGGTGAAAGGAGACTTTTGCAACTCTGCTGCCCCCTGGTGGACGCCCCATTTTCTTTAAATCCTTTCTTTTTAAGTTATGTTTACAAAATCTGCTAAACGTTTGAGCTAACAGGGTTTTTGCAGCTAAATGAATGTTAATGACCCATGTTTTATTTTAAAGCTGCGTGTTAAAAGCTTTGATTATTTTTTTATTTTATAAGTTTTATGCAAATGATTTAATGACTGCAGTTCATGTCTTTAAGATGTCAAATAAATGAACTAAAACAAAGATTTGTCTTAAATGGAGTGCTTGCTTTGAGTGCTAAAGGGGTACAATACAGTCAAATGTACAAATGTTAAAATTGCATTAAATGTTTTCCTAACATACTCTAAAAAATTAAAAATGAGATTAATGGGTTATTCAATTTTATTTTATTTTTTTAATATAAGGTTTGGCTAACACTTGTGTACAACTGAATAAAAAATTACATTAAAAAAAATAACGAATAAAACAATTATCTGGACTTGAATTTTTGTATTTCTGTAGGGGCAATGCACCGTGGGAGATGTGTGTTAAACTACATGGTAATATTGAAAAAATGTGACCATCAATCCAAAATTATGTTTTAAATTTGATTTTATTTACAAAAAAATGAGGCATTAAAAGTAACTTTACCCATACGTGTGGTAGAAATAAGAAAATATTTCTGAGCTGGTTCAGAATTTTAAATATTTCATCAATCTCAAGATTTCTGCTCTTTTGTCAAGTATTTTTTTTCTAGCAGGGGGGGAAAAAAAAAACCCTAAACTATACTACAGACTGTTTTCGAAAACCATAACACGCGTGTTGATAAAGTTTTTTCAAACAAAAATAAAAACAGACAGCCCAGCAGTGAGGTTTACAGTTATACTCCCATTTCCTCACTGTGACTATTAAAAAGAAATACAGATGCTTTGTAAAACAAAATCTGATTTAAAAAAAATAGTTTGAGATATGATGCAAATTTTTACTGAGCATTACACCAGAGAATTGAACCCAGTTAGCTTAGCATAAAGACTGGTCACAGCTTTATCCAAAGGTAACAAAATCAACTCTAATGCTAACACACGGTACAAATGAGATGTTAATTAGTATCCAATCTCCGTACCAAGTTAAACTTTTAACTCTATGCAATCTCATTCCACCCGAAACAGTGGATTGATATAGTTAAGATGACAGTGAATATGTCATAAAAAAGTAGAAACAAAAGAAAGAAGACATTGTATTAAAAATGCTGTTTGACTCAATTTTGATGTTCAGGATGGATGAAGAGGAATGCATTATACCAACAACTGTCCTCACAATACATTGCATCATCCATGGTCCCCACAAAGCTAACTGTACAAGTGCAGGTGTGTGTGTGTGTAAATTATTCATCCCAGGTGAAATCATATGGCTGGAAGTCATCTCTCAGCTGTTTGCAGCTCTCCTCCTCCTCCTCTTTGCTTTGTTTACACTCTTTCCAGTCGGCTCGAGTCGGGATGTTTAGCACCGCCTCACTGGCCAGAACCTCCCTACGCACACACACAAAAACAAAAACCCCCACACCGTTACTCTGTGACACTGACATTATTCTCCCGCAGTGCAATTCTGACCTCCCATCAAGTTTTTTTCCCCTAAAATTTCATGACTGACATTTTGGAAACAGCAAGTTGTCATTTTTAGATCAGTGCATATTTATGTGAACAAAACACATTAACAGTGTGCAGAATTATTGGTAATAATTATTTACCAATATTACTGAATAACATGAGACTAAAAAATAATTTTCTGCCAACCAAGGCATCTTTTCCCTGACTTTTAAACAGGTTTGTAGGTATGTTTGTATATACATAACGGGTAATGGTAAGTCCTGACTGTCCAGCTCTCTGGCGCCCCCTGTGGAGGCTTTTGTTTTTACACTTTCTGATATAATGTAATTTTTCTGATGACGTTTTGATAATTCTGTTATTTTATAGAGAACCCAGGTATAAACAGAATGACCTGCTTTATCTTTTTATTTTAATAATCGAATCCAAATGTGACTAAAAACAGATCTGGACAACATTTGCATTTATACATAACATTTTATAAGAAACACAGCTTTATTTTAGCTTTAAAAGATGACACTGACAGTGCTGAAATTTTATGAGGCTCTTCTTTATATTTAAAGGTAAACAAAGGGTGTTTAATGGGGACTGATGCTCACCTTCCAAACTGCAGAGGAAAATGTTTTTGAATGCGGTAGAAGAGCTTCTCCCCCGAGTCCAACTCTACATAGAAATATGGAGTCCCTGGAGGAGCAATCTGAACACACACGTTTAATTCAGCTTTTCAAATAGATGTTAAAAATCCCAGAATAGCCAAACCACTGTACTCCTGGTGTGTTTACGGGTACCTGCTTGAGGTCAGTGTGTTCAGGAATCTCCATCATCTCCATCTGTTGCTCCTGAGCCTGGACCATGAACGCCTCCTTGATGTCCTCTGTGGCACAGCGGTTCAACGGCACCGGCACAACCTGAATGACAATAATAACAAGAAGATGATAAATAAAGTGATCAGCAAATGTGGCAGAAAATAAAAATCGTTTTACGTTTCTCTTCCTGCGCTTGGATCACAGGAATCATGGTCTAAATAAAGATACAAGGAGTTTAAATGTGCTAATTTATTGCCCAAGTGTGACTTACTTTGTGAATAACTGGCTTCTTGTATGTCAGCGATAGCAGACTTAAAAAAATATTTATCTAATTCTACGCTCAATCTCAAATTATTTTCGCAGCTTTGCATAAAGTGCCCAAGTTTACCACATCTTTGTTGACCTTTTTATTGTTTTAGTTTGTGTTGTTACTTCATTTATTACAGTGAAATATCTCGTGTACCTCCATAATCAAATTTAAAATACAAAAGCAAAAAAATAATTTATTAAAAAATAGAATTATGAAGCTTTAGTTAGTTATTTTAGATTAAAAGTGACACAAATGAAACACTCAACTTTTATCATTCTTTTCTTTTTTCTCAAATTTTGAAATGATAAAACCAAATATGTAAAATTTTGCACTCTATAAAGTGAAAAATATGACTTTTTACACTTCTACACACTGCATCTGTCAAAATTAGAAAATATTCACCTTACAGTATAATTGAAAAACAATACGAATAACACTGTGAATTAAAATATGTTTTCTTGGTCGTGTTTCTACCTGCAGCTGCAGATGCTGGCTCCTGTAGTTCCTCTCAAACAGCACACAGCGCTCTCCTTTGCTCTTGTAGAACTTCCTCAGGGCTGACTTGTACTTCTCCATCTCCTCCACCACCTCCGAGCTCAGGTCCACCACCGACTGGTAGTGTCCGATGGGGAGGATCAGCACATGGCGAGGAGTCAAACCGCCTTTGGCCAGCGCGAGGTAACACTGCAGAACAAATCATCATCCTCACTCGGCTCTAACGCTTTTACATGAAGTCTCGAAGGAGCTTCTGTGATGTGGATTTATGAACAGCATGAACTCACGTGTGTTCCTATGCTGATGACGAGGTGTTTCTCCACCTGAGGGCTGGCCAGACAGAACCAGCATGGACCCGAGGGCTGAGCTGCACGCAGAAAAACAAATTATCTGTGTGACCTCACAAAACCACACTAACTAATGAGTTCTTTCTTAAACCAGATCTAAACAGAGTGTGGTTGGACTCACGGTGCCGGCGGGGCTGCTTGGGCTGCCCCTGATGATGCTGCTGGTCTCGCCCTCGCCCATCTCCATCAGAGTGCCTCTTCCTGCCGTGGCCCCGAGAGCCTCCACCCTGCTTCTTGCTCAGGTCGAAGAAGTACTGATTGGCTGGCTCCTGGCACACATATAACAACATTTTGTACTTTAAAACCTCAAATACACATTCAAAGGTGATTTAGATAAGAGTCAAGGTGAATTCTAGTGACTGTGAATCTCCACAGAGAGGACTCCAAACAAACCTCCTCCTCTGTGGCGCTGAAGGCCGTCTTTTGTGTGTCCATCTTGTCTTTCGTGGGGCATCTGTACGGGTTTTCTGTGACGTCTTGCGGTTGCTTCACAAGCTCTGCAGGGTCTATGGTCTTCATGGGGATTATGTTGAAGGCGTACAGATACTGCAGACAGAAAGAAGGTTTTCACTTGTCATGACACATCTGGAGAATTTTCCACAGCAGGAACATTTTAGCACAGATCTGCTCTGTTACCTGCATTTCCTGCAGGAGAACCAGGGTCTACATTACAGTTTTAAAATAACAGGGAGGGTCTCCTGTGGGCTGCTGTCACCTAGAGTCTAAATTTAGTTCAGCTAAATTGGCTATTAGGGCTTCCTGTTTGCACTGGATTCATGCATGCACAGACAACAATCACCGGATTCATTGGTCAGTGAAGAAAACTAACTTCTCTGTGGTTTCTAAGCATTTTTTAAGGACTTTATTAATCACAGATTTTGACGTTTTCCCAACTTTTAAGAAAACCTTGACACAAAGTTTTAATAAATGCAGCTATGCACATAATCTCCATGTAACTGATTCTTTGTCTTGCAGGGAAACGCACCTTCTTCTTGGCGGGGTTGTTGACGGCCGCCAGAGCGATGAAGCGGCTGACGTGTTGAGCATTTTCTTGAAGAACAACGTGATTCCTGCCAATAGACACAGTGAGAGATGGACCTAACGTAAAACAAGAACCAAACAATTGCTTCTAATCAATCTGACTTCTACCAGAGGGGTCACCCCCTACTGGCCAATCAAAATAATGCAGGTATCCAGAAGAAATTAATTAACAGTGAGCTTCCTCACCGTTCTGCAGCTTACCTGTATGGGAGTCTTTCATAGTGAGCGCCCTCTAGTGCTGCAAAGTGGTATCGTGGTTTCAGTTTGTCTGCGAGGCTGGCTATCGAGTTGCTTCCACAAAGTTTTGTGTTCACTTCCTGCCGAACAGAGTTCAGAAGAATCCATTCAGCATCTCGTGGGGTCAGAGGCAGTAAAATTAAAGCAGCATAGACATCTTCATTACCGGGTTGTTTGCGTAGTGCCACACTCCTCGGGGCCACTGCGATGTCAGCAAGATGTCAACACCTTTAAATTTGGAGCTGCTGGTCAGAGGAGTCATGAGGGCCACCAGATCTTTGGAAGTGAAGCAATGAGCCGGCGCCGGTTCCTGCCGGGCTTCCTGACCGCTGACATAGGCGATCTGCAGTCCCGACACGCCGGTAAACACACCACGCCGGCCTGTAACGCACAGATGAGAGCGCTGAGACACATGTTGGTTTCATGTTTTTATTAAAAGGTCATGAATATGTGTGATCGCTTACCGAGATATGTGATGTTTTCAGCAAGCTCACAGCCATCGGCATTTGGGAAATTCTTTACCGTTTCCTGGCTTGCCGCTCCGAGGATGTAAGTGTGGATGGGAGCTGAGGAGGCACAAAAAAAAAAGAAAGAAAAAAAAAAAGAGGCTTTTGAGTTTCCTCAGAAAAGGCCAAAAAACATGCTTGCTTTCAGCATGAACATAGGAGGCGCTGTTGAGTTCTTATGCAATTCTATTAATGTAACAGTGCCCCCTGGTCAAAAGCAACAATAAAGATGAGCATCTGCCCGGATGTTCCAGATTTTTTCACCTTTCTTGGCTCCGGTTTTGTACAGCTGCCACTCGGCTTCAGCTTCCGGCGTTGTTCCAAAAAACTCTCCAACACACAGCAGCAACTGGTGGAAAACAGATGTGAAAAATACCACAACTTAAAGACGATTACAGGTGTTTTAATATGATAACTTAACACACAGTTCTATACAATGATGTACCAGGTCATTGAAGGTAACAAGAAAACATTTAAGGGGATGGATGGGAGGAAAACTTAGATGGAAAAAAAAGAATAAAAAGTTTTATGAGAAACAAAATGAGATATTTACCAGAAAAAGTCTGTAAGGACAAGTCTATAAACAAGTGTGAATTGAAAATAAATAAATAAACTGGTTGATTAAGAAGAAAAAACGCAAAATTGCCAGAAAAAAAAAAAAGAAACAGCTGACAAATTCATGTAAAAGCAACTGACAAACTTACAGAGGAAAACTGGTAAAAGAATAGAAAATGGCAAATTTCTAAGAAAAAGCTTACTGTAAAAAAGGCAAGTCTATGTGGAAAAAGGACATATATGAGGAAAAACAAATTATGATAAAAATGTAATAAATTAACCCTGGAGAACCCATGGGGTCAAATTTGACCCCATGGTTTCCCTAGAAAACCAATGGGATCGGATCTGACCCCATGGGTTCTCCAGGGTTAAAATAATTTTTAAAACAGAAAACATTTAAAATAAAATCATGGCTAGTATAACAAGAAAAAAACTGTCAAATATACATAAAAAAAAAACAGAAATAAAAACCCACAAATCATTAAAAAAATTTTTAAATGATAACTGGATAATGTGACGCATCTGACTCACATCAAACTGCCCAGTCTTCTTCTGGATGGCCTGGACTCGGTTGAACAAAGCGTTCAGACGGCCTTCAACGTCCCCACACGCCAAACTAGAAACACACACGTTTTAATATTTTAACAATCTAGAAAACTCATAGATGATTTCCTCTGGAAAACATCAGACAGTCTCCAAAGAACTGTTGTGTTTTTGGGACTTGAATGATGCCTTACAATGAGTAAGGCATGAGTAAGGCAGTAAGGTAAAGTTGGACAGTTGGTCACTGAAACATCAATAGCACAAAGTGCCTCTTACATTAAAATAAAATAAATTGGCAATAACAATGATAAAACAAATCAGAATTCATGGATATCATTCTGTTTAATTAAAATGACGTTAATATGTTCTGGTACAGTGCAGACTTTTCACCACAAACTGCAAATATCAAACATGCCTCTACGTCACATGGTATGACGTAAATAAATGTGGAGACTGTTTAATGCAACCTTGAATCATGCAAGTTTTTAACGAAGTTCTGTATATTTCAGTGTAATACATTATGCCGAAATAAAAGTGACGACCTCGTATATTTTCAAACCTTAAATGTGACACAATTTTAAACAGATTTTGCATTAGGCGGACGGCTTTAGAATGTATCCTGGGGGTGGATATGTATGCCGTATTTTTCACTGCTGAACACTGACGTTAAATGTGTGTCTATGACGCGTATTTATAACATATAAATCTGAAGATAATAAGAAACGCTTAAATTGTCTGAAATTTGTTTTAAGTCTGATGAGAGTGGTCACATTTTTGCATCTAAACAGTTCCGAAAAAGTCAACAATTACAAGACCCTGACCCGGTGAGGTTTACACGCCTGCTAACGGAAGGGTTTTCATATTTTTCTTTTATCAACGTGTTTGTATTAGAAACGGAGATCCTCTGACATCATAGCTGAAACAACATAATCAACATGGACAACATAAACAGCATCGATTTAACCAGAAGCTACATTTAACCGGACGCTGCGTCCTGCGTTCACTGAGCAGACTTACACTCTGAGCGGCTGCTCCTCCATGTCTCTGAGCAGATTTTTACTCTAAATATTAAAATGTGGGATTTGGATTTTAGCAGCTTCCATTAACCGCCCGTCGCTAGTAACTGTCCGATTAAAACAAAAGCGGAACAATTTGTAATTTACGAAGCGGGAGTAGCTGACGTACACGCGGTTGCGCGAGACACACTAAGAAAGACAAACATTTATTAAATTAAAATTGATAATTTTAATTTCTAAAAACTACAAGAGAAGTAGCTCAAACAGTAAGAAATATTCCATGTGGCTACCCGGACAGATTTCAGTGCGGAAATAGTTGTTGCCAGGTTTGATTTGAGTGGTTTGAAGAAGCTGCCGTGTTTCAGTACGTTGTTTCTGTTTTTTCGGTAGTTTACACCTGTTCTTAAATCCACTCAGCTCTGTAATCCTGATTTTACTCTGTTTTAATTATTAAATCTGCAGTGTGTTTGTTTTATTTATAATTCATATCAATAATGGGACAGAAGGCTAACGAATGAATGAATTAAAGGACTTCACCAAGGAGGTAAAATCAACTCCTTATCTGAGCATCTCTTCTAGAGTGGACACCATAAAAATGAATATGCTCCCAAGGATGTTGTACTTGTTCCAGTCTGTTTCTATAGAAAGCCCTGATAGATACTTTGCAGAATGGGATAGGATCCTCTCCAGATTTATATGGGCGGGTAAAAAGCCAAGAGTTAAGTTTAAAACACTTCAGCTTCCCAAGGATAGAGGAGGACTGGGCCTCCCTTGCCTACATGACTTATTATAGGACAACCCAAATAAGGACTCTGGTGGGCTGGTGTAAACCTGGATATTATTCAAGATGGAAGGAAGTGGAATTTTCCTAGGGAGGCAACTTCCCTGTCGGGGCACTGATAGGAGATCCCTCAAAGTTACGTCTCCTGGGAGACCCGGGCAACCCTTGGATGGTAAGCTCAATAAAGACATGGAAAAGAGTACTTAAAAAGTATCAATTAAATCAGAGAGCTGGATTTCTTAGGTGGTTTGCATATGACCCAGAATTTTTGCCTAGTAAGACCGACTTGACATTTAAAACATGGGCTAATAAAGGTCTCACCACATACAGTACCTTGTTGAAAGATGGAAAAGTGATGAGTTTCCAGGACCTTAAGAATAAGTTTGGGTTGCAAAATCAAGACTTTTTTAGATATTTGCAACTGAGGGACTTCCTGAATAAAAAGCTAAAACATCCCCAGTTATCGACTGGGAATGAAGAAATTATTTACATATTCGAGAATGCATTTAGAGATGCACCCTATCAAAAAATTATTTCCAAATTATATCGTTCACTGACCAACCTAAGGGGTCATGATACAAGATATGTTAAAGCAAGATGGGAAACAGAGGGTAATCTATCCCTAACAGGAGAGGAATGGGATGGGATCTGTAGGCAGCAGTGGTCGGTAACAAGCTCCCCCTCGTGGAGGGAATTCAGTTGGAAGAATGTAATTCGCTATTTTAATACCCCGGCTCAAAAATCCAATTATTCCCATAAGACAACATGCTGGAGGCAGTGTGGACATGCAGCAGCAAATCATTTCCACATTTTTTGGGAATGTCCTTGTGTGGCTCCATTTTTGAAGGAAATACATAAGGTCCTGGAAACAATCTTCCAAAAGAAAATACAATTTCATTTTGCAGTATTGTACCTAGGTAACTTACAGAGTCTTAATCTATGTAAACCGGATAAATATTTGTTCAGTGTGCTGTTGGTAGCTTCCAGAAAGGCCATAACCCGTCGTTGGCTTATTGAGGATACTCCTACTATAAATGAGTGGACTGACGTGATATATACTATTTTTGTTATGGAAAGAATAACTTTTAGGCTAAAGTTGCAGGCGGACTCATTTGACGAATACTGGTCGAAATGGTTGAACTACGTACAAAATGGGAGGCCCGATTTTGTATAATCTCGTTGTATTTTGTGGTTTGTTTGTTTTTGTTTTGTTTTTTTGTTTGTTTTTTTCCTTTTCTCTCCCCCCCCCCACTGTGATTAAGTTGTATTGTTGTACATGTTGTATAAATAAGAAAACCAATAAAACATAAATGAGAAAAAAAATAGTTAAATTAAAAAAAACAACAACAACTCATCACACATTTGCCAGAGAAAAATGCAAAATTCATGAGGGGAAAGACAACCTCATATTTTTTACTCTTACAACTTTGTTGTTTTAATCAAACAAAAATGTGTTTTCATTTTTACCTTTTTATGGCGCTTCAGTCGTAGATGTCGTTTATTAAAAACCATGAAATATAATTAACATAGGCATGAACTCCTCCAATTTACGGATACTGTACGGACCTGGCAACCCGCTGGCCTTCGCGCAGCCGAGCCTCCATCCTGGCACTTACCTTCATCCTGGTAACTTGCAAGTTCCCGGACTAAAAACAGGAAGTAAGTAGCCAAATCAAAAGTAAAATTCACCGTCTGTTTGGTAGTCGAAGCCAGTGAGAGGTGCGGAGAAAGCTCGGAGAAATAAAAACTGCACCAAAGCCGAGAATAAAGCGCAAAAACAGTGTCAAACTGCACAGACGCCATAAGCTGCAGCTTGTCGACTAACATGGCGCCGGAGAGTTTTCTTCTTTCATTCAGCTGCTTAGCTTTCAGCAGGCTAACGGTTAGCATGGAGTCAGCGTCACTGAGTGTTGGGGATGCCGGTCTTTGTTCGTATCACATTACAGCTTCTGTGTTAGAACAGCGCTGGTCTCTTTTCTAATATTCATGTAAGCGTACCATTAAAGATGCGTTAGTCTGCGCAGAATCGATCTTTTCATCAGTGTAAATAACGATGCACAGCAGCGTCCGCCAAACTCCGTTTAAAAACCTCCAAATTTTATAGAGTTTTGATAATTAAATGCCAGTAAACATATCATTGATCGTAAATTGAAGGAAAACATTAAAGACTTAAATTCTGTGCACTCACTGTCAAAGAAATGCGGAATATTTGAAAAAATGTACACCTTTCTTTGTTTGTCATATTTCCCCTCAAAACAGTGGGGGGCGGCAGCGAGCAGGGTAGAATTATTACATTTTATAAATCGCGTAAAAAATGATAGGTACTCCCCTGAATTTACCGGCCGCATCTGATAATAACAAATGTTATTATACTTTATTGTTGGGGAAAAGAAATGTCTGTCAGCATTCAATTTTTCTTTTAATCCTTCTGTTTTTCAAAGGAGCTTGGCGTGTACACAATAAAAGTAACACATGTTAACTTGTATGGTTTACAGTATTTATTGTCTTCATAAACCGGTGTAAGATCACATGAATGACACATCTACAGTGACACTGCTGGAACTGAGTTACAGTGATGGCGCTTAGCTTAAAGTGACAGATTTCAGAAGGGAGTTCTGACTGTGATTTTTAGTTTTGTTGCCTATGAGCTCTTTTTCATTATAAAAACATCTGCTAAAACATTTGATACTTTCATTTTTGCAAACTCAGCATCATACGATGTCTGAAAAATTACAAAAGCAGCACTTCTATACCTCACCTAAAATTAATAAATCATGTTTTATTTACCGTGTTGTGCTTCTTTTTATTAAGAGGGTGCTAACTGTGCCATGCATCTTATTATTATTATTGTTGTTGTTATTATTTTATCACTGTCAGTGAAATTTGAGTTTTAGGCAGTTAGTATGATTTTTTTCTGTATATAATATATGTACATATTTATAAAATATAATTATGTGATCAATCACCCAAATGACCCATTTGGAGCTAGAAAAACCCTGATGGTGGGACAGAAAAATGACTCACTTGGAAAGTGTGACATTTTATTACTATTTTTTTTTAAAGAAGCAAATAATTAACAAGCTTAATCAGGACTGAGATTAGTCATTAGTCAGATTTAGTGTGTAGAAATCTTGATTTTCCCATCTTCAGGCACCCACAGAGTCTAAATCCGTCCCAGTCCTTGCAGATCTTTGCTGTAAATAGTTTTTCTTATGAAGGTTTCTAGCCGAGTGAGGTGACCCTGAGGTGTTTGATGCCAAAATAACAGCCGGTTGAACCCTGTAAATACCAAAGAAGCTGCTTCAGCACATCTTCTATTATATCATTGAGTATAGCAGACTCTGGAGCATCGCTGATCGAGAAAAAAGAGAATAATCCTATATAGGGCGCCTCTAACCTACAAGCCGCTTTGCAGCCTACTACAAACACACCAAATTGTGATAATTTGGTGTGGTCGTAGAGAAATTAGTACCTGGGAACACCTGTGGCTGTAAAATCGCTCTGAGTTCGTCTTTGTGTCTCTCTGCAGCTGCAGGATGAGTTCAGCAGCAGAGGACGACGACGCCGGTGCTTTAGAAACCGTCAAATCTGTCACACTCACTCAGGACAGTGATGGAAGCATCATACTGCACTGTCCTCCCTCTGGTGGGTCTACACACACAACACTAATAAATTTGACACTTCTTAAAACGTATACGTAATGTAAATTAATATAAAAGTGAAACTAAAAATAACAACAAAAATTTTAAATGATGTTTTTGTCAGATTAAGGCTATAGAAATAATTGTGTGTGTGTGCAGACGAGGACTCGGAGCCACTCCAGAAGAAGCTGCGACTCTCCACAGACGAGCAGGAAAACTCGGACACGCCTCAGTTCTCCGTCGTCACGTTGCCAGGTCAGACGAGCTCTGGACCGTTCCCCGTTCATGACTACAGTGAGTCACACTGAAATCACCTCACACAGTTCCTGGTAACAGCTGCTGCAGCTGCATCCTGATCAGAGGGTTTTCATTTACTCAAATCCAGCAAAAATATCAGAAAATACAAGTGAGTTAACTCAGATTGTTCAGATCCTGGTCTCCTTAGCCAGAAAGTACATCAGAAATCATCCTCATCCTGGTTTATGGTGTTTGCTGTTAATGTCTGCATTAAATGGCACAAATAAAGCTTCAGATATGTGAAGTTGTTTGGGTTTCTGGCGGGATAATAAGGTTCGAGGGTAAAAGATTTTCCGTGTCGTTTCTCAGTGTCGGACACTCAGGCTGAGACCTTTGAGGTGACGATGACGCCCACGGCGGACGAGCTCTCTGAGGACAGCGTCACTCAGATTCAGGTGGTGCTCAGGCTCCTTTTTTTTTTTTATTCTAAGCGTTCTGTGTTTGCTCTGTGTAGTTTCCTGTAAGGATGAGCCACCAGTTAAAAGTGAGCTGTTTCTGCTTTAATAAAAGCAAAGTGACGGAAAACAAAAAGGAGCTTTATTTATATGAAATGGATTAAATGTAAGAGAACGGGGTGTGACTGAACAGAGGTTTTCATTTTGATCACTTTGTGTTTGCAGATCCTACAGGAAGATGAAGACTCCCTCTCAGCCAATCAGAAGACGGAGGTGTCGCCCGTCAGTCAGGCCTGGTTCACGACTAAAGAAGACAAAGACACGCTGGCTAATAAAGGTACCAACGAGGCCGGAACCTCTGTAGCAGACAGTGAATGCAGCTCACTCAGAGGCTTAGAGAAAACAGCACGGCCCAAAAGAAGTCGGACTGTATGGAAGTCTGTGTGAAAATGAGCTCAGTTAACTCTTTCCTGATGACTTCATGGTGTCAGACTCTAGTTTAGAGTCCTGTTGAAGACAGCATGATGTTTATTTAGGACTCCTACTGCACACCTCGTAGTCCGCCTCGATGGATGTTGGAGTCCGTTAGTAGCAGCAAAGTACACAATAAAAAGTTCTAATAAAGCCAAACTTAACAAAGGAAAAAAAGTCTGGTTAAAAGTTGATTTTTCTTCTCCTTTTTGACTTTAAATGAAACCAGAATGTATAAAATAAACATAATTTTTTACTCAAACCAGCGACTGGGACCATGAACTCCTCAGGAAAGACTTTCATATGGCTGGAGTCCAGACGAGTCGCCCCCTGCTGTTCATTAGAAACAATGCAGGTTTTCGTGTCTCTTCCCTTTCAGGTCATAAGTGGAAACAGGGCATGTGGTCTAAAGAGGAGATCGACATCCTCATGAGGAACATCGACCAGTACGTGAAGGTACGTGGGGTTGGTCCCTGACATAATTTCTGCCTCTGTGACGTCTGATGACGTTAAACTGTTCTTGTGGCCACGATCTCAGGGCCGCGGCATCGAGGACCCGGCAGAGATCATCTTTGAGATGTCCAAAGAGGAGAGGAAGGACTTCTACCGCTCCGTGGCGTTGGGGTTGAACAGGCCGCTGTTCGCCGTCTACAGACGAGTCCTCCGGATGTACGACAACCGCAACCATGTCGGCAAGTGAGTGCACAGAGAAAAGCTGGTGTAAGAAAGGCAGTGCAGGTTTGTTGGTTTCTGTGTTTAAGGAGTGGTTTGTGTCTTAGGTACACTCCTGATGAGATCGAGAAGCTGAAGGCGTAAGTATAACTTTGTTTTTAATGAGCGCTTGACGACGGTGTAAAATGGATTTCACACTAACCCGTGTTTATATGTGATGCGTTTAGGTTGAGGGAGAAACACGGGAACGACTGGGCGACTATCGGTGCTGCACTAGGTCGCAGCGCATCCTCTGTGAAAGATCGCTGCCGGCTAATGAAGGACACGTGCAACACAGGTACTGCACAGCAACCGTTTGTACTTGTAGAGATATTTAAATGCTTGCTTTTATTTTGAAATTCGCTCTGTTTTTAAAAACCAGGTAAATGGAGCGAGGACGAGGAGCGACGGCTTGCCGAGGTCGTATACGAGATGGCAGGGGTGTCGCCGGGGTCGGCGGTCACAGGAGGCGTGTCATGGGCGACGGTGGCTGATCGAGTCCGCACACGCTCAGAAAAGCAGTGTCGGTCTAAATGGCTGAACTACCTGAACTGGAAGCACAGTGGAGGAACTGAGTGGACGAAGGAAGATGACTTGAATCTTGTACGCAGGTACGGCGGTGTGGGCGTGCACACATGTGTGTGAGCGAGCATAGTAAACCATGTGTAAGCTTGATGCCGTGTTTCAGGATATCAGAGCTTGACGTGGATGATGAGAATGAAATTAAGTGGGAGGATCTCGCCGGCGGATGGAGCAGCGTCCGATCGCCCCAGTGGCTCCGATCCAAGTGGTGGAGCATCAAGAGACAAGTGGCCAATCACAAGGACATCCCCTTCAGTGGTATGGATACACACATACACACACACACAAATTAATACCGTCATTTATTTCCTCATGTTTCTGATTCTCTTCTTCTATTAATAAAATCTGGTGATGTGGTTTCCGTCTCTAGTCCTCCTGAAGGGCCTCCAGGAGCTCATGGCCTCCTCGCAGTCGGCATCTGTTCCGGGCAGCCCCTCCTCCTCCTCCTCCCTTCAGATCCGACTCACCCGATTAGACGAGAACAGCGGGGGAGCCAGCCCCGCCCCTAGCTCTGTGGCCGCACTGCAGATTCCCTTACAGATCCCGCTGCAGATCACACACCTGGGTGAGCCTCGCACGCCTGCACTACACCACCCACATGTTCGCTTCTTCTGCGTGTTCTGCTGCTGTGGCCACACTATTTTTTTTTTTTATGGAGATACTAAACCACCATAGAAGAAGAAGAATTAGAACCAGACTGTGCTGATGAATCAGAGAAGGTGGTGACTGAGGTTTACCTGTTGGACAGCGTGTAACAGGTGTGCTGCCTGCAGCTGCAGATGTTCTTGTCCTGACAGCGAGACCTCTGACTGGTGCTGTTTGTGTTTCTGTGTTAGCGTCAGATTCAGCGGCAGCAGCCAGCGACAGTGAGACCATCACACTGAATGCTGGAGCGCTGCAGACCTTTGAGATCCTGCCGGTAAGCACCACGAGCTCCTTTCACAATAAAACACATGAATATGAATGAATTTAAAACCTTTTCTTTGTGCAGTCGTTCCACCTGCAACCCACCGGCACCCCGGGAACCTACTACCTCCAGACGACACCCAATCAGGGCCTTCCGTTGAGCTTAGCCAATAACAGCACTGTTACCCTGACGACGAGCTCCTCGCCCTCGTCTCATGAACACATTATCCTCCACAGTCTGTCGGTCAGTTTATTGCCCTGCTGAGGGTAAACGTGTGTGTGTGTGTGTGTGCGCGTCTTTTCAAATGCTTTCCATCTCCAGGCCGACAGTCTCTGCTCCAGCGATGGCGTCATCATCCAGACTGTCACCTCTGACCCCGCCTCCTCCTCCTCTGAAGCCCTCAGCCAGCAGCAGCTGGTGGTGGAGACGGAGACCCGGGGCCAGGACGATCGTCTCGACGCCGCAAGTCTGTTGGAGGGGTCGGAGAGTATCGTCACGGAATCTCAGGAGCCAATGACGAATGGCTTCAGTGACACAGACAAAGTAGAAGCTTCTGTTTTTCCTCACACGTTGTTTGCATGCTTTTAATTCGAAAAGCTTCCGTTAGTATCGTTCTGTTTTTGTTGAGAAATAAAGGGGTGGACAAAATAATAGAAGCCAGTTTTGTGGATTAAAACTTTTTTATGACCAGAATATGTAAGAATTTTAACTTAAACAAAACAAATAAATATATTTGTACAGTGAGAAAAAACAAGGGGGGAGGGTGGGGTCACAACACAACCAAGTCAGCTGTGTTGTCCTCATACCCAGAGGGAGCACACAATGATGACTGAACAGTACAACAGTGTGTGTGTTTGTGTGTGTGTCAGGGCCTGCGTTCCCCCCCGGTGGAGGCTCCAATGGTGCATTCTGGGATAACGTCTGGGAGCGCCGTGCTGATCGTGTCTCCTCCCAACATCAGCAGCACACTAACGGGTAACACGCACACATAGTTAAAGTAGAACGTAACTGCGAATCTATGCTCTGTCTCTTGTCAGTGAAACTATGGCAACCGTGACCCATGAGGCTCAGCATCTCCTTTACTGCTCAGAGACGGGTCCCTGTGTGCTGGGACACGAGCGCTGCTTTAAATTCAAACTGTTTGATTGGGTTTTTAAGCCTTCGTGTCTTTTAAATGATGAGGTTGTGCTTTAGTGTCCACGCCGCCCATCTGTATGGCAGGGTGGTGAAAATACCCAGGCTTCCAAATCTGACGCCCTCTACCCCTGTGGTGCACTTGGAAATTCTGATGATTAAAAATAGAAAAATAAATTAAAGAAACATGAATTCTTTAACATGAAAAATGTAGCCTGAAGTTTCTCTCTGAGTGTGTAATCAGAGTATTCATACTGCTGCACGAATTTCTCAGAGCACACACCTGAGCATCACTTCCTTTCTGTTTTTCATCAGATCCCATCTTGGAAAACCAGGAAGTCTCTGACTGAGTCGGACTTCCCGCTGCAGCTGTCGCTCAGGGGGACACCTCCACCCTTGGGCTTGGCCCGGCATGTCAGACTGTGATACTCCCTCCTCTCCTGCTTCCCGTTTCCTCTTTAACGGATGCAAGCACTTTAAAACTAAACTGAACATTTTTGGAGTCCCTGAATGAAATGACCGCAGTGCCAAAGAGACTCTAAAGCCTGGACACTTTAATGTGAATGGACCCTTGGATCTGAAAAATCATCCTTTTTCATTTTACATGAAGCTGTTTTGTCGGGCTGGTGACAAAGCAATACTCAAAGCAATAGTTCAATGTTACACATTTTCCACCTGTTTTTTCATGACTTAAGTACACCTTTATTTATTTATGCTCATTTTTGAAGACTTTAAATCGTAAACCTGCTGTTTTCAGCAGGAACTTCTGTGAAATTTTAAAGTAAAAAAACAAATAATCCTGAAGCTGTGGTCAGGTTGGCTTTTATTGTGAAAGGCTGGGCTTATTTGCCCTAAAGATGTTTATCCTGTTCCTCTGTAACACACAGCTCTGTTTCTATTGTTTCACAGCTGTTAACGCCTGTAACACCCGCTGGATTTATCCGCAGCTGAAAATAGTCCCTCAGAGAGCATTCATTCCAACAGATGGCGCAGAGATGGGAGTGCTGCTGGTTTTGGTGTTTTTTGTGAGTTTTGCTTGAACTGGTCAGAAGTCAGAGCTGCCCACAGAGGCAGTGATTTCTTACGGTCGGTGTAAACAAAAGCAGCCTTGCATGATTAATGAGGAATCCAGTTTATAGTCTGGTTTGGTAATTCTGGGCGAACTGGCCCTTTAAACAGGCCGGTTGGAAGATTTACTCCAAACTAATTAAGCACTAGGGTTCTTTTTGCCATTGTTCCCTGGTTGCTAATGCTGCCTCGTGCTGTGGACGGATCAGATTCTACCTGATCATCGTTCAACCTACCAAACGTCACTACTAGTTAGTTTTCTGTTAGACTCAGGTTTATTTATTTATTTTTTTTTTAACCAGGTTAAAAAAAAAAAAAAAAAAAGACTCAGGTTTATTATCTTTAGATGGAAAATAACCTCCCGCTCCTGTTTTTTTTTTTTTGTTTGTTTTTAAATCAATTCCTGGATGCTAAACTTTATTGTAAAAGAGGATCTGAAGGCTTTTAAACCCTCGATGGTGTCTTTTGGAAAATTGGAAAACTGAAAACCTTATATGAATAACAGGTCATAAAGCAGGAGCAGCAGGAGGAATGGATGCTTGAGGACTGAATGGATCTGAAACAGCCAGATTAATAACAGTGACACAGCTTTATGGGTAAAGCCATTTACAAAGCTTTCATTCATTTCCACTGGTGCTACAGCTGGCCTGAGAGAGAAAAAGGGAGAGAGAGAGAGAGTGTGTGATTTAGAAATGCTTAGTGCAAAGAATTGGCAGTCGGTGTAATTCGGCATTTAAATCCAACTTAAAATCCTCTCAGCTACATGTGGACAGTAATTACATACACGGTTATCAGAAGCCGACAGACGGAGAAAACACAGGTTTGCATATTTCCGATGTGCTGCTACAGCCGCCTGCTAACGTCTACAGTACTGAACAGCTGCTTCCCTCCATGCTCACAGCCTGCATCCAGGTTAAAGTAAAAGCTCACCTGGTTCTCACCTGAGCAGGTAACAGCAGCAGAATACATCTGAATTTGGGCTGAGGACAGAAAGCCCCCTGAATGCACCACTATGGGTTTTTATATTAATTAATGGTACCAGACCACACACCACCATTAGCTTCCGTTTGCTCTCCTGAGAAGGGGGGGTGGTGCCATGGCATACTATAATCCATAATTAGCAGATTCTCAGACTAACAGATAAGATGAGGTTATGGTATGACAGTGGCCTGGTCCTTTGTTCCCTTTGTGAGCTTCTCTATGTTTGAATGTTTGAATTGTTCTGATAAGTCCACTTTGGAAGAAGATTTAGGATAAAACATGTTTATGCCTTCATAATGTCCACAGTCTGTATATAAAAGATGGACATGGCCATTGTGACGTCACAGGTTTGTTGGGCACCACCATGGTTCATCTCTGCTGCAGCTGTTAAAGGTTTGAACAATGTTTGTACAGGATAAAAATATGTTTATTTCTGTGTTTTAACAAGGGAGTCTATGGAGACCGACTCACTGCTGGTGCCAGCCTCTAGTGGCCACTAGAGGAACTACAGGTTTTGTTTTCGGACACTTCCTCTCTGGTGTTGTCGTCATTCCATCACCCTCTAAACATCTTTATCCAGCCTGTAACTCTATCGCCCTCCAGTGAAGTGGCCCCTTAAATATGAGTGGGGTGGGAAAAAAACAGAGCGAAGCTGGTGAGTAAAGGAGCTCTCTGACATCCAGCCTGCATTCCTGCCTCCTGCTGTCCTGTTAATGGGACCTTTGATGGCGTTTTGTTGGAGTTTAATGATCAAAACTCATATCTTTAAAGAACTGCAGATCAAACGTGAGAGTGAAGGAAAGATGAATGTAAAAGACGTCAGATTTAAAGCGACTGAGAATCAGAGGTGGATTTTTCGTGCGTGTAAACACAGTCGACTGTGTGTTGTGCTCCAGCAGTTTGTCGCCTCTTACAGTACATCATCATCCCACACTGAGTCCAGTCTCTGTGCACAGTTCCCACTGGTGCTGATTCCACACCAGGTTCAAGTTTGTGTAACAGTTATTATTTTGGTCATGTGACTCCTTCACGCTGGTCCTGCTCATGAAGGCCACATGTTCCCTTGTTCCCGCTCGCCTTCCTTGGCCCTGCCTTTACCTGACGTCGTGGAAGTAGAGGTTGGCACATATACACAGCAGCACGATGGACGCCAGCATGAAG